>NW_027412684.1:11012273-12297898 GCF_025532065.1 Leptinotarsa decemlineata
AAACATTTAATCATATTATTCCTTGTGAAGTCCAGGGATATGCAATTAGGTCGAACCTTTTTTTTTCTCAAAAACTAAGCAAGATACGAAAAAAATTCAAGAGACAAAAAAGTTGTATTTCTCATTGCTCAATCCAGAAAAATAATAAAAAGTACACAAAAGTCAGTGGCGTACATTTTTAAGTCGAAAATATTCGTTCAAATCTCGTCCGAGACGCCACTGGACTTGATAAATTGAATCACGTTCGGGCTAAATTAGCTCCCTAATGTTATGAATACCATTGCCAAATTACAACAAAGTTAGGTAAAGGATATTTAAGATATTTATGAATAACTTTTTTTTTATTTCAACACCCTGTATCTTGAGAACGAATGATTTGCGGACCCATGTTTATATGAACATTTCGTCTCAAAATTACCTAAAGAATCGTCTGTTGAATTTAAATTAACACCCTGGATATCTATTAGTCTAGAAACGTGTTTGTTTACCTCTTTTTTATTTTTATAATAGGACATGTCCTACTAAATAAATGAAGTTCAGTTCTCAATTTTCCCTTCGTGTCAAAAAAAAACTCTTCCCATTCCTTTCTTCTCCGGTCTCAGCAGAAATATACTTACCGCCTTTAGACAGGTTTCCTTTCGAAATTACTCTTCCGCTAGTTGATTATCCCTGAAATTCTCTTAATATACTCCGGCAGACTATTGATTTTCTTTAATGACGCTGGTTCTATAGCTCTCAAACATCACAAAACGCATTTGTGTTATTTCACACCCGCCTGCAAGCTGCTAACGCTGATAAATGCTGGTGGAGCTGCGGCCATTGAACGTGTTATCAGCCGCCCCATAAATCAGCAGCTCCCCATTTTATTCGTTTATTCTACACTCGCGAACTTATATACAATGCTTTCGGATATAGTTTTACGATATTTGTTTTTGAATAGCACGTGATGGCGTTATCGGGAGGTGGAGTTTCCGAATATTTAGAATGTTCTGTTGTAAACTCTAATTTATTTTTCCGCAGATATTATACCATATTGCAGTAACATGTGATTCAGAAAATTGCTTGATTTATTTTTCAATGATTTTTGGTTTCAATGATCTTCCTTGATATCAATTTCTGTTGCAGAGGTAACCTTCTTTGTTCAGATGAGACTAATAGGTTTCAAAGCTACTAATACGTTGAGATATTTTCTCACACTGAGAATATCAACGTAAAAACAAAATTGTGTTTGAAGAATACCTTTTTTTTCTATGACAAAAGATTGTACGATAAAACGAATATCGCGAATGCATAAAAAACAAATACATAATAGATAGGATATAGCAGAGCACATTTCAAGATGAAATGGTGGCCATGCAATCATATGAAGCAAAAAATTATTACAGAAGGACTACTCAAAAAACTAGGAATTTCAAAGAAACAGCATAACATTTTTTGACAGCACACATCTTTATGGAAGTGGATGCATGGTTGAAAGCAAACCCGATCTGAATCCTAGGACAATTTATTTGTATGTGTGTAAAATGAGGAGACGCATGCAGCATATACAGTGTGTAACAACGAAAACTTAACAGAGCCGTTTTTGAATATAAAAATTAAGATTTTTGAAAAAAGCTCGGACACGCCGATTTCTAAGTAGATGGGGACACCTTTCAGGCTAATCAGATTTTTTGTAGTACGCACCCCCTCGGAGAGGTGCGTCCGTCGACCCTTATTTAGATAGGGAAAGTAGGTCAAGTGGCACCTTGTTTTAAAAGTCTTTCTAATACCTTCATATCTCTGTTAAAAAAAATTTTTGTAACGATTAGTTTTCGAGATAATTTGAAGATTTAAAGGTATTTTTATTGACTTCAACTCTTTTTAAAATAAATCAATTTGTTTTTAAGGCACAATTTACGTTCAGAACTTTCATAAAAAAAATAAATTGTTGCTTTTTATGACAACCTGCTAATACGTGTCCATTTGATTTCGTAAAAAAGTAAGAATAATTTGTTTATTACGAGGAGATTTTTTCGGGGGATGGGGTTTAGGTGAATTGAGTGACACCTCCTTATGAAGGTTACCTTTTGACGTAGATATTTTATGCTTCTGATAAAAAAGTGAATCATACTAAAAACTTACCTACACAACGAATACAACCTGCTGATTTCCTTGAATGCTGATGACACAGAAAAGTTTAAAAAACTGTTTTAGTGTTAATAAATCCCAATCCACACAAAAAAAGTAACACCTAATAAGGGTAACATGGCAATTTTAACTTCAAATTATCTCGTAGTACGCACCCCTCCGAGGGGCTCGTGCTCGTGAATGAAAAAAACTAAGAGTTGTATCTGAGTGACTTCATGAAGTGATTATGGGAGGTATTACAATTATTTCAAATGGAAATGAATGTGATATGCTTGAATCAAATACTAATAACTGGAATAGTGATAGTAGAATAGACCTGAGATTTAATTATAACTTGCAATTACATTTTATTACCAGCATTCAATTCAGCATATTCATTTTTTAAAAAGATTTGGAAAAGCTGAATACACTTATTTGAATTAATGAATCGAAGAGGTTTTTTGTATTGAAGTGTATAATTTTTAAAATTCTTGCAAAGCGCTTTCGACTTTCGTCATCATCAGTGCTCACCTGAAAGTAAGTGATCTAATTGAAAAGGAAGTTTAGTGAGAATTGAAGTTGTGAAATTTTTAAGGTTAAGAAATTTGGAAAAATTGTTTGAGATTACTTACTTGTCAGGCAATAGAAAGTATCAAATTAAGTACATTGCACATTTGTAATAGTTGACTTATATAAAACAAAATAGGCTTATAGCCAAGAAAATACATTTTTGGATTGAGGCCATGTGGTTCAGTCAAAGTATCAAAGGAGTGATCCATTATGGATTTGATTGAATATGTAGAAGAAAAATATTGAATAGATTGTATTAGAAAAATGTGATTAATTAATAATTCATAATCCTTTTATGAAGGGTAAGGAAATCTCTGTTTAGGTTTACTTGAGTATTCAAACAATGATCATCATTGGAAAGTTCTTTAGAAATCTCCAACTCTCCAAACAAGTCAAGTCTAAGGAAATTTTCACTATCTATTTTATGTAATATTTTGTAATTTCTATTGGGACTAAAGTTGTGATTGTGAAATTTTAAGTGGTGGCCAAAAGAAGATTTGTCGTTTTTTTTTAATGTTCATTAATACGAGTAAAAAGAGGTCTACAGGTTCTACCAATGTAAGATGCCGAACAATCAGAACAGTCAAGCTTGTAGATTCCACTTCTGTGTAATTTGTTGATTTTGTCTTTAGAATTTACAAAAAAGTTACTCAAGTTGTTTTGAGATTCAAAGGAAATTTTTGTACCAAGTATGGTATTTTCTATAAATTTGTAAATAACAGTACACATATTTTGATCAATATAAGGTAAGGAAAAATATTTCACAGAAGGTGAATTAACCAAGGTGGTAGAGTTGAAGGCCAACCTTCTATCTGATCTGAGTTTAAATTTACTAATTAATTTGTTAATAATGGATGGTTGATAACCATTGTTGACTTTAAAACAGATTGCTGTCATCTTACATTGGTAGAACCTGTAGACCTCTTTTTACTCGTATTAATGAACATTTAAAAAAACCGACAAATCTGCTTTGGGTCACCACTTAAAATTTCACAATCACAACTTTAGTCCCAATAGAAATTCCAAAATATTACATAAAATAGATAATAAAAATTTCCTTAGACTTGACTTGTTTGGAGAGTTGGAGATTTATAAAGAACTTTCCAGTAATGATCATTGTTTGAATACTCAAGTAAACTTAAACAGAGATTTCCTTCCCCTTCATAAAAGGATTATGAATTATTAATTAATCACATTTTACTAATATTTTTCCTCTACATATTCAATCAAATCCATAATGGATCACTCCTCAAGTTGGTACCATTATTTCAACATGACACTTGACACATTCTGTCTCAAGTTGTCCTTCTTCATATGATACTTTGACTGAACCACATGGCCTCAATCCAAAAATGTATTTTCTTGGCTATAAGCTTATTTTGTTTCATATAAGTCAAATATTACAAATGTGCAATGTACTTGATTTGATACTTTCTGTTGCCTGACAAGTAAATAATCTCAAACAATTTTTCCAAATTTCTTAACCTTAAAAATGTTACCACTTCAATTCTCACTAAACTTCCTTTTCAATTAGATCACTTACTTTCAGGTGAGCACTGATGATGACGAAAGTCGAAAGCGCTTTGCAAGAATTTTAAAAATTATACACTTTAATACAAAAAATCTCTTCGATTCATTATTTATTTTCTATTGATCCTAGAGTTTTTCTGGAGTTCGATGCGTAGTAAATGTAATGGATTTTTAGAGTGTATGCATTTTTGCATACTTAATAGTGGGTTGTTTGAGGTACACCGAGTTTTTCTATGTCACACGAGATGTCGCATTGAAGTTGTTTGCAATCTTCTCGTGTGGTTATTGTTCCAAAGGTTTTCAGATCGTCAGCAAACATCAAGTAGTTGCTAGTTATGTTTACTCCTATATAATCACATTGAAGTAATTCTGAATCTCATAGTACATGACATAAACCTCGGTATAAGTGATTTTCATTCCATGTATGGCATTTCAGAGATTAAATGAAATACTATTTATAAAAAAGGTATACGAAATTATATTTTCTCCCAGTATTTCTAGAAAAAATGGCACAAAAAAGCAAAAGTGCTCAAATGCTGGTTTCATTTCTACCCAATTTCATCTCAGTGATTACTACGAAGTTCTTGTGAGAGTAGGATGAGAAATACCACCCGAACACTTTACGAAATCCCCCTTTCACATATAATGAAGTTTCTTACGTCGACAATCTTCTGGCAACGAAATCATGTAAATAGCTTTTTTTGTAGGCGTAGAGGTATATAATGCAAATAGCACCGCATTGAAAATGTGAATGATATAAGATTAATGCACAATCTTCCTTTATTCAGTTTCATGTAGGTAATAAATGGAGTAATATTCCTCTTCTCCGTTGAAACCAAGCTATTTCGATAAAGCCATTACAATTCTGAACACAATGAAAAAATATTAATGGAGTTCTTCCCGACACCACCTCGACTCGCCTTTCAATCACCAAGTGATCATCTTCAAGAGGAAGATCAAACTGTTTAAACTGTTTTGAACGTTGTCGTGGAGCACAATCTTCTCTTGACCAATGCCGGCTGCTGCTGATGTGATTTTCGATATGTTTCGTCGGCTAGGGTTCTACTGCGGTGGTTTGGCGCGGTTGTAGAAAGTTATAGTGAACCACACCAGCCGCTGACCACCACAGAGTAATCATGTCATTTTTTGGTGGGTTTTCGCCTTTGGGAAGTGCCTATGTGGCTCATCGGTGTCCAACCACTGTCCTGAACGTTTCCTGTTGTCGTAGAGGATCATCACAGGATCGGATCCAAAAAAAGATCATTTAAGTTGCGCAAAAGCAAAGAAGAACATATCTCGAAATGTGACAATTTCTGTCGAGCGTTCAAATCGTGGAACACCCACTCATCGAGCTTTCTGACCTTTCCAATACGTTTTAAACCATCAAAAACCGCATGGGAGGTGACACCTAGTTTTTCCGCCGTCCCACGCACCGTTTATGATGGGCCAGTCTCCACCAGGGTCTGCAAATCTTCGTCCTGGAATACTGTAGGTCGAATACTTTGGGGCTTATTTTCGAGGCTAAAATATCCAGAACGAAATTTCGCAAACCAACGTGAAACAGTGCGTTCATTAACACTATCATTATCATAGTCATCTTCATTTTCTCATCAGGTTGGAAAATTTTTCCCTCTCCTTTCAACTGAGATTCGTCAGGAGGACGAATGGTTCATAACGTAAGGTGTTTTGGTGGCGACATAAAGGTTCAATGACCTCTATGCCGCTCTGGCCTTGTGTACCCCTTCATGACTGGGGTATTTGATGAATAAACTGTTCATTTTAACAGACGTCAAGGGGAACAATATCATTGCCAAATGCCTGGTCGATTTTTCGAGCTGAGCGGCAGTGCTTTGGTTCAATTTGAATTCGTAGAGAAAAAGTGACCCAAAATCGATTAACGACATCATATCTATATGCAAAAACACAAGTAGCGTTTTTGTTTTCCTATTGAGTTGTGACGAGTTTTGTTTTCGCTTATTTCCTTTCATTAGAAATTCTGAACTTTTTGAATACTATAATCATCCTCTGGTAGCTATACACCTTTTCTTTTTGTCCTAAAATTTGTATGATCCAAACCGTTCCATGCATTCATCTTATCTTGAATAGAAAAAAGTAGTTTTTCGGTTTAGAAAACAGCTTGCTTTGATACTATCTATTTTTTGTTACTATCTATCAATAAAAGCCGTTAATTTATAGTCCAGTTGGCTCCTTTCTCCAAAGCTACTGCTAAGGAGTCGCCAGCATCAGTAACAAATGACAATGTTTTCCTATTGAGTAGTTACGAGTTTTGTTTTGGCTTATTTCCTTTCATTAGAAATTGTGACTTTCCCGAATATTATAATCATCCTCTGCTATCTATATTACTTTTCTATTTTCCTAAAATGTGTATGATCCAAACCGTTCCATGCGTTCATCTCATCTTGAATAAAAAAAAATGAGTTTTTCGGCTTCTTGCTTTTTGAAGCATTTATTTCCTTCTTTTCGTTACTATCTATTTTTGTTACTATCTATCAATAAAAGCGGTTAATTTATATTCCAGTTGGCTCCTTTCTCCAAAGATACTATTGAAGAGTTTGAAATCTATTTTTCCGTTAACCGGATAAGAAATGACAATGTTTTCCTGTTGAGTTGTTACGAGTTCTGTTTGGCTAATTTCCTTTCATTAGAAATTCTGAATTTTTTAAATGTTATAATCATCCGCTGGTAGCTATACACCTTTTCTATTTTCCTAAAATTTGTATGATCCATACCGTTCCATGCAGTCATCTTATCTTGAATAAAAAAAATGAGCTTTATGATGCATTTATGAACTTTTTTTGTCACTATCAATAAAAGCGGTTAATTAATATTCCAGTTGGCTCCTTTTTCCAAAGCTACTCCTGAGGAGTCGCCAGCATCAATATCAAATGACAATGATTTTTATCACTACCATTCATAGTTATTGATTCAAATAATAAAATTGAACACGAAACTGCCTCACCTTCTTTTTCTCGTTATCAAAATATTAGAACTTGTAATGATTTTATTGCCAGGACAAGGGAATTACAATTTGCTCTTGGTGTATGCTCTCGAATTACTCTAGGGAGTCACCTAGAGTCCCCGAATCCCAACACGCTTTTCTTGTTGGAAGAAGTCCTCTGGACCTCTGGGGGAAATTTGTTTTACGGTCTCCGGGATAGAAATTAACGCGTGCTCCTAAGAGCCCTCGACGTTGCGTTATGTTCCACTATTTAATTACATTTCATCTCACCCTTGGACATGGCAATCATGCAGGATGTTTCAAGAAGAAATGTTTAATTTTCTGAAGAAACATTTGAAATATCAAGTTATTTCCTTCAATTGTGAGTTTCTATATTTTTTGCCATTCTTGAACTATAAACTATTGTCTTGCTATTGAGTGGAACACTACTTTTTCTACGGCGTCGAAATCTATGTTGGAATGAAATACGTAAGTATATCCATCGAAAAAATCTATATTTTTGGGTCAATGTTTCTCACTCCTGTTACGAAGTTCACAGTGCTCAAACTTGAGATTGTTACGAAATACAATCTACTCTCGAATAGAACGAATTGATTAACAAATACATTTCAACTTTTTCCTTCAATTCCACAATTCTTTCCAAATCTACATAATTTTCAGTAGTGGATCCCTCTGGAAGTCAAAATATTGAAAAAGTATTTATACTAAGTGACAAAGAGAGGTAAACACCCATTTATATTGAAAATATAATAGCAAACAAACGAGTGAGTTTTCAGATTAATTGGAAGGTCGTGAAACTAGTGACGTTCAGTAGTGTGTTGCAGATTCTTGATGTCTTATACACTCTTG
Organism: Leptinotarsa decemlineata; assembly: GCF_025532065.1. NCBI lineage: Eukaryota > Metazoa > Arthropoda > Insecta > Coleoptera > Chrysomelidae > Leptinotarsa > Leptinotarsa decemlineata. The sequence continues at coordinate 11,020,309 of NW_027412684.1, forward strand.
GAGACATCTGTGCATTGACCTGATAAGGTGGTCTATATCCTGTTAAATTTTCTCACTCCACCCTACTTCTAACTCATGTCTTAGTCTGCCAAAGTCTGTGGGGGCTGTTGTAAATTCAGCAGTCTGCGACCAAGGATATCCCACACATGTTCGATCGGTGAAAGATCAGGCGATCTGCGTGACCATGGTAAGCGGTTAATGCCATGCTGATGCATGAAGTATAGAGTTACTCTAGCCACATGCGGTGTAGCGTTTCTTGTTGAAAAATTATGTTATCGATGGTCTCAAGATATGGAAGAACATGAGGCTCCACTACTTCGTGAATGTAACGAAGAGCTGGCATGTTGCCTCTAGTAAGGTGTCCTGCTGCTATTCTATGCAATGGCATCCCACACCATTGAACCAACAGTATGGTAAACATGCCTCTCCACATCAAACTGGGGATATCGTCTTTCACAGCGACGCTTTCTTACTCTTGCTCTTCCATTGTACATACCCAAACAAAAGCAAGGTTCGAGGTTCCACTGTTGATCCCAATTAATTCTGTCTCTGCAGCAGTGCAATCGGTTGCGTCGATGCTCGAGAGTCAGGGGCAACATCCAATGGGGATGATAAGAATAAAGTGCGAAACTTCTTGTCAACCGATATACTGTTCGCAATCCAACAACCCTTCCGTGTTCTTAAAACCACTGATTCGAAACACGTCGTGTTTCTCTAAGATCCTCCCAATCCGGTCTATAACATTTTCAACATAGGGAAGCAAAGCTTTTCCCTTAACTAGCCTAGCAGGGGTCACTGAAGCTTTCTCTCTCCTGTGTTGTATTGCCGCTCGAATTCGCCTTCGCTGTACCAATTCCCATTGTAAGCATTTTTTAGGTGATTGAGTCCCTCAGGTAGACTCTCACAGATACATCGTGTTCTCTCAACCAACATTTGAATTACCCCTCTCTTTTATTGTGGCTAGTGGTTAGAGTTTGTGTTCAGGTATATGTCTGTGTGCGTTGGTTTTGTGTACACTCGGTGGCCCAGTGTACCGTTTTCGCGTCTGTTAACGAGAATTGGATTTTTGGGTCGAGAGAGTTCAGAAAATCTTTTAATGTCTCTTCATCATCTTGCCATACCACGAACGTGTCATAAACATAACGCAGCCAACAATAAGGTTTCACGGCCTCTTGCTCTGAGACTCGTTATTCGAAATTTTCTATGAAAAAGTTTGCCACTGCCGAACTACCCATTGCGGTATACTTCAAGCAACCTACCTTTCAACAGCTGCCCCTTAATAATATAGTAAGGGTTAGTAAAAATTATCCAATAAGAACCGCCAATTCTACACTCCACATGGACTAGTTTGCACCCGGTTCGTTTCTATGTTTTGGTTTTTTTGGCTTTTGAAAGTGCCGCCAACTTTAAGAGTGCACAATATCGTTTACTTCGACTATACTATCCGTTTGTTCGTAAAATACACCATCCCGCTAAAAATAAGTTTATGATGAATAGTGAACGAAGAGGGCGGTTATATCTGCTGAAGATACTTCGCAAAGTAACCGTATCGTATCGAGCACCAACTCTATTATTACGTCAGTTACCCAATCGCTTTTGATAATATCTACCGCAGTAGTATATGAAACATCAGACATAAAAACCTGCAGATCATGGCCAAAAAACCCGGAAAATAGTTTTGATAAGGTATTTACTTCTCCAAAGACTTCGATTGTGTGAATTATGAGTTGCTTTAAAGAAAGATTTGATATAAAAAAGTTATTGTAGAACTGATGGAATATAAAGAACAACGTGTCAGCTATTTCATAGCGAAACACGTAAAACATGTTTCACTATAAAATAGTTTCTTCAAGCGTTTTCATACAGTCACTATTTCTGAATAATTTTGACATAAAAATCATCAACTTCAGCAGTAACAGCAGTTCGTTGCAGAACTGAAAGGTATTTTAATTTTTTGATATTTTTTATATATGGGTTGATATGGGAAGAGCGTGGTTGACAAGAGGTTGATTTTCACATAGAAATATGTCCCCATAAAAACCAAAACTGGCGTGTATCACGTTTCAATAGAAATGTCCTATTGTTTTAACTGGAATACACTGTATTTGTTCTTAACTTTTCTTGTTTCTAGATTGTTTTTTTTCAATTTTGCCAAATCACGGTTTCGTCAATAGTGTTTTTTGTATGTCCACATATTTCAGAGGCTTGAATTAGGTATTAATGTGGAACTTCATATCCATTTGGTGTAAAATACTATACTATATAAGACAACAATACTATGATTAACTAACATCATCTTTCTTATATCGAAACGAAGAAACTGACAGTTCAAATATATTTTCTATCTACAGTTTTGTATATTTGTATAATCTTATGTTTTTATGACTAGCATCAATTATGTGACCGTTTCTTGTTGAGTAAGTGGCAAAATGACGCCTTACTTACATTCTCGAGTCAATCACAGTTGACCAGATTCATAACTCATTATTTTTAGGACAATCACAGTTGAGCAGATTCATTACTTCACAGTTGGGTTTCAGTTGTCTTCAATCGCAAGTGAGCCTTGGAAATGTTCTACTTCAAAGTATGTTTTTAACGTCCATTTTCGAGCTCAAATTTTCGCTTATTCAATTTCCAAATGAATTGAAATTCAATATATATAAAAAATAAAAAATATTTTTAAAAGCTTTTTTAGGCCAATTCTTGTTATAAAATTTAATGGTATTTCTCTCATTCGGGATGTCCTTCACAAATTAGTTTCATTTAAGAATATTTCAGTTATAAGTCATAGAAAAAATATAGTATTCTACTCGCTCGAATGATTCACGATGCTTGCTTTTGGCTCGCATCGACAAACTTCATTCTCACAAGGGGCCATATTTCTCGAACGTTGAGTGTTATATTATTATTTCGCAGACAACTTGATATCGTGAGGTCATTCATCCGAAGCAATTGAATTACGTTCCCATATATGAATACTTTTTCATCTTCACCTTTAAGATCTGCCAGAAAAATATACAGACGGCGCCCAACGTGGGGATTAGTCATTTTTCATCAATTAAAACGGAAATACATCATTTTGTATTATGTCGTTTTTGCTACTCTCTGCAATCTTGAATAATTTGAATATTCAAGTTCTCTAGCGCGGACGTGGTATACTGAATTTGCTGTGTGTTACGGTTTTTATGTCTCGTTTTTTTAAGCCTCTTTCACGTTCAACATTAACTGAATCCTCACAATTTCACTTTTGATACTATTGAAAAATGTATGTGTCTAATGTACAGGCAAAACTCATCACTCATCGCTGATAACATCAAAATATAAAACACCGGATTTGATATTCAATCTAACGCTCCAAACAGTTGCTTTCAGATCCTTGGAAAAGTGCAGAGACCGTGTCGTTAATGTTGATTTAATTAAGTAATTATCGATCGCCGGGTTCCATGCTCCAACGACTTCCAATAACACTCAGTGGAGGGAGCGCTAATCACCAAAATATTTTCTGATTACTTGCTTGTTGGTTACACCAATGAGGCGTATGGGCGTCATTTAGTTTTGTTCACTGGCATACTGTGACAGTAATTTTTTTAATTTTCAAAAGCTTCAACATTCAGAATGAAAATCAGCCTTTGTAATACATGTCATTCTTATTGAAAACTACATTTTGTGAAAGCCTATTGAAATCTGATGAACGCACATAACCGATTCAGATCGAATCATTTGACTTAAAAAAGAGAAGACATGGATTTATCACTGTGTATATATTTATTAATTTTTTCATTTATTCAACGACAAAGTCAATTTACAAAAACATATTTAACAGAGTGTGAGGAACTACAAAGTATTTTTGAATGCTCATGTCTGATGTCTACATTACAATATTAATAAATCTTTATGTCTAGTGACTATATTACTAAAAGATGAAACAATTCTGGTACTTACAAGAAAAAAGATGTAACAAATCTCATACTTACAAAGGAAATGGTAAGGTAATAGAAGCTTCGAAAACGCTATAGCCTTTTCAATTGATTTTAAAAAACCTGAAGTGATACATTAAACAGATCTAAGTTATTATGATATTGATTTCCCAGCTTCAGAATACGAGGCATCGGACTGTTCAAAGCATAATTATCTCTAGCATGAAAAATGTCAGGATTTCTCATATCTTTTTGTTTAATATGAAAAGTTATTAGTTGAAGTAGTTCTGGGCAGTTTATCTCACTATTTATTAATTTGAAGAGGAAACCCAAATTCATAGAAATTCTCCTATCTTCCAATGATTTTATATTTAACTTGGTTAAGAGTTGACTGGACTCATATACCAAAGTGAAAAGCACAATTCCTGAGGAATTTCTTTTGAACATTCTCAATGAAATCGATATTTACATTATAGTAAGGGTCCCATATAACCGAACAATATTCAAGAATGGATCTTACGAAAGCACCAAATAAGGTTTTGGTAGGTTTAGAGTGAGTTTCAGGTAATTACACAGAGTTATCACCATCTTTTAACATTTTTTGATGTATTGTAATTAGTTTAACAGAATTGTGGTTGTCTCGAATATGGATACTTTTATAAACAGAAATTACTACACTACTGAGAGTAAATTCTCAGTACCTACCTACAACATTTTGTCGTATACATTTTTTTTAATTTGGTAACTTCATTGACTGCTGTTTTGAACTTCAGAACAATATTCTCTAGAAGTGTTACTCTATGAATTATAAAACAGTTGATATGTATGGAAATGTTCATGTTTTATTTATGATTTCGAAACATCGGTAGTTTCTAAAGAAAATATATATACTTTGGTATCTACAAATCTCTATACCATGAATATTCTGAAAGTAAATTGATATTTTCGAAAAAAACATATCCATTTGGAAATCAAGAAATACATTTCCCAAATGAAATGCAAATAATTTTCACGAAATACAGTGCAAAATGTATCGACTTCTCATTCCATGTTTTTTTTCTTTGCGAAGGACCAGTAAGAGAGGTTACTTTCTTGAACAGATAGTCAACCAGTTTATCATTCTTTTTACGTTGATTCATATGTTTAATATCTTTTCTATTTATCATGCTTAAATATTTTTTATTCAACATTAAAACCATGATTTTGTAACCCTATATCTACTTCAATCCAATTTGCCAGATTGCCGAATCTTCAATTTAAAATAAACGAATGTCTGTTCATTTGCCGCAATATATAATTATATTCACAACTAGTTAAAGGTGTACCTAGTGCATAAAATTAAATGGCTTGAAACGTGTGCAAATCTATGGTTTTTTGAATGTTGCTAAGAAAATGACTGGGGAAACAGCACTAGATCTGAGGAGGTTTTCATGATACAAAGAAGAATAAGAACAATGTCGTTTAAACCTGAACAATATTCTTATCGCCATTTTTTTATAAAGGTAACTTTTTGACACTGACAAGTTTATATATCTTGAACAGTATTTTGCATGCCAGGCAGAATCCATCAGAGTTCTCTATTTCACGATACAATTCAACACCCTATCAATTCCGTCAAAGGTATTGGAAATTCCGAGTCACAGATTAACAATTTATGTTGAAAACTCACCTTACTCACCATACATTTCGAAAACTTATACTACCAGTCAGAAATAATAAGGTTGACAGTGCTTGTGAAGAACATCTATTACTGTGAATTACAGGTCCAATGCATATAAGCACTGTAAAATTCTGTAAAATCTGCCTAGCCTTTTACTGAGACTTTCTCATCGTTTTTATGCATTGAGGGAAATAATCAAAATTGTTTTTCTAGATAAAATATGTCACGTGTCACTTGTTATATAGGAATTTCTACATATGTTAGTTAAAATAAAAAAATGTATTGAAATTGATTCTTTAGAAATATCATACGAAATTTTTATTAAAAAATCTTGGGTGATAGACCTATTCATTCATTACATTTACTACTAGCTAAATATGGACCTTCAGGCTTCATTTGGCACCGATCCAATAATGAGAATATATTTTTTCAAAAATATAACCAAAAATATTCGGAAATGTACCATATTTCTTTACTCATTGAGATATTTTCGTGGTCAGAAACAGAGTTTTCGAAATCTCTTTTAAATCGGGAACATAGTTTGTTTATCGATTTTTTTAAACTTTGAAATACTTTGAAGATAGTTGAAAATCTCCTCTGTCGTGCTCAAGTACTCCTTGAAAATTTTGAAGTAACCGTTGTAATTTTTGAAATTACTCTAACCCACTGAGACCAAATATTTTTCATTTCAACCCAGGAAAGAAGCAGGACTTTAGTTTTGTTACACAGTGTTGAAATGAAACCTCGTAAATTTATAGACAAAATTAGATCAACTCTCAACCACCCACAACCATACTCTTAAGATTTTCCATGGGGTCGAACCCCTGCGAACTGTTTGAAATAATGACGAGAGGTCTGTTCTTCAACCGTGTCAACTTCAGCAACACCTTGTATATTTATCACAACTCGTTTCGGTGTGAGGCAACTGCAGAAAATGCAGTAACGCCTACATATTGCAACAACTGTTCCTTACGAATTTCTTAAAGCGTATTTCACAAGAAACATACGGTGTACGAGGGTAATGACTTCTGTTAAAGCATGATTCATTTTCGGTGGTGCGCCCCCACACCATGTAAAACGCGAATGTATACAAACTAGGGGAGAATACTAAAAATCAATGTTACGTCTCTTCGACTTCTTTCGAATTCTTTGTCTGACTCAGGGCCACGTAAACTACTCACCGTTGCCTCGTTTAAAATCCCACTGAATAAGGATATGGCACAGAGTATCGTCAGCGATAGCACCATTTTCGGACAAATTCACTAGAATCATGCACGACCGACACCGATATTTGGTCCTTCTTGGGTGGATTCACAATTCACGACTGACAGCAGCTCCACCTACCAGGAAGTACTGGCGCAAGCGCTATGTCGCGCATCAAGGAATCGGTTATTTCCCATAGAAATTTTGGAGGGAGTAAGACGGAGCATAAATGCCATGTGTTAGTTGAGGTAAACGTCTAGACTCTTTCCTTTAGTGCAGGAAAATAAGAAAGAATTGTAAAACTATTGGCTAAGAAAACTCCAGTAAATTTTTTTTATTCATCCAAAAAACATCCTGTACGTCACCTTCATAACGTTGAGTACTAAAATTACTATTATCGCTAATAGTAAAAACTTCAAAAAGGCGAAAAATTACTGACGAACTACATTTTTTCTTTACGAAAGAGTTTAAGGCTTACTTTTTAAACCTTAGTTCCTTACCACTAGCTGTTGCTCAAAGTTTTGCCAAATTGAACAGTATTTCAATATCCTTTTTTCAACCGAAGTTTGTCGTGATTTTTTAAATTGAAATAAATCAAACAGTGAATGTTGAGTGAAACTCACCACAATATATTCATGAAAACCGCATCCAAAGTGAGTAAAGACATTTCTGAGATTAAGCTTACAGACTCACAGACAGACACACAAACAGATATTCTGAAAATCGTTGTTTTTGGGCTCTGTAGACCATATCGAATATGGGCTTTATTCGCAGCACATGTATATTTTCTGAGTTGGCTACTTTATTCATTAGTCACTATGTTAGTTGTCAAATTAATTGTTCGAACCGTACCATTGAATATCGAGAATACTAAACAGCAAATAAAGGTCAAAAAAAGACAACACATGTGACAACTGACACTGGTGGCAAATACCCAGAGTAGCCAACTACGAAAATACCTGTGCTACAAATAAAATCCTCATTGACGATGAAATCGACTTCCAAACAGCAAATGAAACCCAAAAATATTCAACACAAACATCATCTACATATAACAGTTGACACTAATAACAAATATAGAATAGCTAACACAGAAAAACAAAATTTGTATCCGATATGATCTTTTGCGTAAATGAACCCCCACTAACAGTTTTTTCCAAAAATCTTTCATCTACACATAGCGATCAGTTGAACTTATATTGTACCTATTGATATTGATAACCTGTAGGTTATCAATATCAATAGGTACAATAGTATATGCTCTGCTGTTTCATCATTTTCCAAACAGAGGCGACACACACTGTCTTCCGACAGTCCGAGTCTCTGCATAATATGATGATTCAGATGACAGTGACCTCTAAGAAGGCCTGTTAGACATCGTAGTTCATCCCTACTGTAGTCCAACAAATGTTTGGTATCAAGCTTCGAAGGGTGAATAAACGGCTGGTAGTGAGCCAATCCTGGAAGATTCTGCCAGAAGTCTATAAATGTTCTTGCCATCCAGGTGTTCAGTATTTGTTTGACAAAGCCTGAAGCGATGACAATGACAGGTTCTGGTCCAATGAAGCTGCTTGCAGCACCCTCGTTTGCAATACAGCCAGCAGCCTCATTGCCATCCAGGCCAGTATGGTCAGGAATCCATACCAGATATGTCAAGTCTTCCTATCGAGGAGAGTCATTTTTGGCAATTTGCTACCAATTTAGACGATGCTCGGTAGGAGCCAAGAGCTTCCAACGCCGCTTGACTGTCCGAGAATATTTCTATTGACTTGTGAATGAGGTTAGATTCTTCCACGCCTGTGGTACATGAAGACCATATCATCTTCCACATCACAGAGGATCCGAGAATAGACTATTCAACAGTTCTATATTTAACATCGTTGACATTTTTCTTTATTCCGTGTTTTCTGAAAACCACTGTTTGTTCAGTCTACTCAGCTCTGTAGGAAAGTAGGCTAAATGTATTGTCTTGCTGACGTGGAGTTTCTCTGTATGACGCCTCATTTCAACAATTATTATTTGGCTGCAAACTGTTAATTTTATAATGAATCTATTTAGTTGAATAAAGAATGATTTCATGATATTAATATCATCATTTTTCAAACCAACCCATGTTTTGATTGGCTAATTTAAACCAAAAGCACTTGTAGCAACTGAATCATACTAATGATGAATATTATAAATATAGTACATTATTGTATACAATGCCAATAGTTTTCGAAGCGCACGCTAAATAAAACTTTCATAGATAAATTTTTGATACCTTGGGTTACATTATTGGAAATTTCAGGTTCATCTTATACAAACGAATATCGAAAAAATATATTTTTTTCAGATAGAAGTTCAGATCAGTTGAAATAAGTGAAAAATAAATGTAACTCAAATACCCGAATACTTAACCAAATACATGTTGAATATTCCCTACTTTTTATTCTTTTATCAGTCTCACTGAATAGTTATGTTGATTCACCTGATAACAAGAATCCAATGATTTAGAATTGTCATCGCTTTTTTAAAGTCACGAAAAAATAAGTATCTAGAACATGTGCACAATATTCCAGGCTCAAATGTTTCTTTCTTGTTTTCACTAAAAGAGCAAACCCGTAGATACCGGTTCTTTGTTATTCAATGAAACTTTCTTAACATATTTTTTTAACAGATATATAGCATTTCAATAACTTGTTTCCTCAAGAGTCGGACAGTTTCGACAGTTCTGACACTTGGCCAAGCAAACTTAAAGGGTAATCTATATAAGACAATTATTCGGATTTTATTGTTAGATCAAAACCATGAGATACGAGATTTCACTAACAATCGGATTACATTTTTCATAGAGTACACAAACGAATTGGAAAACACATCCTGTATGTATAACACACATGATAAGTAAACAAAAGATGCACAGCGAAATACCTAACTCAGTATCTCGCTTTCATCTGATTGGTTGTTCATTGTACCACGCTTTAATCTACCTTTCAAGTTTGTCTGGTTAGGTGTTAGAGCTGTCAAAACTGTCTGGCTACTGAGAAACTATTATCTTACATTTACTCAAATAACATATATAAAATTCTGTTTTTGCACTGTAACATACGTACAGTTACAATTCATTACAGTTCCAGGCTATTCAGCTTCGGGTTTTTACACACTTGCCACCTCTTACCTATCAAAGCCAGTTTGCTTCAAACTTTATAGTAGCCTACCTCAATTGGGTCCATGCATTTAAATTTCAGCTTTTATACACGGGCTCTCAGACTATAACTTGTATAAAATTTTCCTGTACTATCAAAAAATCTCGATGCCGACAAAGGGCCGCAGGTTTGTCATCTTTGTCGGAGGAGCTACCGGGTAATAGAACAAGTGCGAAGTGGCTTATTTCTTCGTTTCATCCCCAACTGAATTCGTTGAAATCAAATCAAAATGTGTTGATACCTGTAAAATGCTAATAGATCTCTACGGGCGGCGTAGGACAGAAGAATAGGTCGTGTGAATGCGGTGCTGAATTAGTAATGAGCCAATTTTGTATCATCATGGTGAAATGGAGTGGGAAGGGTCAGTTACTTTCGAGTCATCGATGAAAATTGCCGGATCAATACTTTTACGTCAGTTCCGGAGTTGTTCACTAACGAAAAAAAGGGTGTTGAAATTTTACTCTGACTTTCGATTTTTGCAAATATCTCTTTTCCTATGGGTTTTTCGCTATTTGTATTCATTATTAGTATTGTTGAAAATCAAATTGCCTACAACTTTTGTTTCCATTTTTTTTCACTTTGAATTGTTTTCGGGATAGGGGGCGGAGAGCACGCGGTTAGAGCATTATAAGGTCAGGCGGTCGTCCCGGTCAAAAGCACGCCAAATAGAGTTTATTAATTATTGATGAATACCTAAATTATAATAATTTTCGTTTCTTATCAACATTACATTATATTTAATAATTTTTTTTTTGCAGTTATAATAGTTGAAGGTATAGATATCATTTCAATTGAGTCTATACTATCTTATCAAGAGAAATTTTCTTCGAAAAGTACGGTAAAGGAAATGTGAAAAAGAAAATATACTCTTCCAAAAGTTTTGATAAGTATCCTCGTTCAAAAAAACACGTTTTGTTTCTGTAAGCATTGAGTCGCTGTTATACGACTTCTGCGCTTTTCAAAAAAAGAAGAATGTTTTTAAAAACATTTGGGAAACTGACAAAATGGATTAGACTTTCACGGCTGAGGTTTTCAGTTTCATTGCTTTTCGAGTTTGAAAGCCGTGGATTTTTGGAATTTCTTCCTGACGTTTCGCTGGCGCGAGTGGCTAGCTTCTTCAGAGGTTTATCCATCATGACTTGATGTCCGATGACTACCTATTAGGCTTCAAAAGCGTTCTTATGTCTTGTCAGGTAATCAGTTGTATTCGTATCTGTATTTGTACCTGCACTTGTACCTGTACTCGTACCTACACTTGAAGCTAGAACATTAACAATCTTCCTGCCTATTGTCCTGTTCAGAAAGCGAGAAAGGATCAGATGGTTGCACGCGCATATCTACCGTTTATCCCTAGGGTCACGGACATCATTGGAAAACTATTGGGCAAACACGACATCGAAACAGTCTTCAAACCCACGAGGAAGATACAACGAAGCCTCAGGTCGGCTAAAGACAAAAGAGACCCATTATCAGTAGCAGGGGTCTATCGCATACCGTGCACTTGTGGAAAGGTATATATCGGAACCACCAAACGATCCATGGGAACAGGACTAAAAGAGCATAAAAGGAACTGCAGACTAGGCCAAACGGACAAGTCAGCTGTGGCAGAACACGCATTTAGTGAAGGAGACCACACAATCAAGTTTGAAAATACAGAACTAATTGCCCCCAATCAGGGATACTATAACCGACTGGTACGAGAGGCAATAGAGATCCACAAACACACGGAGAATTTCAACAGGAAGAAATTCCAATAATCCACGGCTTTCAAACTCGAAAAGCAATGACACAGATTTGGGAAAATGCCCGAATTGGGATAAATTTGCAGCAACATTTGAAGAAGAAAACTGTCTGGTTCAAAGATTATTTGAGAATACAATTAAGATCTTGTAGGCAGTCTATATGCTCCAAAATCTGTGGACAATATCGATCATCTTCGTTATGCACAATACGTCAAGTTTACATAACTGAATAAACCTGTGCAGTTATCAAAAATTCCACCAACAAGTGCAACAGTCACCAACATTTCAATCGTGTTTAATATCGAGTTCAAACTTGATTAGGGCATGATTTGGAACCCCAGGAAGGGGGTTGGACAATGCGTAATGAATTCCTGGAAGTTATCACGACAATTTTAGCACCTTCTGCAGATCAATTACTCAACACAATATTCTGAAACTGCAAGAGTGGTTGTGGTTCGCGATGTGGATGCAGGAAATCGAGGTTGCAATGCTCTTTAGCTTGTGGCCGGTGTAATGAGCAAGCTTATATCAATGCTTTACCGTATCGTCACAACGATGTCAATGAAGACAGAAATTTCGACCTAAAATCATGGTAGACGTGGAGAAAAATCTCGCTGAAGACGACATTTGTCTCCTTATCTCAGATTTTGAGGTAAACATACTAAGATGACTGGACTATTTTGCATTGAGGGAAGATGATCGCAAAAAACCCAAAAATATTGGTTTTCTTTTCTTGAGCATACCCTCTTTTTGAAATAACCATAGATCTTCCACTGCGTAAAAGGTATACCATTGTTAATTTCACTAAAAATATGCCATTCCGGCAGCTCAAAGTTAGAATTAAAAAAATACAGCAATACTCGTGTTTACCGGAATATCACTATAGTTACATCGCAATTGTTTTACATGCCTATAATTGATTGCTCTACAAGACAGACACGTGTCTGTTTGAAGGAAATAAATTGGGATCGTTGTAGCGTGTTCGAAAACGTTATTCAATTCTTTTTTGCACAGGTATTCCAGGAATTAATTAAGTTATGCAGGTCCCTCTCTGCTCATACGAATTCAATTCTTTCAGGTATTTCAATTCAAGTTGAATGGAATTTTCGGTTTCTAATTTGGTATGAAATTCATAACAGAGCGAAATACAGGGTGGCCAAAAAAAGCTCTCTCTCAGAAAATTACAAAATAGTGGTCATATGACTTTAATTACCCATATGTTATATTTCAGGGTATGTCAATGTGTTATACACATTTCAGCCAACTATTATACATCAGATACAGGGTATCTGTTATAGATTGGTTTCCAAATAACGTGAAAAAAAAATTTTCGCATGTTCAATTTTGGAAATAAAAAAATTTTTGAACGAATATGATTATAAAGGATCTCACGAGTTATTGAAGAAATTGGAGTTGTATGGAGAAGAGCAAAAATAATAGAGAATGAGTCATGGCAAAATCAGAAATCTAGTAGCACTAAACAGATAATTTTTGATAGATATGAATATAAAGATGGAAATATAGAGGAGAAGGTCATTTGAATGAAACCTTTATCCATTTATGCTACATGCATTCAAAAAGTTACAAGCATCAATTTCAAAAGAACAAAGACTGAGAAGAAAGTGAATATGTATAAAACTGTTGGATGAAACTCATATCATTTACTGAATTACGGAACTGTGCGGTGACTTGAATTACAAAACTTACAAGTGGTTGCAAAAAATGTGCATTCTCAATTCTCCTGTAATTTATAATAAGAATCTACAGACGACAATTGAAATTATCGACGATGAAAAATCATGAACACATCGCCTTCTCATAATCCCGATCCAAAACCTATCGAATTAGTATAGGCATGTTATATCTCACTTTTTAAAAAAATATTTATTTTGAAAGGGAAAAACGATACTATGTTCCCTTCAGTTGCAGAATGAACACTATAATATAAGGTAATGCGAATACAAAAGTATCAAACTTGTAACTTGAATGCGATTCTAATGTAACTCATTTCGCCACGATGGACTGTATTTATAAGAAAATAGGTGATGAAATAGTTTGAGAATAAACAAAGGAAATGAAAAGTTTTTGTGTCGTCGCTTTAAAGACTGCGTATCGCCGGATGTCGATTCAGCAAGTCAGCATTGACATTGATCCATGTCGCGCGTTGCCCGAACAGAACACCCATTTTGGTGAAACGATTTTTGAATGCTATATCCGTCCACGGTGATTTGGCAAAAAACAGACCGAATAAGTGACAATTAATTTGACAGATGTTGCTTCAACAAGATGGCCGTTATCAATTGTCAAAGTTGTTGTTGGAAGACCCATTATATCTAGCAAATGAAAATAATCGATTCATGTGATTGTTTAAGGTGGAGATTGCACTTCATCACAAACACTAGTTTCCATCCTCTTTCATCCTTTCTCAGGAACGCGCAGCTTGTAAGAATTGTCTACTCTCCTAGATTTGAGAAGCTGTATCTTTAGTATTTATTCCTCGAATGTTTTTGGTGTGCAAGGACACTACACTGAATCAGCAAAGTTTAGGATAGACGAAACCTGACTATCACAGATAATTATTTTCGTAGTTTTTTTGAGAAACTTTCTATTTTCATAAATGATTTCGGGAGTTTCATAAGTATTTGAAGAAGTAATTTTCGGAACTGAAATCACTTTGGAGAATGATATCCAGAATTTTCACTTCTACAATACACTTATGATTGACTACTATTTTCATGGGTCCAAAAACTAGAACATCAGTCTCACTTGGTTTATTACTGGACTATATACAGTTGCAGTTTTCACTGAAACATTCATGTCTTCATCAAGCTTCATCGACATTTTCAGGTTTGAAAGAGTTATACAGTGTGTCTGCTTAAGTTCGCACCATATGGAAAACTTCTTTAATATTAATTTTACGAAAAAAAGTTATGTTTATAAAAAGTTCTGCATGGTCTTAAACCTGAAATGCAAACATCAGATATCAATTTTTTCCAGTCGTATACGCGGTTCCTCAAAAAGTATGAATTTGGCTAAAGAGAACCTTTATTTATGACAATATCGAAAATTGTTATTGAGAAAAGTTTATCAGAACTAAAAACAATGTTCAAATATGTAATTATATCCAACTACATGTAAAAAACCTTTTTTCTTTTTTATCTAAAATGACAATGCAAATGAAACTGTATTACGTGAAATCTAGGATACACTGATAAAGAAATTATTTCTTGATAGCAAAAATTGTTTGACAGTAAACGTGAAATAAAATATTTCAACACGCCGCACCGGTGATATTTAGTGTAGAAGAAAAAGTATAAATTGTGGAAATTGTTAGTGATAATTATAAAACTTATCGTAAAACAGCTGAAATAATCAACAACAGATATCCAGAGAAATATATACGCCGTAGTCTAGTAATGAGAATTATGTGAAAATTGAAATAAAATGTGGCGATTGTAATGATTAATTCACAAAAACGTCGAAAACTTGTTGCAAGTGAAGAGATGAAGTTAAATGCAAAGTTATCTGCAAAGGAAGAAAAATAAATATATTTTAAAAAAACTAAAAAACACCTTTTAAAGAACATCGAACTGAAAAGTTAAAAATATTTTTTTAAATTCAACATTTAGTATGGTTACTTAGGCCTGATCCAAAAATAAAAACGACTTGATTTTTAAACTTATTTGAACAAAATTTTGACTTTACCAAAAGTTTTCAAAGCGGCCACTTTAGGCCACTAGGTAGGGCAAAGTGGCCACTGCCTAAATAGATTTAGGTAGTATGGAAAAAATAAAACGCATTTAGTTTCAGAACTCAAAACCATTGTATTAGGGTTTTGAACAAAAATAGGCATTACTGAAAGTATGTGAAACTATGAAATCACTGGTATTTACATAAATCACAAATAAACTCATCATCCTTCTCTTTGGCTCCTGTGCAGGCTTCGTGAGCCCATTTGAGGCACCCAGAACATTTAATCCAGCCTTCGTTGTCCTTGGATTTCGAGTAACAATCACCACAGAATAAACAATCGACGTCGCTGACGTTGCCTTCATCATCATCATTAAAGAGATCGTCATTCTTTTTCTTAAACAATGCGCGTTTTCCTTTATTTTCAATTTTAGCCACCCTTTTCTTAGGAGCCTGCTGTTTCTTTTCGATTTCCCTTTCTCTTTTTGTTTCTAGTCTACGTTGTTTCGCATTCTCTTCATCTTCTTTTTCTTTCCTAATTGCCATGGGACTGGCCGTATATGGACTGGATGTTAGAACTGTTGCTGTTCTTTTCTTCCGCTTAGTTTCTCGTTTGATAATCCTATTGACCTTGGGTACAGGAACAATTTCACGTGGACTTACAGCAAATGAAGTGGACTTCTTGTTTGGTGGAATGTTCAAATTTGATGTTGTTTCTAGGGAACCAGCTGATGAAGTGCTGGGAATAGACGGATCAAATGTGGCAGAAGGAAGCCCACTGCTAGAGCTGATTGGATGATCATCAGAAGGTAGGGATACCATTATGAAGGCGGTATTGGGGTTTTCAGAACCACCAATGAGTTCTGTTGAGCTATTGTTGTTGACAGTCTGAGATGAAGATACACAAACTTATATGATGGTGTTCTCTTCTCCTGGCGCAGGGTCTTCTTGTAAAGTTATTTCTGTTGTTTCAGCAGCTGCATAATCCAGTTCTGTAAACACATTTCTGTTGATTGGGACGATTCCACATTTTCTAAAGCCTTTTATGGCGATAACTGGTGTAACTGACTTCAAAAACGCTTCAACGAGTAGCTGGGAAACCTGGAATTGGGTCACTGTCCATCCTGGATTATTTCTTAAGAACTTTTCAATGCTTTGTACAAAATACGTATTGAAAGGTGCCATAAAGGCAACGTCAAGTGGCTGCATTTTTTGACTGCATTGGGGGGGAATGCACAAAACAGTGACATGATTGTCTCTGGCTGGAATCTAAGTTGTTCGTGTGAGTTGCATGACCGTCTAGTATCAGAAGAATCGGGTCGTCTTTTGTTGGCTTTGAAAATTTTAAGAAGTGGTCAAACCATGAGGTGATTATTTCCATTTGCATCCAACCAGTAGGATGACATTCAAAAGCTGTTCCAGGAGGTGCACCATCTTGCAGTTCAACTTTCATTCTACGCCTTGGTATAAATGTCCCTCCAGCTGAAACACAGACTACAAAAGTTGAAAGAACGCCTCGTTCAGCAGATGTTAAAGAGACGACTTGTCGCCGACCTTTTAGAGCAAAGACCGTGGACGACTTGGACTGGACTGTTAGAAGTACAGTCTCATCAACATTGTACACCCTATGAGGTGGGAATATGTGATCTTTCTGAGTGCCTTCCAAAATGTCAAAAAACTTTGATACATTAGTTTTGTTAAACGCTTGAGCCCGTGCAGCTGAAGTCGCCTCAGGCTTTCGTAATGCAATCATAGGGTGGCGTTTTTTAAATCCATGTACCCAATCTTTCCCAGCAGCTTTTTTTTTATGACTAAAGTTATGAGGTATGCAATTTTTAACAGCGAGTTTGTAGGCAAGAGCCTGTAGATCAGCGACTGTTACACCAAAAAAAACCCCTATATATTACTCGGTAAATTGAAAGATGGTGAAAAATGCTTCAAGATGATATATCATGTTCCTATACCTAAATCGTCAAGTTTTCTCAATAAAGTCGCTTCTTCTAGAAACATTATTTTTTTTTATAATTTGGATTCAGGTAGCAGTGGAATTATGAAGCTCATAGCAGTTCGGTTACTTTTATAAGTAATTTACAAAAAGTTATTGACGGTGTTACGAATCATCTTCCAAAATGAATGCAAATATCGATTATTCAAACGAAGTTCTTATGAAATTATCTATCATACCTACACGGACAGTGTGATCAAATAATTGCCAGAACTTGTAGAAAATTCAACCAAATGTATCCTGAATTAACACCAATGAACGAGAGGAAGTTTGTAAGATTACAAAATAATTTCCTTAACTATGGCTCCATGTTAAAAGCGCCTTTCAACATTACCAAAACTTGTTACTTCAAATGAGGACAATACTGTAAACGTTTTGGCATATTTTTATGCATATGCAGAAGCTTCCATTCGCAGTGCAGAAAAAGATTTAGGTGTATCACATGCTTCAGTACAACGAATTTTGAAAAATCACGGAATGCATCCGTATAAATTTACCAAAGTTCAAACTCTAAAAGCAGAAGACGTAGAATGCATTTTTGTGAATCCCGTTTGATTCGTACACAGGAAGATCGGGAATTTTTGTCAAAAATAATTTGGAGCGACGAATCGGAATTTACGAGGGATGGTATTCTCAATAGAAGGAAAAAACATTTTTGGGCTGATCATAATCCTCATGTTACAAAAGAAATGGGTTTTCAAGAAAAAAATGACCTGAATGTTTTCTGTATTCTGAAGAACAATAAAATTAGCTTTTTCATTTATGAAGACACACTGAATGCAGAGAGATATCTCTAAATATTAAGGACGACTGTAACCGATTTTCTTGAAAATTTGCCTTTAGAAGAATATAGGAATTCGAGGTTTCAACTGGACGGAGCGCCAGCTCATTCCACCCAGGAAGTTTCCAGGAAACTTGACGAACTCTTCGACGATCGTTGGTTTAGGCTTTTAGGGCCGTGGGATTGGCCACCGAGATCACCCGATCTCACGCCACTTGACTTTTTCTATGGGGTGTTTTAAAAGAAAGGGTATGCAGTACTCCAGTGCCTACCAAAGAAGAATTGCGACGGCGAATAGTGCAGAGTATTGAAGATCTGGATGCCCAGAAAATGGAAAAAGCAACCACAAGTCGCGTACAAAAAAACATTTTCAAGTGTTTAGAATGTAATGGACAACATTTTCAGCATTTATTGTGAAAATGTGATATTTTGTTTACAATTTTGTTATTTTGAATCATCCTATTCTGTTATTGTCTGTACTTTCACATGTTTTAGTCCACAAAATCTTACTTTTTACCTAGAAATGACTGATTTTTGGTACAGTTGTTCCCTGAAAACTTTGAGCCGTAGTTAAGGAAATTATTTTGTAACCTTACAAACTTCCTCTCTTTCATTGGTGTTAATTCATGATACATTTGGTTGAATTTTTTACACGTTCTGACAATGATTTGATCACTTTGTTCATGTGTATAATAAATAATTTCATAAGAACTTCGTTTGAATAATCGATATTTGCATTCATTTTGGAAGATAATTCGAAACACCGTCGATAACTCTTTGTAAATTACTTATAAAAGTAACCAAACTGCTATAAGCTTGATAATTCCACTGCTACCTAAATCCAAATTCTAAAAAAAAATAATGTTTCTAGAAGAAGCGACTTTATTGAGAAAACTTGTCGATTTAGGTATAGGGACATAATATATCATCTTGAAGCATTTTTCACCATCTTTCAATTTACCGAGTAATTATACAGGGGATTTCATTTGAAAAAATGAACTTTTGACTACTTTTATGCACAATGGAAATAATAGTAATTTTAGTACGCCCTGTATGATATGGAGTCGAT
The DNA here is from genome assembly GCF_025532065.1 of Leptinotarsa decemlineata. Taxonomy (NCBI): domain Eukaryota; kingdom Metazoa; phylum Arthropoda; class Insecta; order Coleoptera; family Chrysomelidae; genus Leptinotarsa; species Leptinotarsa decemlineata. The sequence continues at coordinate 11,039,564 of NW_027412684.1, forward strand.
TTCTTGGTGTTATTCAAAATATTTCCATCAAAATATCAACTTTTCATGAATTGAGAGTACTGATGTACTTAATTTCAATTAAGGCTATGTTTTGGACCATATTTGGCACAATTTATTTTTTATCTCGAAAACAGATAGAGATAGGTATAAGACATTATTAACAAAAACGTATTGAAATACTAGAGCAATTCCAAAAATGTATTAATATACGGGATGTTCCATTTAAAAAAATGAAGTTGCTAGGACTTTTTGATGGAAGTGGCAACGCCGCAATGCCGAAAATATTTTAGATCGATAGAACAGGTAAGGAAATGTGAGAGATGAAATTTTCAGAAAAATCATGCTCTGCGTTGTCCAGAAACATCTAACCTACCATCGACCGTGAGTCACGCTGTATATATTGTATTCAATTTCGCTGTATATATTGTTGCACTGTTCTTGATAGCATACTGTTTTTTTTATTATTCTTTTGTTCTCACGGTTGGATAGAAGAGCAATCTCTGCGATAATTCATCATACGCAGATATTGAATCCCGTCATTTGATTGGTGTAAGTGTATGGAACCATCAATAAAATCAATTATTATTATTATTATTATTGAAATAAATAATTCTGTTATGTGTCATTTGAATTGATGCATCATGAGAATAATGCAACAAAGGAGGTTGAGAGACGTTAAGGTTATCAAATCTTTGACGAATAAAGAGATAACAGATAAAAGTTTTCGATATTTTCAAAAATTGATTTATTTTACTGTCGAACGAAATCAATGTTATCTGGCAAACTTCGTATACGACTGAAAAAATTTGATGTCTGGTTACATTTCAGGTTCAAAACCACGCAGAAAATTTCTTCAAAAATTTTTATCTTGTACTTTTCCCCCTATCTAAAATTCCAAACAGAAACTGCAACTTCAGCACTCGTCGCTTTTTATATTGCTCAAAAATATAATTACATTACAAATAATAAAGGGGTGTTCCTGAAAGTACGCTTTTCCTACTCTCTTGTGATTCGGAGCTCATCCCTCTTCCCTCTGCAAACTATATAACATCGATTTATCGCTTGTCGACAAATCAGAACTTCTACAAGAATAAACTCCATTACTTTAATGAAAACTAGTTTTACATGAAACGTTTCCAACGCTCATCCACGATTAAATATCAATTTGCAGGAATGATTAAAATTTCCGAAGCTATTTGTAACTGTGGATCCTGGCGATTCGAAATGCATTGCAATCAGCCGATTGATGAATTGGACGGACCTTCGTATATTTCATAGACAAAGGACATTCACTAAATGGATGCTCATTGAGAGAAAACGCATTTGAATGGATTAATGCAGAGTACCTTAAACTCAATACGTATTAGATACCAAATTGAGTTGAGCGATTGTAACTCGTGTGATTTATGCAGTGTTATGTGCAAAAAAATATTTATTCGTTAATCAGGAAATAAGTGTACATCTTGGCGAATCCAACTGTGCTTCTGAATGTTGGATGCACAGAAGATCATCCAACGAAGTGGGGCGAGAGCTCACTATCATCGAGAAACTCGTGCAGCAACATCATGTTAGTACAGTAAATGGATAAATTATTCTATTTGGTGAATTATGAGTTATTTGTTGTTTTTCAGAATGTCTTCGAATTGTACACCAAAACAAGGTTCCCAGTGGACAAAGCAAAGAAATTGTGAATAACGTATTGAGATTTTTGCAAGCAGAAACAACAGAAGTACTAGTAATAATAAGTGAAATTGTAATCACTATTTTATTTCAAGATTCAAGAACGAGTAGCTGAGGCCGCAGGGGTTTGCGGGTGAACTGTACGAAAAATCAAATCAGAGTCGACAAAAATAGAAAAAAGTGTTCTATATTAAAAAATATTTCACATTGATCGAAGCAATGCTGGACGTTTTCTTAGGTAAGGGCCTTCAGGAGCTCTGCCGTTTTTTGCTTTACCGCTTCAATCGACTCAAATCGGACCCTTTCAAAGCAGATTTTATCTTCGGAAACAAAAAAAAAGTCGCACGGTGCCAAAGCTGGCGAGTACGTCGCGTGTTCGAGCACTGGAGTGCATTTATCGGCCAAATACTGCTTCTCTAGCGCGTTATGGGCAGGTACGTTGTCCTGGTTCAAAATCCAAGAGTTGTTCTTCAGGAACCTATTCAGTCATCACAATACCGTTAATGTCGAAAAAACGATCAACATTGCCTTGAATTTTGATTTGGGCATCCTTGCTCTTTTAGCCCTCACTGAAGCGCTTACACCCCTCAAAAACACGCGCACTAAATAGAGAATTATCCCATAGGCCTCTTGCAACAATTTATATCACTCAGTCGGAGTTTTTTTTCAATTCAACATTGAGATTGATAAGTTCCTTCTGTTTTTCGTCACACATGGGTTTCGGCACCATTTCAAACCGCTACTGCACAAATACTATAATAGTAACGAAAACGTGTTATGGTACGTGAATAGAGAAGATTTCCAGATACCCAACGCACTACTCGTTTTTCCCCACCCCTCTAGGGCGCCCTTTAGGTGCGCAATCCAAATGAGTTGGTTGGGGCTGTACTGAAAGAAGATTTTTTGAACAGTTTTCTTCCGAGCAATGGAAATCTCATGAACGAGCAAAGAAATTTGAGGACGATTTCATGCCATCATCATTTCATGGCATCATCGTGGATGATCTGATTATTGAATTACATAATGAGGATTAGAGACACTGCACAAAAAGAGGAATACGGGGATTACGTTTAAGAGGATGAAGATCGTAATCCATCCGGAATCGAAACAATTTTCGACGAAAACCATTTAGGCAAACAATCAAAATTGCAAGTCATGTTTTCCAGACTATCACTTGCTACGTTTCAAAACTTGCTACATTTCATAATAATTTCTAGTAACTCTGCACTCAATTATCGGTTATGAGTTTATCAATTTACCCTAATTCATCAATCTCAGATGAGTATGTAAGTGTCTATTATTTGCAATTATTTTCCAAATACACAAGGAAGAATGGGGGTTCCCGTTCCTTACCGGTATTATGTGTAGTTGTCAAATTATTATATAGAGTCTTTCATTGGGCGTTTCTTATCTTTAAATTTCAATGAAACAAAGTGTATGTGAGTTATTATCGAATTTTTTTATTCGTTTGAAAGACCTATTGATGCCATTATGTGCAACCACGTCTTCTTTGGGTGAAGCGCACCCGCAACGTTCAATTTTCCATGACTCTGGCGCATAAATCAGACCGAATTTAACCGATGGCATGAGTTATGTTGGCTTTGAGAATCGCTTTGGTTTGTGGGTTATTATACCTGCGATTTAAGAAAATCCCACAAAAAAACCGGGTTCAAATCGCACGATCTCGGTGACCAATTCACATCACCTCTACGTGAGATGACCATGCCCTCAAATCGCCCGTCCAGAATATCCAATGTGGCATGAGCTGTGTGTCACGTAGCGCCGTCCTGTTGATTCCACATGTCGTTAGTGTCTATTGGTAATCATCGATCTATAGTGCTCGCCGTTGATAGTGATGGCTTGGCCAACGTCGTTCTCGAAGAAATATCGACCGATGACGTAGCCTGCCCTAAATCCACACCAAACAGTGAGTTTTTCGGGATGCATTATACGCTCTTGGTATTGGATTGGATTGGTATTCAAAATTCCACAATTTTATTTCTTTACGTACTCATTCAGACAGAAATGGACCTCATCGCTGAAGATGATTTTTCGATAAAAACTAGGATCAGTTGCCAACTGCTCCAGAGCCCATTCAGCGAATACACTTCGTTGTCTATGGTCGTCTATCTTCAGTTCCTTCGTCAGTTGAATTTTGTATGAGTACAGGTCCTAGTCACGACACAACATTCGGCAAGTTGTGGTCTGCAAAAGGCCGAGTTCTTGTGGGCGACGCGAAATCGATTGCCTCAGATTCTCCTGCACACTCTCACAAACAGCAGCGATGTTTCCTGAACCAGTGAACTCAAATCTATCCACCACATTGCGAATAGTCCTCTCGCTAGGACAAATATGGCGACGGTAAAATGGGCGAAGCGCGCGGTACCTTGCCCAAAGAGAACGCCCATTTTGATCAAACAATTTTATTATTGCCGTTATCAATCATCAAGGTTCTCAAGTCCCTGTTGGAAGACCCTATACTTCCTGATGAAACTTGGTAGTGGACAATTACCATCTCTTTTTATCGTTCGTGCATCTCAGAGTAGATTTACCAAGCTGTATGTCCTTCCAGGAGTGAAATCAAAGAATATATGTAGGGTACGACAGTTATACCAATCAGTATTTTGTATGCTACATCGAAAGTATTTCCAACAGTAATATAACAAGACCTCAAAATTTCATCGACAAATTTTTTAACGAAAACCAAAAGAACAACTAGCATGATATCTATTGCTGGTTGCTCGATTGGTATTGCTCAAAAATAACAAAGTTTGAGTTGAAAAAAATTTATATTTAATGGGGAAAATTTTCAGGTCGACTGGTATTCGTAGAGATTATTTCCTGGAATATTCCTAGATAAATGCACTGTTACAATTTAAATCAATTTTATCATTTGAATTCAAACAATTTTTTTTGTGGAAGTGCAGTCATCAAAAATTCTCTCTTTCAGTTTTGAAAGCTATTTTCATGGATTTCGTTATCTACTGCCGTTGGGTTGTGCAGCGAGAAATCCAATTTTCCAAGATAGACTTCTAGAGAAAAATACTTTCAGAAGGTGGTCTTTCTCTTCCTCTTTCTGTCAAATTAATTCTGTATCTGTAGAGTAAGGAGGGTAAGTGTGAGCCCACAGCACTTAGGCCACATGTGACCCATTGTATATTCTCCCGAGGAGTTGTCCTCCTAGGTCATCGTCTATCCTGTATTTTCCAGGAAGGTGGACAGGTCACTAGGAGACATCTCATTTATATCGGCAGTTGTAGGCCAAGACTCGCCGAACACACACTCTCTGATTGACTATAACCCCGGACATTCGCATAGCACATGCCCGACAATTTCATCTTCCTGTTCACACATCCTGCATAGATCTGTGTCCACTAGCCCCATATTGTGGAGGTGTTTCCTGAGTTGACAGTGGCCAGTCAGAAATTCTATTGTTAAGCGTAGATTTTTCCTGGTCATCGCCAGATATTTCTTCGGCGTCAGCTTCCCAGGGTCGCCCAGGGTGATCCTGGCAAGATTGCATCCTTTGATTTCACCCCATCATTTCAAGGATTGAGCATGGGTGTGGTGTTTGGCTAGTTCCGCAATTGTCGAAGTCATCAGACCGTAGGGTCCTAAAATTCTTAGTCCAGCCGCTTCCTTGGCTTGATCGGTGATGCGATTTCCTTCACTTCTGTCGTGCCCTTCAGCCCACCTCAGGATAATGTTATTATCTACCGAGACGTTGACTAAATCATGGTGGCACTCTAGTGCTAGCCCTGAGGTAACACGTTGTCTGTTCAAGGCTAATAGGGTTTGTTTGCTATCAGTGCCGATTGTAATGTTTTCGCTAGAAATTCCATTGCTGGCGATTGAGATACCAGCCAGTTCTGTTTGGATCACGCTGGTATTTTTTCCCATTCTCCACTAAATCCTTAGGCTCAGTGATCTGGAGTATAGTCAACATCCTGAGCCATCTTCGGACTTTGAGCCGTCTTGTCAAATTAGTTGCATTATCAAATAATTTCTTCAGGACATACCCTCCCTATTTTCTAGTTTATAGATTTCATTAACTTGCTAAGAACTGACTTAATATTGTGGTATGCAAAAAAAACATCACATCTTTCATTGACTAATACGCATAACCATTGTTCCAAAATAGTCCAAGCTGCAGTAGACAAACGGTCTACTATAACTTCTCAATCTACGCACTGTTGAAAGCACATTTCAATACGAGGTATATTTTCACAGGTATATTTTTGCAAACTTGGACCAAATTCCAACAACTTTCACACAAAAAATGCGTAACTCATGGAGAAATCTTTAGTATTATCACTCTTGAAACTTGGTTGTTTCTCTCATTTCAAAAAGTCAGGCAGAATCATATTTGTTTCAAATTCGTTTCTATTTGAGAAAATTCTTCTGAACGTAATCTTTTTGAAATGTACATTTTCTTACTCGTGGTACAAATTGTGTTGTCTTTATTGTGAAATAGAGTCAGAATTTGGTTTTCATCTGAAAATATTTGTTTTGAAGACGACTTTCTTAAATTATTTATTTATATCTTTTAAATTCAATGCTTATCCCAAGTGACACAAAAAATATGGGCAAGGGCTATCTCACATCTGATAATTGGGAAGTTTATCGTCCAGATACGATATCTACCGGCCATATTGAAACTAAGCCAGATATTAAAACAAAAACAAAGTCTTGTCAGCTGTTTCCATATACTGTTGTAGTTTCTTGTGCTTCCTGCGAGTGGAAGTAATTCATTTCACATATTGAGCAGTTTCTCATGTCAATAATGGACGAACTCTGGCGAATTCACAATTAAATAACTCATTATACAAAAATCTCCAAACATTAAATATATATTAAATATAACCTACGATCATCTGGAGATCATTGCTATTATTTCTTTCCTATATAAATGACCTAATAATTTATTACGTATTACGTGAAATGTCCATTCCATATACTCCACGAAAACCCTACTTTTAACACAATTTCTTTCATGCGTCTGAATAAATTCAGTGACCCTATTACCGTACCTCGTACGTCTTAGGCCACGTCGCTCAAAAATTCGATTTGAAGAAACGAGTCTAGAACTTTTTGAAAGTCTACGAAAGGAATATGAATAATGGAGGAAAAAAATATGGTTTTCGTGAAATTGATCGTTTTAATTTTTAGATGTTATGAACTACAAAATATCCGTCGGATTTATTTTCTTATTCGATTATGGATCGCACAGAAAATCATTTCATCAGTCAAAAACTTTTTGATGGTTGGTTTGAGGAACAATTTGAATTTACAGAGACGAAACGCTACTTCAGGAATATCATTCAGGTTGTGTGGCGTCACATCGGCCCCCGCCTGATCATCGATTTTTTTCTGTGAAGTTAACGCAAAAATACTAGAAAGTGGAAATATTGGAAAGCGATCGCAAACATATATCGTAAGGATGAGATTTTTTTACTAGCGATGGTCGAGCTGCAAGGCAGATTGTTAGAACGTTTACTAGTACTTGAAATCTGTCGGACTTGATCATTTTTTCCAAAACTATTTCAACATTGATTTCAATTTAAGAGCCACCGGTAGCCAGTTGTTTCTTCCGACAATGCGAATCTCTGCATATGGTGATTCAGATGACAGTGACCTGTGAGAAGGCGTGTTAGACATCATAGTTCATCTCTACTGCAGTCCAACAACTGTTTTGTTTGAAGCTTTGAATTTAGATGTTGCTACGTGGGAGCATCGCCGCTTGACTACCCGAGAATCTATTTATAGACTCGTGTATTAGGTTGGATTCTACCAATTTACCCCATAATTCAATAGCATAGATTTTCACTTGAAATATAGTCGCATAGGTCCCTAGACAGGTTGATATCCCTGTCCTGGGTCTGCGACTGAAAACACTTGTACCATAACCTGAAGGTGTTTTTGATCTACTTTGAATCAACGACTATCTGCTCTTAATATTCCCTATTCCGGAGGATCCAGTTCTCTCTACTCGGGAACAGTATTGCATAAGGCAGTTCGTAGTTGACAGTTGGAAGCATAATGTCAGAGGTTATTCTCAAAATGCTATTGTATTTCGACAATCTTTATTTTTCATATTTTATATATATTTTCACAGTATTCTCCATGTTTCTTATACATCAACTTTCTAATCTGGTGTTCACAGATTTTGGTACCCTCTCAGCTGACAGGGTTTATATATGGAACTGATAATCCGTGTCTGACATACTAATCAGCTATTTCGTTACCTATGACACCTGATTGTAACCTGGCTGTTTGAAAATTTTGAGCCGCTCTTCATTTTGGAGCCTTGAATCGATGTTCCTAATGCATTGCAAGACTGCTTAACCTCAAGGCTGGTAAGTTGGAATGTTTCATATTCGTTGCTCCATATAATTAAAAATTTGTATTCTGTCCGTTTTCTTGTGACAAGCTCACTCTTGAGATGTTAAAGAGGAATATTAGAAAGCGTCTCAAATGCAGTAGTTGGTATGACTCTCACTGCTTCCGTTATTCCCAAACAAGCATGTCTTTGCACCCTGATTAGTCTATCAATAGCAGTCGTTTGTTTCACCAAACCATAGATGCATATACTATCATCGGTTCAACCACATCCCTGATTTGAGCTTCCATATTTTTGTACGTCTGGCCAGCATCAGTGCTGGCCATATCTACATTTTTACTCTTACTTACTTATCACGTATACATCACTACGACAGATATATATTTTCTCCTTGAAGTTTCAAAGCTCCCTGTCTTGACCCTTTTGGTAAATGCTAGGATGATCGATTTTGTTGGGCTTATGTTCAACTCCACTTCAGCTTTCCACTATATTAATTTATTTGTCCTGGACTAGGAGCACTGAGCCGTCCATTACGATTTATACATTTTGGTCCAGGAGATGTAGTAACAATTATATTACAAAGTTCTTTAATAGTAGAGACAAAACTCATTCCTGAGGACAACTTCGTGCCACAAATGCCACTGCTGTTTATCACATAATGATGGCAAGTACCAATCTACTTCCAAGCATGTATTCTATCCCGTTGCAGCTTGTGCCGTCGATTCCTCTTCTTCTCGACACCTGGATGATTGATTCTAGGGGTGTGTGTCAAATACGCCCTCGATATTCAAGAGAGCAGCTGAAATAACTCCTTTGCTTAGCATATTTTGCCTTTACTGTTGACATACCAGACCTGCATGTATATTGTTCTCGATACAGTGGTCTGGTAGCCAGTGTCCCTTATATGCCTGTCAAGTTGGTTTTTCAATTACTTTGATGCAAATAACATGAAACTGATTTCAAGACCGTTGCAGAGTCTAGTCAGATTTTTTCAGGTTTTGGAATGAACAATTTTTTGGTACGTATATCAGAGCCAAACTTGCTGTGTGGATTGCCAGAGGTTTTCTGTATTCACTTAGGAACTTTTTTGTTGAATTCAGGTACTTGCACTTTGAAGGGCTTTTCTAGTTTGTTTTTTCGTCCGTGCCAAATCTTCATTTCACCGGGAAACTTTCCTGGTGGAAGGTGACTGACTAACTGTGGGTTATTGTTCATTTTTTCGTTTGTATTCGTGAAGTTTTCAGTTCCAACCAGTATGGAGGAAGGGTCCGTATTTGAGAGGTCGCCTAGTATTCCAGAGGCTCCGTTGATGAGGCCTGTTAAGACCCAGTTATCTTTCATCCTTCGGCAAAGGTAGCATAAAATCAGCGAATGAAGTCCTCTTTTTAGTTGCCTCTCAAAACAGGCAAGGATTGCCCCGTACACAGGCAAGGATTGTCCCGTACACAGGTACCAGATCAGTTCGATCGTCAGCTAGGGCAAAGTTATATTGTCATAGTGTTAAAGATGATCAAATTTGAGGAGGTATCAACTATGAAGGAGTTATCAAAACAGTGCATATCTTCAGATCATGTATTGTTTTTTAGAACTTGAGTTTCAGATTCGTTATGATGGGAAAGTGAAAACTTTACGTCTCTATTTATAGAGGCACCTCCAAATCAAATAACTTCCCTAAGTTGTAGAGTATGTTGTTTTATCGTTCCAAATAATCTTAACTGAAGTATAAATTTAGGATAAACGTTCCACGAATCGAACTTGAATATCTCTCGATACATTCCAATAACCTGAAAAATTCCGGGTACCCTAAACGTTCGGAATATATTAGCGATACAGATATTCCCCGAAGCATCCGTTTAATATCGACCTAACAGCAAACTGATACGGACAGTTCATGGAACGACGTTGATGCCTTGATAAGATTCCAAAGAGTCTCCGTAATGGTCTCTACCGAATCGTGCGAGGCCATGGACGCCGCTGCGACGCTCGCGATAGTCCAAGTGGCGTTGCCAGGCGACGCCGGCAATCGATCCGCCAATATGACTACTACTTACTTGTTACATACATTTATTGCTCCGGGAGAATTAAGTGCTTTGCCGGAAATGCCGGTATAAGGGGTCTGCCAAGACCGATGGGAAACGATGGACATCGATCCACATTTGAAATATATCACTCCTTACATGTCTGCCGGGAAAAGTTGATCAATTATTAGTATGGTTTCTATTGAAGTATATTTTCACTATATCGAGTGGGAACAAATACCAGAAGTTATATTATTAATTCGAACACTCAACTCATATTGAGGATCCGAAATCTATACAAAATTTTGATTCCATTCCACTTAAACTTTTACTTGAACCTATTTTGGCTACTTATAAGCAGACTGACCTATTTCTTCTAAATCTTTGGAAAATACTGCATCTCTCCATGACACCCTTCCAACAATATTGTTCCCTGTCTTCTGAACATAATTTGGCTTGTCTCTTGCGTTTCAGAGCCAAATAATGTATCTTTGTCCCTTTGGTTGTCGAAAGCTAAGATCTTCATTAAAGAGCCTTATTTTGTTCAGTTATTTTGAATGGACAATGTCTAAATGGACAATATTCAAAAGTATCGCCTTCTTTCTATTCTCGTCTGTGGTATTATTGGCGATGGAATATTGTTTGATTTTCTTTTTGGACACTGAGAAATCAGATGTTTTGGGATAGAATGTAGCAAGAATTCCGAAAAGTTCAGAAGTTTCTGCCATTTCACTGAACACTTTATGCAAATAAGCCAACAATCTAAACTGCTTACTTGAGTAATAGTTGAAAATCCTCGTCGACACTGTTGAGTTTTCAATGCATATAAATGAAACACGATGATCACTTGTGCTCCAATAAAAAGAAACACATTCTGGGTTTCTGAGCTGGGTCCGGGACCCAGCTCAGAAACCATTATAGCTGGTTCAGGGCAAATATACAGAAATGTGTCTAGCACACTCATCAGCTTCTTCCATTCCTGGGATTTCTAAGTGTCCAAATACCAAGTAGAGAGCTCATGGGTTGGGCTACCTATCGGGTGCGTCCCCAGGTGGGGGATGGGGGAACAGCCAGGGGACTGGAGGCCCTGTCCGGGAAGCCAATGTGGCCTTACGGACGGGATCGCCGGACTCCTGGGCAGTGGCAGAAATAAGTAGGGTGAGGGAAACTAAAACTCCACAAAAGCCTTTGCGAAACATGCCACCGTGAACCAGCATACCCAAGCTAAGATGTAAGAAAGTGTGCCGACAGTAGAATGGCCGCAGGGTGATATGCGGTAACGAACGATCCTTTCGGGGAACCTCATTGTAATCAGCCTACCTCTGATAATGCAGGTGACAAACTCTGTCCTTGCTACTCATGGAAACACACGAATGAAACAAATACAAAAACAGAAACAACAAAAACAAAAACCAATCCCGAGGCTGGACAAAAGTCTCACCTCAATCTGAGGCGGTGGCTGGGGATGAACAGAAATATCCACCCCAATCTACCGCTTGGAATGAGGCTGGACATAGCAGTCGTGATGTAATACAAAGGTCAAGGCATAAGCGCATTTGCGACGTCGAGGCCAAAAGGAGAAAGAGCGAAGGAGGCAGGAGTGGCAGGAAATATAAGTGTACCCTTCTCATCTCCCACTCCACCTCCAACATCAAGGGCTCTTCCGGCGGCGAGGAACCGGCTGCTCCTGCAGGAAGCCCCCCTCACTTGTGCACAACGCAACGATTAATGGCGCTGTACGTTCCAAAACCTTCGCGGGGGCCACTGTAAGACACCTCAAGGTTGCCAAAGAGAGTGTGCTCTCAGTGCTACCACACTGACTGTGACCTTGACCCCCTTTTTTATGCTCCGCCTATGAGTTGACCTTGAGGTGCGTGTAATGTCATGAGCGGGAACCCTTTTTTTACACTCCTCCCATAACTTGGCATTGAGTTGCTAGTGACTTCATGACCGTGAACCTCCTTGTTACTCTCCGCTTATGATTTGGCCTTTAGTTGCGTGGTTGTACGTCACATGAGCACAGGTCTCAATGAATAATCTTAAAACAAATACCGGAGAGGATACAAAAACACGAGGAGAGTCTAGAAGAGAGCTTGAATGGGTGCACTTACAAATCTAACAGCGGAGTAATTGATAAATTCAGACCTGGAGTTGCTGAAATCCAGAGAGAATTGGGTAATGGCAAAGAAACTAATAGAATTGGATAAAAATGAATAGCCTTGCAAACCTTGCAAATTATCGGCCAGACGGCATTCATCCAGTAATGTTGCAAAAAGGTCCAAACTTGTACTTTTGAAATTGTGTTTAACACTCTGAGCAAATTTGGCTCTGGGTTATATACCAAGAATATAGAGACTAATCAGGGCCACCTTCATTCCAAAACCTGGGAAGATCGCATAGGTCTTGGCGAAGGCCTAGAGACCATTCAGTCTCATGTCTTCTTCGTTGAAAACATGAGAAAAACTCCTTGGCATGTATAATAGGGACATAACTCTGGCTACCAAACAACTACATCGAGATTAGTACGCCTACAGAATAAGTATATCGACATAAATAGGTTTATGGCACGTCACGGGAAAATGAAGGAAGTTCTTTTAGCTGCTTTCTTGAAAATATAAGACGCATTTGATAATACGTCTCTATAATCGAGGAGAAGAGGTATTGACGACACAAACTGCAGGTAGATATAATGCAAGCTCAGAGGGAAATAAAATACTCAATCATCATGGGATGGCCTCGCAAATCTCTAGAAAACTCTGCAGCATCATGGACTTACTGCGATTATCTCCCATTTCAACAATATTGTTCTCTATTCTAGTTTGTAAAGGTCCCTTACTGGATGTAAGTCATATTCTTCTGGATATGATTTAGGTCTGTTTGTCCCTGTGATCTAGTACTTCACAACCTACTGTGCTGTGTTCAGGTGTATCAATAGACAGTGTCCAGTAGTGGTCCTGCAATTGTTCTGAGCCGATCACTGCTTTTTTTTAAGCAGTTCTTTAATCTTTCTTCATGTACGGTCCTTTTATAAAGGTGTTCATGTATGTTTTCCTAGTAATTTTTGTGTCTCTCAAAGGAAGACTTTCCAATCTGATTCCGTGTTGAAGGTTTTGGTATAGATTTTTTCAAACTGATAGTTGATACAGTTTTGGTGTGTTCCTTGCGAAAATCTTCGGTACAAAACAACTATTCAAGGTAGGGTATTATCCCCAAAGTATGCACCATATGGGAAACTTATTTATTAGGGTTTTTTTGACAAAAAGTTATTCTTCATAAAAGTTTGTGCATCCCTTAAAACTGAATATGCACCAACGAAATACAGTAAAACACACGTAATATACGAGGAGCCTTCAAATATTTGATTTTCAGAGAAGAGTAAAGTACTCTTATTTTGAAAAATTTTGGGAAATGTTATCCAGAAAATTTGTTCAGCATCAAATAATACATCTAGATTTGAAGTCATGGCCATCTAAGTGAAGTTTTATTTTTTTACCCATTTTTTTAAATGGGGACTATGAAAAAAAATGTTTGCTAAAACGATAAATAGACAGCATCCTGTATACGACCGTTTATTTTGAAAGCCTGCAATATTGCAAATCGCACAACTATGGTGTTAACCACGGTCAATTTTTTTGAAGAGTAAAATAATTTTCAAAATTTTTGGTGCAGCTTTTTTTAATTTTTGGTAAACCCCAAAAATTACTCAAAATTATACAGCATTGCAACAACTCAATAAACAATAATATCAAATCACAAAACATAAAAATAAAATAGGTATTTTGGAACAAACTCATTGATTTTCTGGAGATTATTTTGAAGAATTATTTTGGACAAGAAATAATAGAGGTTTAGTGATTTGAGTGAAAATACCTTTCATAAAATCAGCAGATATACCATCTGAGCCAGGGGAAAGTTCATTTTTTATTTATGTTTTATCACATATTCTATCTCTTCTTCATATACATGCTAAAGAAAAACACGTTTTATATTTGCATTATTTATTTTACTCACAATATCATGAGGAAATTGGATGAAGAAACGGTTGAAACCATCAGCTAGAACCTATGGATCCGAACAAATCTGGTCAACAATTTCCATTGATATATTTTTCGAAAAATGTTTCGTTTTTCCCATGAAGTTTTTAATGACAGATCACACACTTTTATTCACATTTGAGGACACATACATTTTCTGCAAGTATAACACATTTCTTGTTTCCTTTACTAATTCTTTGTACTGCTTTTCACGCATTTTGTAATATTCATGGAGTGACGGGTTTGTTTTCTGTAGATGAAAAATGTACTTCAGATTTTTGCTAGATTCTCTTATTCTCTCGTTCACCCATTCCTGGGATTAATTTCTGTTCATGTTAATATTTTTGAAAGGACATTCGCTTTGACGTTAGTGCGGCAAAGTAGGTACCCGTTCTATCATACTCGTGTAGCTAGTATAGATCATGGGACATATTGGGAAAATATTTTCAAAATTGATATCATCCAAAACAACTGGCGTTTATCCTGAAAGAAATATATACTACTCTATCCTACTTTTCAGCTTCTTGTCTCGGAATCTTTTTTCTATATTGCTATTTCGCATATTTGTAACTCAGTTAATAGTAATCAATTATATGTATTCTAAGTTGCTTGCTTATGTAATAGAATTTTGCATTTCATGTAATTGGGTGTCAATGTCCATTGGAAATAAATAACTATCTACCAATTCATTAATAACATGTGGAAACTACACTCGAACTGTTTTAGATGGGTATAGTTTTTTAATATTTAATATTTTTGGAAAGATGGAGAGTATAGGTACATTTTTGTAAAGAGTAATAAAATTAATAATTTTGTAATATTTCATTTATAAATCCGAAGTTTCCAGTTTAAAGTCGAAATTTCGAAGATAATTTCGACTGTTATTTCGAATTTTGACTGCAGTCCCAAAATTTCAACTTTGAACTAGAAATTTCGACTTTAAACTAGAAATCACAACAATAGTCGTTGAGTTCAAATTCGAAAGTTCGATTTTCAAACACGAAATTGTCAAGAATATGTATCCCATTTGCGCTTCCGTGCTTTATCGCTTGGTCTGTTAGCCTTCAGTGGTTGAAAATTTACCGGCTTCCGTTGAAATGCATTTTTCCATTATGTCCCTCTAGAATTTCGTATAATTTATCAATTTAAAATCAGTCGATTAATCGGATGTCGATGTTAATTAAAGCCCGACAGGACTTCCAGCTAGTGACGTCACCCCGCGGAACTATTACCATATTTCATAAGACGAGTCAGAGTTTGGAGCCGCATCCGGCACAACGCAATAACTGAGTGTAACAATATTCCAAAGGAATTAGGAAAAAAAAATTGCGAAATGAAAGAGGATCAGGAAATACCGTTTTGTAAAAAATCAACAGAGTCCAAAATATACAGTGTGACCATTTCAAATGGAGGCATCTTTATAAAACACATATTTTTTAATCGATTGGAATTATTTTCTTTTTCAGTAGATAACCGGAAATACCGAATTTCAAGAATGAGTCTTTGTTTTCAGAGTCAAATTTTATTGTTTTTCATTGTCGAATATCGAAGAAAAAATAATTAGCATTTCTTTTTTTGAAAAATCCAAACACAGCACTGGATTCATTTTGGAATGATTAATATAAAAATTACCTCGAAATGCGTTCGTCAATTAAAAAGTTATGAGTTGATAAAATTTGAAAATATGCCATTCATTTATCCCTCCAATTCAATTCAAAAACATTCTGACTACTCCCCTGGATTGAGCAGGTTTTTTTTCATCACCGTCTGGAATTTCATCGAAATTTGTTCCACGTTGATGAAGTAATGAGTGAAGCAACTTTGAAAAATATGTCTGTACTAATAACTTGTTTAATTATGAACAGATTTCGATGAAATTCTGGACAGTGGTGAATCAAACCCAGTGGAGTAGTCAGAATTTTGATGGAGGTTTCAAAATTGAATTGGTGGGATACTCAAACGTCATATTTCTCAAATTTCATCTCATTATTTTTTCAATGGAGACCTCATTTCGAGGAAATTTTGACATGAACCATTTCAAATCCACTTCAATCCACTGCTGTATAGTGTTTTTATCAAGATTAAAATTAATAAAAACCGCTTCATGAAATTTGGTGTTGTTATTTTTTCATATAAATGATCCTTATATTCATTCTTATATGAAATACCTGCAGAACATGATCACAAATGGTTCAAGTTCAGGCAGAAAATAATTCACAAATATTACATTATGAGGTGAGTTTGGTTGCACTCATCACACATCAAGCAGATGGTGAGTCTTAGGGATTGCTTCAACCAATAGAAACGGTTTTCATTGCTTCAAGAAATCACGAAGCAATGAAAACAATCTATCATCACTCCAATCTTCAAAGCTGGTGATTCCAGTAAGCTTACACATTATAGACCAATGTTCGTAAAAAATAACTTTGCCAAAATATTTGAACAGGCTCCAAAAAACCGAATGCTTGAATTTTTCGAAATCCACAATGTCATAACCGATAGACAGTATGGATTCATAAAAGGATCAGACACAGGAAATGCAATACTTGCATGGACGAATCAACGAAGTGCCTTGCGGTCTTCCTTGATCTCGCCAAAGCTTTCGATACTGTTTTCCATAGCAAACTACTTGATGAACTGACAAAATATGGTATAAGCGACTCAGTACTTGATCTCTTGTGGAATAATTCATCTGAAAGATAACAAGTGGTGAAAATTGGAAAGCAAATTTGCTCAGATTTAAAGGTCGAAAAAGGAGTATCACAAGGAACGGTATTGGGTCCGATATTGTTTCTTGTTTGCATAAACAGTATCGCTCAAATAAATGAATTTATGGGACATCTAATATGTTATGCAGATGACACAGCTCTAATTATCACAGGAGAGAATTGGGAAGAAGAAAATTATAAAGCGGAGTTGGGTTGGTTTACCACAATTTACTGAGTTTGAACATTAAGTAAGTAAGTGAGTAAGTAAGTAATTTTATTCAATTTTCATGTCAATCAATTATTCAGTTACATGATTTGTTTTCCGTGCGATTTACAATTCAATTCAATTACGATTTACAATTCAAATGTCTTATCATATAACCATATATTACACAATCTGTAGCCACCTGAGCTAGGCTTGTGTCGTGGCTTCAGACTGATATAAGGTGTGTTATATAATGTATAATAAAATAAATACAAAAAAAGAAAAAACTAAAATAGGTCCACCTCACTAGGTTAAAAACCGCAGTTGGAGAATGATGGCTATAGTGAGGAAATAAGAAGAGAGAAAGAGAGAGCAGGTAATTTAGCTTGAACATTTTCAAAAATATCCTGTAATTGATCATAATGATTTCTGATGAAAACTTTCAGTTCCTTCTTCAATTTATGATAATTATTAATATTCTTCAAATGGAGTGGTAGCTTATTGTATAATTTCGGGTCAAAATATGTCACAAATTTCTGGTTATGACTCAATCTACAGTGTGGTATGGTAATTGCTTGGTTGGAGGTCATTCGCGTATTATATTTATGTGAAATGCTGTTAATGGGGTTCCTACAAATCCATAATAAACATTGATGAGCGTATAATTTTCTGACTTTCAACAAACCACTTTGTTCATAAAGTAACTCTGTAGAATATCTCCTATCCTTTTTCAATGCTATTTTGATCAATGTATTTTGTATAACATCAAGATTATGTAGTGATGTTTTGAATAAGCCATTAAGAAAACCAAATACATAAGTTTCTCCCCATCCATAGTTGATCAACTATCCTAATTTATTCTTAAAATACATATTTTTATCTGCGATAATGATACATTCAGTTGTCCGATTTTAGAAAAAACATCATCGATAAAATACTTAGGTATTATAATAGACCAGCACATACGCTGGTCTATTATTCTATTTTTCAACCTTATCCCACCTGACTTTAGAGAAATAAAAAATAACAAAACTTTTAAAATACAATTGAAAAACTTTATATTACTAAACCTCGAAAAATTCCGATAAATTTCCAATAAATAAAATTTAAACAATTCTATTGATTCCGTGATACACCTAAAAGGCATAAAAGGAAAACCAATCCCTGTTGTTTCCGTTGATTCCTCCTCATTATTGCAACAAACTTATTTTTGATTGATTATATACTCCCAACTAATTTACATATAAAACAAATTTGAAAGCAATTGGAATTGGAATTTCTGCTCCTAATCCAGATGCCTCTACATAGCAGTAACCAAAATATATGTATTGTTATCAAAAAAGTTAATAAATTGAATTGAACTGAATATGAGTTCATACTTAAACCTATATGGACTCGAATTAAATTTGTCCTGCTGTGTTTTCAATGATTTTTTCTTCAAAAAGTATGAATTTTGTTACTGAGTTCGCCTGTTCAATGGGTGAACGTATCTGTCATATTGAATCTCTTTTGTGTAATCAGCAATGGTACCATTTTTTCCATATAGAAATAAGCCATAGAATCACAGAATCACACAGATACCTTCAAGTGTTTCATTATCAACAAAAGATTTTCAGTCCAGCACCAGTATCCTTCGCATGTTTCTGTAGTGACCTTCGCCAATCTAGAAGAAGCATCTAAAATAATCTAGAGTGTTCAATTCGAAACCTCATACTGAATGAGGATTAAATTTAGTTTCGGAACACCAAAGATGTCATATTTTCACTACTAATCAAAGTTCATTTGAAGGTTTTTGATTAACTGATACTGTTGTAGTCTGGAGAACCTTTCTCATATTTAGTAAAAATAGATCACTAATCTCAAAGTGAAATTGTGATCCTCAGGGTTCAGCATTTTATTGAATTCCGCTTTGATTGCCGAAGAAGTTTTGTGGGTGAAGAATACAGAATATATGGGTTTGTTTTTGATGTGTATATAGCAGATAATCAATAAAAATAGTACATATCCTCCAAAAATATATGACTATATTGCAAAATTGCAAACCGGGAGCTTCAATGAGCACATTTTCACATTTTTTTAACTTCAAAAATGTAATTTGAAGAATATTGGCTGCATACGATGTTTCGAAAAAAAACTTCAAGAAAGTAATTTAGCAAAAGGAGTGTGATATCATCAGATATCCAAAATGCCGAGCCGATTAGTGAATGTACAATTTTTTTTGGTTGTTTGTATTCATCTGTTTATGTTATGAAAGATTGAAGAATAAAAAGGTCCCAGAGAAGTATTATATAAAGTTAACGCCTTGCAAGAAGTTATGCGGAGAAAAGATTACATGTAATAACCTAAACTGTATATATCCAACAAACGAAGCAACCCAAACATAGATAGATGCGTGTTAAAAGCATGACCAGATGTAACTGCAATCGGCTGGCGGAATTCATTGTTACAGTGTCGGAGTGTACAAGCAGCCTTGTCTGTGAGATCACATGCACTATGCACGATAATGGTTTGGAGCACTCCATTGTTTAGATGGATAGAGTATGGGTACATTACATTCATTTCAGAGAAATTATAAAATGAAGGCGTTCATAATAATTAATGATCAAGGTAGAATATTACTGCACTTTTTTCCCACCACCATACCGTTATTTCAACACCTCGACACGTGTTTCGATCACCAAATAATCAGCTTCAAGAGGAAGATCTTCCTCTTGAAGATGACCACTTGGTGATCGAAACACGTGTCGAGGTGTTGACATAACGGTTTGGTGATGGAAAAAAACTCTAGAATTATTCATTACTACACCAAAGGTTCCAAACAGTGCATCACAAGTATCAAGGTAGACAAAACTTTATTTATTATCTAACATAGGATCACCTTCAAATATATCCCGTCCCTTCTATTCATCACTGCTGCAAAAATTATGAATTGAAATACTTATTGAATAAATTTGATGAAATACCCAATTCGTATTTTATTGAATTATTCCATAACCTTCAGACCACTAATCCTAAGGATTAAGTGGGAAATGGGAAAAAATATCAGCGTGGTTCAAAGAGAACTGGCTGGTATTTCAATCGTCACAAAAGAAATAACTATCTGCACTGATAGTAGACAAGCCCTATTACCCTTGAACGGACAACGTGTTACCTCAGGGCTAGTACTAGACTGCCACCAAGATTTAGCCAAAGCCTCAGTAGATAATAACATTATCCTGAGGTGGGTTAAAGAGCACGACAGGAGTAAAGGTAATCGCATTGACGACTCTCTAGCGAAGAAAGCGCCTGGACTAAGGATCTTAGGACCCAGTGACCCCAACGGCCTGATGACTGCGACAATTGCGGAACCAGCCAAACGTCACAACCATGCTCAATCCCTAAAGAGATGGGATGGAATCAAAGAATGCAATCCTACCAGGATCACCCTGGGCGACCCTATGAAGCTGGCGCCTGAGAAATATCTGGCGATGATCAGAAAAAATCTACGCTTAGCGGTAGGATTTCTGACTGGCCACTGTCAACTAAGGAAACACCTCCATAATATGGGGCTAGTGGATACACCTCTATGCAGGATGTGCTAACAGGAAGATAAAACTGTCAGGCATGTCCTTTGCAAGTGTCCGGAGTTATCGTCAATAAGAGAGTTTGTGTTTGGCGAGTCTTGGTCTACACCTGCCGATACAAAGGAGATGTCTCCTAGTGACCTATCCACCTTCCTGGAAAGGACAGAATGGACGATGACCTAGGAGAACAACACCTCGGGAGGATGTACAATGGGTCACATATGTGGCCTGAGTGCTGTGGGTCTACACTCACCCTTCCTACTCTACAAATACAGAACTTCGAATTAGTACTCTGGTAAACTACTTGTGTCTGCCTCAATGAAACTTTTCTGGATTAAGCACATCTCCATTCAAATCGCACATATCTCGTGACGTCACACCAGCTTTCGACAAACCCGCAGATTTAAACTCACGTATTTTGAATGCTGTCAATTTGAAATTTTTGCCATTGTATTCTGGATAACAATCACTGTCAAATATAATGAAATTGCACAAAATTGTATTTAACTTTTCGACTTTATTGTCCCCTCCACCAATTAAAAAGTTTGAGAGTTACATGTTTAGATTAGTTATCCAGATTTGGTGCTGAAGAGGCGATAAGGAAAGTGTCTTAAACCGAATCATTGGATATCCACCAGTTCAGAATTAGGATGACAGCGTTTCATGTAAGTGAGATTTTACCTCTTTCCTTTACTATATTTATAGCAGT
The DNA here is from genome assembly GCF_025532065.1 of Leptinotarsa decemlineata. NCBI lineage: Eukaryota > Metazoa > Arthropoda > Insecta > Coleoptera > Chrysomelidae > Leptinotarsa > Leptinotarsa decemlineata. The sequence goes on from NW_027412684.1 coordinate 11,060,821, forward strand.
ACTGTGAGAATAAAGATGGACAATTAGAAAGCCAAAACCTCTTTTTTCAAGCCTTTCTTACAGATTGGATTAATTACTGAATTCTTCAATCAATCATGTTCCACACGTTCTTGTCTCTACAACTTGTGAATTAATTTCAAAGTTAACCCCTGGTGATTTATTAATACTCCACACAAGTTACATGTGAAATACATTATTTCTGTAATGAAGTACTTTATATTTAGGTTCCTATTTCTGCTCTGCAAGTTATTTCAACTCACCTTGGCCACCTGTAGAAGAACAACGATAAACTGCAATTATCTCCAAACTACCTCTGAGAAAAGAAAATAAATAATGCATTGTCAGTAACATAAGGGTCATCTGGTATATCAAAATTTCTAAACGAAGTGTGAGAATTCTGCCAGAACCCCCATGAAGAGGATTATAAATTTTTATTAGTATTGGCATCTGGTTAATCTCTATAGCATTATGGGGTCAGGTAGAGTATTAACACTTAGATGCCATTAGCTATAAAGCTTTTCTAGATGAACCTGTTATTAGTGAAATCATTTTTGATATATTGCTATCCAGGGAGTTTTCGAATTTCAGTCGGTACAGCGTGAGAAAGCAGCTATTACGAGGTGAGTTTTTTATCAATTATAAAACTAAATACCCGGAATATTTGAGAAAAACAAAATTATGAATGCTTCATGTATTTCATTTCTCACCATCTTTTGTGAAGAGTGTAGATCAATTGTAAGTATAAATATAAAATCAATAAACTGAAGATTTGATAAGATCTTTCACAAGTTGAAGACCCTGCCACGTCAATATATTCCTCGATGTTATAAAAACAGTGTTGGAGAAGAAACTCTTTAATATTAGATTAAAATTTTGCGACGCTTAGTGCTTTCAGAAAAGAGTGAAGATGCATATACAAATGTGAGTTCAGTGAATTTCTCCCACTAATTGTTCAAATGAAATATTTTATTTTTAGTTTCAATTATAAATGCCCGAATAATAAACAGTTTATAAGATAGATTGTAGGTATATTTTTGTAAATACATATATTTTATGAATAAAGGTATTACAAAAAACTAATTGTTAATTTGTGTCTGGGTTTCATGAATCATTAGTAAAACTTTATAGATATATAATGATGGAAGTGACATAATGCCAAGTTGAATAAAAAAAGGGTGACAGGGTTCTTTGTTATTTGCTTTGGCTATTATTCTTAAGACTTTTTGGGACCTGAAAACACTAGAAACCAGTAGAAAGTTTGCTAGTCACAGCTTTGCTCAGTCCAGTTCAATTTATTATCAAAAAAGTTCATACTTTTACTTGGATGAATATTGAGATTGGAAGATATAATTATATCTGAAGTTTTATTTACATTCAAAGTCAGTTTATCAGCAGCAAACCAATTATACGCTAATATCTCGCGTCATTAGTTGTGTCTTTGCTAGTAATAATAAAACAATAAAGTCGTTTCATCTGCTAACAAGGTATCTTTTGCTGCTGATTTTATAAAACTGCATAGATCATTGATCAAATAATATAGATCGAAAACAATAATGGATTTAAAACGGAGCCGTGAGGAACGCCATGCTTCATACTGAAGTACCTATGTAAAATGGTCAAATAAAGTACTCTACTCTAGCACACATACTAGCACACAATGGTAATATAAAACAGTAGTACCTCACTTAATTGGTTAATGGTAAATGAGATATCAGGTAGAATTTGAAAAACCATTATAAACTGGCATTAGGTAAATTTTGAATATGAATAATTCTTGGCATAAAGAAAGAAGGTTAATGATTTAATTTATGTCCCTTATTTTTTATTATTTTTTAACATGGATAGATAGATTTATTAATTCACGGCTCATTATATTCATAATTCCAATTTGAAAATTACCAGGGTTTTTATGTAGACTTTCAGCTCAAAAACATTTTTAATTAACAAAAGCATGACCAGCTCAATTCAACTCTTTAGTAAATATACATTTTTTTAAATTTTTTCAATTTCTACTCGTATTTTCACTGCTTAACTGCTTGTCACACAGTTTTGAAATATAAAACTTTCATTCATTGAATACCGTTTTATATTCATTTCTATGTTTCCCTGAATTGTTTATTACTTTTACTATTTGTTTGCGCGACTTGACTCGACTTCAATCATAATTTTCTCATGCGGTGAACTCAAATTTAGGAAAATGGTACTTGTGAACTAGACTATAAAGGAAAACTATGAATCTCGTAATTTTCGTGAAAAGTCGACTCCGTTCAATGAAGTTTATATTTCGTCAAGCTCCATATCTCTCCAGTCTAGTCGGCGTGGGAGTTACACCCCCCAACCCTATAAGCTGTGCCAAATGAATAAAATCAAATGCCCTCCTCTCTGACAGTCAAAGAATGCCTTCTTGTAGAAGAATATATCTACGAACGTGCGACAAAGAGCACCGAATAATAATCCTATTGTCGAGAGCCTGTCAGAAGGATCTGGACAGAGATGTGTAGACAGTAAACGGTTTAAAGGAATTTCAGAAAAAATGTATATACCTACCATGAATAGGGAGAAAATTCAATAACCATAGAAGGAAGTAACAAGCCTTTTCATATACTGCGAAATTGGTATAAAAGGATACTTCCTGATACTACTGGTGAAATCCCCTCAATCCCCAGCATTTATATTCAATGTACAGAGTGTTCATGTCAAAACTCCCACGAAACTTGAAAATGTCGTTGAGTGCAAAATCACATTTATTATTAGTAAAAAAGTGAACAATTTTATTGCTTTTATACGTTGATAATTTACAAGGAAACAAAATTCAACAGCTTTTTTGTTGCGTAGGATTTCATGCGACTGTTGTTTACTAATTTGAGGTCGCTGATTTCAAATTTCCAACAGCTCTAGTTCTCAAGATACAGCTTTTGATCATATTTGTGTTCTAGTTACAGTAATCTCCCATAAAACCGAGTGATTCTTTCACAAATTGATTTTTTGCTACAGTGTCTACATCGAGGAATATCTGTAAAAACGATCCCAACTATTTGTGTTACATCTGTGGTGAATAGAAATTGAAAAATTATAGAGAAAGTGTGTCGGACTTCGTAAAACGCATCTATCTTGATTACTTTGGATTTCCAGTGGAAACCCGTGACAAGTACTGACTACCTGATATGGTATGTAAAACATGCGTTGATTATTTGAGATTATGTATTTATTTATTTATTTATTCATTAATTTCATACACTATTCTACAGGATGAACCTAATTATAGAATAGGGAGTAACAGTGGCATTTACAAATATGTACTTACATAATACAGATTATGTTTTCAGGCATATATTAATTAGAGTTGTTAGTGGTTCAACTAGAGCTGTGGCACAATCTTTAATGATGAATGCTGGAATATGATCAGGTCCCGCAGTAAATTTAGGCTTTAATTTTTTCAGGGCATGATAAACATCTTCAATACTAAAATTTTTGATCACTCAGCTGGGAATATCACTACTGTTGTTCGCATGGTCACTTGATGTTGACACTATATAAGAACTACTGAAGAAATCTGCAAAACCCTCAAGAATATCTGAGGAATTATCGAGTAGCTTGCCTTCATGTAAAATTTTATCTCCGATTCCATTTGTATATTTTAACTTGTTAATGAATGACCAAAACTTATTGGGGTTATGGATAATCTCGCTCTCAGTTTTCTGAATGAATTTTTTATAAGCTATTCTAATGTATCTCTTGATTTCTGCCCGAAGACGTTTGAATTCGTGAAAAGCGTGAATGTCGCCGTTTCTTTCGTATTTACAACAAAATTTTGTTTCAGTTGATCCGGAGAGATCCCTCAAACCATCAGAACGATTACCATTATTGTATGGTTGATATAAACAGGATCAATGAAAGAAAGCGGTTCAAATGTTTCCACTCTAACGTGTTATCTATTACTCGACCAATCGTGTACTCTGATGGTGCACCAGTGCCACAAGCATCTTCATCTACACAAAATGGTAACGATTCACGTGAAAAAGTCTCTTCTTCAAGTGATAAAAGTGGAACAACTGATTTTAATCTAAATATTTGTCCTGAGCCCTGAGAGCTGGGTTCGTTACCAAAAGCACATTCAACTAAAGTCGAAGAAAAATATGTTAATGTGGTTTCTGTTATGGAGGAAATCAAATACCACAAACACACAAACACAAGTGGCTCATATGTGTAGATCTAGTTTATTAACTTTTGGTTTACATAAGTTACATTGGTTGTATGGGGGAATCCTGCTTTAGGCTCTTATCTCTCCAGGATTAGGATTAGTTCACTATCTGTCTTAATCTACTTTCATGTAACTTAATCTAAGTTTTCATTGCGGTGGTTGGTTTTTGAGGGTTGAGGTTAGGTTAGGACAAGGGTGGTAGGGGTGAGGCTTCAGTGTATTCCAGGCTGTGTCCTGTCCACTATCTGATTACCAGTGGGTACTCCTCAAGGATGTCCTGGATCTGCTCAGTCGGATCTTCCATTGCTCCCAGGATTCTGGCTGGTGGAAACCGGAGCTTCTTCCTCGGAATCCTTCTGGGGCCTCGAGGCATCCAGGAGGTGGTCAGTGTTGATGGCTGCGGTGTTGATGGCTGCGGTGTTGTTGCTGCTCATTGTTTTTGCGGCGTATGGGCCTTGGAGTTCCTGAAATCTTAGTTTCATTGGGGTAATTTTTATTGTCTTATACAAATATTGAGAGCTGTACCAGCTAAAGCTGGAACGAAAAATCTGACTTCAGATCTAACATCATCACCACGAAAATGTATAATACCAGTCATAATATCCCGTGCAACAAAAAGTCTGTTTCCTCGTGAATATATTGTCAATGTTTAAACCACACTCACTTAAATAATTATTATTGAGATCGAAAGTTATAAATGAACTGCGTTTTTTGTCACAATTCCAATACCTAAAAGACTATTTCCGTCTTTTCTATGATTTTCAATTCCTCTTGCAGTTGCTATTTTCCTTTCCGTCTCATTCGAAGAAATCTTTGGGATGGAGTCGTGGGAAAACACGTACTCAAAGATTATTATTTGTCAAAATTGTTAATAATGTCAATTTCATTCTGGACCTTTCTTTGGTGTAGGTAATTCTGCTCATTCTGCTGATGCCAGCCGTGAATGAGAAACATCTGCAAGACTTACATCTGCGAGTAAGTGTCTGTTGCATGTAAATCAATGTCAATCGTGATATTAGCAGGGGAAGTAGTTGTTTTCTGGCAGGCATTCACCAGAACTTAGTGTGTAGGTACGTTGGGAGAGATTGATGTTTCGAGACTTCATTTCGAAATATTTATTGTTTTACACACACGTATCTCTCCTCGATATCTAAAGTCTTCAGACTCAATTCGAATCCTTAGTTACAAGGTGAAAACCATTATTTTAATGTTTATAATGCTGATGAAGTTCCTATGCATATGTCTAATGTCGATATTATCAATGGGCTTGTTTCATGATTTTTGGTTTAGTTCATTTGGTAGTAATTTCAAATTGAAAAATGACGTACTTTGTTACAGCTCTCTAAATAGCGTTGTTTTCCTGTAATTAATTATTAAAAATCTGATTTTCTAGGCCCGTGACGTCACGGGCCTAGTCCCGCTTCTTGTTCGATTGACCAATAGGAACAATACAAATAATGAACATTGCCAAATTGTAAAATTCACGGAGCCTATAAACAGATTCTGATTCATTCGTGATTCAAAGTAAAATCACACTCACTTACGACAACTGAATCTAAGAAGAAGGTGTAAGAAATGCATTGGAAGGGGGAATTAATTATACATGATATCCAAATAACACAAAACGCAATAAAAACGTTATTTTTTTAATATCTCCGGCAGTAGACATTTTTATATTGATATCACAGAAATTTTAATAATCGACGTGTATATGAACCCGTTAACGTTTAAATTCATGAAAAAATCTCCATATAGAATAAAATGTACTCGAAAACCATGGTTCTAAATAGAATTTAAAGAGCTATGTTTTTAAATGGTTCTCGAAGGCTCATGAATCCTAATAAAATAAATCAATTATGCATTCTTGCCACCCACCAAAAATGAGATAGTCAGCTATCTCTCTTGAATGTATGAGACAATGTACTCTTTCTAATGTTTCATAACCGCTGTAGACACGCGGCCAATTTAACCTCTTGCTTCTCGAATTTTTCTTTTTTCTGCAAGTATAAAGAGGTATCGCTTCTCGAATTTTTCTTTTTTCTGCAAATATAAAGAGGTATTGGGACCGATTGAAGAAAATGTTGCCAAATGCCACTTCAACTTTTTCACCAATCCAAATCTTTCAAACTATGACAACACAACATCTGGTTTCACTTGACATGAAGTGACGTGTTTATTCGATGAAATATAAGTCTATTTTTATTCATTCAAAATGAGTATGGAAGATAACATATTGGAGCAGAAAACTCGAAATTGTTATATATGTTAACATGCAGTTAATAACTTTGGAATTATAGTGAAATGAGATATTTTATATCTTATCTCTTATGCACCATTGGTAGAAAAACTTACGGATATTCTTGTGAATATCCATTGCAGTGGTAATACATTCAGACAGTTGTAATTTAATCAGTAAATTGACCTCTTTATATCTAATAGACTACTCCCAAAGAAACATATGGTGATAGCACAGCTTTTTTCAATTTTTATTCAAAATGAATATACTACACTGTTATATGTTTACAAAAGTAAAGCTTCTACTGATATAATGTATATAAGAATATTATAGAAAATTTGAGCTTTTTTCCCAAAATTCCCAGTATATCGGAACATTTCAATATGTCTTCTATAATCCAAGTTTTCAACAAATTAGAGTCCATCCTTTAAGTCCTCGGGGAGGTCGTAGAGGCCGCAAACTTTGTTAGCAGGCAGGGCTTTATCTGAAACAAAACACAACTATGGAAATTAATCCGAAGTTGGAATAGAAGCGACGAAATCGGTTTCCCATCATTAAACTTGCCGTAAGGGATGATAATTCCATGTATGAGAAATGACGTTGTTAGTAACTGCTAAAATTGTGATTTGGCTCAATGGCAGATACGAAATAACGATTAGATTGAATCGTGGAGTGATGGAGGAGGAGATAAATCCAGGATATACTCAACCCAGCAATTAATCTGCCAAGACAATAGCGATACCGAGTGGATTGATTTCGAAACTTCAAGAAAGTTAATATTAGTGTTGCCACCAAGTAACGAGATTATCGTCTCTTGTCGTGTCTCAGGCAAGAGAAGATTTTTCTCTTGAAAAACAGTATCTCGACAAGACAAGAGATTGGGTCATCTTGTCCAAGACAAGAGCGGGATATTTTTTATCGCAATCCTCATTTTGTGAATCACAGTTGATACCTTCATTCCACCATCTTTGTTGGAAAAGAGCTGTATGTGAAGTTTAACTCTATGATTTTCGAGTGAAAATTCTCAAGTCAACAAAAAAAAAGAGACGGGTAGCAGCAATCCATCATCGGCTCTGTTTTCCGAACGTCGAAGAAAATGGTTACCTCAGTTAATTTTGATTTTATTTTTTATAGTTTGTGGGCGTAGATCGAGACAAACCAGAGATTATTCTGTTTTGGTTGATTTCCGGGTTGGCCGTGGTCTTCTTTGGTTATAATCTACAAACGTTTCAACTGCAACTGCGACAGTCAGGAGAACGAGTGGTTCATAACGTTCTCATCAGGAAGTTTTTTCCACATAACCGCAATTCTCCAAATGAAAGAGTTCTTAAACAGTGAAGTTGAGGTGTACCGAGTTGAACAGCCACAGTCCTTCGCGTATTTCTGATATGTACAGCTCTTGGTGGAATCAAATGTGCCAAGACACTTGACTACAACATCTCTCGTGAAAGTATATATAAAAGAGAGACAAATCTCCAACCTTCTTTCGATGTTCCAGGTTGTGTTCCGGTTACAAGTGATGTTCGCGTCTCCAATCAGGCGGATGGCTCTTTTCTGGATGGAATCCAGCAGCTTCAGGGTATGCTTATGGGCGGACCTCCATACATGAGAACAATACTCCGGAGAAGATCTGATCTGAGCTTTATAGAGCATCAAAAACTGCTGAGGTGTGTACAGTTTTTGAGAAGCAGCCTTTGCAATTCAAGCGACATGATTGTGTCAAGACATGTTGGTGTCAATTTTAATAATCGTTCCCAAAGCCTAGAACAAAGTGGTTCCTTTCGAAGAAAAACTCGATATGGGGAATGAAGAGCTCCAATAAATTCAGCTCCTCTCATTCTACACAAGAAAAACAGTGACCGGTCGGTCAATACCGATAATAGTAATAGATCACTCAAAATCCTGTCATTGGAGAATATCGTCATAAGAGCCAACATTAGAGATGAAGCACAGACAACCGACCCCGGAAATAACTGGGAGCTCGCCAATGGCATAAGGAAGATGTATGCATTCTGCGATGGAAGAATACAATGGATTCTGTTGATGAAGGAACTGGTTCAAACTGTAAAATCACGAGAAAAAATAATATCAATGATGCGGTAACCGTGTCATTTAGTTCGAAGATTAGTTCGAACTCTACTTGCCTTACAAGCAACGAGACGAAAAGAACAGTGAACAAATGAAAAAATTAATTGATTCGTAACACTTCACTGAACTCACCAATTTGCTTAGGATAGCTCAAATTGAGGTTGTTCATGATCCGGATGAACTCCTGCAAGCTCTTCGTCAACCTCGGATTGAGTCGCTTCTCCTCATCTACCGAAGTAACCATCCTGCCAGTGTAGTCATGCGCTGGATAAAGCAGAGTCGATTCCGGAAGAGAGAATATCTTATTGTGCACGCTGTGGTAGAGCGTTTCAGGATTGCCCTCCTGGAAATCGGTCCTGCCGCATCCGCGAATCAGGAGAGCATCTCCGGTGAAAGCGATTCCCTGGAACAAAGGAGGGTATATTGGTGGGAAAATACAATGAGCGCCGTTTGCATTGGGGAGAAAGCGTTAGTCAACATATTGTTCAGTTTTATTGCAGCGCTCACGAACCGTAATTTTTGAAAGGCGTTTATATAATATTTGATAATTCAAATGGTACTTTTTTTACATCATACGCCAGTTCATAAACGAATCGAAATAGTGAGAGGCCAATGATACAAGGTACGATAGGTTGCCTTTTACGTTTCGGGATTTGGCAACCCTAGTGTTGCAATCTGGCAACTGACAGCTCTATCGTAAAGTTGGACATTTTTGAGCTTATACGTACTCAAAACGTTTTGATACAGTGTGACCCATTTAAGATGGAAGCACCCTTATAAAACTTACTTTTTTTAACCGATTGGAATGATTTTTTTTTTGTTAGGTAGATATTCTATTAGATAGATAGATAGATTAGATAGATTAGATTAGATTAGATAGATAGATAGATTAGATAGTCTATTAGAACACCAAATATCATGAATAAATCTCAATTTCCAGGGCCAACTATTCTTATTTTTCAAGGTCAAAAATCTAAAAAAATTACTAGCGATTTTTTTTAGAAAAACTCTGACTACACCACTGGATTTGTGACATTTTCAAATGGGTAACATGTAAATTACGTTGAAATGCGTCAATCAATAAAAAAGTTATAAAGGAATGAAATTTGAAAAATATGCCGTTTAATCAACCCACCAATTCATGTTCAGGAATTTTATGAAAATTCTGTATACTCCACTGGATTCAGGATGTCTTGAAATATTACTGATCACAGTTTCATCGAAATCTGTTCGGTAATAAAAAAGTTATAAGGGAATAAAATTTGAAAAATACGTTGTTCAATGGAATTTTAGCAACGTTCTTACTACACCACTGGATTAGGGGCAATATTCAACAAAATATTATTTATTCAAACAAAATTCATGAAACGTTTATGGGAGAATCAATTTCCTTTCATAATGTATGTCGAACCATATCAATCAATCAGTTTATCACAACAAACTTTAGTGTCAATAATTTCAAATGAATCTACAAAAAACTAACTGTAAGTACATTTTTCTAATTGCTACAAACTAGCGGAAAACAATCTTTTATTCACAATCAATGTAAAAATAGAAACCAAGAAGATACCGAATTGAAAAATAAATGAGTGCAATTCATATTCTGGTGGCCTCCACCAAACTTCCATCCAATTCAATGCATTCATCATATCGCTTACGAATATTTTTTAAAGTATTCCTCAATTGTTGTGGAGTAATTGCATCGCAAGCTTGCTGAATTCTGGTGCACAGTTCCACTCGATTCCTTGGTCGTGATTTGTAAACCTTTTGTGTAACATTACCCCAAAGGAAAAAATCGAGTGAAGTAAGGTCAGGCGATCTTGGTGGCCATCCAATTAATGTACTCCCCTTTCCTATCCAACGATTAGGGTAATTTTGATTCAGCCAACTCTTCACAATTCCTGCATTATGTATGGAACAACCATCTAACTGAAAATATAAATTTCTTGTTTCTGCAAGGGGAAGTTCGTTTTTCTTGATCACCTAGTTCCAGAGTATGTAAAAACTTTAGTTTAAATGGCCTCAATTTATTTTTCTTCAGACATCGCCTAACATTCACCCTAGGTAAGTTTAAATCTAAGCTGGCATCCCTCAAACTACTATTTGGATTATTTCTGAAGTAATCTAATATAGTCTGGTTATTTTCGTTCCTTCTTCGTATATTGTTCTTTAAAATATATGTGGTTACTGCTCCAGTCCGATTGAAAACTTGGTTTATTTTATGTACCGTGCTGTTACTTATGGCTGGACGATTAGGGTGTCTTTCATTGAATATTCTAGTTACTTCTCTTTCACTCCGGTAATCATCACCGGAAAGACGTATAATTTCGATTTTTTCTTGAATTGACAATTGAGCCATTATCTGTTTTTATTTTGAAACACAAATTATTCAGTTCACTAATGGTGCGTAACAAAATGACAATTTAACAAAATGACAATTCATGCGCAAATAAATAGATGAGAAACTGTAAGTCACAGCTAACTTGTTTATTTCATTAATGCATTCTGAATAACAGGCAGTTAAAATTGCACATCTCATTTTTTGCTATTCAACAAAAGGAAGAAATCACAGCTGATGTTACCTACTGGAATGATAATAATTATTATCCATTGCATATTTTTTTCATTATAATTTCTATTGGGAGTACATTAGACTTGTCTTATATTGTTGAAATTGTTTTAATGAAGATTAACCAGGAGTTCTCTCCTGATTGTACTTGTTTATGTATCCACTCCACTTCGAGAAATACCTATAGACTATTTTTACCATCATGATTTTCAGATGTTATAATTGTACGACATTGCAATAATCACCCCAATAATTTTTTCAATAATCAACAGTGGTGTAGTAAGAACGTTGTTAAAATTTCATTTTACAACATATTTTTCAAATTTCATTCCCTTATAACTTTTTTATTACTGAACAGATTTCGATGAAACTGTGACCAGTGATATTTCAAGACATCCTGAATCCAGTGGTGTATTCAGAATTTTCATAAAATTCCTGAACATGAATTGGTGGGTTGATTAAACGGCATATTTTTCAAATTTCATTCCTTTATAACCTTTTTATTTATTGACGCATTTCAACGTAATTTACATGTTACCCATTTGAAAATGTCACAAATCCAGTGGTGTAGTCAGAGTTTTTCTAAAAAAATCGCTAGTAATTTTTTTAGATTTTTGACCTTGAAAAATAAGATTAGTTGGCCCTGGAAATTGAGATCTATTCATGATATTTGGTGTCCTAATAGACTTTTTGAATATCTACCTAACAAAAAAAAAACATTCCAATCGGTTGAAAAATGTAAGTTTTATAAGGGTGCTTCCATCTTAAATGGGTCACACTGTATACGCACGCTATTTGTGTTGTTTACGGCCCAAAAATGGAATTGAATCGTGAACATTTTCGTGCAATTATTTTTTACAACGTGGATTAAGTCAACAACAGTGCATGGATGAACTTAATTCAATTTTTGGCGATGAAGCTCCAACAAGGACCAGTGTTTATCGATGGTATGGTGAATTCAATCGTGGTCGTAGTTCACTACAAGACGAATTTCGTGAAGGTCGTCCACAATCAGTTGTTGTTCCGAAAACCATTGATGCTGTGCGCAAACTGATATTGCAAGATCGTCATGTGGCCTATCGTGAGATTGAGACAACCTTAGGCATTAGTGGAACCAGCATACATTCAATTTTGACTGTCAAAAAAATTTGTTCGCGTTGGATCTCACACAATTTGTCAATCGCTCAAAAAAAGGCTCGTGTCGATTGGTCGAAGGAAATACTCAAAAAATTCGATCGTGATGCTTCGAAACACGTCTATGACATCGTGACATGTGATGAATCGTGGATTTACGCGTATGAGTCCGAAAGTAAACAGCAGTCGACTGTATGGGTTTTGAAGAAGGACCAAATCCAACAAAAGTTGTTCGCGCACGAAGCACTTCCAAGCAAATGGTCGCCTGTTTTTCCGGAAAAACCGGACATGTCGCAACCATTCCACTAGAACAATGCAACACAGTCAATTCTGAGTGGTACACAACCATTTGTTTGCCGGTTGTCTTCTAAGAAATCAGGAAAACCAACCGCCACACATCGGCTCAAACAACTACATTTTTGAGCTCCCAAAACATCAATTTGATGAGTCATCCGCCGTATAGTACTGACTTGGCACCGAATGACTTCTTTTTATTTCCGCACGTAACAAACAAACTGAGAGGTCAACGTGTTTCGACACCTGAAGAAGCGGTTGCTGCATTGAGAATGCATGTTTTGGAGATACCTCAATCAGAGTGGCAAAAGTGCTTCGATAATTGGTTCAAACGCATGCAAAAGTGTATTCTACCCTAAAAAAACAAATGTATGCGTCGATATATGGTGATGGATGGAACATGACTCCATCCCTGCAAATCAGAATCAGAACGACTGTGGACTGAGTGGACTGCACTTGGTGACCCGACTCCAAAGCGTGTAAAGAGGCAACACTCGGCTGGCAAGGTTATGATATCAGTAATTTGGGATGCGCGTAGTATAATATTCATCGACTATCTTCAAAAGGGAAACCATCAATAGCGACTATTACATAGCGTTATTGGAGCGTTTGAAGGGCGAAATCGCGAAAAACGGCCCCATTTTAAGAAAAAGAAAGCGCTGTGTCAACAAGACCATGCACCACGTCACAATTCAATGAAAAAAATGGCAAAATTGCATAAATCGGGCTTCTAATGGCTTTCGCATCAACTATATTCTTCCGATCTGGCCCTCAGCTACTTTTTTCTGTTTTTAGACCTCAAGAGAATACCAGCTGGAAATACACTCGTATTTAGCACCCATGGAGGGATAGTCGTCGAAACGAGGCTAAAGACATATCGTGTACTATAAAAACTGTATGAAAAAATTGTTTGACCGCTATAATTTTCGTATAGCTTTCTTTCCCTTTTGTATCGCTTTGTAATGAAATCAAATTCTATGATATTTTTTCTATGTCAGCCCACGCATTTTTCAGCCCAACTGTCAATCTAGTTGAGTAAAAAACATGGAGATACAATAACTTTTCAATGGTGAAGTTGCTAGGTAGATGGAAAAACAGCTTCATCTTTTGTAGATTATTCAAAACACTTTATAGAGTAGACGTATTCATCTGCTCGACTGCTGTGAATCTGTTTGAGCACTTCTCTGATATGTGGTAACGGTAGGATCTTCCGGTATACAACGGTATTTTTATCCGGGCTCTTTCACTAGCGACATTACGAAACAGAAAATCCCAGCCCAGCAGCCTTAGAAACTGATCTCAGATTCATGTAATTCCATTTAATTTTTCCAGGATAAGCCAATATCGTTCATCGAAGTTCAATCGTATAGCTATGGCAAGTCTCTGCAAGGTATCTATAATCTCGCATGACAACAGCCCTGCCCGTCTCGGACGGTGCTATCTGAGTGTGAACATAATTTTGATACGGTTAAATGGAAGCCACCATATACCAGTCAATACATTTAGAAGCAAATATATAGAATGATTCCTGGTTTCACTGGTAATGTTGAAAAACGACCCTAGCCATAGCAAAATTGTATTCGACTCCAAACAATCAATCAAACGATTATTTTTGAAATATTCAGATTGGTATGCAAGACCCAAATTCATGTTTGAACAAGCTGGCAACAATGCCACATCTTCCATCCAACAAGATTTTAAAAGTGATCAGTGTTGCCTTTTGTACGAAATATGGTACACACCCACCAAACACACTTGTTACATTTACGTAAACATGACATAAAATTAACGGAACATGTTTATGTAATACATTTAAGTAAATACTATTACATTTTTAAGATAATTTTACCCCATATTCACATAAATAATTTGTGTAAAAACTAACGTTGACCTAAAAATACACGTCAATATGGTATATTAGGTTTCACTTAATTCCTATGTAAAGTTGTTACTTCAATATTACGTTCGCTGTGTTTTCAGCTTGTAACATCCAGGCGCACTTGACTTTTTGGCCACACTGCAAATGATAATATGTTCATATGTAGAAGGCAATTTCAAGCCATTTCATAAAAACAATTAAGATCTTCACGACCCTTTATCTGCGAATGTCATTATATTTCTTGCATACTTAATAGATGTAGAATAACAAACTAATCAAGTAGGTACATCCCCAAAAAGCTGAATTTGCACCGCTTATTCAATGGAAATTTGTAATCCCCTAAAAAGGGTATCATAATACCTATATAAAACACATTTCTCAGCGACTTCGTTAGAATAAATGAAAGCCATGGTAAAAATCAACTCTTACCTCTTCGGCAATATAAAATGAACAGCATCCATTAGTGTGGCCTGGAGTATTCAAAACTTTCAGTTTGAAGTTTCCGAAAGAAATCATATCACCTTCATCAACGAATATATCAGCCAGAGCTCCACTAGATTTTGAAATGATACTCCTGCACCCAGAAATAGTTTTCAACAGACCTGACCCGGTGATATGATCAGCATGCATGTGGGTATTTACTGAAAAAAAGACAAAAAACTGGAGTAATTACTTTTTCAAGATAACCTTTTACTTTTCCATTCATGAGAATCACTTTATCCGCCCCTGTAATTCGGTTGGTATCAATTTCCAGTTAGCAATTAGGCCAATATTTATTAAGGTATCCATACTTACCGACGTAAACCAAATTTAAATTCAAATCTTTTGTCAGTTGAAAGTCCCGCTTCACATGTTCCAACACTGGGTCGATAAGGATGCACTCTCTAGTTGATTGGTCTCCCAGCAAATACGTGTAAGTGCTACTTACCGTGTCGAAAAGCTGTCAAACAAGTTCCATTACCCGACAATGAAAAAAACTTTATTATTGTGTTCTCACCTGTCGAAAAATCATCGCACTAGATAATGTACTGTATTTTTTGGAAAATTGTTTCGCACAAATTCTTACGGATGTTGCCATCTTCAGTGCTTGATTACAACTCAGAGATATAAATTATCATTTTGTCATAATTGTCAGTCAAGCGTCTGATACTAGATAAGTATATTCGGTAAGTTATACTCTCGTAAGTTATTCATTATTGATCAGGATGGAAAAACCATTGATAATGTTTGATTTTCCTGGAATAAAGAAAACAATACAGCTGCTGCCATCTATATTCAGAATGTTTTAAGAGACAAACTGGAGATTAGTCAGATAGATTTCTCACCCAGTATTAGTATTGAAATTTAAAAAAAATACCATTCACAAGTTCAATTTTCAATAATTGGAACTATCTTCTAGAAATTGGTCAGAAATCAGTTTCGAAAATAAGTTTTCTGAATTTATTTATACAGATAGTGTCCTCTAGGGTTGGGAGGTAAAAACTTATTAGAAATCGGAATCGCCACGTAGTTTAAAAAAAGATATCTTTATATCTTAAAGTTATATCTTAAAGGTTGCCTAGATATCTAGAATCACCATTAATAATGCTTTTAAATATCAATGTTACCGAGTTCAGTGATATTATTTTGTTAGTAAGATACAAGGACTGAATACAATGCACTGTCACTCATGGAGAATGGCAAGAAATATATGTCTCAATCATACAAAGTGAAATTTCTGAATGTACCTCGAAAATTACTCAACGAATGTCAAATGGTCAAAGATGAGTATTAAACGTTTTTAAATGAGCATATTTTTAAAGTATCCGACATATCAGAATGTTCCACTGAGTCTCTAGCATACAAAAAAAATCTCATGATCATCGTTTATAAAATATAATTTTCTATACTGAGTGATCAAAAAATATAATTATGGTGGCGGTTACAAAAGTTTTACATATCAGGTGAATCCGATAAATTCAGTGACGCGGATAATTGAGATATTTTTTATGACGATAAACACTCTAACAAATGTTAAATTCAACGGAAAAATACATAGGAAAAATTATGAATACGCTCATTATCCTGACGAAGATTTTGAATGCAAATTTAAAATCTCGTAATCTGGAATATATTCAACTCCAGCGTTATGAAAAGTTATGGAAAAATGTTTTCTGAGAACTTGGTTAATAATCACGATCAAGCTTCTACTCAAAAAAGGTTCCAGGTGAAACCTATGAAGACTAAGAGCCAGTGAACAATTTGACTGCATGAAGTGTTTATAGGTACCTGTATATTTGAGTACAACATATTGCAATTTATTCAATGAACCCTATTAAAATGAACATCAATGTGGGAGCAGCTATATCAGTGTATTGTTCTGAATCATCCCCAAAATAGATGACACCCAGAACATCTTGGCTAAATGCAGATGGTTCTCAACATGAGATCTGAAAAGCGGATATAGACAGGTGGCCGTTTGTTCCGAGGATAAAGAGAAGACAGCCATTTTTAGCGACATTGGATTATACCAGTTTAAGTTTATGCCGTTCGGATTATGCAGTGCACCCACAACATTTGAATGCTTAATGGAATTGATGTTGAGACATTCCTGAAAAACATGCTTGGACTACCTGGATGACATTATAGTGACCGGAAAAAGTTTTGACGAACAACTGTCAAACTTGAGGAGTGTTTTCACGAGCCTGCGAAATGCTCATTTGCAGATCAATCCCATGAAGTATTGCGTCTTCCAGGAAATGGTGAATTTCTTGAGACACGTTGTGTTTTCAGAAGGAGTTGAAACAGATCCAGAGAAAATCAAGGCAATGCAAGAATGGCCAACACCGAAGTGCAAGAACGACGTAAGCAGTTTCCTAGAACTCTGTAGCTACCTACTACCGGCGTTTTCTGAAGGACTTTGGGAAAATTGCTGGGTCGCCTCATAGCTTGACTGAAAGGAGAACCCCCATTCATTGGAAACCCATACTGCCAGCAAGTGTTTGCTGCCCTGAAGAGGTATTTGACCAGCGCACCGGTCCTGGCGTACCCAAAAGAAAAGGGCTTGTTTATACTGGACTCGATTGCATTCCAATATGGAATAGGAGCAGTACTTTTCTGGTATAAGTCCGAAAAAATTACTGTGACACTAGAAAAGAGCTCCTCGCAGTGCTCAAAGTGGTGGATCACTACCAGTCCTTTTTATATGGCAGTGAATTTTTTATTAGTTCAGACCACTCAGCACTTCGGTGGCTACTCAACTTCAAAACCCCAGATGGACAGATAGCCAGGTGGATCGAAAAGTTACAAACCTATGATTTTGAAATTGAACGTCGGAATGGAAAGAGTCACGGAAGCGCAGATAGCCTCCTAAGAAGGCTAGTCTGACATCCGGATTAAAATTTTGTCTACGCCAGGAAGACAAGGATACCCAGTTAACAGAAGACGAACTTTCCACCAGCCGTGACAAAGTAGCTGGCAGATACTCATTTATGGACAGCTCTGATAGAAAGATAAGCTCCCCTACCTCCCGCTGCTTTTGGTTCCCTCTGACCCAGAGGGTAGCAACCTGTAAGAGTTCCTAGTTCAGGGATACGGACAGAAGGAGTGAGGTACCACCTGACCATGGCGTGGTACGATCTTCAAAAGCCAAAGGAGTGAGGCCGGAATGGCAAGAGATTGCCAAGCACGGCCAGCAGGAAAATGGTTACAGGCTCCAATGGGACGACTCCATGTGCATTCAAGATGACCTACTCACTCGAAAATGGGAAAGCACGGATGGAAAAACCTACGAATTTCAGATGATCGTTCCAAAGACGTGTATATCGAATATACTCGAACAGCTCCACGATGATCGCACTCTAACGAGAGTGGTGAGAGGTACTATTGGGTCAATTGCAGCCGAGACGTAGAAGAGTGGTGTAAGCGCTGTGACATGCTTCCACAGTTTAATACAGTATGGCATTGAATTCTGGTATATGTCAACCCATGTGTATACCACATTCCTGATTCAAAAACGAACTATTCGTATATTGTTTGGTCTCAGTTACAGAATGTCTTGCAGGAACTATTTTAGGGTACAAATAAAGATACTTACAATACTAACGTGTACATTCACTAAATATCATCATCATTATCACACAATACAGAAATGACATACCTACCTACTACAGATTCCTAGATTCAGACATTAGTATTCTGTATCGAGAGGTCAATTAGCAATGGACCTCTTTATACAGGAATCAAAACTTATAATCATCACCAGATGAAATGAAACAACTTTCATTGAACAAATTCAAATATAATCTGATTGAATCATTGCAGTATCATCCGTTTTTTAATATTGGAGAATTTTTTTTAGTAAATTTCAATTTAAATTATTCTTTTTTCGTAATGAAACTTACACTCTTATTCTTATTCTCTTAACTTATTCTCTTTCCGCAAGCCTCGAGCCATTGATATGTATGTATATAAACAATATTTCTAATAGTATCATGTTGTTGTCTCAACTTGGAAATAGAATCTTATCTAATCTAATCTATTGTTACATGAAATATAAACTCAGCGGCTATTGAGCTGTTTCCAATCACCCATCATATTTTTTTAAATTAAAAAATATGAAAATGAATGTGCTTTCACTAAGCTATGATTTGAATCGCCTTCAACTCAATTGGACACCCAGAAATAACAGGCAATGAAAAAAATATGAGTGTGCTAGACATCGATCATCATAGCCTCTAAACCAGCTGTGGAGGTACCAAAATTTGTAGTATGGGGCCAGATCAGAAAGCGGCTTAGTGACAAGAAACATAAACAGTACTGAGAAAATATAACTAAGAAATATTTTCATAAAAAAGCATTTAAGAAAATAATTGAAAAACTGCTTCAACAGAACAGAGAGCGGTTTAGAATAATCACGAAGTCATTTACTGGAGACACTGTTCATTTAGAGGATAATTGAGCAATGTACGGCTGTATAACGGAAACCTTGGCTGCATGCAATGTAACAGAAAGGGATAAAGGCACTGGATCGTGAGAAATAAGCAATTTAGAGTTTACTCTAATCGTATCTAGAAGGCCACCAATGGACTGTACCTACAGACTAACTTAAACGGAAAACAAGATTGTTGAAAGGTGAATTAATTTTTTCTACGTCATATTGCTAATACAAGCCTATGAAAAAACATAATATTCTGCCGGTGGTTTGGGAAAGTATAAACAACAGAGAACACGAGGGTAATGACAAAAGTTGTTCCACAATTCCATGCATTCATGCTAGAATTATATTTGTACGTTTTTTCGTCTTTGAATTCAAAGACACTTATCGATCACTCCATCGTTTGAAAGCATCATAAAGAAACACTCATTCAGCAAAGATATGAACTGAAGTTCCTCATCTGTATTTGAATGTAATGATACAATGTACTTGTCATTCCAGATTTTTTCATGAAAAGACTGGTTATTCCTGTGCCAAAGTGTACATAAATGCCGTAGATTATTTTTGTTATTGGAGAAAAATGGCCTGCAAAAGTATAATCTTCAATTTTCTAAATGAAAGAGTATTGAAAAATGTAATACGGGCTAATTTGGAACAACTAAAACCATCAAAGAGTCGGGGAAGGATGCTAAAATCCTAGCAATTCTAGCTGTTGAACTGTCTACAATGAAACCACGAAATAAATAGTTAAAACTGGTGTTTTGATGCAAAAGAAATTCATATTTCGAGCAGCAGAGAAGGCAGTTTGACTAAAGTCAAATGCTCGATAGAACTAGCGCTACTATCCAAGCTAGATAAGTAACAGAAATACAGAAAAACACAAAGTTCAACATAAAGAAAGGGGAATTACCGCAAATGAAGTTTGGTTATGTGCACGAATATCCCAAGATGCATACATACCCTGGTAGGATCATTTTGACCCTCTTTCCATGTGAAATATTGTCAAAAACTCTCGACCTACGGCAATCTTGATAAATAAATGATAAAGAGATCCAGTAAATGTCAGTATTTCTATGCATCTTGGGATATCCGAACCTCAATCAAGGCAACTAACACTGTGTTTGTTTCCTCACCATCTTTCTTGAAGTGTACAGCAGTTTAGACCGAACCTCAGGTACGAAAACTTGTAGACCACAGCTACCAAACGGATGTGTGAATATTTGTCCCACTTCCTTAGATGCACAACCGAACAAAATTTTCAGAAATATCGTTATGGAAGCGACGCCTCTGTGAAGTAAACTTTCGGAGACCATTTTTTGAACGCATGCAAGGTCTAGTGGAGAGTGAAAAAAGCCAGCATGAGAAGGTCGCTACGGCCATTGAAGTGGGAATCTAGCACCTTAAATGACATCCAATAGCCTCAATATTGACCAATCGACTAGAATCTTTTCAGTGTACCATTATTGCTGCCGTAGAGGATATTCTAGATGATAGTCCACAATTACGATTCCAAAGCTGTACATTAAGGCCTGAACAGCTACAGGTTTTCTGAGAGGATTAGGAGATCACCTCCCGGTTGGTGAATGGTATCCTGCACCCATGGAAAAGGCGTCTTTCTGAAATGTGTTACAGGAAATCTACTACCCAAGTCTCACATTTTTAATGCTCACCTGGGGTAGTATAGCAGACTGACTGCGGATCAATGCCGTAGTGGTGTAATGACTGCTACCTAGGACCTTCCCAATTATTTTTTAGTTTTCAGTACATTTTTCAAAAAAAAAACAGTTTAATATATATTTTTTTTACTTATTTTATTTATATTGTCATATAGAAATGGCTTGTTAACTTAGATAATTTTATGATCATGAAACACTCATTCTCTGATGAGTGATGGTATACCTATGATCATCAATTATGAATCTCCCATCCTCTGAATAAGAGACAAAAGGAATAGACAAAGCAAATCAAAGCATTGAAATACTGTCTAACCATTTCGATCATCAGTTCGTATTTGTTACTAGACAGAAATAAAGAAAAATTATCTGTTGATTTACCCAGTTACAAAATGAAGCCCTACTTTCATATTTGTTTCACAACAAACATACAAACAACTTGTTTCAATTCTAGGTCGTTAAAAATAGAACTTCTTCCAAAGTGTACCGTATCCCGGCTCAATTCCATTTGATCATTGGCTAAGTGCCCTAAATAACTCAACGGTGATGAAGTGATTTTACAAAAAAAGGAGTGCGGGTATTAGTTACGTAGTTCATTAGTTTCATTATAATCGTTTGCAGTCTTTTTCATATATCAAAATCATCACGTTTTGGCTTTCTTCTTATCCACCTTCAGAAAAGTTAGATCCTGTTTTTGGACAGACGACAAAAACTGGCGGTTTTTTGAGATGATATTGCTAATTGAAGGATGTATGAATTAAATATCAACAGGAACAACAGATATCTCATCGACAGATATTGCTTTCAAAAAACGAGATAATAATTTTATAGGTATGATTTCCAAATATTTTTGCACTTCCACAAAAATCGTCGCTATCAATTTTCAAACATGAAAATAATTGCAGGCACATTTTCAAAATGAAGAAAAGATAATTGAAACTTTCTATGCTTTTTTACAACTTTTATTTGTGACTAACGTTTCTGCAGTTCCGTCCTATAAGGAGTAATTATTTGGAATCTTTGAAAATTCACAAGCATAAACATAAATATTTATGAAAAACACTTAGTTTTTGGATTTTCCATATTTTTTACCAGCAAAATGTACTCATGTATTTTTCTATCTTTGAATCATTAGAAAATCGTTTCAGAAACTATAAATATAGATAATCAATGTTTCAACCAAATTCACTGACGTGACAATAGTAAAAACTGCTCCCACATTGGATGAACCGTTTTTAAGATTAGCGCTTCCAAAGGGATCGATAGGGACCCCCCTCAGATCAAATACAAAATCCCTAGTTCCTGACAGATCACCAAACGATAACCACTCTTTATTAGATATCAAAAAACTTATATAATCCGAAGAAATCGAACCGAAATTACTGACTACCAACTTACTAGCTTTTACATGCGCGAAGCTATTCTACTCTCGTCCAAAAATTAGGCTTTCCGACTTCAGCATGCTTAGATAAATTCAAATATATAATGGTATACTAAGCACATACACATTTTAAAGAAGAATCGTCAGTAGTACACCCCTCAGTGTGACTCGCTCCATTTAAATTGAGCGAACGAAGCGAAGTATGAAGCTCCAAGTTTGAATTAGTAGTTGTACATGCTGCTGGGAGCGTATCGGAGGCAACAAAGTTTTTTTTAAATGGTTCAGAAAGTGTACAACTTTTTTTCGGGCTCTACTTGTCGATGGAATATATTGACAGAACATTTAGGTTAAAAAAAAGTTGTTAAAAGTCTTTCACAAATCAGATGGTCAGCCCGAGCAGATGCAGTAAGCGCCTTGCATGAAGGTAATGAACAAGTTATATAAGCTTTGATATCTATCGCAAAAGATACAGAACGGGCACGAGAAACTAGCGACGAAGCCCTTAGTCTGTCCAGAAAAATGGAAAAACTCGAATATATTATACTAACGGAAATTTGGAACTGTATATTGGAAAGAATAGACAAAATAAATAATTATCTTCAGAGAGAAACAATAACACTAGACGTTGCAACTAATATGTTTACTTCACTTGATGATTTTATTATTTACCTCAGGGATAAATTTGATTACTTCGAATCGTCTGCCAAAGAAAGAAACCCAGAATCTTACTACAAGGACCTATGTCAAAGAACAAAACGCAGAAGTTCTCGCCAGAGTTTTTTTGATGGCTCTGCGCCGTCAGTCCAGTTGAATGGAAGAGAGAAATTCAAAATAGAAACCTTTCTTCCCTTAATTGATACCCTCAGCGTTCATTTAAAACAGCGATTGAGTTCGTATAAGAATATCAGTAAACGTTTTGGTTTATTTTTTCACTTGAAAACTCTGAATTCTAAAGAGGAGTGACAAAGTTACAAAGAATTTGCTGAATTTTATTAAAAATATGTTAATAAGAAAGGGTTGGAAATAAAATGTTTGCATTTAACAGAATACTTGAAAATTGTTGACAGTGAAAATGATGATTGTATATTAAAAATATATCAACTTTTGAAAGAAAACAAAATTGAAGACACATTTCCAAACGTAGAAATCGCATTGAGAATCTTTTTAAGCATGATGGTAACTAACTGCAGTGGGAAAAGCTCGTTCTGCAAATTAAAAAGAATTAAAAATGGATTAAGAAGTACAATGCTTTAAGAGAGAATAACCAGCTTGTCGCTGATGTCGATAGAATCTGATGTGCTAAAGAAGTGATTAATGATTTTGCCCATCTGAAATCTAGAGGGGTTCCTCTTCAAATAACATAGATTTTTAAGTACTAACCTGTAAATGCCAAAAAAGTAACTTCTGTGGACTATATTACATTTATCTATTCGTTTCATGTGATTGTTAATAAAAATAAAAAAATAAAGTCATAGGGGCCCCATTATCCTATTATGCCCAGGACCTCCAATAGGTTAAAGACGGCCCTGGCACAGGTAAACATTCTAAAAATCATTATGTACTGTTGCGTTGATGAAGACCCGCAATTATAGTTTTTCTCAAATATCTTTCATGCACAAACAACGATCAGTTACACTTTTATTTAATGCATTGATTTTGAGCATTCTTTTGATATAACAAATAAAATAGTCATAATTCAGAAAAGGTTTAAACTTGATGAATTCAACCTTACTGATTCAAGCACTTTTTGGCAGCAGCAAGACCTCAACTCAAATGAACTAAGAGTTCTTAGTTTAGAAACATTTTATTTCTTTATTGATTTTTATTTTGTATTATAAATTTGCGTTAGAAAATTCACTTTTCATAACTGCATTATCGAGCAGTCTTCTAAAATATCCATCTGTTTCGTTGATCAGCTGTCGCCCCCATACGAACGACAACTCTCAGAAGTTGAGAAACTTGTGCGAGCTAATAAGGACTAACGAGGTCTTACCTTTTAACGTTTGATTCCTAACACGGCCTGCTTGGGTCATTATGATAATTCTTTTATTTTAATTTTTATTTATCATTTTCATATTTTCTTATCACATATTATTGAAATGCTCCCTTCTCTCGAAACGAAAGTTTATTGCCGAAAAACAGATGAATATTTAGAATGACAGAGACCACTTGGGATGTTTCGAATAGGTACTCATTGTTAACACTTTTATGGATTAAAACAAGGAATTCGGGCCCAAGTGGTTGATCTTTTTTTACTGTATTTATGACTCCGACCATTTGCCAGTGATAATTTTTCAAGAGTTACTTGGAACACATTTTTTAGCCGAGGCATTCCTTCTGTTCTGAGATTTCGACGAGAACTATTTCTTATTCAGGGGTTTCCGTCGAGAACTAAACCCTCTCTACAGTCTTCTCGCTGATCGAGAAGAAGTTTCTCGAGGTTACCCTGTAATTCTCTTTTCCGTTTTGTTTGTCATTCTGTTTTGTTGTTAATAAATTATGTTATTGATGAACAATATGTTTGTCTGAATAATAATTCATCTATCACCAGTTCCGACAAAACTGAAAATTATTTTTTTCTAAATTAAAACATTGGTGTGCTTTATTCAGTCACACATAGATCAGATAGCAAATCTGTATGGAAATAATCATTTGCGGATGACGCCAAGGCGTAAGTGAAATGGTGTCGAAATAAAGCATTACAAGGATTTGAAGAAGTAGAAAACATTAGATGAATGAGTACTTCATCTTGCAAATTTCCAAACTATTATTGGTTGTTTCAAGTTCTGTCAGCTTCTATGAGTGTACTGTAATATCTCAGTGAATACGTATTCAATTCAATCAAAATAAGCGCCATTTGAATCAGTGCACTTTTGCCAACGTAACACAAATCGATTTATTCAGTCAGCATGAAAATTGAGTCGAAGTCGACGAAAGCCGTTTTTGCCTGGTTCTGATTGGTGAAGGTTCTACCGGTGAGAAAGTTATCGAAGTGCTTGAAAAGATGGTAGTCGCTTGACGAGAGGTCTGGGGAGTATGGTAGCTCACTTCGTTTAAATTCCGGACTATGATTTGTGAAACATACGGAAGGGCGTTGTCGTGGAGCAGGATAGGACCTCTTCTGTTGACCAGTGCCGGATTCTACTGACGCAATTTTCGGCACATTTCGTCGATTTCCTCACAGTAGAACTGTGCTATGATGGTTCGGTCCTGTTACAGAAAGTTATGGTGAATCACACCAGCCACTGATCAGCCACTTCTCAGTGCCTGGCTGGCTCATCGGTGTTCCACCATCGTCCTGAACGTCTTCTGTTGCCGTAGAGGATACATATTTTATCACACCTGACGATCCGATAGGAAAAAAAACGTTTTGGTTGCTCAAAATCAAAAAAGAACAGACCTCAAAACGTGGTAATTTCTGTCTATCGTTCAAATCGTGGGGCACTCATTTTTTGAGCTTTTTGACCTTTCCAATACGTTTCAAACCATCAAAAAATGCATGGGAGCTGACGCTCAGTTCTTCCGCATCCCACACACCATCTGAGATAGGTCAGTCTTTACCAGGGTCCTCAAATCATTGTCCTAGTAGATTACTATGGGTCGACCACGCCAGGGCTTATCTTCGAGGCAAAAATCTCTGGAACGAAATTTCGCAAACCAACGTCGAACAGTGCGTTCAATGATACCATCAATACCAAATGCCTGGTTGATCTTTCACGCTGTTTTGGTAGCGCTTTGGTTCAATTTCAATTCAGGATCACGTGGAATTTCCACATCCAAAAAAACAGCACATAAGGCCACGGTAGCCCTGGGAATCTGCGAAAGAATGTGCAGAAAAAACTGGGGGCTGAACCCAAAAATGACACTCTGGTTATATACATGGGTAGTGAGATCCATGATAACATACGTTGTAGTGACTTACTGGTGGACAAGAACAAGGCAATCAGGTACGGCTAGGCTATTAGGCGGCAATCAAAGACTGGCGTCCCTAAGTGTCGCGGAAGCCATGATAACGACCCCAACGGCAGCACTTAAGGTTCTACTCGGACTCCCACCATTGCACATCTACATACAAAGAGACGCTCGCCTGGTGAGACATAGGTCAATGCAGGGGCAAACCCCAATCGACAGTCACACGGTGCAAAATACTTGAAACTGTACAGTGAACTGAAGGCAGATTCAATACTAGGAATGCCCGTGGATAAAGTTCCGCCGTACAACTTTCAAAAAAATCTGAAAATCATTATACCAAGTACAGAGGACTGGCAAAACGGCCCACCGGTAAAATCGGAAGAAACTTGGTATACAGATGGCTCAAAGACTCAAAAAGGAGTGGGAGCCGGTATATATGGTGGCAGAGCAAAGACGAGAATCGCACTCAACCTTGGACATAATCCAACGGTGTTCCAGGCAGAAGCAGCGGCCATCGAACACTGGCAGAAGGTCACAAATAAAACCATTGCCATTTTCTTCGACAGCCAGGCGGCAATTAAGGCGCTAAGCTCATTTCAAGTCTTCTGAAGACTGATGGGAAGCTGTCTGAGCGTACTCAATGAGCTAAGTAACCAAAATAGGGTCACTCTATCTTGGGTACCCGGACATGAGGCGCATCCAAGGCTATGATCGTCCCAGAACCCTTCTGCGGGATAGCGAAAGCATGCAAAGACATCCATAAATTCATGGATGCAAGTCGAATCGATAGATTGGTGGAATAAGCTCCCAGGAATGAGGCAGGCGAATAGGTTTATAAAGAAACCATCGCCCAGATAAGAGGAAGAAACCGCACTGTATGTGCTCTGTGAATGCGAAGCGATAGCAGGGCTGCGGGGAAGAGAAACCAGAGGCTGCGGGGAAGAGAAACCAGAGGCTGCCAGCTATGTGAAGAACTTAGTGTCAAGGCTATGGAGTCTCATCAAAGAGATCAAGCTATACAATGAGCGCCAACAACCAAGAAGTATCACAATAGATCTGAAAAGGTCGCAGTTAATCAGGCCATGGGCTAGCTCCCCGGCAATCTAATCTAATGTAAAGAGTACAAAGTTCTTTATCTACGACACAGTAGAATAAATATTTATTGATATGGAACTACAAAAACACAACACATTAAAACGGAGAAACTTTTGAATCAACCTGATACACCGTCATCATTCTCATAATTTAATTCTCCACACCTAATAGCAAAATGTATGAATTTTAATATTGTCCAAATGAGCAGAGTATTCTGAAATTTATTCAGATATTATACAGGCTGTTTACTTAATACATTACGAAACTTCAGAGGGTTATTTGTTAGGTCGTTTCAAGAAAAAAGTTCCTATGAACATATTATCATCTATTTAGCCTGAACTAGATTGGAATTATTACGTCCAGTGGGGTTCCAGTGGGGACCACAGCCAACAGTATTTAAAAAAAAGAACGCCACCGAATTTTCTTGTAGTTTTTTATTTTTTCAGATGAAGCAACTGAAAATACAACTTTTTCGTCGTTTGATTGATTGATTGAATAACTTTAGCAAATTTCAATCAAATCGGTGTAAGGCTATTTATGATATTTTATGAATACCGTTTTCTTTTAAACTTCAACGACCTGTATCTCAGAAACGAAGCAACTCCGGACATTGGTTCATGCGAAATTTTTTCTTGAAACGACCTAACGAATCACCCTCTGAAGTTACGTACCGTAGTTAGGTAACATCCTGTATATACTTCTACAAAAATTAATACAAATTTTAAACTACAGTTCAAATACATTCAATATATTCTGACTAATAGCAGTGAATTTCAGTATTTTTGGTTTTCCCAGATTTTGTAACTGCAAAAATTGTTATGTAGGTGTAATCGGCATTTTTCATTTATAATAAAATCATTGTACAAACTGTAAATATAATTAATCAAAATTCCAGTCACGTTTTTTATTCCAAAAATGCTTGCCGTGATTTTTCAAAATGACCAACTTTATTGTTCATGAACCGACTAAACCGTTTTTGATATTGGCGCGCACAAAGGCGCACAAATGCACAGACAGTAAATAGTCACACATTTTGAATGTACACATTGATACTTATCAAACACTTTTTCACTCAACTATAATTCAATTCGCAAATCCCATAACAAATATATTCATCAAAAATGTGATAGGTAGGATGGATGAATTTA
Organism: Leptinotarsa decemlineata; assembly: GCF_025532065.1. Classification (NCBI taxonomy): domain Eukaryota; kingdom Metazoa; phylum Arthropoda; class Insecta; order Coleoptera; family Chrysomelidae; genus Leptinotarsa; species Leptinotarsa decemlineata. The sequence continues at coordinate 11,089,346 of NW_027412684.1, forward strand.
CATCTTCCGTCAGCTGTTCGCCCACCATCAGCTGATTGAAATAACAAAACACGCATTTGTCAGTGTGATCGCGACTAGCTAAGGGAATGGTTGCGTAGACACTTCAAATTTCAATCGCGCTGCGCACATTAATTTTCTTGTCTTACAGTGACATAAGGTACAAGACTCTGATAAAAAAGTTTACCTAAATATTAGTGCGTCAAAGAGTGATGCCAAAAAACTGTTTTTTCAGTGCGTTTTCGTGTATGGATAAACTGACATTTCTTCCTTTGTTGACCAGGTAATCAACTGTCGGCAATTCCCGGCAGCAATCGGTTTGTTATGTAAATAGTATTACTAATCTTCGAGGTGAAGTAAATGTATTTTATAAGTATTTGGTTCACGCTTGGAAAATCGTAGTGTTCGCTTTGTGCAATTTATTGTGTGCAATTTGGCATTGCATTTCGTTTCAAATATCACTTTCATTTCGATACGTGGCCCTTACATAACTTCCACAATGCCAGTAATTTAGTTTTTCATTTCTTTCTAACCGACATGGATCGATAAATTCGCACAGTGGCTTTTGCCAGAGAGGATTGATCTAAAATTAGGGACACGATATTAATTAAAATCAAGGTTTTGCTGGCTTTATATCCCTGTTTGTTGAGTTTGAAACTGCGATTTTGGTGATTCGTCCAATTTTATTTGTATTAGTTAGGAATATATAGCGATTCACTTGCGCACACGTCAAATAATTAACTTTCAGTACCTACTATAACTCTCGTGTGGATCTCACTCAATTTTTCCAAATAAAATACAGTCCATGTTATATTAGATAGTAATGTAGCTGTCAATAGGTGAAATAATTTTTAATAGGTTAAATATACTTTATGTTAGATCACTGTTTTGAATATTCTAACAAATAAAACCATGAGACAAGTCGTGATACCAGTCAGGAATCCAGAATTTTTGGATCCGTTCTTTGGCATAAATATCTTTATATAGGGTCTTTCATTGAGCGCTTCCTATCTATGAATTCAAATAAAACAAGTATGTGTGAGAGATCATCGAAATTTTGTATTCGTCCAATTTTCCATGATTTTTGCGCACAAATCAGGCTGAATTTGACAGATGGCATAGGATATGTTGGCTTTGAGGACGTGAGATGACCATGCCCTCAAATCGCTCGTGCAAAATATCCAACGTGGCATGAGCTGTGTGGCACGTCTTGTTGAAACCACATGTCGTTGGTGTTCAGATAATCCAATTCAGGACAAAAGAAGTTGGTAACCATCGACCTATAGTGCTCGCCGTTGTCAGTGATGATCTAGCCAACGTCGTTCTCAAAGAAATATGGACCGATGACGACGGCAGCCCAAAATTCACATCAAGCAGTGACTTTTTCGGGATGCATTTAATGTTTTTGGAACTCATGTGGATTGGTATCGTTCCAAATTCGACAATTTTCTTTGTTGACATATCCATTCATCCAGAAATGGGCCTCATCACTGAAGATGCTTTTTCGATGGGAAAGGTCAGTGGTCAACTGCTCCAGAGCCCATTTAGCGAGTTGTCTATGGTCGTTTACCGTCAGTTCCTGGGTCAGTTGAATTTTGTTCGGGTACAGGCCCAAGTCATGACGCAAAATTTGCCAAATTGTGGTCTGCGAAAGGCCGAGTTCTTGTGAGTGACGCGAAATCGACTGCCTCGGATTCTCCTGCACACTCTCACAAACGACAGCGATGTTTTCAGCAGATCTTGCATTTCTTTGACGTACTGGCATTGGTCGATCGTTTACTGAACCAGTGGACTCAAATTTATTCACCACATTCCGAATAGTCCTCTCGATAGGACCATTATGGCCGTAAAATGGGCTAAGCACGCGGTACGTTGCTCGAACAAAACGCGTTGTTGAATGCTGTATCCGTCCATGGTGATTTAGTAAAACAGACTGAATAAATGTAGCGTCAACAAGATGGCTGTTATCAATTGTCAAAGTTCGGAAGTCCTTTTTGGAAGACCCTATATAATTTTTTCATGAAGATGAACCACAGGAAACGGTCTGAGATAGCTGTCTGTATCAATTATTCCGCAATGATACCGAAGGAGGTACGATACAAGACCATGTTCAACAGGCGAAGATGCGCGATATCTGTATAGTGCATTCCACTTAAAACGAAAACTACTCTTGAAAGTGATTTGATATTGAGTCTGTAAACTTCAGTTTCCAGAGGGACACATTTCTATGTAAAAATCAAAACCTTGTCAGCCACCCCAGGCGCCACCACTTGTCTACCGGTGGATCTTAAATTGTAATCAAATTGTTGATTATCGGAAAAGTACTCATCTATTCATCTTTTCATTTTCATGGAATTATTTTTGAGCAGCTTGACCTCATTAACTATTCTTGATTTGTCTTCAATCAAGGACCGCCTGTCCGGTACTGAATGACTTTTGAACAGATGTGACGAATTGGAAATAGACACGATGGTAGAAATTCTAAGAAAACAGCAAATTCACTATAGTCACACATAGAAAACCCAACAACACAAAAAAAAACAAAAAACTGTCTTTTTATGATACCTTGTCAGAACACATTTTAAAATCAGACAGTGAACATCGAGTTGAATGAAACAGGGCAAGAATGATTGCTTATATCTGGGGATGTGTGTTTCATATTGCTCCTCAGATCGTACTTGGCCTGAAGAAAGATATGGATAGTTGCGAAATTGCAACTAATATCAAAGAAAACCATTATTGACATATTTCACTTTACAAATATCTTTTGACAACTGTCAAGAACATTTGAAAATGAAACGATACGTATCTGTAGGTATAATCCATTTTTCGATGGCAAAATGATTAAATACAAGTTGCTGATAAAATATTTATGGAAAATTCGCAGTAACTTATCGGGGTGCCTTTTCCATACCTGTTTTAAAAATTACAATTTTTTATTTTTTCTCCTCTGGCGGAAGATTGTAGAAATACCCAAAAACTTCGATACGGAATTATTTGTTTCTACATTGCTGTAGGTGGGGAGACGGCAAGATCTGCTAAAAATCAGTAACTTTGTAGTACATGGTACTTACGTATAATTAACCATTTTGCCAGAACATGCGAATGAAGCAGTTCGATATCGCTTTTTCTTCCGACTTACTGTATCCATATTTGACGTTAACTATGAAAGAAAGCCAGTGTAATACCAGATAACCTACAATAGCCTTCCTCGTGAAAGTGACTGTCATATACAAAATAATTTTCCAAAGATTAGCGGATTCCTAAACAATTAAACTTATCAGCTTTATTTTAGATAATTCATCTAGGAAAGAGGTTAGGTTAGATTAGGTTCAAAGTGAGTGGGTCAACTCGACCCTCCACCACAACCCGCAAGGGTTTATTGTGGCTCACAACTATTCACACTCGACCAAATAAACCCAGCTTCTTAACGAAGCCGATTAGTTTTTATGGTGAGTGGTCCTTCAGGTCAGATGGTAAGAGTACGGCTCTGCCGAACTAAAACCTGATTCGATCCCCGTCGAGTCAGACATAAAGTATGTTCTTTGCTGTTTCATTTTACAAACAGAGGCGACACACACTATTTTCCGACAGTCCAAGTCTCTGCATATGATGATTCAAATGACAGTGACCTGTAATAAGCCCTGTTAGGCATCGTAGTTCATACCTACTGTAGTCCAACAACTGTTTGGTATCAAGCTTCGAAGGGTGAATAAACGCCTTGGAGTGAGCCAATCCTGGAAGATTCTGCCAGAAGTCCATAAATCTTCTTGCCATCCAGATGTTCCATCTGTGTTTGACAAAGCCTAAAGCGATGTCAATGACAGATTCTGGTCCGATGAAGCTGCTTGCAGCACCGTCCTTAGCAAGGGAGTCGTTAGCCCCATTGCCTTCCAGGCCAGTATGGCCAGGAATCCAAACCAAAGACAATCTGTCAAGTCTTCCTATCGAGGAGAGTCGTTTTTGTCAATTTGCTACCCACTTAGACGTTGCACCGTAGAAGCCAAGAGCTTCCAACGCCGCTTGACTGTCCAAGAATATTTTTATTGACTTCTCTATGAGGTTGGATTCTTCCAATCTCTCCGCACACAATTCAATAGCATACATTTCCGCTTGAAATACAGTCGCATAGGTTCCTAGGCAGGTTGATTTCTGTCCTGTGTCTGGGACTGAAAACGCCTGCACCAGAACCGGAAGGTGTTTTTGATCTATGTGTGAACCAAGAACTCTCTGCTCATAATATTTCCTTCTCCCGGAGGATCCAGTACTCTCTACTCGGGAACAGTAATTTATGAGGCAGTTCGTAGTTGACAGTTGGAGGCATAGAGTCAGAGGTCATTTCCAGAATGCTGTGACTTCCACTGTCAACCAACAGTATGTAGAAAAGAGGACTTTGAATGTGAGTTGGATCAAAAGAGTCAACCCTTTATCTAACACAAACGGTGCAAGAGATGACGAACAAACTTGGCGTCAGCTCCCATGCGACTTAAAACGTGATGGTTTGAAACGTATTGGAAAGGTCAAAAAACTCGAAAAGTGGGTGCCTCACAATTTGGACGATCGACAGAAATTGTCACGTTTCGAGGTCTGTTCTTATTTGCTTTCGTGCAAAACGACCCTTTTTCATCACCTGATTGAAAGTGGATCCTCTACGACACCAGGAGACGTTCAGGACAATGATTGGATACCGATGAGCCATCCAGATACTTTCCAAATGCGAAAACCCACCAAAACATGGTTACTGTATGGTGGACCTATTGTGAGTAAATCCATGAAATGTACCGACAATTGCATCAGTAGCAGCCGGTACTGGTTCGATTCTGCTCCGCGACAACATCTGTCCTCACGTTTTACAAACTATCGTCGAATATTGAATGAATTGATTGTCGAAGTTCTGCCTCACCCACCATAATTTCCATACCTCTTTTCAAGCACTTCTATAATTTTCTCACCGCTAGAACCATCGCCAATCAGGATCAGAAAAAACGGCCTTCGTCGATTTCATCAAATCCTGAGCAAACAATTTTAAGTAGACTCATAAAAACGGACAAAAATTTTGAAAGAAACAGAATGATTGATATGGTGAGATTTTTGTCGATTTGAGAAACATCTATCCTGAAGAGAAGATTTATTTTTGCATTTTTAACAAATTCTGGTTTCAGTTGAAATACTCGTACACGCATTGATCTACTACCAAATCTAAGTTTTCCAGAAAATATGTAGGACCAAACACCTAGTCTTACTCAGTTAAATATAAATGCAACTTTCCTCTATATGTCGTTATTTTTCATTCCAATACAAATCGTCGAGAATTCGAAGAAAGAAAAGCTCCATTCGAAAGTGTCACTATGAGATTACTATCAACGTATCATCAACTGAATTCACAATTCCGATCAGATAACAAGCTATGAATAAATTTAAATACATATATTGTGACATAAAATCTTGAAATGGCTAAAAAAATAAATATGCAATAATTCAGTATGAGATTTCATTAACAAAGTTGACCTTCGTTATAAATAATTTTGCGCATTATTTTTGGAATAGCACTTTTGTTAGTTTCGCCTTGAGTTTGAGCTTCTGCCACACGTGTTTAATGTTGGAAAATTAAGATAAAATTTTGTTGGCGAATTACTTGATCAATCATGACATTGCATCATTCGTAAATTGAACGGCTCTGGAAGTCAACATTTTTCAATATATTCAATTTATCTCTTGAAGCAACTCGGATGTTTCCAAAGTTCATAACAACAGGTACTTCTTGAATTTGTATTATGAATGGCAATGCCACGAAAACCCTGGCATCGGTTTTCTCCAAAATCAATATGTCTTGGCACAACCATATCACTGAAAATGCATAGGCTGCTTCCCAAAATCTTGGAACACTGTCCCGTACTAGATACCACAGTCAGTCTGTCGAAAAAAAAATGATAATGGCTGAAAAATTACCCGATGGATGAAACTTGGTGAGTCCCTTTCACTACCTACCTTCCTCTCTTCGAGTTATAGTGTGATCAATATGATAGATTCAATTTTAACACCCTCCTTTCCATCGGATAACAATTTGAGCGAGGCCGAACAACTATGGATCCCACGAACTAATCTAGAAGTACCAAGAACCAGAAAAAATCTTCAACAAACCTGGGATAGTCCTCTTATAAAAAATGCCTTAAATAATTTGTTAGACTTTGCTAAATCTCCTATAGATAAGGCACGTATAAAAGCAGTGTCGTCAAAATATGCAGGTGCTTGGTTGGATGCCTTACCAGTTTCATCCCTTGGTACATTATTAGACAATGAATCTTTCAGAGTTGCTGTAGGCCTTCGACTAGGTTCCAATATTTCTGTTCAACACAAATGCAGGTGTGGAGTGGAAGTAGACACCCGAGGATATCATGGATTGAGTTGTAGATATAGCGCCGGGCGCTTTTCCCGTCATCAAGCTGTAAATGATGTCATCAAACGTGCCTTAGGTTCGGCAAATATACCTTCCATCTTAGAACCCCCAGGCACTTGCAGCGATGATGGGAAACGACCAGATGGCATGACTCTCATTCCTTGGCGGAAAGGAAAACCGGTTGTCTGGGATTTCACATGCGTCGATACTTTGGCTCCTTGTCACGTTCCTTCGACTTCTGTATCCAGCGGTGCAGCAGCTTCATCAGCGGAATTGTCAAAAACACGGAAATACAATACAATCTCCCAAATAATTGGGAGATAATTTCATTTTTTATGCAATAGGAATTGAAACATTTGGTACCTTAGGCCCCCAAGCATTGGAGTTCATTCGTGAAATCGGCAATAGGATATCCAAAGAAACGAATGACCCAAGAGCTACCTCTTTCTTGATTCAAAAAATTAGCATTCTGATTCAAAGAGGAAATGCAGCTTCATGTTTAGGTACAATTCCTCAATCAAAAACCCTAAGTGAATTATCAATGTTTCCCATGAACAAAATGTATCGGCATGTACAGACAGTGCAAGAACTGGAGTTGTGCAGTTTGGTGGAAGACTCGCAGCAAAACCGTCAAGCTTTGACAAAAAGGGAAGTGGGAACTCTAAAAGAGGCTGAGTTTGGTCCTCTGGCTGTGCCCTCAAACGAACTAATATCTAATTCAATTTTGAGCAGTTTTGCTTCGAATTCTTTATCCTACCAGTCCAATGAAGGGGTGAATCATCCTATCCGTTTTTACTCAGAAGGAGATAGTAGTGGCAAACGTAGTTGCAACAATAGATCGGTGATACATTCTTCAATCAAAACTCTTGGGTTCAATGGTTTCAAAAATCTTGGAAACACCTGTTTCATGAACAGTATAATCCAATGTTTATCAAACACGGGATGGTTGCTGGAATACCTAAAAAAGGATGCATACATGGAAGATATCAATACTAGTATTTCTAGTATGAAAGGTGTTTTAATCAAATCGTTCGCGGAAGTTATCAAGGAATTATGGTCAGAAGATTCATCTGATAGAGTAATTAACACAGTCTACTTCAAAAATCAGATTCAAAGATTTGCCCCTAGATACATGGGTTCTGCCCATCAAGACGCCCACGAATTCCTTCGATATCTTTTAGAAGGTTTACATGAGGATCTCAACAAAATTACTGTGAAACCTGAACCAATCTTAACTGAGATTGACGAAAAATTGAGCGATAACGAAAAAGCACAAGAGTCCTGGCAGAGATATTTGAATATGAACAACTCCAAGATTGTAGACAATTTCGTTGGTCAATTAAAATCCACTATGAAGTGCACACACTGTGGACACTCATCAGTAATCTTTGATCCTTTCTGGGATTTGTCCCTTCCCATACCACAAAGATCTGGCCAAGTGAGTTTGTCACATTGCTTGGATTCTTTCACAAGAGAGGAAACTCTGGATGGAGATGAAAAACCAATGTGCTCGAGGTGCAAGCAAAGGAGAAAATGTACAAAGTCCTTATCAATCTATAAGTTTCCCCGTATTTTAGTAATTCATTTGAAAAGATTCTCTCCGACGGAAAGGTTCAGTGGCAAATTGAATGTTTCCATTGACTTTTCTTCAGATGGATTAGATATGAGCAGTTATGCAGCAGAGAATGTGGCTCCTTGTCATTATAATCTATATGCACTTTCAAATCACAGTGGGACTACTTACAACGGACATTACACAGCATATTGCAGACACCCATATAGTGGCACATGGCATGAATACAACGATTCACAGGTGTTCCCAATTTCACCAAAATCAATTGTGAGCAATGAGGCATATGTCCTCTTTTATGAACAGGAGGGAACGAAGCAGCATATTTGATGTGTGTTTTTTTTTTCTTCTTTCCTTCTTTCTTAATAATCTTAGTTCTTTGAATTGATTTGTATTTATAAGAAGATTATATGAATAAAACATTTAGTATTAAAAAAAAAGATATGGAAGCAATGAATCAGAAAAAGATAGTTTTTATTATTTCTTGAATCAAAATCTGATGACTGGACAATGAGAAAAAATTTTCTATGTAAATGTTCAAAAACGTTTCCACCAACTTCCATACAATGGTACAAACGAGAAAATTTATATTCTCCTCAATTGCCCCATTGAAGCACGGTATTATTTGATTCTCCAACATATTCAAATATTTATCACTAGTCAAATAATCATCTATAAAAAAAAGGTCCTATCATGTAGTCACCTAAAATTCCTGCCCAAACATTCAGTTTTTGAGGTCGTTGGGTATGAAGTTGTTGATATAAATGAGGATTCGTATCAATCCAATATCGACAATTTGGCCGATTTACCTCTCCATTCAAACTAAACGTATTCATCCGAAAAACAAATTTTATACAAGAAATGCTGATGCCAGTTGATCCGTTCAGTGAGACTTTCACAAAACTCGATACGTCTATCGAAATCATGTTCGTTCAATTCATTAATTAGTCTAATCTTATATGGATGAAATTTGTAGTTATGAAGGATCCTGAAAACATTTGTACGACTGATTGCTGATTCTCGAGATAACTTAGTAAGAGATTGCGAATTTTCCATTAGTCCAACGTGCCCTAAAACTGCAGTACAAATAGCTTCCTCGTTGACAACTCCTGGACGGTTATAGCTGTGTGTCATCCGCATAGAAATTTTATGTTACATAGTTCAAATGTTTACAGAATTGAGAGGTGTAGATAGTGAAGAGTAGCGATCTCAGTATTGATCTCTGAGGGACACCACTCAAGGTTTCGATCGAGTCTGATGATGTGGAGTTCAATAAAACTCGTGTGCGTTTATTGAGATAAGCAGCAATAGGTTGCTGATATGATGCAGAGAAGCATATGTAGTATAGAATAGCTAACAACAAATCATGATTAATCCTGTCGAAATCTTTGGAATGATCAAGAAGTACAAGTACACAAAGCTTGTTTACATGTAAAATGAGAATATAGCATCCGTTACTTCAAGGAGGGCAGATGCGCAGCTATAATTTGGACAAATGCACAATGGAAGAATATTGTGCATCAGGACGTGTTCCCGAATCTGTGTGTCAGTTAGGCCTTAGATGATTCATGTGTAGCGTCACGTTCTTTCGGCAGTGGAATAATATTTGATATTTTCCATACGGAAGGAAAAACAATTGATTAGGCAGAAGTTGTGGTAAAATAAACAGTTTCATTACGGATCATATTTCGTTATGCGTTTTCCAATAGTAAAAATGAATCATTTGCAGTTAAAAATTTATTTATTAACATCGATGGGCATAATTTTATTCATCAGAAAATCGTAGAGATCCCGTAAACATTTTTTAAATAATAAGTTGCTCATATTTCAACGGTTCCGCAAGAACGCAACTCTTGATTTATGATTAAACGTAGGCGGCGGGTTGCAGACGGTGCGATTGTCCTGCCGAGCCTGCTTTTCGAGGATGCTTTTTGTTACAATTCATTGTCCTCAATCGTGCGAATACCAGACATCCTTATAAAAGTCATAGGAGGAGAGTGAAATTTGAGGAGGGGACCAATTTGACTAATTTCCGGCACAACCGTGATACTTTATTACGAGTAGTCAAGACAGTTTATAAAAGCAGTTTTATAAACTGTCTGGTGGTTATGTAACAAGAAGTTATTCACTCGGCATTATTAAACTTGTTTTTAAAAAATGTCAAGAATTACCTTTTTTTTCAATGACTTCAGTATTGCAAATGTTTTTTAAAAACCTTCCTGTTTTACCAGAATTAATTATTTATTTATTTGGGTTTAGTTTAGGTTAGGTTAGGTGCAAAGTGAGTGGGTCTATTTGACCCTCCACCGCAACCCGCAAAGGTTTATTGTGGCTCACACCTATTCACACTCGACCAAATAAACCCAGCGATAGGTTTGTATGGTGAGTGGTCTTTCAGGTCAGATGGTAAGAGTACGGCTCTGTCGAACTCTATAAACCTTATTCGGTCTCCAGCGGGGCAGGCACAAAGTATGTGCTCTGCTGTTTTATCATTTTCCAAACAGCGGCGTCACACACTGTCTTTCGACAGTTCGAGTCTCTGCATAGGATGATTCAAATGACAGTGACCTGTAAGAAGACCTGTTAGACATCGTAGTTCATCCCTACTGTAGTCCAACAACTGTTTGGTGTCGAAGGGTGAATGAAAGCCTTGGAGTAAGCCAATCCTGGAAGATTCTGCCAGAAGTCCATAAATCTTCTTGCCATCCAGGTGTTCAATCTTTGTTTGACAAAGCCTAAAGCGATGCCAATGACAGGTTCTGGTTCGACGAAGCTGCTTGCAGCACCCTCCTTTGCAAGGGAGTCAGCAGCATTATTGCCTTCCAGGCCAGTATGACCAGGAATCCAGACCAGAGACAATCTGTTAAGTGTTCCTATCGAGGAAAGTCGTTTTTGGCAATTTGCTACCAATTTTGACGTTGTTCGGTAGCAGCCAAGAGCTTTCAATACCGTTTAAATGTTCGAGAATATTTTTATTGACTTGTGTAGGAGGTTGGATTCTTCCAATCTCTCCGCACACAATTCAATAGTGTACATTTCGGCTTGAAATACAGTGGCATATGTTCCTAGGCAGGTTGATATCTCTGTCGTTAGTCAGCGACTGAAAACACCTGCACCAGAACCGGAAGGTCTTTTTGATCCATCTGTGAACCAACAACTATCTGCTCTTAATATTTCTTTGTGCCAGAGGATCCAGTCCTCTTTATTCGGGAACAGTAGTTTATAAGGCAGTTCGTAGTTGACAGTTGGAGGCATAAAGTCAGAGGTCATTTCCAGAATGCTGTTACTTCCAGTATCAACCAACAGTCTGTTGCACTGTGCAGTAAATTGATTTGTGCAATTGGCAATGTGCACAGGTTTACATGCAGTCCATCTAGCCTGTCTCTCCAGAAAAATATGGAGAGGAGGTAGATCTAGAAGGATGTCCATGGCCGCTGACGGTGTGGTATCGGTGGCTCCACTGATGGCCAGACAATCCTGTCTCTGTAAGCCAGAGAGCTTCGCCTGGGCCGTTTTCTGTATAGCCTTCGGCCACCAGGCAATTGCACCATAGGTGATCATTGGTCTAACAATCATCACATAAATCCAATGAATTTGTTTGGGACCTATACCTCAAATTTCAACATAAATCCTTCGACATGTCCATAAGGACAGTCTGGCTTTGTGTAGAACTTTTTCCAAGTGAGTTTCATGTCAAAGACAATGCCAAGATATTTTACCTCCGTTCCAGATGGAATGACCTGACCATTGATGGAAAGTGGCGTTATATCGTCCAATTTGGGTTTGGTATAAGATTGTTTCAGAAGTTTTGTCCGTTTTAATGTCATGTGTTTTTGTTTGTACCTCCATATATAAATATTCATTCTCACTGATCGATAAAGAATTTTGTACTCTAGACAATGATACTGTTAATTGTTTTACAAATTTCAATACTTTCTCTACGAATCCAAATTGTACCATAACACTGCCGAAACAGTCCGAAACGTTGACCAGGCATTTGGCAATGATAGTGTTAATGAACGCACTGTTTCACGTTGTTTCGCGAAATTTCGTTCAGGAGATATCAGCCTCGAAGATTAGCCTCGAAGTGGTTGACCTACAGTAATCCAGGACGAGGATTTGAGGACCCTGGTGGAGACTGACCCATCTCAATCGATGCGTTGGGTGCGGAAGAGTCAACTCCCAGGCAGTTTTGTTGGTTTAAAACGTATTGGAAAGGTCAATAAGCTCGATAATGGGAGCCTTACGATTTTAACGATCGACATAAATTGTCACGTTTCGAAATCTTTTTTTGGATCGGATCGACATGTGTGATGAAAAGTTGATCCTCTAGGAGAACAGGAGACGTTCAGGACAGTAGCTGTACACCAATGAGCCCTACACAAGCACTTCCAAAAGGCGCAAACCACCAACAAAAGCCATGGTTACTTTATGGTGGTCAGCGGCTGGAGAGACTAATTTCATAATTTTTTATTATTATTATTATTATTGTCAAGGTAGGGTTTTGGTGTCTTATTTTGGTAGGTGGGTTGTCATATTCTGGTATATGTCGTATTTGGGTGATTTGGAGTCTAACTGTTTATTGTAAAAACTTTAGGTTTATAAGGTTAATAAATATGTTTCTATCTGTAGTGTTCATCCATTGTTTTATAAGGTATTTAAAAGAGGTATAACATTTGATAGATTTGAGGTTTTGTGGCAGTAAATTGTATATTCTTGGTGCAAGATATTCTGCTGAGCGTTGACCGGCTGTTTCGCAGGTTGGAACTTTCATGATTTTATTTTTTATTCGAGTTTCATAACGGTGGTCGATGGGTGTTAACTCGATTTCATTTTTACGGATATACATTAGAATTCGTTTACAAAATATTTGTCTTTTATCAAGAACATTGGTCTCTGAAAATAGCTTTTCACTGGCATATCTTATGTTCTTCTTCAACATTATTCTCAGAATCTTTTTTTGTATGATACTCAAATTATATATAATATTTTCTGTTACACCTCCCCAACCTAAGATTCCGTAAGAAACCTGAGATTGCACAAGTGCATAGTACAGTTTTTTCAAATTTTTCATATCCAAGAATTCCACTAAGTACTAGAATTTTGTGAGTAGACCTCTTAATTTGTTTTTCACCTGCTCGATAAGTAAATCCCATCTCAAGTGTCTATCAATTATTATTCCTAAATATTTCAAGTGATCTTTTTCTTCTATACGAGAGTTGTCTCTAATGTGCAGGGTTCCCAAGTTTGGAAGGTGGTTAGGGTAAGATGTGAAAGGCAAATAATATGTTTTTTGAGTATTGACTGTTAGTTTGTTGTATTTAAACCAGTCATGTATACTACTCAGGTCTTGTTCTGTTGTTGTTTCAAATCTGCCAGATGGTAATGCCATCAAACTATTTATATATATATATATATATATAGTAAATTATAAGAGTCCAAGCACCGATCCCTGAGGTACACCTTAAGTGACAGTCCTTAGATGGCTTTTTATTTCTTCAATTTCAACTGTTTGTTTTCGATCTGATAGGTAATCTTTCAGCAATTGGTGTGTAGGTCCTCTTATGCCGTAGGAGTAGAGTTTTTGCAATATTCTCGAGTGGCATACAGTATCGAATGCTTTCGATAGATCTACAAAAATGCATAATAAAAGGATCTTCCTATCTAATGCGTTGTAGATTTTGGAAGTCAGCATCAGAATGACATCTTCTGCACTGCGATTTTCTCTAAAACCGAATTGGTTATCATACATTTCTCTAGAAACTTATATATCCTTTCTTGGATGGATGAACGTTGGAGAAACCCTGAAAAACTGTATTATTTTACGAACCTTAAGAATAATTTTTGAATGCATTGAATATTGTCGACAAGTGAATACTTTGCGTATACTTCTATATTATGAACTACAATATTTTTGAAGCTTTTTCGATGATATCAGTCATTTAATCAATAATTATTTTAGCGGATTCCTTGTTTTCATAATACTTCTACTATAGCGATATTACCTGGTATACAATAGTTGCGACTGCAATTCCAGTTTTTTTTTTGAAATATCAGTGAGAGATTCGGAATTTCTCATTAACGGTGAAGTAGAAATTATATTCTACTGTAGAATATTCTGCAAATCTTGACAAACCGACAAGATGAGAATGTCCTTTTATTAGGTAAGAGAATCAAATTGGTATTCCATTTTTACATTTATCAGACAGTTCTCCTGAGAAAAAGAATCGGACCAGAAAACATTTTACTATTGAAATTACTAAAAATGAAAGAATCAATTGTTCCTGGGTCGTTTTTTCATTCAAGGATACGGGTCCATATGAATGTCTACCTATATCATAAGTCTGATGAATAAATATCCTGTATTCAAGGATTTGTATCAAGTAGACAAGTTTCCATATATGGGATACGACGTATTTTCCTAGTGGCCTTCACATTTTCAATTTGCCGGTTTCGCATTATTCCCGCCTGTTATTAAAATCGCCAGTGGCGTATCAGTTGGTGGAAGTTGAAGAAAAAGATAACCATTCTTTTGTTTGCTAGGATGGATAGACCAATGGATTGGTCTGAATTTTTAAAAGTAATATTAAAGTGGCTTTCAAAACTGCTCGGGATTCCAAGTGTTGGGAAATTCGAAATATGGGGTGACAAAAAGGATAAATTTTGTATTCACCAAATGAGAGCACTGCGATGAAAAGTTTGTTAGTTTAACTGAAGTAACTGGGCTTCAGAGCATGGCCAAAGAATAAGTGAAAAATGTTTGAAATTGTTGTGGCCGGTACATAACGACAGGTTGTCAGACGCCATTGAAAGTATACCAATCGAAAAATTTGGAATGAGAGCCTCTTACATAGTGATATTAATACAAATTAACAAATTACTGGGAATCCATTTATTGAACCTCATTCGATGACCCCCTATTACCAGAAGTAACAATGCATATAAATAAACTCAGTCGTTATCATCTCCTGATGATGCTAACTTGGCAAAACGAGTGTCTAGAGACGAGTGTTTTTATTCTGGCCTTTTCCTCAGAATCAGTATTTCGTTAAAATAACACAAAACCATTTTTGAATCGTAAATCCCATGTCTAACTAGCCAGAAAAGAAGAAACTGGTGATTATCATGTGAATGTACAAACTGTGTAATAATATCGCAGTCCTAAACTATCATTGTGTTTGTTGAATATCAAATCCATTCAATCTCTTTTTTGCGTATCTTTGTCTCCCAATCTAAATATTATGTTGTGATGTAGATCATTTAAAATTAGAAACGCATCAATTTCCGTTGCCAGATGTGGAAAACTGACCTTGACATAATTTTTGTGTATGTGCTATCCATTCAATTAACATTTGTTGCTTCGTCACAATTAGTTTTGAATAATGGGCTTTTTGATATATTTTTATGGCTGCATGATCAATATTTCCGAAGCTTAGATGAGCTTGCCTCCCAATTGTGACTTGGATTGAACCACTTAATAATGGCGACAGAAGGACGAGTTAATAACCGATAGATGATAAAAAGCTGCTCTTTCTCCCAGGACATATTTGCCCTTTCAGTTACCCTGGTTCTTTAAAACTGTGCCACATTTCGTTCTTTTGGGTGAAAGTGCAATGTTGGTGAATTTTTCAGTCACATAGCTCTTTTGTGTTGACATCTAGAGATCTGTAGCTATCCAGTAGCTATCAGAGAACTTTCCAATTCAGGTAAATTCTTCAAAAAACTTGACTATTTGCGAGAACAGAATCTGACACTCTCAGAGTGTGACAGATACATAGTTGTTCAACAGTTCCAGCTAAGAAAAATCTTTAGGTTTTTCCTTACTCTGTTCAGTATCAAGATTACTGGTTTTATCTGCTGAATTTGTTAAGAGTTAAGAAACTTTGATGATTGATTCAACTTGGTCGGTTGGTTGGATAGTTCCACTTATGAAATTATCGCTACTAAAAATGCGGTTTTGATCCCTGTTCTAGAACTCAACGAAAAACTTGTATGGCAATCTTTAAGCAAGTTTTTAAAATGTACGACCTTGTCAATCCTTAGTTGGGTCTTGATTTTAATACCTCAATTGTTTCATATTCCCACACCATATCGTTTGGGAGAAATGTAGTATATATAGGAACATCAGCTGTCATTGAAGCCGTCAGTTGAAGAGAACTGTTGCTGTTAAGGAAAACAATAATTAATTGATAATTTCCTTATCACCTACCCGAACACAGCAGGATGGGGTAAATGCCTACAGGTATCAGTCGAGTAATACTCCGAAATCGATCTGTTGATGATCATCCGATTGATTTCAGTAAGCTTCTGCTGCTGAAAGAATGAGGAGCATCTGCAAGATTTTTCTTTTGACAGCACAAATGTCTGCCTAATACAATTCAAGGTTATTTGTTGCAATGAATTGGTGAATATTTTTTCTATCATCAGTTTTTCCAGATTTGAATATGAGCGATTTAGAATCGAATTGAAACTATAAATACTACACGTCCAGCACTGTGACTTGTGAGCAAAAACATCACGATGCTGCGAATTTTAATTAACACTTCTCTGAAATCTTAAAGTATTCACCAAGAAAAAATTCAATAAAAGTAGTTAAACTATTTGAAAACAGTCCCAAAATACTGATTTGCAGATAAAATTAAACGTATAACCTGGATCCAATGTAATCATCTGTGTTTTGTACTTTCGCCACCATGGCGCTAGCATCTACTTTTAAATTTCCAATGTTGTCATTTCCATTTTTTAGTTTTGAATCGAATCAACAAGGGAATTTGCAGCTTCGGCAACTCAAACCAAACAAGTGAAAATCCTAAGGTTCAAAATCAAATCTGCTGTTATCTATTCAACGTCTACACAACTAATTATTATTGCAAAGCTATGAACCAGATGAGTAATATCATGGTTTAGGTATATTGGAGAAACCACATGGAAAAACGCTGCCATTATTTTCAGTCTGAGGTGACACTAAAAAATGTTTTGGAGCATTCCCGTGTGGTGGATAGATTTGTATTTGGGGATGACAAAATCTGAACTGTTTCGTATGGTGAAACTATTGATTGGTTTCTAAGCTTCCTCAGTTAGTAATCAGGTTAACGAGATATCAAAACTTCATGTGTGTTGATGAGTAGACACTGTGTTCTAATTGTCTCAACTTTTATTCATTCTGATTCTTGCATGGCTGAGGATATATGGTCATATTTCCGGATACCAAACGAGAAACGTAGACAGCTATTCTGAATACGCTGTAGTCGAAGAGTATCCGATTTTCTTGAAGCAGTTACATGAAAACTGTGGCAATAAGAAATGTTTAACAGGATCAGTCCAAGTTTTAACTTTGTGTTGAGCAAATGACGATTTGAAAACAGCCGCCTGAAGATGTAAGAAGTTTGGTTCAGATAGCTGACATGCTGACATGTGTGGCGGAGTTCTGGATCAAACCACGATCCTAAATTTTTCATCTCTGTCACGAAGGGAAGTATTTCATTTTCAATGCGGACTTAAAAAGTGGGGTAGGTGAGCTCTCTGCTGTTGTTAGGTCCAAACATCTATATTGCAGATTCATTAGAATTGAACTTCAACTTATGGGTTGTAGAAATGTCAAAGATGACTAAGCAGATGTGAAATTACGAGACGAAAAAGAGAAATCTAACTGCGTGTCGTTGGCATAGTGACGTATATTGCATTTTTTCACAAACACAAATATCACAGATATACAAGCTAAAAAGCAAGGGTCCAAGAATAGATCCTTGTGGCACTCCCTTTGATACCGGAAGAGCATCCGATATACTTCCATCCACAACAACCCATTGAATGCGATTCTTCAGGATTTTCGTGATCAACAGTGTCAAAGGCCATGCTATAATCCAGGTGAAATTCTCATCATCTACAGCTTTAAAAAGACCGTCGGTAATTTACATAAGAGCCTTGGTGGTACTATGCTGTGATCTGAATCTTGATTGAATAGATGTTATATGATTTTCAGTGACATAATTATCAACCTGATCTTTTGGTATGAATTACACTACTTTAGAGAGACACGGGAGAATTGTAATTTGTTTCAGGTCATGAAGGGCTGTAGGTAAGTTACACTCAGCCAGAGGGATAACCAATTCATCCTTCCAAAATCTCGTTATTTACTTGAAACCAATTGTCATAATCTGAAGTGAGCATGTCAAAGTAACTTTTGAAATGACCAGTTCCTCTAACAAATCAGTGCTGTTCAAAACTCAGTTTTTTCCTCTTCCATATCATCCTCAAAATATCATCTTTTCTAAAAGCCCTCGGGAAATTTCAGCAGTTGGCTTTAGAAAGAACATTGTTCGTAAGACTTTTTCAAATTGGTTTTGTGTTGATTATTTTGCTAAAAAAATCCTTCAAATTGATGGAAACTGACATATCAACCATTCGAATGTAACTAACTAAAAATCACCAGTGAATTAAAAATTTTTGTTACTTCAACCTCCGAACAGTTGAAAAACTCTCTTTTTGACAGACATCCTCTGTCATCACGTCATTTACTGGGCACCATCTGTCTAAATTCAGAAGTGAACATGACAAAATAACTTAAAAAATGGCCCATTCCTCCAACAAATCAGTGCGGTTCAAAACTCATACATTTTTTCTCTTTCAGATCACCTTAAAATGCCATCTTTGCTAGAAGCTCTAGAACAGAAGTATGGGGAAAGTTCTACGGAGTCGGAGGGATCCGATGATGAAGGAATCGCCGTGTCAATTTTCGTGCCTTGCAAATCACCAAGAGCAGTTGTTCCTGCTTTGCTAGTTCTGAACGACTGCGACATAACGACAGCGGGAGAGAAGGATGTGTTGGTAGCTAAATGTGCAGGAGTTGAGGAACTGGATCTTGCCAAGAATAAACTTAATGATTGGCCAGAGGTATTTATTATGAAAACTTTCGTTTATTAGAGACCACCCGACTACCCGGTTACCATTGTTTTTGCTAAATATCAGTCATATGAGGTGTTTGTACATCTACAGATAGAAAAAAATAGTTCTAAACAGTTATATTTGTAATGAAATGGTCACGGAAATGATTTATGAATGATGATCGCCATCTTGGTGATGCTTGTTATGGGATATCAAATACATTTTTTTAATGATCGGAATATTTGGTGAAACATTGAATATATTTTCGTATATTCAGTACAAGTACTCACCAAATTCGTCTTGAAACTGCTGTTGAAACCTGTTGAAATTTCATGATATTATACTCATGAGTTTGTGAGTTATTGTGCTGCTGAGAGTATTTTTTTTGTACCTTGGGAGCTGTCTGACTTGTCCATTTAGTCCAAGTCTCTAGAAAACACTGCAGCGTCTTGGGTTTATTGTGTTAATTCTCCCATCTTCTCATGACACACATTCCATCAGTCTCGTTCCCTGTACTAGTTTGTACAGGTTCCGTGTTGGATGTTTGTCATATTCTTCTGGATGTAATTTCGTACGTCCATATATAGCCTGCCTCCTGTGATTCAGTGCCTCACATTCGCATAAGATGATTCCTTCGTTGTATAATCTGCAGCTGAGGTCTCCGATGTACAGCCCCATTTTATTCAGGTGTCCTCTAAGCGGACAATGACCGGTTAGTAACCCTGTAATTATTCTGAGCAGATCCCTACACTATTGAAGTAGTTCTTCGGTTCTTTTCTCGGACGGTTCCCTAATGAAGGTTCTACTGTGTTTGTTGCCAGGTACTTTTGTCCAGTACTCTGTGTGCTTCTTATTGGTCCATATCCTAATCTGGTTTCGTACCAATGATTTTGGTACCCCCAGAGCTGGTTCAGGACCTATATATGAAGTTGATGATCCGCGTCTAGCGCATTCATCAGCTTTATCATTACATGTGATTCCTGAATGCCCTGGCACCCAGTACAAAGTTAATTTATTCCTGTTTGCAAGTTCATTCAGTTCTTCATGACATTCCCAGACCAGTTTTGATGTCACCTTCGGGTTTGTCAGAGCCTAGTGCGCTCTTGCTGTCTGTAAAAATATTGATCCGCTCATTTCTTTGAGGTCTCAATTTAATAAGCCTTGCACACTGCAAGATACCATACACTTCTGCCTGAAAGACGGACGTGTATAGTCCTAGCGGATAGCTGTAGTTTAGATTTCTATCCGCTAGGTATATTCCAGCTCCCGTTCCATATTTGGTCTTCGATCCATCTATATACCAGGTGTTTCGGGATGACTAAAGGTCTTCCACTCTTCACGGCTTATGATTTTGGACGTGAAGTTTGTGTTAAAGGTGTACTTCAGTGTCATGTGATCCGTGCACATATTCAGCATGTGCTCCTTCACTTGTTCCGAAATTTCTGTTCGGTCCGATCTTTTATAGTTCGGTGAGTTTTCCAGTGTGAATTGGCCCATCCTGGCCCCCTCCATTATCACAAAGTGTAAAAGTCTCCAATGCAGCTGTTGGAGTAGTTCTCATTGCTCCCGTCATTCCCAAACATGCAAGTCTTTGCACCTTGCCTAGTTTGTTGATGACGGATGCCTGCTTCATCTTTGGCCACCATACCAGAGATGCGTATGTTATCATGGGTTTAACCACCAACGTGTATAGCCGGTGGCTGGTTTTAGCCCCTATGTTTTTCCATAGGTGCGTCTGGCGAGCATCAGTGCTACCTCCGCTTTCCTCTCTATCCTGTTCAAGTGTTGGTTCCAGGTCAGTTTGGAATCTAGGATTACTCCCAGATATTTAACCTCTCCCTACACTTGTATTTCTTCACCTCGAAGTTTTAGAAGTCCGAGACCCTCCGTTTTAGTCCTCTTGGTGAATGCCACTATGATCGATTTGGATGGGCTTATATCAAGCCCTTCTTCTTCGGTCCATCTTGTTATAATGTTCAGGACCTGCTGCATGCATCCCTTCACTACATTATTGTATTTACTCAGGACTAAGATGACTAAGTCGTCTGCATAGCCCAGTGCTTTATACCCATTATGGTCCAAGAGACATAGTAGCTCGTCCATTACAAGGTTCCATAACAGAGGGGATAGCACCCCCCTCCCCTAAGGACAACCCTTGCTACCAATCTTCCCCTAAGCATGCAATCTATCCACCTACAGCTTGTCTTGTCGATCCCTCTTCTCCTCGATGCCTGGATGATTGACTCTAACGACGTATTATCAAATGCGTAACGACGTATTATCAAATGCGTCCTCAATGTCCAAGAAGAGAGTGATACTACTTTTGTTATTTACGAAACAATGGATCGGAAACAATTTCGTGTTTTAATTTCACACTGCTTCTTGGTGGTAAATAATACCGTACAAGTGAAGCAAAGGCTTGAAAAGTGTTATAAGGACTCCGCTCTATCAGAAATAACAAATTAACGATGGTTTTCTGACTTCAAATGTGGTCGTAGAGACAGCGATGATGCAGAACACAGTGAACGTCCAAATGAAGCAGTAACATCAGAAAACATAAAAAAATCACAAAATCATTGATGAATGATCGAAAAGTGATGTTGCGTGAATCAGCTGACATTGTTAAGTTATCAAAAGAACGTGTTCGCTTCATATTGCATCAGTACTTGACTACGAGAAAGCTCTGATCAAAGTGGGTGCCGCGCAAGCTCACTGTTGACCAAAAACAAGAACGTTTTAATGATTCTGGGCAGTGTTTGGCCATGTTTAAAAATAACAAACCGGAATGTTTGCGTCGATATGTGACAATGAATGAAACATGAATTCATCACTTCACTCCGGAGTCAAAACGATCGTCATCTGAGTGGAGAGCAACTGATGAACCTCGTACAAAGCGCCCAAAAGCACGGCAATCGACTGGAAAGGTTATTGCTTCGGTATTTTGGGATGTGGCGTGGTATAATATTCATCGACTATTTTGAGAAAGGAAATACCATCAGTGAATATTATATAGCGTAATTGGAGCGTTTGAAGACCGAAATTACAAAGAAACGACCGCTTATGGCAAAGAAAAAATGTGATGTATCAAGACAACGCACCGTGTCACAAGTCAATTAAAACAATGGAAAAACTACATGGATTGAATTTCGAAGTGCTCCCACATCCACCGTATTCGCCAGATTTGGCTTCCAGTGACTACTGGATGTTCGCAGACCTCAAAAAATGATCAGGAGTAAGAAATTTCTTTCGAATGAAGTGGTTATTGCTGAAACTGAGGTCTATTTTGAAACAAAAGATAAATCGTTCTGCAAAAGTGCTATTGAAATGTTAGAGCGGCACTGGAATGGTTGTGTGGCTCTTGATGGAGATTACGTTGATGAATGAAGCCAATTAAAAAAAAAAGCGTTTTCTTTCTTAGACCCGGCATTTTTCAGGCCAGGTTATCTCTCCTCGATCCCATGGGTTGGGCTACCTGTCGGGCGCGTCCCCAGGTGGCGGATAGGGGAACGGCCAGAGGACTGGAGGCCCTGTCCGGGAAACTAATGTGGCCACTGACTCCTGGTCAGTGGCAGAAATAAGTTTGGTGAGGAGAACTACGACCCCCATAAGCCTTTGCAAAACATGCCACCGTGGACCAGCCTACCCAAGCTGAGGTGTAAGGAATCGTGCCGACAGCTGAATGGCCGCAGGATGATAGGCGGTCACGAACTATCCCCTTGAGGAACTGGGCGAAACCTCATTGTGATCAGCCTACCTCTGGTAATACGGGGCTCTGCCAGAGGTGACCAAATCTTCCCTTGCTACTCGTGGGAACACACATGAATGAAACAACACAAAAACAGAAACAACAAAAACAAAAACCAATCCCGAGGCTGGAAATGTCCACCCCAATATACTGCTTGGAATGAGGCTGGACATAGCAGATCATCTCCAACAGCAATGCACTTCCTGCGGCGGGCGCCAAGAGCTCCGCTTTGAATAAAGGCAAGGATCGGCTGCCCCTGCAAGAAAGCTCCCTCACTTGTGCACCTCCACGAAGGGAACCCCAAGAAGGTTGAAGAAGCCGCGCAACGACAGTTATATCGCTGAACCTTCCAAAACATTCGCGGAGGCCACCGTGAGACACCTCAAGGTTGCCAAAGAAAGTGTGTGTTCGGCGAGTCTTGTCCTACACCTGCCAATATACAGGAGATGTCTCCTAGTGATCTGTTCACCTTTCTGGAAAGGACAGGATGGTTGGTCACATGTGGTGTAAGTGGTGTGAGTCTACACTCACCCTCCCTACTCTACAGATATCAGATACCAGATCTCTCCTCGATACAGTTTCCTTGATTTTCATTTTTGTTAAGAGCATTGGTACATGGGATGTGTCTTCCCCCGCTCTTTCTCTCAGATAAAGGTTTCATACATGCAGTCCCAGGCACATTGTTGTTTGGGTAGGATCTTTCCCGCAATGATGATATGTAATACCTCGAAAACGGTTTGCACGGGAACTACTTCATTGATTTCAGCGTGTTCCTGCTACTGGATGAACGAAAAACATCTGCGAGACTAGCCTCTTTGAGGAATTTTGCATAAATGTCTGTCGGGTATAATTCAATATCCAACGTGATATTAGCCGAGGAAGTAGCTGTTTCCGGTGTAGGTATTTGGAAGAGATAAATGTTTCGAAATTTTCTTATTTGTATTTGCTAAATAAAACAACAGATAAAATTATTCTTAAAACGCTTCCACTACTGTTAATTATACAGTTTCAGATCAAACAATAATATCCTTTGTCGAAATTTGAACAAAATATTTTGTTTTCATCATTATAATTGTTAGTTATTGAGTTTAAATATTGTTTGTTTGAAGTTTGGCTCATTTCCGATTGTGTTGAAGCAATATACCGAGAAAATGAGTTTTTAAAAATAACGTTTTCATCACATTGTCCACACATTGTCCACACATTGACTCATCTTTCAAGTTTCGTGATACAGTAATTATTGACCGGGATCTTACTCCTACAATAATTGTTTTTATCGTTGATTTCTCCAACCGTCAAAACAAATTCAGTTGGTTTTCAGACAATAATATGCCACCCAAAACGTGTGGATTAATTCTGTTTTATATGGGTGCAAAGTGCCCATTATTGAATGGAAAAGTAAACGTTGGGGCAAGCAAGAAAGGGTCTCGTATTCGTACTTACAAGAATTAGTCAACCCCGAGGGCGAGAAATTATGGATGAAACTTATAAAATGAATATTAGTGAACAATGAGCAATGTTTTCCTGTTGTACAATAATGATAATTCAATAACTGAATTCTCACTACTAGGTTGTCCGTTTTAATGTAATGTGTTTTTGTAGCCGTGTTAGGAATCATACGTTAAAAGGTAAGACCTCGTTAGTGCTTAGCTCGCACAAGTTTCTCAACTTCTGAGAGTTGTCGTTCGTATGGGGGCGACAGCTGATTAACGGAAAAACCGATTTTATACAGATTTTTTTAAGTAGCTATGTAGTCAACAAAGGGATGGTAAAATAAGTGAACTCTTTTTCTAGCTTTTGAGTCTTTATTGGCTCTTCATCGGCAACTCTACAATGAATTGATAATTGATTTTAATATTTATTTGGCGAATTGTGAAACGTGTGAAACTCACGAAAGTAGGGTTAGTAATCCTTATCACTTGCCGCGGTTTGTAACAAAGATTTGTGACAAGAATTACTAACCTCACTTTCGTGAGTTTCACACGTTTTACCATTCGTCAAATAAATATTAAAATCAATTATCAGTTCATTGTAGAGTAGTTCCTGATGAAGAGTCAATAAACACTCGAAAGCTAGAACAGCATAAAAAGTTCACTTATTTTATCATTCCCTTGTTGACTGCGTACCCGAAAATTATTAAAGATTCTTCTTTAACTTAGACAGTCGTCGAACCTTCACATAACTATCTCAATGCATATGTATTCTACTGTGTACTCTATACATTGATGCTCTTCATTTTTGAACAGCAAATAATTCACTTCGTTGCCTCTTTTGATGTCGTTGAGCAATTGCCACAAAATAATAAACCAGGAAAAGAATTTCTGGCAAAAACATAACAATCTGCACTGATAGCAGACAAGCCCTATTAGCCTTAAACAGACAACGTGTTACCTAAGGGGCTAGTACTAGAGTGCCACCAAGATTTAGCCAAAGCCTCGGTAGATAATAACATTATCCTGAGGTGGGTTGAAGGGCACGACAGGAGTAAAGGTAATCGCATTGCCAACTCTTCAGCCAAGGAAGCGGCTGGACTGAGAATTTTAGGACCCAGTGGCACCTACGGCCTGATGACTTCGACAATTACGGAACTAGCCAAATGACAAACCCATGCTTAATCCCTAAAGATATGGGATGAAATCAAAGGATGCAATCTTGCCAGGATCACCCTGGGCGACCCTGGGAAGCTGGCGCCGAAGAAATATCTGGCAATGAGCAGGAAAAATCTACACTTAAGAGAAGGATTTCTGACTGCCCACTGTCAACTAAGGAAACACCTCCACAATATGGAGCTAGTGGACACACCTCTTTGCAGGATATGTGAACAGGAAGATGAAACTGTCAGGCATGTCCCATGCGAATGTCCGGAGTTATCATCCATAAGAGAGTGTGTGTTCGGCGAGTCTTGACCTACACCTGCCGATATAAAGGACATGTCTCCCAGAGACCTGTCCACTTTCCTGGAAAGAACAGGATCGACGATGACCTAGGAGAACAACTCTTTGGGAGGATGTACAATGGGTCACATGTGGTCTAAATGCTGTGGGCCTACACTCACCCTCCCTACTCTACAGATACAGATGGGATGGCGGATGAACTGGGCGTCAGCAGCTCCCATGCGGTTTTTGATGATTTGAAACGCATTGGAAAGGTCATCAGTTCAAAAAGTGTGTGCCCCACAATTTGAACGATCGATGGAAATGTTCCCGTTTCGAAGTCTGTTCTTCTTTGCTGTTGAGCAAAACGATACTTTTTTTGATCGGATCGTCCTGTATGACGAAAAATGGACCCTCATTGACAACAGAAGACGTTCAGGACAGTGCTTGGACACCTGCGAGTCACCCAAACACTTCCTAATGGCGAAAAATACCAAAAAATACCATGGTTATTATATGGTGGTCAGCAGCTGGAGTGATTTACTATTCCTTTCTACAACCGGACCAGACCATCACTATTGTGAGGAAATCGACGAAATGTACCAAAAATTGCATCAGCAGCGGCCGGCTGAAGACGGAATTAATAGACTTGTGTTACGTTGGCAAGAGTTCACAGAAAACACATACAGATAGATATCTGAACTACCAGCCAGGTCAGCTGAGAGGCATCTACAAACCTGAGAGTTTCCGTAAGGAATTTTTAACAATTTAAAAAATGTGCTTTCGAAGGGAATAGGTATAGCGATGTCGAATTGGCCCAGGAAAGATAACTTCAAGGTAACTTCAATGAAATTATTTCCTTCTGTATCTCCAAAATGTTGCGGACCGTTTTGAAATAATTTTGGAGAACCTAAAATCGATATTTAAGTCAAAAAAAACCATCAAAAAAACCCTAGAGAGTCTTCAGCAAAACTAAAGGTATACCGGATCCCTATCAGATCTAGATTGGTCTACATCGGAACCACCAAAATTAGTGTCAGAATCCGGCTCTGTGAATCGAAATGAAATTATTGCTTTGGGCATATGCCGACAAATCAGTAGCGCTTGAGTTAGTACAAAATTTTATAGAAAGGCGATATACATTCAAAAACTCAGAAAATTTCAGCAGAAAAGAGAAGGAAAGTAGTATACATTAATTTTGGCTATCTGTACACAGGAATACTCGAATCAGATCAATTATTTCAACCAATAAAAACAAAGTTCCAATTGACAGCCAATACTGATGTTTGGATTATTTACACCCCTAACGCCCTTGGGACGTTACATCATCGTTTTTGATAACGTGTCTATCGTCGTTGTAGACAAAACGTCAAGCATACAACCCTACATGGTCAACGAACCTAGAAAATAGATTTCAACATAGATCTGAATGTGTTATTGGAAGGTTATTTCTATTAATTTCAAATTCAAATATTTAGCCTGGGTATAAACAGTACCTAACATAAAAAATTAATTTTTTACGTTAATATATTCACAAATTAATCCAATATAGATATATTTAACATAAAAGATGACATCTGATTTTAGAATATTTAGTTTCAGGCAGAGCGAGATTTTGAATTATGGGTGTATTTTACTTTTCGTACAATTCCTTATTACCTACAATTAGTAATTAGACCAATGGACTAAACCTTCAAACAAATATCATAAGCACATCTAATTAACAAATGCATGTTTTGCCAATATTCACCGACTTTGGCGTAAAAGATTTTTCTCAAATTAGACCTTGAGAATTGAGATGGAATGCTAAAAAATAGAACAATTCGAAACATATTTAGAGGTGTACTTGAAATAATTTGAGGAAAAACCTTATTACATTTGTGTACTTTGAAGTCCCAGAGACCCTTTCTACTCAACTTAACTTTTCGGTTGATGCCATATTTATGTTTGCTCAATGTTAACCAACTGTAGTTAATTCTTTCAATAGCTGCCAAATTCTGATTGGGTTTTATTTGTTATAAGTTTCCTGGAAAAGTAAATCGCCTAACTTGATTAGCGAAATGCGCGTCGAGAAACAGTTTTCTAGTTATGTTGTGTGAAAAAGGCATATTTTTTTGATTCATTGTACACGTCAGTGGTTCCAATTCTACTTTAACGGGTGTGTTTACATTTCATTATTCAGGTATTACTTATTTATTGATAATTCTTATTCACAGTTTCCATTTGAAACTTAACCACTCCCTCGTGTTTCAGGTGTTGGGAATCCTCCAACAGATGCCTCGCTTGAAATTCGTCAACCTCAGCTTCAACGTACTTTCCACGCCTCTTCGCGACATGCAAATTGAAGAAGGCATCAAATGGGCCTCCCTCAAGAACCTAGTTTTAAATTCCACCTACGTGAGTTGGGACAGCGTTCAAGAACTTCTCAACCACACCCCCTGCCTCGAAGAATTCCACCTCAGCATGAACGACTACAATGACGTCCGTCTCCACGACGACAGCGTGAAATGTCTTTGCGAGACCAACAAAAACACCATCGACGAAACCAATTCGAACGAAAAAAATGGGACCACCAAATGCTCTTGCCCAGTGTACAAGCTCAAACACAAGCACTCGGGGGTGCGGATTTTACACTTTAACGGAAACCTCATCGATAACTGGAAAGAAGTCACCAAACTCGGGTACGCATTTCCGAATCTGGAAACTCTGGTGCTTGCCGATTGCCCCATCAAGTCCTTGGATATTAAGAATGAGGAGGAGGGGAAATGCAATCGGAACTACGAGAGATCGGAAAGTGACTGCGAGTCGGCTGTCAATAAGGATTCGCCTCACGACAGTTTTCGGAAGTTGAAAGTCATCAATATGAATGCCACGCATTTATGCACCTGGGACGATATCGAGAAGTTGGCCAAGTTTCCCGCCTTAGAATGTGTTCGGATTCAGGTGGGTTGATAGTCTTTAAATTGGGGTAACTTTTGAACTGTTATTGATGTTGCTGAAAACTATCACCAAATGGAGATGGAAGTAATGATTATACCAATGACTGACTCTCTTGCAAAGGCCTTCCAGGCCAGAGACAATCTGTTAAGTCTTCCTATCGAGGATAGTCGTTTTTGGCAATTTGCTACCAATTTAGACGTTGCTCGGTAGGAGCCAAGAGATTTCAATGCCGCTAGACTGTTCGAGTATATTTTTATTAACTTGTGATGAGGTTGGATTCTTCCAATTTCTCCGCACACAATTCAATAGCGTGAATGTCCGCTTGAAATACGGTCGCATAGGTTCTTAGGCAGGTTGATATCTCTGTCCTGGGTCTGCGACTGAAAACACCTGTTCCAGAACCTGAAGGTATTTTTGATCCATCTGTGAATCAACAACTATCTGCTCTTAATATTTTCGTCTCCCGGGGGAAACAGTACTGTATAAGGCAGTTCGTAGTTGACAGTTGGAGGCATTTGGCCTATTGAAGGCACTTTCCACTCTCAACACTTCGTGGGCACTTCATGTTGGGACAGATATACCAGTATGTATGGTCTATCTGTACATCAATGAGTATAATGCAAAGAAAAATGAATTATTTTGAGACGTTCGATCAAGTCTCACAGAAACAAAATCAAATGGAAACCAGTAAATTGTACGAGTAGTTTGTTACTAAAAAGGGTTGAATATCTGGCCCATATAGTTTCTTAAGAAGGGGCAAAGACATCCAAAGCAATCAACAAATTCCTGATAACAATAGAAGATTGATTCCTAATGTTATTGACCTAACAGCACCATTTGTTAACCTGGCCAAGAAAGATGTGAAATTCGAAAGCATATAGAACCACCATTTTGTCATGAAGAATTACCAATCCTATTTCATAAACGCCTTATAATTTTGTGTTGAGTTCTAAGTTCTAAAAATGTTTATCCCCCATTTACTTTCGTATGATAATATTACCTCTTTATTATTATCATGGTATTTATCTTACCTTTGAGCATCGTTTTCCTTCATTGATATTTTTTTTTATTTATTCCATTATACAGTGCATTTCTTTAGTGCCCCCCTTTTATTTGGGACAGTGAAATTGATGCATGAAGTTAAATTGACAGATGAAACTTTCAAGATGGCGACTGGGCGCCATCTGGGAAAAAAATTAAATGGACGAATACTTCACAACCCTAGAATATGAAGTCAATATCTTCACCTACTACAAAATAGCGGAACATTTAATAATTTCCTGAAGACAAACACATTAAT
This sequence comes from Leptinotarsa decemlineata, assembly GCF_025532065.1. Classification (NCBI taxonomy): domain Eukaryota; kingdom Metazoa; phylum Arthropoda; class Insecta; order Coleoptera; family Chrysomelidae; genus Leptinotarsa; species Leptinotarsa decemlineata. Next base: position 11,119,052 of record NW_027412684.1, read on the forward strand.
ATCGATATTTATAGAAATATGTCTTTTTATCTTCCAACAACTAAATAAGATTTGTTAAGTTATTTTTTGTTTATAAAAACGACAAAAAATGTCAGTAGGAAAATGAACATCATCGTTTAGTTAGAATATTCTCATTTAGTTTTCGGTTTTACTAGTAGAAAGGTATCACGTCAACAATCTCTAAAATGGCCAATTCTCGTCCATTGCAAGAGACAATTGAAGCGATTCTTATTTACGGTGCGACGCGTAACTTTCATAGGCCGAAGGGATTTTCAATGAACGTTTTCCGAATCGTCCTATCTGTAGAAAATTCACATCTACCGGTAGTGTACATAACAAAAAGCCCCCAAGTCATCCGTCTATTCCGGAAGAACAGCAAGTGTAAATAATTGGTCAGATGGTAAATCCTGAACAGTCTACTTATTTCGTCGCGAATGTTTGTGAGGTGTCTCCTTTTACTGTGTGGAGACTTTTGAAGAGGAATATGTATCATCCATACAAAATTAAAATGTTACGCCAATTAACTGAAGATGACCTTGATCGAAGAACAGAATTCTGAGAAATCATGACGGAAACCATTGCAAGGCATCCTACCTATCTCCACAATATTTGTTTTAGTGACGAATTATTTTTTTATCGGCAATGTTCACAGACAAAATTGTCGTTAATGGAGTGACACCAACCCTCACGTTTTTCGGGAAACACATACCCAATATCCAGAAAAAAATTACGTTTGGGCAGGAATATCAGGAAACCATATTGTAGGACCTCTATTTATTAATCAAAATTTAACAGGGGAACCGTATTTGAAAATGCTGGAAACTACTGTTGACCCTCTCATCACTGAAATCGTCGAAGCGAATCCTAATGAATTCGATTTGGATATTGTATTAACAAGATGGAACACCACCACATTACTCCAGACAAGTAAGAAACTATTTGGATACTACTTTTTCCGGTCGTTGGATTGGCCGTCGAGGTTCTACAGAATGGCCAGCCCGCTCGTCAGATTTGACACCTTTGGACTCTTTTTATGGGGCTATTCGAAGCAAAAGGTGTACGAAACTGAACCTGCTTCAATATTGGATACACGACAGAGAATAATAAATATTTGTAAAAATATTGACGTTACTGTGTTCATATATCAAGAAGTTCAAGGCAATTCATTTCGAGCATCTTCTGAACTGACCTCAAGCCTATTACCTCATACTATGTAGTTAAATGTCAATGTATTCAGGCAATTATTGAAAGTTCCGCCATTTTGTAGTAGTTGAAGATATTGACATTATATTATAGGATCGTGAAGTATTCGTTAGTAGCTTCAAAATGATGTGTCACAAGACCCATTTTTCCATTTAATTTTTTTTCCAGATGGCGCCCAGTCGCCATCTTGAAAGTTTCATCTGTCAATTTCACTTCAAAACAAAGTATTCATGCATTAATTTCATTATGCCAAATTTCAATTTTTTGAGTAGACCCGTATACTCATCTTTTAGTAGCCGTTTCACTCATCGATTTTCTATACCTACTTATTTAGTTATCTTCATTCAATTATATAATTTCAATAATTCTGCTTTAGACTTGTCCTTTGTGGGAGAGTAATGAATATACAGAGCACGAACGAAGACAATTACTGATAGCGAGACTTCCAAATGTAAAAACATTGAATGGTGGTGGAAAGATTACCCCAGATGAGAGAGAGGATGCTGAAAGGGCTTTCATAAGATATTACATGGATAAGCCGGAAAGTGATCAACCTGAACGGTGAGTATACAAGTTTAAACAGACTCTCTACCGTCTTGTTAAATAAGTGAAGTTTGGTTGTAATCATCAATAATTTGGACAATTTTAAGAGAAAACTAACCGCAATGATCTGTGAATGGAGGAACAAATAATTTTATATGTATTAGTTAAATTATATTGTTTCATTCCCAATCAAAAACAATACTAATAGTGTGGTCACGAAGTTTCATATCCGGTTTCACTTCTCATTCTGATATCCACCTTCATTAGTGCTTTCCAGCATGAGCTACCGAATCCCAAATTGCATTTTAACTGACCGAAGATAATCATTAGAATGCTTTTAGGATTTCTCTTCAATTAGCTTGACCTTCCATATCACGTTCTACGTACATTGCACCGAATGAAAACATGTGAATCAACCTTGTAGTGTGTGACAATAATATTTTTTTGGGGAGAATATGTATTTTGCTGGAATTGGCTCCACAAAGGTTTACTTATGACTTTTTTCAATAAAAATGAATTATAAGTGCATACAATCATTAAACAAGTAATACAAAATTGGTATTTGGAACATTTCAATATTCTTCCTATGAATTTCAACTATTCCAGGTTTCTGGTTATTTTTTACACACTTTATATTAGCTTCACCTGTATGAATGTATGTATGTTTGTTTGTAACTGTCAAGCTCGGGACCTGTATTTGACAGAGGTATTGCTTGATCTATTCGACGGCAGATGGCGTTGTACGTAACCTCCTTGATATATCGACATTATTGTTTGATCTATTCTCGGGCAGATGGCGCTGTCCGTAACCTACTTGATATATCGACAATATGGCTTGATTTATTCGTTCGTTATTGTTTTGAGCTTATTTAAAAAAATTATTTCTAACTTTTTAGTTCGATGTTCTTTAAAAGCGTGTTTTCAGTTTTTTAAACTATATTTAATTTATATTTATTTTTAGATCCATATTCTTCTTTTTATTTATACAACTTCATTTTTAGGAATTGTTACTTTTTATTTTTTTGAACCGTATTAGTAGGGAAATCTCGAAAAATGTGGAATTAGAGAGACGGTATTGAAATGGTTATGAAATCGTCAACAAAAAACTGAAATTAAAAAAAATTCAAGTCTGATATCAGAAAAAATAGTGTAGACATTCCATAAGGAAGTATAACAAGTATCATTCTACTTCTCATTTTAATAAATGACATCTTCTGTTGAAAACACTTACCTAACACCAGAACAAAATTACGGTCTCTCGACGCACGTTTCCTCACCAAGTTAGCGTTTTCAGGAGATCATTATGATTGAATGTTACTACTATGTTAGTGTTTATACAGGGCTATTCAAATTCGTTTATGTACATGGGGATCTCGTAAACGATAGGAGATAGGGTGTCGGTTAAATTGTGGCAAAGTTGTGTATTTTAGAGACCTATTCAATGATGTGAAGAAATCGAATATATCTTTTTTGGTTCTGGATATATACAGGAAAAACCGTATTTAAAAATTCAAAGATGGGGGTGGCCCAAGTCAGATGACACCCTATATAAAAGATTCATGAATATATTCTGAGAGCCCACATCAAGTGCCAATAGCAAAATGTGGACAGATTTTCAATATGTCTGCGAATAAAGAAGATATAGGCAAAAAAAATATTTGGGATTTTTTGGTTTTTCCTGTATATCTTCAGAACCAAAAGAGCTATATTCGATTTCTTTGCATCATTGAATAGGTCTCTGAAATACGCAACTTTGTCATAATTTAACCGACACTCTATCTCTTATCGTTTACAAGATCCCCATGTACAGAAACGAATTCGAATAGCCCTGTATATAATACTGGCCTAAGTACTACCTGGTAGTAGTACCTTTGCTACTATCGATTAGTATTACCTAACTGCTATCAGTTATTGTTCCTATGCTAAACCACCTATTTTATAATACCTCTAATTTGTTATGTATTTCCTCTATGTTAGTGACTATCCCCATTTTTGTTTTTTCCTAATATTAATCTGTTTTTTATTAAGAATTATTAATTATAAGATCGAACAAAGGGCCTTTATCGCTATTCACAGCGACACACTTTTTGATTTCCAATCTTTCAAATTCATCCAGAAACCTATAAATTGTCATGCCGGCCTCAAGAATTTTAAACATTTCTCACTTGTTCTGTGGTAGTTCTCCGTGGCATGTTGAGCGACAATAGATTTCTCCGGTGTATGAAACTAAACATGCGAAACATGTTCCTTTTAGCGAGCTAATATAGTCCTTTTAGTTTGACCAATATATTTCTTATCACAATCCTCGCAGCTCATTTCGTAAATTCTAAGGTCCTATTCCGAACAACCATTGTTTGGTCTTATACATAATAATTCTAAATGAAAAACAGATAAATATTAGGTAAAAAAGGGGGTAGTCACTGACATAGACTAAATACATAACAAAATAGAGTTATTAAAGACAGATAGTTCAGCATAGTAACAATAACAGGTAGTAGTTAGGTAATACTAACCGGTGGTAGTTAGGTACTGCTAACAGGGAGTAGTTAGGCCACTAGTATATATAAACACCAACATAGTAGTAAAATTTAGTTATAATGATCTCCTGAGGACGCTAATTTGGTTAGCGAAACGCGCATCGAGAGACCGTAATTTTGTTCTGGTGTTGGGAAAGTGACTTCAATAGATTCATAGGTTCCAGTACGAACTATCAAATTTAAGCTATGAAGGGAAATAGCTACATTACCAATAGCTGATGAAACTGATTTTTTGAGTTCTAGCTGAAACTATCAAACTATAAAACATCATTTCAAAAAATGGTTCATTTAGAAAACAAAGAAATTGATATACAAAACCAAACAAAAGAATACATTCAAAGAATCAGAGATGAATCATACTTATCTTTCATAATGTACAAATATATGTTTACCAATCCATTTTCTAACACATCATACGCACCGAAGTATTTCAATACATTATCACAAAATAGGAAATGTTGGGAAAGTTTCAAAAAAATTTCAAATTTCTAATAGAATTAGAACCACATTCGATTCAGGAATTCCTAGATTGCTTCTAGTCGTTTTTTACACTTTATCTGACGTTATTGCATTTTTATGTCGTATTGAACAGTGTCGAATATTCTTTCTGATATATTTCGATAAATACTTTCAAATGAGTTTCTGATATACCCACAATAGTTATAATATTTACACTACTTTAATATTTCATAGGTACTTTGAATTGGTTCAGATTCATGGAAAACTGGATCCTCTTGTAAATGTTGACTTGCGTCCAGAAAAAAGGGTGAAAATTACTTTCATTTGTGGAGAAGCTAAAGAGATTAAATCTGTTGACGTTTACCTCACCGTGAATGAGCTCAAGATGAAATTGGAAAGCTTTGCCGGATTCTCCGCGACAAAGATGAAACTTTACTACATGGACCAGGACTTTAGAGATTCAGACGTACCAGTGAGTATTTAATAAAAGATTAGACAATTTATCAAAGTACCTTTTCCACGCCTGAAAAAATTACGGTCTCTCTCATAGACGTCATTTACTTACATCACCATTTCCTACTTTATCCATGTTCTATCTCACTTTAGGAAGACGTGTTAGGAATCACACGTTAAAAGGTAAGACCTCGTTAATCCTTAGCTCGCACAAGTTTCGACTTCTGAGGGTTGTCGTTCGTAGGGGTGTGACAGCTGGTTAACGGAAAAACAGATTTTAAACAGATTTTTTGGAAATAAAAATAAAAAAAAAATATCTGGAAAAATGGAGAAACAGTACTAAATTCCCTTGAGTTATACAATTACAAAATTATAACTTGAAAGTAATAGAGTCTGAATGTAACTAATTATAACAAGTTTTATTATTAAGCCTGGCTTAATATCAGCTCCTTTGATTTGTAAATTTCATATGCATCATATCAAAAATTAGCCTTAAGCTCTTTTAAAGATAAGTCCTGGACTTTGGCAGCTTATGGTCATATTCTTCCTATAGTATTATTTCTGGCTGCGGCGGTTTAGAGTAAGCCAAACTTTCACTAACCTAGCTTTCTGCCTGTGGTGGGGACTGACAAGTACAGACAAATAAGATATTATATACCTACAACATTCAACCTTCCGTCCTTGTGCTAATTTCACTGCTCCAAAGAAAAAAGTGTTTTTTTGCCTTTTACGGCTGGACTATACACCAATTTTTCACTTCATCTTAGATACGAGTATGGCGTGTGAATGCTCCCATTAAATTACAATGTGACAATTTTCGTGAAATGAAAGTTTAGTGTATGATATGTTACTTACATGTATTTAATGCAGAAAGTACCACATATTTTTTCCTCATCAGCTTATTCGATTTCCGGTAATTTTATTTCTATTTTGTGTTTTTTTTTAATGATGAGGGCATTTTTTGTTTCCATGTGCCAGAATTGAGTATCCAAATTGTGTATTATCTTGTCTGTACCTGAGATACTTTCTACTCAAACAAAAATATCCATACATTTTTCCTTAAATTACACAATTCTGACTAGTTATCTTTCATTTTGACATAACATTCTTCTTCTCTCTCTTTATTATATTGAAACACATCCACTAATGGTCCATTTATATATGAATTAATAATAGATCTTTCATGGATATCCTATTGGGGACCTTTTTGTGTATGTCAGTGTGCCACAAAAAAGCTACTATGACGGCGAAACATGTCGTGAAATTTTGAAAATAAAGTTTGTGAAGATCGAATTGTTTTCCGTATAGTTTTTGAAATTACCATGGGTCTTCATCAATTAACGTCCAAGAAAATCAGAAGAATCCATAGAAAGATATCCAGAGGATATCCTCTGGACTTTCATTTAACGTCAACGTTGTCAACGTTTTCATGGACATCCATCGAATGTTCCTTTAATGTCCATAGGGACAAAACTTGTCAGATGTCCAATGGATATCCTGTGTATAGAGTTCTATTATTGACTAATATGTCTACTTCTAACGAGTTAAACTTATGAGTAAAATAATTTAATTTTTTTTACAGCACATTGAAGAGATGAGATATCCCAATAAGAGAATCTACAGTTACAACCTGCGTTCCGGCGATGAAATTTTTGTAGACTGTAAGAAAAAGCTGAGTGAATCCAAGTAAATATGGTTTTATTTTATATGAAAGATTAATTTCTTCACTTTGAGTTACATTAGGAGAACTAGAACTATTTGGTTTATTAACTATATTTCTGTCAAGGAAAAAAATTGAAAAATTCTGAATAGGATTTTGAAAGTAGGTATGTATGTTATAAGAGTCATGAAATGACGGCAGCTATTTTCCACCCAGTGGTCAGTTATCATAAAGAATAATTTATGTTGTGTTATTTCATAAGACTACACTATAATGTACATTGACTTATGTCTTAAAACTTTTTTGTTTTATCTATCGTTATCTTAGTTATTTCTATGACTCGTAAAAATACTTCAGGTCACTATTTTTTTGTCTGCCTTGTATCTGACAAACAAATTACTTTCCAATCTGTCCTATATCTGATACAAGCGAGATAAATGTTCCAAAATCGATTATTCTTAGCTTTTTCTGTAAATTACATTGCATCCTGGCAAGTTTTTACTTGCCAGAATGTATTCTTGACCACGAGAAAGAATAAACACTTCCATTGAGAGTCTATTCAGACCAAAATGATCATTTAATCCATGAAATATGTACAGCATATTTCAATTCTCGCTTGTTTCTTAACTTTCCAGTTTGTACTTAATCTTAAACTTATTTTTTAAGCATCACTGAAAGTCAGGAGAAAGAAATGTATGGATTGAAATAATCCACGATTGTTGAAGATTGTTGAAGCAGAGTGAAGTAAAATACACGTTAATTTGAGAAGCTATTACTAATCTAAAATATTATTTAAGTATAACTGTGATACATATTAGAAATTATGATATTAGGAGATGGTTGTCATATGAAAGAAAAATAGACTTTGAAAATGATCTACTCAGAGTTTTTCTGCTTACAGTGTAAGTATACTCGTAGACAGCTGATTTTCCTAGAAGGCGAGAAAAATTATTTCAGCGATGAGATAATTCAGAGGGTTTTTGGGTTGAAAACAGGTGAGCCGAGATGAGGAAATCTTCAATTTTGATGTCACTGATTTCATTAACATCACATTTATTCCTATAATAATACAAAGCTACTAATGCTGTTCTTAAACAGCAATATACGACAGAATTACAAAACATTTCAGAATATCCCACAACATTCTCAAATGTGGTAGAATGATCGGTAATAGTCTAGACTAGAAGGTTGGAGAACATCCTGGAACATTATAGATCATTGAGGAAAGATCGGGGGAGTTATAGCTCCTTCAACTTTTATCCAAGAAGAGGATTTATTTTTTCATCTGAAGGTTTTTTCACTCTATTGCAGAGTGTTCAAGATCATTCTACAAAATTCCAGAACATACCGAAAGATTCTCGAATGATGTGGATTGCTCAGGAATGGTATGGAACATTGGGAAAACTTCCCAGGTTATAGGGAAGCCAAAAAAGTTTCAAATACTGTGAAAATTTCTTAAACATTGTAGACCATTTGAAGCTTCTATTGTATAGATGGGGCTACCCATTGGTGGGGGTATATGGAGCAAGATCTGTAGATCTTTTATGATTTTTAGGTTATCCTTTTTTTTCCACTTACGATACAATATCATATATCAACTCCCTCAGCGAATCCCCAGCTAGTTAAAGTCGAAATTTCGACTTCAATCTTGTAATTTCGAGTTTCAAATAGTAATTTGAATTCAAAATCGAAATTTCGATTTTAAAGGAGTTAACTCTATGGGATCTATCCCATGTATTTGTGGTTCCGCCTAGCACCACTGATAAGGCCTTCGGCTGTTGAATCATAAATGCTTTTTGTTTGTACTACTGTCGATAGTGTTGAGAATCTATGTAAAGCTGAGACCTTGTTAATCGACATTCGTCTCGACTTTTAAGGATTGTTTGTATGGGAACGACAGTTGTTTAAGAAAAACCCATTTGAACCAATATGCAGTAAATATTACTGGAGTTTTTTCCCAACACCAAATCGTTATTTTTAACACCTCGATACGTGTTTCGATCACCAAGTGATCGAAACACGTGTCGTGTCCTCTTTGAAGATGATCACTTGGTGATCGAAACACGTGTCGAGGTGTTGAAAATAACGATTTGGTGTTGGGAAAAAACTCCAGTAATATTCATTACTACACCAAAGGTTCCAAACAGTGCATCATAATATGCAGTAAGTTTTTGGGATGTATTGAATTGTGGATTCGAAGAGAATTTTATAGAATTTTCTGCTATTTTTGTTCTTCAGAAAATCAAACGGGAGCATGCTCAATATATAATCAATTTTTTTGAATGACATGGTAAATCTAGACTTTCCAACTAGACTGAACTCAACTCAACTTGAATATACATTACTGAGCATATTTCAAGAATTTGACATTGACTGTTCAACTGATAGTTTCTGAATTTGGCAAACAAGTTCAATATTGAACAAATGAAATATATTTTGCTTTTCGAAAATGAATTGTAATCAAACTTCATTTTAATCATTTTCAAAATCTATATATTTTATTATCTTTCAATTATCGTGCAGTGTATGGTGTCGTCGACTCTCATTAATATTCATGTTCTCTAAACACAATTTTTTTGGTAATGAGGTTCGTCACTAATATAATGTGCAGATCATCACCGATGTTCAAATCTAGTATCCTTTGCCACCCATAGTCTTCAAGAACATAGCATATGACACCATTGTTTGTATGGTCTGAAAAAAATTCAAAGTTGAAATATCAGAGACAGTTTCTAACTAGCAAAGTATGAATATAAATCAGTTACATATGTAACTAGCATTAAATATTGTTGAGTACATATTTGATCAATCTACAAAAATAAAACTCTATCCTCCATCTGTTCAGAATAATGATGTTTTGGTTTATTTTTTACTGACAGAAATTGTATTTGAATTCGTGAGGTTAAATGCGTCATTTTTCAACATTGCTAGGAAGTTTTTAAACAAATTTCTTCAGTGGTTCTTTTTTTGGCTTCAAAATTTTCACCTGTATTCAATTTTGAAGAATTGCTCAGGAATTGTCAAACAAAAATTCTGCTGAAACCTTGCAACTTGCACTGCAGTTGTAGTTGTTTGAGTGATATAAATTATTTTTCAAATATAAATTTATTTAGCTTTGAAGAAACTTACGGCTAATCCAGTTCTCAAATCCATAGGAGAGAATTTCCCTGCTTCAATAAGAACGCTTTTTTGTCCGCGTTGTATTATAAACCGAATATCACGACTGTATTTGGGATGTTCATACCATTTACTGCAATAAGCACTATTGGATATTTCAGAAATCTGTAAAAAATACGGTAGCTCAGGAAAATAATGTTTGGTCGAAAATGTTATGAAAAACATAGTATTTCTCCACCTAACGAGTTCTAGTTAATCTTGATTTGGGGTCCCTCAACACTCTCGAAATAATGTATTCCAACTTCCAAAAAAGGGATTTATTTATTTATTTGTATCGAAACAGACCAAAGGTCTAATTACATGGATAATGAATAATCAATAATTATAATATAATTTATTTTGTATTTTCTCGGTTGCATTGATTGTAGACCGATATTCACCTGACCATATTATACTTGCAATTTTATAGTATTGTTATTCGTATGTCTAATAATGAATAATAACATTCGATTTGACGATTCAACAATATTTTGAATATGTTTGGCAAACGGTAAGTTAGTATTGTAATTTACCCCAAGATCTCTAACCTCAGAACATCTGTGGAGGACTTTTGCCCATCTTTCATATAATCAAAAATAACAGGATCCTTCAAACGAGTTATTGTGATGATTCTACATTTGTTAATATTAACCTTCAATTTGTTTGTGATGCTTCATTCATGAATACTGTCGATGTCCCTTTGCAAATTAACACAATCCCTAACTGTTTGTATCTGTTTATATATTTTTAAAAAGCAAACATTCAAAAAATTTCAAAATGGAAGGGAGATCATTTATGAATAGAACAAATAATAGTGGTCCAAGGTTAGATCCTTGAGGAACACCAGAGCTAGCATAAAATTTACCTGATGTGTTACCATAGTGTTTAACACAGAAGTATCTATTTTGTAAGTTACTTTTCAATAATAAAATCCATTTATATTTCACTATGTAAGTAATTAACAGAAAATAAATAATAATTGCACAAAGAAACTCTCCCTCGGTTATCTTAAAGGTGCGATTTTGTTCCGTCCTTTACATAAAAGAGGACTTATGCTTCTCCACTCACAAGCGACTTTGGTGAAATTGGTGACACGTGTGAAGTGTGAATCGTTGTATTTGTGCCACGCGCCAGTATACGGGTGTCTGCAGTATGATGTATAATGTCCTCTGTTATAGTCTATTTCAAAAGAGTGTAGAGTAATAAATCATGAAGTGTCATAAAATTTGCCTGAATTTCGTTGTCGTCCATGGGCGTAGGCAAATCTTAGGATTATTAAACTTAATAATTAAAGTAAATTAAAAATTACAGACATAGATAATAATAAAAGGCCATTTTTGGGAAGTAATTTGGTCTAAAACTAAGTACCTACATGTATTTAGGTAAGTAAAATTTCTTAAAAAAAGATTAAGATTAATTTTAGTGGTTCTTGTAAACTTATTTAATATGCAATTTGGGTTCATATACTTGAGCATGATTTCTCAAAAAAGGGTTAACACTTAGTTCCGAGGTGCCATGTCATTATAATAATCCCTTTTTGACCCTGCCCACCAATCATGCAATACCTATTAAACCCGGTAATTAAGAAAAAGGGTTTAAATATATTGTAATGGTGTCTTAAACATATTTATCGAGATAAGCCAAGATAACGATATTCCTTTGATATCCAGAACACTTTTATGGAAAACTTTAAAAAGTATGAATTTTGCCTGGGAAAAGCACAATCGAAAGGCACTATTACTGGAAAGTGATGAAATTGTTTGCTGGAGACGAAAATATTTGACGACTATAAAGCAGTACCGCAGAGAGCAAAAGAAAATTTTTTATCTTGATGAGACGTGGATAAACGAAGGTTATATAGTCAAAAAAATGTGGCAAGATAAAAATATAACAAGTTCTCGCCAAGCTTTCATAGAAGGCCTTTCGACGGGTATTAAAGTGCCTTCGGGAAAAGGGAAGAGGCTTATAATTGCTCACATTGGAAGCGAAGACGGATTTTTAAAAGAAGGTTTGTTAAGCTTTGAGTCGTGCCGGACGGGAGATTATCATGAGGACATGAATTCGGATGTCTTCGAAGACTACTTCGGGGAAATGTTAAAATTTCTTTCAGCTGATTCGGTCGTGGTTGTGGATAATGCAAGCTACCATTCAAGGCGCTTAGAGAAGGTACCAACTTCAGCTTGGAGAAAGCAAGAAATTATTAACTGGCTGTCAAATGAAGGTATTCAGTTTGAGACGAATTCAGTAAAGAAGGAACTACTAGCCATAGTAAAACAACATAAATCTCGCTTCATGAAATATGCCGTAGAAGATGTAGCAGAAAAGTATAAAGTAACTGTGCTGCGCCTACCGCCATATCATTGCGAATTAAATCCTATAGAACTTATATGGGCACAAGTTAAAGGATATGTTGCAAGACACAATACCACATTTAAAATGAAAGATGTCAAGGTATTGTTTGATCAAGCCATTATGGAAATCACATCAGAAAACTGGCAAAAAGCAATCCAGCATGTTTTGAAAGAGGAAGATAAAATGTGGGAACTGGACAACTTGGTCGATCAGGTGGTTGACCCTATAATTATAACACCAGGGGATGATGACAGTTCTTCGGATGAAGACTATACTGATGTAGAATAATTTAATTGAATTGTAAATATACTGTAGCGGGATAAGCAATCTGGACAGAGACCAGTGTATCAGTGACAGTGACACTTTTGCTCAGGTTAGGGTTTAGAATTAAGGGTAGTCTGAATAATTATTTTCTCGGAAGGTTCTCGAAAATTGTACCTAGTAATCTCTAGAACATTCAATTAGGGTATAAATAGAGTGTTGTTAAATGTTAAGGGAAGTTCACAGTTTTAGTATTGTTCAAGTGTCAAATTGTAATAACGTATCCAGTAAAGTTCTTGTCGTTTTTGTGAATAAATTGATTTAAAGTCCCCACAAGTGTTTCAATACGTAAAGTTCGTTCGTGTGTGTTTGTGAGTATTTCCCGATTTCGGTTCGTATATATTTTATTGTTACATTTTATATTTTTTTAATAACACTGTTCTGCTGTATTAAATTTTTATTTCCTTTAATATAATTTTTATGAATGCATATTCTTTTGGCAATTATCCCACTAGCGCGCCTCTGGCTCAGTATTTATCCGTCGATAACAATGGACAAATCCCTTAAAACAGGGTGATACCTACCTGCTCTTTATGAAACGACATAATTTTGCAATGCGGACTAGGGAAGTGACAGAATTTATTGACGGATCACCCTGTAGCGCTTTTGAATACTTAATGAGATTTTATTACTCTACACTCTTTTGAAATAGACTATAGTAGTCCCACTGTGATTTAAAAGTGCATATAGATTATAACAAGTAGCCACATTTTCCGCTGCAAAATTGTCCATATCCAATCCTTCTAGAGGAAATTCGATGACATCATTCAATTTGCCTCTACTTTCCGTTGGAGAGAATCTTTTTAAATGTATTACTAAAATATAGGGAAACTTGTGGATTGATAGGGACTTTGTACATTTTCTCCTTTCCTTGCATTTCGAACACGTCTGTTTTTCAATTCCATCCAAAGTTTCTTCTCTTGTGAAAGAATCTAAGCATTGCCACAAACTCAATTGGTCGGTTCTTTGTGGTATGGAGAGAGACAAATCCCAGAAAGGATCAAATGTTACTGAAGAGTACCCACAGTGTGTGCATTTCATCGTGGATTTCAATTGGCCAACGAAATTATCTACAATCTTAGAGTTATGCATTCTCAAATATGTGAGTCATGACTCTTCAATAATAACAAATTTTCTGATAATCAAATTTTATTTACCTAGTTTATATAACAGAACATCGTGGTTACTTTATCAAAAGCTTTTCTGAAATCCGTGAATATAAGTAGTATCGAGTTGACTCTTTAATTTTGGTTTATTATTTATTTATTCATTTATTTATTCAACGGGTAACCCCCAATTTGTATACAATATATTAACCTTAGAAAGTTAACTATTCAGGTATCTATATATCTAATAAATCAACCTACAATCAAAATAAAACTGTGATGAAAGAAATGCATAATTAGTAAACATGAATAGATTGGTATTATTGATTGATTGTTAACAAAACCATGCTGTTTTTCCATGATACATATTTTTGCGTAGTGAATATTCGTGTATAAATAATTTGCTCAAATGACTTGGCTGGAGCACATATTATGGAGACAGGCCGATAATTTTCAATGTCACATGTTTTACCACTCTTATAAATAGGTGTTGTTATAGCAGTTTTCCACAAATCTGGAAAAATATTTGACTTGATAATAAAGTTGAATATGTGCAGAAGTGGTAGGTATTTTTACCCAATCGCCACAAGCTTTCAGAATGTATGGGATGATCTGTGGATTTTTAATAATTCGCCATTGAACACCATCTTTTGGGAGTATCATCCCAAAAGACTTACAACTCATTTTTATTACCTCGTCCATTAATGCTTGAGAAGGGTAACAAAAGCAAAGCATGAAATCTGTGCAGGTAGCGGCGATGTAAATCAATCCATCTCTCATTGTTTCCAAATCAGACCTAAAAACAATTATACATTACAAGTTTTGGACATCGAGATGGTGAATCTATTCAACTTACTTCATCATGATGGTGTATATTTCGAAGCTCATTAACAAAACCTCGATGCAAAGAAGATGGAGCAGAAATATTGAAAAGGTTTCGTTTATCATATGGGCATATCTGAAAAAAGTTATAATTCGAAATTGATTGGCAATTCTGTTTTTTATTCTCAAACCTGTATTTGAAATCAGAAATAAGGCATTTTTTTTTAAAGATATATAGAATTCTCGTTACTGAGAAGTTTTCAAATCAGGGTATTTTAAAGGGGTATGTTCTATACCCTACACTATAATTCCAAATAAATAAGTATAGTTCAAGTAAACGATATAGTACAACCTTCCAACAGCTCCCCCTTTATAAGATAGTTAGGGAGCTAAATAATTTCGTTATTCAATAATCGTTTCTGATATATTATAATATATATATATATATATATATATATATATATATATATATATATATATATATATATATATTTCAATATTAAATTCTACAAAAAGGATTTGAAGCTTTATATCTTCTATTGATTATCTGTGAGCGCTTTCGACAGTTGGTAGTACTGTCATCTTCTGGCACTCCTGAGTTTATATATATATATATATATATATATATATATATATATATATATATATATATATATATATATATATATATATAGATATATATATATATATATATATATATATATATATATATTTATATATATATGTGATAACTCCTATTTAATTATATGCGAGCGCTTTCGACAGCTGGTCGTGCTGTCATTATCAAGGCTCTACTCAAACTGCAAATTGTTATCCATTTAAAAACTTTGTATGTCATCATTCCCGGAATTTTTATTCGGTACTTTACAGCTCACGTTATGCCCGGAAGTATTCATTTTCTTCCTTATGATTTCAGTTGTAGAAATCTCATTGCTTTTGTAACAGTCGTATATTCTGTAATCCTGTATCACATCGCGTCTTGCGTTCATTAGGTTTGTTTTTGACTATTTTACGAATAGTTGAGAAAGGAATTTTGGTCAAATCTGATGTTGCTTGTGATAGTTTGTTTCCCTCGAAACCCTACTTGAGATGTAGATTCTTATATACATTGAAACATACTCTCTGTGTTTCAATATTCAAATGCTTCCGAATCTTATTCACTGGTATCTCTTTTTTGCATTGTTCACCATCGCTATTGGAATCACTACACTGGAAAAAGTCTGCGTTGTTATCACACTCGTTATTACTATTAGTATTTGTCTAAGGACGCCACATTTTAAACAGGTAGCAAAAATTCCAAGTAATTATATAACTGCACCAATATCGAATTTCAACAATCAAATCGCGATCAGTTCCTGAACTGAAGGCATGCCCGCATGCCCCGATTTCTATTCGTCACCGTAACATGACTTCAAATTTAATTTTATGACTCTTCAGCCAATCATAAAACTCGGTATGTAAAAATTATCCAATACAAACCGTCAATTCTACAGTCCACGTCGACTAGTTCCCTGCCGATTCATTTCTATGTATTGGTTTTTTTGGCCTTTGAGAGTGCCGCCAACTTTAACTGCGCACAATATCGTTTACTTCGACTATATCTGTATATTTGTTTGTGTGTGCTTTTCGTTCCCTGCTTCATAATTAGGTTAATTTCATAGAATAGTGCAACAATAAATTAATGGATAAATACTAACCGCAGTAAAAAATTGTGATATTTAACACATTCCTTGATATTCGTATCAATATCATTTCCATCATTATTAAAAATTCTTTTCACTTTTTCGTTCAGAATTTTGAACTGAACTTGAGTCAAGCGAACAGTAGTCATGAAAAAGTAATCCATTGCCAATACCGGCAGCATAATTGTATTCATCGAAACTAACTCCTGATATATCAAAACCCAGAAGTATCCCAACCAGCTTGGTACGTAGCAATCGAAGGGTAAAGTGTTCCCTTCGGCGAAAATCGGTGGAACCAGAAAAGCACCAGCGGTGTAACAATGGAGAATGACTGTGAACACAAAGGTATTTTTGATAACTTTATTTACCTTCGTGAATTCACTTTTATAGAGGCTCGATTCGAAATCGTCGATGGTTGAGAACTGTTCCATTTCGACTAGTAGGGCTGCTACTTTGGATTTGTTGATGAAGATTGCTGAGGATTTCAGGATACCCTTCAAATTAGAAAAGATAAGAATTAATGGCGTTTTCAGTTATTTGCTATATATTAGGAATGCCAAAATTATGCATTATTTCTTATATGTGCTTTGTGGTAACAACAACGGTGGCCCCTTATTATTTTTCAGGCGTTACGACGAGGTCTCCCTCCGTGAAAGTGCAGTATCATACTGAATGAAGAACAACTGTTAGATGTTTACTATGCTCTTGTGAATTCTGGTCTATCTTATGATGTGGTCTTATGGGGAGACGCAACAAATATCAACAGGATCTTTGTTGCTCAGAAACGAATAATTCGTATGCTTCACAATCTACGTCATACTGATTCATGTAGACCTGTTTTCAAGCAAAGGAAGATATTAACAGTACCTTCTTTCTATAAATATAACTGTCTGCTCTTTGTGAAAAAACGCGAACTCGAATCAGAAACTAACTCCCAATGTCATAATTACGCAACAAGAAACGGGAATTCAATCAAACTACAACATCATCGTACAAAATTATTCGAAAAGACGCCATCTCTAGCAGGTTTCAAATTTTTTAATTGTCTACCTTCCGACCTAAAAAGTGTAGCATCAATTTTAGTATTTAAACGGAGAATTAGAGACTATCTCGTAGATGGTTGTTTTTACAATGAATATTTTGAATATCCAGATTTGCCAATCAACAATCAATATCATGTATGGCATTACCTATTTCAAGTATTATGTACATGTATAAACAGTTTTGATTGTTTATTTTAAAGAAGCATTCTCATGTGTTAGATTTATGTATATTGTAATACTGTTGTAGGTACTAATGTTTATATAGATTTCATGTTTTTTACCATTGACGACTCCTATATCATTGTGAAGTGATCATTTTAAAGAATAAAGATATTGTATTGTATGGTATCAGCTGAAGTGCAAACTTTTTGTAGCTGTTCATAAGTGAATTTGGATGTGAGCTGGTTTATTTATTCATATAGGTAGTTAATGAATTCATACATGACCTTTTCAGGTAGATTCATTCATGAGAAAGTGGGCATACAAGTATGTAAAATAATAACTTCAGTTTAAGCTTGAGAAAGCTATTGTATAGCGAAACACGTGTCGCGGTTTTTGTAAAACCCTTTATAAGGAAAATCATACAATAAACTGTATTATGTATGTATTATATATATTTCCATGAATACATACAGAATAGTCAAACCCACCATTAGGAAAAAGAGTTTTTTTGTATAATTCAATGTTCATATGAAAGTAGTGGTTTCGAAAGGATTTTCAGTTCCAGTTTCTGCTTAAAGTTACCTCTTTGCATGATCTATACATGTTTTTGAAAAGTTCATTTTGAAATTATTTGCTTTTTTCTTTTTCTTGGAACATTCCCACAATTTTTTCTTTGAAGATGGAGAAGTAGAAGAGTAGAAGTACACAGTTTTATTCTTTACTGGTCAGCAAAGACTACCCTTCAGACAGGCATTCATATATAAATAAAGACATGAATTAAAACAGCTGCATTAAAAGACATTGATGTGCACGAATCTGAGGAGTAAAATGTCTAGTAACGTGAATAAAGAATATATATATATATATATATATATATATATATATATATATATATATATATATATATATATATATATATATATATATTTTCTGATTGATTCGGCCGTTACTTGATGAAGATCCATAGTAATTTCACAAACTACACCTAAACGAATTGATCTCCACAAACTTTATTGAAAAAATATATCACAACATGTTTAGCTAATCATTAGCTTTTTCAAGTGATTAATACATCAAATTATCCTTACATTCATATTTATATACTACAGGTAACCATAATTGAGACTACCTGTAAGAAATTACCCGAACCTCTACATCTCGTACCTGCTCAATTATGATTTCCTAAAGCATATTACCTCACATCTACATCAATAATAATTTTTTCTCGGTTTTTAAGAAAACAAGTTCAATAATGGTGATCTATTCAAATGTAGTTGGTCATTCATTAGAATGTTTGAATTTTCAAGTTCAATAATTTCCATTGCTTTCAAATGATTCAGTTTCAAACCTTTATTTTCAAAATTTCGAACTCTTCATTAAAGATGTGATTTTCTTCTAGAAGATGATTTGAATATGTTGAATTTGTTTTCTTATTTACATAGCTCTTATGATGTTCCTGGATTCGATCCCTAAATGTCCTGCCAGTTTGACCAATATATGCCTTAGGGCACGTTCCACATTTCAATTTATATACTCCTGATTTCTCGAATTTGGATGTTTTATCCTTATTATTTTTAACTAGCTTTCCCAACATATTACTTGTTCTATATGCAATTTTAATATCTCGATTCCTCAAAAATGAAGCCACTTTTTCCGTTGGTTGTCCAAAATAGATTAAAGCTCTATAATTTTGATTATCTACCTTATCAATGGGAAAAACGTCTCGAATCGCTTTTATGTAGACTTTCTTGACAAGTATTTTGTTTATTAATTCGGCTTTAAACCCACTGTTTACCGCAATTTGCTTGATGATATTGAGTTCTTTATCAAAATTATCTATTGAAAGAGGAACATTGACTAATCTGTGAATCATGCTATTATAAGCTGCTACTTTGTGTTGATACGAATGGGTAGAATCGTAATGTATCGTAATATCCGTATAGGACGGTTTGTGATAAATTGAAAAATCATGTTTGTTGTTCATTCTACTAATTGTTAGGTCCAAAAAATTGATTGAGTTGTCTGTTTCTATTTCAATAGTGACTTTTTTAATGTTTTCATGAATTTTGTTAATATCCTTATGAAAAGTATCTAATTGCCTCTTAGTACCTGTAAAACATACCAAAACGTCATCCACATATCTATGCCAAGACAAGAAATTCTTAATCAAAGGATGTTTAAAGATCGACTTGCGTTGTCTGGTAGAGGTATGTTCTCTATTTTATTGATTAAGTCGTATGAGTTCCGTAGACTAAATTTTGGTTGGAAGTTACAATGGTTTGAGATGATATTGATTAGCCTTTCTGATAATTTCACTGATGGTGCAGTGACAAAGGAAACCACTGGTCTAATTGAAAAAGCTAATGTTTAGCGAAACATGTTGTGATATATTTTTTCAATAAAGTTTGTGGAGATCAAATCGTTTAGGTGTAGTTCGAGAATATATACATATATATGTTCAACAGTAACCCATTTCTTCACATTTAGTCTAAAGCAATAATTTTCATATATAAATTTTACACTTACTTGAACAAAGAGAAATGCTCCAGCAACTTTCTCTTTGGAATTAGCAAAGCTGAGCTGATCTTCTTGTAAAACTAGTTTCATAATCACAAGAAGAATGACGCCCAAACCGCTCAAAATATTACCCAAAAACAAGGTCACCTGAAACAAGCTGTATCCTCTTTGAGGAGTGTTGCCTGAAATGGCCATAAATTTCAAAGCGATTTTGATTGTTTTGTGGTACATTGCAACTTGTGGAATTCTTCCAGATGCAGATAGGAAATGAACACAAGTAAAATGTCTTCGATTCAGTTAATGTATTCCATAATGATAGCAATTTGGTTTCTATTCAACATTTTCTAAACTTCTCTGTAATCATCTCTTCTATTGTTGTTCCGTTAAGAATACAACAAATAATCGGTTCTCTAATGGTTCATTATTAATGAGTCCTTCGGAAAGGATACAAAAAAAACATGCAATACTATTTTCAGTCTACTTAACTATAGGGGTTATCTTTATAATTTTATAATAATTGAAGACCCTCAATTATTTTTAATTATTTCAGTTAATTGTCCACAAATTTTCGTAAATTATTTAGGAGAAAGGGGTTATAAGTTCAATTCAAAAGTTGCCTATCTATATGACGGTAAATGCCATTGATTTGAAATTTTCGTCATTATTTCTGGATGAAAAGCATGATCAGAAAAATATAAAATATTAGATTTGACCTAATGACTCTATTGTCGTATAGCATAGTCTGTTACACTGCCAGTTTGAACCATAATCAAGTATGCAATTTGTTTACAGCAATCAGTCAGAAACTGTACAATTTATAAATGAAAAACTCAAAAGGAAGAAATAATGGATCTGAAAGGAAACAATAAATCAATCGATACACCTTTTAATAATCAAATATATTTTTCTAAATCATATTCCTCGATTAAATTCTGAATTCAATCAAATTGATTTCATAAATAAAAAATTTAAAACTCAATGAATTACAAAATATATGAAAATGTTCATGAAGTTCGTTTCTTCTATCACTTTTCTTCCTTCACTATACTTTTGTGATCTGCAAAAGAAAAATTTATTTCAAAAATCACCTCCGAATGGAGACTGTCATTCTCATCATCATACACCAATGAATCACATAATATATGAACTCATACAAACGTATGTATGAAAACATACAAAATGAGAAATCAAATTGACAGCTCTGCCAGAGCTGTCAATTTGATTTCTCATTTTTAGATGCCTTATGTCATCTTTAAGAATATAGGTTTACAGTGCCAGAGTGACGATCACAAAGAAAAATATCAGGACTGGTAGGGTTTGGTCGAGAACTAGTGATACTAAAACGTTTCGTCTGCTACTGCAGTAGACATCTTCAGTGATGTATGCGTTAATTGTGAGGGCGAAAGTGGTATCTCCAAGCCTCGAGTCAGTCATAACAAGATCGAAGGGTGCCTCACATTTTGATGTTTTTGTTCAAAATTATTAATAATAAAACTAATTCACCAACGTTACTTTCTTTACTGCGATTTAATGTGCCTCCAAGGAGAATGCGCTCTTCTGTTACATTTAATATCCCTGTTTTACATAGAACTACTAAAGCTCCTCTTGCAACCATGTGTCGACTAGCAAATTATTATAACACACTCATTGATCTGGATTGGTCAATAACTCAAAATATGTTTAGAAACATTATAATCAAACAAATTATTAATTTATCATCATAATGCTAACTGATTATAATTACTACTCAAATAATAATAATAATAATATCTTCATTCGTCTTGAGAAACACAAGGTTTATAGACATGTCAAAACAAATGGTGCGATTGAAATCAGGCTATATACATAGGGTGACCACAATTTTTGAACAGAAAAAAAGTACACTTAGGATTTGTAAAATAAAGGTTTATTTTTTATTGTATACAAGTATACAGATGCAGCAGCAAGAAAACAAAGTATTTTTATTAAATATGTACCTATAAATATATACAATATACAAACGCAAAATTTAATTTTCTTTCGACGTGCCAGCTTGACTATCTGAATCATTTTGGTACCAATCGTATTTTTGGAAACTAAGGATAGCCTTCAAAATTTGTGTTGACCCTTTAAGAACTGGAACATTTCACTACAAGTCTCATTGAAGTTTTGTGTGGACTTGCATGATGGATTCCAGAGTAGATAACTTCATCTGCGATTTTTCGGAACTCCAAAAGTTATTTATATTTGAGAACAACGTTTCAAGTGACGCACTGGTCCCAGGTAGACAAAAAATAAACTCGCATAAAATCTTAACGTTTTTAACCCGTTTTCTATTTGCAACAGTTCGAGCCATCGATCTTCAGCACAAATATTTCTTGAATTCCATTCAGCAATTTTATCTTGTGTAATGTTGATTCGTTCCAGACTAATTTCATCGAACAATTCGTCCTGATTCGATATCGGACCTATGTAATCCTTGAAAGCTTCACATGAAGCTAAAATTTCAGGCCAATAAACTTGGTTTCTCAAGTTAACCCATCGAAAAAGCTTTAATTCACTTAAATTTGTACTCCAGTTCTGCAAATAAGTTACACAATTTGAATAGAGTTGCTTGATATGCGTGATAAAATTGTCCTGATGTCCATATCCATATTTTCGAGTTTCAAAAGTGACTCTCTCACTTTAAGCGGCAAAAATAACTCATTCAAGCGATTTTGAAGCTTATTTATGAGTTCAAAATACTGCAAAGCGGCTTCTGTTGCGCATATTTTGTCACCTTCCACATCTAAAATCACTTTGTGGAAGAGAGATGCAATGTTGTGTACAAACCACATCCAAGCTTCGCTGGTTGGATTTTGGAAAAACTGTTTAAAAATTGTTGGACAATTGTCAATAGATAAAAAATATGCTTTCAAGGGTTCGAACATATGTATAATTCGTTCAATGGCTGGCATTAGGCTCAAAAATCTAGTTTTTGAAAATGATAACATTTTTTTGTACTCGACACCAACAAAATCGCCAAACTGTTTTAATTTATCTACTCTGACTGTAAAAATATAGAAATGCTTAAAAATCTTAACCGCAATAACCTCGACATCAATTGGTAAGAGGTCCGTCGCATTTTGTACACAGTTGTTGAAAATGTGTGCCACACATCCAATTCCAACCAAGGGTTTGCCACGAGAAGCATTTAATTTGTGAAATAGATTGTTCACCCCTTGTCTTCTCATTCCGCCAAAATTTGTATTTGTATTATCAGCAGACAATCCAATACATTTGTCAAGTAAATTCTGGTTATTCAAAGCACTAACCACATAGTCGTTTAACTGCTCTGATGTTTCACCAGGTAAGTCGCGCAACTGAAGTAATTTCACTTGGATACCCTTTTCATAATCAAAGTACCTCACTATTATGGGCACAACTTTAATTTCCTTATGATTTGACGAATCAATCGTACTGTCATCATCTGGCACTCTTCAGTTTGAGGAGTGCCAGATGATGACAGTACTACCAACTGTCGAAAGCGCTCGCAGATAATTAATACAAGATATAAAGCTTCAAATCCTTTTTGTAGAATTCAATATTGAAATACTCAAAATGAAGGAAAATTAGTTGCATCAATCAAGACTTGGCAGCCGCTTTTATAGCCAAGACCACACGGAAACAACAAAAAACTCGAGATACACCGGTCATAACAACCACACTACCATATATTGCAGGAACAACAGATAAAATCAGCAGAATTCTTCACCGACATATCAACTTCGTTCGTACCAGAACGGACAATAAGGTCCATGCTTCGTAATCCCAAGGATCAGATACCACTGGAGTCACAAGGAGTGTATGAAGTACCATGCCATGATTGTGACAGGAGTTACATCGGCCAGACCAACAGACGAATCAACATTCGCAAAGATGAACACAAACTAGCAGTGAAGAGAAAAGTCACCACGTCTTCTCTCTTCCAACACGTACTTCAAACAGGACATAACATCAATTTCGATAACACAAAAATGCTAGCAAGCAACGAAAACTTTTACTCACGAACATTCAGAGAGGCTATCGAAATTGAAAAACGACCTAATAATATGAACAAGAGGGATGAGGCGCAAAGATTACCATCAACATGGAGATCCGTTTTATCGCTTCGCACAAGCAATCAGACCGCTCAACCCCAGAAGTAAAACTCGGTAGGAGAGACATTAGAGGCAGCTCAGGTAATAAGACCAAAACAGGTAGTCGAGCAAACACAGGTAGTGGCAGCAACGCAGGTAAAGGGAAACATCCATCCCTATAAATTGAGACACAGAGTTCGAACTAATCAGTCTAGTTGAAAAAATGAAAAAACCAGACATCACCAGAAGATGGCAAATGAGACTTTGCCGAAACGTTGTGAAAATAATCCTTATGGGGAGAAAATACACAGAACACGGAGCGAAACCCGAGAAAACAGCTCATCATACTTTATTCGTATATATATATATATATATATATATATATATATATATATATATATATATATATATATATATATATATAATAAATCATGATTTTCATGGAATTATTTTCCAGCAGCTTGACTGCTACATCTTTGCCCAGTCAGCAAACAAGCTGATCATTGAGTCAAATCAATTCCATTCTCGGAATAACAATGCTTTCAGTATTGCTTGCTAAAGACTGAAGACTGTACACTGCCTTTTATTTTAAAAAAAAAAAGAAATAAAATAGGATTTTATTGAACTTGAAATTGTTGATGAAATTGATAGAGACGCGTTAGTATCATTATCGTAACTTACCATTCTTCCCATCCTCCTGACCATCTTCAGGCATCATACTTCGATCCGATTCCATTGAGGCAGGACTACCGTACATCTGTTGTGGTACCCCTGTGTCGGCCGCCATTTGAGGTCCTTCGGACGAAGTGGGACCTCCGTGAGGGCCGTACGGATGACCTCTTCCGGCATGCGGTGGATACTGAGGATACTGATGATGATAGTACCCATGGGGCGGATACTGTCCAGAAGCCGGTGACGGATATCCTTGAGGGTGAGGGGGGTAACCTTGCTGTTGGGGTGGATAAGCGCCGTAACCGGGATGAGGCGGCCGAGCTGGTAAGGGGACTGACTGGGTATTCGGAACTGGATAGCAAATAGAAAAATAACTAAATGGGGTAGGCAAGTGAATGAGACAATTTATAGTTGAAGTTGAGGAGCTTGAAAGTTTTGAAACAGGTAATTTATATATATATATATATATATATATATATATATATATATATATATATATATATATATATATATACTATGGCCGAACATAAACCACTGTTAATTTTCAGTCAATTTTCAAAAGTATTCAAGACTATCAGTGACGTCAACGAATACGTAAAACAGGCAATCTTTGGTAGTCCTTAGAAACAGCTCTAAATTTTGTCTCTTTTTTTTCTTCAAATTTTTGTTTCGTTATCTTATTTGACATCAGAATGATTTTGAAGTGCGGATGTAATCTGAGAGAAATCGAAGACGTTTGAGGTATGATTCAATAGATCATTTTTAAAGAATATGATTCTTTAAGAAATTGAGAAAACGGCTGCTGGATGCATCATTATGGTTGATTTGAAGTAGTTACCTTCAGGAGGTATCCGAGAAAGATTTTTCTATTGTTGAACTTGTCGGAGTCAAGGAACTGAGTTGAATAATGATTTAAGAGATATAACAAATTGACTATTCATTTCTGAGTGATAAAAATGGGAGGTAGTAACTCGAAAGGAATCATAGTTAAATTATTGCATATACCTGAAAACACTTTACAATCTTGTTCCTTGAAGTTATAACTATGTAATGTTTACTGGGCAAGATGTTTTGAGAAAATGAGAGAGATGGATTATTTACTGGTTACCAAAGAAACCTATTTTTTGGAGAGAGGAGATAATCATGTTTAGTCCCTCTAGAATAGAAATAGAAAACGGCGTAGGCGAAGCTCTCTGGCTTACAGAGACAGACTTGTCTGGCCATCAGTACCACACCGTTAGCGGTAATGGATATCCTTCTAGATCTACCTCCTCTCCACATTTTTCTGAAGAGAGAGGCTAGATGGACTGCATATAGACTTGTACACATTGCCAATTGCACAAATCAATTTAATGCAGAGTGCAACAGACTGTTGGTTGACACTGGAAGGCACAGCATTCTGGAAATGACCTCTGACTCTATACACTGTCAACTACGAACTCTCTACTTGTTCCCGAAGAGAGAGGACTGGATCCTCTTGAAGAATGAAATATGACGAGCAGATAGTTGTTGGTTCACAGATGGATCAAAAACACCTTTCGGTTCTGGTGTCTTCAGTCGCAGACCCAGGACAGAGATATCAACCTGCCTAGGAACCTATGCAACTGTATTTCAAACGGAAATTTACGCCATTGAATGGTGTGCGGAGAGATTGGAAGAAACCAACCTCATACAAAAATCAATAGGTCTGTAGGAACTGTAGGACTGTAGGAAGAAGTGTGTGTCGCCTCTGTTTGGAAAATGATGAAACAGCAGAGCACATACTTTGTGCCTGCCCCGCTGGGGACCTAATCAGGTTTTTAGAGCCGTACTCTCACCATCTGACCTGAAAGACCCCTCACCATACAAACTGAGCGGTTTCGTTAAGAAGCTGGGTTTATTTGGTCAAGTGTGAATAGGTGTGAGCAACAATAAACCCTTGCGGGTTGCAGTGTAGGGTCGAATAGACCCACTCACTTTGGACCTAATCTATCCTAACCCTCTAGAATAAGTATCATTATTATTATTATCATTGATTTATAGACTTTTTTACCTGCTTTTACTGGTAAATTAGGGAGTAAATAGGCTCTTTTCAGGCTGTTGAATCTAGCCTAGAATTATTCACCTTATTGGGCCATATATAAAAAGCTGTTTCTAGATTATGAAAGGTTCGTCCTCTTCAATCTCTTCACGGCCATCTTGTAAACGCTTATACCACTAGTAAATCTTGTTTCAGTCAAAGCAAACTCCCTATAGGTCTTTGTGAACATTTCACACACTGTCTGACATTTTGTTTCATTTTTTCCGCAAAATTTGATACAAATTCTGGGATCCATTTGTTTCAACAAATGAAAATCGTCAAGCTTTCAAAAACACGTCTAACCTTAATCGTGGTCATAGATAAAGTAAACAATGAATGAAGCTGAAAATTTATACATACTTCAGGAGCACATATACCAACATAATAAAAAAATCTACAATCGGACTTTCCACACCCGTGAAATTTAAAAATTTCGTTATTTTCTGAACACACCTCGTATAATATGATATTTTGTTGCTTTGTTTCACAAATTAATTTTTTACGTTTCTGATCGCTCTTCACATAAGACATAGCCTTACCTTGAGGAGGATACTGCTGCTGGTACTGCGGCACCTGACCGGGAGGCATCATGGGATTCTGATGAGCGTGGGCAGTTGGCGGATGAGCTGTTCCTTGCCCCGGCTGGACGTGAGGCGGCACTGGACCGTGACCCGAGACGGTACCTGGTAAATTACCGGCGCCCGAAGGCAATCCAGGACCTGGAGGATGGGCGACAGGCGCCTGATGCTGCGGCACACCGTGCGGATGAACAGGAGTGCTGTGAGAAGGTTCGTGGGGGTGCGAGGTTGCGGGGGGATGCTCGTTGTGTGGGTGGTAGTGGGAAGCGCCAGAATGTTGATCGGGGTGAGGTTTGATGTCTTGTCCGTTGGTGGTTGGTATGGGGGAGCTCTGTAGAGGCTCCGGTTCTACTTTTTCCGGAGGGTCTTGTTCCATTGGCTAACGATGATGAAAGAAATATGGAAAAGATGAATATTTCGAGATTTTATTTCGAAATATTTATTTCCTTATAGCAATATAATTTACGATACAAACTTTTGTTTAATTTATATTCTCATTTATTTATTTAAAAACAGAATAACCTCCATTTTAACGAGACTTGACATAAAGCTACTGTTTTTAGAACATGAGATATGTCAAAAAGGTGCAGACACATTAACAATAGTCGGATTCAAATATAGAGGTTGAAACGTATTATTGATAGGGGAGCCCAAGCGGGGATTTCGGGATTTACTAAAGCGCGGCAGATTAATATACAGGGGGATACCTTGTACCTATGAGCCCCATTTATAAGGCCGCCTGTGAGAGATAAAGGATCAGATTAGTAAACAAAAATTGATCATCAGAAATTCTCGAGCGCGTCAGATTAAGGTAGGGTGAGTTAATTACCTGGTAAAAAGTGTATATTCCAGTAATCTGACAATTTGAGAGTGACGTAAAGAAAGGGGAGGGCAGCAAAGTTGTAAAAAAACTAACGTCATTTCGACATTCTCGAGCGAAGCTAATGTTTTTATTTTGAAGGAAGGAATTCAAGGATAACGATAATCTGACGATTTCCGCAAGCCGAAATAACAAAAATTCGTCGATAAAGTTTAATGCATGCAGCTGTGCGATAACTATATTTCCCTCTCCGAGTTTCTATTCCTCTATTCTCTATTCACTTTTTCTCTATCTATTACTCTCTCACTCCTTACTCACTCTGAATTCTGTTGCCATGACGCCATCACAGCTGATCACAGAGACTCGTTCGTGATGAAGATGATGATTAATTAATCAATTAATTGATGGATTTAGCTGTTACTACGTGGGAGGAAATCATAATGAAGGAAAGAGAAATTAAACTTTCTGTTTTTTACCACTTTCATTTGTAACTAACGTTACTGCAGTTTCGTCCTATAAGGACATTTTCAAACTTACACAAAATATAAGGACATTTTCAAATTTATACAATATTTAAGTTTGAAAATGTCCTTATAGGACGAAACTGCAGTAACGTTAGTTACAAATAAAAGTGGTTAAAAACATAGAAAGTTTCATTTCTCTTTTCCTCATCAATTAATCAATTGATTATAAAAAATTGAAATTTTTTGAGCATTGCTTTTCAATTAATTAAGTTCAATGATTTGAAAAAAATAAAAAAAATATTGTTTTTGTAAGATTAAGCGAATCCCTCTGGATAATCGTCAGATTATGAGACAGCACGTCTAAAACATAAAGATGAACCATATATATCCTAATCTGACGAGCTTGAGTATTTCAAAATGGCGAATTTTTTTTGCACATTATAATAATGGCCGAGAGTTTGCGTCAGATCGAAATCGTCAGATTATTGAATGAGAGCTTTTTTTTGTTGCACTTAACACCGCCTTAGAAAATCTGACGCGCTCGTTTAAATTTTTTTTCTTTTCACTTTCAACCCTTACGTACAACCACCCACATCATGCAAACGATCAGATTAACATACCAACATTATTAAAAATACGTAGGACATTGATGCTATCAATATCTGATGCGCTCGAGTATGTCCATGCAACAGTATTTTTTTACATATTTAAAAATCTTTAGCCGCTTCCCCCACCGATGAAAAGGTATATATTATATAACATTTTTTTCTTCTTATCATCTAAGCTTTGCAACCTAATATGTCTCAATGACGCTCGAGTAAATCCCCATTTTGCATCTGCTATTTAGCATTGAATGCATATTAAAAGCTATACACATGCTACATACATAAAGTAAAAATTAGCCCGGTTTTCGATATAATCATATCATATCATAAGGTATAAAATGCTCCTCGATGGAATTTGTAAAAATTTGGTGTTTTCAGATAACAAGTTAAATAAGTTTGACGTTTTGTATTGTGATCTGAGTATGAGACGAAAGTGGAAGTCATTTTTATTTTTGGTATTGCATTTGAGGTACGCACTGTTTTTGTTTAGTTTTTCGCTATGACGTAAGGTCACTGATTTATATAAACAGGTGGATTTAAATGTTATATTACTGTTATCAGTAAATGTGTTCCTACACAATTCTCTGTAGCCCAAATCAAATATCATTTTGATAAACTTTCTCAGTATTGTGAAGACTCCAGAAGTTTTTCTGGACTTTCCTCATAAAATGATGTGGCAGCTGATGGTGCTCTATACCAGTGCATAATATAAAATAATTAGATATGGCCTATGGAAATTTGATTTGAGATTATGGGAAATATAATTTTTTCAGTTTTTTGCCAATAGCATCTATGTGGTTATTGGATGATAATTTTTAGTCAAGTTCCAGACCTGAGAACAATGCTGATTTCGAGGTACAGCTTGTCAAATGTAAGAAGAGCATTCTGAATTCCGTTATGGTCGCGCGTACGTTTGTTAGAAAACAGTGAGAGAGAAATATTTCTCAAGTTTCTTCCTAGATTTGACAAACTGTATTTATTTCTATGCCACTGGTACTTCCCTGCTTGATGAATGGACAAATCATTCACATAAAGCAAAAAAAGCAACGGCCCTATGACGCCACCTTGCCAATGCCACCCCTAGATAACTTACTATCAATCTGTACTGTGAGAGTTCTGTTGGACATGTGTGAGTGGATCCACAGTTTATTTGGAGCTTGAATACCCATTGCCTCTGATTTAATTATTGAATACTGATGCATTATTGTGTTGAATGCACGATGTACGTCATGGTTTTCGTTGTTAACAATATACTCAGTGGCAAAAATTTAATTGCATACTATTTCTATCTATACACAGGTGATTCAAATAAAATGAGAACACTACAAAAACTACAGAATCGCGCAATGAGGATTATTTTGAGATGTGACAGGAGTACCCATATATCTTTAATGTTGAATACTTTAGAATGGTTATCTATAGAAATTAGGCTTGCATATTTAACGATGATTTATATTTACATTCTACTTTATTACTTCTACCTTCATATTTTGACAAATTTGTTATTTTTAATAAGCAAATCCATCAGTATATATTAGAATGAGAAATAATTTGTATGTGAATAATCAAACAAAAACGTTCAACACTAAAACATTAATTTTTAAAGGATTTATTGAGTATAACAGTCTACCTGAAAATGTAAAGTCTTCTAACGGTCTTTTTCTGTTCAAAAGAAATCTATTAAACCATTAAGATGATACCGAATTATTATGTATTATTTTTTTTTTTGTATTTTCAATTATCGTAAGTAAGACTAGTTATTAACGAATATCAGTATATCTTTTTTTCTATTATTGTGTTTATATGTATATTAATGTTAACATTATTATCATTGTTGTATATTAGGATGTATCCTATTTTGAATAAAGCATTTCATTTCATATTTCGGTTATGATAGAAGAAGGAAAAAATGTACTTTTTAGAATGATATTATACAATACACAGGCCTCGGAAATGGTAAGACCTACAAGGTCTATTAAATTGGAGGAGAGTTTCCTATTTTAGGAAACTAGCATAATCTCTTTTCAGATCGAGAATATCAGTAGTTGTTTTTGAAATATTCTCCACAAACTAGAATTGCCCAATTTTGATTTTCGGCTCTAATACCTCCATTGCGAATGATATTGAAAGGCAGAGAAACTTTCAATACTGTTTCATATTTGTTGTTCAGTATTTGTGTAGTCTCAAAAATGTAGAAGATATTAGCGTTTTAGGTATGTTAAGAAGACATTCTCAGATTTCTCAGTACTAATAAAGTAATATTTATTTGATTCAGATTCGATTCGAATTGAGAACAAAAACTATCTTTGAGAGAGATTGCACATCATAGTGTTATATCAAGTCCAAAAAATTATATTTGGAATTCTTGTCGGAGACTCTAGTTGTTGAAAGATTTGCCTTCGAATATTCTGAGAAAATATCAGTATTTTCTTAATACAACTATGCCAGGATAATGAATAGGAAACAATGGTCCTATTAAATGGCCACCACGTTCACCTGACTTGGCCCTTGACGAATTGAAAGAAACAATAAGGAAGGCTTGCATGGCTATAACTCCGAATATCATTGCAAGAGCGAATACGTGTTTAAGAAACAATTGACATTATTTATTATCTGTTTGTTACTTGGTATATTACATGTTCTTCTGATATGTGGAGTTGATGTATAGCCTTGAGTTCTAGAGCCAAAAAATATTAGTCCTTACTTTTATGAGGTAGCTCTGACCGAGAATTGTATGACCATACAGTGATGACGAGAAAAACTTCGAGAAACACATGTACTGTAATGCATAGCTGAATTTGTTATGACAGCGGCTACAAAAATCAATGGAAAAATCTAGAGGTCCGTATTGAAAATATTAAGTTGACGATTACATCTAATGAACGAAACATCGCATTGCAAATTGGTTTATCCTGCCATACATTTTTCCACATGAAAGTCTCATTTTTATCCAGGTAGTACCTAATACCAAGTTGTAAATTTACATGTTTCCCATGAGCTTTTTCTATTCTCGTTTTACTATCCAGACAACCATTAGAAAAGTAAGTTTATTTTTCATTAATTTAGTGGGATTTTCATAATTCTTGTTTTGTAATATGTAGAACAGTTTGAAATTCCCAAGTCGCCAAAAGTTTTTACAGCCAAAAATCATTCAAACCTTTTACATTATTTCAAACTCGAGTACAAGTTTCTCTTCTTAGAGCTTCAAGAACAAATATTGGAACAACAAAAATAATAAACGTATCTAGAGTTTATATAATTGAAACATTCTTGAACTTCGTCTTACTTGTATGATTACAAAAACGATTACTTCATTTTGTAGAACTGGCGACATAAAAACAAATATATAGGAGTAAACTGTAACATATTTTGTAACAACTATTATCATGAGAATTGAGCAAATCCATTACATTCTGATCAGTATAGCTCGAATCTTGAAAATAAATTTTTCCATGCTCAACTGAAATTTACGACAATAAACATAAAGCCGATTTTTTTTCATTTCATAAAATACCAAGTATCAAAACTGAAATACTGGAATAATGTCAATGAAGCAAGAGGTATTTTACCTGTATGTATTGCAGAATAATCGGCTGTATTTGCAACAGAAAAAGTACACACAATTACACACAAGTGAATACAAGAATAACAAGTGCCAGGTAAACAGCAATAAATATGCTAACTTTGAATGAGTGATCAAGATGTAGGATCTGGAATCCTCCACAATGGAATACAAATTTCGATGTGAATGAGAGTTAGACATAGCATATTCAGAGCTACAAACACAAAAGCAAAACTTGAAAAAGATGTCTTTTCTAAATACCTCTGGGTGTGCTTGATTTGATTCCTGCGCTGAAGCAGGATTTTCCATTTCGTTATCCTCAGTTTTAGGTTTAATGTCTTCTTGTCCTTTATTTTTATCTTTCTTCAGAGCTTCGTACTGTTTTTCAACCATCTTTTGGAATGTCTCATCATCCACAGCAGGCTTACAATGCTAAAATGCAGAGACGGTCAGTTCTGTGTTGTTGAGTTGCCAGTTATTTTTAGGAAAAAAGACAAACATTATTTATAGTCAATTCTAAGTTTTATATCTCGATAAAATACATTGAATCATACCTTTTTTAACTCTTCTTGAAATTGTTCGCTGCTCTCGACAAATTTCCTTTTTTTTGCTTCAAACTTTTCTTCGATCTGTTGCAGTTCAGCTTCGAGCTTTTTTTGATGCATCGTTAATGATTGAACTTGTCTTTTGAGAACTTGCATTCGGGCTGTAGTCACGACAGATCTGACGTCTGGTACTACAGTCTCCGAAAATATGTCATTTATTAACCTGTGGTTTCTCAAATATCTGGCATATGCTACGTGCTTAACGGAATAGCCATCGTCTTGGTCTAAGAGAAAAATAAATGATCTTGAAGTTGTTTACCTTTACAATCTAACAAAATACGAATATGTCTTACCGTCTTCGTCTTCAGCAGGTTGAATCTCGATCCGTCTGTCTGCTGCAGCTTGTTGTTTCGCAGCGGCACTTGTTTGCCTTTCATGGGTTTCCCCATCAGTACCTTGTGTAGCTGAAATAACTTTTTCAGTAAGAACATTAATGAAAAATTCAGTGCTCTTCAAACTGTAATCTGTTTGAATCATGTTTTGTATTTATAGAATCCAATCTGAGATACGGAATCTGTTTCTGGGGAAGTAGCTTACATATTTAACTGACCCCTGAGATTCAAAAAGATTCCTCTTGGCTAGGATTTAATCAAATAGGTGAATGAATGTCATTACGATGTCATCAATGACATAAGTAGATCAAACTTATTCCGTGACATTAAAAATCGTAATTCATGAATGAATTGTGTGTATTTTCTATAATATTATCCAATTTGGTACTGACGAGCCCTAAGGCAATAGTCTTATGGCGAAACATCGATGTATACCAGTGAGGATGACAGTGTTCCATGTAGGTGCAATTTATTACCATCCATTTAAAGTAGAACTTCTATGAATGATATCTGAATTTCATTCCATAACGAATGTTTGGAATACAAACTGAGTAGAGAAAAGTATCTTCTGTATAATTCAGTGTTCATGTAAAAGTATTTGTTTCGAAATAATTTTTTTCTTTCATGTAATTTAATGTTTATATGAAACTAGCTGTTTCAGGAAGGCTTTTTTTCAGTTTGTGTCTGAAAGTTGCTTCTTTGCATGATCTATACATCCATGTATAGAGTTACTCATTTTCAAATTGATTACTTTCTTCCTTTCTTTGAAAGATTCCCACATTTTTTTGTATCAAGATGGAGTAGTAGAAAGCCAAAAACTTTCTTTCCAAAAAAAAAGATTTTGAGAATATGAAACTACCCTCTTTTCGAAAACATTGATTTAAATTTATGAAATTCTATAGTTTACCTCAATTTTGATTAGTTGTCTGTGATCTTTTGTTTCGCTTGTCCAAAGGTTGAGTGGAAGACCATCTCTGTGCACTCCTGGTACTCAAGATGAACTCCACCTTTTCAGTTTATATGGAAAATGTTGTAGCTTATTTTGATAGATCTTATCTTTTTTGTAATCATGTGTTCTACTGGAGTTAACGAGTCCAATTGACTCATAGTAAATAACAAGTACCAGTTTCTTCATATTTCTTAATACTTCACCTTCCATCTTTATCAACTATTCATGCAAGACTGTGTTTTTAGATTAACCGTTTAGACTATCTTTGCAACATTATTCCCTGTTATATGAAGTTCAAATAAATTTCTAGTTTCGAATATTGGCACAATAGACGAGAGAAAATTTATAAATACCGAAGCTTTTTTTGTTTCAATATTACTTGTTGTCAATGAAAACATACTTGATTTTCCTTTGTTTTTAGCAGCCATGAACGCCAGATATGCAGGAGAACTATGGTATGTCTTTAACGTCTTCTCATATTCTACCTGAAATTGAAAGCATTCATAGACAAATATCCATTAAATATTTTTTTTATGTTCCTTTGAACATTCCCTTCACTTTTGATGTTGAAAAATCTATTTCTCTAGACTCACCTTTTCGAGCTCATATTCTTCGACAAATTCATTTTTCTCTTCCTCAGGAAGATCTCTCCACATCTGTCCGATGATTTTTCCTATTTCCCACAACTTCAAATCCGCATTTTGGGCCTTCACAGCATCCCATACTTTTCTGCTATACCTCATGTATGGCATTAGGGGCTTCTCTGGCGCTTTGGGCGGTTTTGGAGTTTTTGCCTCACTCTTCTAAAAAAAAAATAAAAAATAAAGTGCAATCAGAATATCAAATCACATTTATACAAATCAAGATTGAAAATAAATCAAATTTTCAAATGATACCATTTTGATGACCTCCATCTTCGCCATTGCAATAAATTGAAAACAATGGAATTACCCACCTGATTTGGTCAAAATGTTCAATTGTCCTATTAATAAATAAGGGTGTAATAACACTTCCAAAATACAAATCATCAAATTATAAAACAACATCAAAAATTAATTGGCACTCCAGGGCGACTTCATTGATTCCAGTGGCACATTTGCTTTTTGAGCTGCAGGAAAACCCGAAAAAACCTGCCAATGTCCTCTCTTTCATAAAACAAAATGTAGGGTGTCTCCAGAGGCTCCAATAAATTCAAAACATCGCCAGAACACTTACTGACACGACTATCATCAAACTTAAACCAGTCCATTTCATCTTTGACCAATGCGTAATAATGACTAGATTGAACGCCAGAACCACAGTGAACAATGACTGCATGAAGATCATAATAGTGATCTGCTAGATTGAAGTGTTCATCTATTTCGAACCTTCGTATGAGTTTGGTGCTTCCTTCAGAGGTTAAGTCATATTTGAAGATCAGTGTTATTATTAGATTGACTGGTGCCTCAGCTATACTTGTTTGGCAATACAGTCGATCATCACCTCTTAAAAAGTTCCATTTTCAGATGATTTACCAATAAGCTTCGCATATGTAAAATATTATTTACGGTACACAAAAAGCCAATAATATAGAAATGGAAGTTGAATTTATTGAAGTTCACAATTTACACAGTTGAAGAGCTCAGGTCAAAAAAATACAATGCAACTGAAAGTAAACAAATATATATATATATATATATATATATATATATATATATATATATATATATATATATATATATATATAAAATATCATAGTAATCAAATAATCTTGCAAATGCAGGTATTTATGAAAAACTGGAAGATATTTATTAAAAAATTCTCTTGGTGGATAAATTTCAATGTCACAAAGCAGATCCAATTGCTCCAATTAATTATGCCATACTTTAGAACATAGTAAAAAAGTGAATGACACTAACTTACTTAGTTTACTGCACATACTATTATGTTCTACCCATTTCAAGTTGGAATCCATCTGTACTCCCAGATATTTAGTAGATGTTTTGTTATCACAATTGGAGAGACTTATTTCAAAAGTGAGGTTTTCTGATTATTGTTCATTCTGAATCAAGTCATTTGACATGAGAACCATGGACGAGCTTTGTCCAAAATCCTTTTGTAGATTATGTAAGTATCCTGTTTTATAATTTTTTCCACTTGAACTTGCATCATCTGCACCCAATGCCTGAACAGCTCATTAGAATAAATCAGAGGCAGAAGTGGCCCCAACATTGACCCTTGTGACACTCCTCCAAATAATATCTTTTTATTACTTCTAGTATCAACCATATCAACAATTTGGTATCTTTCAGTAAGGTAAAATTTCATTATGTACAGACCGACACCTCTTACTCCATAGAAATTTAAATTATTTGATGAAACTGAATGGTTTACAGAATCAAATGCCACAGTTAGGTCTGTGAAAACGCTGACAAACTTTCTTTGTTCTCAAATGCGTCTTTTCTGTGAGTTGTGAGGAAGGCTGTTACAACCTTATTCAACCAGTTCAACCCTCAAAAGTATGCTTATTCAAATATATTAGCAATACAGTTGGGTATGCAAATCAAAGACAACTTTTCCATTTATATCACCAAGGTTTTTAAAATGTTATCAATTTCAGAGCTTGATTTCTTGTGTAATTTCTTCTTCCTTTCTTTAGGAGTCTACCACAGACAAGTCGTTCCCAATATTTTGGACACTAGTTGTTTTTTTAAGATATTTAAAGATAGTGAAAGATCATATATATCAAAACTCTATCAATTGCTTACAATATTTTTTTGTACCTTGGGAGCTGTCTGACTTGTCCATTTAGTCCAAGTCTCCAGAAAACACTGCAGCCTCTTGGGCTTATTGCGTTTATCCTCCCATCGTCTCGTTCCCTGTTCTAGTTTGTACAGGTTCCGTGTTGGATGTTCGTCATATTCTTCTGGAAGTAATTTCGTACCTCTATATATTGCCTGCCTCGTGTGATTCAGTGCCTCACATTCGCATAAGATGTGTAGAGCTGTTTCTATCCCTTCGTTACATAATCTGCAGCTGAGGTCTCCGTTGTACACCCCCATTTTATTCAGGTGTCCTCTAAGCGAACAATGACCGATTAGTAACCCTGTAATTATTCTGAGCCGATCCATACTATATTGAAGTAGTTCTTCAGTTTTCTTCTCAGACGGTTCCCTAATGAAGGTTCTACTGTATTTATTGCCAGGTACTTTTGTCCAGTACTGCTTCTTATTAGTCCGTGTCCTAATCTGGTTTCGTACCAATAATTTTGGTACCCCCAGAGCTGGTTCAGGACCTATATATGAAGTTGATGATCTGCGTCTAGCGCATTCATCAGCATTATCATTACCTGTGATTCCTGAATGCCCTGGCACCCAGTATAAAATTAATTTGTTCCTGTTTACAAGTTCACTCAGTTCTTTATGACATTCCCAGACTAGTTTTGATGTCACCTTCGGGTTTGTCAGAGCCCCTAGTGCGCTCTTGCTGTCTGTAATAATATTGATCCGCTCATTTCTTTGAGGTCTCAATTTAATAAGCCTTGCACACTGCAAGATAGCATACACACACTCAGTATATTCCAGCTCCAGTTCCATGTTTGGTCTTCGATCCGTCTGTATACCAGGTGTTTTTTCCAAACATGTTTTCGGGGTGACTAATGGTCTTCCACTCTTCACGGCTTATGATTTTGATCGTGAAGTTTGTGTTAAAGTTGTACTTCGGTGTCATGTGGTCCGTGCACATATTCAATATGTGCTCCTCCACTTGTTTCGAAATTTCTGTTCACTCCGATCTTTTGTAGCTTACAATATTACACCAACATGAATACTTCAGTACATGTTTTGCTTTAAAACCTTAATAAAATATATATTTTCACATTCAGGCTTCTGTTTTGACCAAAAGAGGAATTTCTATACATTTAACATGTTTCCCTTCATATCAGATAGTTGTAAAAATGTTTGTATTAATAGATGTATTTATTTGATTAATTAGAAGTTTAACTGCTCTCAATAAAATCATCTGTTTTGTTTGATTGGGGCTAAAACATCGCAAACATGGTTTCAAAATCGGTTGTAGTTTCGGCATGTTTTCTGCTGAATCAAAACAAAAAAATACAAATAAACTAACCAAAGCATGTACTTACTGTGGCACTTTTACCAATTTTCTGTGGAATAAATCCTGGATGCCCATTTGGAGTAGATATAAAAGGATTTGTTTCTTTCTGGAATGAAAAGGAAAAAAATTAGAGTACTTGCTCATTCGTCACATTATTATTGTTATACTTGGTATTATAACAATTCTATATTCATTTTGGTACCGAATAACATAACTAGAGCCAATCTTTTTGTGAAAACGAAGAGGATTTCATATCATAAGAACTTACTGTTGTACTGGAACTTGATCCTCCAGAAGCTCTTAGTCTCTCTAAAAAAGAATTGGAATTATCAGCTTCATACACATTGTTTTTTTTAATGTGCAGTGATACGACTGTCCCATGCAAAAACAGTGGACAGCCAGAGAACAATGATTTCGTCAAGAATGAACAGGTTGAGTTAGAACCGAAAAGAACAAACATCTCACTACTAATTTTCACACGATTCAGAAAATGATAATCGAACCTAGGATTTCAGGAAATAACATAAATAATTATAGTCATTGATTGCTACATAAATATAGATGAAACTAACTCTCTACAGAACGATCTTGATGGAAACTCATTCTTGAACCATGCAGAACAATAATAAACTCAAAAACTTAGGTATTTACATAGATATTTTTTTTAATCTTTCAAACTGTTTGGGTTATTATGAAAAACTTGTTACCAAGCAGACCAGAAGGATAGTTAGTACTCAATTCTTGACTTCCTGTGTGAAATCATTTAATTTTCATCATCTTCCAGGTTATTATATGAAGAAGTTATATGAAGCAATTATGAAATATGAATGAAATGATAAATGCTTGAGTTGTGGATGATATTCCCTTGTAGTCATTAAAACTCGCCTTGTCTAGAAAGAACTGAGAAATATTTATTTAGAAAACCTCTTGAGTGAATATTTTTATAGTTACAGAAATAAACCAGTAACCAATTTTATCAAATTATTCAATCTCATACATGTACTCATGACTTGATTTTGCATTGTCATTGTATAGAATTACCCAGAAAGTTGATATGTATGTAGGTACGTCAGGATTTGAATTAGATAAAAATGACACTCCTGATCTATCGCTTGTGTTCTTTAAACATTCAATCCCAATAAATATTCCCGCCAAGAAATAGTATCAAACTCAAAAAGTTCAATTTTGCTTCCACCGAAGATAAGCTAATTAGGTGCCAATGAATTCTTTGTCTCACAACATTTTCAGGAACCGATATATATATTGCTTAAAGCTCATACACACTTCTGACCAGACAGACAGAATCTAGATGCTTGTCAGCCATATTTATGGACAAAATGTCTACGCATTGTATTTCATGTCTTTGTTACTTCTTCGAGCCGACAAATATTGGACAGTTCCCTTTCTTAAGCACTCAACGAACATCGAAAATCTTTTTTTTTATCAATATATGGTTTTACTATATTGGTCAATCCGGTTTCTGTCCAGTTCTTTTAAAAGATTCACGTGAGTAAACTTTTTTCTATGCTCTAACCACTAGTCAGCCTACAATCTTCGTTTTCTTCGACATTTATCCTCAGTCAAGAAATTAGACATGGGTCAAGCGTAACACCTAGAAATTTTATGTTATCTACCATTGGAGTAGATTTATGATCTGATTCAGCATAAATAGATTCATGACATGTTTTGGATTCACTAAACATCATCATGCCAGTTCAATTTACATTAAGTTTCAAGGAATTTTTTGGCACCATTTTGGGAGCAATCATTGTTACCATTTCCGACAACTCTGCATTATTTCGCCCACGGGTTATTACTCATGTATCATCTGCAAATTGGTATACTACTCCAGGATTGAGGGTTTTTGGTAGATCACTGGCATATATTGAAAAAAGAATTGACCCCAATATCGATCCCTGCGGTACTACATAAGTTTCTCTTGAATAATAATGTTTACCGTGTTCGTTGATACAGATGGCTAATTGCCTACTCCTTTGATGCCACAGTTTTTTAGTTTATACAGTAGTATGTAACAGTTTACTAGATCGAATGCCTTCAAAAGGTCAACATTTTAGCCGACCACAGTAATCTCATTATCGATATTTTTCATGATATTTTCAGTGGCGTTATAAGTTTCTAATTCTGTTGAAACATTTTTTTCCTAAAGCTATACTGATTCGGTGTCAGGATCTGATAACAGTTGAGTCTGTTACAGATAGTTCTCTCCACAATTTTTTAAGGCGACTGCAGCAGTAAAATTGGCTTTTAATTCGGTAATGCGGATTAAGGATCTTTTTTATAAATGGGAACTATCATTTTCGCCTACTGGAGTAGTGATACCCCAGCAAAACTGCGATAATCTTTTAACCAGGAAGAGGAATTTGGATGTTTCAACTCCACTTTCCCCAGTCTTCAGGTTATTCCATTTGTAATGGGGCTGAAATATCTAGGTATTATTCTTGATGAAATACCCACTGGGAAAATTTTTTACACAAACTCAGACTTCCTACATCGAAGCATTTGTAGAAAATCTTGAGTCTTAGGCCCCAAACGAATCTAGTGGATTATGTAATGACTATCCGACCAATCATAAACGAAACAATAGTTTTTGATTCTGAATCGAGTTTTCGTCGGAAGATTGGTCTTAAACTTTCAGAGGCATCTAGGCTGTATCCTTTTATAGTGCACAATTGCAGAAATATATTTTACTAACATTGTTGCCGTGAAGACTTAATATTTTTCTAATGTTCGGTAGAAGTTAGAATATTGTTCCACTATATATTTCTATATGGAGTCCTCGCTAAGTTTCACATATTATTGGGATCGCAACCGCAATACATGCTTAGCTATTAAGCACAGCGGGGAACACATTACCAGTTGATGATTAATAGATTCAACTTTGAAAGCTTGGAGTTTAGAAGATGTTCAGCGTTTATTTCATGCCTCCATTAATTGGTTAATAATTTTATTGACTGTTCTGATATACTTAAGTCATCTGAATTTACGGGTGCCACAAGTCACAGGCAGAAACAATTTAACGTTATACAATTCCCGACCAAAAACTATTGTCCTCATGAAACCACACATCATCACAATGTGAAATAATTTCAACAAAATTTGTAACTCTTGTGATTTATTCTGGGATAACTTGAAGCAAATTAAGCAGCATGTAATACAAAACTTGTGATATTTCACTTGTTTTTCTTCCACTGTACTTGAAGTTATCTATTTTTGTAGTGGCATTTTTTTTCCTTTTCCTTTTGTTATTTAAAACTGCTCTGTGAGGGGATTATACAATCTGCTGGGCAATAAATACTATCATTATTATTATTACTATTAATTGTCAGGTGGCTTTACAGTAAACGGTTCAGATGATGCTGACTTGTGTCCAGAGACAGTCAGTTGTACGGTTCAGATGATGCTGACTTGTTATCAATTAAATTGTTTGATACTCGATGGCAGAATTTCACGTTTGTGAAATTTTCACAGCTCAATTTTTTTCTCAAAAGAGGTAGCCATGCTTGGTTAAAATCCAGTGAACATGTTGCCACATTCCCGGTCCAATTAAAATTATACAGCGACTTTTGACCCAGATCTGCAACTGACAAATTGTTGTCTGAATTCTAATCATCTAAAGGAACAATTCGTTCAAGCCAGACTTCGCTTACATACACTGTAAGTGTACACTGTACACCTATTCGAAAACAACTACTACCCTGGCTAATACCACGACGGGCGTTAGATTATATCCAACAGGTGTCTGCATTCTTCACATAAGTAATTTCTATATATGCTTTTTGCGATACAACTGTCGGAATTGATTTTCAATTATTGGCAGGGGCACATTTGCAGACCGGTTTCGGGCTATTTGGCCCCTCATCAGTGAAAGATAATGTCCTTCATCAACACAAAGATTGTGTTGATTTAGATTAGTTCTATTACAATATGGAATGATCTACATTTCGCATAAAAACCACAATGATATAAGTTTAGAAGATTTTAAGTAAAATATTTGAATGAATGAACCCCGTTTTTACTCAACTATATAACAGGTAAGCACAAGATATGGTCAGCCTACAACACATCAAAATTTCTGGGTATTCAGGTGAGATACATTTCTCTGTATTCAAGTGAGTTACATTTCAAGTGAGACCCTCATATGCCCCAAGTATGTTTAGAGATTAGAGATTTAACAGAACTTCTATCGTTGCTATTCAGAGCCTTTGTTATTTCAGAATGAAGCAGCTTCTTCTATCTTATTGAGCTTGTTTACTGCTGAGATTTGCAGTCACCATACAGAGCCCAAACATACGGAAATCTAGAAGCGCAACCAGATATACAAAGTATTTTTTAAATTTCAAAGTAGTTCTGACTACAAGCAAATATTCTATTGAAGCGAAACAATTTCCATTATCAAAATCTTGAGTTATTTGTGTCTATTACTGCGCAAATCAATTATCGAGGTCATTAAAACTAATGAAGGTGATATCCTCATGCTTTGTTAAAGGAATTTGTCAATGAAATGACTGATGGGACTTCGGTGGAAATGTTAATGAAATGAAGTGTTTATTTAAAAGGAAATTTGCAGTTACCTTTCAAAATGTTGAAAGTCATGGGAGCGGCTGCTGACAGCAAATCTGAACAACAAACACAAACGAAGCAATGAGCTCTAATCTACAAGAATATTACAGATATCTCCAAATATTTTGAATGATACTATTGATTTTTATATAATTCCATAGAACAAATATATGAAGTTAAAAACATCCACGTTTTAAAAAATGTAGTGATATTGCCTACATTTTTTAATTCCTGAACATTAAAAAATTAAAACACAGTTCAGGATGTCTGAGTTATGTCTTCAAATTACCTATATTTTACCAAAAAAAAAAGATCATTCTTTTCATCGCACTAATT
Source organism: Leptinotarsa decemlineata (assembly GCF_025532065.1). NCBI lineage: Eukaryota > Metazoa > Arthropoda > Insecta > Coleoptera > Chrysomelidae > Leptinotarsa > Leptinotarsa decemlineata. The sequence continues at coordinate 11,162,823 of NW_027412684.1, forward strand.
TTGAATTGATGATATGTGTGACAGCTGGACAATTATTCTATATTGATATTTCTAACCTCACTATTAATGTTCTATGTGAAAATCTACTAATGTCATACATTTTTACGATACTGTTCGCTGGTCTGTAATTTGTGCTCCTTTAAAAGAGGACATTAGGAAAAAACCTTTTTGGCTTTTTACTTGGTAGTAGACTTCGTATTCTTTCAATTATATAAGTCATAATAAAAAATGTACACTAGCGGAATTTACATTATACTATAAGGAAGTTCCAGATATGCCATCTATTGGACATATTGAAACTAAGCCAGTCCTGTCAGCTGTTTTCACATATTGTTGTGGTTTCTTGTGCTTCCAATGGGTGAAAGTAATTTATTTGACTCATTTATCAGTTTCCTATTTCTATAATAAACACACAAAAAACATTACTTTCACAAACTCACAAACATAACCTATGTTTTACAATCAATTATTCTGATCAGCAGTCAGCTGTTTGAGTGGCACCATTATTGGTAGAATTTCTCTCCTATTACTTCCTCAATGAAAAAACTGTGAACGATTAGTTACTTGGCATTTCCATGTCTGTCCCAATGTCTCCTTTGGGTTCATCAGTGACCCAAGTGTAGCCGGGATGTCTAGAAAATATGGATCTGCTCATTTTGTTGAGGCCACACATTAATGTTTTTTGCACAACATTGCATACACTTGAGCCTGGAAGACTGACCGACAGAGGAACTGAAATGAAGATTTCTTCTCGCACAGTATATTCCAGCTTCCATACCATGTTCGGTTTTAAACTTGTCTGTATACCAGCATGTTTTTGGGATGATTGTTCATTATTCACTCTTTGCGTTTCATGACGTTAACTGTGACGTTTCTGTCGAACATGTAGTTTGATGTCAAGTGGTTTGAAAACAAGTTTGATGTTTTCCCACATATTTCAAAAAAATGCATTTAGAAAAAACACTTCCAATCTGAAATTCTTCATATTTTTTTTTAGAATATTTGACAGTTGGCAACAAACCTGACCCATAACATAATCTGTAAATAATCTAAACATTTTTTCTAATACAGAACAAGTATTCATCGATAATTGTTGATTTTTTCTTTTTTTTTTTTTTTCAAGTGAAAACCCAAAAAAGTTTTTGTAGTGCAACTGAAAAATAATTTTTTTTTGGAAATATCGTAATATATGAGGCTTACTTAAATACAAGATATATAAAAATAATATCATGCTTTTAATTAAATAATTTCTTTCAGATGCTTATATAAAAAGTCATAAAAACGGCCTTATGAATAATATACACATGCGATCAAAAGCTTTCTAGAAAACATCTCAACTATTTTATACTCTATACTTGAATACTACTGGAAACTGGAACCTTGGAGATTTATAAATTGATTTAGTTTTCATTACTCAATAAAAAAAGAATGTCTTACGATTTGAAGCTTGTGGGCTTGGCATTTGCATGGCTACTTGTTTGTAGTTTGCGGGTAGAGCCATTTTATGCTGTTACCTGGAATAAATAAATAAATAATAATTCATCCACATAGTAAGTAATGTACTACCAATTTGTAATTTTTATTTTTTCTCCAGTAAGTAGTTTCTGAAAAGAGTGAGTGACTCAAGATTTGTTATCAGCATAGATAACATTTTTAGAAAAAGCGTGAGCCATTTAACTGAATAATTATCCAGTAAAAAACAAACTATGCTTGTCTGTCACTTCTATGATTTATTCACAATATTCATGCATTAATTAGCGCTCCGAGTGCAGTCCGGCTATCTATAATAACACTGACATGGCCAGTTTGTTTAACCTCAATCAATATTTCTCATACACTGCACCCGAAAAACCTATGTGTATATTACAGCATCCTTCTCATGTTAAAGTTTCGATTTGACTACATATTGAGTGTTCATCATCTATTCTTTGTGGTTTGTAAGTGTCAAAACTTACCATTTATACTAGTGAATAACTTCATTGCCAATGTTCTACAGTTGCGAAACTGGTTTTTCTGTTTGTGAAGATTAGATTGATGTACATAAACAGAATGACGTTTTATTCTGACAAATTAATTTTACATAACAACTGAGTTTTGACTGATTAAAAACTACCAAACCAACCTTCACAATATGAGAGACCAATACAGGAAAACATTATGGGAGGAAGTGCCATTTGTGGTAGTGTTTCAAATAGGATTTGAGAATAATGGACACGGTTTGAAAAGCATCGACCATTCAGTTTGAGAAACTAATTTTTATATTGTAATCATTTTGTTGTGGAAAATAAATTGATAATGTAATTTTTTTTGCAATGTGACTTTCAGAAATGTTCAGACAGTGGGAAGGTAAATAAATCAAAAACAACTAGTTGAAACACTAAGTACCCACAACAATGAAAAAAATTAGCATTATAAGTATGTATTGGATTATATTTTGGTATAGCTTGGTTTTAGGTGCTTGTTGGGACTTCTTTGTCGTACTACTAAAGATATTTTCTAGCTCTCCCAAAATTTTATAAGAGACAGTTTAAAAAAGGATACATACTATACTTACTATCCAGCTAATAGTGTTCCTGAATTATTCAATTGATTAAATCACCATTAACGTAAACATTCAGCAAACCCTTTTGAAAATCTGTTTTCATTCTTCTTCTCTGTGTGTCTTAATCGTTGGTTGACGGTCTCAGAAATTTGTGTCGGTTATGTATTCAAGATTACACCATCGCCACAAGATGTCGCTGCCAAACCCTAGGAAAATTAAAATAAAACCCAACCTAACCGTTGATTACTAGTACTGATAATACATTAATAATATATTGAGAATATTTGAAAATTGATTTGAAACAGTTGCTAAACCTAACCAAACCTAACCTATATAAGTGCGCCGGACCTAACCTAGGAAATTGCCCAAATAAATTAATTCGCCAGTCATCGATTATTTTGCGAAGTGCGGTATTTGACGAAGACACTGTTCTTTGAATACAAATTCATTTTGGTATTTTCGTAACGACTAGTTCAATTTGTACAACCTATCGTTTAACTGAGCATTCAAAACTAGAATTTCAAGATATTTTTTGGGATGGAATATCTTCAATGTTCACACTCTTCAACTTTTTACCTTTTCAATCTGGAATTTATCACTATGGATAACATCTGATATAATACAATATTTTATGTACTAGAATTGAATCATCACCGTGTTAGGAATCACACGTTAAAAGGTAAGACCTCGTTAGTCCTTAGCTTGCACAAGTTTTTCAACTTCTGAGAGTTGTCATTCGTATGGGGGCGACAGCTGATTAACGGAAAAACAGATTTTAAAAAGATTTTTTTAAACAGATCATTGTTGAAATATATTCACTAGTAAATCAATCAAACACGCATAATTTGCTGATTGTTTTCCATTTCTTTGACAGTTTCATATTTTGACTGAAGCTGCGCAAAAATTTATTTAGTGATACATAACTTTCACACTGGTACAGATGAATCAACAATCGTTTGTGACATAGGCTGGAAGGGTAGCTTTTTATATTCCTGTGAAAGATTATTGAGAAAAATAGCAAAAAGGAAAAATTGCGCTGGGATTTGAACTCTTGTAACCCGTGATCATCGTACCACCTATTTTACACCACTGAGCTATTCGGTATTAATTTATAAATCCATACTTTCCATCTTAAAGCCATGCCACTAGCCGTATTCATTTTGTAAATCAAAATGTGTTTGATTCGATAAAACATAATTATTATGAGTAATCGAGTTGCCTTGAAACATTGTTGAAATACTATTCGTCAAATATTATCAAGTATGTCATGACTATACCTCACGATTTGATCTCCACAAACTTTATTTGAAAAGTATATCAGGACATCTTTGGCTGATACAGTAGTTTCTTCAACAGTGATTTGAATACTGTTGAAGAAGCTACTGTGTTAGCGAAACATGTCGTGATATATTTTTCAAATAAAGTTTGTGGAGATCAAATTATTGTGGATCTTCATCAAGTAACGGCCGAATCAATCAGAAAAAAAATATGCCATGGCAAAATGTTATAAATTATTTTTTCTACACCCGTACTCTAACAATACACTTATATGACCATAATCCGTTTCATAATGATATCCATTATGATACAGATTTTTCATAACGATACAGATTATCAACCAATAGAAACCCATAATTTTTCAATCAAGAATCCTGTTCCTTTGTTTGTCCTAGATTCTAACCTAAGTAACTAATTGCTTTATTTGTCAAAATCAGTTTTCATATTACCTACCTATATTATCAAAATGTCTGAAAACAGCGATATAGAAGGAATACCATCGACTCCAATATTTTTAAAAGATCAGATTAATTACAGTTGTTATATTCAATATAAATATAATTAGAATCTTTATAGTTTTCATATATCCATGATAATACCATTAAGTTTGTGTTTTAAAAAAAAAATATGAGTTAATTACTGTAAATGTATTCAATACAAATATAATATTTATAGTTTTTCATTATTTATCGGGTTTAGAAAAAATAGCGTATGCAACTCTCATGTAATGGTTATTAATACACTCGCATATACCATACAAAACTCGCCTTCGGCTCGTTTCGTATCCCGGTTAATGCTCGTGTCTTAATAACCATCATTACATGATCGTTGCATAATATACTAATAACTGTCAACTACTGTTCGAATATTTTTCGAAATGCCATTTTCCCACCAAGAAAAATGTAATATGTTAGAATCCTACTTGGTTTGCCAGAAAAATAGCGTAAGAGCACTCCAACACTAGAGCAATTCGTTCCCCGATCGTGAAATACCTAATAGGCGTTTTTTTGCTGTGCCTCATCGTCGATTCAGGAACAATAAAAAAGTTTTTGAGAAGAGGAGAACTAAAAAACTTTTTGTAATATCTAAAGATACAGAAATTGACGTTTTAGCCTACTTTGAGGTAAATCCAAATAATTCCATTAGATATTCATCTAGAGAAATAGCTGTTTCACTGCCTGTTATTCAACGAATTCTGAAGAAACATAAGATTCCTCCTTTTAAGTTAAGACCAGTGCAAATACTAGAACTTGGTTACTCTGAGAAAAGATTGGGGTTTTGTCGGTGGTTTATGAGTAAATGCAGATAAAATCCAAACTTCTATAGAAATATTATATGGAGCGATAAGGCTAGTTTTTCAAATTGTTTGATGTAAATAGAAATAATTTTCATTATTGGAGTAGACATAATCCATTTCTAGTCCATCCCCACAATACCTATAGAGGTAGAATTATCGGTCAATTTTTCTACAATGGTTCTTTGAACGGACCCCGAGTGTTGGAAGAGTTTTTCGATGATCTTGATCTGGAAGCTCGTCAGATGATCTATTTTCAGCAGGATGGAGCACCAGCACATAATTTCCGTGGCGTAGAAAGAATGTTGCGAGACTGTTGTGGAAACAAATGGATTGCTACAAATGGTCCTGTTAAGTGTCCTCCTCATTCACCAGACATGACACCTTTGGATTTTTATTTTTGCGGATTTCTAAAAACTGAGGTGTACAAAATGAAACATAATAATGTAGATGAAGTGAAAAATTATACTGAAACTATAATTATCAGAATTGATGACCTAATTGTGTTGAAAGCAACACGTACTGTCAAGAGAAGGGCTCAAATATGTGTTCAACAAGAAGGCGGTGTTTTTGAATATTTACTCGATATTTTATAGCTCTTTATACAACAAAGAATTTTTTTGTACTATTGAAATATAAATATATATTTTCACATAAGTCGCTCATTTTCAACTTTAGGAAGAAAGGTGGTATGAGTTTTGTTGTTGAGAATGTTATTACGAATATAAATGCATGATAAAATATAGTTTAAATATAAATAAATATACCTAGTTTAAAAAACTAAAAAAACACGCTTTTGAAGAACCTCCAACTAAAAAGTTAAAAAAAAAATGTTATAAATATAAGCTTAAATCAATAACGAACGGAAAATACTAGTATTATTGGGAAAAAAACGACGGGCGCTTGATACACAAAAAATATGGCACAAAGCGCCTAGGCGTATAAAAAAAAAATATGTTTAACTTTGTAGTTCGATGCTCTTTAAAAGCGTGTTTTCTTATGTTTTTTAAACTATATTTATTTTTCATGTTTTAGTTTCTTATGCTAAGCCCAAAGCAGCAGGCGCGCAAAGGGGGGTTACAAATAAGGCAGCAGGCGCGCGTGTTGATAAAAATCCTTTTTTTAAATGAAAAAATACATGTAGAGTGAGTTCGAATTATATCAAGGAAGTTACGTACAGCGCCATCTGCCCGCAAATAGATCAAGCAATAATGTCGATATATCAAGGAGATTACGTACAGCGCCATCTGACCGCGAATGTATCAAGCAATAATGTCGATAATTCAAATACAGATCCCAAGCTTGAGAGTTACAAACAAACAAACATACATAGGTACATACAGGTGAAGCTAATAAAAGCGTGTTGAACAAATACTTTTTTCAAATGAAGAAATACATGTTAAGTGAGTTCGAATTATATGAAGGAGGTTACGTACAGTGCCATCTGCTGGCGGATAGATCAAGCAATAATGTCGGTAATTCTGTCAAATACAGATCCCGAGCATTCAAACGGGAAAGAAGAGTTACAAAAAACAAATAAACATACATACAGGTGAAGCTAATATAAAGCGTGTTCATGTTAATAAAAGAAAATACTTTTTTCAAATGAGGAAAACGCATGTAAAGTGAGTTCGAATTATATCAAGGAGGTTATGTACAGCGCCATCTGCCCGCGAATAGATCAAGGAATAATGTCGATAATTCTGTCAAATACAGATCCCGATATGAAATAAAAAGTAGAGTTACAAACAAACATATATACATACAGATGAAGCTAATATAAAGCGTGTCAAAAATATCATTTTATGAAATATTTTGAGAACACGACTGTATTTTTTTTGTTTTTGGCATCGAGAAGACCATTAAAAACGCTAGTAGTTTGTCCATTAAACAAATTCGTAGTACCAATAATAACGGGGTTGGCAATGGGGCCGAACTCCAAGTCTCTTCATAGACTTTTCTAAAGCATTTGACTGTGTTAGTCATGAGATTCTATTATCAAAATTGTCAAGGTACGGACTGAGGGGAACGCCGTATAGCTTGCTAGAATCCTATGTATCTGACAGACAGCAAATTGTTAAAATAAACCACAATAACAGTAATCCCTTAGGCATTACGCAAGGTGTTCGTCAAGGATCAATATTATGCCCTCTTCTATTCATAGTATTTGCCAATTACCTCATATCATACTTGAATGAACACAATAAAATTATTACAACATGTTATGCAGACGACACAAACATTTTGATCGTAGAAGAAGATTTAGTATCATTAAAATTATTGGCTGAGACTACCTATGCTAAGGTGATAACATGGTCAGACAAAAACCACTTAATAATTAATAAATCAAAGACTTATGCCCTGATGTTTTGTTCAAATAGTCGGGAACACCACCAGCTTTTGTTGTTTGAAAATACCAATAACGTCGTGTCTTCTTCTGAATCTGTCAACATGCTAGGCATTACCTTTGATTCAAAGCTCTCATGGATTTCTCATATTGATACTGTCTGCGGCAAACTTAGAAAGGATGTTATGCACTCAAGTTTATGTCGAGTCATTGCAGTGAATATATCCTTCTGTCTTTATACTTTGCCCACTTCCATTCTCATATGAGATACGGAATTTTAAACTGGGGAGCAAGTTCCTCTGTACAAAGGGTGTTTTTATTACAAAAATACGCAATCAGAATAATTGCAAAAGTGAGTAGAAGAGAGTCATGCAGAGAGATTTTCAAAAAATTTAATATTTTGACTGTTATGAGCACATACATCCTCGAAGCGTGTTGTTTCATTTTCAAAAATAAGGCCACTTATAATGCCATCAGAACACACCATGAACATGATACCAGAAGAAAAAACCTTATTTTACCCCACCGGCATATCAAAGTCCGGTATCAAAAAAACTTTGAATATATTGGATGCAAATGCTATAATTCTCTGGCAGATCACATAGAGAATACAGCTTCTAACAATTTTCAAAAATCTCCTGAAAAAAAACTTACTCCGCAAAAACTGCTACACCATAGAAGAATTTTTTAATTAGGTAACTTTAATTTTCAATGGAATATGTAGGCAATATGCTTTTTATGTATATGCAAACTAATGTGCATTTATGTATGTAAACATGTATGTGTATTTATATTTATATTTATATTTATATTTATGTGAATATCTATAACAAATTTTTTCAAATCTGTATTGTATTATGTTGTTATACTACTTTTTGACATTTTTCACAATTTTCCTGTATTTTTTCACAAGTTAATTGCTGGAAAGAAAATAAATAAACAAATGAATAAATAAATAAATAAATATATATCAAGTAACGAGTCAAGTAACGATTAAATTCGAGTTTCAGATGCAAAAGGTCAAAAGATTCTCTGTCGTTTGCTCCAATTCAAACTCTCCCGCACCCTGGGAAATGCTCACCATGTACAACTTCCACAGCGACTTTAATGGAATTCAAGGCGGGATAATCCGAGGCAAACTCGTCTCTCCTGGGCTTTTCAAATTAGATTCGGCTCCTTACATAAAACAACACATGGTGCATTAGAAAGCATCAGGATCAAAGAGTGCGCTGGACGAAGCGATGTTGTCTTTCCAATCCATCTGGTGCGGCAACAAATAAATCGAATTAGGACTCAGTCCGTTCGGAATGGACAACTAAAAGATCGGACACGAGATCACGATCACGTCTTCGGCTGGAATCTGCTGAAGTTCGGTGTTTCCTGTTCCGGAAATAAATATTATTTGGTTTTTTCCTCATGTATGAAGTGAGTACCTCCTAAACTTCGATAACTTGATGGTTTGCAATGGGATGCATTCTGATGTACATCTATTTTCAGATGTGATAGCGAAAGATACCTACTGAAAGTTTTAATACGATTTTTGAACTAACATTTCTTGTATATCGCGTAGGTACCCTAATTTATTGTCCATTAACATGCAGAATACATTAAAACTGAACTTTTCTTGAAATGAGGCTTTTTTTGTGACGTGAGGATTTTCACTGGACCAATGATGACAATTTTTTCTATTGAAATTTCCTTCTCTCGAAAATTTAGATTCATCATTGTCTCAAACAAATTGTAGAATATATATGTGATCTTTTAGTAAATGAATATTACTGGAGTTTTTTCCCCACACTAAATCGTTATTTTTAACACCTCGACACGTGTGTCTAGGTGAAAGGTTCCAAACAGTACATCATAAGTACTTTTAGTAAATGTTATAATAATAATAACAGTAATAGTGTGGCTTGCCGTACTAAGGCAGAAATCTTAGCCGTACGGATGCAGAAGGGTGTCATTTTTGGCTCACTGCGCTTGCTCAGGGTACATAATCCTTGGACCCAACGATCACTTACCCTACGGTGTGGTCATTGGTTGATAATCCTGGCGCGCCCTCCCGAATGTATCGGAGCTTCGGGTGATAGGGCCTGACCAGCGCATACTACAGAGAAAAAAAAAATAATATTTATTCACTTTCTTAAGATTGCTTACAGTAAATATACATATACATAAAGAAATGAACAGTGAACAAATAAAATACATCTTACGAGGCAAAATGGTCTGCATGTGTGTAAGGAATGAAAATACTGAATCTGACATTGAATGAGACTCATGCATTGAATCAGGTACTAAGATATAAATTCAAAATAGCTACATTTGAACAGAATATAAATAAATAAAACCAATCAATTTATTAGACTGTCTGACTGAGAGACCCTGTTAATCCATTTTACCATACATAATATATATATATGTATATATATTATATACACAAAATTTTTTCATACTTTTTTTGAGATTTGATGTGCGCATCTTGAATTTTCAGGAAGAAAACTGTAGAGTTTTGGTCCTAAATACCGGTAGGATTTCTGCCCAACTGATTTGAGCATTAATGGTATGACGATACTATGATTCTGACGTGTAGCATATTCATGGTGATGAGTAGTTATTTTTTTTTATTTCCATGCTGTACAGCAGTAATATTTATAAAAAATCGCTGTCTAAGATCAGTTATTCCAGATTCTCAATTAAGTAGATCGCTAGGGTAGTCGTAACCTTTCCGTAGGATTTATATCTGATGAATCTTTTCTGCATAACCTCAAGAGAATGTGGATGAGTTTTCGACACTCCAACCCAACCAATTTCTCAGATGGGGCTCTACTGAACTCTTATATAACATAATTTTCTGTTTTTGATTGAGTATATTTGGTATCGCACAAGTTTCGACTTCTGAGGGTTGTCGTTCGTAGGGGTGCGATAGCTGGTTAACGGAAAAACATATATCCGTTTGAATTTGTAAAGTATACAACGTAATATTTTAACTATGTGGTCTATGTGTTGGTTCCATCTGAGATTGCTGTCTAAAATTATTCCGAAATATTTTATTTTCTTTGTGGGTCTCATGATTTTCGAATTTTGAAGATTTTAATCTCATATTCTGGTAGAGAGTTGTCAAAACTACTGAATGGTACATATAATAGGTTCTCAAAGTTAATAGATAAGAGTCTGTGGTCGAACCACAATTTGATTTGATGAAGGTCATGTTCTAATTTCTGTTTCAAATGGAATCAGTTTTCGTCTTCGCAAAACAACACAGTATCATGGGCGAAACTAAGAATGTTGGAGTTGATGTTTAGTAGAAAAAGGTTGTTCGAGTAAATATTGAATAGGATTGGTTCTAACACCGTCCCCTGGGGCACACCATATCAGGAGTTTTCTCTGATGACTTAAAAACTGACAAAGTTGTGCCTGTTTTCAAAATAATAATTATAGGTCAATATCACTTCTTTCGTCAACTTCTGAGATCTTTGAACGTGTAATATATATCAGACTGCTCCTTTGTATAGACCAAAACAATATTTCAGATGCTCAGCAATTCGGATTCAGGAAAGGTATGTCTACTGAACTAGCAATTTTCAATTCAATTGACCTTTTAAAAGCTTTCGATACGGTTAACCATGAAAAACTTTTGAACAAACTAGAAGATTACGGTATTAGGGGTGTAAGTCATAGGATCATTGAGTCTTATCTATCAAATCGTTCAAAAGTTTTTGCTATCATGGATGAACAAGACCAATACCTGTCCAGCGAAGCTAGTATCATGCAAGAGGTACTCCAAGGAGCAATTCTTAGACCCCCACCTTCTTGTTGTATGAGAATAATATGTCTCAAGCAAAGGTATTTGGTAGTATATATCGGTGTGCTGATGACACATCGTTTGTTGTTACAGTAAAAAATATGTCCAAACTCTCAACAAAAGCTTCAAGTATTTAACAAAGAAGCATGCGTTGTAAAGAAAACATGCTGAAGTTAAATGTTTAAAAAACGGACCTAATAACTTTCAGTAAAAGAAACAACTTTGAGGAATCCCCATATGTCAAACTCAAATGCAAATCGATTTCAACATCAGATCATATAAAATTCCTAGCGTTATACTAGATTCGATCCCCAACTGGGAATCGCACATGAACATCGTGAATAGTAGGCCATCTATGGAGTTATACGATATCTACGAGTCCAAGTATCTGTCAGTTGTTTAAGAACATATTACTATGCTCATGTTCAATCAGTTTTATTTCCTATGGGATCACATTTTGGGGCTCTTCATCAAGCTAGTAATACTTCATGTAGGACATACTTTTCTGAATTTGACATCTTGACAGTGCCTTCATTGTATTTTCTGCGCCTTGTCAATTTTGTGAAGAAATATCCCTACATGTTTCCGACAGAAGCTGATCAATATTCTGCAAATATGAACATCAACACTAGGCATCTAATTAAGCTATCTGTCCCTTATCATAAGTCAACTTATTAAGAGAAAGGTCCACACTATCAAGCAATCAAAGCATATACCTCACTAACTCAAGTTCAGAAATTCTGTCATGAGTTACTTGAAGCAGAAATGCTATTATTCTTTTAATTGTTGGATTTAATAAACATGTATATATGCTAAAATTAGTTTCAGCTACTTTTTCAATTGTGTGATGCAATAAACATGTATGAATGCTGAAATTAGTCTTCAGACTTTCAAATTCAGTTGAATTTTAAATATTCGTCTTTGTATTCCAATACTGTTTTTATAGTTTTGAAATTGTGTACTGTACCTCAATATTTCAAAATTTTCATCCCCCATAATTTATAGATTTTGTAGATACATTTTAACTCATTTTTTAACCAGACCCTGACGTTTGATGTGTCCTGTGTTCATCGTTTTGCAATAAAAGTTTCATTATTATTATTTAAAAATACATTTATGCATTCTGAATGCGTATCATTTGAGGTAAGCTTCTTGATTCTTTTAAAGTTGATATAAATGCATTGAAACTGTTCAGAATTCGTATAAATTTCTTGACGTTCATTTGCAGTAGATACGGATACTTTTCGTTGAACTTTCTACATTTTCTGCTGATCATTTTATCACACTGTCCAAAAATAATAAACAAATTCATAGGAACTTCGTTTCAATAGTTTGGTTCCATTGTTTTGGAGGTATTTGAAACTTCTGGAGTGACTAAACTGTTAACATTAGTAGGAGAATATTTAGGCTGTTCACGTTAAGAAGAGAATGACGTCATTTTTGGTAATTTTACTAATTTTGTATATCCAACATAACAACGTTAAAATTCCCACTGAAATGCGTTCAACACCAATGAAACTAGTAACATTTCATTTTGTAAGTTGCTCAACTGATAGTAAAATTTCAGGCGTTGCCGAATCGAAAAAAAACCCTTCCATAGTGAAAATTATACAATAAACTATATTGATTAGTTTTTTAATATGGATTTTCATCAAGTATCGGTCAGTTCTATTCAAGAATCGAAAAAAACTCGAAAACTGTCAGTTTTTCTTTTCTTTTTAGAACTAATCATTTCTTTTGATAAGACCTGCGTATATTCAATACGCCTAAAGCATAGTCGAAATAGTCCCAACAAATACTAAAAGTAAGTAAGGATAATAGCAATAAAACTTATCGACAGTACAAAAAAATTTGAAAGTTCGAAATAGTACACATGTTGGCAACGCCGTAACTTGTCATCTTGTGACGTCATTCTCTTCTTAACGTGAAATCTATACAACGTTCCTGTCAAATAGTAATCATAACCTGTTTACAAAACGAAACTTGGCTAGTTAGGTATACGCATGGTATACATAGACAGACAGCAAATTTTGAAAGCTTTCTGAATTTGTAATAATACACAAGGTGATCCGTTTGAAATAATCAACTTTCAGTCACTTCTTCAGGCGAACGAAAAAACAATATTTTTTACCACCCTGTAGTATTGAAGTAACAGAGATAACGCTGAAGTGTTGGGAGCCTCCAAATATCACATAATTCCAAACTGAATTTCGGTACCATAGTATTCCTTGACTCAAGGATATCAACATTTTTAGAGGTCATGATTTCCGAAGAAAAAATTGAAATCAATTGATATTTCGAAAACAGTAACAGATAGGTGTAGGGAAAACAATCGGGTTATTGTTGCAGATTTCGTGTTTCTTCAGCATTTCCATTTGCTAATCGAAGCTAGATGTGACAAAAACACAAGAGACAAAAAAGTTATATTTTTTAGATGATTAATCTAAAAAAAAATAAAAACTACAACAAGTTGAGTCTAAATAAGCGCCTCATTCTTTCGAATAACAGATTTCAACCAAATTGGCGTACGCATATTTATGATATTTCATAAATACCGTCTTTTTAAACTTCAACGCCCTGTATATCATATGTTCATAGGAACTTTTCTTCATAAAACGACCTAACGAATCACCCTCTGAAGTTTCGTACCGTAGTTATGAAACACCCTGTATACCAGTTTGATTAAAATCGCCAATGTTGTAGAGGAGTTTATATCCAGTGATATGACCCGAACTAACCTACAGATATTGTGCGCTTAATAAAAGTTTGTAAAAAACTATGAAAATCATTGTGACATTTTTTCTATCGTTGACTCGTATCATTCAATCAAACATTCACACAACATATCTATGAAATGTTCTGTACGTAAGAAGCACACGTTTTCAAAAGCAAATAAAGTTTAATTAGAGAACAAACAGGATAGCAATGTTGAAAACAGGAAGAAAAACTCACTGCTCTGAGAAAATCACTTACCTAAATTGAAATTCTGTACCGCAGTCTGGTTGCATTTTTATCGGGAAATCTTTTTCCTAAAAGATGTATTGAATTGATGGGGCGGCAGTTATTGTGCTTGTTGTTCCATAGATTAGTTACGTGAGAGGAAAGCATTACTTATTATTTATTGGTCCCCAAAAAGGCTCTGGATATATAAGTCGCTCTGCAGCTTTCCTTCAGATTGTTGACTCTTGATGTAATAAAAATTTCTCAATGATAAATAACCTACTTCATATATTTTCTTTTGCTCTCTTTTTCTTTGTCGTTCAAGGTTCATATTTCTTGAAAGAAATATAATTCGTTTCGCGTTTCAAGTTGTTTTTCGAACGTATCTGAAGAGATACCATCGGCGTGGACAGATAATGAGAACAATTTCTTGTTAGGATTCTACTTGTAGTCGCCGTTTTATACAGAATGTCTCCTAAATGATGTGAAAAAATATAAGGGCGTTGCAGGACATGCTTGACATTTTTCAAGTTACATTTATTGTTGTGCCAACGGTTTTTTACAATATTAGTATGAGAAAAGATTATTTGAAAAAGTTCAACACCTTGTATTTCGTAAACAATGCTTTGCCGGAGCTGTGTTCATATTAGATTGGTTCAAACATTTTGTCCGTTTTGAATCACGTGTTTTTATAGCTCCATATGTCAATGAATATTCATTCTACTGTTCCTTTCTATACAAGGTGTAACTGAATAAGTGTAAAACATTTAAAGACGTGATTCCTCATCGAAAAAAAGATAGGATCTTTCATATAAAGAATACAGCCCCGTGAAGGGGGTACAGAAAATTTGAATAACAATTGTTTTCACAATCACTGAAAAAGTTACAATATTGAAATTAAGGAAGTAATCAATTTGAAATTGATTACTTCCTTCCTTTCTTTGGAAGATGCTGTCATCCCTTTTTTGTATCTGATGGAGTAGTAGAAAGCCAAAAACTTTCTTTCCCAAAAAATTAATCACTCCTAAAAATATAACCCCTTGAATTCAAATGTAGAAATCATAGTAAATGTTCAATATGTCTTCCTTCATACAATACGCATGCATCAAGACGTCGGCGCATTGGGTCACGTATTCGCTCGAATATTCCTGGAGTCTCTCTGATTAACCTGCACGCATCAACGATGCGGTTTCTTGAGTCCTCTACATCGCGAACAGGAGTACGATAAACTAAATGCTGTAAATGGCCCCAAATAGAGAAATCGAGAGGATTGAGATCCGGGGATCGAGCGGGCCAGTTCTGTGGTCCTCCTCGACCTATCCACTGATTTGCATATGTTTTAGTTAAATGCTGACGTGCTACTTGACGAAAATGGGCGGGAACCGCATCATGCATAAAAAACTAGTCCGTTCTGACGCCCAAAGGAACTTTCTCCAGCACTGCTGAATGCACTTCTCTTAAAAATTGAACGTATACCTCACCATTTGATCGAGGAGGTAGACAATGATGCCCAATTAAATCATCCCCAATAATTCCGAGCCACACGTTAAGAGAAAACTTTTCTTGATGGTTAGTTTCGACAACAGCGTGAGGGTTTTCATCAGCCCATATGTGGTAATTATGAAAATTAATAATCTTGTCTAGAGAAAAACTACATTCGTCTGTGAATTCTATCGTCTTCAGAAAGTCACAATTTCTTCTAATTATTTCCAGCATCCAATTGCAAAATTCAAGACGGTTCGGAAAGTCTCGCGGTAACAGTGCTTGTACTCGTTGCAGATGATAAGGGTATAATAGTTGTTCCTTCAAAATTCGAAATACCGTCATATGATCAACATTTAGCTGAAAAGCAATCTTTCTAGTACTTCAATCAAATTAAGTACTGCTTCCTCAAGCTGTGGTGTTCGTACTTCTCGATGGTCACCACAATCCTGCGTTCTTTTGTCGAATGAACCATATTCTCGTAATCGTTGATGAAGTTGAGCAAATATTCTATGTGAAGGATGCTGCCCTTGAGGATACATTTCAGCATATGTTCTAGAAGCTTCTAATCCATTCCCCTGCGAAAGACCGTAAACGTAATGCATCAGTCATTTCCTCATTGGTGTATGCCATTTTAATATCAAGTGAATTATTAAAGTAACAAATTAAGAACAGAACAACAACACACAATTGGGATTAATTAAATTTCGAAAATTCACAAACTGACAGCGTCATACCAATTTAATTGTCACTCTCGCTAATAGCGACCTACTAGATAGATTAGTTTCGTATTTTCGCATTTATGACGATGTATCTCTGTAGTTGTTCGTAAAATAATTTTTTGCTACGAACTAGTTTATTTTGGGCAAAAAACCCAGGAAACATTTTTTGTTTAGAATGAAACAGGCTATCGGAAATATATTTTTAAATGGATAGTAACTAACTAAAGGGAACTAAAATGACATGAAAGAGAACTCACCCCCATCAACTCCCTAGGCCCCACCCATCGAAAATCAAAAAATTGAATTGCAAACCCCTACTTGTGATACATCATTGAAAATACTATAAAAAATGTTATCCATTTGTATGAATAATAATTGTACAGGGTGAAGCAATAATTGTGAAACTTGGCTGAAATGGAATATTTAATGATGTTTTTGTTGAACTGCAAATTTATTAAAAATTTCCATTAAGTAAATGTTCAAAGTGGGGTCCGTTGTTTTGTAGACAATTGAACAGACTATTTTCAAATTCTGCATGAACAACAAATGTTGTTGTAGAAATGGCGCGACATGCTTGCGTAATTTTTTCTCGCAATTCCCCAAGTGACGCAGGTTGAGTTTTTTGAACAACTGACTTGAGGGGACCTAGAGAAAAAAGTCAGGTGGCGCCAAGTCTGGTGACCTCGGTGGCCACTCAATGCGACCTCTCCTTCCAATCCATTTGTTCGGATAATTCGTATCCAACCAGTGCCTAACTGGAGCTGCATAGTGGGGAGGTGCACCATCTTGTTGGAAGTGCAGCAAATCTTCGTCTACAGCTAGGTTGCCTTGGTCGTCCCTTTGGTTCTTTAATTCATGTACAATTGAAGGTTCGATGGTGTTTTCCAGCATATCGAGATAAATGTTACCACTTAAATTGTCTGGTATGAACAAGGAGCCAATTATAGCATCGCCTAATATTCCTGCCTGAATATTCAGTTTTTCAGGATATTGACTGTGACCTTCTGAATCGATGCGGGTTCGCATCACTCCAGTACCGACAGTTTGGTTAATTTACATTACCATTCAGCATAAAAGTACATTCGTCACTGAAACATATATTTTTTAATATTCTCGGTTCAACGCGAATTCTTTCAGTCATGAGTTCACAAAACTAAATTCGTCGGTCTAGATCATCATCGCCTAGTTCTTGAAGAATTTGTGTTTTGTACGGGTGAAACATTCATGTAATTTCAACTGCAGATACTTGACGTGTTGATGCAGTAGGCTCTATTGCCCAATTTTCAAGGACCTCAATTTGGGTTGCTTCATTCAGTAATCTTGGGGCATTCCTTTTTTTATTTTGCACTGATCCCGTTTCTCTAAACTTTTCAACTAAATCGCGGACGTACACGTGACTTAAATTTTTGTCCGGATCCCTTTCATGAAATATTTGAGCCGTTTTTAAATAACACTGGTTCTGGGAGGCAAATATGAAAATTATCTCCACGCGCTCAGGTATACTGTAAACCATCGTGACAACTACTTACAGCTGAATGACAGTACAGATTGTACAAATGATGAAAACTAATGACATTTAAAAGTCTCAAACAAACCAAAAATTATTGACAGAACTCAAAAAACAGATATTTCTAACTTGTTTTGCAAAAATGGCAAATTGAGTTTTTATTCAACAAAAAAGTATCGACGGATCATTTAAAATAATAGTCCGAGAGGTAGCATTACAAATAAAAACGTCATAGTAAGCCGGCTAATATTAAAGTTCGTGCAGACTTTGACAATAGGCTGTATTATTGTTTACAAAACAACGGAACCCACTTTGAACATTTACTCAATTGCCATTTTTAATAAATTTGTAGATCAACAAAAACCTCATTAAATATTCCATTTAAGTTTCACAATTATTGCTTCACCCTGTACAATTATTATTTATACATTGGATAGCATTTTTATAGTCTTTTCAATGATGTATCAAAAGAAGGGGTTTGCAATTTAAACATTTTGAGTTTTCGTGGGTGGATCCTAGGGGGTTCATGGGGGTGAGTTCTCTTTTATGTCACTTTAGTTCCCCCTTACTATCCTAGAAACTGTTTCAAGCATTTTTCGATATCAGCTTTCGTTCGTGAGATATAGCTCATTGTAAGTTTTAAAATTGACACACTGTATACATCGAAGACGTTCATATTTTTCCCAATTTTTTTTGTCTCTTCCCAGCATATTACTTTGTGATATCGTTAACCGATTTTTGTCCAATTTTTTCCACCAGGCATTTAGCAATGATAATGTTAATGAACGCACTGCGTGACGTTTATTTGCGAAATTTCGTTCAGGATATTTTAGCCTCGTCAAGTGTGATGGAAGGTGGATCCTCTACGACAATTTTAATCGGAATCTGTGTTATGTATTCGAATATTTTTGAAAGTGCTGGGGAAACAGCAATAGCAGGATGACTTTCCAAATTATGGGAGTTTCCTCTTTTCAGGATTGAAGAAAGTATATAATTTTCACGAAGGAAAGTGTCCTTGCTGAAGAGATAGGTATGTTTATAATGTGAATTAGGGGCGCAATGATGTGGGGTGTGAATCGACAATCATTCATTCAGATCTTCAATCCATTTCACCTACATGATAACAGTTAAATTCCACTTGGATTTTTTATTTTTTTTTTTCATTTCAAGGAAAAAACACAAGCACTACAGGAAACTCCTTAAGGCGCTCTGAGAGCGGTGCCACTGGATTCAAATCGCTGGAGACTAAATTCATTTGGAAAAACATTCGCAGGAAGTTTATTCCACATAAACGAAGTTCTAAAGATGGAAGAGTTCTTGAACAGTGAAGTTCGAGGTGTACTGAGCCGAACCTCGAAACGATGAGCAGCCACAGTACATCGCGTATTTCTGATATGTACTCTTGGTGGAGTCAAATGTGCCAAGTTACTTGAACAATTCCCGTGAAAGTATCTATAGAAGAAAGACAAATCTTCAACCTTTCTTCGATGTTCCAGGCTATCAAGGTTGCACGTGATGTTTGCGTCTAAAATCAGGCTTATGACTCTTTTCTGGATGGAATCCAGCAACTTCAGGGTATGTTTGGGGGAGGAGCTCCATACATGAGAACAATACCACAAAGAAGGTCTGATCTGGGCTTTATGAAGCATCAAAGTTGCTGAGGTGTGTACAGTTCTCTGGTTCGGAACAGTGTTGAGAAGCAGCCTTTGCAATTCCAGGGATATGATGGTGCCAAGACATATTGGTGTCCGTTTCAACCCCCAACAAATTTATCGAAGCAGAAAGCGGAATTGTCTGACCTGACATTATTATATCCGGTTCGGAGACATTTATCTTCTTGGAGAGGAGAAAACCCATGCTTGGGTTTTTGTGGCATTGAATTGAACCTGGTTACTTTCACCCCAAAATCGAAATCACTTCTAGATCCTCATTAGTATATGCAACCTCCTGCTGCCGGTGAAGATACACCTCCGTAACCGATGTCCTGGAATCCAAATGAAATGACGAGACAAGTGTGCTGTCGTCAGCAAAGCAATATATTGGATTCCTGGGTTTTTTCAATAAGTCGTTGACATACAATAAAAAGAAGGTTGGAGACAATATGGATCCTTGGGGAACACCAGCGTTGATGTTGAGAGTATTCGAGAGATATCCATCGACGGCAGGAAATGTTCTCTCAGGAAGCTTAAGAGCCATACACAAAAATTACCCGACAAGCCATAGCATCGAAGTTTGGCCAGTAAACTCTCATGCCACACGGTGTCAAAGGCCTAAGAAATATCAAGCGCAACAGCTCTTGATTCTCATGTTTCTCGATTGCGTTATTCCAAATATGGGTGACATACGATAGAAGCTATCCTGTTGACCTTTGTTTTCGAAAGCCATATTCATGATCGCTCAAGATTTTGAAGCCTTGTAAATATTTGAGAATATGGTGGTTTTTGACTTTCTCCATGATTTATGATATCACTGATAGCAAAGCGACTGGCCTATAGTTATTTGGGAATGGGCTGAACACGAGCAATCTTCCAACAAGAGAGAAAAATCCATTTCTTGGAAGACAAGTTGGAAAGTCTGCAAAATACTGGTGCAAGTTCATTTGCATACATTTTATGTACGATGACGGGCACTACCTCAGGACCAGACGCCTTGTTGATATTGATCTGTTTCAAAAATCGCCCGACTAGACGCTCCCGAAAAGTAACTTCCTGCATCTTCCTGCATCTATCGTGGGAATTGTGGCTGGTGCCTTTTCCAGAAAATCGACTGTGGAGTGGGACGTACATTGTTCAGCTAGTAGATTTGCTTTTTCTATGATTGTTGTTGCAATTGAACCATCCGCTTGTGTTGTGTATGTGTGTGTGGTGTAATTATGGATTTTGTAAAGTTCTGATTAACAGTTTTAGCTACCGACCAGAAAGATCTAGACTCGTTGGGATTGGCAAGTAGTTTATCAATAATTCTCTGATTGTGAAGTTCTTTGCTTTAATGTATCCTAAGTTTGTAGCTGTTGCGAGCATTAACAAACCTAGTTAGGTTTTCGACACTGGTTTTTTTGCGCCACTGCCGGCAGGCTAGATTTTTGAAGGCGATAGCTTCCTTGCAATTTTTGTTGATCGAAGGTTTGCCGTTAGAAGGTCGTTTCATTGAAAAAGGAATATATGCATCCATGGATGATTCAATAACTTCCGTGATTTCAGAAGCATAAGTTGATTGATCTTTAGAGCTGAAACAAACATCTAGTAAGGGAAAATTTCGAAAATGGTCTTGAAGATCCTCCCATTCAGCTGATCTGTAATGTCAAACTTTGCGCGGCTTAGATTGTTCCCCAACATTAATCGGTAATTCATTCAACACTGAGAGTTTGTTATCAGAGGATCCCAATGGGGACCTCACGGTGACTATGTGAGTTTCAGGATTGGTTGTTAGGTATAGATCCAGAAGACTAGCATATTCTCCATCACCCAGGAATCCTGGTTGGCTCATTGATAATCTGAGTAAGAACGCTGCTTATTGCAACAGCCTCAGATTCACGACCTTGTTCATCGTTTATATTTGAAAATTTGAGCCATTCGATATTATGGACATTGAAGTCACCGAATATGGAAATTTCGGCACTGGGATGATTGATTTGCAGAAATTTCACTTTCAGTTCCGATGGAAGTAGAAAACAACTCGGACAGTGAAGATGAAAAGAACAGGGTATGCACGATGATGGAAGAAATTTCGTCGGGACAAACCATTTCGCAGCACTAGGTCCAGATTTTTAATATTAATTACTGAATCATTATGAATTCGCCAATAAATTATTATCCACTGTGAAAACGAATTACTCCACTGAAATAACGACTGAAGAATTTCAGCAAATTTTCCACCGACGATCAAATTATTTCCGGTTTATTCGTTTGCACTGTAGACATTAAAAAACGCTAAGGGGTCTCACAGCCTCGCCGGAGTCACGTTTAGGCAGGCGAACAAATAACGAATTTAAAATGAATGAAAGTTAAATATATCAACATTTTAAATCAACGTCATGAATTATATAAGTTCAGTGAATGGATTTTAAACTACAGAGCTGGTTAAGAATCCATTATTTATTCATGTTTGATTATGTTAGCAAACCTCATAAAAACACCATCAACGAGGTCAAATGAGCACACGCTCACCACGGGAATTGTGCAGATTGTGCAGATATTAAACTACAAAAAAAACTGATTGACAAATCGAGTTGATCACGGTAATAAATATAACTGAATATGAAAATGAAGAAGAACGATAATTATTTAATCTCTCCCAACAATCGATTTTCTGGAGTTTTTTGAAGTCCACTTGATACTCGTTAGGACAACAAGAGAATGGGCTCATTCAGGCTAATTTAATTTTTTATTGAAAAGTATATATTATAAAAGTAAATCATCTCCTAAGTATCCCACAAAATTTTCCGGTTTATATGTCAATTAACATATGAGGAAGAGCAATTGAAAATGTGAGATCGCCCGCGGTAATTCTTGACGTCACACCAAGCAAACGAGCTTCGATCGGTGGCAACCGGGCTGTAGTTGGAGATTATGAATCCCTGCTATCGTCAATTCAATTTAATTTTCTTCAAAGTAATGTATATATCAATTCTGGGTATAATAAATAAAGAGTACCTTGGGATTCCGAGACATAATATCGAATTTTTCTCTATGACGTAAATAGATCTTCGCTCAATCTTGTTTTTCGATTCCCAGTTTTCAACTAATATTCCAGAGAAAGTAGAATCTGATGATGTATCAACAGAAGTCATGTCTGATGTACTCAAACTATCACTGTCATCGGGGGAACTTGGTAGTAATTTTTTCCAATACTTTAGGTATTTTCTATTGCTTTAAAACGATTTCTTTTTCAGTGGTATGTAATATTTTCGGTCTGTTTAGCTTTTGATCTTCGAAAAACCTGTTTATTAACATGAATTCCAACATCAAAGGTCTTTTCCTGTGTACCTGCTTCATCACACATGATGTGATTTTCAGCGATATCTTCGTTACAAGTATTCAACAAAATTTGTTTTTCCTTTTTTTGAACAAACGGTGCAGGTTTAGATGTATGGGCCGTCGGTCTATCAATTTGGCAATCAAATATATGCGAAATTACGCCTGGTTCCAATATAATTTTTCCCACTTTCATTGTTTTGATAGACATCTAATTTTCTAAGCCTGCTTCAACCTAAAATTCAAAGTAGTGCTCAGAGTAAAGTATAATTTTTTTAATAATCATTGTCATTCATACTTACAATAAAATGATCTTCGCAACAAAAGTGCGACCCCTTGGCACATACAAAGTCGGCCCTCCGTATAGCGCGCTGCCATAACTTTCGTAACAGTAAAATAAAAATTTTGTCTGATGCAGTTACCGAAGATTTATTGCATTTAGGAAAGATGCAATACTTATAACGTCCTTTTTTGTAATTATTCATATTCACGCAGTTGGCACATTGCAGCAAACAACAAACAACTTGTTTTCTACGGCTTTAGCACACGTATTTCACTTAACCGCCAGCACTCCCTTGTCGCTGAGTCGACTGATGTGACGTCAAGCTTGACCACGCCACGTTTCGGTGAACGCCACATTCATGTGGCTATCTTCCTCCTCAATGAATTTGAGGAGGAAGATAAAGAGTGAAAATTCAGATTTTTTGCAGATGTACCATTTGAAACATAAACTTTCAAATTATGAAATAAAAAAAATTAGTTAAATGAGCCCATTGCTCCGAATTCTTGGGGTTCTTGTTCGTGAGCAAAAAGATTGCAGAATCAATACTTCTGACCGGTCTGGATTGAATGATTCCGTACAGTCTATCCAGTCTTGTGTTTGTAGATATTTTGCTGGAAAAATCCTCATACGTTTACTTTGTAGTAACTGTTCAAGAGGTAGCATAAACGTATGTGATTTTCTGGAACTTCAACTAGCGTTTTCAAATATGACCAGTCCGTGCGAAGCTTATTATTAAATTATCTGAAAATGAAACTTTCAACGCGTGATGATCAACTGTATTGCCAAATATGCGCCAAACTGACGGACTATTATAAGAAAACAAGTATAGCTGAGGCACCAGTCAACCAAATGATAACACTGATGATCTTCAAACATTACTCAATCTCTGATGAAAGCACCAAACTCTTACGAAGGTTCAAAATAGATGAACACTTCAATCTAGCAGATCACTATTATGATCTTCATGCAGTCATTGTTCACTGTGGTTCTGGCGTTCAATCTGGTCATTATTACGCATTGGTCAAAGACGAAACGGACTGGTTTAAGTTTGACGATAGTCGTGTTACTAAGTGTTCTGGCGATGTCTTGAATTTATTGAGGCCTCTCGAGACACCCTACATTTTTTTTTACCAAAAGGAGGACATTGGCAAATCAAGATCTCCAGATGACGTGGTGTTGCAGGTTTTTCCGGGTTTTCCTGCAGTTGAAAAAGCAAATGCGCCACTGGAATCAATGAAGTCGCCCTGGAGCGCCAATTAATTTTTGTTGTTTCACAATTTCATGATTTGTATTACTTTCCTCTTTAATATATTGGTAATTATAATTTGTTGGAACCCATTATTAACTATTATATTCAAGTAACACACTAGACAGTTTTCAAAACCGTGACATGATTTTGACTATACAATACCTTCATCAAGTGTTTTCATACTAACTGAATTCTACTCGATAAATGCTTCATATGATAACAATTTTGATCATAAAACCTTCTCCCTAGATAAGGGGATCCCAATTTTATTTGACCACGGAACCTTAGCTGGTTATTTTGATATCTGAAGTGTTCACATTGTAGTTTGAATACTTTCATGTTTCTACTCGAAGAAAGAAAACATTATGAATGAAAAATAATCATTGTAATGCAACAATTATTTAATGTGAAGAATAAAACTTTTCAACATATTTTTGGATAATAGTACTATAATTAGGCATTTTGACCTACAGTCCGTTGCGAAGATCCGAAGCTGAATCCTGTCTTTTTCTGTACTTATATTTTGTGTGTGGTTAAGCTGAAAATAGAGTCCCGCATGAAAGCAGAACTGAGATCTTTTCAACAATTGTAGGGTATTTAGATCTCCGACAGAGCGCGCGGAACATCTGTGGCTCCTCTTCCACGGAACCCCAGTATTTCGCAGACCACCATCTAGGACCTAAATAATGACTAATTACTTCACCCTTGAGTTTAGGTAGAAACTGATTGGAGATCAGAATGAACATGTACTGAAATAACAAAAACTTCCACATTAGAAAACAGATTCAGAAGAGGAAAATACTTAAATTCTATTTGATCATTCAGCGGTCTTCACATTCAAAAAACTACTCTCTTTGGGAAAAGGTTCTTTCAGTTTGGCCAATACAAAATTTTGACCAAGAATGACAAGTCAACTTATATAATCCTAATCTATTCAAAACTGGAGATTTTTTTTTATTGTTCTCAATAAATTTGTTTGAATTATTAGTTTTTCGGTAAGTCTGTCATTTTCAAAAAACGAGCGATGTTATTGTTCACTAAACTATTTGATATCCTATGGCGTTCATTATTGTTTATTGAAGTGGGATAGGCCTGGTAAATGTATTTTTTTCCGCAGTTTTTTGAGAAAAATGAAACTGTATAGTGGAGATCTCACAATAAAGTGTTATTTGTGTGAGTTATTGAGTTTCATAATCACATCATGAAGTAGAGTCTATTTTTGAATTTGGATTCATCACAACTCAATGATTCGACATTTTTTTCTTTTTTTTGATAGTACGAGTCTGGGCTGATTTTTTGAAACATTCTGATAGACTACAGAAATTGCCCGTGAAAAACTAGGAATGTTGAGTCAGAAAATTGGAAAGCTATTCTATGTGACTCCTTTTTTCAATCCGTTTTAAAGGAAACTGTAAAAGTCATTTTTCATAGTTTTTAGCTCCAGGTTCACTACATGTCATATTTTTTCTTCTAAGTAGACGGTTTTATCAAAAGTTGACTTGATTTGATTTTCTGCAAAAGATTGCATTCATTTATGGTCACAAAATGCAATGCATTTTTTTTAATCACTTTTCTAGAGCCTTCCCAGACTATTTTCCATTTCTTTGTTGTTATAAGAGTTCTATTTCTCTAATTTGCGATAAGATGAATGAATATCGATTTGTTTGGCAAATAGAACAGGATAGCTCTTTCACATTCCTGAGTGAATGCTAAATGCTAAGAAAAATTATCCAAATTCCAGAATGTAGCTTGTTAAATAAGGTTTTATCTTTAATACATTCCGACAGAGGGAAGGAGAAACAATACTCAAGAGTATGAAATTAGGGCTGATTTGAATGAAAATTCACTATAAAATGAATATTTGTAAATAAAATCTTCAAATATTCATCTCTCCCAATTACCTACGCCATAGGTTCTGGTAAATCCAACAGCAGGACTATGTATGCTACAATTATTCGAGTAGATTACCTACAGACCGGTTTGGAAGTATTACCTCTCATAAGTGCAGGAAAGATCCGACCCTAACAGCAAAGTACTTGGGGTTCGAATAATTTCAACGCAACTCAACTGCATTTGAAACTTTCGTCTGAGGGAAAGATTGTCAACTAGTAACAGCGCCATCTCGGAACTAACAGCGCCATCTCGGAACTAACAGCGCCAAGCGGAAAAACATCCCATGTACTGATACTCTAACAGAGATCAAACCGTGTCTGAAGACTGTATCTTACGTACTGAAAGGTCTTCAACCCTCTTCATGTATCAATGACTTATTAGAAAAAAATCAAGAATCCAATATACGGGGTGTAACATAAGTACGTTAAAATATTCAAGTGACGTATTCCTGAGACAATTGCACGAAATTTGGTACCCGGGATTTTTTTGACGTGGGAAATCATAATTTCGTAATAATTTTCATGTAACATATAGAGGGCGCTGCGTACGCTGTCAAATTGCCCTAACTTTTTCGACAGTGAACTTTTGGTACTTTTCACAAAAAAACCCCAATTTCCACACTGGAGGCGATCGTTTTCGAGATATTTACAATTTTCTATATCGATTCATATTACTTTATAGCCAAATTTGATTTGGATAATTTTTGTCAGTATCAGCTTCCAAATTGAGCTAATTAAATCAAGTAGGCTATGTAAGTTTGTTTATAAAAATAGAAGTTCGCTGTCACATTTTCAACTATTAATATACAAATTCACAGTTCGGAGTTTATAAAGTGACTTTTTGGTACCATGCCCGATTTTACGAATGCTGAAATGGCTGATATGGTTTAGCATACGGTTTGGCTGACGGAAATTCAAGCAAGGCCAGACGCGGCATCTATCAGGAAAGGTATCCCCAACGCGTGACTCCTTGTGCAGCGACATTTGCGAATTTTTTCCAGCGACTTTCTGAATTTGGAAGCTTTGAAACATATTCTGCAGTAGGACGGCCACGGACTACAAGAACTGTAGAATTGGAGGAGGCGGTTCTTCAAGAAATTAGTGAATATCCAGAGATAAGTACAAGAAAAATTAGTCACACTTTAAATGTGAGTCACATGACAGTTTACAGAATTTAAAGGAACAGCAATTATATCCTTATCATATTCAGCGTGACCTGGCACTTACGATAATTGATTTCCAATCACGTACCGAATTCACTCAATGGCTCCAAAGAAAAATCGAACAAATTTTATCGAAAATCCTCTTCAAAGATGAGGCTAATTTTTCAAAAAATGGTAGCATGAACTTCCATAACAACCACATCCGTGCAGAAGATAACCCACATGCGATAACGCAAACTCATTTCCAAGACAGATTATCTTCTAATGTATGGGTAGGCATGATTGTGGATTATTTAATTGGGCCCTATTTTCTTCCCTTACGTTTGAATGGAGATGCTTACCTACATTTTTTGGAATAGGAGCTTCCCCAACTTATGGAAGATGTTCCCATTGGTCTTCGAAATCCCTCTTGGTTTATGCATGATGGCGCTCCTGCTCATTTCAGTGTGATAGCAATAAATTTTTCAGACGTAGCATATTCCCAACGATGGATAGGAAGGGTAGGCACTGAGCATTGGCCCACGAGGTCACCGGACCTCAATAACGTCGATTTTTTCTTCTGGGGACACCTTAAATCACTAGTTTATGCAAACCCCATTGAAAACGAAGAAATGTTGAGGGATCACATCATATCTTGCTGCGAAACGATAAGAAACACTCCGGGCATTTTTCAGTGGGTGCGGAATTCTTTGATGAGGAGAGCAGAAGCTTGTATTACTGTTGGGGGGTAGTCACTTTGAACAGTTGTTGTAATAGTTGTTTCGTTCAATTTTTATATGTTCATTTTGCTTATAAATAACATAGTACTTCTCCGAATTGTTTTTTTACTAACTCCGAAATGTAGCACTTTCTAATTGAATAATTGAGAATATGAGTTCAAAAGACGTTGAGAATTATCGTTTATTCAAATGTTTTGAAGTTTTCGAATGTTTGGCTTTCTAATCGGTAGTGTATGTGCTCCATTTTCCTGAAGCAGATGTCATTAAATATACTTCAATCACTTCACGAGACGGATCTTCTCTTGAGAACAGTCATCAAGAGAGCCATATTAATCACCAAATTTATCAAATGTTTTTCGTGCCCAAAAAATATTTTTCTGTCTATCCAAATGGTTGACGCAAATATTTCGAGAAGCAATTTATATCTTGTTCGTTTTTCTACGAATCTGACCGCTAGGTTTTGTCGAAAACATTCGTGTAACCTTATTAATACACGTCATTTGAAATTACTGAATTTTTAATCTAACAGATGTCCTCGATTCATGACAGTGCGTTATTGCCAATTATCTCATTTGCTGAGTAAGTTAATGAAATTTACGAATCATTGAAACTGAATGACCATTTCCAGATTTCATTATTCATGGAGTTGAAACATAATATTCAACCAACAATCTTTCGTTCATGATGTTGGAACATTGCAGAAGAAGTTTTTCAGTTCATCGGCTATGATGAACTGAAGGTGCTTTGGTAAAATTGATAACCTTAGGTTTATTTTCCTTATGTATCTTTATCTTTGCGTTGAATTTTGGTACTTTTGGGTTGTCGACTTTGTATCTGTTCAATGTTTTGTTGTTGAAGATCTGTTTGTTGGATTTTATTAGGCTATTAATTTGTCTTTCAAGTTTTGTGGTTGGATCGTGATTCATCGTACTAAAATCGTTTTCCGTTATGTTATTGTTCACTTTCATACTTGATTCCTGTTTTTCAATAATAACTGTGGCGTCACTTTTGTCGGCTTTAACTGCTGTGAGCAGTTTTGAGCTTGGAGATAGGTTGATTGATTTCGACATAATTCGATTAGTTGGATCTATTCATTGTGAGAAGATATTGTTTTATCTTTCGTTTGAAGGTCCGTAATGGCAGAGGTTTATATTCAATGGGTATCCGATTATATGAGTAGGCAATATGATAAGTGAAAGATCCGCGAAATAGAGAAGTTTAATGTTGTGGTATTGTTAAATGTGTACTGATTCCATATTCAACCAACCCACATCCCCGAAAATGTGTAATGAGCCTAATACATGCATTCTGGAGCTTTTGGATTCTAAAACTATCACTCTTCAAAATTCCCGAACCATACACTACGTCTGCGTAGTTGGCATGTGAAAGAACTAAAGCAGCGCAGAGTATAATTTTACTTTTTTTTTTCAGAAATGCTCTTTTGGAATATATCATTTTCAAATTTGCATAACCCCGTTTCAGAATTTACGAAATGTGTGTTTTAAAACGAAGACTGTTGTCAAGATATAGGCCGAAGTTTTTTGTAACTCCTTTCAAGGAAAGTTCTGTTCCATCTGTTACAATATTTATGAGGCCAGAACAATGATTTCTCGCCGCTGTTCTACCAAAGAGCATGACATTAGAATCAGATGCATCAGCAGATAAATAATATTTTGTTAACAAGATGAGGTGTGTATAAAACGAACAAGAGAGGTCCCAATATTGAACCTTGAGGAACACCATTTTCAATTTGTATTAAATGAGATTTTTCGTTGTATTTGAAAACGATTGCAGACGTAACTTTTTGGTAGTGCTACAGCATGTATCGAAATCCCTAGGTAGCCCGA
The DNA here is from genome assembly GCF_025532065.1 of Leptinotarsa decemlineata. Taxonomy (NCBI): domain Eukaryota; kingdom Metazoa; phylum Arthropoda; class Insecta; order Coleoptera; family Chrysomelidae; genus Leptinotarsa; species Leptinotarsa decemlineata. Next base: position 11,192,860 of record NW_027412684.1, read on the forward strand.
AATAGCAAAAAATAGTTTATGGTGTATGCGATCGAATGCATTAGATTAGTCCAATAAAATCAGAGGAGAGAGTTTGTTATTATCAATAGATCTGTGCACATCATTCACAACTTTCAGGAGGACAGTTGAGCAACTGAAGTCAGGTCTGAACCATGATTGACACTCAGGTAATATGCTTTTCATGGTAACTAAAGAACTAAAGTATGGAACAAAAACATTTATGTTACATAATAGGAGAAATGCGCTTGATGAAATAAACCCCATTATTTTTCGGTACCTAATCGATTAAACATAATGTTACTAGGAAATCATCAAAATTTCAGGTGATCTTCGATATTCCCAAGATTCCCATTTGAAATATAAATTGATGTTTAATTGAAATTCAAATTGTTGCTGTGTGAAGATGATGATTACCTTTCAATGAGCACACAGGATTCGATTATGATATAATGGCTTTTTATAAGAAATTTTAGAGGAAATATACATAACGATGTTCATTCTATCTTATATTAATGATAACGTTGGACAAAAATCTATTGGTTGATTTGTTGACACGATGTTCAATGTCTATCTGCCCTCAAGGTGAATGTGGATTTAACAGTTGATAAATATAGGTGATAAATTATAAATGTTTTCTTTATTGTCCGAAATTTCGAATTCACAATTTTGATTCCAGTAAATTTATTTGGCTAACAAAATATCAGTTGCCACTCAAAATAATCGAGATACTGTAAGCTATGGTTACTTTTTCTCTAGGGATAACTTTGCTTCATTTAGAAAACATCAAATAATCCTCCTGATTTCTATCCTGGTGAAATTATGGTGCAGTTGCATCTCATCCTCCAATGAGCAAAATCAAAGTAAATGCTCCAAGAACCCATTTTCTTAGCATAACTTCATTTTTTTCGATAGTTCGAAAAGAAGATATGATTATCATGCAAAGAAGTAATTTTCAGACAAAAACTGATTTATACATTGGATTATACAAAAAACAGTTTTTTCTATTCATTGTGCATTCCAAAAATTCATAATTGAATTGAATCAGATATAATTCACAGGATTGCTACACAATATAGGATGTCAAAGAGTCACAATAACAAATTTCTATTAAAGCCGAAAAACTATTTTCCCAAAAACTTATGCCTCCGAAAAATATACCCTTTTCAATTTGAACAAGATTCTTATGGCTGAGAATCAATAAAATAAGTATGACTGTCTTCATGTACTATCATCGTGACGTAATAGTATACTCATAATGATATTAAAATTCAATTATTATCATGATGAATGCGATATCATAATTAATGCGGTATAGATACGTATATGAGGGCAAAAGAGAATTGAAACTTTCTATGTTTTCTACCACTTCCATTTGTAACCAACGTTAGTGCAATTTCGTCCTATAAGGATACTTTCAAACTTATACATAAACCTTACTGCAGTTCCGTCCTATAAGGACATTTTCAAACTTATACATCAATGTATAAGTGTACATAAGGACATTTTCAAAACTTATACAAGGATGTACAAGTATACATCAATGTATGAGTTTGAAAATGTCCTTATGTATGTATACATTAATGCATAAGTATACATTCATGTATAAGTCTGAGAGTGTCCTTATAGGATGAAACTGCAGTAACGTTAGTTACAAATGTTACAAATAAAAGTGGTAAAAAACATAAAAAGTTTTAATTCTCTTTTCTTCATTATGATTTCTTATCACGTAGTAACGGCTACATCCATCAGTATATGAGGGCTTTTATTGGCAATACATGTCAATAAAATGACTGAAGATAAGGAAAACTTTGAGGAATTGTAATAACTATCTATGAAAGATCAATAATAATTTCTCATGTTTGTCGCACAATGAGTAAATGTTCTCGGTTGACCCAAATCTAGCTTTTTCATTTTTTTTTAAGAAATTGTGGGAGTTGATCATTTTCAATTCAATAGGTACTATACATTGAATACTTTTGGTTTTAAATAGTATGAATATCGTTGAGAAATTGTTATTGTTACAAACGGGACACGAAGATAACTATCCCCTTTTCGAATAATGAAAATTGGGAATTGTTCAGGTACGCTTTTTTGTGCCTCACAATCAATATGTTCCAAAATTTTCAGATTGATTCGGTCGTTACGATTTGATCTCCACAAACTTTATTTGAAAAATTTATCACATGTTTTGCTAACACAGTAGCTTTATCAAGGAATTTGTTAAAAAATAACTGCCTAGTATATAATATACTTGATAGTTGGTAAAAAAATCTGTTAAAATCTGTGCCTTATGACAATAGGTTGAAAAAATCAAGCAGTAAATCTGCAGCTCTAGTTATTATGAGCATATTTTATTCTACAGGCTCCAGCCCACTCTCTGGTACCTGTGTTACAGATATAGTGTGTCTCAGTAACGAAAAATTTGATTTGAACAAAAACACAGTTTTAAGTATTCCTATTGTTACTTTTCCAACGAATTATGCAGTGAATAGTATCTTGTTGACACATATGCACTCTTTTTCGAAATTTTTCATGACCATTTTGCATAAATGTGGTTTTATTTGGTTGAAACCAGAGCGAATGGGGGCTTGTTGACATACATTTTTGACTTCAAATAACTCAATAAGAAGAAATCTAAGGGTACTGTATCATACAATCCGAGAGACCAATTCTGATTACCAAAACAAGACAGTACCTGGGAATGTTTCACGCAGTATATGTAGCACCATCTTGTGGAAACCACATGCTGGTCACATCAATATCATTCAGTTTGGCACGGAATACGTTGTGAATTCATTTTTTTTTCGACAATAACATGTGCACTTAGGATATTTGTGCTTAAGAAATCAGCATCCACTTAATGATATTCAATAATACATTCAACAATTTATTTCCTCAGAGTATCGATATTAGCTTCAATTATCGTCTTAACTGAATTTTGTAAGCATGAAACCCAGATATTTGGTGAGTACAGAAAGCTTCTTGAAATTTGCACGTTACCACTCTGATGTTCCTGGATGTTCAGCCATACTCCCATACATACTGGACGACCAGTATGTGTCTCTAATGGATCCAGGCTCCCTGAATTTTCAATTATTCTTTCCGCAGCTGGGAAAGTCGGAACTCTATTCCGACTTTATTTTGTCAACCGTAAAATTTTCGTTATTTTTCAGCGTGGGTGCTTTGTTCACTCACTCGAATTGACTGCCGTGTTGGTCGGTGGTTCAAGTCCTAGTCTGAACGATCGATCTTCACTTGCTACCGTCCAACCCGTGTTAGGAATCACACGTTTAAAGGTAAGACCTCTTTAATCCTTAGCTCGCACAAGTTTCGACTTCTGAGGGTTGTCGTTCGTAGGGGTGCGACAGCTGGTTACCGGAAAAACAGATTTTTTTTTAAACAGAATAAAAACATGTTGTTCTATCGTATGATGCTCCATTTTCACAACCCCAAACTGTCAGCTGGATAGGTATGTTTTTTAGGGTTGTCAGCACTTTTGTACACTATTGCACAAATCGCGGAAAATTCAATTCTTGCATCAATTCAGGCACGACCTAATTCAAGAAATAAGCTGTGGTGTCTCCAATCTCATTCTCCTCTACCAGCCTATCTGCCGGCGTATTCAAAATTCTGAGCACAAAAAGAGGTTATTTGCAATGTCAATGAAATGCAGTAGATCAATAAATTAATTTAATTTTCGAATTGATTAATTCTTTCTTAGCTACTTTTATCACAGTGACTTTATCACCTAAACTGGCTAATCTAAAAGTAATACTGTTATCATTATTACGACTAGCATTCAATACGGGTACAGATAACCCTAGCTTTCCGTTGATGATCACTTGGGCCACATATGCAGCATCTTCGTATGGTGGCAGAACTCCCTCGAATTTCATTTCCTGCGAAACCATTTCGTTTTTTTCCATCAGTTCTTGAAGAACGCCTGTATTTTCGCGGAGTTTCTCTACTTCTAATGCCAAATCGTTTACCTTATTCATTACATAGGTCATCATTTGACATCGACAATTTGAATATATTTCAGGCTTGTCTTTTTTATTCGTGGTGGATTCGGCTGAAGGGTGCTGGTTATATAATATGGTGGAGCTTGGTGGGACATCTGAAAAAAAAATATGAGTTATATTTGTGGCAATATAGTGAATAATTTTTCAACTTCATTGATAATGATTGAGAACTTGAAACAGATGATTTGATGAACTTTTCAGACCTGACAATCATAAACACATACCGACACAACTATCAACGTAGTGTGCGCTGGTCAGGCCCTATCCCCCGAAGCCCCGATACCATCGTCCATAGATATATATCTATGGACGATGCCGATACATTCGGGAGGGCGCGCCAGTATTATCAACCAATGACCACTCCTCACACCGTGGGGAGAGTGATCATTGGGTCCGAGAATCATGTGCCCTGAGCAAGCGCAGTGAGCCAAGAATGACAGCCTTCTGCATCTGTGCGGCTAAGATTTCTGCCTTAGTGCGGCAAGCCGGTATGATTTTGAGATTCAAGAGTAGAGAGAGCATCATTCCACCAAGGACTCCAATAATCAGAACAACCATCTTGACAGAATGATTTAGATAGAGTCTGCGGAGTTCGAAGAGAAAATCTCGATATTTTATCCGTTTTTCCTCCTCGTTTTTGACGATATTTGTCTCGCCAGGAGCTGAAAACTCAACGACAAGTGTCGTTGTGTGCGCAGTATTATAGAACAGTGCTTTAAAAAATTGTTCCACAGCGCCATCAAGTGGCGAGTTACAGAAAAATTGATAGCCTAAAAACCTTCTCTATGAAAAATTACTTATTCATGTCAAGTCATCACGATCGGTTGAGCGATGTAGAAGTTTATCACATTAACATTTTTTCTAAGCTTCGCAACCTAATATGTCTTTATAACGCTGGAGTAAATCCCCATTTTGTATCGTGGGCTCCCCTCCTATCACAAGTAAGCCTGGAGAATTTACCAACTATAAAATATGTCCTCAAACGTCTAACTCAATCTTTTATCTGATAGTTTTCTACAGCAGTTTACTTGAGAAACCAAAACCGGTCGTAACAAATTAAAAACTCAGTAGAAATTAGACAAAATTTATTTTTTTCATCCTATATTTGAAATTAATTTTTAGGTCACCAATCGAACAAGATAATTTTTTGAATATGTTTCTGAAGCAATAAATAAAAGGAAACTTATACAAATATACTCCACCAAAAACTTGTAATGTTATGAAAAAGTTGATAACAAAAAGAATTAGGTAGTTTTTCAAATAGCTTCATGTCACCTCGATCTATAGGCAGCGCTGTACCTTTACCTACATTCGAGAACCATTGTCCTTTTTGGAACTACAGTAGTTATATGTTGAAAATTTACCGAACACTTTTCTCAAGCTCCAACAATTAAAAATCTGAATTGGTGCTTGTCAACAGATATTTGATGAAAATAAACAAAAAATGTGTACTAAAGATACCGGCTTCAGTTTTGCTACGCGGTCAACGTTGATAACCCATTATCTATTATTGATAAACCACATAATGTTGCGACATAAAATATCTTCATTTTGTGTTTGTAAACAAAATCGAGCAATACTTTTGAATTATGTTCATTATTCATTCATGCTCATATGATACATATTGGAATTTTTCTCTGGTTGTAGCGTTTGCCAATACCGTAATGCCTTTATACAAAACTACATCCAATTTTATTTTTAGTTTGATGTTTCAAATTTCATTCGAATATAATTTCTCCAATCCACCTTTTATTTGAAAAAAAACAACAACCTGATGGGGTTCCTGAAAATTTTTAGGTTGGTTTAACAGGATACATGAGAACTGGAAACGAATTCAATTTGATAAATGTGGAAAATTTTGGAAATACTGTACATGATTGAGTGCAGAATTATTTGAGGTTGATTGTGATATCTCGAATACGATGAAATAATATAATCGACACGTAATTTGAAGTTTGAACCAATTTTATTAGTCATCATTTGAAAATAATTTCAAACAAAAGCAATGACTGTTTTTGCCACTCCGGAAGTTAAAAGAAATAAAGCGACAAAGCGAGTACAATAATGTCTTTAATAATCTCAGTTCTTTGAATTGATTTGTATTTCATGATTGTTCCAAATTTCATTATTTAATGTAATATTCAAAATGTTTATAATAATAATATAACTAAAAATATATAAAAATAATAATAATGTCTAAAAGAAATGAAAGTGACAAGATGCTAAAAGATGAGACATTATAGAATATGTGATATATGAGCAAAAGATATATTCAACAGGGGTAAAAGAGACACTAATGGAATGAAAGTTCATTCAGATTGATACATTTTTATCGACGTGATCGATCTGAAAAAATCCGTAATTAAAAATTTTTCAAAAGAATAACGAGCCGAGAAGAAGAAAAAAATATTCAATGGGGTTTTCAACATCATAAAGGGCCCTGTTCTGAAAAATCATTAGTGAAAACCTAAATTGTGAAGAAAATCTTTGAATAACTGGTCATATTGAGTCATGGCCGGTGAGAAGCCGCTCCTTCAAGATGTTCATTAGATGTGTAGAAATCTGTTATCAGTTTGTTAAAAAAAATATATGTGGTACAGCAAGGAAGGACAAAATACGGTGAATCATATATAAGGAGATGAATGTACAAAAATATTTTTGAACTTATAAACAAAGCAAAGACTTGTAAAAATATAGACTGGGGGAATTAGAGGAGAAGTATATAACTCAATACACAGAATCAATGATATTGAGAATTTTGGATGACTGTTGAAATTCGATAACCAATGGTGATAGTCTTTGAAGTAGTCTTTATTATCGAAGTTTATCAACAAACTATTGTGGAACATAATAAATTCCACAAAAAAGTACACTTTTTCGGCAATAACAATAGGAAATTCTGAAAAATAACCAAAAATTGATGAACCGTGTTAAGAATGGCTCATTAAAAGATGAGACCTAGTTAATCCTCTGCTCACACAAGTTTCGACTTCTGAGGGTTGTCGTTCATAGGGGGCTACAGCTGGTCGAAAAAAAAATACATTTTGAACAGATTTCAAACATACTATTTCATGGAAAAAAAATTCGACTATGACACCATAGTCATATGTCGTTATAAGTACTCACTTATAGTTTTTCAAGGGTTCATTGAACGTGAAACTGATTAGAGAAACGATTACGTACAGAGGTATACTCGAAAAAGATCATAATGGTGTAAAAATATACAGTGAAGAAAAAAATGGTCAGATATCTCCACAGACTGCAGAAGCGATTTAAAAAAAAATTGAGTATATGTGTTGATAATCAACCAACAATTAATTGTGTTCTATTTCTGATCCTATCAGTTTTTCAAGGAATCGAAAAAATTATTACCCTGGGCGTGATGAAGAAAAAACGAAGTAATTATGTTGATAAAAAGAATGAAGCATAATTGTAGATACATTTCAAATTTGTAGACAACTGAGACATTTTATCCTTTTCAAAATTTTTGAATCATATACAGTGTGTCCGAACAGTGCGGATTTTCTCGATGTATCGATAATGTTGAAATATATGATGTGACCCTACTAAAATGGACGAACCCCCATAAAACTTTCATTTTTCGACCGATATGTTTTTTTTCACTAAAAGGATATTTGGAAACTCTACTATAAGATTATTCTTCTATTATTTTTCAATAAAAAAATCGAAAAAAGTTATTGGCAATTTTTTCAATCTAACACAAGCTACTGAATTTGAAGGTTTTGAAATTGAAATTTCAGATGTTTGGTGTTCTGAATTTTATGAAAATCTTTCCATTATAAAACATAGTTATTTCGGAAAATATACTGGAATGGTGAACAACTATTGCATTTAATTTTCTTCAACTATGATTTCAACAAATTTCGATGAAATTTGATACCTGCTGGAGCAGTGGAGCAGTCAGAATTTGATGAGAATTCTAAACTTGAATTGCTGGATAAGTAGCATATTCTTCAAATTTCACTTTAATAAAAACTTTTCAATGACGAACTGATTTTGTTGTCATTTTGACCTTAACCATTTCAATGCTTAATGTCAAAATGACATTCAGTAGTTTAAAAAAACATTAATCAATTATCTACGTCACGAAGAAAAAAACATTCTAATCCACCTGTACATAAATGTTGAGGATGTTTCCATTCAAATGTAATACTTTTTGAAAATAGTTTCATTTTCAAAAGTAAATAGTTGAATTTTTTCATGGTAGCAAAAACATAATTTTCCAATCAATCATATTATTTTCTTTTTCTGATTGATTCGGCCGTTACTTGATGAAGATCCACAGTAATTTCAAAAACTACACCTCACGCTTTGATCTCCACAAACTTTATTTGAAAAATACAGGGCTATTCAAATTCGTTTCTGTACATAGGGATCTCGTAAACCATAAGACAAAGTTACGTATTTCAGAGACCTATTCAATGATGTAAAAAAGTCAAATATAGCTCTTTTGGTTCTGGAGATATACAGGAAAAACCAAAAAATCCCAAATTGTTTTTTCACCTATATCTTCTTTATTCGCAGAAATAATAAAAAAATGTCCACATTCTGCTATTAGCACTTGATGTGGGCTCTCAGAATATGTCCATGAATCTTTTATACAGGGTGTCATCTGACTTGGGCCACCCCCATCTTTGAAGTTTTAAAAACGAACATGTATTTTTTGTTTCGCCGACGTTCACTTCATACTGAGAAATTAAATTCAATTTTATATTTCGGGATGTCACCCAATTTCCAGGGCCGTAATTTAAAAGGGAATAATTCACACAATTATAATCAACTATTACGGAAACATCCCGAAATATAAAATTGAATTTAATTTCTCAGTATGGAGTGAACGTTTACGATCCAAAAACTACAACAAAAAATACAGGTCCGTATTTGAAAATTCAAAGATGGGGATGGCCCAAGTCAGATATTAACCTATATAAAAGATTCATGGTCATATTCTGATATTCACATCAAGTGCCAATAGCAAAATGCTGAAAGATTTTCAATATGTCTGCGAATAAAGAAGATATAGACAAAAAATAATTTGGGATTTTTTGGTTTCTCCAAAAACCAAAAGAGCTACATTCAATTTTTTTACATCATTGAATAGGTCTCTGAAATACGCAACTTTGCCACGATTTAAACGACACTCTATCTCCCATCGTTTACGAGATCCCCACGTACAGAAACGAATTTGAATAGCCCTGTATATCACGTTTTACTAGCACAGTAGCTTTTTTAAATGATTCATGAATAATCACTTGAAAAAGCTACTGTGCTAGCGATACATTTTGTCATATATTTTTCAAATAAAGTTTATCATATATTTATTACATTTTTATCAAGCCACAATGACCGTTGCCAGGCAACTGATTTTTTGAAAGAAATAGTGGGTGATACAGGCCTATTGAAAATGTTTAGAGAAACCACATTAGTGTACAATGATTTCGTAGTTTATTTTTATAGAGGATGCTTCAAATGATACCTTGATTTTCATCTACTTCGATTTACATTAGTAAAAAATTAATATGTAACGTCGTATATTCTACATGCAATTATTTATTTGAAGATAACACGTCAAATGTTATTCCAAACAGTTCTCCGATTGTTTGTGTAACTCAAATCATTTTTATAACATTAGGGAAAAAGCTTTTTTATATTTTGAATTCAAAACAACATAAAATACCATAATTCATAGTTTGAATAAAATATGTTTTCATAAATTCGAGGATTATCCATATACCGAGCAAATACGCAATTTCCGGGAATACGGTATAACCGAAGTCACTATTCGACAAAAATAACCCCAACCTCATTCAAACAAAACTCACCCCTCACGTGAAACTCTCCATTATCGTATCTATACCCCAGCCTGTCCTTGATGACGAACAACCAGTAGTTAATCACATCACCAGGTTTCAACTTCGTGGTATGATCCTCGAACACCCATTGGCCGTCGGTCTTGATCAAGATGTCTCTGGAAAACTCACCGGCTTCCAAACCGTTCATGGGCTTGTTGAGGCTTCCGTGGAACGCGAAGAGCTGGATGCCATCCTGATCCGGGATGCTGACCCGGAATCCTCTGGGAGAAAGGACCTGGATCCGCGGTACCGGAACGGTGAACTCTTGGCTTATTGCTGCAGGAAGAGCCACCTGCAAGACTAACGATAAACACAGTAACCGTTTCATTTTGTTCGATGTTTTGGGTTTGTGACGAGACTATGCGAGTGAGGGGTACTCTGTCGTTTTATATTCATGAATCAAAAGAGTCTTATCTTCGACTGCCGCGCGAGTGAGATCTGGTTTTTCCGTTGTGTATTCGTGCGGGGAAACGGTACTAAAATTCTGAAAAACGCAATTGGCAGGATTTTTATTCGAATGGAGAAAAAAGGGGACTCATTTGTAACGGGACAGTGTGTGTTATGAGTAATTTTTGTCGTTACAAAATTACTTCAAAGTTATTTCAAGATTCTTTCACTGAAGCTACAAATTCAAACTTTGATTAAAAAATATCAAGATTCATTTTCAGCCCTGGAGGAAATTGATATATTGGAAAATAGATTGATAGATAGTAAAACAAGTAATATCATTCAGTTTCTTTTCAACGAATATAAATTTGTATAAGAATAATTCATTACAGAGCATAAATACCTGAACTGGAGATACAACTATTATACAAACTTTATTGAAATTTCTTGCAGTTTCCATCTAAATCTCTTTGTACCTCTTCATGTAGCACGACCATTTATTGAATAGCATATCCAATTGCACAGGAGCATTTGTTGAAATATTGTATTTACACAATGACATATAATAACTGAAAAAAACTCTGATGAATATGCAATGAAATGTCTTCGATGAAATCAACTGCAAGGGATTTTGGAAATGTTATGTAGGACAAACGGGACATTATCTGAGAAACAGGTTGTCTGAACATGGGAAAAATTCAAAATAATAAATATTGTCAACCCAAAAGCGCTCTTTGAACTCATTAGAGGAGAATGATAACACTTTTGACTTTGCAAACCCCAATATTCTGGATATTCAGCCCTTATTAGTGATATGATACATATTTTCGAAAAGACATAGAAGGATTGAATAGTGCTAACTTCCATTTATTGAATCAGATTCGTTAACGTTATGTTTCAAAGGAGTTTCCACCACTCTTGATACTCTGATATTTTTATATCGTCTATAAGTTTTAGAAAATGATTGAAAAAAATCGTCCAATTCTAATTAGAACCCTCTCAAGCATAGTACCTATATAGATACATCACTATTGTGCCTGTGATTGTACGATATTCATGTTGTTAGTCCCTTATTTTTGTTTGTTTTCGTACCTGTTGTCTGTTAAATACTTCTTCAATTTTTCCAACATGAATAAACTCATGTTAGTAAGTCCCATTTCATTTTTTTCTTCTTTCAAAATATGTAGATTGATAAATTATGCCATATTGCAAAATGTATTGGCATGTATGTTGTTTCCTTGTAGAAATATTTCATTGCAAAATCCAAAATGATGGATTCAATAAAGTCCGAAACATTATCAAAAAGGTAAATTATTCACCTACAAAACTTTTTGATTACTTTTCCAACAATAACAACATTTGATAGTGTCCAAATAATCACTAAACCTCTCGAATGTGCTTTTTTGCATAATTTTTTCTGAAATATCCTACGGTCTTCAAAGTGAACTCCAGCTTTCTCATTCGACGAGATATAACCACTGTTGTCTTAGAGCTGTTCAGAATTAGAAATAAACTTAATTAAAAAAATTTCTTATCAATCCGTCTGTCTATTCATCTGTCCGTCTCTCTGTCTGCCCACTATAGCTTCTTCAAGCATGTATAGATACGCCTTCTTCAGGCTATTTGAAACACGTGTTGTGTTTTTGTAAAACAGTTTAGTAAAAATCGCACAATGAAGTGTTTCTTGAATACGAAAAAAATGATTACATTCAACATGAATGGTTGTTTCACCGCTCGGAGATCTGGTTTTTCCGTTGACTGTTGCTGTGGAGTGGATTAAAATTCTGAAAACCGTATTGGCAGAATTTTCGGTGCAATGAAGAAATTGGTGGACTCATTTGTAATAGGATATCGCATTTGTATGAGTAATTTCAATAGAATAAGTAATTACATGACAAAAATAATAATTTTCATTCAATAGCGTCAGCCGGGACCCATTTGTTTTGGGGGACATGAGATAACTATGAAAATAACTGGATGAATCTTTTTACCATCTTGTTAGGCAACCAAACATATAATGCATTATAAATTAGCATTTGCTTCAGTTATTTGAAAATTCATGCTGATATTCTCCGAGAGAATCTGTATCTGTATCTGTAGAGTAGGGAGGGTGAGTGTAAGCCCACGCACTTAGGCCACATGTTATCAATTTTTACGAGAGAAATTGATAGAGCTTTTCCCCAATTTAGTTGATTTTTGTGGATTATCATTGATGTTTACGAGAAAAAAATTACTCTGCTTGCGGAAAGAACATCTGAGTTTTTGAATAATCTCGTGTACATACGTTATATATTGTTGCTGTATTTAGGATTGAAATCAACACTTTTTCAAAACCGTGAATTTTTTTTAAGAAATCACTTACAAGTATACAGAGTAAGGAATATTATTGATGTTTTGTTTTTTTCGAATCATTATTTCTCCGAATAAAACATAATTTTTCAAATGTCACCTTCAATTTAATAAGAAGTAGTAATTTTCTGTCAAAATGTATCAACATATTTTTCAAACATAATTTCATTTTGATCTGGAATATATTAACAAAATTAGTCTATTTCTAATAAGTAAGAGTCGGAAAAAAAGTGAATTAATAAGAATGCGATAAAAATCATGATAGATAAAATTCTTGATCCATCGGTCGGTCGGTAGCCGGTCGGTTCGACGTGTTGGTCTGTGGTTCAAGCCCCAGGCTGAACGATCGATTTTCACTTGCTATCGTCCAAACCGTGTTAGGGATCACACGTTAATAGGTAGGACCTCGATAGTCCTTAGCTCGCACAAGTTTCAATTTCTGAGGGTTGTCGTTCGTAGGGGTGCGAAAGCTGGTTAACGGAAAAACAGATTTTAAACAGAATAAACAGATCATGTTATGTACAAAATACAATTATGACAAGTCCAATGGTAAATAGTTTTAAGTAAAATACAAGAAGTAGATGTGTGCGTAATAAGATCTTGTATGTATAAAATATGTGAAGATAAAAAGATAATATAGGTATAGATGAAATGTATGAAGATAAAAGCTAGAAAATGGTAACCGTGTATTAGATGGAATGTCTAGTAGAAACTTCATGAGGTTGATTCAGATACAAGTAATACAGTGCTATGTAGTACTTGATACTATACAGTGGATTAAAAGTAAGTTATAACAATAATACAATTCCGAAGTAAGATAGCAAATAAATTATTAAGAAAAAATTAAAATGTATAACAAAATGAACTAATATAATTCTTACAGGCATGTAACACTAGACACAATACAACAACACAAGCAGAGAGTATTAGATGGATAAGTGAAGAATATGATTTTTGAAGCGGGATACTGATATATTAAAGATTTGAAGGTTGTTCAAAGAGTTAGCTAATCTAAGAGTTCTGGGAATAAAGCCGTTATATGAATAATTGAATCTGTGAAAAGAAACGTAAAACGTTTGCACCTGTCTAGTTGAACGATTGGGGACATGTAAAGTTATTTTGGAGAGAAGCTCGGGACTGATACTCAGTCCGTTGAAAATTTTGAATAGAAGTATAAAATCTCTATGTTTTCTACGAGTCTCAGAGAAGGTATGTTCAAAATGCATTCCAATGCAGTATAGTCATAGTATACACGCATCGTGAAGGCAATATATCGCAGGAAATTGTGCTGTACGGCCTTGAGTTTATTTTTTTGTGTAACGTAGTGAGGGGACCAGACTGTGGAACAATAATCGAGATGAGATCTAACCATGAAAAATTAAAGAGATTTAATAGCAAGCCAAGCATCTTCATAGATTTTTGAATTACAGCGGAAATGTGTGATTCATAGCTAAATGTGGAGTCTAGGATCACACCTAGAATTTTGGTTTCAGTAGCAGAATGTAAGGTCCGATTATTAATACTATATTTAGAAATGATTGGGTGATGTGTTCGATGAAAGCAAAGAATTTGGCATTTGGATGCATTCAAACACATACCATTTTGCGAACAATCTATATCGTTTTGTAGACACAATGTATCACCTTCACTTTTAATTATTTTGAAACATTTTAAATCGTCGGCAAAAGCAAAGCCCAAATGTGAACCTTGTGGAACACCCGATGTAACTGAGATGGTATGAGAATAATAATGATTAACTCTCACAATTTGTGTTCTTTCCGTAAGATAGCTCTTGAGCCACTGCAATATTTGCCCATCAACACCATATAAACAAAGTTTATGGATCAATAGCTCATGATTAACTTTGTCATAAGCTTTGGAGAAATCAGTGTACACAGAGTCAACTTGCAAACCCTTAGACAGAGCGTGAGACAGAAAATCAACGTAGGTAATTAGACCCAGTTCAGCTGACTTCTTGGATGTAAATCCGAATGGTTCGGTCCCTATAATTGGGGAGCAGTAAGGTAATCAAAAATGATGCTTTCAAAAACTTTAGGGATTGCGCTAAGAATAGAAATTGGACGATAATTACACACGTCGGATTTTTGACCTGATTTATATATTGGGGTGACATATGATGAGGTTTTCCAATAGTCCAGGAATTTGCCAGATGATAGGGAATTATTAAATATATAGAAAAGTGGTCGGGCTGAAAGAAAGCTAAATGATTTAAGAAAAGTTGGAGGAGGTTAATTTATTTTTGGTAAGAAACTACATACTTACTTATCAATTGGAAATTGCGTTCTCTGAGTATTCTTCTACCGAATAAAAATTGAAATGTACTAAGAATTGTTTCATCTTCCTTTTCAAAGGGATGAGATCGAAATTTACGTGGTAGCTTATTGTACGGATGCAAGTTTATATCTAGGAGGCCTCATATGGTCTGCTTTTCTGGTTGAATAATTGTGGAAATCGTTATTTCTGTCGATTTCAATTTTTCTTGTAGTATTTCGAGGAGACTTTGATTGATATAGACGGAAGGAATACATAGAATCCTAAGCTTCTTGATGGATTCTCGGCATGAGGCATCATACGGGGCATTTGCCATTAAACGAATAGCACGTTTTTAAAGACGAAAAACTCTAACAGAGTGAGGAGAGTTTTCCCATAAAATAATTCCGTAATTCAAATGAAAGTGGAAAAGAGCTTGACATGAAAATAGAAGAGTAAAAGAATTGAAAAAAAATTTCAAAATGTCTTATCAGAAAAACCTGAGTGGATAGTTTTTTGTCGTAGACGATCCACTTTTCCTCTCACGCGACGATCCGATCCAGATGGAGATCGTTTTTGTTGTGCAAAAGCAAGGAACATATCTCGTAACGTGACAATTTCTATGAATTGTTCAAATCGTGGGGCACCCACTTTTCGAGCTTTTCGAGATTTCCATCAAAAACTGCACTGTTTGTGATAAGTCAGTCTCCACCAGGGTCCTCAAATTCTCGTCCTGGATAACTGTAGGTCGACCACTTCGGGCCTCATCTTCGAGGCTTAAATCTCCGAAACAAAATTTCGCAACCCAACGTCGAACAGTGGCAATGACAGTGTTTATCATTGCCAAATGCCTGTTTGATTTTTCGGGCCGTTTCGACAGTGCTTTCGTTCAATTTGAATTTGTAGAGAAAAATTGGCCAAAAATAAGTTGATGACATGTAGTAATAAGCCGAAAAGAGACAAAAAATTGAAATTTGGACAAAAATGAACAGCATCAATGTATAGAGTATAAAATTCTCTATCGATCATAATTCACCATGACATAATAATGAGTGATTTTTTTGCTGGTATCTTTCTGTCAACACTGTTTTTGACAGATGACGCGTGAATCGTGTCGTGTGTCATTGTCAAACTTGTTCAGTTTGGTCTATAATTCAACCATGAATCGACTTACGAATGAACAACACTTGCAAATTATTGAATTTTATTACCAAAATTCATGCTCGGTGAAGAAAGTGCATCGTGCACTTCTTCCAATTTATGGGCAGTTTCGTCGGCCTACTGAGGGAGCTAGTCGGAAGCTTGTGACTAAATTTCGAACCCAGCTTACATTATTGGACATTGAACCACCAACACGCATACGTAGAATGAGGACCGAGGAAAATATTGCGGCTGTATCCGCCAGTGTTCGTGATCACCGTAAAATGTCGATTCGCCGCCGTTCACAGCAATTGGGCCTCTGTTACTCCATTACGTGGAGAATTTTGCCAAAGGATTTGGGTGTATAAACCTTATAAAATACAGCTGGTGCAACAATTGAAGCCACACGACCTCCCACAACGTCTAATATTTGGGCGCTGGTAAAGTTGGAGAAAGATCCACATATTCATCAAAAAATTGTGTTCAGCGACGAGCCTCATTTCTGGTTGAATGGATACGTTTAGAAGCGAAATTGCCACATCTGGAGTGTAGACCACCCACAAGCATTGCGAGAGCTATCGATGCATACCGAAAAAGTCACTGTTTGGTGTGGATTACGGGTCGGTGGCATCATCGGGCCGTACTTCTTCAAAGACAACAATGGCCGGAACGTTACTTTGAATGGCGAGCGCTACCGTGTGATGATTGACGACTTTTTGTTACCCAAAATGAAAGAACTGGACATGCCTGACATGTGGTTTCAACAACACGGTGCTACATGCCACACGGCACGCGAAACAATGGCCCAATTAAGAGCCGCCACGTTTGGAGCCCGTCAATTGGCCGCCTAGATCGTATGATTTAACGCCTTTGGATTATTTCTTGTGGGTTCATGTTGAGGCTCATATCTACAGGGATAAACCAGCAACGACTGAAGCTTTGGAAATCAATATTGAAGCATTTATACGTGAAATACCGGTGGCTATGTTAGAGAGAGTGTGCCAAAATTGGACCTTGCGCATGGGCCATCTAAAGCGGAGCCGCGGACAACATTTGCATGAAATCATCTTCAAACATTGAATTATATTGATCGTTCTATCGATTCCAATAAAGATTTCATCAATTTTCTCAATTTTTTTGTGTTGTTTTGAAAATCAATACATATACCCCAATAAATATTTATTGGGGTATAAAGCTACAAAAATATGACATTTAAAAGAACAGTCTGTTGTGAGTAGGCTACATTTCCAAACCCCTCATAGTTTCTCATCCATTTCTACTCAGACTGAAATTAATTGTTTTGAATGAAATATACTTTTTCGAATATCACGAAAATTTTGATTACTTGTTTGTAGAATTGTTTTTAGTGACTATATATAATTCCGACATAATTTTGTCCATCCTCATATTAGCTAGATTCTACGTAGTGAGGTTGAAACTCCATTTTCTTGGTTGTGTATTTCAATTCGGCCTTGTTATTGAAACCATCCAATTTTAGTTAAAAAAATGGCTATCAACTTCTTTTTCGTCTTATATGAGATGTGGTAGACAAAATTTTGTGATGACTAATCATTTGTATACTGGACTTCGCAGGTAGCTCGAATATTTTTCTAATTATACAATAACCTGAGTAACCTGTTTTCCAGTATCGTCGGATAACGGTGGTGTGACTTTCATCTGAAATACGACGGTGGACGTGTTGTTTGGAAGATACCGTGAACGCCGAAATCGATTTAGTAAAAGTAAGTGATTGTTTTGGTCTAGATAATGAAGAATATTTTAGTAAAATGAAATAATCACCTCTCTGTGGCATGAATCGGTTATCGAAATGCATTTGTCATGGATTTGCTTAGAATCAACCATAGCAACAGAAGAGATTTGCCTCAGAGTGTCACCCTGATGAACCCAAAAAATTCTGCCTTTCTAACAGACAGCAAAAACTTACTTTTCTTAAACACAAAACACAAGTACTTCAGGTGATAATCCCGTAATGAGTTCATTATTTAAGATAAACATTTTTTTGGCATTCTACATCCCCATAATTTTTTGCCATTCTGCAAAAAAGCTTTTTCTCAAAAAACTGATCAATCCTGGAAATATCTCCTTTTCAATTCCATTGAAATTTTTTTGAATGGGATTACTTTTTTTTAAGGACAGAACACAAGCACTACAGGAAAATCTTTAAGGCGCTCTAAGAGCGGTACCTGTGCGAAAGTAGCGATTTACGTTATATTTGAATCGCTGGAGATTGAAGGGATAAAAAATATAAGGATAAGGAATATAAAATTCATTTTTGAAAAGCTTATTCAGTCAGGATTGACTCACTGTATATTCGCTTTTGCCATTTTGTTTTCACTTCGTGCATTCAAAAATATGTGAGGACGATGGAAAAGTGGTTTTCATACAAAGTTTTTACTATGAATTTTGATGAAACATACCTTATTCCTTTAAACTCTCCTGCAATTGTCCTGAAAGTGACAGTAAATCAAGACAAAATTTTTTCCATGTATTGTTTAAAGAGAAAAACCTTCTTTATTCCATGTTTGAATAATTTGATGGTATTTATTTCTTCCATTTCATCTGGCAACTAATTATGAAGTTTCGGTCTATGAAAATATATTTAAATATAAAGTAATACAAATTATGGAACTATGAAATAACAACATCAAAAATTTGTTGGCACTCTGGGGCGACTTAATTGATTCCAGAGGCGTATTTGCCTTTTCAGCTGCAGGAAAACCCGGAAAAACCTGCAGCACCATATCATTCAAGATCTTGATCAGCCAATGTCGTTTCTTCCATAGAATAAAATGTAGGGTGTGTCCAGAGGCTCTACTAAATTCAAGATATCGCTAGTGACATGACTATCGTCAAACTTAAATTTTATATTCATTATTTTGTTCATAAGATTCACTTCATGTCATTTCATATATTGTATGTTACCCACATAATCGGTATGTGATACGTTCTGATCTATTTATCTCATTTCATCTGTTTTTTAATTTTCTTTATTATTATCGATTTGAATTGAAAGGGGTTCATTTTCAGAAGACAACTATTTTGCAGAAGAGAGGCTTTCGTTTCCTACTTCTTCCTTCACATAAAAAAATGAAGACATCTTCCAAAGAAAGAGAGCCATCAATTTCAAAATTGACTCTATACGAAGATGTGTAGATACGAAAAAAATACGAACATGCATTAGACAGTCTGGCTTTGTGTAAAACTTTTTCCAAGTGAGCGACTGAGTAGATAAAAGCCGAATCTGAAAGAGCGCAAATACATGTTAAAGCGTGCATATCAGAACTGCTTTGGAACTGGATTGGAAAAAACTGGTAATAAACAATTGAATATTTTTTTGGAAAAATTAAAAAATAAAACGTGGTAATGGAAAGTTATTTAGACGTTTACGGTAATAGTCCTTATGGAATAGGTACGTTAGTTGCTTTTTATGCATATTGTTATCGCCCTCTATACAATTCAAATTAATACCTTGGGAGATATCTCAAAATTCAGATTTTCCTGCGAGACAATGAATTCAAGGGTGTGATGGAAAAAGTTCCAATTGCGATTCCAGAATTATTTTGTGTTGTCTTCAGAAATATGGATATTTACTTATTTCAGGTGATAGTGTTCGATGTAAGTGAAATATTACCTCTTCATATACCATATCGTGTAGCAATCCTTTGAATGATATCTGATTCGATTCTATAACGAGTACTTGGAGACAAACTGAATAGGTAAACTGTTGTTTGTATAATTCAGTGTTCTTATAAAAGTACTTGTTTCAAAATTATTTTTATTTTCGTGGAATTCAATGTTTATATGGAAGTAGCTGTTTCGAGACGGCTTTTCTACCACTTTGGGTTACCTATTTGCATGATCTACACATCTTTGTAAAAAGTTTATTTTAAAATCTCTTGTTTTTTTCTTCATGATTATTATAATATATGAGAGGAAGTTACAAATCATTTCAATGGTTATCTCAACATATTAATTCGAAAAGGGAATTAACAGCAATTCCTGGAAGCTAGATTCACAGAATGGTTTTTCATTATATTCACAATGAATTTGTCATATGGAATAAAAGAGTCTGGAATTATAATTTCGAAACAGATTCAGCTCAATTCTAGAATGATGATGAGAAAGAACGCAACAAATATAAAAATATAATTTGATGTTAGTCACGTTTGAACATATTCAATTTGTGCGACATGCTTATAGAAAAATAATAAGAAATGTTTTATGTTTAATGGTTTTATTGAAAAAAGACGGTAATGATGCATTTAATGTAGTAAAAACTAAAAAAGTCATCACATCACTCTCTTCAGCAATATACGGTTTTGATCGAATAAAAAAATAATAAAATCGTTGGGAGTAGCGTAATCTAAGTAAATATATAAATATTACGCCCAACGATTTTATTATCTTTTTATCAAATTAATACCGTAGATTGCTGCGGAGAGTGGTGTGATGACTGCTGATGACCTAGGACTGATGACCTAGGACCTTCGGAATTATTTTTGAGTTTTCAGTACATTATCTACATTATTATTATCTTTATTTTCAATGAAACCTTTTAACATATTTTTTTACTTATTTCATTTTCAAGTTTTTAGTTTCTAATTCAGTTACTCAATTCTTCCCATTCTGTTTGGTTCATTTAGTGCCTCAGTATCACAAGGTGATATGTAATTCGTCATCTTGTAGCTGCGGGCATCTTGAATTTGCATCTTTTTCGAAGTGTACTACTATTCTAACACTGTCAATTATTGGCCGTATTGAGATAGTTGTGGAAAACAAGTAATCCACCATTTTGTAGCTGTGACCATCTTGAATTTGCGTCTCTTTCAAAGTGTAATGCTATTCTACTAGTCAAGCCCTGTCATTCTATACCCATTTTGAGTTAGTTGTGAAACAATATGTAATCCACCATTTTGTTACTGTGGCCATCTTGAATTCACGATGATACAGTGTTCATCGAATTGTAAATGTGTGTACACCAAATATCCCCCCCTTCACATTTTTCTGGAGAGAGAGGCTAGATGGACTGTGTAATGTCTTCTCGTTTTTCCCTCAATACTCAGGACTCTGATCGGGAGAGGATTTGAGTGCAACACACTTTTACTGCCCACTACCACATTTATTCTTGCTTGTTACACGTGCTTTTTCCAACTGCCCGTTTAACCATGACTCCTTCTCCCGGCTCGACACTCACCGTGATATACGAGAGGAAGAAAACTAACAATATTACAGACTGCAAATAGACTTGTGCACATTGCCAATGTACAAATCAATTTAATGCAGAGGGCAACAGACGGTTGGTTAACATCGGAAGTCACAGCATTCTGGAAATGACCTTTGACTTTATGCCTCCAATTGTCAACTACGAACTGCCTTATAAAGTACTGTTCCCGGGTAGAGGGAGGGAGAGGGAAATATTAGGAGCAGATAGTTGTTGGTTCACAGTTGGATCAAAACACCTTCCGGTTCTGGTGCAGGTGTTTTAGTCGCAGACCCAGGACAGAGATATCAACCTGTCTAGGAACCTATGCATCTGTATTTCAAGCAGAAATTTATGCTATTGAATTGTGTGCGGAGAGATTGGAAGAATCCAACCTCATACACAAGTCAATAAAAATATTCTCGGACAGTCAAGCGGCGGCGTTGGAAACGAGCAACGTTTAAATTGGTAGCAAATTGCCAAAAACGACTCTCCTCAATAGGAAGACTTAACAGATTGTGTCTGGTCTGGATTCCCGTTCATATTGGCCTGGAAGGCAATGACTCAGGGGCGCTGCAAGCAGCTTCATCGGACCATAACCTGTCATTGGTAGGCTTCAGGCTTTGCCAAACAAAGATTGACTTCTGGCAGAATCTTCCAGGATTGGCTCACTCCAAGGCGTTTATTCACCCTTCGAAGCATGATACTAAACAGTCGTTGGACTACAGTAGGGGTGAACTACGATGTCTAACAGGCCTCCTTAAAAGTCACTGTCATTTGAATCATGATACGCAAAGACTCGAACTATCGGAAGACAGTCGCATCTGTTTGGAAAAAGATGAAGCAACAGAGCACATACTTTGTGCCTGGCCCGCTGGGGACCAAATCAGGTTTACAGAGTTCGGCAGAGCCGTACTCTTGCCATCTGACCTGAAAGACCACTCACCACACAAACCAATCGGCTTCGTTAAGCAGTTGGGTTTATTTGGTCGAGTGTAAATAGGTGTGAGCCACAATAAACCCCTGCGGGTTGCAGTGGAGCGTCGAAGAGACCCATTCACTTTGAACTTAACCTGACCTAACACCGAATATCAGATCAGTCAATCAACAGGAACTAAATGAAACTTCAATTACTGAATTTGACCCATACAAATAAACAGGACAACCTAAATAAAACCGTTTAAAGATAGAAGAAGGAATCGTATACTCTGACGATGCATGTATGTGAACTATATAGAAAACATACGTGAGTCATCATGATAAAAGGATGTTTTCAACCTTCTTTTGTCATGATAACGTTTTTCTTGTTTCAGTGGACCCCCTGCCGGCACATTTCTACCATATTCTTTCAGGCTGTTTCGAAAGTTTTGTCCATTTCGATTCAATGTATCTTTGTAGTTCCATATTTCAATAAATGTTCTTTTAATTGTATTGTAGTATATACTGATTGACAGATCATTTTGTACTCTATACATTGATGCAGCGCTTTTGTTTCAAACTTTGACTTGTCGTCTCTTTTCAGCTCATTACCATATGAGCGATTTCTGGCCAATTTTCCTCTACAAATTCAAATTGAACCAAAGCGAGCCGCAATAGACAGAAAAGTTAACAAGGCATTTGGTAATGAAAGTGTCAATGAACGCTCTGTTCGACGTTGGTTTGAGAAATTTCTTTCCGAAGATTGCAGCTTCGAAGATGCGTCCCGAAGTGATCGACCTACAATAATC
The DNA here is from genome assembly GCF_025532065.1 of Leptinotarsa decemlineata. Classification (NCBI taxonomy): domain Eukaryota; kingdom Metazoa; phylum Arthropoda; class Insecta; order Coleoptera; family Chrysomelidae; genus Leptinotarsa; species Leptinotarsa decemlineata. Next base: position 11,215,850 of record NW_027412684.1, read on the forward strand.
CAGGACGAAGATTTGAGGACCCCGGAAGGGTCATCACAAATAGTGCTTGGGGTGACGGAAAAACTGGGCGTCAGCTCACATGCAGTTTTTGATGGTTTCAAACGTACTGGAAAGATCAAAAAGTGGGTGTGCCACACGATTTTGAAGATCGACAGAATTGTCACGTTCCATTACATCGAAACCAATATGCATACAGGTCAGGTGTGTCAACAAACAGAAACGTCTCTATGTCGGGTAACAGAAAAAGTAGAATATACTTACAAAAACAAGGAAGTACTTTTAGGTGCTTTCTTGGACATTGAGGGCGCATTTGATGATATGTCGTTAGAATCAATCATCCAGGCGTCGAGGAGAAGAGGGATCGACATGACAAGCTGTAGGTGGATAGACTGAATGCTTAGGGGAAGATTGGTATATACAACCATTATGGGGGAAACAGTCGTGGCACGGGTAGCAAGGGGCTGTCCTCAGGGGGGGGTTCTATCCCCTCTGTTATGGAACCTTGTAATGGACGAGCTACTATGTCTTTTGGACCATAATGGGTATAAAGCACTGGGCTATGCAGACGACTTAGACATCTTAGTCCAGGGTAAAAACAATAATGTAGTGGAGGGATGCATGCAGCAGGCCCTGAATATTATAACAAAATGGACCGAAGAAGAAGGGGTTAACATAAGCCTATCCAAATCGACTATAGTAGAATTCACCAAGAGGACTGAAACGGAGGGTCTAGGACCTCTACAACTTTGAGGTGAAGAAATACAAATGTCGGGGGAGGTTGAATATCTGGGAGTAATCCTAGATTCCAAACTGACCTGGAACCAACACTTGGACAGGATAAAGAGGAAAGCGGAGGTAGCACTGATGCTTACCAGACACACCTATGGAAAAACATGGGGGTTAAAACTGAACATGGTATATTGGCTATAAACGATGGCGGTTGAACCCATGATAACATACGCATCTTTTGTCTGGTGGCCAAAGATGAAGCAGGCGACCGTCATCACCAAACAAGGCAAGGTGCAAAGACTTGCATGTTTGGGAATGACGGGAGTAATGAGAACTACTCCATCAGCCGCATTGGAGACACTTCTGAATATATCTCCTATACACTTCGTGATAATGGGGGAGGCCAGGATGGGCCAATTCAGACTGAAAAACTCACCGAACTACAAAAGATCGGACCGAACAGAAATTTAGGAACAAGTGGGGGAGCACATATTGAATATGTGCACGGACCACATGACACCGAAATATACCTTTAACACAAACTTCATGGCCAAAATCATGAGCCTTGAAGAGTGGAAGACTATTAGTCATCCCGAAAACATGTTTGGAAAAAACACCTGGTATACAGATGGATCAAAGACCAAACATGGAACGGGAGCTGAAATATACCTAGCGGATAGAAATCTAAACTACAGCTATCCGCTAGGACTATACACATCCGTCTTTCAGGCGGAAGTGTATGCTATCTTGCAGTGTGCAAGGCTTATTACATTGAGACCTCAAAGAAATGAGCGGATCAATATTTTTAAAGACAGCAAGAGCGCACTAGGCTCTGATAAACCCGAAGGTGACATCAAAACTGGTCTGGGAATGCCACGAAGAACTGAATGAATTTGCAAACAAGAACAAATTAACTTTGTACTGGGTGCCAGGGCATTCAGAAATCACAGGTGATGATAAAGCTGATGAATGCGCTAGACGTGGATCATCAACTTCATATATTGGTCCTGAACCAGCTACGAAACCAGATTAGGACATGGACCAATAAGAAGCACACAGAGTACTGGACAAAAGTACCTGGCAACAAACACAGTAGAAACTTCATTAGGGAACCTTCCGAGAAAAGAACCGAAGAACTACTTCAATATAGTAGGGATCGGCTCAGAATAATTACAGGGTTACTAACTGGTCATTGTCCGCTTAGAGGACACCTGAATAAAATGGGGCTGTACAACGGAGGCCTCAGCTGCAGATTATGCAACGAAGGGATGGAAACAGCCCTACACATCTTATGCGAATGTGAGGCACTGAATCACAGGAGGCAGGCAATATATGGACGTACAAAATCACGCCCAGAAGAATATGATGAACATCCAACACGGAACCTGTACAAACTAGTACAGGGAACGAGACTAATGGAATGGCTATCATGAAAAGATGGGAGAATAAATGCAATAAGCCCAAGAGGCTGCAGTGTTTTCTGGAGACTTGGACTAAATGGACAAGTCAGACAGCTTTCTATTATATTGTACTATATACTGATCGACAGATCATTTTGTACTCTATACATTGATACTGCGCTTTTTTTTCAAACTTTGACTCTTCGTCACTTTTCAGCTCATTACCATATGAGCGATTTTTGGCCAATTTTCCTCTACAAATTCAAATTGAACCGAAGCGAGCCGCAATAGCCAGAAAAATTAACAAGGCATTTGGCAATAATAGTGTTAATGAACGCACTATTCAACGTTGGTTTACGAAATTCCGTTCCGGAGATTGCAGCCTCAAAGATGACCCCCAAAATGGTTGACCTACAGTAATCCAGGACGAAGATTTGAGGACCCTGGTGAAGACTGACCCATCACAAATGAGGTTTGGGGTGATGGGAGAACTGGGCGTCAGCTGACATGTAATTTTTATGGTTTGAAACGTACTGAAAAGATCAAAAAGCTCAAAAAGTGGGGGTGCCCCACGATTCAAAAGATCGACAGAATTGTCACATTCCGAAGTTTGTTCTTCTTTGCTTCTTGCGCAACCAAAACAATCCTTCATAAGATTGGATCGTCACGACGAGCCACCCAGGCACTTCTCAAATCCAACAAACAAAAAAGACTATAGTCACTGTGTGATGGTCAACGGCTGGTTTGATTCACTATAATTTCCTGCAACCGAAACAAACCATCTGTTTTTTAAACAAATCTGTCAAATACGCGATGTTCGCTTTCAATTTGACCAGGTTTTTCCTCAAATCAGGGTCTTTGCTTTCTAGGAACTTCAAAACTGGCTCGAACAGGGGGTGAAATCTTCTTTAACATGCACCATACGGCAACCAGCGTACTTCAGTATGTGAGCCTATCTTAATATGTGGCTTGGCGATTTCGTTACCCCAAGAACTTTTATATAAAATCAAAAAACGCATCCATTTGGCTGTGTTTCCACTGTCTATAATGTTGGGGGGACGATTTTCCCTGGTATATTGATATAATTCGAAACCAAATTATTGGAAGAATATTCCATCATTAGTTCGAACAAGACAACGAAGAGAAATCTCTAGTGGTATCGAAATACATCAAAATATCGCCTCGTTTATTTCTCTGTTATCATAAAGACATTTGAATTGGAAATGAGAATACCATCATCGGAAGTCAGAAATGTATTCGATAAAAATGCAAATCCAACCCTCGTTGATTTTAATTGCCAATCCTATACGGAATTCTTCTGACGGAAATGGTGATGAACACAGAGCCGTATTTAGAGCTGTCAATATAATTTGTGAAGTGGAAGTGAAACAAAGAGAAAAAGGAAATGAATATTTCAAAACACATTTCGGAATATTAATCTCTTCCAACTACCTACACAGTAGGGTGTGGTAAACGTCTGTCTGAAAACCACTACTTTCCCAGCTAATACGACTCTGGATATTGAAATATATCCGACAGACATTTATGCAAGATTCCTCACAGAGGCTAGTCACGCAGATGTTTCTCGTTTATCCAGCATCAGGACCATGCTGAAATTATCAAGAAGATCACAAACACTGCTCCGCTGCATGTATGAAACCTTCTTCTGAGAGAGAGATTGTTAACTGTTAACAACTCCATCTCGTAGTAATAACTACGGTTGATCCTTTTCTGTCAACAGTGTAATAACGTATAAAAATTAAAAGGATCTGATATGTGGAATTAGATTTCCTAACCGAGAAATCCTCGTGAAATTCCACTTATCTGTTCTTATATATCTGGGTCACCAATGAAATAATAGTTAACTGTCTATCAATCCTTGGTAACCTTCTCCTTATTGCCGTGTTTATTTTATTTAAATAAAATTTGGCAGCTGCTCTCACCAGATACAGATTTCTCCACATCAAAATTTAGATGTTAGGCAATTCTGAAAAGGCTGTAGAGTTCGTGCCTATCGCATTAAGGCCGGTCTTTTCTGAAATCTGATCATTTGGTATACCTACTTATATTCTTTTTCATTATATGATTCCAGAACAATGTCGAATATGCTCTAACTGAATTTTATTCTTAGTTAAAATGTCTTGCCCTACTATTCTCTTCTCGATAGATTGACTAAGAAGACTCTAATTTGTTTTTGTTTTCTTAATTTCATTTCATACTTCACGAGGATGGTATTTTCTCACTCCAAGAGAAAATGAAAGTCCAATGTTTCAAAAATAAAGTATAATGAGTGAAACAACGACTCCATGGACAAACTAATAAAAAACAATGTGTAAAATCTTAAATACAAAAACTTTTAAATTCTATAAAATGAAAGGAAATAGAACAAAGATAGTGCCGCCAATTTGTCTGTGATATTTACCATTAATTTAACCTGTTAAACAACTAAAATCGCACGAACTGAGTAAAAAATACCTTCAGTTTTACTTTTACTTTAGGGAGAGTAGTGTATAATCTTAAATTTAGACATATATTTTATTGTCCAATAAAATACAATCTTATTGACAAAGCTTGTTGAAAAAACTGGTATATATAGCACTTCAGAGAATAAGAGAAAAGAAACAATTCCAAAACACAAATACACAGAAACACAATTTGAGCAAAACTAAATTCACATATCTAATAGATAAAATATTACATTAGAAAATAGAATATAACAAATTGTAGACAAAATAGTTTGTATAGTCCCTTTCAAAAGATGTATATAACAATTATATACAATTTGAACATAAGTTCACGTGCCATGGCAATAAAATAATATATATCCCAGTATAAAATATAATTTAAAATATAGGTGTCAATATGAACAACAAAAAAACACCTATATTAAATCACAGCAAAGTTTCATTATAATATTCATGAAGATTGTAGTACGCTTTCGTTGCAATGGATCTTTAACAAGATTTCTGAACTTTTTATAGCTTTTTTCCTTCCTAATTTCGTAAGGTATGTGATTATACAGCTTTTTAGTTTCACTAAATCAAAGAATACTTTGTCTGGCTTGTTTTTGGAACAGGAAGATGTATTTTATTTTCAGTTGCTTGCCGGGTTATGTAATTTGTAGGTTCCGGAGTTCCAACCATGTTATGTTTTTTGTAAATCAGGCAAACAGTTCTAAGTATGAAAATATAAGTAACAGTGAGAGTTTTTTCTCTCAAAAATAATGGTCTGCATGACTCACGTACTCCCACCTTGCATAAGTATCTAACCGCTCGCTTTTGCAAAACGAACACTGAATGGAAAAGTTGTTGACTGCAAAAACCCCAGAAGGCAACACCATATCTCAGGTGGGACTCAATCAGGGAATGATGTACCATTTTTGTTGTGGATGAACTTAGTTCATTTGAAACTATTCGAAGTGCATAACATCCTGATGCCAATTTTTTATTCAAAGCTGAAATATGTTGATAAAATTTCAATTTGTTATCCATGAAGATTCCCAGGAATTTGGATTGCTCTTTATTCTCAAGAATTTGTCCATTCAAGTATACATTGTTAATATTAAAGCTGAAGGTGAATAGGTTTGTTTTTTTAATATTAAAGCACAAGTAGTTTGCGTCACACCATTTTTTCACAACTTCTAAATCACTAGAGATAGTTTATTTCATATTAGAAGTATTTTTTCCATGCCAAAGGAGCCTGGTGTCATCCGCAAAGATGATAAAACTTCCTTGAATTGAGCGAGTCACCAGGTCATTTACATAAATAAGGAAAGGAATCGGGCCTAGTACTGATCCTTGTGGTACGCCTCATAAGATATCCTTCATGTGTGATAGTTTTTCGTTTGATCTTACCGTTTTCTATCACTTAAGTAAGACCTGAACCAGTCATTACACACTCCTCTCAAGCCAAAGTAGTTCAACTTTTGCAAAAGAAGTTCATGATTTACACAATCAAAAGCTTTGGAGATATCGCAGAATACTGCAGCTACGACCTCACCATTGTTGAGATGTGGGTAGATATGTTCAATGAAGGAAAAGATTGCATCATTTGTGCCTTTTGCCTTCTGAAAGTCAAATTGACAGTTGGTTGATATATTGTATTTATAAAGAAAAGCTAATACCCGATTTTTGAGAGTGTTGAGAGCATGGAGATAGGTCTGAAGTTATTTGGATCTTCTGAATTACCACCTTTGAAAATAGGAATTACAAAAGCTGTTTTTAGACACGCAGGGAAATTTCCAAGGGAAAAGGACTTATTTATAGCCATCACTAGTGTATTCAAAGCGGAATCGGGAAGGTTATTTTAAATTTCTACTGAAATTTCATCAATGCCTGTTGCATTTTTGTTTTCATTTTCTTGCAAGATTTCTTTCAGCTCTAATAAATTTGTGTATTCAAAGTGAAAGTTGTTGGGCATATTTACATTATTTAAATAATCCATTTGCTTCCTTTTTTTGTAATTGTAATATGAACCCTAGCTGAACAACCCGCACTAGGAACCCAATAATATATAACCTCTTTGCAAATAAGAAGTGGAGTCAGACAAAATAATATGTGAACTCTCTCTCAATATCAACTGATTAGTAAAAAAAAAACATTCACATAACGCCTCTTTGGTGGTTCATGGTCAACCATATAAGCTCCGTTGACCCGGTGTGTCTTCAACACCAACACTTTTAACTTCCCTGTACCGGTTTACGAATTCACTACCGATTTCCTTAAATTCTGCACACGCGCTTTAGAAATTAAATAGCTCCCATATTTAGGCCACTTCCCTCAGCCTCGAAGGCTGAGGGATGAGGCCCCCGAACTCGTCTCGACGGGCTCCGGTGACTGACTTTTTGTGTTTCCTGCAAAAACTTCCAAGTCCTCGTGTCAGCAACGCTAGCCACAAAAGCTCATTTCAGCGTTTTCAACTTTCCCAAGAGTATGATCATCGATAGGATATAATACATACATTTGTTTAATCTAGCCCAACTTGTACAACGACGCTCAAAGGTGCGACAGTAATAAAGTTCGACAGTCGAAATAAATTTCGAAATAATAATATCTCCCAACTACCTACACAGTAGGGTGTGGTAAACGTCTGACTAAACAGACATTTATGAAAGTTTTCTCACAGAGGCTAGCCTCGCAGATGTTTTTCGTTCACTCAGCAGCAGGACCATGCTGAAATTATTCGAGGAGATCACCTGCAAACTGTGGTTACGAGGTATTACCTCTCGTCAGTACAGGAAAGATCTCACCCAGACAGCAAAGTGTGTGGGACTCGATAATTCAATGTGCGTGTCAATTCTCAACTGATCGTTTATTTTGTGATGCTCTAGTTTCTCTTGTCAATGGCTCAGAATCAAGTATCAAGAAGTTAGGAGGCTTAGAAAAATTATATTCAAATAAATTGGGTGGAAAAGGTAACAAGCACCACTCCTACAGCGCTTTAAGGATTTTCCTGTAGAACTTGTGTTTTGTCCTTGAAAAAACAACACGGCTGAAGCTAGACACATGATTTTTTCCCATTCCTTTGGCACTTCAATAATAATTCATCTGAAATTCCATGTTTAGTAGGTTTCTCGGTATATGGTATTGGCTAAACGATTATAATGAAACCAATTAGACCCTTAAGTTGTAAAAACTGAATCAGTTGATAAGCCAATACAATTTGGAGTGAAACATAATATACATCAGAAGCCTTGCATATGTGTGCACTTCTGTTGAAACAGACATTTGAATTGTAAATTGTAAACAGACATGGAAAATAATAAAGGAGGTATCTAATACCGAATCGAATAAAAATCATATAGAAAATATCACTATTATTGAAGGGAACAGCGAACCTTCAATAGATAATGAAGAAAAAGTTGATTTATTTAATGAATATTTCACAAATATAGGATTGGATATGTCAAATAGAGTTGAAAAATGTAACTTACAATAGAATTTTTTGAAAGAACCTTCAGTAACGGCGACCTTATTTTAAATCTGTCTAAAATCTGTTTTTCCGTTAATCAGCTGTCGCCCCCATACGAACGACAACTCTCAGAAGTTGAGAAACTTGTGTGAGCTAAGGACTAACGAGGTCTTACCTTTCAACGTGTGATTCCTAACACGGTTGCAGAATCATTCCAGCTTCAACCAGATAAATTCTCTCGAGAAAAATATCTGGTCGAGGCGGGAATCGAACTCACGGTCTTCCGATCGTGAATCGGGCGCACTACCACCGTGGCCAATTCCACAACCAATTGATGAAAACGAGGTAATAATATTAATTTCCGAACTCAAGTAATTGTTCTCCAGGTCCAGACGGAATAACAACAACCCTCAGTAAAAATATTCACCTCTACATATTGAAACCATTAGTACATATAATTAACTTAAAACTTAGAACTTAAAAAAACTCAAATATACCGCACTAAAGTCTTTAAATCTGGAAATCGAAATGAAATAAATAATTATCGTCCCATTTCTGTTATCAATACTTTATCAAAAATTCTTGAAAAATCCCTCAAAAACGACGAAGTTTTCAATAGATATCATGAACGACAATTTGGTTTCATCAACAATTCCAACACATTATGATGCACTGTTTGGAACCTTTGGTGTAGTAATGAATATTACTGAAGTTTTTTCCCAACAACAAATCGTTATTTTTAACACTTCGACACGTATTTCGATCACAAAGTGATCATCTTCAAAGAGGAAGATTAAAACTGAACAGTTTTGATCTTCCTCTTTGAAGATGATCACTTGGTGATCGAAACACGTGTCGAGGTGTTAAAAATAACGATTTGGTGTTGGGAAAAAACTCCAGTGATATTAATTCCAACACAGAAAATGCCATAATAGATTTTATAAATCAAACAGTTGAAGCTTTGGATAAATCATTGAAGTGCCTACCGGTATTCATTGATTCAGCAAAGGCTTTTGATACCGTCTCACATGAGACGGTATCACAAACTCTCTACATACGGGATTCGAGGTCATGCATTGGACTTATTGCAGGACTATTTGTCACAATGGACATAAAAAAGTTAAAATCGGGGACCAATTCAACATTAAATAAACCAACATTAAATATATCTATTGGTGTTCCACAGGGAACGGTTTTGGGCCCAATTCTTTTCCTTGTATACATTAACGCTATATCCCAAATGCAATATCAATAACCATATTATTTGTTACGCTGATAATACAGCGCTAATATTCAGAGATGACAGTTGGCACAATATCTTCAATCGAGCTGAGGAAGACCTACAGAAATTAAAAATGTGGTTCCACAATAACCTACTGAGTATTAATATAAAATAGACAAAATGTATGTGATTTTCATTGAACTCTGACGACCAACCCGCCATCAACAAACTCAGAATACACATACACACTTGCACTGAGAATATATGACATGCAACTGACTAAAAACAGAAAAAGCAACGTCCATAAAGTATCTGGGCGTAGTAATTGACCAACATCTGAGGTGGAAAGAATACATTTCTCAAGTTATAAAAAGAATGAGACTTCTCAAGTTCAAATTCTTCAATCTTAGGGGAATACACTCTCAAAAAAAATATTAATTTCATATAATTCCTTGGCAGAATCTATTCTCTGTTGTATTGTTGTGTGATGAGGAGTATTCAATAATGCCATCAATTACCTACAAATAACTCAAAACTCGTTAATGAAATCAACATTTAAAAGAGCTAGACGTTTCCCAACGGAACAGCTATATAGGAAAACTAAAATACTCAGCATTAGATTCTTATACAGCTACCACTATTTGATATGGATGTTCTTGAATATTCAAAATTCAGTTTTATCGCTCACAAAACGACAAGATCAGTCGAAAACTTGCATATCAAAATTTTGCTCTTCAAAAAAAGTCATAGACAAAGATTAGTTTTCTTTTTCGGACCCAAATCATACAACTTTTTTCCAACACTCCTAAAAAATAAAAAAAAATAATAAATTCAGACCGACCCTCAAGCAACACATTCAAGAGAACCCGATGATATTCAAAAGATTAAAAAAAAACAAAATATTCCCCTTCTGCATTATCACCATCATTATGATTACCAGTTTTTCATAATAATTTCTATTTTATAAATTTATATTATTCTTTCTATTTTTTTTCTACATTTTTTATTCTCTACCACTGCTGTTATATACATATAATAATTGTATTACAGAAATTGAATACTTCTTCAAGTGGGGTGAAAAAAGCACAAAACAGGCGACATACGCCCAAATTTATTCTACCCCACTCTGGAATAAGAAGGATTATTATTTTATAAAGATGTATATATTGTATCGTATTGTATATGAATATATTATTTATTCTGTATTAGGAGAAATCATACGAATTTACCTTTAATTTAACTTAATTTGATTCCGTTTTGTACACATCGTACGATTCCAGAGTATTTTTTCTGAAGCTGAATATTTTTATTTATTTTATTTTACGCGTTTGGGATATAAATCAAAAAGTTACATTACTAAGTGACCTTAAAGTCTGTAAAATCAAAGTAGTTCATTGTAAAAAAATGATATTAGTTGCATAGCTTTATATGGTTGTAATTCTGAAAAATATAATATATAAAAATAATATTGAAAACAAATGTATGTTTTTGAATTTTGTTTCATTATTTCATTATGCTTTGTGTTACTGAAAGATTGGCACAATCATGAGTAACTTTAGAATCCTCAATGGGTGCCCTTGATTCATTTGTGAAAAGTTTACATACGTTGACCCATGAAACTAATTTTATTCATTTGCAAATACTTGTGAATTCTCTTATTGATGCAAATGAATATATCATTATCATTGTTGATAATATTATTCAGGTCATGAAATTTGGCGGATAATAAGATTTCCATACTGATAATTCACCATCGGAAACTCAATTTCTCACATCAATACTGATGTGAAGTTTAAAATAGTTTAAAATAGTAGAAAATGATAAAGCTATTGTCAACGTGGACTTTTGTATTATAAGAGAATACCGAGCAAGCTGAATATACCGTTCGTGTCGTATCACAAACTGCCAAGTTTCCCTGTGAAGTCGTTATCTTCACCAACAAACACACAAGTTTCAGGAAGTTATCGATTTTGCATTGAATCGACCACGATTATAGAATCGCCACAGAAACTTCACACCTCCAACAATTAAAGTTAGTGTGCACTCACTATCACGCAAACTTTGTTGCACTCAATGACAACTTCCCAAAACTCCACCCAGATATAACAAGCCTATTCCATTCCCGAGAGAATTTCTATGAAACCTCAAAACTGAAACGGTCTGAACGGTACAATAGATTTCAACTTCGTGCTAGTTTTCAACCTAAGAATTGAGAGTTATGAGGGATGGTTTGATCTGCTTCAAATGAGTATAATTGTCTTGATTATCCCGAAGGTAATGTACATTCGCTGCACGTTTTTGAAGTGATAACTTCGCTTCGTTACCTAACGCGTTACGTTGCTAGTTTGTCTGCCTTCCCTTTCTCTCACGCATAAGTCAGCGGAAGATAGACTCATCTTCTCTCGTCGTACAGACGCCCAGTGTTCAATTTGCCATGAACATATACTATTAAAAGGCTTACAAAAATCTAATTCCATTATCTACACCTTACGATTTGATCTCCACAAACTCCGTGTTAGGAATCACACGTTAAAAGGTAAGACCTCGTTAATCTTTAGCTCGCACAAGTTTCGACTTCTGAGGGTTGTCGTTCATAGGGATGCGACAGCTGGTTAACGGAAAAACATATTTTCAAGAGATTTTTTTTTTTTAAATCACATGTCTCGTACATAGTAAATTATGTACTGGTACGTAATCCATTAGGAAAAAGCTACTGTGTTAGCGGAACATGTGATTTTTTTTCAAGTTTGTGGAGATCAAATCGTAAGGTGTAGTTTATGAAATTACTATAGATCTTCATCAAGTAACGACCAAATCTATCAGAAACTTACGAAAATAGGTACCAGCAAGCAATATTATGTGAAACATAGCTTAAAAATGATGATACTAATTTTGTATATGTACATTATTAGTATCACTATTTAATCCCAAGAAAGTACCAACTGGTTTATGCTAGCTATAAATATGTACCTACATATACAAAATATGTAGATTTCATTAATAATAACCTTTCCTTACATTATCTTATTGATATACATAAAATTCTAGTAATAACCTAAGCTTTTCTCTAGTTGAACAATTTCAATATTGAATAGTTCATTAATTGAATAGAACTAGCCCATACTTGATGAAAATCCATATTGAAAAAGTCATCAATATAGTTTATTGTATGATTTTCACTATAAAAGGGTTTTACAAAAACCGCGACACGTGTTTCGCTATATTATAGCTGTTTCAAGCATAAATTGAGAGTTACTTCTAAATTACAACCATTTTACACTCTAACGTAGTACCTAAATGTTTCAAAAGTATACCTGGAAATATACCTAACTATTTCTACCTACAAACGAACATATTAAAAATGGCGACTTATTCAATTCAGTTGGATCGTTCATAAGATGTTGAGAGTTTTTGAATTTGTTAATTTCCATACCCTCCAACAGGTTAAGTTTCAAACCTTTCTTCTGGAAATAGAAGAGTTTGTATTCATGGTTGAACTCATGTCCCTCTCAGATTAAATGACACATATGTGGAATTCATTTTTCCATTCTGAAAACTATATTTGTGTTCCTTTATGCGGGCTTTGAACGTTCTTTCAGTTTGACCTATATAAAACATCGGACATGATCCACACGATGATTCATACACTCCTGATTTTTCTGAAACTGAACTTTAATCTTTGTTATTCTTAATGTGCATGCCTAAGTTGTTGTTGGTTTTGAAAGCAGTTTTTACACCTTTGCTGTGCAGAAAATTTGAAATATTTGTAGTGGGTTGGCCTAAGTAGGTCTAAGAGGTACACTTCCGGATAATGCCAAATTGATTTCATTCGATGTAAAGAACCTGTCCCAGTATTCCTCCAAATGAAACGATTACACTGGTGGATAATCTATTGGACGAAAACTTCATCAATCTGGTAGTGGAAAACGAAATATTAAAATTGCTCACGGTGTGTTTGTCATAAAATTACTTCTAAATCAATGAAGTTTTTTATTCATCCTGCAAAGGTCTCATAATGGGAAATCCACTTAGTCCTATTCTGGCAGAGATTTTCATGGACGATTTAGAGAGAAGAAAAAAACCTCAACCTATTTGAAGCAGAAAAATAATGTATACATGAAATAAAATGAATGATTATACGGGAGCGGTCTGAAAAGTTTCCGATCTCAACAAGAAAATATTAGTAAATAAAAGCTAGTGATTTTCGTTGATCATCTGTTGACATTTACTCATCAAAGTTTCAACCATTTTGGACACGCAATTATTATGTAACAGTCGTTTGAGTGAGTTGTTGTGTGAGATATTTTATGAAAATGGACAAAATGGAGTATCGAGCTGTCACCAAATATTTGTTTTTGAAAGACCATATGCCTAAACAATTCAAAGATGAGTTGGATTGTGTGTAAGGTTCATAAAATTGTGCTAGATGACCAAAGAATTGAAGTGAGAGATGTAGCAGAGGGTATGAATATGCAAAAGAACGTTTTTGTCACATATTAGATCAACATTTAGGCACTAGAAAGCGCATTGAGTGCCACGTTTGCTCACGTTAGACTGAAACTATGTTCAAATGTGTTCTAATTAACATTTGCAATGCTCTGTTGGCGCAGTTTAGGCCACATAAATTCGAGTTTTGACGACGCCGAATAATTACTGTCGATGTGACTTCGATACACCGTTATAAATTCGAAACAAGAATAAATGGTGGAAACCGGAAAATCGGCCCAAAAAAAGCAGAAACTATTTTTTTGTCTGGGAAAGTGATGGTGACTTTTTTTTTGGGGTAGAATTATCTTCAAGAAGGAGAAATCATCACAGGAGCATACTACGTATCATTATTTGACAAGCTTACAACAGAGCTTGTGAAAAAACGGCCACATTCGCAGAAAAGAAAATCAATTTCAACAAGACAACACCCCGTCCCACACCATGGCGAAAATCCACTAATTACGGTTTCAATTGCTTGACCATTCGCCTCACTCATTAGATATAAAGAACAAAACATCATCTGGTTATGATGAAATATCAGTTAACATTTTTGAAAATCTCCCAGAATACGCTTTAAATATTCTTGTTGAGGACTTTAATAAATCATTTCATTCTGGCAGACTTCCTACATGTCTGAAACTAGCGATAGTCATTCCGTTTCATGAAAGTGGTGAAATGAATGATTCATGAAACTTCTGGCCTATATCATTGTTTGCGACAATCGCAAAAATAATTAAAAAACTGATTAAAAAGAGAATGCTTAAGTTACAATGCAAATATCAATATGGATTCCAAAGTCATAAAAACACAGGCGATGCAATATTCTCTTTTCTGGAAGATGTATATGTTGGTTTAAAATAATGAATCTATTGGGGCAGTTCGCACTGTATAGAGAAAGCCAACTTTTCGACCCGAGACAACTCTTCTGTCTCAAAATCATAATCAGCATCCCCCCAAAAAAAAATAAGTTGATCCCATCAAACATGGTCATTGTAATCGAAGCAGAGAAAAGAAACTTTCAGTGTCAGAATGTGGAAAAAGCGTGAGGCAACGTAGTATTGAATTTTTGAGTCCAAAGTTATATAACATCCTACCAGGTCACTTGAAATCCATCAAAAACTTCAACTCATTGAAAACGCATATAAAGAAATGCTTATGACATTCGGAACGATATATATTACATAATATAGTATGTTACTGGTTATTATTATGTGATATTTTTTTCAAAGTGCATATCTATATTTATTATTATCCTTACTCGTATTTTTATATGTTATTATGTAATATGCGGATTTTATTTCCGTTTAACTTTTCCAATACTTTATATTAATATTTTATCTTATATTCTTTCAACTTCTACATTTACATTCATATAGTGTCGTTTTTATCAGCTTTTATATTCTATACTCACGTTTTCTAAAATTTGTTTTTTTGCAAGTGATTATTATATGATATCTGCTCATCTACATTTATAAATATCGTTACTCGTAATTTTATATTATGTTATTATGTAATATGCAGATTTTATTTTCATTTAACTTTTACATTATTTTATACTGATATTTTATTTTATATTCGTTGAACTTCAACTTTTCCACTAAGTCTATTTACCTCTGAAGTTATTTCTCCATACATTATATCAATATCTGCAATTATACATGTTTATATATAGAAAAAATTCTACATATCATCATCACGTACAAGCTGTATCCCATTCAGCTTCAGTGATCACCCTGTTCATTCATTCATATGTATATGTATATTATATGTGAGGAATATGTATAATTTCTATTTGTATTTGGTGAATAAACATTACATTACATTACATAATATTACATTACATTTCATTACATTACATTACAGTACTCTGTGATTTCTCAAAAGCGTTCGACTCTGTGAACCATGAAACACTGTTATTTAAACTTCAATGCTATGGCTTTAGAGGATTGTCATATAACTGGCTTCACAGTTATCTAACAGGCAGAAAGCAGTTAGTAAAACTCCAAAGAAATACATCGCATATTGAGAATAATACATCAGGTGTACCAAAAGGTTCGGTTCTGGGTCCTATCCTTTTTCTGCTTTATCTGAATGATCTGGTAACCAATGACATCAAAGGGAAGTTCACACTTTTTGCTGATGATACCACGATCCTGTGGCGTGGGACAAATGAAGATAATCTCAGAGACATCATAACTCCGGATCTCTATAGGTTTAAACAGTGGTGCGATTCAAACTCCTTATGTCTCAATAGAAATAAAACAAACAAAGTTTGCTTCAAACTCAATTTTGACGAATTACTTATAGAAAATCAAGCTATAGTAAACAAAACTCACACAAAATTTTTAGGGGTATCTATAGATGATGAATTATAATTTGATGAGCATATGGCTGCTTCGCAGTTCGAGTTGTCTCTGACGAACTCAATCAATCCTCAGCCAGAACTGAGTATTTTTCCTTGATAGAGTCGCACTTGAGATATAGAATTGTCTTTTTGGGGCTTTTGTAGTTAGCAACTACTAAATTCAGTATCCGTTCTACAAAAAGGGCTGCCACATACATATGTAGGGCAAAATCACAAGACCACTGCAAACCACTTTTCATAAGTCAGAAAATTTTTACTGTTCCTTGTTTACTCCTTTTAGAAACCGTTTGCCTAATTCACAAAAACCCCAATTCATCAGCAAATAATGACAGACGTTACCACAAAATTTTCTGTGATATATAAGAGCAAGAAAATATACAACCACCTTCCAATGTGCTAAAGGGTAATAGCAAATTTAAAACAATTCAGAGAATTAGTTAAAGTACTTCTGCAAAAAGCCTACTATGACTTAAAGGACTATCACGATGATGTGTTTTAACTCTTAGTATTTCAGATGCTTACATGTCTGTAATGATTGATATATTTATTATCTGTAATGGTTTATATATTGTTTTATTTATGTGTATTCGTATATGTACATTTTTTAAACCTATAATGATTGTTCACTATATATCATAATTTTGATATTTTTTGAAAACTTGTTGACTTCACAAAGTTTCACTACCTTTGCCAATAAGGATTTTTCGGATAATAAAGCATGATTGATTGACAGATCTAGCCCCAAATGATTTATTTTTGTTTCCTCATCTGAAAATTGCGCTCGGAGGACGGAGATTTTTGTCAAATGAAGGGCGAATGCCCCTTATTTTGCAGAGAAAAACGCCGAGTAATATTTGGATGGATTACAGAGATGAGAGCATTGCTGGGAGAAGTGTATAGGGTTAAAAGGAGAATATGTTGGAGAATAAAAAAAACCTGAACAAATGTCTTGTATCTTTGTTAGGTCGGAACCTTTTCAAACCACCCTCGTATATCCATAAAAACAGTAAGAAGTATTGAGTCTTAAAAAAATATTTCAAAGAATAAGTGAGTATTTATAATAATAAAGTTTTCACTTCATTTCTTGTTAACCATTAGACGCCGGTCATAAACTTCTTCCAACTGACAATCATTTTCATTATTTTCTTCACGATACACTGTTCCAGTTTTGTCTGGAATTTCCACCAAACACGAAAGTGAGCCTGCCACCGAAAAATAAAAAATGAACAGAGGCAGCGCTCCACCAGAAATATGCTTTTTACGTTCAATCTCGAGTACAAAAAGGCACTGTATATGATATATTTCTCCGTCATCGCCACCTAAAACTTTTGTAGTAGGTCTCAGCAAGTTTTATGTATACGCCATTTCTGAGTTTCACATTAACGCGACACAAAGGTGTATAATATTTCACCCGGTGTGTGTCATAAAATGGATGAGAACGGGGTGAGTGTCTTTCACAATATTTTGAAGAGGGGTTGCCACCAATGCCGGCGCTAAGCGTTCAGCCAAATATGTTGTTATTTACGAGGAGAATGTAAATTAGTTTGGGGATCATCACTCACCAGATGGTTTCGGGAGTTGTCTTTGTCTCAAGGATTCATAACTCCTCATTCGCTGCAGACAATAAGAAAATTGGGATATTTTGCTAGGATCAGCCGAGTATTTTATCTCTCGCGGGGTGAATTTGAATTAGTTTCACAGAGAAGGGTTGGATTGCAGTTCAACGGGTATCATTGCCTGAGGGATCCATGAAATGAATTTATAGGAGAAAGCTTAACAGCTGGTAGGCCAATGAAAATGAAACAATCTCGATTTTTCATAGTTCACGTTAAAAAAAACGCCTTAAATCTTGAATATAAACAATCATCGCATGGAAGATCACTGATTTTGTTTTTTGAAGCTTTCTACGTCCCCAAATTTGATGCAGTGAATATCGAGAAGAGACATGTTACGGTTTCAAAATAACTACCTCAATTTTTAGTAAACCCCCAGTGGATTTTATAATGAACAAAGGAAACGTCTATAAAATTTCACATATAGTCTAATCAACAAGTTTAAAAACATGAAAAATAGAGATAAAGGTTCCAAAAATATGAGCGATAGCTCATTCGATTCGAAATCAGCTCTAGAAAAATGTTTGTGAAGGATTTTGGTGCAGGTAAAAAATTGCAATTGTTATTGACAAAATGAGTTGAGAAAAATGGTATTTAGTTTTCCGTTAATAACTCAAAAAATATTAATATTTGAGCAATTTTGAAAAAAGCTCGTTAAAGAGGAAGAAATTTCCGATAAAGAAGTCACGACTCCCGAAACTCTATCTCCATTATTTATAATTTCAATTTGACTTTGAAAATAGGGTTCCGCGCCGCTGTTACGGCATGCGCTCCCTGCCGCTAAAGAGAGTTTATCAAAAGAAATATTTTTTTTATAACATGAAATGTCATTTTGAAGGTTTTAAAAAATCTAGTATCTTCTTAACACTTGAATGAATCGAGTCCCGTAGAAAAAAAAGTTTAATCACCATTTTTCAAAAAGTTATTCAATTGTTAACTAACAAATTTTTTCCCAATCTCCATTGAAGTAATGGGATGAAAGGTATAAATAATTGGCCTATAAATTTCAAACTTCGTTTATATATATACTTCATATGATCCTGCGATGATGTTCTGCTATGATGAGTTCTTAAAAATTTATTAATTTGTTAATTATGATTTTTTTATAACTATTGCAAAATGAAATATCTAAAAATTAATGATAAAATTTTTCTTTTCAATTGATATTCAGCTATGTCTGTTTTCACAGTAAACAATGGCAGTTATTAACATAGGATATGAATTTTTTACGTAATTTGTTCATAAAATTGTTTCAAACAAATAGAGAAATTCCATATTTTCGGAAAAAATTTTTTTGCTATTTTGTTGTCTAGAGATGATGATAATTAAAAAAAAAAATCCCAATTTTAATTTTCAATGTTTCAAAATCGATTTTTTTATATTTCCATTGTTTAAATAATTAGTTTAGAAATAATTTTGCCTTCCAAACTCATAATGTACACTTTTAAAATGGTTCAGCAGGAAAAAAAATTTTTATTCATTATTTAATTGTTTTACAATTTGTTATGAACGTGTCCGTGTTAATTTTTTCTGAAAAGAATGTCAAACAGTCGGTATCCGTTTGTCGAAAACCTATATGTGTTGGCTGAAATTTATGGGGGTTGTATTGGTTGGTCTTTCATCTTGGTGTTGGATTCTGGTTTCATCTAGCCGTTTTGCAGTGAAAGCTATAGAGGAACACAGAACATGAGAAACATGCGTGAACAGAGCCTCAAATAGGAAAGGTAGTGTATAATAATAATAATAATTTGTACTCCATTCAGATCATATTCACATGATATTGGAACAGTCACAGACATAATGTATACAGATATATATATATATATATATATATATATATATATATATATATATATATATATATAGATATATATATATATATATATATATATATATATATATATATATATATATATATATATATATATATATATATATATATATATATATATATATATATATATATATATGAAGGTTATAACAATAACCAGGGCATCCGAGTGCTCATGAATTCTGATATGTCATAGTAACATTCATTACATAGAAAATATTGACGTTGGTCTTTCAATCTTATACAGGCAGGCAGATGATTTAGACTAGTTCCATGTTTGGGAGGCCTAATAAGTTTCGAGGATCGAGTTGGGAAGTTCTGATAAACAGAGTTGAGAGAAAAGTTATGGTAATAACTTTTTGCATATATAATGCTTTTGTAGATGTAAATAGGATAACATATAAGAATTCCATGTTCTTTGAAATGATTACATGTTTCTCTATAGTCTAGGCCGAAAATTAATCGTATAATCCTCTTTTGAGAAACGAAGACTCTGAATGTTCCCACTGCACCATACCGTTGAGTAATATTATAAGAAATGTGGGAATGAACAATAGCATAGTAAATACTGAGCAATTGACTCGTCACAAAAATATTTTTCAGTTGCAATATAGCAAAGTGATTGACATTGCTATTCCATCCCATATTAGTGTCCACAAATACTCAAAAAAATTTGGTGGATTTAGCGAAAAGGACTTCACTATCACTTAATGAGATTCTGCTATTTGCCAGTATATTTATTTTTGCAATGAGCTCTTCAGACGTTTCTGCTTCCGTTGCTAAAGTGGTATCATCAGCATATAGAATCAGCGTTTGGTGCTGACGTATTTGGGAAGATCATTCAAATAAGGTAGAATAATTAGCGGACCAAGAATCGATCCTTGAGGTACACCAGCCTCCACATCATGTGGGAGAGATCTCTGATTGTCAATTCTCACAATGATTTTGCCGACCTCAAGATATGAAGCCAGCCACGGAAGAAATTTGCCACGGAAACCCAGATCACTTAGTTTGTTAATTGTAATATGAGTATTCCGAATGAAAATTACGAATATTTTCCTGTCCTCTTACAGTACGATTTTTCAATTTATTGCCGAAAAATAACTACTTTTCTGACTGATATCCTGACGGATAAAAACAATCATGGAAACGCTTTCTGTTTGTCTAGCAGCAGAACTCTCTGGAAGCAATTGAATGTACTATCCCGGACCGCTCTCACCTGTTTGGGGTTTGGTTGACGGGATAGGGATTTCATTAGTTCATGTATCAGCTCCAGTAACAGATTAAGGTTTTATATAAGCAGATAAATATGCAAATTAGTCGTCCTGCACTGATGAGTAGTAATACTTCGAAACAATTTTGTTGCTAATCGAACGGCAAGCATTTTCAAAAACTTCCTCTGTGCGATAATTTTCACGAACGTCTGTTAAATGTTTCAACAGGCATTGGCCAGATTCTACTGGAAGGTTGAGGTAAATGTTTCGAATTGTCTCTCAAAATATTCAATTTCAAAGACAAAATAATTTTGATCCGTCCAAATCGTGGACGATTGATCAATGAAATTTGAATTGTACCTACGTATTGTAAACAAACAAATAATATTACAAATAATATTACAAATAATAATTACAAATTAATAATAATACAAAATTAATAATAATATATGAATATTTCTTATCCCCTTTTATATATTGGGACCTTTCACCTAAGCGCAAAGGCGCTTGTGTTGTGATAGGTATCCCTTTTTTAAAAAGGAGATTTTTTATTCTGTCAGACATTTTATATACATTTGATATTTCTGGAGAATTGAGCTTTCAAGTATATGTGTTCAATATAATTTTTCAATAATAAGTTGATTGTAGCGTAGAAATGATTTTATAGCAATTTTGTATTTCTTTATGTCTATAATATTCCTGCACTCGGGTGGTAGTAAATTGAAAAGTTTTGGGCCAAAGTAATATACAGATTTCTGTGAATGACTTTTTTTGAATGAAGGTAGATGGATAGACCTTTTTATAACAGATCTGGTCTCTTTTTCAATAGTTGAACTTTGGTAATTTACTTTGTTATGAAATATCCATATTAAACAAGAGTAAGAGTAGAGACTTCTGATGTTGAATAAGTTGATTTCTTCATACAGCTTTTTTGGGAAAAATAAACGGTCCTTCTTACAAATAATTTTCAGTAATGTGTTTTGCATTATTTGTAAACCTCCTAAATTTTTTCAAACGTTCCTCCCCATGCTGTAATGCAATACTCAAGAACAGACTCTGCCAGTGTATAATATAAGGTAAGCATGTTCTTACGGATTAGGATATCTCTCAGGGAGTAAAATTTGTGAATGAGTTGCCTTAGTCTCTTGATCATATACTGCGTATGCTCATCCCATCGTAAATGCTGGTCAATTATGACTCCTAAATATTTAAGTTTGATCGATTTTTCGATCGTAGGACATTGGCAGATATTTTGAGCGCAATTTATTTTATGTATCTTCAAAAACTTTTCATTTGGTTGGTCGCTTTTTGTTAAAGTCATTGTCATAAATTTTGTTTTTCCAACGTTTAGGCTAAGGAGATTATAATCGAGACATGCTTTCATCTTTTTCATTTGATTTTCCGCTTTTCTGTAAACTCCTTGCCATGAGTCCCCTGAGAAGATAATGACCGTATCGTCAGCGTAGGATATAATATGTCCCTGAAAGTTTTTAATTTTACTAATACTATTTATATATACCAAGAATAGAATAGGCCCTAATACAGTACCCTGTGGTACACCGGCGGTAATTGTTGAGAAATCACTAAGTTCTTCGTTCATCTTCACTCTTTGTATTCTCTCTGATAGATAGTCTCGAAGTAAATCAAGTGTCAAACCTCGAACTCCATACCTATATAGCTTATGCAAGAGAATTTCGTGGGAAACGGTGTCAAAGGCTTTGGCAAGGTCAAGAAAAATGGCTATGCATCTGTCCGATCTGTCCAGTGCCTCCACGCCGTTCCTCACGAAGTCTAGAACAGCATTTTCCGTATTTGATTTTTTTATGAATCCGTATTGACTATCGGTTAATACATCATTTGCATCGAAAAAGTTGATAAGCCTTCTTTTAATACTGTGCTCAAAGATTTCTTTAAACTGATATAATCGACAGGTATATCGAACTGAGTAAATCATTTTTCGCTCATAAGATTTGTAAAATAACGTTTAGTCTTCAACCTTTCAATATTGACTACCTTGAAGGACAATATTCTCGAATTGTTTTATTTTCATCGGGGAAATATGAAAGTTTCGTGGGATCCCAACTGGAAAATTGGATTCAACTTTTTGTAGGCGGAACGCAACCATAAGGGTCTCTTCGTATCCGATAGAACTTGCGGTTATGTTTTTATGTTCCATAGTTTCACGGTTTTTTATTACTTTCGTTCTCATACCGGAAAACAACAACATGTTAGAGGCTCAATGTTGTGTAGGAAAATATCCAATTCTGTTTTACGATCGAATAAATTAGTTTTAGCTTTATCGCCAATACGATATTGGCTATGGATAACTGTATTCGTTTTCTAATAAACAGAATGATTGGCTACTATTGAATAGGTCTAATAAACTATTAAACCGTTCAGAAACAGCTTATTCGGTCTTTGTGAAAATCGTTGCCAGAAAGAAAAACAATATGATGGATTATTTTCTACCTGAATTGAATATTGATGGTCTAGTTTCCGCTAAATATAAAATGAATGCAATGAAACTTGTTTTCCACATGAATGATAATTCAACGAATGCTTCAATGGCAGAATTGGGAAACTGAAGCTTTTCATTGATAGTCATATTAGACAATGGAAGTTCGAACTAATGATTTGCAATACATTTTAGGATAGCTATACGTCTATAATAATAATAAGGTTTATTTGGATAAAATTCAACATTATATCTTATAAACTATGTAGAACAAATAAACAAGGAGAGAAACCGCAAAGCCATTGGCTGTCCGCGGTGAGGGTGGTTTATTAATAGTTATTTTATTCCTTAAGTATTTTAAATTAAAATTATGAAATACAATGTAGGTTGCAAATTTTTAACATAGATAAAATTGATGCAGTAAAATTTGTAAAACAAGATAAAAATATAACAATAGTAAATATAAATCATTACAATACTAAAAGCATATTATAGATCATTAAATTGAAAGAGTACTATAGAATTAGTAATAATGTTTAGTTACTAAGTGCATGGATATGGTGAAGTTTACAGAATAAACCTACAGTAAACAAACATGAATCCCACAGAAACTCGAGGTTGTACATGGGAATCCGTTGAGTACACATGTATCATAGCCATAAAATGCAATTTCCATGTCAGTTGGCAACTAAATAATCATTCCTTTTACATATGTATACCTTTTTTGATGAATTTATTTGATAACACGAATTTGAATCTAATGTATATTTCTCATTTACAATTCAGGAAATCATGTACATTATTTCTCTGCAAACTGAATATATATTGTTTTATCCTTTTTTTGATGACACTGATAGAATTCGTCATGATTATTTCTTTTTTCAAGTTTTTAGGAACATGGTTGAATACCCTTTGGCATAAGTAATAGTGATTTCTCTGGCCAAGATTCCTTTTAGTTGTAGTTGTTTTCGTATACAAATTTGATTTTTGTCTAGTTTGGTAAGTGTGGTCTAATTTTTGTATTATGTTATTTCTGTTTTTGTAGGTATGTAACATAATGTTGAAAAAGTGGAGTTGCCTCAAGTCATAAATCTTTGTTTCAGTAAATAGTCTTTCAGATGGGTAATTCCTCACTTTTTTATGGATAATTTTTAGAAAGTATTTTTGCAAAATTATTAACTGTTTCAGGTGTATTTCTAAGGCACTTCCCCAAACCAGGATCCCATACTGCAGTCTCGACTCAATAAGGGCATAGTACAATATTCTCATATGGTTAGTATCTAATATATTTGAAAAATATTTGAATCTGTAGAGCATGCTCCTGAGAGTGTTTACAACATTTCGTACGTGCCTATCCCATCTAAGATGTTGATCAATCGTTATACCCAGGTATTTATCATAATTTGCATGTATATTTATGGACTCGTTTTTATATTTAATGGATAAACAGTTGAATTATGGGTGTCGATTTTTATAGCAGGTGTAAGACATGTATTTCGTTTTTTCGTAGTTGATAGTCAATTTTCGTGAACTGAACCAGTTCAGGATTTTTTCCATATCACCTTCAGATTTGGATTTGAGGTTCATCTAGCTGGTGTCTGTGTAAAATATCACGGTATCATCAGCGAAACTGATTACTTAACCAGTTTTATCCAGCGCCATTAACTCGTTGAGGTATATTATGAACAGAACTGGTCCAAGTATTGTGCCTTGGGGTACTCCACACAAAATCTCTTTCTCATTGCTATAGGTTTCATTTATTTTTACCATTTGTTTTCTCCCTGATAGATAGCTTGAGAAGAGCCTGTGGGGGGTTCCCCGTATACCTATTCTCTCCAAAGCTTCAAGTAGTAAGGTATAATCCACTGTGTCGAAGGCTTTGGAGAGATCTAGGAAGATGCACAGGGCTGGGTATCCATCATCGACAGCTTCATAGACTCTCTTTAGAAGATTACTGATGGCGTCATTTGTTGATTTTCCTTCCCTAAACCCAAATTGCTTTTCAGATAATAGTTTAAATTTATTTAAATATATTTCTAGTCTCAGTTTTATAACTTTCTCGAAAATTTTTGTTAGAGTAGTAATCAGCGAGATAGGCCTGTAGTTGATCGGGATCGGTCTATAATTAGATACAAAATTTATTCGTTTTTTTAGGTATATATTTTTATGTATTTCATGTATATTCAAAGGAACTTCGTTTCGCGATTGATTCTGGAAAAACTTCCTTTCTTAATGAATTTAACAATATCAACATACGCGGATACATTTTGTAATTTTTGAGTGCCTTACTGACATGAATCGGTATACAATCAGGTCCAGATGAATGGTTTCGTGGTAGCCGTGGCAGTGGACGGACGTGCCGATAACGTCCGTCCACAAAGAAGGTATGCGGATGCCACGCGTGCTATCGCGAGGCTCCTAATTATGTTGTGATTGTCTATTGTGCAAGTTTATGTGAAACTTTAGACAAAAATGTGAAGTGAGGGTCCCCTTTATTCACGCCCGGGGTGGTTCGGATATCCACGTAAAAAGGGCCATTTATTTAAATTTAAAAACTTGAAGGTCTCACAAAGAGAGGGCGACTCAAAAAATATATATGGAAAAAAATTAAAAGATCATCCGAGCAGAAGGCGACAATAAAAAAGTTGAATTGTTTTCATCGTGAAAAAGTTCGATAAAAACGGAGTGCCCCCCCCCAGACGAAGCTCCTGTCATCTTTGATAGGAGGAGCCTGGACAAATGCGCCCGAGTGGGGAGCAACGTCCAACAAAATGAGAGAAAGAGAGAGAGAGAGGACCTGATGACTTTTTTGGTATCAGATACTTGAATGCATTATTCATATCCATATCCAAATTGCTAATGATTCTTCGTTTCGAAAATTGAAAGGTTCCATTATGACAAACACAATTTTCACGATAGTACTCGATTTTCGTCGTTTTCTGGTACTATTGTTGCAATTAACTATGAAACTGTCTTTTCCTGCGATCCAGGCTTGCAAAGCAATGCACCTGAGGAGGAAAAGAAAACGTTATTAAAACTTACCGCTGGGTAATTGAAAATGAGGAATCCAGAGCAAGTTATAATTGCATGTCACCGACAGATACTCAGGAGGATGTAAATTCAATTCCAACTCGTACGAAGAAGACTCTCAAAGTATCATTGATGTCGTTTGGAATAAACTATTCGTTTGGTTCCCCAGACACGAAAGGGAACACATTTACTATCCAATCTCACATCGTAACGTCTTCAGGAATCTATTTTCTGAATGTGAGTATATATCTGCAGTTTCAGGTAAATTTGACGGAAATACGTGGGATTGCTTTGCCGTCATTCGCCAAGACATGTATTGACAGTCAATTTCCTAACAACTTCGTTTTATGTTCGCGAAACAAGTGAATTCCGCTAGATTGAATAAGTCGAATGAATACATTATTTGAGAATTGTTCCGAGCGATTTCACGTACAGATGTCTTTTTGAATATCCAGAATATTCTGGAAGGGTTTGAGATGATACTCAAATCTTTGTTTATGAAAATAATGTTCTCACTATAAATGTGAAAAAAAAGAGGATGAAACTGGTACCCACATGAAGAGCACAAATTTCTATGCTATAATGAATATTCAGTAGAGCGCAGTGTAGAATTTTAGAACAAAAAAGACCTATTGAAACGTTCAAGCACCAAACTTTTTTTTAAGAAAAAGTTATTATCCAGTCCGAACACATTTGCTAAAGAAATAAAACGAGGAGATTTTTTTTGAGGACAAAACAAAAGCACTACAGGAAAATCTTTGAGGCGCTCTAAGAGCGGTGTCTGTGCGGTAGTAGCAATTCACATTGGCGACATGCTAGTTTAAATCTCAAATTGTTTAAATTTGAATATTTTTACATAATTTTTTTTTATATTTCATCGTCCTAGTGTTATTATTACACTCATAGATATGTATATATTAGGTTTGCTAGTTCAATGGAGATTTGTTTTCACCGTAGTGTGCACTGGTCAGGCCCTATCCCCCGAAGCCCCGATACATTTGGGAGGGGGCGCGGCAGCATTATCAATCAATGACCACACCCCACATCGTGGGGTAAGTGATCATTGGGTCGATATTTGGATCTCGATATTTTATCCGTTTCTCCTACTCTTTTCTGACGATATTCGTCTCTCCAGGCACTGAAAACTCGGCCTATATCCACTGTCGATGGATATAGGCCGAGACCGCATATGCTGGACATGCTGATAGCAAGTGCATTAGGGTCTCGGTCGCCTCGCGGTAGGCCCTGTACCTTGTGTCAGGAACCTCTCTACCCATCACGCGACTGCGGTAGACTAAGGTGTTGAAGATACCATCCTGGCAAGTCATGATGAACCCCTCAGTTTCCGACTTCAGCTTACTCGACCTGAGAAAAGCGAAGGTCAGGCGCTTTGATAAGCCAAGGTCTCCAATGTTATTGAAGAAGACCCCATGCATTGGCTTATCCTTGTGTTTCCGCAGAAGTAAGGTGATCTCTGCGGCTTTTATCTGAGCTTTTTGCTGAACAGGTTCCAACTCGGTGACAGAGTTGTGGTCACCTTGTTCAGTGTCGAAAACTATTCAGAGTTTATCAGCTGCTCGGGCAGCTGCCCCAAAGAGAAATGTTCCATTTCCTGCTCTCTCATACGAACTCCTGACGACTTTACAGGTCGTATCCAGTACCATTCTGTCATGTAGACACTCCAAACTCAAAAGTCCACGGCCTCCTTGTTGTCGGGGGACTTACAACCGTGGAGATGCATCATTTTTCGGGTCTTTACGTCGAGTTGATACAGCTCCTCCCGAGTCCACTTCACTACTCCAAAAGAGTAGAGTAATATTGGAACGGCAAGCATATTTATTGCATCCACTTTGGTCTTCCCCGACAGTTCCGTTGACCAGATCTGTCGAAGTTTGTGCTGATACTTGCCGCGGAGAAAGATTTTCCCTGCTGTTACCTCTTGTGAGTGGCGATGTTCCATCCCGAGGTAAATATGCGTCTCTCTGGCATCCAGATGGTGTAGGATGCTTCCATCTACGAGCTGCACATCCTCTCCGTAGTCCCTGCATCGTCCTCTTTTGAGATAGACCATTGCACATTTCTCTATACCGAATTTCATACCGATAGCATGCGTGTACTCTTCCATCACCCTCAAGGACTGATGAAGATTCTTCTCCAGAGGCATAAATTTTAAGATCATCCATATAAAACAAATGGGTGACTTTGTGCCTCCGGTTTCCAGGAGTGCCACATTCATACCCTCAACTATTTCTGAGCGCAACATATAAATGATTCTGGCCTCTAGTATTGTATGTGTGGATTTGGTTTACAGTTATAATAAACTCACCCAAGTATGTTGGAGTCAGTTCATGTATCATTTCATAGATATAGATCATAGTTATGTAAGTCAGTCTTCGCTCATCAGTAAATAAGTGTAAAGTATCCACCATCGATGATGTAGGAGTTGACCTACTACATCGCAATACTATTCTCATTGCTCGATTTTGTAACTTTTGTAATCTGGATATTTTATTCGGATCAAAGCAGTATAGTAATGTAGGGCAATATTCAAAATGTGGTTGAATTATAGTCTTATACACAGTTATTTTGGAATTCAGACTTGAGTTTTGGGATACTCTTTGATATATTCGAAGTGGCTACTAAATAATAAATGATTATCCAACATAAATCCCAGATATTTAAATTTCTTTACAATTTCAATTTTTTCATTATTTATTTCTATGTTAATGTTACTACTATTTATTTGTTTATATTTATGAGGTGCCGTAATTATCATTGCCTTACTTTTACTTTCATTCAACTTCAATTTATTCATTTTCAAATATTTATCCATATTTTTCAGCACATTTATTTTGATCACTGCTCTATCGATATTCACATCACTTACTGATATCAGAGTATCATCTGCGAATATATGAATGTAGTCACATTCAACATATTTTTCCATATCATTAATATACATTAGAAACAATAGAGGACCCAAAATACTACCCTGAGGAACTCCATGATTCACAGTAATAGCTGACGACATCACATCATAAGTTTTTGTTGTCTGTTTTCTATTTGTGAAGTATCCTCTGAAGAAAACTGATATCTTGATTTTTGTAGCATTGAATTGAACCTAGTCACTTCCACCCCAATTCACTACTACTGTTTAATCTGTGCCACTACTAGATCCTTACCAAGGTATGCAACCTCCTGCTGCCGGTGAAGATGTGCGTCTGTAGATGATGTGCGTAGATGTGCGTCTAGTTTTTCCAAGTGTGCTGTCGTCAGCAAAGATACATATTGGATTCTTGGTGTTTTCCAATAAGTCGTTGATATACAATAAAAATAAGGTTGAAGACAATATGGATCCCTGGGGATTACCAGCGTTGATGGTAAAAGTATTCGAGAGATATGCATCGACGGCCATATACAGAAATGATCCGACAAGCCATAGCGTCGAAGTTTGGCTAGCAAACGGTCATGCCACACACGGCCAAAGGGCTTAGAAATACAAGTTCGAAGGAGACAAAAAATAGAAATCGACGAATGAATGAGTAAATAAAAGTCATCTTATATATGATTTATCTACTAAACGTGTCTATTTTTTCAATGAAAACGTATTTGGAGAGTTCGATTTGTGATTAATATATTAGAATATTGCAGATTTTTTCATTATTAAATAATTGAACATAATATTTTTATCTGCGTTTTTATCGCGTTATTTCAGAGTGAAATGAATTCGAAACAAATTGATAGATGTTCAACCCTTCCGGGAATATAAAAACATGAGGTTTTGTAATGACAGTTTCAGGAGACTCATTTTTGATAACAGTATCAAAACAATATTGATCATAGAAAACTGATCTATATATTCTATAATCAACATCGTTCACTTGCTCAATTGGTAATCGGGAGTTCCGAAAAAATTCGGGCCCAAGTTTCTTAAAAAATTATAACGTTGTATTTATAAAACAAAATTTTTTTAAAAAAAAAAGAAAATTTTTTTTAATATTGAACTCTCCAGTATTTCAGTCAAATTGCTTTTCAACAACGAAAAAAAACATCATTTAAATAAAAATTGTGTTCGAAATGTGTTTTTTCGATTTTATGGTATAAAGGGTATAAATCATTTGAACCTCTTAGTATATACTCATGCAACTTCATATTTTTAGAAAGTGATCTATCTCTACGAGAAACTTCAACTTAGAAATAAAATGAAGATTGTTTTATTTGAAACAAAAAGAAACATTAATTTCCAATTTCGGTTCACCTAATATTACATTATTATTTGACAAACTACATGCTCAAAACATATTCATTGAAAAATATACACTCCAAATGAATTTTCATTGGTAATTCGATGGATAGAATAATTTTTTGGTGTTATTTTTGTAATAACTTTTGAACTGATCGATATATACGTATACAGGGTGCTTAGGTCGTTCAAAAAAGTTCCTATGAACATTTCTCCGAATATCCTACTCGGACTGTTTGTGAGAAAATTTATTCATTTTCTTAGATGTGCCAGTACTTGTAAGAGGCTTATGCACGACGGAGCTCCAGCTCATTTTAGTGCTCTTGCTCTTCAGCATCTCGACACCACCTACAATCATGGCTGGATTGGACTTGCAGGAACTCAAAATGAACCAGCTCGGAGTCATGATATGAACCGTCTAGATTTCTGTTCATGGGGTCATCTGAAGGCTCTTGTTTAAGAAACTCATGCATCAGATGTGAATCACTTGAAGAATCGAATAATTGACAATCGCAATGACATTTTTGAACGTGTCAGATAATCAATGACGAATCGTTTGCAGTCGTATATTCAATCATTTACTCCGAAGTTGGTTTCATTTCACATTGTCGATTAATAGTTTTCGAAAGTTATTTTTTTTCTCGAAAACGAAGCTTGATATGGAAAAAACACATGCGACGAAAAAGTTTTATTTTCAGTTATTTCATCGTTTTTGGCGTTGTTTGGCGTTTTTCTTCTCAATACTGTTGGCTGGGTTATCCATTGAGACGCCACTGGAGTCAATAATTTCAATCTAGTTCAGGCTCAATAAGCACCTTAATACTTCAAATAATTGTAGCAAATTTCAACCAAATCGGTGTCAGCATATTTATGATCTTTTATGAATAATGTTTTTAACTCCAACGCCCTGTATCTCAGAAACGAAGCAACTCCGGACATATGTTTGTAATTTTTTTTTTAGACACAGTCGCCCACTGAAGTTTCGTACCGTAGTCAGAAACCACTCTATATATACCACACAATACAATATTTTTTTGAATACTTCTTTGGTGGAAAGCAAAATTTTATTGTAAAACAACGATACAAATGAAAACTACAATAAAAATTAATTGTCGCTCCGGGGCGACTCCATTGATTCTAGTGGCACATTTGCTCTTTCAGATGCAGGAAAAGAGGGAAAAACCTGTAGAACCACATCGTCCGAAGATCTTGATCTGCCAATGTCCTCTCTCTCATAAAATAAAATGTAGGATGTCTCCAAAGGCTCCAATAGATTCAATACATCGCCAGAACACTTCGTGACATGACTATCGTCAAACTTAAACCAGTCCGTTTCGTCTTTGACCAAGGCGTAATAATGACCAAATTCAACACCAGAACCACAGTGAACAATGGCTGCATGAATATTGTGATAGTGGTCTGCTAGATTGAAATGTTCATCTATTTTGAACCTTCGAAAGAGTTTATTGCTTTTGTCAGAGGTTGAGTCTTGTTTGAAATTCATCAGTGTTATTATTAGATAGACTGGTGCCCCAGCTATACCTGTTTCCTTATAAAAGTCAGTTAGTTTGGCACATGTTTGGTAATACAGTCGATCATCACCTGTTAAAAATTTCATTTCCAGATGATTTAACAATAAACTTTGCACGTACTGGTTATTAGTCTTATTAGGAAACGCTAGATGAAGTTCCAGAAATTCACATAAGTTTTCACTACCTCTTGAACATTTACTGCAAAGTAAACAAGTGAGGATTTTTCCAGCAAAAGATTTACAAACACAAGACGAGATGGACTGTACGGAATCATTCAATACAGAGCGGTCAGGAGTATTGATTTTGCTATTGTTGTGCTCACGAAGAGTATTCAACAAGAACCCCAAGAATTCGGAGCAATCCTCTTGTTATCCTAACGAGTATCTAGTGGACTTCAAAGACTAGGAAATCGGTTGGAGGGAAAGATAATACATTCTTACGAAACTGCAGCTGCATGAACAGGTGTTTGAGTTTCATAAATAAGTGAGGAACATTCCCGTTCTCGTTCATCATAAAAACCTCGTTCTTGAAATTCTTTGTCATGAACAACACGTGTAAAATGCTATTCATGTTGCAAGTGTTATCCAATCCAATTTTCTTCTTTAGATTTT
Organism: Leptinotarsa decemlineata; assembly: GCF_025532065.1. Lineage (NCBI taxonomy): Eukaryota > Metazoa > Arthropoda > Insecta > Coleoptera > Chrysomelidae > Leptinotarsa > Leptinotarsa decemlineata. The sequence goes on from NW_027412684.1 coordinate 11,248,493, forward strand.
CAGGACAACTCTCTACTGATTCGTGAGGAAGAACATGTTTCACATAATCTCCATGAGAACCATTTCTCAAGCTGCGATCGATCCTTCCAAGTGAAGAAGGGTTTCGTAGAGGGATCGATTCGGCTCTTGCTTCATGAAGCTCTCCTACTGAAAGGGAACCAGAATTACGAGGACTGCAACTCATATTTGGGGGGCAAGAATGACCTTAGTCCATTGACCGCAAATATGTGAAGCAAAATATTTCATTCCATTTCTTCAGAAAATAAGCGGAAACTAAAGTGTCCCACGTTGGGCGCCAAAAACTCTGTTTAAAACATATTTTGAAAAATAATGAAGTGGGATGATTCCAAAAAAAGTTCTGAAAATTTTGTTCTGAATTAGAGAGTTCCCGTGATGATACACTACTTGTTTATAAATAAAATTCATGGGGGTACCGTAGTTGATTTTTTGCTGACATCATGGAGTAACTCGGAATTCGACTATTCGACTTTTCCTCTAGGAAATACAGGTCAGAATCCCAATGAATCTAATTCTCGAAAAAAGTATCGTGCCGTCTCAAAGTCCCCTTTCAATTTATGGAGGCGGCACGTGGAATGTTACCTTACGGCCGGCACTGCCGCCTCTATTGGACGAGCGAACGGTGTGTTCCTGTTTCTTCTGCGTATTCCCTGTTCTAATTTACCGGGTCGCGTATGTTGGCGTCTAATGTTGGCGAGTTTGGGAATAGTGGCAGTCCCACGGTATGTTTTCTGATGTGCCAGCTGTTGCTACTTTTTGATATCCCCAGGACCGTATTCGCATCCGGTGTGGTGCAGATAAAGGGGAATGTGCGAACGAAGTTCTAATGAAAATTTGATGGTTCAAACAGTCGCCGCCAATCGATAGGCCTGAGTTTGGGAGATAATGTCGAGTTTTGAATGATGATTTTTTTTACCGTTTCCTAATATTTTCAATTATGCCAGTGTGGATTATGTTGTGATGAAATTTCGAAAAGTGAACTTCTCAGCTGAGTTCCAGTAGGAATAATTTTTCATAAAAATGGTTTATGTTGATCTCACATGACCTAATTCAAATAATAAATATCACAATGCTATAGTACGTCCCAACTAACATAAGATTTTTATGGGCATTTAAAACCAAATTGTACCAGCCCCAGTAGGTAGATATTGGCAAGGCCGTAGCCAGAAAACAATTTCGGGGGAAGGTTTGTTTTGGTGGAACAGTAGAAAAATATGAAATATAAAAATAACGAAAGAAAGAAAATGGTGTTATATGATCACATATATTTATTGGAAAACCATTACGCATATAGTAACATCTTTTTACAAAATCAAATTTAGTTTTCTAGCTTTTTTTGCAGCGAACAAATCAATTACCTCCTTGGTGGATTGACATTAACGCCAAACTGTTTAGTTTTTCGTGGCTTGTGGAGTTTCTTAAATAAGTTTTGAGGCGTGTCGCCGAGATCTTTAATTGATTTGTGCAATTGGCAATGTGCACACGTATGTATGTGTGCACATATGTAGAGACGAGGTAGATCTAGAAGGATTTCAATGGCCACTGACGGTGTGGTACTGATGGCCCCAGTTATAGCCAGACAAGCCTATCAGAGAGCTTCGCTGTAGCCATTTATGTAAAGTCTTCGGCCACCAAGCAACTGCACCATAAGTGATCATTGGTCTGACAATCATCACATAAATCCAATGGATTTGTTTGGGATCTAAGCCCCAAGTTTCACCACAAATCCTTCGACATGTTCATAGAGACAGTCTGGCTTTGTGTAAAACTGTTTCCAAGTGAGCGTTCCAGGTTAGTCTTTTATCAAGGACAATGCTAAGATATTTCACCTCCGTTCCAAATGGAATGACTTCACCATTGAGGGAAATTGGCGTTAGATCTTCCAATTTTCGCCTCTTGGTGGAGGGAATTAACACAGTTTTGCTGGGTTTGACAGACATCTGGTCCATCAGGTACCAACAGTGATCAACGTCCAACGTGCTTTGGAGGATATTACAAGCTACCCTTTCCGACGTGGACCTTGCCAGGATGACAAGGCAATTCCTTTCTTTGATTTAGCCTGCTATTTCCTGGAGTGGCTTCCTTGTTTACAAACTTTTTCTTGAATGACAATTTATCAAGTTTGTGAATGTTTGGAAATGAGGACTGGCTGCATTCTCCGAGAGCTTCTATAGCACATGTTGGTCGATCTAGTTCAGATTCTTTTAGCCATTTTATTCGCCACATGTCTAATTCGGCTTCACAAAGTCCCATTCTAAATATTTGTATTGAGCTCAAAGGAATTTTCTTGATATTCACTATTGATTTGTTCTTCGCAACACACAGAAAGAATTAAAAAGTTGAGAAATGATAATGTGGTTTTATGATTTTGAAATCTCGACTGAAGTTGATCAATGAAATAATCAAAAAGTGTAATCATTATAGTATTTCTAAAATGAGTTTCAGGTTATTTTGTGTTGTAGTTTGCCCTTCTTGGTCTGACGTTATTAGCAAAATTTCAATTTCTTTGTTTACAGTACAGTGCAAATTATGTGCTTTCTGGAAAAGTTTAGCAAATCTTTTCTGGCATCCAAGGATATTTCAACAATCTGTATTTCAAATCATCATCAATTTCAATGTTTGATCCCGTATAGTATCCCACATCTAAAATATGCCGAGAAACATAATTCACAGTTTCAGGGACGGCACCAGAAGTACTAGAACTACTTGTAGCAGTATCGCTGTCGAAATTAGGTACTCGAATACTGATTTTCAGTAGAACCTTCACAGGCTTCACTATCAGCATCACGTTAAGATTTTTCAATTATATATTTGAATAATGTATTTTCTTGCGTCCTTTTTGCCATTCCAATTGTTGATGGACCTGTAACAAATTAACAATTATAAAAAGCAGCCAAGTAATAATTCCATTTGTACACAAATATTTATTACGATAAAGATTCAAAAGAGAATTGATACGGGTAGTCTACTATTAGGAATCAAATCCTTTTAAATCAAATTAAAAAATCATTTCATTACTCACTTTCACTTCACTAATTCGCAGCACTATAATTTCACACACTGCACTATTGCTTCGCTTATATCGCCTTAGTCGCATTGGATCACAAGACAGAACTGCCTGTCTGTGCTCCGCAGACGCGCACAAGCGTTGTTGCCAATGTGAGATGTCAAAATTACTTATTTTCAGCTGCCATAATCCTCACATTGTCGCGCTCTTATTTGGTATTCCCCATAAAATCCTAACATTGTTCGGGGGGGATCAATTGCCTTTGATCCCCCTACGGCCTTGGCTATTGGACACACAAACTGATGTCAATTGTACTGTGGCATTGACAGTTAGCTCGACCAAAATAACAATTTATAATGTATATAAAATAAACTAATAATGGGTGTTATTTCAAAAGTTTGAATTTTTTCCTCAGAAGAAGAAAAGTCACTATCGTCGCTTGAATAATCTCCTAACGATATTATGACAGGGTAAACATCTTCAAAAGCATCAAACTGAACTTTATTTTCTGAATATTCATTATCCGTTATCTCCAATCGCCAGAGTTGATTTTACAAAATTCTGCCTCTACTATTTTTTTTACATCTTCTTGTGTGATTGTGACATTTTCTCATCTCACGTGGTTTTTACAGTTGCCTACATCAGTTCTATGTGGTTTAAATCTGGATGGTATGGAGGTAAGCGTAAAACGGTGTTCTCGTAAGAGTCCATAGAACTGGTGAGTTAAAAAGCGTTCTTTGTTGACTTAATTAACTGATATATTTCAGGTTTCAAACTAGCAGGATCAAAGTGAATATTCATTTGAATTAGTCATTCAATCATATAATTTTTCCTTGATTTGCTATAAGGTGCAACTTGTACATAATGATGGGATGTATTATCGCCGACAATTATAGAATTTCCAGGTTAATTTGCAATCAGTTTTTTCCGTAACCATTTGCCATAATTCGTGGAATTCATTTCAGAATAATAATCTCCTGATTTGGTACCAGATTCAAAAATTAATAGGGCGTCTTTAATAAATCGCATTTCACCACCTGCATGAACAATTATTAGCCGTTTACCTTTCGATATATACATTAACAAACCTTTGGTTGAATCATCTGTCCAACTTTTTGAAGATGTATGTCATCGAGGTAAACAATAGCTCTATTTTGCTATCTGTAATGTTTCAGTCTTCGTGAATATTGAATTCTCAAAGCTTTAATGTTCATCTTTTCAATCAAACCCCTTCTATTATTTACTGTTCTTCTCCAACGAAACCCCATTTGCCGAAGAATTCTTTGTAGTGACATTTCGGATGCAGAAATATCCAAATCCTCTTTAATCTTTCGCTGTAATTTTTTCACACTCACTCGGCAATTTTCTGTTTTATGAAAATAATGAACTACACGACAAATATCCATTACTTTATGAAGAGATGCATCGGTAACAGATGACTTTCTCTCACGTTTTTTTCTTGAAAAACTTATTTGGCCGTTATTTTTCAAAGACCGCTGAGATTCAATTCAATTAATAGGATCTCCTGTAACAAAGTATTTCATTTTAGAGCTAACTGAACTTACGTTATTTGAGTTAAGAAATCCAATAAGAAACTTGCGTACCTCTAATAATTTCTTTAAATGAAAAATATGGAAAGTCTTACCATTGATAAACTAGGTATCCGATATCTATTTATCCAAAAATCATTAAACTATCATAGATTTGATAATATTAATTGCGAACAGCACCATAACATTTTTATTGAAATTCCCGTTTCCCCTATCAATTTTCACAAATTATTTAACGGTGATTGGATATTTATTTAAAAATATGTTCATCTAATGGTCTATGTTTATCAAATATTTATTTATTAAGAATTGAAGAAGCAAAGAATTGGTTACCCTAAAATCAATAAATATTATTGGAATGTAATTTAAAGTTATTTACCTGTTGCTTGAGATGTTTTTTTTTTCACCATTGACAAAGTGTCCAATTCACCCTTTCTACTTCTGAAGTAATTATACACATTTGATATTACACGTTTTTTTCTCTCATTTTGAAGTTATGAAATGGGCTTATCAAGTTGTAAGTTCACTCACGACTCAACTTATAACTTATTCCCTGACTCAAAACTATTCACTTCTGGCTGTTGCGCTACTGGCAATGCGAAATATGATTTAAGACTTGTAATGAACTTTGGAACCTTTGGTGTAGTAATGAATATTACTGGAGTTTTTTCCTAACACCAAATCGTTATTTTGATACCTCAACACATGTTTAGTTCAAACTAGTTTGATCTTCCTCATGATCAAACAAAAGAAATATCAAACTAGTTTGATGAAACTCATGATCAAACTAGTTTGATCTTCCTTTTGTAGAATCAGTGTATCGACCAAACTTTAGATTATTTTGAAACGTTTGAATCGTCAGCAAATAGCAAAGCTTCACTTTCATGGAAGCAGCGAATTGGATTGTTGATGAAAATGGTATAAGACAGTGGTCCCAAACGTAATCCTTGTGGAACACCCAATATAACGGCGATGGTATGAGAATAGTAATAATCAACCCTGATGGTTTGCGTTCTTCCTGTGAGATAGCTCTTGACCTACTGCAATACTAGCCCATGTTCCGATCGTCTTCATTTTCAATAGTGAAAAACCAGAAGGAAAAAGAAATAAGGTAAAGCGTACTCGTGTTTCACTATAAGATAGCTTCTATTGTGTCAACAGATGATATGTTGTATATTCTATGTCTGTCGAGTGGAAAAAATAAAGACTAATTGAATGTTTTGTTTTGAAAGGATGGAAGAAGCCAAATGAATTCACGATGTTTCCTTTCAAACAAATTCGAAGCAAGCTGGTCCAAGCAATGCACCAGTGGTTGCATTGCTTGGACTTGTGTTCAAAAAACAAGCTCGAGTAAATATAGCTTACAAAATCTCGTTTTTCAAAGACATCAAAACAACAGAAGACTCCATCCATAAATATCAGAGGGCTTCGTTTCAGAGAAATTGCAGTTCAGAATAAGGTGAAAAAAAATTGGGAAATAGATAAAGGCTTATTTCCCAACTCTCCGCCTCGGGATTTTCAGACCTAGCGGATACATTAATAGTGCAGACTCTAGTTATTATTTCGGAGCCCATTGTGTTTATTTGTCGTGATAATTAGAAATGACCAAAAAGTTTTGAACTACCGCCGACAAGTTCCGAACATGTATTTTGTGGAAACGGGAACAATGAATACCGAAGTGGCCTGTAGTTGAACACGCAGCGAGGAGCTTGTCAACGCTTTTATAATTTATAACCAACGAGTATATCTGGCGGTAACTCAATTAAATACGTATAAACTTTGCTGGAATTATCTGGAAATATTAAAACGTGTTGCTTTCGGAGGTGGCCACCAATGAGATCATGTATATAGACAAATCCACGCAGAATATATATTTTATGATCCAATGGCTGACCCGGTGAACTCCGTACCACTTTAGAATTTTTAAATATTGTGTTGAGTTATTAAAATGTGCTTTCTATACGTCAAGAATTGAAACGATTTGGCTGGCAGTTAGTGACTTATTTCAATGAAGAAAAATTTAATATGAAAAGTGAAAATTTTATGACATATTGAATGTTTCATGCAGTCGCATAATAACCGTGAATTGATGATAAATCCGAATAAAATACACTGTGCCAAAGTGTGAATAGAAACAAAAGGTTATCGACTATAACGTTTTTACTACTCAGTTGCAACCAAACCACAGGTTTTTCGAAACTATATACGAGGGCGGTTCATAAAATGAAAATGGACCAAAAAGATATTTATTCATTTATACATCTCCAAAACAGGCTGTTTCAGCCATTACTCGAATAACTAACGTGAATTACAATTTTGTACATTAAATATTGTCCATATTATACCTACTAATCAATGCCCAGAATGAACTGAGTCCAAAATGGTGAAAATGTGAAAAATCGGTCTCAAATACTTGTATTCAATATGTAGTCTAAAACATTCTTGCGATAGAGCGCTGGGGGTAACCCAGTCTAAATCAATCAAAGTATTTAAATTATTAGCTAATTTGAGAATAAAAACCAGTGGTGCCCTTACTGGATTTCCTATTCTTGATATATTGAACATGAGAGTAAAACATTCTTGCGATAGAGCGCTGGGGGTAACCCAGTCTAAATCAATCAAAGTATTTAGCTAATTTCAGAATAAAAACCAGTGGTGCCCTTACTGGATTTCCTATTCTTGATATATTGAACATGAGAGTAAAACGTTCATGGCAAGGAAGAACGATAAATAGAATCGCGTTAAGGGTTAATTTTATCATTTATTATTTTGTGAAGAAATATCATACAGTTCAAGCTCCGTCATTATTCCAAAGATAATAATGTTTTTATGGCATTATAGTCAGGCCACAAATGATGCTGTTTCAAGTATTAATAATTTAGTAATTTTTTCTAAACCTTTTCCGATTCATATAGATACGTTTGATACTTCCCGGACCAAATAATAGAAACAAATTCTAATCTAGGCCTTACTGAAGAATAATATAATAGCGTAATCGTATGAATACTCAAAAAGCATGATGCCCGCCTTATCATAAAACCCAGAATTATATTGGCAGATTTTACATTTTTTTTATATGACCAGAAAGTGAGAATTGTGAATTATAAGTTACTCGAAGATGTTTTACTTCTGTTTTTCTTTCTAGGATCTCTACATTCATTTGATATGCAAAACTAATTGGTTCTTTCAGACGAGTTATTGAGAGCACCGAATATTTTTTCAAATTGCAGAATAATTTATACTTCTGTCCATTCCATAATATAATCAATATCCTTCTAAAGCCACATACAACCTCGAACTGTTTTTACTTGTTAAAATAGCTTCAAACCGTCAGCAAAAAGTAAGCAATCTGATAATTGAAGATGAGAGGGTAAATCGGTTATGAAAAGTAAGAACAGAAGACGTCTTAAGTTCGAAACTTGTGGAATACCCAATTTGGCCATTTCCATCGTATTTGACAATGAATTGTCGATCTTGTAAATGATTCTTTATTGATTCTAAGGCGTTGCTTGATGATCCATATCTGCTCACATTTTCCAAGAGTATATTATGATGAACCTGATCAAATGATTTATTTTGTATAGTGTTGAAAGATTCACTACTGAATAGTAATTCATTTTTATTAATTGATCTTTGGCTCATGAGGCCATGATGTTAAGGTACTATAATATAGTATTATAGATAATATTAAATACTTAGGTATTATTGTAGATCCACACGTGACCATATAAATGCCACTGTGAAGAGACTCCGGTATGTGCTTTATAGAATGAAGTATTACAATAACATTCTCAAAATCCAACAAATGAGAACACTGTACTATGCCCTTGTGCAAAGCCTCATCAATTACGGTATAATTGCATGGGGAGCAGCATATTCCAATCATCTGTCTCCGCTGGAAATTATACAAAAGAGAATTCTTAAAGTTATTTTCCGTAACCCACAAGACTAGCCAATGTAAATGTTATACTATAACACAACCAAAGTAATGGATGTCAGATAGTTTTTCTTCTTAAAAAATGTTCTTAGTCTACACAAAAACAAAGAAACGGTGACAAGTACATCTGACAAAAACACCTTAATGAGAAATTACACCTATCTGGCTCCTCGGTGCTACAATATGTTACCCAATGAACAATGAACAATGAACAATGAACCCTATATATTCATTCTGCAAGCAATTAATTACCTGGATAAACGGCCAACCAAGGAAAAAAAATCCATCAGTCCATTGACCTGAAAAATGTTTATTACTAAATAGACTGTCCCTTTAAGTGTTAAACTGTACTCAAAAAGCTAATGAATTAAATATCATAATAAATTTAAATGTAATCCCCCTCGAATTTTATCATTGTTGTATTGTGAATAGTTTTTATCAATGATCGATGATCCACTGTATTGTCAAACATGCGCCAAACTAACTGACTGTTATAAGGAAACAAGTATAGCTGAGGCTCCAGTCAATCTGATAATAACACTGATGATTTTCAAACAAGACTCAACCTCTAACGGAAGCAAGAAACTCTTTGGAAGGTTCGAAATAGATGAACATTCCAACCTAGCAGACCACTATTATAATATTCATGCAGTCATTGTTCACTGTGGTTCTGGCGTTGAATTTGGTCATTATTACGCCTTGGTCAAAGAAGAAATGGACTGGTTTAAGTTTGACGATAGTCTTGTCACGAAGTGTTCTGGTGATGCATTGAATTTATTGGAGCCTCTGGAGACACCCTACATTTTGTTTTATAAGAGAGAGGATATTGTTAGATCAAGATCTTCAGATGATGTGGTGCTACAGGTTTTTCCGGGTTTTCCTGCAGCTGAAAAAGGAAATGAGCCACTGGAATCAATGAAGTCGCCCCGGAGCGCCAATTAATTTTTATTGTTGTTTTTATTTTATTTTTATCGTTGTTTTAATAAAATGTTTTCAGTTTTTATATAAGTGACTATAAATAGCGTGAGTATGTGTGTGTGTGACTGTCTAGACTGTGTAAGTGTGTATATATGCAATAATTTGCTGATATGCTTATACCTATTAAATTATTCTCACCTCCTCCACATACAGGGGAAACCCTCGTGGGGTTCAACCACATTCATTTCATTATATATCGAAATTTTGTATCATTCTTTGTATTCCCTGGAAGTGCTCATGGCGAACTTTTGATATAGGTATTCTAAGAATATTCCTTGGGAATATTCTTGGAATAACTTGGAATGTTCTTAGAATATGTAATGTATATTCTATTAAAAATATTCCAGGAATAGAACCCGAGAAATATTCATAAAATATTCTGGATATCCTGAGTTTATTGTAGGAATATGAAAAGAGGGATCATCATAGAATATTATTCAAATATATTTTATGAATATTCTATTAATATTTGGAATATTCCAAGATAGTGACGAGTAGCTGCAACTGAAATTATTCAATGACATATTGGATGTCTTAAAATAGTTGCATTTGAATGCGAGATCCACACAAGTAATGAAACACATAATATTCATGAACAAAAATATTCCAAAAACAATACACATTGAAATATTTGACTAGAAACACTACCAATATTGAAAATAAAAACTCTAATTCGAAATATTTATTTACTGAATGAAATATCCCTGAATATTTTTTTGTTACGAATATCAGAAATGTATTCAAATTAGGATGTTCCTACTCTCAAAAAAATGTATACTGAAAAACATACTGAAATATGAACTCTGTGAATTCATCAGCACTAATTAAAAAAAATAAATATATCATTTCACTGAAAAAAAAAAAATGTATTACATGCAGAAGTGAGCGAGATATAGGTTTCTCACTTCAAAAAATGAACCCACAAATGAAGTATTTTAAATGAGTGGTATGATGGGTTCAAACATGTACTTACTCAAACCAACAAATCCCGCACATCAACTCTCCTTGGGCCTAAAATGAGGTATAGTAGGTTAAGCACCATCGATTCTATTGTCTTTTGATTACATTTCTTAAAGAATGAATATGTAACTCTACTGTTTGACGATGCAAAAGCAAACTATTCGCTGTACTGCAAATTGGACATCCTCAAACTATAAATGGTAGACTAAACATTAGAGAATGATACTTTGATAATAACACCATGCATTACGCACGCGAACCTTCCATGCCAACCGCCATGTTGAATCAAATGTCGATTTCAAGGCAAACTTCGCAAACTGCCAAGCTTTAAGGAGCAGCCGCTTTCACAGAGCTACGCGACTGTCGCGCACTACACTTCAATTAACCAATGAGAAACGTTTACTTCAATACTTCACTTCCTCATTTCTCTGTTGCCAGGATTTGTCGTTTTGTAATTGAATAATTTCATATACAAAAAGACAGATAGGATGAGAATAAACCGATTCATTAATGCAGTTGATTCATTTATTGGTTCATTCGAATTTTTCTGTCGTTCAACATTTGGAGCAATTCATCAGAATCTTCGCGATGAGTTCAAAAACTGGTTGATACTATTAGTGTTATATACATTGGGTTATGCAATCAATTAAAATCTTCAAATATTTTTGTTTTTGATAATATCGAACTATGTGAATACGTTATCAAAATATAATTCAATATTCCTGTAATACACCGTATAGAATATTTCAAAATATACCATATTCAAAATATACCATCGAATATGGTATATTCGATCGACAATATTCTTAGAATATTAACGGAAGAATAATCCATTTATAAACATTTTATACACTTTCTTTCGGGAATAATCCTGCCATATTCATTCAAGCATATTCTATGAATATTATGAAGGCATGTATATATTCCAAGAATATTCTATGAATATTTAGAATATATACATTCGTTCGATTACATAGAGAAAATATTCCATGAATATCTGGTGCTGTGTGGGAAGCTTCACAAATCATCCTCCGAAAATTAGACGAATTCAGCGACGAAGCACTTCAATAACTTCCTAAACGGTAGAACCTTCGCCAATCAGGACCTGGTAAAAACGGTCTTTCTCGACTTCATTTATTCCCGTACACGCAATTCTCATGCTGACGGAATTATTCGACTTGCTTCACGTAAGCAAAGTGCAGTGATTCAAATCCCACTTATTTCGATTGAGTTGAATAAGTCTCCATTGAGATATTATAGTTCGAAGTAGACTGATAAAAACGAACAAATCTTTCGAAACAATATTACCTAATGATTTCGAAATATTCAAACAGAAATTCAAATGTCAATTGTGCGTTCTCTTGTATGAATACGTTGGCTGAGCAAATGTGAACAGACGATGTTGTTGGTGTGTCATGACATTATACCTACTGAAAAAATTGATTAACTGGCTCACTTATTATTATCATGACCTCAATATTCGAAGACTTAGGTTTACATTTTTCCTTGCCTTTTTTGTCGGAGTTGAAATTTCCAGTGCCATCCCAGACAAGTGAACGTGCACAGTTTACACATGGAATGAAACCAACCTGCCGCATCATCTTTTCACCATAGCCTTAGTATTTTACCATACTTTACCAATATTTTTACCACTTTCTACCAATTTTTACCTATATTTCACCAATATTTCACCATAACTTCAATTTTCGAAGACTCAAGTGTGAATTTTTTTCCTTACCTATTTTGTCGAAGCTGAAATTTCCAGTGTCATTCCAGACAAGTGAACGTGCATAGTTTACACACTTCCTGAAATGAAACCAACCTGCCGCATTATCTTTTTATCACAACCTAAATATTTTACCAATTTTTACCAATTTTCAGCAATATTTTACCAATATTCCATCATAACCTCAATATTCGAAGACTAGTGTTTAAATTTTTTTCCTTGCCTATTTTGTGGGAGTTGAAATTCCCAGTGCCATTCCAGATAAGTAAACGTCCATAGTTTACACACTTCCCAAAATGAAACCAACCTGCTACATTATCTTTTTACCACAATCTAAATTTTTTACCAATATTTCACCAATATTTTACTATAACTTCAATATTCGAAGACTTAGGTTTTCTGAAATTAAACCAACCTGCCGTATTATCTTTTTACCACAACCTAAATATTTTACCATATTCTACCAATAATTTACCAATATTATACAAATTTTTACCAATATTTTACCATAACTTCAATATTTGAAGACTTAGGTTTGAATTTTTTCCTTGCCTATTTTGTCGAAGCTGAAATTTCCACCGCCATTCCAGACAAGTAAACGTGCACAGTTCCTGAAATGAAACCAACCTGCCGCATCATCTTTTCAATATTACACATATTGCAAACGCGATCGACTACACTTGATCGAGCAAGCTGATGCAAGCCATTGTTCTTCTGGATATACACCGCGGCAGGCCTCATTCAATATTCCATTCTTATTCCATTCGACTACACTTTCTATATTGCTCCGTGCGTTATGTTATTCCTTCCATAGTTTATCATCAAAGAGACTCGTGCTCGAACAATCTCTATTTCGTGGCAAACAGGACAGACTTGTGCGTTTCGCAGACAGGGGGGGTGTTGAAAAATTTGGCCAGTCAACCAAAACAACATTTTCTACGAAGTGTTCTGGGGAAATATGACAAAATTGCATCCGGCTCGAAGGACCAAAATTTTGCGGAATTCATTGAGTGTCATGCATCCCCAAATTATGTAACCAGCAGTTAATAGTGGACTGTGAGGGTTTGATTGCTTTGTGTGTTTCAGGGAGCGCACGTAAATCGGTACCTTTAGTTTCTTGATACTCGTTAGCATCACCGGCTAGCACCTTTTCATTCGTACTGTCACTGTTAAACTACTACAACCTTTCTGCTTCCATCGCGGAGAGCAATGAATTTCATTGAATACAATACAATTGAATACAAAAGAGTTTATTGTATGAGTTCTATGACGAAACTGCAGTAACAAACCAATTAAATGAAATAAAGTTTATTGTATTTTGAAAATGCCCTTCGTGTGACTCACCATATTTTCGTATTTCTGTGTTTGCAGAGTAGTGAGTGGTATCAAAGTATTGCGAAGAAACTGGAACATTAGGGCACGTATACAGTGACGCTATAAGCTTGACGATACGGCTGAGAAGTGGTTTTTCTTATTCAGCAATGGGGTTTGAGCAGGTTTGTTCTGGTTCTAACATCCGAATCTGTAAACAGTCCGAAATAGTCTCGGACACTTGTTTAAACCAGAACGCTTTTAAGGAGACCACTGAGCCACCTATCGTATATATGAAGAGATGAAGACGTATAATTCATTCAAGCGATTTCTTCTTGAAACAATTACTGCGGTATTTGAAATAACTGTGTCCAAAAATTTATGAAAATGTTATATATTCATTTATTATCAAGATATGACAAGTCTATAACGAGGTGGAATGATATTCCACACAGTTTAGTGCATGTGTATGGAATTTACAACTTTCTTGTTCAAAAAATAGTACGGAATATGACATTGGAATAAACATTATGAATTTAGTCCTGTAATAATTCTTCGTTCACTTGACAGTTGAAAAAATGGTTGAAATCTGTTAGTGTTGATGAATGTTAATGGAGTTTTCATAGGGGAATATACTGTTGTATATTCAGTTAAATTAATTTATCTGCTGTATTTATGTCAGTTTCATTAGGAATCATTTTTTTAGGCGTTTTTCAAAAGAGAATGGTATATTATTGGCAGACGAGAGGGTTTTGTATGTTTTTGAAATTTATCGCACATTGACATGACCGTTCGTTATTTCATAAGTTTGGTGTTTGAATATGAAATTGTTTCTTTGAAAGTGAAGTTTGTGCCAATAATAAATGCAAGGATAATTTCGTTCCTGAGGCCCTCAAAATTTCAGATTTTCAGATGATATTACGATCGGTAAGTCGTTCTCACGATCAAGTTCAAGGTTTAAATATGAAGTTTACTGTTCTATCAACGAAGTCTATCGAAGTAGTTGTAAATATGCAACATATACTGTCGATAATGTTTTTTCAGAATGATAATTATCACAAATTGTAATGACTGTGTATGAAACTTCCTTGGTGAAAGATAGGGACATACATAATGACGGAAAACGTATGAGATAGGCATTCCACCTGCCTTTGTGCTGTGTATTCTCTACAGGTTTACAAAGACTATCCAAGAGACCTTTTGGTATCTGCTTTTTGACAGTATATTACCTGCTAAGGGAGGATTGTTAAGTGACGAGAAGCAAACAAGCGACTTTCCATCAGGAGACGGTATTGATTCAAATGAAAAAAATAGTGAGGAAGAGAACATTAGTCTCCAGATTGGAATTGGGAATTCCGAAAAATCCAGCGAATATTAACACTCAGCAGTCTTTGGAATGAATGAATTTGATGTGAACATAGAAAATACATCATCAGGCTGTTCTAATGATAATAATAATAGGTCTTTATTCCCATAATGATACAATAAATAAACGGGAAAGGCTGACGATCAGTTGGTTGCACCAAAAGATGCAACCTCTGTTTTTCATCTTAGGCAAAAAAAAAGAACCATATATACATGTATACACAATACATATACACATATATGTACCCATATACACACATACACATATGTAATGCAAAAAAACGAAAAAAAAATCGTTAGAACAAATAACAGAGAAAAATATTCAAAACTATTTACAAATTGTTGAGTGAAAGTACTAAATATATAATTGACACAATAGTATATAAGACATAATTATAAACGGTTAGAAAAAAGAAGGTAGTAATGTTACGAACCACCATTCTTATTGACAATGGGTGTACATTAGATTTCGTTCAAATATTTCCGTTTCAATGCTCTTTTGAATTTTTTCAAAGACATCAGTTTGAATTCATCAGAGATTGAGTTGTACACTCGTGCGATCTGGTATGAAAAAGATTTTTTGAATAATTCTGTATGGTGTATGGGGGGTGTTAGTCTTTCCCTGTAACGAATGTTGATATTGTGGACATCTGAACGGTATGACAATTTCATGTATAAATATTTGGGAGCTTTTTCAGTGATAATTTTATGATATAGACAAGCAGCATGTAATGATTGCCGTTTTGCCATATTGAGCCAGTTGGTATCTTTGAGTTTATGAGATATATGTTGGCCACGTTTGATGCCGTGTATTAGACATAGACAATTATTTTGAACAACCTGAATTCTACGTTTATCTTCATAATCAATGCATGGCCCATAGACTGTGCTTCCATAACTTAACGAAGAGAAAAATACAACCAGACTTAGAGTCTGTAAACAAATTTTTCAGAACACATAATGCTTACTCTTCATGAAGATCCATGTATAAAACACTTAGGTATATATTCATGTTGCAAAATATAATTTTTTTTTCAAAAAATCTACTTCAGAATGAATATTTCACTACAAATGCAAATCAGTTAATAATAATCAAACATAATTTCAGCAGATATAAGAAGTATTCGTTTCTTTTATCAGAATTTATCAGACTATTAGTAATATAACTATTAGTTGATACATCTTGGATATGTATGCAGCTGACGTGTGCATGCTAAAATTTACCATAATCTATTTGACTTTTTGAAAAAGGAAGGTTTTGGCTTTCATCTCCATCTGTAAACAAAAAAATGTAGGAATCTTCCAAACAACTCTATTAAATATGTGTAGGTCATACAAAGAAGTAACTTTCAGAGACAAACTTGAAGAAAAAGTTATCTTGAAACAACTACTTCCTTATAAATATTGAACTACATTGTCTTTGCTATAATGGAGGTGGATATTTTATAGTGGTATAATTTTGACGATCTGACTATTCCAGAATGTCCAGCAAACGCCGTCCCTGCAACTTCTTTACTACTTTGATCAATCTCCTTCATTTTATAAATATAAATGGAAGAAAGGTCAGCGATTCTTTTGAGAATTTCTATTTATTCACAAAGGAGGGTCGATGCTTTCTTTACATTCAATTTTCATTTTATTTCGTTCCAATGAAAAATACTGAATTCGTTGTGACGATATTCAGTATAAGCATGTAGCTATTGAGATATATTGCTATCCAAAGGGTACTATATCACAATCGGAGGTTCAGTAATTCAGTAAATGTACACGAAAGCACGAATAGGTAAACAAAAAAGGGGTTTATTGTATAACAGAATTTTACAGATGTTATTAATTGGAGATTTTATTAACAAATTGATTTTTGGTTCAGACAAATCGGAGAAGATTTCGTTTCTACTGCTTCGTCTCGGTACTTGGAAATCTTGTTGAGATAACAAATCTGGATAGTCTACCAAGTTTTTTGCACTCCCTTAAAAACCAATTTTGCTCCGATTCCTGAGTCCATGTTTCTCCATTTTTTTATTGATAGTTGGAAATGCAAATCACTACTACCAAACAGCACACATCTTTTATGAGAGATTCACTGATGCTGTAAAAACTGTTGAAGAAATGTGTTGAACATTGGATAGAGGAAGGAGGAGCCATAAAAATGCAATGTACTACAGCTGAAACTCTAAGGCCTGCTGTAGAGAGAAATTTTCAGAATAGAAATCTCAGAGACGTAAAGTATCTTTCATCTAGCAGTCATGATGTACAGATCAAGAAACCACGCCAAACTAAAGAACCCTCCACAGAGGAACTATCTTCTACAACTCAACATGATGCAAGTATAAAATATACTTCTTGCCCACTTTTCAGAAATTCATAAACCTGAGTCGACAACGTTTTCTTCTTCCATTCACAGCTGTGCACTGGGTCAGACTGTTCTACCAGAAAGTTCTACCAGAGCTATCATGATAGACTTTCTCTATACAAACTTCATTCTCACATATTGAAGAGAACTCCCAAAGGAGCAAGAATGTGTGCCGCATATGCTCCGAACAAAGCTATTGATGAATGCATTCAGAGCAATTCGTTAGATCACTGGGAATATTTGCTTTGTTTTGCTTACATATGCTTTTGTCTTCCACAACATGAAAAAAATCGTAAAAAGTCTATTACTTCATCATCAAGAATAACTTTGCTTAGTTCTTACTGTTTCTTTCTTGTTACAATTGAAACCTTCGGTGCTTTTGAAGATCATGCTTCTGAATTGTTGAAAGAAATTGGTAGAAGGAATACGAACTCTACCGATGAAAACTGAGCCTATTCATTTTCAATTCCAAGAATCAGAATCGCCATTCAAAGGGCTACTAACACATCGATATTGTGTACTCTTCCGTTTACTCTGAAATATAACAATTCTAGTATGGAGGGTGCTTTAATTGAAGCTTTCGCAGAAGTTATCGACGAATTGTGGTTAGAAGATTCATCTGATAGAATATTGAACATATTCTCCTTAAGAGGTCACAGAGGTTGCATATTTTGATGCAACCAATTGATCTTCAGACTTTCTTGTTTCGGTAAATATTTACACTTATTTATTGTATCATTCTGGGAATAAAGACCTTTTATTATTATTATTATATTCAGAGTTTTGCCCTCCGACTCATAGGTCTTGCACTTCAAGACGCCCAGAAAATCCTTCGTTATCTTTCAGAAGGTTTACATGATGACGTTAATAGAATCAATGAGAAGCCTAAACCGATCTTAACGGAGATTGACGAAAAACCGAGCAACAGACTGAAAGCACAAGAGTCATGACCGATTCATTTGAGTACACGTAACTCTAAGATTGTAGATATTTCCGTTGGTAAATTAAAATCCACGACGAGGTGCACACACTGTAGACACTCAGTAACCTTCGATCCTTTCTGGGATTTGCCACTTCTTATACCACAAAGAACTGGCCAATTGAGTTCATCACAACGGTTGGATTCCTTCACAGAAAAGAAAACTTTGGATGGACATGAAAAACCGACGTGTTCGAGTTGAAAGGAAAGAAGGAAATGCACATAGTCTATATCGATCATTAGGTTTTCCAATATTTTAGTCATTCATTTTAATATAATCTTCAAGAGAAAGATTTAGAGGCAAGTTGATTGTTGCCACCTGATTTTCTCTAGATGGATTAGATTTGAACAATTATGCATCAGACAATGTGACTCCTTGTCGTTATAATCTATATGCACTTTCTATTCACAGTGTATATATTTACAACGGGACATTATACAGCATACTGCAGACATCTTTATACTGACACGTGGCACGAATACAATGATTCACACGTGTCACCAATTTCACCAAAATCGCTTGTGAGTGGAGATGCACACAAACTCTTTTACGGAAGAGGGCAAATTCATTTAGCAACACCCTATTATTCATTCTTTGAGATGGGTAAGCTCCATATAGTTTCTAAGTCATGTACATCTTAAACAGTCTCTAACAAGATTTGAGTTGATGTACATATATGCACATTGTATACATGTGACCTGATTCGGGAGCCATATTCCAGACGAGATCGGACATAATATGCATTGGAAAGAGTTATAAAACATTCTTGGTTTTGAAAGTCTCTACACGTCCTGAAGATACGTGCAAGCATTCTTTTTGCAGAAGATATGATTTGATGGATTTCTGACGTGAAGCTGAGTTTCTTATCGAATATGAAACTCAGATCTTTAGTTTCTGTGAATTGTTCTAATATGACGTCATTTATTGCGTAGTCATGCAGTCAGCAACAGGCGGACCGCGGTCCGTTTACGGACCGCGACAGGTTGACCCGCGGATCTGCCCAAATATTGTATTATATATTATCGAGTACATATAAAAATTCATAGATGAGGTATACCATACCTTTATAAATTAAAGTAACACAAATAAAATCTAACTTAGGACGTATTCTATTTCAAGTTTTCTGGTTAATCTCTTTTACCCACTACTGATAAATAAGTTTCCTATCTAGCTTGTGTGTGTGCGAATTAGACTGTGTGTGTGCGAATTAGAATTTCCAATTCTCTGTTATGTACACGAAACATCCATAGATTGAACTTCGTACCATTTTTTCTGAATTATGTGCTGGAGCATTCCACAGCGCACCGCATACTAACCTTACTTCAGCGTGCTTGCTCCTGTTTTGTTTTGTTGAAACAAGCACGAACGCGTATCGAAATCGATAGTGGGGGAGTGGGGAAGCACTGGAAGCAGACTGCCAGTCATCAGTCGCAGCACAAACAACGGAGTAATCGGACATTTGTTTTATGATTTCTGTCGTTTTCGTTCATTTGATAAAAAATCTTTCTGTACCTACGTTGATATGGATCCTAAAAACGAAAAGTCTACAGTATAAATCGAAGGTTTTTGGCAGAATTGATTGAACAATATTGTTTAACTCTGCCTGATAGGTTTCAAGCGGTTCCAGTCTGCCTTATATGCAATAAAATTGTCGCTATTATCAAAATTGAATATTACAGGAGTTTTTTCCCAACACCAAATCGTTCCTGGACGGACTGTATGCGAAATTGTCCAGGAACCCGTAAGCAAAGATGATTGCCGAAGTAAAAGACGTCCTTAAGAAATGCGACAACATACTTACTCCTCAACTGAAACGGAAGTTACAAGTTTCCAACCCAACGGTGTCGAAACTATATTGCCTCCCAAAAATCCACAAACCGGGAAAGTCAATGCGCCCCATCGTGTCAGCTATTGGAGCTCCTACCTAACAAATAGCAAAGTGGCTCACTAAAGAATTCGAAACCTTGTCTATTGCGGAACCAGGTTTTAGTATAAAAAAACTCTTAAGGGTTCATACAACATACAAAAAACGTGGTTCTGCAAGAAGATGAGATTTTTTGGTTTCTTTTGATGTTAGTTCCTTATTTCTTAGCGTCCCAATTCCACAGTCCTTGCAATACCTCAGGGAATTACTAGAGAAAAATAATTTCAATAATAACGAAATCGATGAATTCGTTTCTCTTACCAATTTGTGTATGAAACAAAATCGGTTCCAGGTAGGAGGTTGCTTTTATGAACAACATGAAGGAACGGCCATGGGAAACCCCTTGTCCCCCTACCTGGCAGACCTGTTCATAAGCAGATTCGAAATGGAAACCAAAGAAAAGTCGAAGTATTTTCCTAGGATTTGGCTAAGGTATGTGGATGATATTTTCGCGATATTCGATACCAAAAAATCGAATATTGACGGCTTTGTTTCCATTTTAAATAATAGATGTCCATCAATAAAATTCACATATGAGTTAGAAAATAAGGGACAACTACCATTTTTTGACGTTTTGGTAATGAGGAGCCAATATGGAGGGTTGGAATACGATATATTTAGAAAAGAAACAAGCACATACAGGTATATTCCTGACAGTTCACATCACTGTGGATAGCATAAACGTGATGGGTTGAATTTTTTAGTGCATCGTCTTTTGACTTTCCCTCTAACACATAATAGGTTCAAAAAAGAAAGACGTACAATACAGGAAATAGCAGCAGGGTATTGTAGATGACATAATAAGGAAAAGGAAGTTTAGGTTAAGGATGAACGAAATCTCGACTTTCAGAAAAGACAAAAACCAAGATAAATACATCTCACTTCCATACCACCAATATACGAGGAACTTTGGAATGATTTCCAAGAAATAGGGTATGAAGGTGGTTTTTAGAAAAAGCCATACACTAAAGAGCCTTTTGGGAAGTCCAAAAGACAAAGTCGAGAATTCGGAAAAGTCTGGAATTTACGAAATTGAATGTAAGGACTGCGATGCGAAATATTATGGACAGACAAAAAGATCTATTAAAGTAAGATATAAGGAACACATAGCATACTGAAAATATGGAAGACCTGAAAAATCAGCAGTCGCCCATCATATTTTGCAACAAAATCATTCCATAGACTTCAGTTCATTAAGATTAGTTAGACTAGTTAACAACAACAGGCAACTAGATGCCTATAAGAGTGTTGAAATAAGTAAACACAATAATATTATGAATAACGATGATGGACCTATACCAAAGAGTATACTATATAGCTTGTTAAAATAAAATAAAATAATGTTGTTGGGTTTACTGATTACTAAATAAGGACACATTGTAAAAATAAATTTGGATAGGCAATATTGTGAAATTAATTTTTATTTAGCTGAAAATTGTTTTATATAAACATGTATTGTAAAATAATAGATAAGGCAAAAATGTAAAATTAATGTAGGTTGGTATGCCTGGATGGTTTACCTGTATGTGTTACCTTTATAGCATAAATAGGATTAGCTCGCACTAGTCCTTAGTTTTAATCTTCCTCTTTGAAGATGATTACTTTGTGATCGAAACACGTGTCGAGGTGTTGAATATAACGATTTGGTGTTGGGAAAAAACTCCAGTAATATTCATTACTACACCAAAGGTTCCAAACAGTGCATCATAATTATCAAAATTGGAAATTTGAAGCGACAATACGAAACAACTCATTAGCAATTCCATAAAAACTTTCCACTTGGTAGTCAGTCAGGCTCATAAAGAAAAACTCTTACGAAAAGGGTTAATAAACACCAGAAACCATTTTCAGATTCTAAGATAGTAAAGGAAAGTATGTTGATAGTAGTTACGTCACTTTTTGAAGAATAAAGATGTCTCTGCAATTCAAATTATTCCATTGTCTGCGAGAAGTAATACACGAAAAACTTGATGAATCATGTGACATTGTTGGTGATGAACAAATGCCAATTTTTGTAAGATTTTTTGACATTGAATGACAGATTTTTAGGGAAGAGTTGCAAGCAATATTGCCGTTGAAAGGTAACAATCGAGGAGATGACTTATTCAAGGCCATTGATGATTTTATTTCGACATATAACATCAGTTATGATAAAATGGTTTCGCCTTCAACTGACGGGGCCCCAGCAACGATTGGCAAAGGAAAAGGTGAAGTAAAGGTGTAAAAAAAGGTCTAATATCGTATCAGTGCATATTTCACCAGGCAGCCTTTTGAGGAAAACTGAGTGCTACACTGAAAGAAGTGATGGACAACTTGGTCAAGTTGATTAATTTTATGAGATATGATTCTGCTCTTCAGCACCGACATTTCAAAGAGTTCCTTTCTGAATATGACTCTGCGTTTTCTGACTTACTACAACACAACAATGTTCGTTGGCTAAGTAAAGGTCAAGTTATTTAATGTTTCTGGCTAATGAAAGAACAGGTATCCTCCTTCTTGCAAAACTTGGATACGCAGGGAGCCAGAAAGCACTTTGAGTTTATAAAAAACGAGCGCAATATGATAGTTGTGGCTTTTCTGGAAGATATTTTGAAATATTTTAATGCGTTCAATACAGAGTTACAAGGAAATGGAAAATCAATATGTGATCTGGTACAAAGCTTGTCTGATTTTCGTCGTAAGCTGGATAGCTTCGAAAAAGATATCGTTAAACAAGAATTTATTAATTTTCCGACAATTCTTGAATTTAAAAAGGAGACCTCTGAAGATGACATTGCAGAGTTTGTGAAATTTATGACCGATCTCAAGAACGATTTTGCCACAATATTCCAAGTCATTGCAGAGATAGGCAAACTATCTCCGTTTCTTAAATCTTCATTTGAAATTGATGAAGCGGCAAAATGGACAGATGTGGCTGCCAACTTGTTTAATCTGTCAAAGCCATCAATTCAAATGGAGATAATTGATTTGCACGAAGATGTGTAGATGTATAGAACGGTATCCACTGAAGAATTTTGGGCCAAACATTGTCACCTCACAAACCACAAGAGGAAACTAAATCATCTGTCGGTAACAAATAAGACAGATGGGTATCCGCGGCTAAGCTAAACAGTGGAGACGGGAGTGGGTTAAACAACTTAGCGAATTTCAAATAGATCTTAATGGGCGCAAGGTAAATTTATTCCTCCAGATACCCTAAGTAACTCACAATATCAATAACTTACCAATTGATATTGGAAATAAAAGATAAAGATCCCCAATATGATTTATTCAGTAATCCTAACTTACATGGATTAACCAACAACGTTTCTAAGACAACAATGCGATATTCACACTACTATGCGATGTTCAAATAACAATACAAAAGCGCGGTGTATATAACCACGAATTCAATCGGCCATAAATTACGGTAGTAACGACGCTCAAAAGGAAACTACAATACGTCGAGTAAAACTACTACGAAAATTGAGTAGGTGAAATCGTAAATACTAGTATCGGTAGGTTAAGACAAACTTGTTTGCGTCGCGTGAGCTCAGGCGTAGGCGCATCGGTGTCAACAAGCAATCGTGAAAGGAAGAAAATACCTCAATTTCCGTTTCACAAATGCGTCACTATATCAATCAGGTATAAAAACACTATATCAAACAGGTATCAATAAACATAAGAGCAAACAATTATTTAAATAACTCAGTATGTCACCAATATTCAAATGAATCAATTATAACTTGCGTGCTCCTTTTGGGCCACCCGGTATATGGTGTTAGGCTACCCCGTGGTCCGACGGAAGTGGATCACCCTGTAGTACGGCGGAGATGGATCACCCTGTAGCAAAACCAAGATAGATCACCCTGTAGCACCACCAAGATAGATCAACCTGTAGGGCACAACAAGCTGGACCAGTAATGGATCACCAAATAAGATCCAGAAAGATAAATAAAAAAAACCCTAAAACCCCACGAAAGAAAATTTTCAATCAGAATCAGATAAAAACAAGGTGAGATTCAACCCCCATTCAATAGGGACTAGTTGACTAATCGATACCCCTGATATATTTTCATTGAGCAAAGTAGCAAGATAACAAGAGTATATTTTTGGGTGCCCTGTATAACCATATAACCCGTAAAAAAAATCAAGACAATTGAATGAGTGTTGAAACCTCTCTTCAAAACTAATATTCACTTGAATGACAACGCTGGGATCAAATATTACTAAAATCATTTAAAACACATTTAATGGTAAAATTCTTACCCTGGCCGAAGGGTTTTCTATACGTTTCTATACGTCACTTGATGAGTGACTAAGGGCCTTCTGTTTCTTATGGATCTAATTTCGGAAATCCTTCCACCTGGCACGAGTTCGGTAACCACCACAAATCCTCAAAAGAGATTAAGTTTCAGACTGCAAATATCCACACCAAAATGACCAACCACTCTTCCACTATACAATCCTGACTTGTAGAAATAATCCCCGTGAAGGATGACACAAATACAACCATATATATCCTACAATCAGTCTGATGGTACGCTTGAACTCCGAACCAAGCTCATCGAAGGCCAACTTCCGAATTCCAAGAGACTGCCACATCTGACAGCTAACCAGTTGTTGCCACAGTGCGTCCAACCTACACTACAAGCACCAAGGGGGCGCTGTGCACAACATCATAAATCTATCAATTCCTCCACAGCCACTCGAGACATCATCAACAAGTCCATGACCCATCAAAACTCCTTCTCAAAGCAATGCAACCCTAAACAACCCTTGACAATTTGAGTAACCGATCAATCCTCCACCCGTGAACAACTGTAGAACTAGTTCGGTGTAGTTCGTCGGAACGACACTACGAAAGTTCGGCGGATGTCAACCAACAGCTGTCTCTTAACCTTGAAATTGAATGTTTACAAAAATATTGACTCCAACCTATTTTCAACTATTTACCGATCGTTATTCATGCCATGGAATAGAAACACATAAGGTAAGTCGCCACCACTTTCCCATTCAATACGAATATTTGAATATTCATATTATGCAGAATATTAACCGAAAATATCAAACAGTATTCAGAAACCCAGAGCTAACTAATATTGTTTTTCAGGCGATATGGCTCTAATATGAAAGTAAACCATCTGGAAGTGATGAATAACAATCTATGAAAGAAATATTCTTGGAAAGGTATAGAGAATAAGGCAGACAACGGCTGAAAAGTGATAGGCGAAGTAAACTGAGAAACAAACAATAACTATTTTAACCTAGCGAGGAATTTTTGGATCTCCAACGTCGATTGGCAATAGGAGAATGTGTAAGTACTGGTCGAAGCAGTTAGTCAGGAAGCATACATATATTCTTGTACATTTCAGGTATAGTTTTCTATGGAACGGAAGATTCCCATTATGATGTTAAATGAATAAAATCAACTTGTAACTGAATTACATTGTTAATATCCTTTCAATAAAGATCTTAAAAGGTAAGGTAGTGTTTTGAAAGGTCACATAGGAGCAGTTTTGATCTAGTGCTAAATTGAAACGTAACAACATGTCCCAGAAAAATATGAAAATTGTAAAAGACAATCAATTTGGCCACTATGTTTGGTTCGACATACATATGTGAAACATTTTTCTCAAAGTTGAATTTTTTAAAAAAGATATATCTTTCGAAATTAACAGACGCTCACCTAGAAGACCTGTTCCTGTCGAGAACCAAACTATAAAAAAATGGCTCAAGACCATCGATGTAGTTTCTTACATTAATAAGAGGTCTTGTATTCCTTTTATAATTCAGAATATGATTTGAAACCAGAATGATATGTAGCACTTTATTGATATTTGTTTTTTTTCTGGACCCCGTTAAACTTTTCTCACAGTATCCGGACCTCACCTAAGTAAAACTACTTGCCGACCCCTAGCCTAGTCAAACTGATATATTCAAAAACATTCAAATATGTTTTTCATGAATCCGTTCAGACGATTAGCGTGAAAGAGGAACAAATATATACATACATACATCCATCCTCACAAACTTTCATATTTTAATCAGTATAGATGATCTGTTGTTTTCCCTTCTTGCAGTTCGAATGACAAACAGATCCTCAACACTGGACTTTTTTTGGAATATGCAGGCGAAATATCCAATAACTAGGTAGTCTTCTATGAACGATAACCTTCAAAAGTCGAAAATGATGCGATTTGAGGATTACCGATAACGCAAGTTTTCAGTAGCATTCACGAAAATTTTGTGATATATGTAAATATTTAAAAAATAATGTCATCCCTCATACCGTGGATGTAAACCCCTGACTATAATTCTCAAAATTAAAAGCTGCCACGGTCTCCACGGCAAAACAATTCGCCCACACCTCATATCGAACTCGGCAGACACTCTATCAATCATTGTTCCCAACATGTCTGACGTTCGGGGGCAAAAAGGAACGAGAAAGAGAAAATGATTTCGTTAATGCATTGCAAAGTGGATCTAATACCGAAATACCGTCGCTCGTTACAAAAACATCACCAGATAATGTAATTGGGTATCTCATTAGTGAGAAAGCTGCTCCATGGAGCAAAGAAGCATTGTAGACAGCCAGGTACATGGAAAAAGGAGCAGACCTTGTTTCTTGTTTGGTAGTTCAGTTTTGTTGAATAAATGACTTGCCAAGTTTCGCCCGGGAATAACAGACAACTGCGTCTTGCCCATTAAGATTATTGGATATACATGGCATACCTAGACGTCAGGAGGTTAATGGTCCAATTTTTCTGTTCGCAAACACATTCATTCCGGTATTTTGTTCGGAGTGGATGTTTGGAATTTTTCCGCGTGGGAGCTTGTGTCAGTCAGGAGAGATGGTACCTACTCTTTGGAATTGTAAATAGCGACTGTTATGTTTTATTCATTCACACTGAAAAATATGGCTTTGTATAGTGACAAAAACATGAGATGATAAGAAAATTATGAATGGATTGATCCGTTACTTGATGATAATCAATTATACTACAGTGTAAACGGAACGCGTCTAGAAATTGAAAAGTTTGTGGGAATTGTGTTATCATTATCATGGATAATGACAATAAAAGTAGAACAAATGTTTTGGAAGAATGTTGAGCATTCAGTTACCTGTTTCTGACATGAACAATAATATAAATTATAATTCTCAGAATCTAATGTTAAAATTTCAGTATGATAAACTACCACACGTTTACAAAGCTAAAAGTTGATGGTAGGTAGTGGATGGTAGGTCGCCCGCCACAGTCGATGACTGTGACGAGGAAAGATTTCTCAGTTGGCATTTAATGGGTAATGGTTATTGGTATTAGCCGAAAGATTTGTCCTGAAATAGGCCAATACTTGGCCTCTTCTCTATATAATTTTCACTTGACCATTAAAAAACCTCAACACTATACAACAGTTCAAGCATGTTGAATTCGGAATATATTCTATGCCAGCTGATGCTCGCCATTTCATCCACGTAGACTTCTGATTGAAATATATTTCCAGGAAACAACTTTTCGTGACAACCTGGTATTATCGGTATTATCGGAAGACTTCAGTCATCAGATTACACTCTGGAAGTGTCATCTTCCCAATCCGATTGAAATATTTCCAGAAGAAATTATTGATACTGAAATTTATATTTCAGAAAACAACTTCTTTTTACAATCTGGTATTTCACTCATCTAGAGGTTTCATTCATCCCAATGATTTGATAGTTGTAGGAAAATAAGCAATAAGCACTGAAATCTGTTTTAAAGAAAACTTCTCGTGACAACCTGGTATTCCACTCATCAAAAGACTCCATTCATCCTAATACAGTGTAACCCATTTTTAATGGAAACACCCCCCTAAAATTTGAAGTTGTAAACCGATTTTATTATTATTTTTTTAAATGTCAAGTACTAAAAGGTCTACCTTGGGAAAAAATTTGAAATGTTTATTAAAGTTTCAGGGCATACAACGATATTTTTTCTCAGTCGAAAATCGGGATTTTTTATTAGCGATTTTTTCATTGAAAAAATCACTACGCCACTGGATTCAGAGTGCCTCTAAACAGGTGTGACCAAAATTTCATGGAAAAATATTAATCATTAACAAAGTTATGACAACTAAAAAATTCGAAAACTCACACAGCTAACAGTCACAAAAAACACCCTATATCAACAGATATAGCCATGAGAATATTTTTTTTATGATTTCAACAATAAAGTGCTGCCAGATAGAAAAAAAAAAAACAAATAGCGTAAATATTTTTAATGAAAATAACGGAATTAAATTCAAGTTTTCACGCAAATTAACTGAAACTAAGACCTAATATTTCAATTTAAATCTTAGTTGCCATGGAAATGATATTACAGTTTGACACTTGAAAGATTTAAGTGTACTATTGTCAACAATATTCACCTTACAGTTCTTCGAATTATTTTGTGTCATGGCTGCAAGATTGAGCGTAAGAGAGAAAATTGAAATTGTACGCCTTTCGGGAGATGTCGTTAGAAGTGCTAGAGAGGTTTGTAATTCAATGAGTGACATCCAGATCGTCCTCGTATTAGCTGCGGTACGGTAAATAAAATAAATAAAATATTCAAAGAAATTGGTGCAGTATCAAAAATGATGTTAAAAAGTAATCCTGTACAAAGGCGAAACAGGAATGACAGAAATGATCAAATCAGTTTAGATTATTTCGGAAATAATCCTAATGCCAGTAAAAGGAATGTCACTTCAGATTTGAATATTCCACGAGGAACTATTCGGAGATGTCTCAAGGCGAAGAATATTAAACCTTTCAAGCCAAAATTTTTACACACACTCCAAGAAGGAGACGAAGCAAGACGCCTGGAATATTGTTTATGACCCCAAGGGGAATATTTAAACAATAGAAATTTTCTAAAAAATATTTTATATACCGACGAAGCCACTTTCACTACAAATGGAGTAGTGTCATCACAGAATTGTCGCTATTGGGCAGCGGATAATCCTAACTGGGTTATAAACTGTAAAAGCCAGTATTCCCAAAAAATCAACGTCTGGTGTGGGATATTGAACGAACGAATTATTGGTCCTTTCTTTTTTGAGGAAAACATTAATGCGCAGAGGTTTCTAGAATTTTTAAATACAGAGTTTTGGATGCTATTCACGAGCTGCCAATCAATGAACGATCAAATTTAAACGTCCAGTTAGATGGGTGTTCAGTTTATTATGCCAGAGCTGTGAGGCAATGGCTTAACGAACATTTTCCAAACCGATGGATAGGCCGTGGTAGTCCGTTTATAGAGTGGCCACCCAGATCTCCAGATCTCACAGTTTTGGAATTTTTTCTGTGGGAACTTCTCACACGAAAGGTTTACAAAAACCGCTCAAGAGATAGAAATGAACTTTGTGCAAGAATTCGATAGGTATGTGCAGATATTAGCCCTCAAGAACTAAGGAACGTAATCAAAAACATTCGTAAACGCTACGATACATGAATCGAAATACGTGGTGGATTAGTAGAGGCTACTAGAATATGAGTTAGAATTAATTGTTGCACTGAATCGAAACATTTCAATAATTAGTTATTAGTTACGTTTATTAAAAATTTTTGCTTCATTGTTAGTTGAATTGTGTGAATGTTATTCCATTATTTTCATTAAAAATATTTACGCTATTTGTTTTTTTTATCTGGCGGCACTTTGAAATCATAAAAAAATGATATATTGTGACTGTTAGCTGTGTGAGTTTTCGAATTTTTGAGTTGTCATAACTTTGTTAAAAATGAATATTTTCTCAAGAAATTTCGGTCACACCTGTTTAGAGGCACTCTGAATCCAGTGGCGTAGTGATTTTTTCAATAAAAAAAAATCGCTAATAAAAAATCCCGATTTTCGACCTGAAACTTTAATAAACATTTCAAATTTTGTCCCAAGGTAAACCTTTTAGTACTTGACATTAGAAAAAAAAAATAAAATCGATTCACAACTTCAAATTTTAGGGGGGTTTTTCCATTAAAAATGGGTCACACTGTATATTTATAGTAGGTATAGGGTCATTCATTAAGCTCTTCCTATCTTTGAATTGAAATTAAACAAAGTGTTGTGAGATATCATCGAAATTTTTTATTCTTTTGAGAGAGATATTGATGCCATTATGTGTAGCAAATAACATTGTTCAAATGTCCGCCACGGCTTCTCTGGGTGGTGCGCATCCGAAAAGTCCAATTTTTCATGACTATGGCACATAAATCAGGCTGAATTTGACCGATGGCATGGCTAATGTTGGCTTTGAGGACCACTGTGGTTTATGGCTCATTCGCATACACCCGCGACTCAAGGAAACCCCACAAGGAAAAGTCTAACGGGGTGAAATCACACGATCTCGATGGCCAGTTCACAATACCTCCACGTTAGCTGACTATGCCCTCAAATCGTTTCTGCCATTGTGATAGTTAACGGAAAATATAATTTTATTCATAAAGATCGGGGTCGGTCACCCGGTTTTTTTCTATCAATACTTGTTCAACAGAGTAAGCGTTGATCTTTGGCGGTATCATGAATGGTTTATGTTCCGTTCGAAGTAGACTGAACAAACGTATACTGTTGATGCCAGCTATGAGTTTGCATTTCAGCTTCGCGGACAGAAAGTTCGGCCATATCTGAATAGGTGGGTCCGAAAATTCATTTAAAATAAAAACTGATTAATGACTTCGAAGAAAAGAAGATATAGGTCTTGAGTAGGAAGGGTTATGGAAAAAATTTGGAAATATTAACTAGAGATCGAACCAATCAGGGGACGGCACAGGGGAGGAGTTTTTCGGACTTGGGAATACTAGGGAGTCGGTTAATTGGGACTGGGGCGATCGGACCGTTGGGGGGGAAATAAATTTCAATAGCCCCGTATATTGACAAATGTCCTAATGACGCCCTTATGAGGAGCCAGCAAGCATTGTTATTGTCTGGGTATATCAGAAAAAAAAAGTG
The DNA here is from genome assembly GCF_025532065.1 of Leptinotarsa decemlineata. NCBI lineage: Eukaryota > Metazoa > Arthropoda > Insecta > Coleoptera > Chrysomelidae > Leptinotarsa > Leptinotarsa decemlineata. Next base: position 11,279,539 of record NW_027412684.1, read on the forward strand.
GAATATTTCCCAATTATTAACGGTATTACGGAAAACTCATTCTGGAAACACACAGTAAATTCAGTAATAATTTTTCTAGTACGCTGTGTATTCGAAGGTCTGGTTTGAAACCACATTCCAGAAACTCATAAATCTCTGGTTTCAGTCCAATTACTCTTTCAGCCTGGTAAACCCATCGATATAGTTATTAATGACATTTCAGGCGTCGAAAAGCAATAAATTGCTTTAAGTTTTACGTGACCAGTTTTTGTAATGCCGAAAGACACGAATTGGAATGCGACCCATTCGATGACGAAAAAACCAGCTTTTACAAAACACCAAAAATGTTGATGTGTTTTTGTGAACATCACGTGCTGAATAACTTTTATAAAATAACGTACGTTTTTTCCTTAGATTTTCACTCTGATGATGCTTGCATGTTTTCATTAATTCATTCTAACATAACTATATACTTAGTGATCTGAATGAGTTCAACTCATTTTTGAAGGTGATTGACAATGTTTCATGAAGAATTTCATTAGTTCAGACTTTCATTGTCTGATATTATATGAAATTATTGAAGATCCCTGAAAAAACTAAAAAAAGGAGTATTAAAAATTAATAGCTGAAAATAACGATTATATTAAACAAAAAACCTGAAATAAAATAATAGTGAAATTAAATACAAGTAAATTTGGAACAATTGAACAAAAAATGAAAATAGAAAGATAAGAGATTCCAAGCCAAGTTACTTCACGACATTTCGATTGTTATCCACAATCATCATCGGGTGATGACTGGACTAATTCCTTCGAGAGATGACTATTTATGGGTCCAGTATTTTCATTATATCCGCTTTCCTTTTTTTCGCTTCACCGGTTTAGTGGGAGAAAACCATTTCGCGGGAGTTGACAATTTTTCGCTTGATTATGGGTTTCCATACATTGTGTCTCCCAACGCTTACTTGACTGAATACATTGTTGGACAATATGTATGCGGCTTCTTTAAATTTACTCCTGAACCAATGTTCCCCTCTGTGAATGACCTCAGCTTGGGACTACTCGATGTTATGTTGATGAGTCCAAACATGCTCTGATATTCCTGATTTGCTGGTTTCTCCTCGCTGTGTGTGTTTCTTGTGCTCAGCAATGCTAACTTTCAATGGCCTCTTAATTTCTTCGATATAAGATTTTCCGCGCTCACAGGGTATCCGGTAAATGCAATTCTTCGAATCGCAGTCCGCGTTTGGTGGCCTGGTTTTCGTGATGCTGTTACGGATCAGGTTCTGATGTTGTATTTGGATCCAATTCTTCTTATCCTTTCCGATAATCCTCTGATGTAGGGAAGTGCAAGCACTGGTTGTGACCGCTTCTCTTCCTTGTGAGGCGCCTGCTGTCTCTTAGCCAAAGTCTATTTCACCATCGCTTTCGAGTTGCTATTCCGTTGAAGATCATTTTTGATAATATCTAGTTCCTTCTCGAGACGATACCTTCCTTTGTGTTACAGAGCCCGAAAGCACGGTCTAATAAAGTCTTGATGATTCTTTTTTTGTCGATCGATGATGGTTGGATTCGTGGTTCAGATACTGTCCCGTGTGAGTGGGTTTTCGGTATACAGATATTCCCCACTTAGCGTCGGTTCTCTTCACCAATACGTCTAAGAATGGAAATTCGTTGTGGACTTCCTTCTCCATTGAGAAAGTAATGGAAGGTCTTACGCTGTTGATGTGTTTAAGGAAGTCGCCTAGTTCAGTATTTCCATGGTTCCATATCATGAAGGTATCGTCAACGTATTTCAACCAGACACAAGGTTTCTTATGGGCTTCTTCAATGGCCAGAGTTTCAAACCAATCCATATATATGTTGGCTATGACTGGTGAAAGTGGCGATCCCATTGACAGTCCTTCATCTTGTGTAAAGAATTCGTCTTTCAGTTGGAAATAACAGTTTCGTAAACAGCATCCTAGTAATTCCATAATCACTTCTATAGGCGAATTTGGTCTATCTTTCAGGTCCCCATCTTCCGATAGCTTCCTCTGTATGAGTTGGAGAGTCAGGAACGTTGGCGTAAAGGCTTTTCACGTTGAAACTGATTAGTTGATCTTCCTGTGTGACTTCAATTGCCCCTACTATTTCGATAAAATGACTTGAGTTCTTTACAAAACAGTTTAAAAGTTAAACTCACCTCTGGAACTCATCTCCTCAAATGCGTCAATGGATAAAATTATTTTAACAAGTATTATGCGATAGTTCATGATGTGAATGAGGCTTTCACGCTATGTTCCTGCATTCCATTTAACGTTTCTTTTTGTCGTACACGTTCTACCCTGATGTTCAATATATCACCACTGATTTTTATTCTCAAATTAGCTAATAATTTCAACACTTTGATTGATTTAGACTGGGCCTCACTTCCAGCGCTCTATCGCAAGAATGTTTTAGACTGCATATTGCTTACAAGTATTTGAGACTGATTGAGACATATTGAATACAAGTATTTGAGACTGATTTTCCACATCTCCTACAATTCTGGGTAGTACGTATAATATAGACAATATTTTATATATACAATGTTAATTCACCTTATTTATTCAAGCAATTAGGCTGAAACAGCCTGTGTGGGTAATAAATGAATAAATGAATAAATGAATAAATTTTGAATCTCAAATATCTCCAAATTACACGTTGTGAAGGTCATATTGATCACATTATGGATAAATGACATGAAGGATAAATTAAAGATAATTTTCTAAACGCGCATTTTCCCCACGGATGGCGGCTTACATGAAATATTTGAAAATAATTTTTTATTGCAAATCTTCATTATGAAACAAAATTTCAGACTGCGAAACCCTAACAGTATGGAGAAACAGTAATGAATAAATAATTTTGTTTTATGGACGTGCCTTTTTTCCCCGCGACTGGCGCCCTAGTTGTAATATTCGAAAATTCTTTCTTATTGCATATCTACAATATAAAGCAAGCCTACATACAAAATTTCAGCCTCCGATTAAATACCGGCACGGAAAGACAGTGATGAAGAGGTAACATTATTCAACGAATGCACCTTTTCCCCCCCGGAGTTGGAATATTCAAAAATCATTTCCTAATTCACATTTTGAACATAAACAAACCTACATACAAAACTTCAGCCTCCGAAAATATAGCAGTACGAAAATACATGAATAATGTCGTCGCCCTTTGTTGTCCCTGCTCAAAAGCCTTTCAACTGGGTACTTTCCTCTATCCAGCTCAATCCGTGCCAAAGAAACCCTCTCTTCAAATTAACGGGGTAGAAGACCCAACTTTATTAAAACAAATCTTTTACATTTAAATAACATTGCATTACATTTACATTGAACTCAAGTATAATAATTCTGATAATTGAAATACATTTTATCCATAATAATATGGATTGTTCATCATTTTATTTATAATATTTACACCAAAAAACAAACATTATAGGTCCTCAAGTCAGATCCTTTGTATTCCATACCGATCAGCTCGGAATGGGAAGATCATCGCCTTACCGGTATGTCGGTAAGCTGATAGCTTGCTTCTCATATATCCTATTCATCTCACACAACACTCTCTGCCCATTCATTCGCGATGCGAATCCAATCGATATTTCTCCCATTTCTATATCTCAGTTGCATTGTACCCCATACTAGTTCCAGTGTTTCTTTCCATTCTCTCCACCCAACTTTATCACCATGTATGCATCTCTCAAGCACATGATCTGCCGTTTTAGGCGCTCCTCACCCACATGGGCAAGGCACCTCCGGTCCCAGGTTGAATCTAGCCAGGTAACCGGGAAAGTTACTATGCACCATGTATAGTTGAACAGCCTTTCTCGACAGATTCAGTGCTTCATACCCGACTGCTCTACAAAATCTGTATAGCAGTCGTCCTGTCAATCCGTTATCCCGTTCTTGCTGCCATTCTTCCTTGATTCGCTATTTCATCCTTTTTCTCTCTTCATTCTTATCGCTCATTCTTCTTACCTCCTATGTAACGCGGTCCTTATCAATCCCTTTGGTGGCCCACTCATGTGCCTTTTTATTTCCAGGATTATCTCTTTGGTGTCCTTTCCGCCATACTATTTCAGTCCATGCTCCCCTTCAATTCCTCTGTTCAATCATTCTTTGAATCCTCGCTACTATTTTGTTCCTTACTCGTACTGCTTTCATTCTTTCTACCACTATGGCGGAATAGCTGATTATTCTCCCATTTCATTGATACTTCATATGCTGACCACTCTCTCTATCGCAATCAGTTCAGCTACGTTCGCACTGTTCTGTTCCGGAATTCTCTCGTTCCCTAAAACCCACTCGCTCTCATTCCTTTCATACGCCCAGCCTATGCCCATTCTTGCATTTTCCATTTTCGCTCCGGCGTCCACATATACTTCAGTCATTCCGTCGTCCTGCGTCTCATCCAGCAAAATCCCTTGCATCCAAGGGAGTAACTTTCATTATAGATTCGATCTTCCTTTCTCCATGCATTCTCCACTCATGGTATCTGACCCCGACTTCTATATGAAGTGGAGCGCGGCTGTTGGCGCCATTCTATTCGCCCCACATGAGGCAATCAGAAAAGGCCTCCATTATGCATTCTACATCCCTACACTTACACTCCATACATAGTTGAAAATATGATCAAATATGATTTTAATACATTTTCTCTTTAGTCCAATATTCCGCCCGGTCCATTTCCTCATCTTTCCCGCTAGTGTATTAATCTTTTTTCTTACATCTTTGTGGTGGTCTATGAATAGTAATCCAGAGTCGACCACAATTCCCAGGTATTTCACGTTCATTCTCACTTCATTCACTCTCTCGTTCATTCTTATGACCGAGGGTCGTCTGGCCTGTATGAACATGCATTCCGTTTTTCTTTCATTATATTCTAACCACATCTCTTCCTCCCATGCTTTGCATTCATTCCAGACCAGATTCCATTTTCACTGTATACTGTCCACAGAGCTACCCTCAATGATGACCAGCTGGTCATCCGCGTAGGCCTGCACTTGCACTCCGTACGTTCCTATGCCTTGTCTGACTTTCATATCTCTCATTCGTTCCAACCAAGCTTCCATCACAATCAACCATAGCGTCGGCCCCAGACTAGAACCCTGTGGATACCCTCTGTTCACTGTTTTAGAGATTGTCCCACAGGTAGCTGTTCTCTTCTCTATGAAGCTCATGACATCTTCCCCACATTTTCCGGCATACCCATTCGTGTCATGCATTTCTCAATCGTCGGTACCTACGCGGTATTAAAGGTGTTGGACAGGTCTAACGCCACAACCAAGCTTTGCCTCCTTCCTTGCTTGCTCTCTTTTATCCTTTTCATTATTTTTTCAACGGCCGTTATAGCATCCATTCTTCCTCTAAAACCATATTGGTTTGGAGAGAATTTCAACTTCCTTTCACACCAAACTTGTGTCCTCCTATTAAGAAGCCTGTACGGAGATACAGTGATAAAAAAATTATTTTCATATGTAAACGCGCCTCTTCAACCCCCACGGGGGGCTTTCCATTTAGAATATTTGAAAATCCTTTCTTATTGCGCACCAAAGGCCTAAGAAGCACCTATACACCAAATTTTAGCTTCCTAGGACCCACCAATACGGAGAAACAGAGATGAATGAGTAAGTGAATGTGAATGGTTGATGACACCAAATTCTCATATGACAACTTGAAAAAAAAATACCATGAACGTAAATAAATATTCTGGACTTTTCTATAGATGTGAATTGACAAAATATTCCTGTCCAATTCTTGGACATTCGTTGAAGAAGTGTCCTGATGAGGGAGTTTGGAGCAGATGGAGCAGATTAACTAAATCTCAACAAATTTCTTTACACGCGAAATTGAACCGAAGTCGAAGTTGAGTATTTTGATTATATTGAAAAAAGCTTGGTTTCATCTGAAATTACATCTAGAAGAAATGTCGAGCTAGAATTTGTTTTCCATGTTATATAGTGATGAATCGTGATATTTTTGTTCATATGAGTGTGGGAGATATGTAAACGACGGGTTTACTATCATATTAATGCAGCCCTATAGTTTCTATCAAATTTACTGTTCACCCACTTCCTATCAAATTTCAGTTATTAACTCCTCTTATTTGCTTTCCATTAGTTCTGAACGAAGGTCAAACGTTCTATCACACTGCCAGCGGCGACTTTTATAATTATTAATAATACGGGGAACACATTTTCATCACTTCCATATTCATAACCATGGCAACTATTCAATACATCAGCACTGAAAACGGCGGACTAATGGAACAAAAACGAATTTATCAGTTTTATGTTGTTTTCGCTGACGCATTATGAGCTTTTTTATGAGGGTTTCAACAAAGCACTGAGCTTTTGCTCCCATTCAATTTGTCTCAGTTTTTATACATGCGGGAGTGCAGAATAATAACTAATAAAGCAGGAGCCGATGAACGCACTAAAACACCGGGACCGAGCTATATAAAAACCGAGATGACGAATGAAATGTCGAGAGTCAACGATTTTTTGGTTACTGTGGTGTTTTGTTCATTTACGTTTTCAATTGTGCTAACGAGCAGAGCATTCTCTTCTTAAGAGCAGCGAAAATCAAGTGTAACAAGTAACAAGTTGATTCAGTTTTGTTATCAATTCCTCGAGTGACCAGACAAACCAATTTTTTTTGTTCTTATCCTATTCACTAGTAAGTCGAATTATTTCGCCAACAGCATATGCAGGAATAACTTCAGTGAAGAATCCTGCACTGCCAAAACACACTTAATTGTGAGATTTTCACTAAACAGTTTTTCAAAAACGCAACACGTGTTTCGCCACGCTATACAATGGACATTGTATGGCGAAACACGTGCTGCTTTTATTTAAAAACTGTTTGGTAAAAATCTCACAATAGTGTGTTTTTTCAATACGTTATTATCGGATATACCAGTAATTACCATGCTCGATTGTGAAACCGAGACAATAGGGTTATGGTATGAGACACAATATACATATATTTCGTTTTTAATTCCAAGTTCAGCTATTTTTTTATGTTCCTCAGTTCGTTCCTTAACAAAATCAAATATTTTTCAATTGAAAATGTGATTTTGAAAGTAGTACTTCGAAAGAATTTTGAACTACATAACATTTTTCGCCACAAAATATCCTTGATTTTTTTAAAATAATGCGAAATTGGGAATATGAACTAACATTAACCATCCTAAAACCTCACTGATTACATGTTTCCGTTCCTCTTTCAAAATTACCATTTTCTCTCTTATTGAGAAGGAATAACTTTCCTGACAACAAAATGAAAAATAAATTATTTATGTGAAAACAAAAGTCGAGTTTCTCTTAAACAATTTCGTTCATGTTTTGATGTCAAAACCAAAAAAAAATCTACTTCGATTATTACGGATGATACGGGGGTGTTTCCATGAGAAGTGAAACAAATTCGGATTTTTCAGGACTGAAATTTTTTCAAGAAAAAAGTGTAATCGTAGTAAGTTGGTAGTCCTGATCACGAATATGAAGGAATTTTGAGCCTATTTTGCCCTCCAATATGTTTTACCGTAATAATGGGGTGTTCCATCGCGAGTGGCGGACAGAGTATATCACTTTGGCCAACCCCATTCAGGTGGTAGGTGCATTTGGGCATTTCCATCAGTCCTGAGAGTTTCATCGTTCCACCTCGAATATTACGGAAGATACGGGGGTGTTTCCATAAGAAGTGAGACAAATTCGGATTTTTCAGGACTGAAATTTTTTCAGGAAAAAAGTGTATTCGTAGTGAGTTGGTAGTCCTGATCACGAATCTGAAGGACTTTTGAGCCTATTTCGCCCCCTAATATGTTTTACCGTAAAAATGGGGTGTTCCATCGCGAGTGACGGACAGTGTCTATCACTTTGGTCAACCCCATTCAGGTGGCATTTTGAGCATTTCGATCAGTTCTGAGAGTTTCATCGTTCTACCTCGAATATTTCGGAAGATACAGGGGTGTTTCCATAAGAAGTGAGACAAATTCGGATTTTTCAGGACTGAAATTTTTTCAGGAAAAAAATGTATTCGTAGTAAGTTGGTAGTCCTAATTACGAATCTGAAGGAATTTTGAGCCTATTTTGCCCCCTAATATGTTTACCGTAAAAAAGGGGTGTTCCATCGCGAGTGACGGACAGTGTATATCACTTTGGCCAACCCCATTCAGGTGGTAGGTGCATTTGGGTATTTCCATCAGTCTTGAGAGTTTCATCGTTCCACCTCGAATATTACGGAAGATACGGGGGTGTTTCCATAAGAAGTGAGATAAATTCGGATTTTTCATGACTGAAATTTTTTCAGGAAAAAAGTGTATTCGTAGTGAGTTGGTAGTCCCGATCACGAATCTGAAGGAATTTTGAGCCTATTTTGCCCCCTAATATGTTTTACCGTAAAAATGGGGTGTTCCATCGCGAGTGACGGACAGTATCTATCACTTTGGTCAACCCCATTCAGGTGGCATTTTGAGCATTTCGATCAGTTCTGAGAGTTTCATCGTTCTACCTCGAATATTTCGGAAGATACAGGGGTGTTTCCATAAGAAGTGAGACAAATTCGGATTTTTCAGGACTGAAATTTTTTCAGGAAAAAAATGTATTCGTAGTAAGTTGGTAGTCCTAATTACGAATCTGAAGGAATTTTGAGCCTATTTTGCCCCCTAATATGTTTACCGTAAAAAAGGGTTGTTCCATCGCAAGTGGCGGACAGTGTATATCACTTCGGCAAACGCCATTCAGGTGGTAGGTGCATTTTGAGTATTTCCATCAGTCCTGAGAGTTTCATCGTTCTACCTCGAATATTACGGAAGATATGGGGGTGTTTCCATGAGAATTGAGACACACTGTATATTACAAAAGGCACAATTGATAACACTTTCAATACCACTTTTTATTAAATTCACAGCTTGATTTTTTGTTGAACTATTTCATTTTCTCATTATTTACTCGACATATCAGAATTATATTTGGAAAGTTGAGATTTAAAACTTCTCAGTTCATTATACATTTCCACCCGATAAATAATTTAAAAAAACTGCCTATTCCAGATTTTTTTCACACTATTTCAGCAGACTTAGCAAACCTGAATGTGCTAAACGAATTATTCACCGACAATTTTCCCGTCGTAACGAAAAATAAACAATCCCGTCGGATTTTGAGGACTGACATCAGTTGAATGGGTGTTTATATGATCAATTGGATGACTGAAATAACAAAATTCTCGAATGTGCTCATCCAACCTATTTTAAATTTCTGATCGGTACAAGGGAGTGTGAAGCGAAACTGAATGGACTAATCCAAATAATGTGATGACCACAGAACAGTGGAGGGACGGTAATGTACTTGTACAATCAAAAATATATTTGAATAAATTATTATGTCAGTAATGTTCTGTATTCACGTGGCTTCTTGATAAATGAATAGTAGCTTATTTTTATTCAACATCTCCATTCAACAATACGAGTTACATTACAATTCAGTCACTCTGTATAATCTAATGATATTTAGTAATATTTTTCGCTTCTTTTACTTTCGAATTATTCAGTGTGCTCTACTTCAAACGAGTCAAACTTGCAGGTCGTCGCTTTATCACATTTACTTACATAATCCTGCACTTTCTGGAAGAATTCCCATCTTTTTTGCTTCAAACTTTTTGAAAGATGGCTCATTGGATTGTGATGCCTGATACTTTCTTACTTCCTTCCAGGTAATTCATATGCTTCATTTCTACTGAACTGTAAAAGAAGATCATTAACATTATGATATACACCGAATTATCATGCGTTTTTCCATTTGGAATCTATGTTCTTATCTTTCCAGTCCAGCTTTTTCTTCTTCCAGCTACTGGTGTTCTGTAAGGGTTTTCCGTAAAACTCATGGATTCCTCCCTTCACTTCCTGGATAAACTCATTCGTTCGTGGGTAAAGGTTCGCATTATTTGCACCACTTCTTGTGAAATTGGACTAGCTCATTCCTGACAGTTGCTTTAGCTACGACTAGCTGGTGCACTTCCATTATTTTGTCTGGGCTCTCTTACTTGTGATGCGATGCCCCTTCGTTGAGCTAGCCTTGAATCAGCTTCAGTTCGTCGTCTTTCGTCTCATTTCATCTCATTAAATATCAATGGATTTGGTCTCTCTGAATTCGATCTTATCTGTGGAGGTACGTATCTTTTGCTGTATGTCTTAATCCTTCAGAGTTGAAAAATCTGCACTCCTTCTTCAGATGACAGGATCCGTTTTTGAGTTTATCGAGTACAAAATACAAACTTCGGCATTTGTCATAGAGGGGGTTTATCTTTTTTTCAGGTCGTCAACACGAAAGTGTTGACGTCAACACTTTCGTGTTGACGTCAGACGTCTCAGGTCGTCAACACGAAAGTGTTGACGACCTGAGATTTCACTTGGATATTGACAATTCTTCCGTTTCACGTATCTCCTGTCTTGCTTTCTCTGGGAGCATTCTGTTCCTCCTCTTCATTCAGTTAACCCCTTATTCGAATTCGGTGAAACCTTGTTTGTTTCTCAAAGGTCTATCAGCAGAGAAGTACCTTTCCACAGTTGTAGGAGTTTCTCTTCCTGGAAAATTCATGTAACGTTATGTTATATAGCGATGTTACTGAATTGAGAGATGACTTGTCACCTTTCGCTTCAAACCTTGCTATTTTGAACAAGAAAGCAATTTTGCAGCTTGAAACTGTATCGTAGATAAATGTACTTCTGATCCAACACCCGAAGAGCTGTTTCGACCTATTAAGGTCTCATCAATGATGCTAGTGAACTACTCAGCCGTCCTGAAAGGAAAAGTATGTGAAGGTGACGTCATCTTCTTTTACGAAAACGCCATCTATGGGATAACAGAAGGATGATTACTCGAATATCAAAGGATAATCTGCTTGCTGATCCCAACAGGTCTAGATCCTTCCGGTTGGCAGCTAGAGCTGTTAATCAAAACACAAATCCACCACTGACACAAGCAGATGCTTCAATTGCAACAGCAGCCATAATAAAAGTAAATATACTAGCTGAACAACTTGCGTCCCACTCCACAGTCGATTTTCTGGAAAAAGAAAATGGAAAAAGAAGATCCATTCATCTTATTGGAAACAGGAACATCACTTGCAACCTTGATAATCTGAAACATCGAAGAAATGTTGAAGATTTTTCTCTCTTCTATAGATACTTTCACGGGAAGTATTCAAGTGACTTGGCACATTTGATTTCACCAAAAGTGGTACATACCATAATTACGCGACGGAATGTGGCTGCTCATCGTTTTGAGTTTCAACTCAGTACACTTCGAACTTCACTGTTCAAGAACTCTCTCATTTGGAGACCTGACAAAAGAGGCTCTTCAAGGTGATCAGTTGCACTTAGTTGAAAGGATGAGCCTGAAAGTATAATTTGTTTAAAATACGTTATGAAAATACTGGAAAAAACGAGTTATATATTCCTGGAGAATCATTTCAAATTTTCATGTTTTTGTCGATACGAATTTCCACGTCAAACTTTATATCTATTGATATGTACGTTCGAGGAAAAAGAAAACTATTCATTTCCCGAATTAGGTTTATTCCTCAATGAACATTACTGATATACATACACACTTGGAATAATATATTATAATGACCATTCAGTTACCCGAAAAGAAACTACATAAAAAGAAAATATAAAATATATCAAACAAAAACAGTTGCGTATCCTATTCAATAGTACATTACATCTATGCCAAATTTCGAATCGATTTCTCGTTTCAATCAAAATCGTGACATATACATGAATAAATACATATATACATACAAACAAACCGTTGACCGACATGACGAGAACATTTTATTTTTCAAGACTAGCATTTCGTCCAAAGTAACTATAGATTTATTTCGTCGAATAAAAAAAAATGGATATCCTCTTGGAGGACCATACTACTCAAATTAGAAACATTTTCGTAGCTCAATAATTTTGTCAATTTGGCGGGTACGATTTTGAGGACTCATGATCCCTGCTACCCTCGGACTGCGACTGACCCTAATAGACCCATCTCCCAAATTGTGTGTTCTAACAAGTACAAAGTGTCACTGAATGAAGTAATCTAAATAATGCCGTCGAAATGGCGAGATAATTGATAAAGTACGCACCGCGCGAATGGGGTTGTGTCAACGATTTTTACTCCTCTTGCTGGTTTGCGTCACGACGAACTCTTCTGGGATCTCGGCGGGGCGTACATTAGCGAAAATTTCCCTTGTGACTACACGACCATCTTTATACTCTTCCTGATTCACAATCAGACAATTCCTCTTATTCTCGTTTTATTCGTGTTACTGCGAGGAAGCGTATGTTGGAATGAGAACTTTAAGTTGTCCGTGTGAGATGAAGATGATGGAGTATGAACGCAGGGTTATGAAGTGAGGAGTACACGATATACAGGACGTTCATGAAATGAGATGAGCAAACAATGTTAATTTATAAATACGCAGTATCGTTACTTGATGAAAAGTAAAATTGAAACCTCTGGCGTGGAATAAATCCAAAACAATCACTTTTTCTGAGACTGCAATCACTAGAACTGCAATACTCTTCTCCACGATCGTTCCACCAACCAGGTCGGTGTCAGATATCTCAAATAGAGACCCTGAATGGGTCTCTATTTGAGATATCTATTCAAAAATGAGGTGAATTTCATTTTTACCAAAAACTATTGATTCATTCATCATTTTCTATTTTGTCCCCTCCAAAGTAGTCTTCCTCAGATGAAATATCTGAGGAAGACTACTTTTCAACGGAAAAGACATAAACATAGCATTCGAAACTGGAAACATTTTGGATAGACATATGACAAATAACAAGTTAAGCTTGGACAAAGTTAACAAATCAATGGTCTCTAAACTAACATTTGGATCAAGCCCAGAAGGATCAACTTCGAAAAGTTTCACGAGTATTTCTGAACTAGAAGTTTTGAACTAAAGAGAACCTATACCTCTCACTTTTGATTCCCACCTTTTAGAGAACTATCACGACTTCAACATGGACTGCGACATAATACAAACGCAAATATTCAAATTTACTTCTGAACCGACGGCCAATGAAAATAATTTTCTGCCCTTTATGCCTCAAAATATACAGTGTCACCATTAAAGTGCGCACCATTTGGGAAACTTTTTTTTCGAAGAGTTTCAATGAAGTTTAACTTTGGCAATTGTTTGTACTTTAAATTTAACTTAAAATGATGCGGCCAACTGCGACCCACTGACGTTCAGTGTTTGTCAAATTCAAATTTTTTTTTGAAAAAAATTGAAAAAGTACATTTCTAGATCGAATTTAACAAAAAGTTACTTGAAAAAGTTGTGTTAACGGCAATTTTATATCCATATGTCAAATTTTATGCAACTAGGATGAAGTTAACGTTTTGCTTATTTTTGACAGAAATCCCTTTTATTTTAAAAAACAAGTTCGGTTAATTGTCATCAATTCATGTACACATAACAAACTCATCATGGAGTTTAACTTTTCTGATCATTTCTGATCATTTTCCGGAGTAAACCACTCAGTTTCACCCATAACACAGTCGCCACCACTCTCTGCATTCGTCTTGACCGCAGGCTTCTTCATCATTTCGAAAATCTTCTGCTGCCCGTCAAATTCGCCTCGCCATAAGCCTTGTTAATCCTTGGAACAAATAGCTGCACCATCCACAAATGTCAGCGCGAACCTCATCTACCGCAATTAATCTCATACAATGCTTAATAAAGAGAAATTTCGAACTTAATGAAAATGTAAATTTATAGCGTTTCACCGCTGCCTGGGTTATTACTTAATTAAGCTCTCCGCAAAAAATAACAACGTATCAGCAACGTGCAGAAAGATAACACCAAACCGACTCCTAATGAAGATCCATGGGGATTTAACGCGTCTACTAAAAGATGATTTACTAAGGCAGGCCCGCTCGGTTTTCCACTGACCATTCAACTTCTCGTAAATCTCGTTTGGTTAAAATAACACCCTTTTCCGAGAGACGAATGCTGATGTCGCCAATTGTATTCTTATCGGTGATGCGAGTAAATGATGATCTCAACATTTTTTTCATATAAATTATCCCCCCATTCACGGGATATCTCTCAAAACAAGACAAGATACTAATTGAATGAGTTTAATTAGTTTGAACTTCCATTGCCTAATATGATATGACTTGAAATATCTGAAATGACAGATGGAAATGAAAATTGAAAAGAATAGCTGTAAATAACAATTCAATTAAGCGAAAAACCCCTGAAGAAATCACAATACAATAAAAATTGAATATTACTGGAGTTTTTTACCAACAGCAAACTGTTATTTTAACACCTCGACACGTGTTTAGATCACCAAGTGATATTATTGACATCATTGACAAAAATCACTTGTACATATAGGAACATAGGCTTCCTGACCAGAGTCATAAACGGAGAGAATAAGGACCGAAGGAATATTTCAGTACTAAACGTTTCATCTGCCATTGCGGTAGACACTTCAGTGCTATCTGCTTTGACTACGAGGAAGAAAGTATCATCTCGATGTCCCAGTAACCACTTGGCTCATTTACGGTGACCATGTAGATGAAATGTGGGATAATTCTGTAACAAATGAGAGCAAGTTTTGATCAGTACTTTCAAGGAATATATCATTATGAGTTATTAGTGTCCTACTTTTTCTAGTTGATGTAATAACATGATGATCAGTTTTCTCAATCTGTCTGTCTGTTTCTGTTTTTCCGTTAACTAGCTGTCGCTCCCCTACAAATGGCGGATTGGCCGTCCTTGTTCATCTTTCACTGCCTGAACCACTGTGCATGCTGTTTTTGGCAAGTGCATTGGCTTGGGATGTGGGGGTTGAGCAAACCGGCCATCGAATGCCTGCTTCCACGTAGCCCCGCTGGATACGGAAATGATAGAATCACTTATGGTTGTGTTATTCCCTAACTGAATGGAATCCCAACGATGGCCTAATCTTAAGGTGTGTGTGTCCGTGCCAAGAGGATGAATGACACTGAGCCTATCAGCTGTCACTACGGAACCTTCGAAATACTGGGTGCCCTCTCGTCGTAGCATCGCCTTGTCATGGTAATGCAGGGCTCTGCCGTGAGTGACCTCCTTTCTCTAGTTACTTTTCTGGACAGAGTAAACATAACAATTCTTTCTGACGCTGAGTCTACAGAATAGATGGATGTTGAGCTTACGACTCCAACTGACCTCCCTGTAAATTTAGATCAGGAGCGAGAGCTTCTCAACTCTCCAACTCCTGATCCAATAACTGAACCTGAGAAAATAGAGTTGGTGGTGCAGCCAGAAAACGACTGAGTCGTCTCCTCAAGTACGGGATACCTTATGAAACCGCCTTGCACAAAATTCTTGAGCGGCGTACGCAGAATCTGTCTCAGGAGGAGGTTAGCAAGCGTTTGCGGTCAAGTGATGATTCACCAAAACCAGAGGCGAAAAAGCCCTTCACGGGTGAATCTAAGACATCGTCAGGTGTAGCTGACATGCAAAAACCCTCATGTGGAAAGGTTGTGCACCTTGACTATCTGACTACCTCATTAACGATGAAACAGCAGAGCATATGCTTTGTGCCTGCTTCGCCGGGGACCGAATCAGGTCTTTAGAGTTCGGCAAAGCCGTACTCTTACCATCTGACCTGAAAGACCACTCACCATACAAACGAATCGGCTTCATTGAGAAGCTGGGTTTATTTGATGAACAGGTGTGAGCCACAAAAAACCCTTGCGGGTTGCGGTGGAGTGTCGAACAGACCCACTCACTTTGGATCTAATCTAACCTAGCCCCTAAGAATGACAACTCTCAGAAATCGACATACCAACTAATAACAATTCAAATGTGATGTGAGTGGGCAATACATCTAGAAAATTATTGGTAACATTGAGTATTACATGAGTTTTCGTTTGGATGAATCCATTGGAAAGCAAATAATGTGTTAGTAGGATTTTACGAAAAGATGAAATCTCGAATAGAAAAGGTTTGATTCTAACCCCAGAAACTTGATGAATTTTCTAAAGGCATTGAACTATTCAATTTTTTTTCTATCAGTAGAATGGGACGACAGAAACCTCTTTAATGATTGAATTGGAATTCACATTACAGTCCAGCTAGTGGATTTTGACTAAAACGTTCCTCAACGTTTCATAATTATAACTTTCTCCCATTTTCTTATTGCCTGCTAGAACTCAGTGTTTACATAAAGTTATTATTGAAGGAGGCATTACCACTGAACTATAGTCTGACTTTTGATCATCCAACACTCCGCGCTTCTATTTGTTCGCAACACTGAACAAACAATATAATTTCCCCACTTTCGTAGTGCGCCGAACTAGACGCCGTAATTAAAAAACTTTGTGGCGAGTGACATTTTCTTAAAGTATCTTGATGGAATGTTGACCGAACTTTCAAGTTAAACAATGAAAGCTAAATTGGAAAAGCGGTCGAAACTTTTGTGGGGTTGATTATTTTTTGTAAATGATTCAACATGGAAAAAACGCTTCGGGAATATTAGCTGGCAGATGAAAAATTGACTCTTTTCGAAGGAAATTTTTCTGGTAACCAAGATTGATGTTCATTTCGTGTTTATTGAGAAAAGTGTCGGAAAAGGATAACGGAAAATGAAACAGGTTGTTCAATTTATTCAATTTAGCTTTGGCTTAGAATAATGTACAGTCGACAAAGTGTACAAACTTCGTGAAGTTCATCATTTGGAAACAGTCACTCTTTAAATATATCCAAGGCAGAATGTTCAACTCACGAAAAATTGATATTCCATCTTCCCAAAGAGAAATGCCAAAAATGTCAATGATATCAGATCTATGATAATTCTACTAACTCTATCTGAAATGATTGAAAAAAATTGGAAATCAAATACTCTGGGTTCACTATAACATTTCATTATTCCACTTTTCATCATATACAGTTTGCGAGACAATCTTTTTATCAATTTGAATTGTGTATTGTGACATACCAATTATTCAAAATTTCTATCTTCTGTTTATTTTCACAGGTCTGGGATAATTCTAAACGGCGGTCCACAGTAGTACTATATATAAATCATCAGAATTCTGACACCAATTCAAAGTCGATTTTGTTTATTTTGGTTATTTTCATTCATGTCACGGTTAGGTACATATTGACGTTTGTTAAAAGTAGAGTGAGGTACAAACAGATATATATATATATATATATATATATATATATATATATATATATATATATATATATATATATGAAGAAACGGGTGTACTAGGTAGTAACATTGCCTGAACTTCAAACCAATACCGATTCAATGTGTGAAGGATGAAATTTCGAAAGGGTCTTTCCTTTGCCTAGCTTCACATATAGAGTACGTAGTAGTAATTCAATTAAAATTTTTGAGAATCATCCATCGAAATAAATTACAACTTTTTGAGATACAGGCCGTTCAAGTATTACGAAAACACTATAGAGGGGCTTTGCTTATTTTTGATGACATGGGGGCGGGGTGTCTAGATGGTGATTAAGCAGTAGTTATTTACTTTTTTACACATATGGCAACCCACACATTGTCTATGTTTGAAAACGAAACACATTTTTGGGAATTCCCACAAATAATGTTAACGTTTAGGTACTCGCTTAGTACCGAGTAGGGGAATTACCGCGCGCTATTCACACTATTCACATCAAACCCTAAGGTAAGTTTCTGTATTTTGTTATTTTTTCTATTGAAGTAAGATTGAAAAGAATAGAAGATATCAGAACATTGAGATTCTGTATTATTTACACAGTGGCTATTTAGGTTCAATAGTGATTATTTAGTATTTCAGTTAATTGATTAATTTTGAGGTTGGGGATGAAAAACCTTTCAAAAACTCCTCTTGCTCCATTGGATTGCTTGAAGTGTATACTGTCCCAGTGTATCTAAGTTGGTCTACAGTGAAAAGTGTTGGAGTATTGATAAAAACTTTTATAGATGGCGTTCGAATAAGAGCTTTCAATTCGGTAACCTTTTTCAGCACTCATAGATGATTAAAAGAAACAAGACTTGCACCCTTGCTTACGCAAATCAATAGTTTTAGTCGTTTCGAATGAGCTCAGGTGCTGCTTTCTTGCTTTTTCGAGAAACAAGTAAGGTAACGGTGAAAAAAGTTGGCGACCAACCTGGGGCGCCAAATTCTTGTACTATGAAATATCTAAGAGTCGCTAATTCCCAATAAAAATTTGGCGTCTGTTCCTGAGAGTTGGCCAGAAAGTTATCTAAAAAAAATCCATCAAATATTGAATTACAGGTAAGCTATGCACACTTTTTTTTATCACCACAACAATTTCGAAATGCTTAGCCATTTCATGTCAGTTCACTTAACAAACGAAAAAACAAAAATTGAATCAAAAGCCCGGTATTCCGTAACTATATCAAAGGAAAAATCAGAATCATCAATATCCTGAATAATAACAAATCATGAACAGCTGACAGGTCCTTTTCCATCACCCGTTATTAGTTCTGCACTTGGAGTACTACTCTAACTCCTCGAACTTTGGAATTTTGATAATATCGACTTGAGGGTCTATTTCTAAAATATTTGTCATTCTTGAAAGACTATATATAATTCGAATTCGCACTTGTTATACTGAAAATTCGTAGTTGTCATATTTGAAATTCGTGTTGGGATGAGTACCATTGAAACTATACCGAAGAGCTCTTCTCATTTTTCATTCCTACCCTATTTATCATGAACGAAAACTACATTACCAAACTCACAACTTGGGACCCTCATTCCAAGCCCGGAGGAGGAACGCCTTCAAAAACAAAGATTGTGAAAGTATTTGCTTTGAACACTGAACTTCAAAGTATCAACTAACTCAGTTGTGTCAAGTAGTTCAGGGAAACGTCTGGTCCAGCCATCGTTTTCAGAGCGTCTTTCTTATGAAGTACTCGGCTGGCCGGGGACTTACGATAGACATACGGTCCCAAGGCTGCTTGCCACTCCTTTACCAGAGCGGACGAGTGCTAGTTCGCTAGAGGGTCCTAAACTCGCGAGATCCTCCAGGACCTTCTGGGATCGCAACATTCGACGATCCGGGAAGTTCAGCATCTCTCTCTTTCTCGTGGAAACCGCAGTGAAAGCAAGGTTCGATTGAGGAAGGGAATTCCCTAGTCACTAACTAAGCTAAGTGAGTTGTGCCACTCCTTCACCAGAGCGGACGAGTGCTAGTTCGCTAGAGGGTCCTAAGCTCGCGAGATCCTCCAGGACCTGCTGGGATCGCAACATTCGACGATCCGAGAAGTTCAGCATCTCTCTCTTTCTCGTGAAATCCGCAGTGAAAGCAAGGTTCGATTGAGGAAGGGAATTCCCTAGCCACTAACTAAGCTAAGTGAGTTGTGCCACTCCTTTACCAGAGCGGACGAGTGCTAGTTCACTAGAGGGTCCTAAACTCGCGAGATCCTCCAGGAACCACTGGGATCGCAACATTTGACGATCCGGGAAGTTCAGCATCTCTCTCTTTCTCGTGGAAACAGCAGTGAAAACAAGGTTCGATTGAGGAAGAGAATTCCCTAGCCACTAACTAAGCTAAGTGAGTTGTGGAGGTACCACTGGCTACGACGATGGCACAAGGTCGGACCAGAAGATTCTCTACGAGTTCCTAACCTACTTGATACACTTTTTCGCGACTCGACCTACCTAACCACTTAGCCTGATGGTGCGAACTGCGTCCGGAGGCACATGAACGTTTGAGGCCTCCAGCGTACCTCCAGATGTAGGTATTTGGATTTTGGATAAACAAATACGCCGTAGAAAAACGAATTCATTTCAAGATAGTCCTAGTAAGGTCAACTGGGTGGCCAGCGGCCAGTGGCCACCCAATTGTCGATATTGAAGTCGAAATTTCGAAATATCCATTTTCAACTCGAAATTATGACTTCAAATTCCAAATTTCGACTTGATATCGTAATTTCAAAATTACGAGATTTTGAAATTAAAGTCGGAATTTCGAGATCAGAATCGTAATTTCGAGTTGAAAAGTCGTAATTTCAAGTTTGAGGTTGAAATTTACAGTTTGAACTCGAAATTTTGTTATTGAAGTTGAAATTTCGGAATTAAGGTCGAGATTTCGAGTTGAAGATCGTAATTTTGAGTTGAAAAGTTGCAATTTAGAGTTCAGAGTCGAAATTTCCGAATTGAAGTCAATATCAAGATAATAGATGAGATTTTGAGATTGAAGTCAGAATTTTGAATTTGAAGCCGTGATTTCGAGCGCAAAAGTCGTAATTTCAAGTTAAAAGTCGAAAAATGTGAAATAATGCCAAAAATTCTAGATTGAAGTAATAATTTCAAAACTAAAGTCAAAGTTTCAATAATAATTTCGAAATTTCAATAATAAAGCGATAAAGCCAAAATTTAGAATTTGAAGTCTTGATTGCGAGTTGGAAATTTGTAATTTTGACATTCTAGTCGAAATTTCGAAATTCAAATTGAAATTTAAATAAGGCGGAATATTTTGAGAGTGAAGTAGTAATCTTGAATTTTAAAGTTGTAATTTCGAGTTTAAAGTCGTACTTTCTAGAATGAAGTCGGAATTTCGAGACTGAAGTTGAAATTTAAATATTATTGCCGAAATTTCGAGTTCAAAGTCTTAATTTCGAATTGAAAGTCGTAATTTCAAAATTCTACTCGAAATTTCGAGATTACAGATTGTTTCCGGATTGAAGTCAATTTTTTTTAAATGAATTCGAAATTTCGAGACTGAAGTCGAAATTTCGAGTTTGAAGTCGTGAATCCGAGTAAAAAAGTCGTAATTTCGAGATTAAAGTCGTAATTTCTAGAATGAAGTCGGAATTTCGAGACTGAAGTTGAAATTTCGAGATTATTGCCGAAATTTCGTGGTCAAAATCTTTATTTCGAGTTAAAAGTCGTAATTTCGATATATAACTAGAAATTTCGAGATTAAAGTAGAAATTTTTAGATTACAGTCGTTGTTTCCAGATTGAAGTCAGAATTTTGAGAATGAATTCAAAATTTCGAGATTGAAGTCGTAGTTTTCATATTGGAGTCGAGATTTCGAAATTGAAGTCAAAATTTCGAGTTTGAAGTCATAAATCCGGGTTGGAAAGTCGTAATTTCGAAAGTAATAATTTCTAGAATGAAGTCGAAATTTCAAGACGGAAGTTGAAATTTCGAGATTATTGCCGAAACTTTGAGTTCAAAGTCTTAATTTCGAATTAAAAGTCGTAATTTCGATATTCAACTCGAAATTACGACTTTTAACTCGATTAAAGTCGAAATTTCGAGATTACAGTCGTTGTTTCCAGACTGAAGTCAAAATTTTGAGAATGAATTCGAAATTGAAGTTGTAGTTTTCAGATTGGAGTCGGGATTTCGATATTGAAGTCGAAATTTCGAGTTTGAAGTCGTAATCCGACTGAGAAAGTCGTAATTTCGAGTTTGAAGTCGAAGTTCCGCATCCAAAGTCAAAATTTTGATATTGAAGTCGAAATTTCGAGTTAAGTAGTCGTAATTTCGAGTTCGAAGTCGAAAATTCGAGATTGAAGTCGAAATTTCAAGATTGTAGTCGAAATTTCGAGTTTCAGAATTGTAATTTCCATGAAAAGAATAATAAAAAGACATGTGACCTTTTTGTGCTTCCGTACATAAACTCCAACTATTAAAAATTGCAGCGCCGGTAGTGCTCATCACTCCACGTCGTTCACAACATATTTATGAGAGCGTCTGCAATTCAGCAAGTGAACCGCGGCCCCACCTGTGAAATATCTCGTAGTTGTTATACATTTTTAAAACAAATACGACATTCCACAAAGAGCACATGTACCGTAATGGTTGTGCAGGGACGTGCGGGTTTTATTACTATTGTGTTTGCAGACGGCGGGATCAGGTGTGCGGGGCGTGGACTAATAAATAATGATGGATGTGAGGATTGACTTTCCGGGGACGCACGTTTCGATCCCGGGGGAAACATATACACTTGGTATGCAGCGAAATTGTGTCTGAATAATCGATGACTGTCGGAATGGATTGGTGAGTCTTTCAGGGGGATTGTGGTTTGTCTGCAGCGTTGAAGTACTTCGCTTATTGTTATTATGTAACTACGAGAGCTGCTGGGTTTGTAACAAAATGATATGAAAGGCTACAGAGGAAGGGAATTCAAAAACAGAGAAACTTCCCCTGGTGTCGATGTTGTGAACTAGAGACGAATACATTATCTTAGTATCCATTAATGAGTGTTCAGTTCTGTTCTGTTATATCATTGTATTGGTGAAGGTTGTCGATTGTAAATAAAGGCGATCCTGAATCGTGTTGAAACTATCAATACTGTGCTATTTCCTTACCTGTTTCATGATCTTATAACCCCTCAAATTTTAAAAAGGTAAATTGAATATTTCAAAATTTGGGATGCCGACACCTTTTGCTGATAGGCTGCTCAGTTTGATACGGGAGGGTGTGAGTAAGTTCAACACAGATCTGATTAATAGCTATCACTGATTCTTTTACTATCAATCAATTAAACCATGAGTTTACTTGACTAATTCTGTTATTTAGGCGCCAGGTCGCAAAAGGCAAAACCAAAGAGAACGATATAACTTGTACCTAGCTTGGATTGGGAGGCAAAATAAAAATAAAAAACAATTAACAACTTTATTTCCATTTGATAATATATTAAAATGTCAAGTACTGAAAGGTCTACTTTGGGACAACATTTGAAATGTTTATTGAAGTTTCAGGGCATACTACGATACTTTTTCTTGGTCGAAAATCGGGATTTCTTATTAGCGAATTTTTATTGAAAAAATCATTAAGCCACTGGATTCAGAGTGCCTCTAAATAGGTGTGACCAAAATTTCATGAAAAAATATCCATTATTAACAAAGTTATGCCAACTAAAAAATTCGAAAACTCACACAGCTAACAGTCACAATATAACATTTTTTTTATTATTTCAACAATAAAGTGCCGCCAGATGGAAAAAAAAACATATAGCGTAAATATTTTTAATGAAAATAACGGAATTACATTCACACAATTCAACTAACAATGAAGCAAAAATTTTAATAAACGTAACTAATAACTAATTATTGAAATCTTTCGATTCAGTGCAACAATTAATTCTAACTCATATTCTAGTAGCCTCTACTAATCCACCACGTATTTCGATACATGTGTCGTAGCGCTTACGAATGTTTCTGATTACGTTCCTTAGTTCTTGAGAGTTAATATCTGCACATACCTGTCAATTCTTGCACAAAGTTCATTTCTATCTCTTAAGCGGTTTTTGTAAACCTTTCGTGTGAGAAGTCCCCAGAGAAAAAAGTCCAAAACTGTGAGGTCTGGAGATCTCGGTGGCCACTCTATAAACGGACTACCACGGCCTATCCATCGATTTGGAAAATGTTCGTTAAGCCATTGCCTCACAGCTCTGGCATAATGAACTGAACACCCATCTAACTGGACAATTAAATTTGATCGTTCATTGATTGGCAGTTCGTGAATAGCATCCCAAAACTCTGTGTTTGAAAATTCTAGAAACCTCTGCGCAATAATGTTTTCTTCAAAAAAGAAAGGACCAATAATTCGTTCGTTCAATATCCCACACCAGACGTTGATTTTTTGGGAATACTGGCTTTTACAGTTTATTACCCAGTTAGGATTATCCGCTGCCCAATAGCGACAATTCTGTGATGACACTAGTCCATTTGTAGTGAAAGTGGCTTCGTCGGTATATAAAATATTTTTTAGGAAATTTCTATTGTTTAAATATTCCCCTTGGGCCCATAAACAATATTCCAGGCGTCTTGCTTCGTCGCCTTCTTGAAGTATGTGTAAAAATTTTGGCTTGAAAGGTTTAATATTCTTCGCCTCCGAATAGTTTCTCGTGGAATATTCAAATCTAATACTGTACTCTTTTCAAATACTTGTCGCTCTAGACCAACTTAGTTACACTAGTATATAAGTATAGAAATAATAATACAAATCAACGTAAAACATCGAAAACCAAGTTTCAAGAATTCAAACTAGTTTCAATAAGTCGGGAGATCTTGCACCTTCCCTCTAAGAACGTGAAAGCACTTTTCAAAATCCACATAATTCGAAATAAAATTCAGTCACCACTAAACGGATATGTTGATAAATAATATACTGAAAAGTAATTGCACTTCATAAATACGAGTCACTTCTCTGAAATCCTGAAATATCATTCACCAAGAATAAAATAGTTGTCGATGAAATCTAATGACCGAAACGTTGCATTGCAAACTTGTTCGAACATATTCTAAAAAATATGAAACAGTACTGAAAGTTCTCGATGGATGTGGTAGAATGAAAAAAAAATCAACAATTCTAGTTTTTGGCGAATATTTCAAAAACAAAATTTGATATTCTCGATCTGGAAAGAGATTTTGATAGTTTCCGAAAATAGGAAACTTTTGTCCAATTTAACCGAACTTTCAAATTCCAATACATAGAAAAATTCTTATGTTAATTCCCCCTATTTTGTTGTAAGGAATATCGCATGAGTATTCAATCTGCTGAGCAACGGATCTTTCTACTTTCATTTGTGGTTCTGAATTTCTATAAATGTATACTTTTTTGTGATGGAATTGGATACATAATGAAAATCCATAACTTATTTAAGTGACACTTCACTGTGATATTTCCACCGGAAATGGAAGTCAGTGGGAGTTTTCATTCCAATAATTTAAGAAATTGAGAAATTAAACCCTCGCATTCGCCATAATAGCAAAGTTCAATCACAAGTTCTTTCGCCAAAGTATATAGGGAAATGGTTATATTCCATAATTTCATTTGCTACTTTCTCCTAATTAATGAAAATTGATCTGTCAATTTTGAAAGTGAAAATATCGCAAAGAAGTGTTACTTGAATAGGTATACATTTTTTCGAGCAATTTATAAGGTTTGTTGATAAGGTAAATTTTCACATTAGTTTGTAACATATTTTCAAATTGCTTCATTCAATTTCTCACTGCATTTTTCATGTATATACAATTCATCAATTGAAGAGGTCAACAGTGTTTTTATCACATTATAAATATATAATAATTTTGTTTCAATCACATTCAGTTTTTTTGTGACAGCTATATATTCATTTCTGACCTAATATACGTCATTTAGGCAGCTGTATAACTATTGCATCAGCTAACATATATTTCATATTCGTTAGGTACATCGCAAATATGTAACGAAAGTGTTCTACTAACCTTGACAGTTTTGTTATGTGTGTGAAGAATTAGCTTTCACATCCCAGCGTCGAAATTTCACTCCAATAATGGAACAGTGCTTTTAGGAATATTTTGGATTAACGGTGCAGTATCAAGGTAAATTCTGGGTTCCAGATAAATGTTGTGTAAGACTCCTATCATTTGAGTCAAACAAAAATGAAAGGCATTACAACGAAGTCCAAACATACTATTCAGTATCCAAACTTGTTTTCGGCCAACAGACCCATCCTGCATAGTCCCGAACTTCTTGTGCCGAAGCCTTCAAATCAACCAGAAAGTCAGGATTTCAGTCCGGAAGAACTTGTGCGCATGAGAAATATGAAGATAGTGAATAGTTATGAACCGCAAATACAAAGTGATTTGAACGATTTAGTACGTTATTTGAATTTTTCTAAAAAACAGGCTGAGCTTTTGGGGTCTAGATTGAAGGACTGACATTTACTTTCAAAAGTTTATTTTCGACATTGTGACGATGAAATATAAGCTTACTTTTCTAAAGTAAATGATTTAGTCCATGGTCATAATATTTATGTTGAGATAAATTTATTGAATTTTGAATATGATCCAAGTCACTGGCGATTGTTCATTGACTTCTCAAAAACTAGTTTGAAAGCAGTGTTGCTGCATAACAGAAACGAAAACCCTTCAGTGCCGGTTGCTCATGGTTCTGCTATGGAAAAGACTTTTCAAGAAGAAAATGTTTTTTCTGGAAAAATTTACATACAGTGAGCACGCTCGGAAAATTTGTGGCGATTTAAAAGTTATTTATTATTTGCTTGGACTACATGTTGATTACACAAAATTTTGCTGTTTTATTTGCTAATGGGACAGCAGAGACAGAAAAAGTCACTATTAGAATAAAATATAGCTCAAGCGTGACTCACTCCAGGCCCTGAAAAAGTTAAAAATAAGCCTTTAGTGAACCCTGATGACATACTTTTACCACCGTGGTACTCAATCTGATGAAAAACTTTGTAAAAGCTATGCGCAAAGATGTCAGTGGCTTTTTATATCTGAAAGAAAAATTCCCCAAACTCAGCGACGCGAAAATTGAAGGGAGAATATTTGTAGGCTAACAAATACGACAACTTATGAAGGATAAGAGCTCTGAAGGAGAACTAAATGATCAGGAACAAATCGCCTGGAAATGTTTTGTGAGTGTTGTCCAAAATTTCCTAGGAAATCATAAAGCGGAAAACACAAAGACTTAATAGAGGAACTAATAATGTCAGAAAAAGCTTTGGGGTGTAATGTGTCCTAAAACATACGTATGTTTGACTCCCATCTAGATATGTCAGTGACGAACAAGGGAAGATATTCCATCAGGACATTAACTTAATAGAGAAGCGTTATCAATGGAAATAGAGCCCAGGAATCTTAGCAGATTATTGTTGGAAACTCGGGAGGGACCTACCAGAAGACACATATTCACGAAAATCATAAGTATAAATAAATAAATAATAAATCTGAGTATAAATATTACTGGAGTTTGATCCCAACACCAAATCGTTATTTTTAACACCTCGACAACGTGTTTCGATCACCAAGTGATCATCTTCAAAGAGGAAGATTAAAACTTCCTTGAAAGAGGAAGATTTGGTGTTGGGAAAAAACTCCAGTAACATTCATTACTACACCAACGGTTCCAAACAGTGCATCATAAGTCTGAGTATAGTTGATTTTTGTGATTTTCACCAAAATATATGCTTTGATGTGAAGACAAAAACCTTTTGGTTAGTAATCCTAGTAGATTCAAAGTTTGATATAGGTTTTCATGTGACAAAAAGCAGTTAAAATTTTGTCGACCAGTGTTCTCAATATAATTTTCATAATTTTACCACTGCACAAAAGCATCTGAATATTTTGATATTGTAGTTTTCTCGAGAATTTCTGTTCGGAATGATATATTTCTGGTCTGATGATTCATTCTTTTGTTGATGCCGTTGATTGGAGATGATAATACAAGTATGAACTGAAGTATGCGATCTGAACGAAACGCAACCAAGAGATTCACTCAATTTGAAACGAAATTTCATGGATAATAATATAGATGAACTATATACTGAGTAATAGCGATGACACGAAGATGTTATGAATGGAACGTGTAGTGACCGTCCTAGCGAACGGACGTGTTTGCATCTGTCGGTATATCAAAGAAAGTGTGTATAGTGAATTAGTGCCATCATGGGATCAAAAACTAGAAGTTCCAGCGACATTGAAGCTATCTTAATTAATATTTTCGATCGAAAAGAAGACCAAACATTTATCACGGACTACGTGATGAAAATTGTAATGGAATGTCTCAAGAAACAAATTAAAGACTTCTCAAGAATTGTTGGTGAAACAAATCAAATGGTTTTCGATATGCAGTCAGAAGTGAACGTATTGAAAAACACAGTAAAAGAACTATTGAAATCTGAAGTGAGCAACCTAAATGATGACCAAAAAGAAAACAGATGTTGCATCGAGTCAGACGATAACAGATGTTGACCATTCTACGGGGGTAAGCGAACAAGTTCCAACCAAAGAGAAAGCGAGCGGCGATTTCGTGGAACGAAAGAACAAACGTCGTAATAGGAAGAGAGCGGAGAAGGTCAGTGCAGCGACAGAAGATCTCTAATGGACTGTTACTGGGAGATGCCAAGCCAAAACAGGTCTGGTAGTATATAGCAAAAATAAAGATTAAAGATGGAACGGTTGACAATATGCTAGACTGTTTGAAGAAAAAAGAACCTATGATCAATTTTCAAGTAGAAAAATTGAACACACTAGGGCGTTACGCAGCTTTCAAAGTGGGTGCCCCCTTACACTTATTGGAAAAAATGAATGATGAATCATATTGGCCACCTAGAGTCGAAATCAAACGGTTAAATTTTCGGCCAAGGAGAAATTCGACCACAGAAGGGAACGTGAAACCCGCCACCAGCAACGAGAAGAGATTTTTTAGATGCCGAGAACTGAAAACTGAAAATATATCAGTTTACTACATGGACGTGACAGGCCTCCGCACGAAGCATAAGAAATTTTTCCACAGCATACTTACTAATAACTGGGATGTGATGTATATCAGAAACATGGCTGAATGATAGTTTTTTTGATAACGAACTAAGTGATTCACGCTACCTGGTATTTCGAAATGACAAAAATTACAGTATTTCCAGTGTGAAACGCGGTGGAGGTGTCTTATGCTGTATTAAAGCTAAATTCAAACCAGTACTTATCGCTAAGAGTATGAATACCGATTTTCAGTGGTTGTCTCTCAAAATCTCTATAAAAGATCTCGATGTCACGATATGTTGTGTGTACATAACATCGGCAGCGAATTCAACGGTATATGAACAGTTTTCTGAATCCCTGGAAAATTGTAATGAGCACAACGCCACCAAAAAATTGTTGTTAGTGAGTGACTTTAATGTCTCTGAAATAACTAATTCGGAATATAACTAGAGAAACGGATCATCAGAAGCGAGATTAATCAATTCCATCATGTGTGACTATGATATATATATATTCCATAAATGATATATCTAATGGCTCCAATACTTTTGACTTAATATTAACAAATATAACGGGAGCGACTATGAGCGAATGTGAAACGCCCTTAGTGCGGTTGGATAACTACCATCCAGCTCTCGAAATAATGTTCATTGTCAATTTTCAACAAGTAACCGAATTGTCCGAAGGTGAGTATGTTACTGCATTTGACTTCAGGAAGGGAAACTTTGTGGAGTTCTATAGAATGATATCTCAACTTTCGTGGATAGATATTCTATATATGGATGATGTCGACGGATGTGTAGATAGTTTCTATGATTACCTGAAGACCGTTTTTGGGAAATGCTTGGAAAAAAAAATATACTTCCATCCAGAATCGATTTCCAGCATGGTTCTCAATAGAACTTATGCACAAAATTAAATTAAAAGAACACTTTTTCAAAATGATGAAAAAAAAATCAAAAAAATATTATTATCATAAAGAAAAATACAAAGAATTCAGAATGGATGTGAAACGTTCGCATAATTTGTGTTATGAATATTATATTAAGAAATAGAGAGAGACTCACAGAGCGATCCGAAACAATTCTGGGCATATATCAAGGAACGTCGAAGAAACTGTGCTGTTGCTAACAGATTCATTTATGATAATGATGAATTATTCAATGATAAGGATATTGCAGACGGTTTTGCTAATTTCTTCAAATCAACTTTCACGAATAGCGATGTGCCGGTAAACCCCACACTAGTTCCTGAGTACGACGTAGACATCATTGAAATTGATGATATTGAGGAATAAAAGGTTAAAAATGCTATTAAAACACTGAAACCTAAAGCAGCCATTGGAATCGATGGCATTCCAGACTACTTTTTCAAGGCTTACTGTGACTTGTTGAAGCAACCACTGACATTGATATTCAATCTTACTCTGAAAGAAAATCGTTTTCCAAGCTTTCTCAAAATTGGCATAGTTACCCCCAAACACAAACACGACAATAAGAACAATGTAAGAAACTACAGACCTATAACAGTCTTACCAGCTTTGTCGAAGATATTTGAACGAGTAATATATTATCGAGTATACAATCACGTGGACTCGGTAATAATCGACCAACAGCACGGCTTTATTCGTAATAAATCTACCATTACCAATTTATGCGCATTTAGTAACTTTGTTACGGATGGAATGAAAAATGGCTATCAAATAGATGTTATATACACTGACCTGGCCAAAGCATTCGACAGAGTTAACCACGAGGTTTTGATCCTGAAATTAAAAGCATTCGGTTTCACAAACAACAAACTTGATTTCTTTCACTGCTATCTATCCATCAGAATACACTTCGTACAGTTTAACAACATATCTTCCTTCAAATTCACCGCTACTTCGGGAGTTCCGCAGGGCTCGATTTTGGGACCTCTCCTTTTAGTGTTATTTGTTAATGACATTTCTCGGTATATTGGGCATTCTCAATTTCTCCTATATGCCGATGATCTCAAGCTGTTTAGAAGAATTGAAAGCGAAAACGATTCTGATATGCTTCAAGATGATCTCAATAATCTATCTACTTACTTTTCAGTATCTGACCTATCTCTCAACGAAGCTAAATGCAAAATAATGAGTTTCACACGAAAGAAGTCACCCACTATCAAGGACTATTTCATTAATCATACCAATTTACAGAGAATAAATGAGATGAAAGATCTCGGGATCATTTTCACTGGTGTGTTCAGTTTCTCTGGGCACATTGAATACTTAGTATCTGAATGTTATAGAAAAATGAGCTTTATCTTAAGATCCAGCAGTGAATTCAATCACGATACTTGTTTGTTACTCTTCAACTCCATTGTTCGTTCTAAGCTGGAATATGGTTGTGTCATTTGTAATCCAAAGACCTTTTTATATTCTGAAACTATAGAAAAAGTCCAGAAACGATTAATTAAAACCCCCATTTTCAGAAAACATAATGTTTGGCCTTTATTCATGTCATATTCTAGCCAATTACAAGAATTTAACATGCAATCATTGAAAGACCGCCGTGAGTCCTCGGAAGTAATTTTTGTTTTTAACATTCTTAGAAAACCGAAAGTACCTGAAATTCTCTATAATATTTATTTTATTGTACCTGACGTAAGACTGAGAAGAAGAAATAATCTATTTCGTATCTCAAACAATTTGTCTCCTCTTTAATAATGTCTCGAAACAGTTAACAAAATGGCGAGTAACTGTGAACTGGATATATTCAGTATTAAAGAGGGACAACTCCTCCGAATGCTCAAATGTGTCTGAATATTTTTACCGCCATTTTATTATTTACTGTTTTATATTGTAATATTTTATATAGATTTTAACTGTATCAATGGTATTCAATGAATACTATATGTAAGGAACTTTCGATAAAACTGTACATCATGTAAGTGGAAACCATTCTGTTTGTTGTTCAGTATAAATAAATTTCTATTCTATTCTAGACCCCAATTATTTACGAAACTGAAACAACAACCGTCGCCTCCACCAAAATATAAAAATATATCTAGGGTTCATTCGCCAAAATATATGAAATGAATAATAGTCCAAAAAACGAAAAAGCACGAACATCGAACTATGAAGTTAAAAATAATTTAAAAAAAATAACCATTGAAATTTTCCGATTCCGGAGGTGGCCTGAAAATCAGCTACCAAGCTGGAAAAGTATATGTAAAGTAAGTTCGAATTATATTAAGGAGGTTACGTACGGCGCCATCTGCCCGCGAATAAATGAAGCAATAATGTCGATAATTCTGTCAAATACAGATCCCGAGCATTCAAACGGGAGAGAAGAGTTACAAACAAACATACATATACACAGGTAAAGCTAATATAAAGCGTGTAAAAATATATTTTGTTATTCGATAATTTTGTTTGCTATTTTTTCACAAATAACAAAAATGCATCTGTAGATTTTGTCAGTATCATCGCGATAGTTACGTACGAAGGTTTACCATTGGGAACGTCGTATAGAAACATGATGAAATAGTAGAAATCTTCACAAATTTTGAAATTCTGTTTTAACTGTGAAGAATGATCCTAACAATGGATGCACACATTACCAGATGAATAAAAATTCCTTTCTATAAAAAACTCAAATAGAATTCTCAGCAGTCTTTTGAATCTAAAGAACGCTGTATAATTGGCTTGACGTCAATATCCCCATTGCTTTGTATGTTTAGGTTGGAAATTCCGATTGATATTAGTTTGTAGAGATGCGCTGAATAGTGGTTTCACAGAATAACCGAATACCGAATACTATTCGGTTTAACCTATACCGAAACTGATATTCAGCCAAATTATTCGATTCAAATATGGATTTGAGGCTTAACAATAAATGTTGATATGAGTTTCAAAAAGAAATGTGGATTTAATTGAGGTTTTGAAAAGTGATGAAGTTGAATTTGAAACAAATTTTGATTCAATTGAAGTAATACATATCGTTTTGATTTGAGGATTGGAAACAAATGTTAATTTGAAGTTCAGTTGCTTATACAACACAATCTTCATAAGATTTCTTCGACTCCTAATATAACATTGAATCTCACGTAAGAAGTTTCGTCTTTTAACAATGGCATAATTCTGAGTTTTTTGAAATTCTCTTGACAGTAATCCCTGTATCCAATATTAGCCGGCACTAATAACTAATATGAGAACGGATCAGTAGAAAATATTACGTTTTTAATATGTTTGTACTAGTGCACTTCAGTTGAGAAATATTTGCAGACCAGTTACAAATATGTAATGTCCAGTAATTTAACTTCATTAGTAGCACAATTAGAGATAATGTTTATTAGCAGAAATCTGGACGTATTGTGTCTTCCGACTTTCCGACCATTTAGTTTCAGCTTCCTAGATAGAAATCACCGATTAGCACTATTGGATACCTCGTCGAGATGAGACTATGACATATCATTATTATTATCTGACAGAATGAAAGTGGTGTTGTCCGCAAAGAGAACCGATTTGAACGGCACCATATATTTGCACAAGTCATTCACATAAATATAACAAATAAGAGCGGGCCCAAAACAGAACCTTGCGGAACGCCATGCTTGATAGTTTGAGCATTACTGCTTGTTGACGATTAGTAAGATAGGTTCTCGTTAAGTGAAGCGGAATACCTCTGACTCCGTAATAGTTCAATGTTTCCAACATAACTTGAGATGCAGTCGAGTGCTTTTGACAGGTCACAAAGCAGCAACGCAGTATGATTGCCCTGTTCAAGTTCCTGAATCACACCAGACACGACGTCTAACCCTGCATTTATTGTTGAACGCGACTTTCTGAATCCATATTGGGAGTTGCTGAAAAGTTAATTATTCTCAATTTTTTTCCGTAATGACAAAACACAAGCACTACAGGATAATCTTTAAGGCACTCTTGGAGCGGTGCCTGTTCGAAAGTAGCGATTCACATTGGATTTGAATCGTTGGAGATTGAATCCACTTGAAAACACTTTCTCAAGAAGTTTACTCTACGAAAACGCAGCTCTCCAGATGGAAGAGTTCTTAAACGGTGAAGTTCGAGGTGTATACAGTTGAACCTCAAAATGATGAGCAGTCACAGTACGTCGCGTATTTCTGATATGTAGCGATCTTGGTGGAATCAAATGTGCAAGTCACTTGAACACCTCCTGTGAAAGTACCTATAGAAGAGAGACAAATCTCCAACCTTTTTCATCAAGATATGCAACCTCACGCTGCCGTAGCCGATGTTTTGGAATCCAAATGAAATAACAGCAGTGTTTGAGGAATATAGTGAATTTCTAGTTAACCAAATTATTGACATAAAAAATATATGAAGGTGTTCATAAAAAATGTTTATCATTACGATTACCAGATTTGGACAAGAAAGAAGAATTTTCCATGATGAACCTTTCAGAACTAGTTCTCATAATCCTTTGAGAGTAGCTGGAGCATTGCATAGTCCAAATGTAAATTTTTTCAACTGATACTGTCCACTTTCAGTAAAAATACAGTCTTTTCTTTACCGTCGAGATTAACATTTATTAAGGGATAACAATTTTTCAAGTTTAGTGAAAAAAATCATTTTGAATCGACTAGCGTGAAAAAATTATTGTATTTCACCTTCTGTATCAAATGATACCCTAAATTATATTATCAATATTAGCTGATATTCTTTTATTCAGGAAATGAAAGCCTTCTTGAAGCCTATATAATTAGTTGGAATCAATTGTCCACTTTTCATTGTCATTGGATGAAAGTGAAAGTTTCCTACTGTGGCATTTACTAGCGGTTCGACGAATCTTTGTTTAATTACTTGTTCGTCTTTTTCACATTTTATGACTTGTTCGTTGCTTTCTCATAACTCGTTTTCAACTCAAATCGATATGATTTATTTATATTTGAAAGCATCCTGCTCTTTCTCTTCATTCGAAGGATCTTTTCTCCATATGAAATTTTGATTGGTGCAGACGACTAAGTTTAAATCAGTTAAAAAATCTGTTTTGTTGTCAACCAGCTACCGCACCCCTACGAACGAAAACCCTCAAAAGTCGAATTTTATGCGAGCTAAGGAATAACGAGGTCATAAATTTTAACGTGTGATTCCCAACACGGGTACCCCAATTTGTGATTCATTCCTGCAAGATTGTATGGTGGCAAGAAATTCAAACACTTGCCCTTATATTTTCTTGTTTCACCAACTATTGAATGAGTACTCACTATTTTAAAGTGTGTATTTGAAGCAGTTAAAAAAAGCCCATCACTTTAGGGATGTGGGTGTGTGTGTGTCAAGTCAAGTGTCATGTTAAAATAGTGTTACCAACTTGAGGAGTGACCCATAACAAAAAAAAACAATAGTGGATCACTCCTCAAGTTGGTACCACTATTTTAACATGACACTCGACTTGTCACATTCTGTCGCAAGTTGCCCTTCATTCATATCATACTTTGACCAAACCACATAGCCTCAATCTCTAACATGTATTACGTTGGTTATTAGGCTAAATGGTTTTATATAAATCAAATCTTACAAATGTACTATGGCCTCGTTTTCGATACTTCCTGTTGCCTGACAAGTAAGTAATCAACAATGATTTTTCCTAAACTCATAACCTCAAAAAGTGATCATTTAGATCACTTACTGTCCGGTGAGCACTGATGATGACGAATGTCGAAGGCGCTTTGCAATAAGAATTTATGATTATACACTTTTATACAAAAACTCTTCGATTTATTCACAAATGCAAGTCACTATTGAATTTTCGGATACCCTGTATACAAATTTTGTGATTCAAGTCACGTATCTTCCCAGTGAAGTGTTGAAGGTTTCTGTAAATGCGGATCTTCAGATGTATAATCCTGATGGCATTACATCGGTATGCACGAACTGAAGTCACAATATCCTTCGTCGCTGGCGTTATCAAGTATCCTTACAATCTATCGACCTCCTTATTGCTTCCGTGCGCTCCTCCCGAGATCAAAGATCAGAAGCAACGCAAACAAGGTTCACCTTATAAATAAATCAGCAGCCAGTGTCGATACATTAGCATATGACTGCCAGGCTCTGGATATCCACTTGTGCTGATAAGACGTGATATCTGTCAACCGGAACCGACGCCCACCTACTTTATTGCCGTCCCGGAAGTACGTGTGTATACCGCGCCTGATGAAAGGTAGTTCGTTATTTTTCTAAGGGGGTGGGGCAGTGTTCCTTTTGTTTAATAACACTTGTCAGGGTGGGAGTTGCGATGTGGCTCCGTCTTGATTTATTTTATCTGGCGAAATTGTACGTTATGTTCAAATAATTATACGCTATTGCGAAAATTTATAACAGGTTTCGGGTTTACATCGCAGACTGAGATGATATCTGGTCTTGGTATTATGGTTTATTTGCTGGAAAAGTCGTTGGTGCTATAATCAGGAACGCAAATGGATCGTGTTTGTTTGAGAGCTTTCCACTCTCTAATTTCGGATAAGTTATGTTACGGAATGAAAGTACCTAGGCGTTGTGCTAACAGCAGGAAAATGAGTTTTCGCGGATGTGGAGAAGGGACCGAATTAGCCCTTTGAAGTTCCCTAGGTGAAGGTGAATTTCAAGGCCTCCGAAACTGCTAGTTGGCTTGTTCCATACAGTGTGAATTCTAGGTTCATACATACGATGGTTTTATATTTATTTCTGGAATTTCATGCAAACAGGATCGTCTGAATAATTTCAGTAGAAATGGGTATGATGTGATCTAAATATCACTGGAGTTTTTTTCCCAACACCAAACCGTTATTTTAACACCTCGACACGTGTTTCGATCACCAAGTGATCACCTTCAGGAGGAAGATCAAACTAATCGTACTTACAAAGCTAACCTTATTCATACCATAGATACATGTTTTAGGTACCTTTGAGTGTCTTAAATTAATTTTACAATTTGCATTATCTACTTATCTTAAATAAATTTTACCTTACAATTTGTCCTTATGTAATAGTCAGGTAAATCTAATAGTTGAAATATTTTGAGCTTTATGAAAT
The DNA here is from genome assembly GCF_025532065.1 of Leptinotarsa decemlineata. NCBI lineage: Eukaryota > Metazoa > Arthropoda > Insecta > Coleoptera > Chrysomelidae > Leptinotarsa > Leptinotarsa decemlineata. The sequence goes on from NW_027412684.1 coordinate 11,315,815, forward strand.
TAATTTCACAAATTGACTTATCTACTAGTCTTATTAATTTTACAATGTGTCTTTATGTAATAGTTAGGTAAATCCAATAATTGAAAAACTAGGAGCTGTATAAAATTAATTTCGCAATATTGCTCTATCTACTTGTCTTAAATTAATTTCACAATGTGTCCTTATGTAATAGTCAGGTAAATCTAATAAATGAAATATTATTTTAACAAGCTATAAAGTTTACTAATAGCTATTGGTCCACCATTATTATTCAATATATTAATATGTTTACTTATTCCTATACTCTCATAGGCATCTAGATGCCTGTTGTTGTTAACTTGTCTGCCTAATCCTAACAACTGAAGTCTATCGAATAGTTTTGTTGCAAAATATGATGGGCGACTGCAGATTTTTTAAATCTTTCAAATCTCATGCGTGCTAAGTGTTCCTCATATCTTATTTCAATAGGTCTTTTTTTCTGTTCATAATATTTTGCATCGCAGTCCTCACATTCAATTTCGTAAATTCCAGACTTTTCCGAATTCGCGACTTTGTCTCTTGGACTTCCTAAATGTATTTGTAGTGTATGACTTATTTTGAAAACCACCTTTATACCTAGTTCCTCGATGTGATCTGATGAATCACTGATTGATGAACTTTGAGACGAAAACACGTATAATCGACGCCAACTAGAATAAGTCAGCGTAGAAACGTTAAATTAAACGTTAAATTAATAAGCCAATTCAATAACTTTGAAATAGATGAGAAAAAACGTTTAATATCGCAAGCAACAGGTGAATAACTTTGAATTACATTCCAATAATATTCATTGGATAATTTTTTTTAATGAATAGCTGATAACGTTTAATAATTTGTTGAAATTAATGAGGGAAGCGGGAATTTCAATAAAAAGTTATGTTGCTGTTCTCAATATCCTCAAATCAATGACAGTTTGAGGATTTTTGTATTAATAAATATCGGATACTTTTTAAAATGGTATGTTTTGAGTGGTTTGCTTTCCCACATTTTTTGTTTGAAGAAATTATCAGATATATACACAAGTTTATTATTCGACAAAGTAGAATATTTTGTTATAGGAGTTTCTATTAGCACAGTGTTAGAATTGTACAAGAATCGCTCTACGGCCGCTAAAAAATAATGGTCAAATGAGTTTTTCAATGAAAAAATGTAGGTCAAAGTCACCTGTTACATATTTACCTCTTTATACATAATGCATTTTTTCCGTATGATTCATGATTTTCATAAGACAGAAAATGTTCGGTGAGCAAAACATTGAAGAGGATTTCAATATTTCCGCATTCGAAACGTCACTACGAAGAGTTCTTCAAAAACTGAGGTTTCGTTTCAATATTTCCGCATTCGAAACGTCACTACGAAGAGTTCTTCAAAAACTGAGGTTTCGTTGGGGGACAACAGAGAATAACAGGAAGGTTTTGATTGGAAATGTATTCATAAGGGCTTCGAGAAAACAATATTCACAGCTTTCTTCATCATTTTTGATAAAACTGATAGAAGAGCTCAACCGATCTATAGTTATTCAGAAGATTTTTCTGCCCTTCTTGGGAACAGACTGAACGCAAGCAAGAAGGAAAAACGGAAATAGAAAATTCTTCAAAGCACGCAAAAATTGTTTCGTATGAGAGTTTGGTTCTCTTAAACCTCAATTATGCTGATACTTGTTATATATCAAACTTCGGCAGGCTGAACAGAAAAATTACAGAAGGTTCAGAACTCATGTTTTGAAATCATACATGGTATCAGTCAAAGACAGAGAATATCCTATAAATTTAGATCTTTGATTGGTTATGAGTAGAACGTAGATCTATCTTATCATACTGCCTTATTTTATCTCAGAATCATATTAACTGAACCTTGAACTCCGATATATCAAAAGGTCGCTTCTCAATTTGGTTTCGTATTTGAATTGATTGACCAGATTTTATTTGTATTGAACAGAGATAATTTAACATCTTCAAACCGTTTCAGCCTAGAAACGAACCTACATTTGCTGTCAATAGCATTCGAATAACTGAAAGCAAAAGCCCCCGAAGAGAATTTTCTTGTCTAGAATATAACAGACATTGACGCTAATATCCAGCCCTCCATTCAATTAGTGTCCAAAAAGAAGGAAGGAAAGAAAAAGATTACGACTTTATGTTTTTCTACTGAATAATAAATTTTCTAGAATTTGGCCGGTGAAATTTCCGAAGTTCCGAGGTCAGCTTGACGTCCATCTCTACGTTGGGAAAACTTCATTAACAACAGAGTGAAGAAGTTACCGTCCGAAGTTGGGCTTTTTCCTTTGGGATTCAACTCCTGGCTATATAGAGAGCAAAATAAACGACAGAAGTTATCAAATTCACTTCCAAGAGTTGAGGGAAAGAGATAATACGATTTATATCTCTCCATTCGGAGAAATGACTGATCGCATTCCAAACAAATCTCGGAGATATCAACGGTGATATATATTGATATTATTAAGAGTAACTCAAGGAAAGGGAATCGATAAATAACCGATTAATCATAAAACTTTCGAGTTCGTTCCAGACAGTCTCGAGACTGTTTAATTACATTTTATGTGCTGAGCAGAGTTGTAATTCATTTATGATAAAAAAAGGAAAAAACTAAAAATTAAATCGTACAAAAAAAGATTTCAATGTGGTATAATATAAAAATAACAATAAAAATTAATTGGCGCTCCGTGGCGACTTCATTGATTCCAGTGGCGCATTTGCTTTTTCAGATGCAGAAAAACCCCGAAAAACCGCTAGCATCACATCATCTGAAGATCTTGATTTGCCAATGTCCTCTTCCTCATGAAACAAAATGTAGGGTGTCTCGTCTTTGATCAAGGCGTGATAATAACCAAATTCAACGACAGAACCACAGTGAATAATGACTGCATGAATATTATAATAGTGGTCTGCAAGATTGAAGTGTTCATCTATTCCGAACCTTCGAAAAAGTTTGCTGCTTCCGTCAGAGATTGAGTCTTGTTTGAAGATCATCAGTGTTAATAGTAGATTTACTGGTGCATCAGCCATACTTGTTCATCACCTGTTGAAAATTCCATTCTCATCAGATGATTAAACAATGAGCTTTGCACGGACTGGTTCCAGTTCCAGAAATTCACATATGTTTTTGCTAAGTTTTGAACACATTTACTACAAAGTTAACAAGTGAGGATTTTTCCAGCAACATATTTACAAACACAAGACGAGATAGACTGTAAGGAATCATTCAATCCAGAGCGATCAGGAGTATTGATTCTGATGAGATCATGCATTGCCCTAATTTCAGTACGGAACTGAAATCTCTTCGAAACAAGCCAAAATATATGGATATTCATCAGTCTCCTATCAAGGTTAATTCACAAGTGATTAATCCACCTTCTTTTTCAGTGCAGTTAATGGACTTAAGCCATTTTTATCCCTCAAATATGAGTTCTGGTTTTCTTTCAGTGGAAGAGCTTCATGAAGCAAGAGCAGAATCAAACCCTCTACGAAACCCTTCTGTACTTGGAAGGATCGATTGCAGCTTGAGAAATGGTTCTTATGCAGATTATGTGAAACATGTTCTTCCTTACGAATCAGTAGAAAGTTGTCCTGAGAATTTTGAGAAGAAAACGGGATTAGATGATTCAGGAAACACTTGATACATGAATAGCATTTCACAAGTGTTGATGATGATGAAAACTTTCAAGAACGAGGTTTTAATGATGAACGAGAACGAGAATGTTTCCTACTTATTCACCAAACTCAAACACCTGTTCATGCAGCTGCAGTTTCGTAAGAATATATCATTTCTCCCACCAACCGATATCCTGGAGTCTTTGAAGTCCACTAGATACTCGTTAGGACAACAAGAGGATTGTTCCGAATTCTTGGGGTTCCTGTTGAATACTTACTAGTTAGATTAGTTTCGCATTTATAAGATGTATCTCTGTAGTTGTTCGTAAAATAGTTTTTTGCTGCGAACTGGTTAATTTTGGGTAAAAAACCGAGGGGACATTTTTTATTTATAATGAAACAGGCTATCGGAAATGAATTTTTGAATGGTCAACAAATGATAAGACAAAAAGTTACATTGGAAATACATTTTAGGGGTTGCGTTTTCCACCCCTTACAACCAGGGGGTAAACCAAATAAATTACTGGCTAAGTATTTTTTCGGTAGTACAAAACGTCAGGGTAATTTCAATATTGTAACTTTTTTAGTGCTTATGAAAAAAATTGTTATACAAATTTTATATACCCCCTTTAAGGGGCTGTATTTCAACAAGGGATGCTCCGATAAAATTTCTTTATATTTCTATATATGAAAGATCCTATCTTTTTTTCGATGAGGAATCACCTCCCTAAATGTTTTACACTTATTTAGTTACACCCTGTATATTCACCTCATTCTCCAGAACTATTGAATAGAAGCCCCAGTATTATTTTCTTTTTATCTCCAAGGAACAATCTTGCATTTAATGGCAGCCACAATTCACTGAGGGGTAATATTTCCTTAAAGAAATTGCCTTCGTAACAAAATATCGAAGTAATTCGATATTGCCGTGGCAGTCGGAAAGTTACTTGTGAGAGTTCATTAATTTTAAAAATTCTATGAGTAACTCGATATCAATTAAAAGTTAATATAGCAATCGCTTCACTTAGCGAGAAAAACCTAACGAATGATCATTAGGAACTTTCGTCCGCTATCATCTGGCAACTAATTAATTTATTTGAATGAGATTTTTTCCAGATACACACGTTTTTCGATAGATCTTTGAAATGATAAAAAAAGTTCACAGAACAGTCAGTCATACCAGATTCAGAGTTCTTATCAGATAATTGGAGGGTTTGATTAATGATTGCCTTGGCGTCATTATCCATTATCATTTGGCATAGTTGATATCCGAATGAGAGTTGAAGCGGATTATATGATGATAATGATGAAAATAAAATGATAATTGTTCTCGAGACTGACACTTTCTACAGAAAATTCAAAATCATCTAGGCATGGTACTAAGGGTCTGACATTGAGTTTGAAAGTGGTTGACAATGTTTCGTGGTGTAATTCATCAGTTGGGACTTCCATTGTCTAATATTATATAAATTGATTCGAAACCCCTGGAAGAAATTGAAAAGATTAACCGAAAAATATCAATTTTATTCGACAAAAAACTGAGATCACAAAGAAATAACATTCAAGCAACAACCAGAAAAATAAATAAATTGAGAAGTTAACACAAGCTGAAAATTAAGAAAGAATAAAAGGAGAAGAAAGTCCACAACGAATTGCCTTTCTTAGACGTATTGGTGAAGAGGACCGACACTTAATGGGAAATATCTGTATATCGAAAACCCTCCCACACAGGACAGTATCCGAACCAGAAATCCAACCACCATCTATCGACTAAGAGAGAAATCATCAAGACTCTCCGTGCTTTTGGGCTCTGTAATACAAAGGAACCTTACGATCTTCAACGGAATGGTTACTCCAGAGTGATGGTTGAACAGGCTTTAGCTAGAAGACAGCAAGAGCTCCACAAAGAAAAGAAGCCTCCACAATCAGTACTTGTACTTTAGTTCATCAGAGGATTATCGGAAAGGATAAGAAGGATTGGGTCCAAGTATAACATAAGGACCTGCTTCAGATATGGGAACACTATCCATAGCATCCTCACGAAAACCAGGCCACCAAATGTGGACTGCGATTCCAAGAATTGCATTTACCGGATACCCTGCGAGTGTGGAGAATTATACATCGGTGAAACTGAGAGGCCATTGAAAGTTCTCATTGCCGAGCATGAGAAATACACACAGCGATGAGAAACCAGCAAATTAGGAATAGCAGAGCACGTTTGGTCAACATAACATCAAGTGGGCTCAAGCTGAAATTATCCACAAGTAGGAACACTGGGTTAGGAGAAAATTCAAAGAAGCCGCATATATGTTGTCCAACAACGCATTGAGTCAAGCTAGCGTAGAGATACGTAACATATGGAAACCACTTATCAAATGGAAAACGAACAACTACCGCCAAATGGTCATCTCCCACTAAAACCAATGAAGCGTGAGGAAGAAAAAGGGAAGAGGTGAAAGCACTCGAATGATCTATAAATAGTCAGATCTCGGAGAAATAAGTCCACTTATCACCCGAAGACGGTTGTTGATACTAACAATCGAAACGTCGTGACGTAACTTGTTTTGGAATCTTTCAATTTCTAGTTTCATTTCTTGTTGATAATGTTTTTAATTATTCAGCAATATCAATTTTTCAATTTTTTAATTTATTTGTCTGTTGCTTGTATGTTATTTCTTTGTAATTTCAGTTTTTCTTTATTGAAATTATCATTTCTCGGTTATTCTTTTCAATTTCTCTCAGAAATTTCAAATCAACTTATATTATATTAGACAATGGAAGTGTTGTGGGTGATGCATGTTTCATAAAGAGCAAATTTCTTCGAAATCAATATAATGACGAAAGTTTATCATTGATATTCTGAGAATATATTTGTCTTCCAACAGGGACTTCCAAACTTTGACAATGGATAAGGGCCATCTTGATAAAGCTACATCTGTCAAATTAGTTGTTATTCATTCACTCTGTTTTTGTCAAATGACGATGGATGGATATAGCATTCAACAAAACGTTCAAATGATGAAACTGATTTTTCAAAATGCGTGTTCTGTTCGGGCAACGTACCGCGCGCTTCGCCCATTTTACGCTTGCCGTAATCGTCCTACCGAAGAGGTCTAATTACAATGTGATGGAGGATTTTGAGTTCACGCACGACCAATACCCGTACGTCGATGAAACGCAAGATCTGCCTTAATATTGCCGCTGTCTGTGAGAGTGTGCAGGAGACTTTATAGTATTCGGTTTCTATTTTGCGTCGCTCATTATGCATTATGTTTTTCGCAGTTTTTTTCGAATTTTGCATCGTGACTTGGGCCCGCATCCGTACAAAATTCATCTGACCCAGGAGCTGAAGGTAAACGACAATAATCAGCGACGTGTGTTCGCTGAATAGGCTTTGGAGCAATTGGCAACTGACCCTAATTTTCATCGAAAAATCATCTTCAGCGATGAGCCCCATTTCTGGATGAATGTGCACGTAAACAAACAAAATTGTCGAGTTTGGGACGATACCAATTCACATGAGATCCAAGAGCGTCCAATGTATCTTGAAAAAGTCACTGTTTCGTGTGTATTTTGGGCTGGCGGCATCATTGGTTCATATTTCTTTGAGAACAACGTTAGCCAGGCCATCACTGTCAACGGTGAGCACTATAGATCGATGATTAACAACTTCTTTCAGCTCAAATTTGATGATCTAGACACCAAGTTAATGGAAAAGCTTGTGAAAAACAGACTAAAACTGTACTTGCAAAAATATAAAATTTTAAATAATAGACAGTTCGGTTTCAGAAGTTGTAAATCCACGGTTCAAGCCGTGGAGGAGCTGGTGGGCGATATAGTTGAGAGCCTTGCAGAAGGTAAAGTAATTGCCATGACACATTGCGACCTCAGAAAGGCTTCCGACTGTGTTTCTCATACAATACTTCTTCAGAAACTTGCATAATAAGGAGTACGCGAAACAGCTCATGCATTTTTCTCCTCCTACCTTACCAACAGATTCCAGACAGTGCAATACCAGGATTCTTAATCAGAGTTCCGAATCATCGAACAAGGGGTACCCCAAGGGTCTGTATGAGGTCCTCTCCTATTCATTATCTCATCTCATTTCATTCATCATCCCTCAGAGAGGCGTCATCTGTGGGATTGACAGAGAACTAAATCTTTGATTATAAAAGATGGGCGAGGCTCCCCAAGGCGGTCGATTGCAAAGACAAGCTTCGAAATCGATCGCCGGCGAGATTCGTACTCCGTCTCTTACTGAAACTTTCACTGTAAGGCAACTAGTTGCGAACTAAAGCCCAAACACAATGCTTTTATAATTCATCATCAGACAGTACCCGCCACAGGCATCATCAAAAGTGCTAATCTGAACCACAAATGCTTTGTTGAACTCAACTGTTCTTGAAGCACAAGCTTGAGTGAGTGGGGGCGATGACATCTCCCCTTACGAAAACGTCATCTACGGAATTAGATCCCATAGATGGCGCTTGGTGATGTCTGGTGGAATCACTAATGCATTGTGTTTGGGCATACAGTGGAATAACAAATCTCATCGTCGATTGATCTAGAAGCTTGACTTTGCGATTGACCGTCTTGGGAAGCCAGTTTTCGGTCGATCCCATAGATTTCAAAATTACAACTCTCAACTTGAAATTTCGATTTCAATTTCAAAATTACGTCTTTGTGATCAAGATATTTCTATTAATCTCGAAATTTCGAGTTCAAAGTTGGAGTTCCAAGATTGAAGTTGAATTCAATGAAGTAATTTCGAGATTAAATTCGTAATTTTGAAAATAAGGTCAAAATTTCAAGACTTGAGTCGAAATTTTGAAAATTAAGTCAAAATTTCAAAATTCGAGTCCAAAATATGTGGCCCTTCTGCACTCTGATAAAATTCAGACCAGAACTTATAAATTATGTGATTTCGTCTCACAATCATAACTTTCGTATATCATATTTTGCTCTCAAACTTTGGTGAATAACTTATCAGTGAAATTCATTATATAAAGTTCCTGAAATATTTTAAAGTTCAATACACACAAATTTTGTCAGCCGATGCTCAGTGCTAGGATTTAGCTCAGTTTCCTCAGAACATTCAAACCTTTAATTTTGCCCAGATTAAATATAACGTCGGGACGAAAATTTTGTAGGCTGACATAGAAAAAAACATTTTTTTTCTGAAATTTGATTTTATTTTTCATTATAGTTGCCTTCGGGGGCGATACAAAGATTGGCCCCAAATTTCGTTTCAGTGAGCATTTTTTTGAAGTCTGAGAACGGAAAAAAGTCGCCGGGGGTTAGATCTGGAAAATATGGTGAATGCGGAAGAAATTCAGTTCATGCATTTCTTGCCACCGTTTTCATCGATTTGTGATATGGTGCATTGCGTTGATGAAACAGATTTTTTTTTTCTTCAAATGTGGCCGAGTTTTCACAATTTTGTCTTCCAACCGCTCCAATAACGCAATGTAGCTCAGGATAGTTGGTGAAAATGCGCATCCCAAAATACTGATACCATAACCCTCGGTGCTCATTTCTCCTCGTTTCAATTCAGTAAATCGTTTGTTTGAAGGTGATTGACAATGTTTCATGATGGATTTCACTAGTTCGGTCGATCCCATAGATTTCAAAATAGTAATAGTGAAATAAAATACAAGTAAAAATAGAACAATTGAATAAATGAAAATATAGAAAGGAAAAAAGGAAATAAAAATAAAAAGTGGAGAGATTCCAAGTCACGTTTGTTCACGACGGTTCGATTGTTAGTATCTACAATCGTCTTCGAGTCATGACTGGACTGATTCCTCCGAGAGATGACTATTTATAGGTCGTTCGAGTACTTTCACTCATCCCTGATTTCCATTTTCCGCTTCACTGGTTCCGTGGGAGATGACCGTTTTGGCGGGAGTTGGCCATTTTTCGCTTGATGATGGATTTCCATATGTTGCGTATTTCTACGCTGGTTTGGCTGAATACGTTGTTGAACAACATGTATGTGGCTTCCTTGAATTTTCTTCTAAACCAATGTTTCTCTCTGTGCAAGATCTCAGCTTGGGACCACTCGATGTTGTGTTGATGGGTCCAAACATGGTCTGCTATTCCTGATTTGCTTTGATTTGAAAGTACTCGAACGACCTACAAATAGTCTTCTCTCGGAGGAATCAGTCCAGTCATCACCCGAAGACGATTGTAGATACTAATAATCGAAACGTCGTGAACTAACGTGACTTGGAATCTCTCCACTTTTTATCTTTATTTTCTTTTTCCATTTCTTTATTTTTATTTATTCAATTGTTATATTTTTACTTGTAGTTTATTTCACCATTATCTCATTTCAGGTATATTTTGCTCAATATAATTGTTATTTTCAGCTTGTCATTTATAATTCTTCTTTTTCAGTTGTTTCAGGGATTTTAAATCATTTTATATAGTAGACAATGGAAGTCCGAACTAGTGAAATTCAGCAAACCACTTTTCAACGGTTGACTTACCTGATGCAAAGTCCGAATAATGTCCATCAAGCGAAGCCTTGGCTTCAACACTATTATTTTCGCTAAAAAGCAATGCTTCATTATCACACGAAATTACTTTTTATTCATTCTCTTCAAACTAACAGAAGATGCTTCACTCAAAATGTTCTATTCCACAAACAAGTAGTCCGATAGCTGTGAAATTTGTACACGTCTTTTGAAGGTTGGATTCAACTAATAATCATATACACTCGATACCAGTAGCGCCATCTGTGTGTTAGCATGCGAACTTTTCTGCCCCTCTAGTACACAGACCGACAAAACTCGACAAAATACATGTTTATCATTGAACTCTTTCACATATTTGAACTACCGCTTGAACATGTAAAAGGATTATTCAATCGTCAATGGTTTGCTACAACATATACCCCAATCGTAGACGAAATGTCAGGAATAGAAAGCTGTAAACCAGTAGCAAAAACCTCGGCAAGTAGGTTTGACATGAATAGATTATTATCAATTCTAAAAACATCGGGGCCCTATGTTTTACAGACTCATATTAATAATTCGGAAACATTTCAAATTCCTGGCGATTCCATACGCATCCGCCTCGAGCCATATATCCTAATCCTTTGTTAATCTTTGTTCTATACGGATGATACTCGCTCATTATCCTTCGCTTCCATTTTCGTCGTATCTTGTGCGTGCAAAGCCTCGACTAATTCTTTCTGCCTTTGAGAAGTCGCCGTTTGAGCATAGATGCCGGCCAAATGAATTTGATTATATGAAGATTTGCGGCTTGGGGCCTGCGGATTTGGGTCAATTCAATTTTCGGAACACTTTGATGTATTATTCTTTCGCGAGTTGATGAAAGGGATTCTGGGGATCAGGATATATGAGGCGAGGGAAAGGATAGTGATGAATTAGAGAATTATCAATTATTGAAGCAAGATGGATCCAAACTCTTGTGGACATACAATTTTAAACTTGCTTCTGCGTGGCCTAATGTATCTTCACCAATATGTGAGATGATGTTTTGTAGATTCCTGAATACTATTATGAATAATATTGAAATTATTAGTGGCATCTTGGTGGCACTTGGCGGCAACGCAATAAACTTGATGTTATTCAGCTCACATTGTTTGATTGTTTCCATATTTATATGATAGCTGAGGTTGTCACCAATAGATGCCTTCGGCCCTTCCTGCTTCTTGAGGATTGGTGGCATATTTGACACAAACCATTGAATAATACTGGAGTTTTTTTCCAACACCAAATCGTTATTTTCAACACCTCGACACGTGTTTCGATCACCAAGTGATCATTTTCAAAGAGAAAGATTAAAACCAGTTTTAATCTTCCTAAAGATGATCACTTGGTGATCGAAACACATGTCGAGGGTTGAAAATAACGATTTGATGTTGTAATATTCATTACTACACCAAAGGTTCTAAACAGTGCATCGTAAGTACAAACCATTGAATATATATCAAACCAACCTTATTCCATCTTATTATATCGGGTACCTGATGGCCCATTCTCAGTCCAAGTTGACCATCATTTGCCTGCCTTGTAGTTTACATAAGGTCGTCCTATTATTCGGGTAGCACTGACACATGCAGATGATTCTTGTTTATTCAGCCGGAGGACCACGCTTAAGGATGAGTGCAGTGCATCAGTGCATCTAACCCAATCAGCATTATGTCTGGAACAGATAATTTCCCAGAACAAATAGTGTTGCAGAGAGTCAGTCGAATCCCCTATAGCTCGGTTTCGATGTACATCTCATCAGTGCAGGAAATATCAAACCCAAACAACAATATATCTGGAACAGATAGTTACACAGAACAACGATCTTGCAGATGTTTCTTGTTCATGCAGCAGGAGCACCACGCTGAGTAAATCAAATCACCTATGGATCGGTTTCCAGGTACCATCTCTCATCAGTGCAGGAAACATCAGACCTAAACAGCAGTATGTTTGAAACAAATAGTTACACCGAACAAATATTCTTGCAGATATTTCTTGCTCATCCAACAGGAGGACCACGCTGCAGTCAATGGAATCACCTATGTATCGGTTTCGAGGTACCATCTATCATTAGTGCAGGAAATATCAGACCCAAACAGAAGTATGTCTGGAACAGACAGTTACACAGAACAATATTCTTGCAGATGTTTCTTGTTTGTTCAGCAGGAGGACCACGCTGAAGTCAATCGAATCACTTATAGATTGGTTCCGATGTACCATCTCTAATCGATGCAAGAAAAATCAGAACCAAACAGCAGTATGTATGGAACTCGACTGACTTCAAAAAAAAAGCTTTGTTAACTAGCGACAGCATTCTTATTATTTTTACGGGTATCTCCACCATCCCAGTAAATAATAATTCAAAACAGAATTCCAATTCAATAATTATCGAAAAACCTGATTCAATTCTTTCATCAACTATATGATCAAGGTTTTCACAACCGAGGTTTTAGTGTCACTATTTTCCAGGATTGTCTTCAAACCCGGAAAATAGTGACACTGAATTCTTTCATTATTCAATTGATCGATTATATCTTTGGCATCCTTCTTCATTTTTCTTTTGTACCTATGAGCCTGTCTCAACTACAAAATATAAGTTGTGTTATAGAACTGAACTAGTTAACTATGACCATGACTGTGATCATTACTATGACAATGAGCCTGACTAGCTGACGAGTTGATCAGTTCGTGTTCAATCTATTGACCAGATGACTATAACTATGAGTCTGACTAAACTACAAAATATGAGTTATGTTATAGAACTGAACCATTTGACTATGACCATGATTGTGATTATGACTATAACTATAACCCTGACCGATTGATCAGTTGCCTATGACTATACCAATGAGCCTGACCAGTTGATGAGTTTATCAGTTCGTGTGCGATCAATTGACCAAATGACTATAAATATGAGCCTGACTCAACTACAAAATATAAGTTATGCTATAGAACTGCACCAGGTTTGTGTATTCCTTCATACCAGTGTATCTTATTGTCACATTCAGTTGCGAAAATAACATTTGTCACGTGATGAACTTGTATTTATCACTTGCCTGCATTTGTATTCGATGCAGAACATCTCACTCTTTTTTCCATACCATCGTGCCCTCTTTGAAATTCCTTTCTCCGCATCGAACATTTCGAAATGTTTCCTGTCAATTTGCCGACGTTGAATCAGAGACGTCTTGGCACCGATAAGCATTTTTATTCCCTATGGGCATCCACTGCGATTTCTTCGAAGACTGAGGTTGACCTCTGTTCGCTGTCACCTCCAATATACCTTTCCTGACATTTTTCCGGAGCTTCTTCTGTGCTTTATACGGTGTGTGGTGTCGCCGGAATGGCATTCACATGCACCGTATTCCCTCAAGACGTTAAACCCATTTGCTCTTCATTTACTTCAATCAGAATCCTGGAACTTTATACCCCGGAGATATTAGTTTGACGTGCACTATATACTTCTACTGGAGTGAAAAATGATGTTGAAAATAACTCGCGAGTGGGGATTTTGAGGTATTTCTGCGGAACGTTTCATTTGCAGAGGCGCTATAAAATGAAACAGAGTATGAAACGGTGGATTTATGTTTCTTTTTCACAATGTTTTACAAATTTTGACTCTCGTTTAACGACTTTTTCAATTGGAAGGAAAATTCAATGTAATGTGATAGTTTGATATGTTTAAAACTGAAATGCCTGTGATGCATTCCCGTTTTTTGTCCGATTTGCCATTTTGCAAAAACAACTGATAAGAAATCTCAGGGTTAGTATATTAAAGAGGTTATGATAAAGAAAGGACTTTAAACAAAGAGGTACCGGAGGTAATGGGAATTTCCTTCATTGATGGAAAATTAATTTGATCATATTAATCGTTTTCATAGTCCCACAAAGTTGTTAATCAGGAACAATCCGTCAATTGTATTATAAATATTCCACTAATTTGATTTTTTTACTGAAATTTGGACAATATACAGGCCGTTTCTTGATCATGTGGTAACATATTCTAAACCGTAACAGAAACGAAGACATTTCATCACGAACACGATTAAATGGGAAGAAAGGTAACTGTCATCGGGCACAATATAGAATTTACGAAAGCTTTCGCTCTTACCGAGTTATACGGGGAAACTAAAAATGCAATTTTTCGTTTTTTTCGAATGGAATTATCATTTCGAAAAATATCAAAAAATGGAAAAAGGAAATGTTATTGTATTTGAAGTATACAATGACGATGTATTTAATATTCGATAAAACGTTTCGTGTCAACATGGCCACCATTAACTTTTCTTTTGAATACGGACATGTATTTTTCATCACATATACTGATAAAGCGATAAATTCACAATTTAAGGGTATATCACATTTGATATTTTTATAGCGTTTCATTTGAAATAACCAATATCATCATTGACAATAATCAAAAGAGAAAAATAATTCATTTTATCATGAACATTTGGTAAAAATGTAACCAATACGGCAAATCATGGCAATCTACATTTAATGCTCAAATTGACGACCTCTTTCTTGAATGCACAATTTCTGTGGCAATTTTCAAGCATAAGAGGTGATAAAATTGTTTGAGATGGTCGATATCTTTACTTTGTTTCGAAAAAACTTTATTCTTTATGTTTCCCCAGACAATAAATCTGAAGGAGTAAGATCTGGGGATAGAGCTGCCCAGTTAATTGGTCCATTGTTTCCAATCCATTTTATTGGGAATATTTCATCTAAAAGTTCCCTTACTATTGCTGCGCCGTCCTGTTGGAAATACTGTATTTCATGGCGGATATTCAGTGGCAAGATACATTTCACTATTCAAATGATCATCTTAAAGGGCCAAGGATATTTGATCCTACCATTCCCAACCAAACATTTATTCCCAACCTTTCTTGGAAATTGGTTTCCCTATGTAAATGTTCCTTTGTACTATTCCGCATATAATGGATATCTCTGGTAAACCAACCACTGTTGTTGAATTTCGATTCATCCGTCTGTAACGGTTTAAATTTCTGAATTCAGAAGAATCAGTAGAGCCGCCCTGTAGGTTCGTTATTTTATCAGCTTATTGCTGGGATGGTGGGTTGTTTAGTAAGCAGTAAACCGAGGAGATTTGCACGGTCAGGATTTAAAAACGATTCAGATTAGTATCTATCGTAAGGCCAACACAAAAGCAAGGTTCTAGCAAGGGACTGTCCGAAACCTAAAAACATCTAAGGTCAGTCAAATTGATCAATTCAATATTTTCATTTCCTATTCTTGAAATATCGGTAGAGGATTCCATAACACATGTTTTCAGGTTTTTTGGACAACAATAATAAGATCACCTATGAAAGATTCACGTCGAGCACTGTCAGACCTTTTATTTCATTTTGTGAAGCTTGTATTGAACTCTTCAACAATATATTTTGAGTGACTTAAAATGATCGGATAAGTGTTTTTA
The DNA here is from genome assembly GCF_025532065.1 of Leptinotarsa decemlineata. Lineage (NCBI taxonomy): Eukaryota > Metazoa > Arthropoda > Insecta > Coleoptera > Chrysomelidae > Leptinotarsa > Leptinotarsa decemlineata. The sequence goes on from NW_027412684.1 coordinate 11,331,384, forward strand.
CAGTTATTTCTTCTACAAACACGTGTTTTATGAAAAATCTTCGAAGCAGCTACCAAACAATTCTTCATGCATGTACTCCAATTTGAATAGCACAGTACAACATTTTATTCACCTAAACACTAACCTAAAATACCCCTCAGTTTCCCCACCGTCTTGTAATATTTAGGTTTTTATTGAGCAGAACACATTCATATAACGATGTTTTCCGACTTAGGCCTTCAACAAGCGCTGTCAAAAATACGGCCATATTTCAGTCTCTAATCACGAACCAATGAAAGAAGTACGGGGCTCGAAGAGTAATAAATCAAACAATTTGCTGGAAACCCACCCTCGAAGGGGGTGGCATCTCCCCGACGCACACGTACACGGATAGATCACGTCGTCACGACGCTCGAGGCGCCCAAGGACGCTGCAACAGCTAACTCGATGGCAAACAATATTTGCTAGATTAAAAACGGAAACGTCAGCAGCCGGAAGCTGATAGGGCCGTGACAGGTGTCTGTTGGGGATTACCCCATTGTGGGGAGCCTTTTGTTGGGATATTTTAATAAGAAACCGTTCATTGTGCTCGTGTTTGAATACACTTTGCGGGAACAGGTGATGGAATGTACCGCTGGATCTGTGAAAAGCTCCTCGCCTGATGAATGTTGCGTTACTCGCTGACTTCTTGTTTGTATCGCCTCGAAAATAGGAAATGCTTTTCGATGTTCATTATGGCATGTGTCGTGATGGATGGTTTTTCGGGTTTCTCCATTTTTTTAAGAAAGAAGTAAGGAAGCGAATAAGGAGTAACTTTAGTAGAGATTATATTCCACAATTCTTATGAACGAAAAAGTTTAAGGCTAGGCGGTTTTTTTTGGTTTCACAGCAATTGCATGCACTGGAACTGGAACTGAATATTTGAACTGAAAAATTCGTAGGCTGATAAGAAATAAAAAATTTCTCCATACCATTTTCATAATATGATTTGTCTTTAGCCACAAAATAGGCCTCAGTTTCGAAAATTACCTCTACATCGGCACTGAATGTCTTTCCAGCAAGCAGTCTCTCAAGATCTGAGAGCAGAAAAAAGTTGCTGGGGCCAGATCTGGAGAATACGGTGGATGCGGAAAAAATTCGGAGTCAAAATCATGCAATTTTGCCATCGTTTTCATTGATTTATGGCACAATGCATTCTCTTCAAATGGTGCCTTTTTCCGCGATTTTGTCCTTCCAACGCTCCAAGAACGCTATGTTATAGTCGCTATTGATAGATTTCCCTTTTCGAAATAGTCGATGGATATTATACCAGGCGCATCCCGAAATACTGATACTTTAAATTTGCCAGCTGACTATTGCGTCTTTGCACGCTTTGGAGTAGGTTCACCATGTGCAGTTCCCTCAGGAGACAGTTGTTTTGATTCTGGTGTGAGATAATGGGGCCATATTTCATCCATATCGACGCATAAATTAGTTTTTTTTGTGAAACAGAATCATCAAATCGTTATTGTTTTTGGTGGATTGTGAACTCGCGCGGCACCCACTTCGAAGAGATCTTCTGTTTGTAGAGGGGGGTGTCTGTACAAATTGAAAGCTCAAATAAATAACGAGATGCTCGATAGGAAAGTGAATACTTGTTTCGAGATATAAATTTGGTGTGAGGGTACATATATACATACATTGAAGGAGTTAAACAAAAACATAGAATGAAGAACATATAAAGGTATTCGACTACGAACATATTCAATCGTGAATGTAATTAAACATGTACAACTATTATAATTTGTCATTATACTTGAAATAAGATAAAATAAAAATACAAACACTATAATACAATACAAGGACACAGTCAAGGATTATTTAGCTTTCAACTAGTTCTGTTCAATATAACATATTAATCGTTTGTATACCTGTTTGATAAGTGTGAAACACAGATGTGTTCAATTTTCATATTATTTGAAATCAAATTATGAAAACAAATAGTATAATACATTACCACAATTTTCAACTTAGCGACTTTTAAACAGTTCAGTTCAATACAATATATAAATAATATGTATACCTTTTTGCTAACAGTGATACATCGGTATTTAAACATTTTTCAATTTTCATTTTCCTTCGATTATTTCAGTGACTACAATTCTAGGCGTTTTCAGAATGTATTTTTTTAATTCTTTCTTGAAAGTAAAAATATTTTTGATGTCGGTTATTAATTTGGAAATAGAATTATATACTTTGGGTGCAATGTATCTACATGACCTTCGACCAAACGATTTAGCCATGTGAAGTACTCTGTTGATTTTTCTAGCGAGTTTCGTAATGGTGAGTAGGTAGCTGTACCTGATTCCGTGAAGTATGATATTTCAAACCAGTTTTCAGATAGTACAATTGCCTTGGATCAAGGATATAACTTTCACTAAAAAGCTGGTCTGAAGGTTATCTGTTGTTTTTAACAGCATTATTCTCAGAAATCTTTTTTGAATGGTTTCCAGAGGCTTAAGGTACGTTCTCAATGCGTCGCTCCATCCCAAAATACCATATCTCACATAACTTTCTACTAAGGCGTGGTACAGGGTTTTCAGCTGGTCATATTTCAGTATTTTTTTCAAATATTTGAATCTGTATAGTATTGTCTGTAGTTTTTTAATAATACACGTGAATGACAATTAAAGAAGACGCCCAAATATTTGATTTTTTCTACTGGTTGAATTTTGTTGGGTATACCTTGAATGTAGACCTCTAAATTGTTTTGATTTGTTGCACGTGAATGTCATGTAATTGGTTTTTTCTAAATTTACTGTAAGGAGTTTGTGTTCTAACCAGGTTTTAATACGACCAAAGCCTTTTTCTGCTTTTTCCTTAAGAGAAATCCAGCTCTCGCCTTCATATAATATGGCTGTGTCATCAGCAAATCCTATAATATCCCCACCACTCTCTAGCGCAAATAAGCCATTCATATATATACTAAAAAGGATAGGACCTAGAACGATTCCTTGTGGTACACCATACTCGGTATCTTCTTCGGTATTCAGTATGTTGTCAATTCTTACTACTTGCTTCCTCTTTGAGAGATAACTTTCGGATAATTTCAGTGAATTTCCCTGGACGCCAATGTCTTCTAAAGAATTCAAGAGTAAGGGATGGCTTCCAGTGTCGAAGACATTTCTTTGATATCTTTAGAGCCTCAGCTATCTCAATCAACTTCACTTTGCGGTCACCCAAATTTATTTCTTGGATTTTTTTATGTTCTCGTTGGTAATATTCCCTCTGGAGCTTCGTCCTCGGTGCTCATTTCATCTCGTTCAAATTTAGCAAACCACTACTCAATGGTGCAAAATCCGAATAATGTTCAAACCAAGCCATGGCTTTAACAGTATTTCTTTCCACCAAAAATCAATTTTTTCTATCTTCTTTGAACTAACAGAAGAAGCTTCACTCAAAATGTTCTCAAAAACTGGTTATCCAAAAGATGTGAAATTTGTTCACGTGTCTGTTGTAGGTTAGGTTCAACTGACAATCTAATGGATTCAATACTAGTGGCACCATCTGTGTGTTTTCCTATAAACCTTTCGGCTCGCCTACTAATAAACATAAATGGGTGCTCATGACAAGTGCTATTTTTTTAAATGTTTTGGCAGGTAAGTATTATTCTCTCAATGGATTTATTTTCAGATATATCACAAAAAGCCGAGAATTTGAATTTTGAAACTGGGAAATCATTCTTGAAATGATATTTTTATGGAAAAGTCAATGTTTCTTGATGTCCTCTGAGTCTTCAACCTTCCCTTTATGACTTTCCAAAACTACTTTCCTCAACGAGAATTTTCTTCCTGCATCGAAATGACAATAAATTTATATAAGCTTGCCGGAGTCAACGCTTTTTATTAACTGAATTGCTGCATCTTGGTTAGCCCTGAGGAAATGGATAATAACAGTAACTCCATGTCTTCCTCTAGGAAAAACTTCCATTAAGTCGTTCGGGGAAGTAATATGGCGAGGAACAGTTGACGTTCGAGCTCAAAATGAGTTCAGGTGGATTATGCGTCTTTATGTTTCCTATATTAAATTTTGATCGTTATACAACGGGCGAGCTGTTTAATCATTTTGAAACAGGAGGATTTTAATGGATTATTCTGAAGTATTCGAACCCCTTGTGAAATTTTTTGGTTAATTGAATCATAACAGTAAATAAGACCAATGAATTCTTCTCATGAAATTCTTGAATTTACTTTTGACTAAAAAAATTTTTAACGCAGCATACTTTTCAACTTACTCAAAAGGGGGTGTGCTGATTCGGCTCTGTACCCAAATCTTTGACTTCTTCCAGAAATTTTTTCAGAAAAATCGAGGAAAAAAATGTTCATCTCATAGTTGCTTGTAATTCTTTTGTCACCTTCAGCAAATTTTCAAATGTCTCACAGAACCGATTTGATACTTCTGTAAATAATTGGAAAATTGTAGATTTTTATGACCGAAAATTTCGAAAGGATGAAAACTGATGAAAAAAACTTATTTCACGTTTATCATATGAATACAAACAAGATGATTCGTTACGCTGTAATTGCTATAGTTTAGGAAGTATTTATTAAAAAACTAGTTGAACTCGCATACTGGGAATTACTTTTTCGTATAATATTCGCAGCAAGTAACTCTTCAATATGTTTTTCCATAATGTTTTCATCAAGCTGTAATAGCCTATATGGCCTGAACGAAACAGGTTTGTCTGTCTTCGTTTCTATTTTCATTATAACTGGTACTAGTTTTGCATTCATTTAATGGTTTATAGTTGTTTTTACAAAAAATTTCCATCTTCTCTGATGAAAAACGAAATATTTCATCTACCGATACTTGATGGGAATCTGAAACGTAATCGAAAACACTTCAATGTGAGATTTTCACTAAACAGTTTTACAAAAAAGCAACACGTGTTTCGTCATACAATGGCTTCTTCACACGTTCGAAACATGTGTTGCGTTTTTGTAAAACTTTTTAGTGAAAATCTGACAATAGAGTATTCTTTGAATATATCGGAAAATTCAATACCACCTACTCAGAAGACTCAACTCTATTGCATTAGAAAGCGTCTATACATTTTCCACAAATGTACTAGACGGATAGAGATAATTCCACTTTTGCAATTCTTTGTCAGATTTTTTCCGACTTTCTCTACTCCTATCACTCCAGTTTCCTGAACATCACAATAACATCAATTTAAAATTTTTGTGAGAACTTGATTTAATACTACAGTTATTGACGGACCTGAAAATTCTTTAGGATCGACTATTTCGCGAAGTTGCAATTTTCAACAGACAGTCAATTTGATATGCAGATCATAACAATTGAGAAATGTCAGAGTTGTAAGATTCAAGAGCTATCTTTTCTGACAACTTTTTGATAATTTTTCCAAGGACTGGAAATAATGAAATTATATACGGAGTATAAAATAAGTACCTTAAAATATTCAAGTGACGTATTCCTGTGATAATTTTAAGATGAAAAGTCTCCATAAACTTGTGTCCGAAAATGCTTTCTTTTGGAGATACAGGGTGTTGAAATTGATTTTTTTTGTTTGTTTTATAAAATAACTTCCACAAAAAATAAGTCATTTGCGCAAAATTTGGTACCTATCTTGATTTATTGATTTCCATGTAACATCTAGAGGCCGCTACGTACGCAGTCATTATTCATCTGAAATTGCTCTAACTTTTTTGACAGTGAACTTTTGGTATTTTTCGTGGAAAAACTCAATGCCCACAACTTTTCCAAATAAAAATGATACTCTTTCTCAACAACGCTGATATTTAAAATTTCATATATTCATGCGTATCCTTTAGCTTCTAGGGCGCTAAATCAAGTTGCTGTGAACATGACAAAACCCAGGTAAGTGGTGTAATATGCATCGATATAGATGCAAATTGAGTTTTTCAATGAGAAGTACTAAAAATTTACTGTCAAAAAAGTTAGGGCCATTTGGAATAAATGATAACAGCGTACGCAGCTCCCTCTACATGTGACATGGAAATTAATACGAAATTATGATTTTCCACGTCAAATTAAATTTCGTGCAAATAACTTATTTTTTACAAAAGTTATTTTTGAAATCGAACAAAAAAAATCAGTTTCAACACCTTGTATCTCCGAAACGATACATTTCCGAATACAATTTTATAAAGACTTTTTTTTTATTTGTCTCAGGAATACGTCACTTGAGTATTTTAACGTACTTATATTACACCCTGTATAGAACATTTCCAGTATGTACTGAATAAACGTTAAAAAATGATGATTGGTATAAACGCCAGAAATTGCTTACTGAAACTTCAGCTATTCCTTTTATTTTTTACATTTCAATTTTTATTCGTTATTTCAGAGATTTCAAATCACATCATATCAGACAATGGAAGTCCGAACTAATGAAATTGTTTTAGAGTAGTTGTAGTAGTCACATTATTGGTTTCCAGTGATGGTTTTAAATGAGTTTCAAGAATAAAGTTGGTAATAAACAGTGCTAATACGAGTACAAGGAAAATCACCTGTTTTGAGACTTCTGCACGCTTCAACATCTAAGCTGTTCAAATTTAACGAAGTCCTTGTTATTTTCTATTCATCGACTCTTTACCGTATCTACAGAGAGACTCATTCATTAGAATTTCCTCTTTGAGGAAGTACATATTGATTGACTTGGTGTCATATATTTTCGAGAAAATAGTCAACTTTGGTTTTTTTATTAGTTCGGACTTTCATTGTCTAATATGATATAATGAACTACCTAATGAATGGTCGGTCGGTAGCCAAGCGGTTCGGCGTGGGTGATTTGTTCACTCACTCGAATTGACTGCCGTGTTGGTTGGTGGTTCAAGCCCTAGTTTGAACGATCGATATTCACTTGCTATCGTCCAACCACGTTAAAAGGTAAGAGCTCGTTAATCCTTAGCTCGCACGAGTTTTGACTTCTGAGGGTTGTCGTTCGCAGAAGTGCGACAGCCAGTTAACGGAAAAACAGATTTTAAACAGATTTTTTAAACCCAAAATCCACAAGAAGGATGTTTCGCTCAGACCGATCATTATCTCCAGAAATTCAGTCATCCAGAACTTGTCCAGATTTTTACTACCACTGCAAGAAAAAACATCATCTTTTGTGAAAAATTCACGACATTTTGTTGAACCACTATGGGTAATCGAAGTCAAAGAGCAGGATCAACTGATCGGTTTCGACGTGGAAAGCCTCTACACCAACATCCCTATCGAAGAAGCACTTTAAATCATACGGAGGAAGCTATCCGAAGATAGGGACCTGAAAGATAGAACAAACTTATCTATACAAGTAATCATGGAAGGATGCTGTGTACGAAACTGCAACTTCCAACTGAAGGACGGATTCTTTACTCAAGATGAGGGACTGCCAATGGGATCGTCACTTTCACCGGTCTGGTAGAGATACATGGACGACAACTTCATAATATGGAACCATGGTAATGCAGAACTAGACACCTTCCTGAAGCACATTAACAACGTGAATCCTTCCATCACTTTCACAATGGAAAAGGAAGTCCACAACGAATTGCCATTCTTAGACGTATTGGTAAAAAGGACCGACACTTAATGGGAAACATCTGAATATCGAAAACCCACTCACACAGGACAGTATCTGCACCAGAAATCAAACAACCATCAATCGACTAGGAGGGGAATCATCAAGACTCTACTAAACCGTGCTTTTGACCTCTGTAATACAAAGGAAGGTCTCGAAAAGGAACTATGCATCATCAAAAATGATCTTCAACGGAATGGCCACTCCAAAATGATCGTGGAACAGGACAGCAAGGACAGCTCCACTAGGAAGAGAAGCCGCCACAACCAGTACTTGTACTTTCTCACATCAGAGGATTATCGGAAAGGATGAGAAGGATTAGGTCCATGTATAACATCAGAACCTGTTTCAGATCTGGGAACACTCTCCGTAGCAGCCTCATGAAAACCAGGCCACCGAACGCAGACTGCGATTCCAAGAATTCCAAGATGTATGATTCTCTGCGAGTGCAGAGAATCATACATCGGTGAAACTAAGAGGCCATTGAAAGTTCGCATTGCCGAGCACAAGAAACACACACAGCGAGGAGAAATTAGCAAATCAGGAATATCAAAGCATGTTTGGACTCATCAACATCAAATCAAGTGGCCTCAAGCTGAAGTCATCCACAAGGAGGAACACTGGTTCAGGAGAAAATCCAAAGTAGGGGCATATACGATGTCCAACAAAGTATTTAGCAAAGCTAGCATAGAGATACGTAACATATAGAAACCTGAATTGAAGGAGTTATATTTTTGGGAGGGAAAGAAAGTGTATGGCTATCTACTACTCCATCTTGATACAAAAAAATGTGGGAATCTTCCAAAGAAAGGAAGGAAGTAATCACTTTCATAATAAGTAACTCTATACATGGATGTGTAGATCATGCAAAGAAGTAACTTTCAGACACAAACTGGAAGAAAGCCCTCCTGAAACAGCTACTTTCATGTAAACATTGAATTACACAAAAAAAATTCTTTCGAAACAAAAGAATATAGAAAGTATATAGAAACCTCTAATCAAGCGGAACACGACCATCTCCCGCCAAACAGTTAGCTTCCGCTAAAACCTATGAAGCGAAGAGAGGGAATAGGAGATAGGAGAAATCACTCGAATGACATATAGATAGTTAGATCTCGGAGGAATAAGTCCTGTTATCACCCGAATATGATTTTGGATACTAACAATCAAAACGTTGTGAAGTAACTTGATTTGGAATCTTTATTTTTAATTTTTATTTCTTGGTAATAAAGTTTTAATTTTCATCTCGTGTTAATAGTTAAATTTTTTTGATTTTTTGGTTGTTGCTTGTGTTTTATTTTATTGTGATATCAGTTTTTTGCTTGATAAAATTGTTATTTTGCAGCTAATCTCTTTTAATGTTTTACAGATTCTTTCAGGGATTTCGAATTAATTTATATCATATTAGACAATGGAAGTCCGAACTAATTAAATGCACTACGAAATATTGTTAACCACCTTCGAACAAACTTTTGTTTCGTTTATTTTGTTATTAGAGCTGTTATTAGAGCTGTTCATATCGACAGCTTATACATTCTTGGAAAATGGATTGACATTATGCATGTTATTGGATGCAGCCAGCTTCGCATGTCATATATCTAGTGACGTCACGCCGCCTTTTGCTGAACTGCTTCTTTGAGGCTCTCTTGTGAAGCATTGGATTTACTTGGATATGTTTTTTTTCATTTTAAGATTTAAAATGTAAATGAGCCTACTCACTAATAATCGTTTTTCTACCGGTTTACAAAAAAGTCCGCGATGGCATATGCATATCTTTCGAAGATAGCTTTCATTATCAATTTTCTCAAAATCTGAAATGTATACGATATTAATCCTTTTCAAATCAAATACGTTAGTTGCCATAAAGACTTCAGGTATGTAGTATTTTTCCTGGACTTATTTTATGTTCAGATACCCCGTTAATGTTCATTTTTAATACATATATAGGGAATCAATGAGTGACTTTTAGCCATAATTTTGTCTTTGACAGGTTGAAATAATTTTGTCAGCATTAATCAAATGAACAAAATGGCCAGAGAAGATAATTTTAGGGCTCTGAAATCCTGTTGATTAATAATGAGGGTACTTCACATCCCCTGGATTGCTTCAATTATTCAAAAACAATCTTAGATGTCAATAACATAAGTTTCAACTATTTGTCCATCATCACTGCTCTTCACAGAATGTAGGCATATTTGCTTTGCCACCCGTGCAAAGCCGGAGAGGGTCGCTAGTGTAATATAAGTATAAAAAATTGATGCAGTCAATTACTTCGAGTAACAAACTCCTTGAGATATCGATCCCTCAATGCCCTTCATATGCACCGAATATAAATGTAGGAACGTATTATAATTAAGGTGAACAAGGCCCAGGGGACTGGATCTGTTATTTTGCCCGAGGCGATGTTGAAATGGGAAATTGCTGTTTAAATAAATGTTTGTTCGCCCACGTTCACGAATATAACTAGAATTAGCATAGCTGACTTGGGTAAATATATATGGAGAGTAAAAAATGTTCCACTCAGTTATTTCTTGACAGGTAGAATAACTGTTTTATGGATTAAGTGATTATGACAACACTCATGAATTAATTTTCGTCGATGAGTGCTTTCTTATTTCACAGAATATTACATAGAATCATAATTTACATAATCATGAAATTTCAAACACAGAAATGTAAAAAGATTAATTCTTACTGTTGTTTCCTTGATAACTATCAAACTCGGAAATGCCAAATAAATCCTACTTTTAGTTGGGATAAACTTTTAATGACTTTTCCTTTGACAAATTATCAGTAACTATCTGAAACATTTTGTTTTTTATCTACAGGGTCGTATTTTCAATAAATAAAAGCAAACTAATAAAAGGATGTACAAATCAATATAACACTTACAGTAAATAGTATTTGAAATGTTGAGTGATAACGCTACGCTGTCACGGTTGAAGAAGGAATCAATTCTCAAAATCATATACAGTGATTTCAAAAACTTCACCTCACGATTTGATCTTCACAAACTTTATTTGAAAAATATATCACAACATGTTTCCCTAGCACAGTAGCTTTGTCAAGTGATTTGAACACTTCAAGTTGTTTCTTACACTACTATTGATATACTACAGGTAACCATAATTGGGACTTCCTCTAAAAAATTACCTCAACCTCTACCTGTACCTGTTCAATTATGATCATCTGAAGCATATTACCTCACATGTACATCAATAATAATTTTTTTTTCGGTTTTTAAGAAAACAAGTTCAATAATGGTGATCTATCCAAATCCAGTTGGTCATTTATTGCAATGTTTGAATTTTCAAGTTGAATTTCCATTGCTTCCAAATGATATAGTTTCAAACATTTATTTTCTATGTATGATTTTCCTCTAGAAGATGATTTGAATTTGTTTTCTTATTTACATAGCTCGCATGATGTTCCTGGATTCGATTCCTGAATGTTCTGACAGTTTGACCAATATATATCCTAAGACACGTTCCACAATTCAATTTGTATACTCCTGATTTCTCGAATTTGGATGTTTTGTCTTAATTATTTTCAACTAACTTTCCCAACGTATTACTTGTTCTATATGCCATTTCAATATCTCATATCTCGATTCTCTATGAAAAATCACTTATACATGTCAAGTATCATCACGATCGGTTGAGCGATGTAGAAGTTTATCACTTACCAACTAACGAACCAACCAACCAACCAACCAACCAACCAACATCCATTTTTATATACCATATTAGATAATGGAAGACCGAACTAATGAGATGCACCAAGAAACATTTTCAACTACCTTCGATCAAACATGTGCGTGATGTAATATTCATCGACTATCTTGAGAAGGGAAATACCATCAACAGTGAATATTATATAGCGTTGTTGGAGAGTTTGGAGACCAAAATTGTGGAAAAATGACTCCATTTAAAGAATGAGGCCAACACAAAACGTTCCACAAAAGTGATATTGAAACATTAGAGCAGCACATTTTCTTTCGTAGGTAAAGGACTTTTCAGTCCGGGTGTGCTTGCAAAATAAAAATATTGCAATTGCAATTCGACCTTCCTTTGTGTATTTTGAACTTTCGAAATCCATAACAATTTTTATATTTTTCGTAATTGTGGAAGGGGAAGTATCCAAAAAAAGGTCGGCGGAAGCTCTGATTTTTTCCACAAAAAAATACTTCGTTTCTTGAATAATAATAATATTGGAAAGTGTTTTTTTTAATGTCTCAGTTCTTTGGTGTATTACATACTCATTTATATTATTTTATATGATCATACAAGGCGAATATAAAAACTATAATAATCGCTCTCTGGACAGTAAATAGAAGTCAAAAAAGTAATAAATCCACTTCGAAATTTATGCTTTATATTTCATAGGTACAATTCTCAGATTTTGAGAACTGTACCTACAAAAATTATGTGTATTTTCATATATCCATATCGACACAATTCAATGGGTAACCAAATGTGAGGGTGCAGGACCGTAATGAAAATGAATACCAGGGGAGGAGGGAATCCAAATTTTCCCAAACTCACCAGCAAAATTTCCCAACTTTCGAAAAAATGAAAGCCGAGGGATTAGTTACTACTATAATATATTAATTTTCTTACTTAGCTATCCAAAGATTGGCTGAATGCTTATGCCCGTTAGGGTATGCAGAAACAAAAATAAATTTTGGTAAGTATAAAAATAATAATGGGAATTATCCTACTTTGGACCAAGGTCCTTGGTCTTCCACCATATCTACCCTGTATAGGAATATTCAATATGAATGAAAAGAAACAACACTTAAATAATATTGTGCTTATTGTTTTCTACTATTATTTTTTTATCTTCACGGCCCGAAATTTCCCAACTTTTTCTAGTCGAAAAAACTGCGAAAAGTTGGGAATTTTGTAAAATTGTCACTTCAAAATTTGTCGACTGTTTGGGACTGTTCTCTAACTTGGGAGAAATTAAACTCTTCTGAAGTTTTCAAACATCTCAGAATTTCAAAGTATGGGATCTCCAAGTTATGCATGTTGGGAAATCCCAACCTTCTTCCGGTTTCCCTTTTCTTAATACCTCCCCCTTTATTTTCTCTCACTTTTATTTTTTTAATTTTCATTCATTTTTTCACTATTATTTTTTTCTATCTTCACGGCCCAAAATTTCCCAACTTTTTCCCAAGTCGAAAAAGCAGGGCCGTCGCCATCCCCCATGGCGACGGCCCTGTGAGAGTGTAATTATTTGCACTATATGCTCTTTTCCTGAATACAGAACTCCGTATAGTAATTAATCAATTAGTGTGTACGTTGTTTTTTTTGTAAGTATCCAAACTCAATTTTATTCTTCCGTGAAGCCGTTCCATTACCAAAAGAAGCGTGAAACCACCAACACGAAACCAAATCAAACCGCAACGCCATTATAAAGAGTTGCGATATTTCATTCGATCAATCTCAGCACCGGCATCGCAATAACCCGATACTGCGAAATCTCCACCACTTGTCTATTTATACGAGTCTCATGTATGGGGGAATTGATGCCGTTACAGAATTTAACTTCCTTTTAAATATTACTCCGAACAGCGGTTATGCTGAAATTGCGCTGTAAATTTGTTGAACGTTAAAGAGTTTTATGCGCGGACTCTGCAATTGAAAATTGATGGGATTTATGTTGGTTTCCGAAGTAAATAAATTTCTGATCAAGTAAGGTTTGGGCAAACTTCCAGACCAGAGTGATGCGATTCCATAACGTCAATAACTAAACGGTCGGTGTACCTTTATTTTACAACTGGCGATTTTCAGAGGTCCGTCATCATGATTATTAGATTACAATTAGCATCACCCCACTGGAATCAAAAACCAGTTTGTTGCCTACAGATCGCAGAAAACCATTGAATCAATATCATAATTGATTCATCTCCATTTTGAAATCAGAAGGATTTTCTTGCTCATGAATATAATAATAACTTTATTCAGTCAACAGTACAGAATGCAAATTATAAATACATTTTGAAATAATCAGTGAATGAATGAAACAGTAAACAGTAAGTACCCAAGTACTTGTTTCGTTATAACAATAAACATACAGCAAGCGCCAAACGTGTTGGCGAGCCCGCTACAGTTTTTGACATACAGGGGCGTATCATTACTTATCTTCCAATGCGGCTGACGTTTGGCATTGTCTGAATAATTTGTGTTGTTTCTAAAAAAAGGTCATCGCCTAACAAAAAAAACAGTCATCAAGAGTGTATCATTACATAACATTCCAGCGAACTGTACCTATTTATAATACTGAATGAAATATAAAAAAAATACAAAGAAGTCATGTTCCATTTGCCACCCTAATCAAAACTGATTATAGGTACGACATTGGCCGGCATGGGGCTCGCTCATCGTAATCCAATAGGAATTTATGTAGTTGTAGTTTGCGCGATCGCTCGCCATCATGTTTGGCGCTTGCTATACATGAAGTTTAAATAGGTCTTCAAAAATTATAATGATTTTTCAATAAAGTAATATAATGAAATAAAATAACAGGTACGTATATGAAAGTTATAATGAAAATAAAAATAAATAAAGTTTCAGTTCAGCAATTGTACAAAATATCTGCCATGTTCTAGTATATATATCCCCAGCTTTTTTTGAACAGATGCTTATTATTTATTCATTTTATTGTTTCAGGTACAAAATTATAAAATTCATTAATTTTTTTTCAAACATTTATTTTTTTAGCTAGGGATGGGTGAGTACATTTCCATTTCATGTAATATATTTGTGTTCTGACTTAGCTGGTTTTGAGTTACAGAAATGAAATCTGACGTTTACACATAGTCCAGTTCCAAACAATTTTGAATCTTCATACAGGCTATCGAAGGAAAATATCAGAGGTTAGTTAGGAACCAGCAGGATGAATCTTTTTTCGATTATTTTCAAAGAATTCAAATGTATTCTAAATGCGTTTCGCCAAACCGTAATAGTGTATTTCAAATGACTTTCAACAAGAGAACAATACAGTTTTTTCAATTTGGTGGTGGGCAAACATTTTTGAAGAATTTTGAATTGATGAATAATTTTACACAGTTTTTCAATAATGAAGTTGATAGGAGACTTCCATTTCAAATTATTATCGATATAACACCTAGATATTTAATGCTTCTTACAGATTCGAAATATAATGTTTATTCAGGTAAGTTGACTAAAATTTGATGGAATGGTTCATCTCCGGATTCATTGCATTTTTCTCCGGATTGACAGTTGAGAATATTTAGCAATACCAGTCATTTATGGAAGTACATTTTTTCCAAACACATCGTTGACATTAAGGTTGAAAAGAACAGGACCAAGAACAGTACCTTGAAGTACACCACATCTGATATATTGCGGTTCACTCAGGTCATCAGCTATTTTTACTACTCATTTTTCTCTTTCTGAATAACAACTTAGAATATTGAGATATTTTTCCCAAATTCCTTTCCTTTCTAATGTTTATATGAATATAGGGTGGCTCACAGTATCAAAGGCCTAGTTAAGGTCAATGAAGAGACATAAACAATGATTTTCATTTTCGAAGAAAGATTAAAGTGATTTTCCTCTTGAAGATGATCACTTGGTGATCGAAACACGTGTCGAGGTGTTCAAATAACGTTTTGTTGTTGGAAAAAACTACATTGATATTCATTTCTACACAAAAGGTTCCAAATAGTGTATCACAAGTATATTGAATGACCTTTAAAACTTTATGTTTTTGTCACATTTCGATTCTGAATACTGGAAGCCTTATGGCATTGTTTGGGCAAATTTCCAGACCCACAATGCAATCTCGCGACCCCAATAACTTCAGAAACAGGCGGCCGGAGTCTGATTCTGGAAAAATTACAATTCACTAAATTCCAACTTGTGCTTCCAGCACTCTGTCTTGGTGTCTAACAAATAATTGCGATAAAATCGTCCAGATCTCATACTTCAAGACATTCAACGAATTTCAACGGATTTTCGTTTCCGACACTGAAATGCCATTTAACTTTGCTATCGCACTTTACCAGGGCGAATAAAATTTGGAAATCTGGTTTAGATCTACAACAAAATATTCGTGAACTGACTTCATGGAAGAACATATGACTTCGTAGAATTTTATTTTGATAAGAATTTCATTAACTTATTGGTAGAATTATTTTGAATTCCCACTATGAGAGGTTAACGAAACCTCGACACGTGTTTCACTATACAATAGCTTTCCCAAGCTATTGTAAAGGGATGTTTTTGGAATATAAAATGTTTCAATCTGAAAGTAGTTAACGCAATTCTGCTTGATAAAGCTCTCGTATCGCTGAACACGTGTCAAGGTTTTGTTAACCTTTTATAGTAAATATCATAATAAATCTTATTAGTGATTTTTAATATGTTTCTTTGAATTTCTGGCAACTCATTATACAGAAAACCATGTATTTAATGATATAAAAATAAACAGAAACAGAATAGATATACAGGAACTTAAAGGGTATTAATGGCGATCGGGGAAAAATATAACTATTATAGGCAGCACATAATTCTTTTTCATAAAAATCTGGAATTGATATGAATTGGGTGACATGTGATATTATCATCAGTAGTGATATATGTTTTCAGATTTGAGAGTTTTCGAAGAGAATTTTTTTACATAACATCATATGTTCCCATACTTCTTTCTTTAAAGCATCCTTCACCGGATATTTTTATATATGGTTTTCCAACAGGGACTTCAGAGCTTTGACAGTTGATAACACTCATCTTGTTGAAGCTACATCTGTCAAATTAGTTGTCATTCATTCACTCTGTTTTGCCAAATCACCATGAAGAGATATAGCATTCAACAGCACGTGCAAATTTGTGATGCACTGTTCGGAACCTTTGGTGTAGTAATGAATATTACTGGAGTTTTTTCCCAACAACAAATCGTTATTTTTAACACCTTGACACGTGTTTCGATCACCAAGTGATCCATCTACAAGACGAAGATTAAACTGGAAAAACTTGCAAAGCTAACCCTATTTATACTATACGGGTATACCATACAGGTCCCAGAACCCGTTACCAAAGATGATTGCCGAAATAAAAGACGTCATACTTACCCCTCAACTGAAAAGAAACTTACAAGTTTGGAACCCAACGGTGTCGAAACTATATTGCCTCCTAAAAATCCACAAACCGGGAAAATCAATGCGCCCCATCATGTCAGCTATTGGAGCTCCTACCTACCAAATAGCAAAGTGCCTCACCGAGGAATTTGATAGCTTGTCTATTGCGGAATCAGGTTTTAGTATAAAAAACTCTTTAGAGTTCATACTGTGAACATAGAGAACATACAGAAAACATCGTTCTGCAAGAGGGTGAGATTTTGGTTTCTTTTGATGTTAGTTATTTATTACCTAGCGTCCCAATTCCACAGACTTTGCAATACCTCAGGGAATTACTAGAGAAAAATAATTTCAATAATAACGAAATCGATGAATTCGTTGTGTACGGAACAAAATCGGTTCCAGGTAGAAGGTCAGGAAGGAATGGCCATGGGTAACCCCTTGTCCCCCTTCCTGGCACACCTGTTCATGCGCAGATTCGAAACCAAAGAAAAGTCAAAGTATTTTTCTAGGATTTGGGTGAGGTATGTAGAAGATATTTTCGCGATATTTGATACCAAAATATCAAATATTGAGGACTTTGTTTTCTTTTCAAATAAAAGATGTCCATCAATAAAATTCACGAATGAGTTAGAAAATAAAGAGGACAATTAACATTTCTTGACGTTTTGGTAATGAGGAACCAATATGGAGGGTTAGAATACGATATGTTTAAAAAAATAACAAGCATGTACAGGTATATTCTTAACAGTTCACATCACTGTGTACAGCACAAACGTGCTGGGTTGAATTTTTTAGTGCATCGTCTTTTGACTTTCCTTTTAACACGTGAGAGGTTCACAAAAGAAAAACGTACAATACAGAAAATAGCAGCCACTAACGGTTTCTCGAGGAGTATTGTAGATGACATAATAAGGAAGAAGAAGTTTAGGTTGTGAATGAACGAAATCTCGACTTTCAGAAAAGACAAAAACCCAGATAAATATATCTCAGTTCCATACCACCAATACACGAAGAACTTTGGAAAGATTTTCAAGGAACTAGTTATGAAGGTGGTTTTTAAAACGAGTCAAACATTACAGAGCCTTTTGGAAAGTCAAAAAGACAAAGTCAAGGATTCGAAAAAGTCTGGAATTTACGAAATTGAATATAAGGACTGCGATGCAAAATGTAATGGACAGACAAAAAGATCTATCAAAGTAAGATATAAGGAACACTTAGCACACTTAAAATATGGAAGACTGAAAAATCAGCAGTCGACCATGATATTTTGCAACAAAACCATTCCATAGACTTCAGTTCATCATTAAGATTAGTTAGAAAAGTTAACAACAGGCAAATAGATGCCTATGAGAGTGTAGAAATAAGTGAACATAATAATATTATGAATAATAATATTAGAAGTACTGTAAAATCAATAGATGAGGCAAATTGAAAAATTAATTCAAGACACCAATGGTATGGTATACCTGTATGTATTGTACACCTGTATGGTATAGTATAAATAGGGTTAGCTTTGCAAGTTTTTCCAGTTTGATTTTCCTCTTGAAGATAATCACTTTGGTGATTAATACGTGCCGAGGTGTTGAAAATAACAGGTGCAAATAATTAAATTGTTTTATCAAAATGGGTGTTCTGTTCGAGCAACGTATCGCCATATGGTCGTCATAATCGTCCTACCGAGGGAACTATTCGCAATGTGGAGAATAAATTTGAGTTCACTGGTTCAGTGAATGATGCACCAATACCCATATGTCAGGGAAACGCACGATATACCAAAAACATCGCCACTGTCTCTGAGAGTGTGCGGAAGTCTCCCAGGCAGTCGATTTCGCGTTGCTCTCGAGAACTCAGCCTTTCGCAGACCACAACTTGGTAAATTTCACGTCATTATTCAGGCCTACTCCCGTACAAATTTCAACTGACTCAGGAACTGAAGATAAACTGATTAACGGAAAAACAGATTTTAAACAGAAACGACCATAAACAACGACGTGTGTTCGCTGAATGTGTTCTGGGGCAGTTGGCTACTGACCTTTACTTTTTGATATCTGAACAATATGGAAAATATAAAACCTTTTAATCGAGGTTGTGTTTGAAAGCAGCTCTCATAGCTGAACTCCGACTTTTCATCATTTCTGTGTAGGTAATATTATTCAATTTGAATTTGACACACCATTATCATTATCATCATTACTTTTATAGTGTAGGAGGTGCCATTTCCGTTCAAACGCCTATGGTGTGTACATATCCCGTATTTAAAGTTGATATCAAGTATTGATACGGCTGAAGAAACTACTAATCTGTGTCCCTGCTCTCCAGCTAATGAAATTTCCTATACCCAGCCGCATAGTATTGAAAAAAATTGAATGTTGGTCGTTCCTTTAAACGACTCTGTACAAGTAGCCTTATATAGAAGGCTACTACATTTTTTTGGAACTACAATCAAAAACTACATTGCGAGTGAAAATTATGGAGGGTGGAAAAACGACTCCAGCTGAATAATTTTCAGTATCTCAACCTTCTTTCTCTTCTCTCCTCATTTATTATTTTTTACTTATTAGTCAGTAGGCTATGCTAGGAAGTAAACGAATCTAAAGCATATGAACTTGAAACGTTCAAGCCAGTCTCAATATACCTACACAGTGGGTGTAGGTATATCGAGACACAGGCAATACAACTGAAAGAGTCGACCTTCAATTTTGGATCGGGCACACTTGCAGACCGGTTTCGGGTCATTAGCCACTCGTCAGTGCAAGATAGTGACCATAATCGACCTAAAGTCAGTGATATTCCATAATTGAAAATCGACTCTTTCAGTTGTATTGCCAATTGCATATGCAGGAAATTTTCTGTGAAGATTCCTGCACTGACGCCTGTCGGATATAATCCAACGCCCTTCGTGGTATTAGCCAGAATAGTTGTTTTCTGATAGGCGTCAGTCCATTAAACCTACTGTGTAGGTATATCGAGACTGGCTGGAAAGTTCATTTGCTTTAGATTCATTATTTTTCATTCTTATTTTTTTACTCCTGGTACTCTGCCTTTTCTCCATTTTCTGACATTTCATTTGTGTCTCATGTACTATTACTTTTTTTTGCCACATCTCAGTTTGCTAATACTAGTTTGTTTTCTATCTCACACCCTATACTTTTCCTTAACCCAACTTTCCTCTGGCACCTTCTCCTTTTTCCATCTCTGAATTCGTATTCAAAAAACAGTATGGAAATCTCACACTGAAGTATGTTTTTTGAATACGTTATAATGGATTATCATCCAGTATCGGTCAGGTGTATCGTATATCTGAATTCACCACCGTCTATTTTATCACAGTAAAGATTTCCAATTTGACATTTTGACAATCATTGGAAATAAGAATGTTTTTTTATATGACCTGCTACAAACATTATGTATCGTAGTTGAATAAATTATCTATCTATCTATCTAGTATATGAAAACGTTCAATGAATGCGTTATTGATTTTCATCATTATTGCCATCACTTAACTATGAATCTAGTTTGAAAGTGTAGCGCTGGGGCTTTGAATATCAGGGGAAAAAATAAACAAATCATTACACAAAATAAGTCAAGCTTTATTTCACAGATTCATTCAATACATTATGTAAGTAGAGCAGACGACTTATGAGAAGCAAGTATATTTTTTCAACATTACAGTTCGAAAGCTCACAAATTGAACAATGGTAAAAAGCCGTTATCGATTCAAATATTATAATACACTGCTCAAAAGATATGTATGTAACATTTTACTTTATACATATTTATAGGGATAATTAACAAAATATTATTTACAATTTCAATTCTAGGATAACTATTTCAGGGAAAATCTGAAAATGCACTTGTTTTGATAGATGGGTATTCAGTTTGAAGAAGCGATATTTCCATAAGAAAGGCTCTTGAAAGTCCCCAAGAGAAAGGTTTCGATACAACTTGACAAAAAGTAAAGGAATATTTGCAACATACGTTGTAGTTCCCGAAAATTAGTGAAAAACTGTTGTACAAATTCCTATTCAAAAAGCACTCCAAAGTGAGATTTCTACCTTACAATTCACAAAACCGCGACACATGTTTCGCTTCACAGTAGCATCTTCAGGGATCACAATGCAGACAAAACAATTTTTCTGTCATTCTTTCATAATAATTTGAATCCTAATGACTTGCGATCATTACTTGACAAATTTCTACATAATGAATTCATTACATAAACTATTTACTTTCCTAAAAAAAAATTCAACCAATTGAAGAATAATGAATACAAGTTTTACCTGGGACCTCATTTTACCCACTCTCAAGATTGATCCTACTCAATAATTTCCTCATTGCGATCTAAATTCATTGAAGGGAAAAGAATTCAAATATATTTGAATGACCAATAATCCTGAATTGCTGAAGCTTACTGATTTCTAAGCATTCCAAAATATTCAGTTTTAAACCTTTTTCTTCCAAATGTAATAGGCCACAATCGTGATTGAACTCGTACATCTCTGTCAGAAGACGGTTTGCAAATGTTGAATTGGTATTCTCATTCAGAAACTACTTTCATGCTCTTTTATTATTTTGAAGAAAGATTTGACCAATATAAAATTCAGGAGAAGAACCATAAGTCAACAAATATCCTCTCGATCTAACCGGCACTGGAGTTTTGTCTTCATTGTTTTTGATGAATTTACTCAAATAACTATTTGTTT
This sequence comes from Leptinotarsa decemlineata, assembly GCF_025532065.1. NCBI lineage: Eukaryota > Metazoa > Arthropoda > Insecta > Coleoptera > Chrysomelidae > Leptinotarsa > Leptinotarsa decemlineata. The sequence continues at coordinate 11,352,766 of NW_027412684.1, forward strand.
TGTAAGCTACGTCCAGTTCTCTGTTCAAAAAACACACTGACTCTTACTTAGCGAAGTAAGTTAGAGTCAGGTACTGTTGACTATCATTCTTTGAAACTAAATAGACCTGGTTCAGAGCTTGTTTCTGCATTGTTTCAGATTTGAGTTCTCGTCCTGTTCATATTGGTAATCATTTTCTCAAAGAGAATAAAAAGACATAGAAGTATTTTTTTTTCAATGAGAACACCAGTTCAACATTTGCAAACCATCATTTGAGTAGCTCGATTATGATGTATTGTATTCAAAAGAGAATGGTTCAAAACTTAACCTTTTCGTATTCTTAGAGATCAATAGATTTGAGAATTCGGGATAATTGCTCAATGACCAAATAGAGTTTTTCCTAGAAAAGTTAATATTTTATGAAATGATTTCATCAGATAGAAATTGAACAGGTAGTAACCGTCATTAGGATTCAAATTAATGCTAAAGCATGACAAAAAATGTGTTTAGTCAGTATTGTTACGCCTGAAGATGCTATTCTATAGCCAAACACAAGTCGCTGTTTTGTAAACTTTTGAGCAGATATCTCACATATTTTTTTTTTAATACGTTATAATGGATTTTCAATAATTATCGATCAGTTATATAATATTTTCATATACATTCATCGCACAAACTCTTTTCATTTTATACAGTAGTATACAATGTGTCCAAGATGAAAGGGGGTAGCATGGAAAAATCGGAAACAAAATCGGTTGAATTAAAAAAAAGTTGCCATTTCAAAGTTCATTGAACTGTCATTTCAAAATGTCGAAAATTCCAATTCATATTGAATATAGAATGAAAAAATAACTTCTGTCTGATTTCTACTGCCGGTCGTGACAATTGATAAACTCAGTAGAAATTGAACAAAAGTTATTTTTTTTATTCAATGATCGATTTTTTTTTCGGTCCGGATGAAAATTTGTGATTAGCGATAGTAATAGTAAACCAAATGTCAAATTGATAACCTGTTGAAGACATCCTCATGTATTGGCAACGAGGAAGTGTTTTTTATTTGTTGATATACTTTTGAGCAACTTCAGAAAATTCAGACGAGTTGTCGAATATCAGTTTTTCCGCATGTCTCCCAATATAATCGGAATTTACTCAACTTTGAAACGTCATTTAGATGAACTTCAAAACGGGGGAAATTTCCATAGTTCCATGGGTTTTGTATCTGTCACAGTTTCCGATTTTCCCGTTCTGTCGCTCCTCCTCTTGAACACGCAATATACTAGGGATATTTGAAGAGAAGAACACATATTATAGAGTCAGGCAAAGTTTCACAGCTTTTCACTTTGGCACACAATCTAACTCATCTTTTTCAAACTGAAAGAGAATACCCATTTCTTTGTTTCCAGATTTTTCTCGTGACTATTTGTAGAAATAATTACAAATCTAACTATCAGAATTGAGGAAAATATTGCTATTTCCCTTCATGTCTCAATATTGTCATAACCTTGTGTTTATGCCGATATCTATTCAACACGGTGGTCCCAGTTTATCGGCATTTTGATTAGAAAATCGTTGATGCTATAGCCTTATTCGCGTTTGTTTTCACACTCATTTCACTGATAAAAAGGAGGCCGCCGATGTCAGAGGCTGAATTGGTTTTTGCAATGAATTGTCACTTTATCACATTGAGAAAGATGTACTTGAATTGAAAAAATACTTAAAATAATCGTTTCATCAAACAAACCACCGCAAACAAGTTTCTGATTCCAAAAATGTGATGACGTGATGTATTTCAGTTAATGTAATCTTCAATGATGAGATAGAAACATATAGCATTCCTAATATTTCTCCAAATGAACAAAAAATAGTTTATGTATCCCATCAATATTGATGAGAACAGACAAAATATGAATTATCTATGATTTGATGAATCTGTCGGTATCCCACAGGGTTTTATTATCGGTTTTGTACTCATATCTAAAGCCGATGAGGTCGAATTTTGACACTGAATATTCTTTCTACTTCAGAAGCCATCACAAAGCAATGGTGGTTTGGTAATTTATTAAAAAGACCGTTCTCAATAGAATCATCTATTCAGTTAGAGTAATCATTATAAGTCTTCTTGACAAGTTATTAGATGAATACTGAATTGCCCTTTCAATACTGATCACAACATCTTCCAAAACTACATTCGAGGGACTAAAACCAAATTTCTAATTCTCATTCAAGAGTTCAAAAGACTGACTCGGAAGAGTTTCGAGAACGTTGATAACTTTTTTCGTTTCTTCAGGTTTTTAGTTTAATCAAGTCATTTTCTCAATGAATTTTGATTCAATTACAACGAACTTCCGAGCTATTTTTTTGAGAACTTCATATGCCTTCAACTCAAGCATACTCCGTTTACTATGAAGATTTTGTTATCACCCATATGTCAACTTGTAGATAATTAACTGAAATATATTCATAAATTGATTTTATTCGAAGGGGTATGATAACATTGTGTATACACTGTGTTCAAGACAAAGTAGAGCTATTTCACTGTTCTCGGGAACCGAGAAAATAGAGGTTGGATAATAAAGTGCCACTAATTGTGTAATTAGTACGACACTATTAGGAAAATTAAAATATCAAAAGAAAGTGGCTTCACAATGTTTCATGGTGAATTTTATCAGTTCGGACTTCCATTCTACTATGATTTGAAATTAAATTTTATTTGTTTTTTCATATATTTCGAATCATACTTGAATACTATTAGACAATGGGAGTCCAAACAAATATAATTCACCAAAAAATACTCAAGAAAGAACATATCCATCAAAATTTTCGGAGGTATGTTGTCAGCGGATGTTCCTGCAATTCGGGAACCCTTAGGTACCAGTCGAGATGATGGTAAACGACCAGATGGCATGTCTCTCATACCATGGAAATACGGTAAACCTGTGGTATGGGACTTTACTTGCGTTGACACGGTCGCGGCTTCCCATCTAGCCGAAAGTTCCAAGTCTGCTAGAACTGCAGCATTGTCTGGCGAGAAATTGAAAAAAAAAAAAATACCAAAATCTTGGAAACAACTATCTGTTTCATCCAGTAGAGGTTGGAACTTTTGGTGTTTATGGCCCGGAGTCTCTGTTATTCGTTCATGAACTCGGAAGGAGAATAGGCCAAGCAACGAAAGATCACCGTTCCACTTCTTTTTTGATAGAAAGAATTAGTATTGCTATTCAACGTGGCAATGCTGCTTCAGTTCTTAGAACTATTCCTCCTTCACATAATTTTGATGAGATCATGCATTGCCCTAAATTCAGTACGGAACTGAAACCTCTTCGAAACAAGCCGAGATATGTGGATATTCATCAGTCTCCTATCAAGGTTAATTCACAAGTGATTGATCCACTTTCTTCTTTTTCAGTGCGGTCAGTGGACTCAGGTCATTCTTGCATTCCTCGTAGAACTGGTACCCTTTCAGTGGAAGAGCTTCTTGAAGCAAGAGCCGAATCGATCCCTCTACGAAACCCTTCTTCACTTGGAAGGATCGATCGCAGCTTGAGAAATGGTTCTTATGGAGATTCTGTGAAACATGTTTTTCCTTACGAATCAGTAGATAGTTGTCCTGAAAATCTAGAGAAGAAAATTGGATTGGATAATTTAGGAAACACTTGCTACATGAATAGCATTTTACAAGTGTTGAACGAGAACGGGAATGTTTCCTACTCATTCATCAAACTCAAACAACTGTTCATGCAGCTGCAGTTTCGTAAGAAGGTATCATCTTTCCCTCCAACCGATTTCCTGGAGTCTTTGAAGTCCAACTAGATACTCGTTAGGACAACAAGAGGATTGTTCCGAATTCTTGGGGTTCTTGTTGAATACTCTTCGTGAGCAAAGCAATAGCAAAATCAATAATCCTGACCGCTCTGTACTGAATGATTCCGTACAACCCATCTCGTCTTGTGTTTGTAAATATTTTGCTGGAATAATCCTCACTTGTTTACTTTGTGGTAAATGTTCAAGAAGTACTGAAAACTTATGTGAATTTCTGGAACTTCATCTAGCTTTTCCTAATACGACTAATAACCAGTCCGTGCAAAGCTTATTGTTAAATCATCTGAAAATGGAATATTTAACAGGTGATGATCGACTGTATTGTCAAACATGCGCCAAACTAACTGACTGTTATAAGGAAACAAGTATAGCTGAGGCTTCAGTCAATCTGATAATAACACTGATGATTCTCAAACAAGACTCAACCTCTAACGGAAGCAAGAAACTCTTTGGAAGGTTCGAAATAGATGAACATTTCAACCTAGCAGACCACTATTATAATATTCATGCAGTCATTGTTCACTGTGGTTCTGGCGTTGAATTTGATCATTATTACGCCTTGGTCAAAGAAGAAACGGACTGGACTGATTTAAGTTTGACGATAGTCGTGTCACGAAGTGTTCTGGCGATACATTGAATCTATTGGAGCCTCTGGAGACACCCTACATTTTGTTTTATAAGAGAGAGGACATTGTTAGATCAAATTCTTCTGATGGTGTGGTTCTGCAGGTTTTTCCGGGTTTTCCTGCAGCTGAAAAAGCAAATGCGCCACTGGAATCAATGAAGTCGCCCCGGAGCGCCAATTAATTTTTATTGTGGTTTTTATTTTATTTTTATCGTTATTTATTGATAATTAGTTTGAGACATATTATATGGTAAAGAACATCTTGAATATACTTGATAATTATTGAAATGAATAAATAAAATGACTGGCTTATGAAGAAGCACTTTCTTTTGAGGAAGAAAAAAATTAACAACATAGTATTTGTGACATTTGCTTTCATTGCAAGAAGTACTTTTCAACGTTGAACTTCGAAAATGAAATATCCTATTAACATTTTTGAGATGAATAGAAAAAGCATTTCATTACAAAATTAACGAAAAGTACGTGAATTGATGAAAAATTCAAATTTCTGTAATTTCATGAAAAATCTAAGTAAATTTTGTATCTAACTTTAAGTTAGAAAATATTTCCATAGAAAACGTCATGGGGCCCCCCTAAATCGAAAAAAAATGCTCCGACGCCATAATTCAGAAACTAAAAGTCAACTCCTGTTTTTTTCTGATTGATTCTGCCATTTCTTGATGGAGCAATTGCATAAATTGGGTTTCGACTTTCTTCTTCATCCATCGTTTTCTCCAGATCCGCCCCCCAGCGACTTTTTGCAGTTCTCAGACCCGAAGAGAATACTCGTTGGAAAAAAATAGCGCCGATGGTAAGGTAATTGTCGAAACTGAGGTCTATTTTGAGGCTGAAGGCATAGAATACTATAGAAATGGTATAGAGAAATTGTATGACCCCTATAAACATTGTATCACCCTCGAAGGCGACTATATTGAGAAATGAAATCATCTTTTATACATTTTTTTTAATGTCACCCTACGACATTTTCAGCCCGACCTTTATATGAAGGACATATAACGAAAGAAATGGGGGATATCAATATCAAGTATGATGACAATAACAATCTTTATACTATGGCGACAGGCGGGTTGACTGTCCTTGTTTATCTTTCACTGCCTGAACCACTGTGCATGCTGTTTTTGGTGAATGCTTCGGCTTGGGATGTGGGGGTTGAGTAAACTGGCCATCGGGTGCCTGCTTCCACGTCGACCCGCTGGCTACGGGAATGACAAAATCACTTGTGGTTCAGTTATTCCCTAATTGAATAGCATCTCGACGATGGTTTGATCCTAAGGTGTGTGTTTACGTGCCGAGAGGATGAATGACACTGAGCCTATCAACTGTCTCTACGGAACCTTCGAGATACTGAGCGGCCTCTCGTCGTAGCATCGCCTTGTCACGGTAATGCGGAGCGCTGCCATGATTGACCTTCTCTCCCTAGCTACTCGTGGAACTTTTATGGATAAAGTCAACTTAAAAATTCTTCCTGACGCTGAGTCTACAGAGGAAATGGATGTCGAGCTTACGACTCCAACTGACTTCCCTGTAAATTCAGATCAGGAGCGAAAGCTTTTCAACTCTCCAACGCCTGATCCAATAACTGAACCTAAAAAAATAAGGTTTGTTGGTGCAGTCAGGAAACGACTGAGTCGTCTGCTCAAGAGCGGGGTACCTTATGAAACCGCCTTGCACCAAATTTTTGAGCGGCGTACGCAGAATCTGTCCCAGGTGGAGGAACAAACCCCCCATGAGCAGGTTAGCAAACGTTTGCGCTCAAGTGATGATTCACCAAAACCAAAGGCAAAAAAGCCCTGTGCGGTTAAACCAAAGGCATCTTCAGGTGTAGCCGACGTGCATAAACCTTCATATGGTTAAGGTTGTCACGGGTATCAAGGTGGAAATCTTGACTATCCAAATTTGTGCCTGCCCCGCAGGGAACCAAATCAGGTTTGGCAGAGCTCTTACCATCTGACCTGAAAGACAACTCCACATACAAACAGCTTCGTTAAGAAGCTGGGTTTATTTGGTCGAGTGTGAATAGGTGTGAGCCACAATAAACCCTTGCGGGTTTGAACCTAACCTAACCTTACCTAACTATGGCGACATCTAATCAGAAAATTGAACAGAGTCATTACAAAGACAGGCATCTCCAAAATACCTTGATTTCAATCCAGTTTTGTTATTGGAAAAGAAATATTGTGACACCAAAGTCGTAATGATTATGGAATTTCATAGACATACAGAAACTAATCTTCTAACGTAGGTACTAGTAACTAGCACTTTAATTTTTATTACTTATAATTGTTAAATTTGGAATGATTTCGAATATTTCGAATGGCCATTGGTCCATTCAGTATATTGAGTACCTAAACGAATTTCGCGAAACAAAGATGGACCAGAACAACTGATTTTTCTCCGAGAATTAATCATTTTGCCAAGTAGAAAAGTTTTTGGGAAGAACAGATATTTGGGTTTGAACTTGAAGAGAATCCGAATGCACTAAACAAATAGTAATCTCAATTTATTCTACTCAAGAATATGCTTTTACTTTTTTCGAATATTCTCTAAAGTTTTAATTTCTCAAATGATTCACTAGATAGCATCAATTTTCATGAATCTAACCTTTGCTTCATCATCGACTTTAACCAAAATCCCTACAGCCACCCCCCTTATCTTAGACACAGTGTATACAGCATTCGTTTCCGTTCGATTCCCTTTGCCCTTAACCCTATCATCAATTCAGCCAATCGAAGGCACGCCATCTTTATCAGTTATCGGTCTGAAACACTTGTGTTCAATCTGAATCCGATCGAATTTATGGAATTACCCTTAATGTCAAGTCATTACAGTATGTAGTTTATGGAGATTTGTGAGCGTCGTGACATCGTTGGGTTGTAGTCGCAGAGCTTCTCTGTAACTCTCTGCAGCTTCTCTGTATTTGCCGTTCAGGTGTAGAATCGCTCCCAGATTCGTGTGGCTTCTTGCGTCCTGAAAAAAAAGAGTAAACTTAATTGAAACGAGCAGAATGAATTGGGGTTTGTCGAAATTGATTATTTTGGTTTGTTTTATGTTGGGTAATGACAAAATCTGCTCGAAGATCTTTGTCCTCCTTTGCTAAAATTATAGGAAAAACTTTCAAGAGAGATGAATAGTTTTCAAGTTCAATAAAAACTCCCAACAAAGATGTGTAGATCATGCATGAACGTTTCTTTTAGATACAAACTGGAGAAAAAGTCCAACATTAACAACTACTTTTTTTCAAGAGGAAGATCAAACTTCCTCTTCCTCTTGAAGATGATCACTTGGTGATGGAAACATGTGTCGAGGTGTAAAAATGACGGTTTGATGTTGGAAAAAACTCCGGTTATATTCAATTCTGCTCTTGTTACGGTGACAATCCGTAAAAATATCCATGCGGTTAGCTGACTTGATCTCAGCTGCTAACTCGTTCTTAATGATGATAAAATACTCTGTCTTCAAACAAATTGCTTCTGATATAGTTCATGCCACATGGTCGTACGGTCAATAAGAAGTATTATCTTGAAGTTATGCGCCGCTTGCCAGAAGCAATACGGAGAAAACTTCCACAATGTGGAAAAATTAATTACTTTTGCATCACAATAATGCAACTGATCACTCATTATCGCTTGTTCGTAGTTTTTTGGACGAAAACAACACCGTGATCATGCCTTAGCCACCAGATTTGGCCCCTGTGACTTTTTCTTGTTCTCAAGAATGAAGGAATCTATGAAAGGACAGCGGTTTGCGACGATCGAGGGGATAAAAACTGAATTTCTGAGAGAGCTCAAGGACATATCAAAAAGAGCAAATCAGAACTGCATCGAGCATTGAAAAGAATGTTGACATAAGGGTATTATATCTGAACAGACCTCGTACTCATCACAATTCGCCAACACAGAATATCATTCAAATTTATCAGTCTTTCAAAAAATTACTTATAGTTTTGTGCTCAGTTACGCAATAATTCTGTTGGTTTTCATAGTTCATGAAAAATGTACAATTCATGAAAAGGCATTAAACCTATTTTCCACCTACGGATCTTCAGTTTATACAGTCCAATATATCGATCACCAGACACCAAATTCATCAAACTATGAAATAATTATTTGATGCAAGAATATGTACAAAATTTCGATCAATGAATGCATTCAAACTGATTTGAATAGTTTATTTGATTTATTCATTTTAGAGTTCTTTCAGTAAAATCTTCAGATATTATAGGCGTCTAAACCTGTGAATCAAATTGTTGAAAAAAACTGCTTGCTAAATTACCATCTCTCAATTTCTCAAAAAGTCATTATTATGCAAAACAGTTTAGATTCATCTGCCCAGAAAATCGCACAGTTGCCAAAAATTTCCTCAATATTTAGTATGCTTGAACGCTTCCACCGAATTCATAACGAATTGTTCCATTTCGAATTGAAACTCGAAACAAGTACTTGGAAATAATTACTTCCCCTTTCATCGAGTCACGATCGAGTTGTTTTGAATTACCTTTAATGAAATTTGTTTCGACAGACATGCAAATTTCCAAAGAATGGGTAATTATGGTGGTATGTCAGGCGATTTTGCGCCCTTTTGTGGATCATCATGCATAACGAATGATATTGCCAGGTTTTCTGTATTGTTGCACGCCTGATAATTTGAAATTTGAAATGTTGAATTGCATGTTGAGAATTTAGGTAATCTGGGACGGGAGAGGTAGTTTTTGGAGGAGGGGCGGATCATAATCCCGGACAGAAATTGAGAAACTGGTATTGTCATGGTCCACAGCCAAAATGACGGGACTATATTGTCTTGTCCATAGAGTGGTCACATTTCCGTTGAGCAAAGAAAGTTATATCTTGAAAAAATTATGAAGGAAAAAAATACTTCAAACACAGTGGATAGGTTGATTACGAAATGAAAATTACAGAAGTGTCGTTGTTATTTGAATCGAAATTCACCAATAAATTGGTCCGAACGTTCGATATATTGTAATTGAACGGTAGTCGAAAATTGGTCACCCTGTATATTGAATTACTGTTCGAAAAAGAACGAATCCAGTTATGAAACCACTCTTCATAACATATCGTTATACCGAAGGATTCTAAAGAACAACTGATCATAAAAGTTCTCAACATAGGAATATTTTAATATTGTTTAGGTGTTATTTATTCGTTATTTACAAAAAATGATATTTCGTATGGAATATTTCCACCAATATTGTGATTTCATTGGGAAATTTCAACAAAACGTATGTGTCAAAAATCCGTTTTTGTATGACTGTCATTGAAAGTGACATTTTTAATGGTTGTCAAGAGTATTAAAAGATGATGTTTACAAACTAGCGTGTTTCAAATATTTTTAACACACGATTTTTTTCGACCAAATGAACAAAACATAAATATTCAATTTTCGAAGAAGTTTTATTATGAACAATGGATATAGAGGCCATTAAATTCTGTTTCGAATGTATTATATACATTAATTACATTATTATTATTTATGAACATTAATTTGAAGAGTACAATCAGAACAACTGCTGATACTGATACCTCGCTGTATTGAAGAGAATTGTAATGTTTTTCAACTATATGAGTTGACAATTTCATGGGCATTTAGCATTTAATTCTTGAAGTGAAGAGGGCGATGCTGTAACGCTGGAGCTAGTTGTTGATTTTTCTTTCAGCAATAGCCTTTTTATAAGAAATAGATCGATCGATGTAACCCTCAGCTACTGTTGTAGACTTCCAACCTCCGAGCTTCTTAATATCCGTTATATTTGCTCCTGATTCTGCTACCAAAGATGCAGAAGACCTTGTGAAACAGTGACCTATATATTTCTTTGGTTACGGGAGGTTCAGAAACTCAGCAATGGTAGAGGGCATTTTCTCAAATGTGTTTAGACCAACTGGGTTGGCACTGCATTTATAATTTGAGTATTTCGAAAATAAAAAGTTGATGATCGATAAAGAAGGGCGTAATGCAACGTTTTTATTGAAATGGTCAATATTTCTTTCAACAGTGCAAAAATAACGATCTATTTTCATTTTTGTATTTGGAATTTGAACAATCAATGATTTATCCCTTAGTATAATATCTTCTATCATAAATGGCACAGCTCTTCACGCGGGCAGACTCCATATATCCCGGAAATAGTAGCAACTTTTATCATCAAATATATTCCATCTGGCGCTTCATTTATAAACCTCTGGACTTGTTCAAACGTAAGAGTTTTTGATTTTTTGGGGCTATTACTTTCCTTTTTCTGCATTAGAGGAATACTATTACCTTGAAATATTTCTCATTAGTCAGTGGGTTAGAGCAAAAAACAAAATGTCACTCCATCTAGTGGACGAGGTACTAACCAACTGCACATCCGTAATTTGCTCGATTCCTCTGAATAAGGAAGAAAAACTACGTTGTTTTATGGTCGCCATGCAGTAATACCTTCTTTCGTTGGAATATTTTCAGGTATTTCCATGTCATGGTTTCGCATGAAATCAACAATATCTGCTTTTTTTGTGTTATTGTTTGGTATTGTAGTCAATAACCGAGAATGATACGAAGCGTTATCCATAACAATAAGCGAGTTTGGAGAAATATTTGGGAGAAGCTGCTCACTGAACCAGGTTTCGAATAAAGCCGCAGTCATATCTTCGTGGTAATCAGCAGACGAATCTTTTATATTTTTGGCCGACAGAAGCAAAGCGTTAGGTACGAAACCACTTTCATTCCCGGCATGCAAAATTATAACACGTTTTCCCCTTGAAGAAGGTGTGTTCAAAGCACAATACTTGGTTTCTTCTACCAAGCCATATTTGACAACATCATGGGTGTCAAACCAAGTTTCGTCGAGGTAGATTATATCTCTGCTGGATTCTCAGTAGCTTTTCGTTCGCCTCAAATATTTTTGTCGGAGTTGAACAATGCGTGTCGATTCCATTATGACCATCCGATTGTTCAATTTTTTATATTTGAAACCACAAGACAATAAGACACCTCTTCGAGATTCTAAAGATTTGTAATTGTAATCGGGATAGTCGAGTAATTTATACCAAATCATTTCCAAAGTTGGTACTTCATTTTTTCGGTATATACCATAAATTGTTCGCCGAATCACATCTTTTGAAGCACCATCAACGTTTGCGAATTTTTTATTCTTTTGTTTTCGTTTCATTGCATGGACAATGACATCCCCTATTTTAATGACTCGAAGAACTGTCGAACGAGATAGTTTTGTTAACTCGCATATTCTATTCACAATAGCATTCTGTGAAGTGTGACAGTTTTCCTTTTTTAAGCATTCATGAATATTTAAAATCATTTGCTGAACTTGAACATGTAAGTCCTTCTTTTCAAATTTCGGATCCCTGTCGATTGACACAGATTCCTCACATGTAATGTTATCATTTGTTTCAACAGGTCTCCAGAAAGCCATATTGATGAAAGTACCCAAAAACACTAAGATTTTCACAGAAATCGGTTTGAACGATGAGATTGCAACCTTTGGTGTGAGAGTTGAAAACTTTTTCTAGAGATCAATTACCCTAACACCAAACTGATATTTTTGCACTCGACGCGCGTTTCGCTAACAAGGTTAGCATCTCCAGGAGAAGCAAATTGATACTGAATCTAAAGAAAAGTGTTGGCTATTTATATACCTAAAATTTTTTGGTCCGATGTGGACTTTGTTTGTTAAATGATGAATATCCTAATTGATTTTTCGGTAATCAACTAGTGGGACCACTACCTGCAAATTAATTTGTCCGCTTACTAAGCTATTGTTGACAAATTTAATTGCAGGTAGTGGTTCCACTAGTTAATTACCAAAAAATCAATTAGGATAACCATCGTTTAACAAACGAAGTTCACATCGGACCAAAAAACTGAAGATGCTAACCTTGTTAGCGAAACGCGCGTCGAGTGCAAAAATATCAGTTTGGTGTTGGGGTAATTGATCTCCAGAAAAATCGGTTTGCGAAACCACTCACTACCTCACCTAACCCCACGAACACACGGCACTGATAAAGAAATATTGTGAAACGGACAAAACGCCTGAGCTGTAAACAATACTGTTTGTTGCTAACCAGGTGATTCAGCGTCACCTGACACGGCCACTTCACAGTAAATGCGATTACATGAAAATAGTTGAATAACAAGATATGCCAAAATGTGTTTTGATAGAAATATTAAATTTATCTAGACCTCGTTCATCCTTTCTTTCCTTTCTTCCATCACTGTTTTTCTTATTTACCTTTATTTCATCTGCAACCACATCTTTTTATTAAAACTAACTATGACTCATCGAATGATCATCAAACATATCACAATTGTGGAGTACTGCTGAATGATAGACACCGATTTATGTTCAAATCTGAGATTTTTTCAAAACCCGTTCTATAATTGTCGGTACATAAACATTTTAGTTATGATCACATGAGTAAACGACTAACATGCATTGATATTGACTAAACACTCTTAGTATATAAATATCATTGATGTATATAAAGTGATAACTTTCATTCTTTTTTTTCCTAATCCTTTCTCTTTTTTTCTCTTTTCTCTCAACCAATATACAAAGCAATGCTTTATGTGGCTTACTCTTAATTTATTTGTGATATTGGCATTGGTTACTGTAGTTGTTTTTGGCAAATGAATATTATTATTATTATTATTTATTTTATTATGAAAACAGGACGGTTGTACAAAAAACTTCGTATGATATTTGTGTTAGAAGTAAGTTATTTTGTTCGTGAAATTGCTCAGCTCGCTACTCTCGTTGCGCAAACTTTTTCACTCGCAAAATAAAACCTTACTTTCAACACTCATATAATAATTAGCTATTATTCTTATAGAAAACTTAATAACTCTCGATAACCTATGCATTGATTTTTCATCTTTTTCATTATTCTGATGCATTCGTTATTACCGACTTTCTCATCTACATTATCTATTGATTTCTTTGTAGTGCCATAATGATTGGATTCGTGTTATTATTTTCTACTTCTGCATCCATTTCGATTCTTATGTTTATATTTCTTTTTTTCATTATCTGAATTTACTACATTTTCTCTTGATTATTGATTGAAAATTATTCCCCAACTCAGGGTCAGTGGATTTTATGGGTACTTCGACTAGTATAAACTACTTTCCCCAAATATGTTGGAGATGAAAGGACACCGCGAAATTCATCATAAAAGTTCATTCACTTTCTGTACTGTTTGCTTTTCTCGTTTTATGTCGATGCTTCTATCGATCTGACTTCAATCAACAGAATTACCCCAAAAGACATATTCGGCAAATAAAGGAAATGTTTGCCGTCAACTTCCATACAATCTGTTGCCTGGTATCGATGACATCTCTCCTCTTCCAATCGTGAGGCTATTTCACACCTGACTGGAGATATAGAGAAACTACGGAATTCACGGATGGCTGAAGGATCTTCTAATGGATAAATCTGTGCAAATATGAGTTTTAAGTGACGGGAATTAATATGAAACTGTTATTTGAAGCGCTGGATGATAATAATAGTATCACGACATATCAAAAATTAAAGTTCCTCGATGTGTCTGTCTGTTTATCTGTCGAACGCCAGGATCTAAAAATAACCGGAAGGATTTTCACGAGGGGTAAACCAAGATAAAGATTTATTTATATGATTCATCATTGTTTTGTGTCAATTGCTTGAAATATGACCACGTTATCCATGAAAAGTCGGGGTAGTGGTGCTAATCTGCGAGCTTATATCTAAAATGCGGTTCAATCCCTATGAGATATAACAAAACCATTAACTACACATTGTTTTTTTATAGGTCAACAAATAAGTCCGCGCGATGATATACAGGGTCCTGCAACAGTGGCGCGGTGTTCCACATCTCAATTCAGGAAACAGATAGGAATCTAAATTTCTATAATATCACCTCATTGCACGAGCTCGATAAAATAAAAATATTGGCGGTCACACAGGGTGTTCAGTTTTTTCTGGGCGGATCCCAACTGTGTTTTAATGTTTATAGCAACCTATATTTTTTATTGCTTTTTCGGTTTCTGCATAGAAAATAAAAGACACTTTATGTATATCTTCACTTCGGAAATATTGACGGTTTTCGAGATATCTAGCATGCCAGGTTTTTTTTCCAATATTGGTCACTCAGAATATTTGAAATTATAAAGTTGTGCCAAGCCCAATTGAATTTTTTTTGGTCAAATATTCTACATTGGTAACTATCTCAAATGATATATCTGAAATCTACCTGTGATACACAGGGTGTAAAAATCGCTTGCCACACATTGTAAATAAAAATTTGCAGAATCTTCCTTATTTTAAATGGAACACACCCTGTTTATTATCGATCCATAAGGAGCGCCAACGTAACCTCTACCAATTTCATTGTGATAAAAAATATAGGTTGCCATTTGGTTGCCACAGTTGGGATCCGCCCAAAAAAATTGAACACCCTGTGTGACCGCCAATATTTTTATTTTGTCGAGCTCGAGTAATGAGGTAATATTATAGAAATTTAGATTCCTATCTGTTTCCTAAATAGAGATATGGAACACCGCGCCACTGTTGCAGGACCCTGTATATCTATCTTTCAAGGAAAACTTACCATACCCAGTTCAACTTTCAAAATGATGGTCTAATGCAGGGGTCTTCAAACTTTGAAGCTTTCGGGCCATAATGATTTTTTCATTTTGTTCCAAGGGCCAATTTCGGCCCTTAACTATATTTCTAGACTAGGATAGTCGCAAAGTGCGTGACCTAAGCAAATTTACGCTTTTTTTGCATTTCAATTATTATTGTGTATTGTGACACTTAACGACATCTAGTGGCGAGTAGTGGTACTATGTACTATCTTTTTCAGCTACCCGCTGGGTGACATTAGGCGCAATTAAATATTTGGAATTACCGCGTTGGTTCGAGAAAGTTCTGGTTCTAGCTAGTGTACTCCGATCACCTCAAGATGGCAGTAATAATTGCATATAAAAAGGCTAGCGACGCAACTGCGAGTTAGTCTGCGTAGGAAAGGCGAAGGAAGCGAAACTGTCTATTGTGAAATAAAGTAACACCCGTCAATAAAAGTATTTTGATTTGACTTATTGTTTTTATGTGTGATTTGTTAGTATGGAAAAGAAGCGAAAAATAGACAGTGAATGCAGAACGTTCCAAGAAAAATGGAACTTTCAGTTTTTTGTGATTAAGTCCAGTAATAAAGCGCTATGTTCAATTTGTAATGAAACTATAGCTGTTCTCAAAGACTATAACATTAAACGACACTATGAATCGAAACATCTTCAAAGTTACTCCAAGTATACAGGAAGTTTGCGGAAGGAACAATTTGAAGCTTTGAAACGCGGACTCAAATCGCAGCAATCTTTGTTTACCAAAGCGAATGCTGAACAAGAGTCTGCAACTCGCGCCAGCTCTCGTGTGGCTCTTGAAATCGGAAAACGTGGCAAACCATTCACCGATGGAGAAATGATAAAAGAATGCTTGATTGCAGTAACCGAAGAAATATGCCCTGAAAAGGTAAATTTATTTAAAAGTGTCAGTTTGTCAGCAAACACCGTGGCTCGGAGGGTGCAAGACATCACAGGAAATATATCATCTCAACTGTCTGACAAAAATGGACATCATGAGTAGTTTTCTCTAGCATTGGATGAGTCAACGGATGTGTCAGATACTGCTCAGGTGTTGATTTTTATTTGCGGAGTAGATAAAAGCTATGAAGTGTATGAAGAACTTCTTGATATTGATAGTATTCACGGCACGACAACTGGGGCAGATATTTTTAAGGGAGTTGAAGATGTCATTAATAAAAAGAACCTTCGATGGAGAAATTTGAAATCTATAACAACTGATGGAGGCAAAAATATTTATGGTAAAAATAAAGGAGTGGTTGCATTTGTGTCAAAGGCTGTAAAAAATGATGGTGTTTCAAAACCATTAGTCTTACATTGTATCATTTGAGAAAGTACTTTATGTATAAAAAAGTTGAGAAGTTGCTCTAGGTGATTATGATCGCACAGGCACCGCTCTAAGAGCGCCTTAAGGATTTTAATGCAGTGCTTTTGTTTCGCCCTTAAAAAAATTATCGAAGAAGTACCTGAGAAAGTAACTTTCACTCATGATTACGTGGGGTAGATAAAAATTAGAGTATACAGTGCATTTATTTAATGTCCCCCCGTTTTAATTTTTTGACCGAGCCAACTCGAAAAAATGAAATTTGAGACAATGAACTTAATGCATGAATACTTTATTTTGAAGTGAACTTGACACATGAAACTTTCAAGATGGCGACTGGGCCCCATCTTGGAAAAAAATTAAATAGAAAGGGGGGTCTTAAGACACATCTTTTTGAAGCTCCTGACAAATGTTTCACAACCATAGAATATGATTTCAATACCTTCAACTACTACAAAATGGCGGAACTTTTAATAGTTGCCTGAATACATGGACATTTGACTAAATAATATGAGGTAATGAGCTTGAGGTCAGTTCAGAAGATGCTTGAAATGGTTGCCTTGAACTTCTTGACATATGAACAGTCTATCCGATATTTCACGCCAAACATTTTCGAACACAGTGACGTCAATATCTCTATAAATATTTATTATTATCTGCCGTATATCCAATATTGAAATAGGTTAAGTTTCGTACACGTTTGGCCTCAAATAGACCAATGAAACAAAGTCCGAAGGTGTCGAATCTGCCGAGCGGGCTGGCCATTCTGTAGGACCTCGACCGCCAATCAAACGACCGGAAAAAGTAGTATTCGAATAGTTGCTCACTTGTCTGGAGTAATGTAGTGGTGCTTCATCTTGTTGGAATACAATATCCATATCGAATTCATTAGGATTCGCTTCGACGATTTCAGTGATGAGAGGGTCAACAGTAGTTTCCAGCATATTCAAATACAGTTCCCCTGTTGAATTTTTTATAATCAAAAAATAACGCATCAAACCTTATCGTGTTGTTGGAATTGCCATATGACATTTGAAAAGGGATATTTCTAGAAATATCGATATTGATGTATTTGTCTTTAGGAAATTATTAAATGTATCGCCATTTTGTACTAGGTGAAGATATTGACTTCATATTCTAGGGTTGTGAAGTACTCTTCAGGATCTTCAAAATGATGTGTCGCCATCTTGGAAGTTTCATCTGTTAATTTCACTTCAAAATAAAGTATTCATGCATTAATTTCATTATCCCAAATATCTATTTTTTGAGTTGACCGGTCTAAAAATTAAAGGCGGGTGTGTTGAAGAAATTCACTGTATAATTGAATTACCTTTCTGTATATCATTTATTATAAAAAAGCTAGAGTGGTAGCGAAACATGTCATGATATGATCATATTTTCGAAAATAAAGTTTGTAAATATAAAATCGTAAGGTGTAGTTTATGAAAAAAAGGAAAAATACTAGGAAATATATTTCGGGTATTAAATGATATCAATTTAGCATTATTAGACAGAGTTTTGATTTCAGTACCATTAACCGTCGAGACGATCGAACACATCACAGAAATGTAGATGAATAGCTCAATATCTGCCCCCAAAATTAATGATAAATTTGATTTTTGAATCTTCCATGGAATATTTCACATTGTTATTGTCATGTATGTTATATATTCCAACAACATACATAATTTCTCTGTAATACACATCAGCATAAAAGTAGCAGCACTCAATATTTCACTATCATGAGGTGATTTTCATAAATAACTGAGTTCCATTGAATTGTGTGAGGTGAATATTATATTATTGACTCCTTGAAATCGAAAGTCATAAGCCGAGCAAAGAATTACCTAATTCACTGAATCAATAAAGCTGAAATAGGACAATTCGATCAGAATTCAGAAAGAGTTGAATCGCTTCGAAATAATTTCGTAGAATTATCAAGTGGTAACAACTTAACGGCTATTTACGTCGAGGTTAAAGAGTTCCGACGGAAATTGAAAAAGTTGGTTCCGACTGAGGAAATTTACTTAAATCGAAACCGATTCATTCCTTCATCACTGAAGGCGGGAGTCAGCTGCATTATTTAGTCTACAGAGTGTATACGGGGGATTTGAGGATCAAGACAGCGCGCGTGGAAGGATTAGGAAATTTTTCCTGTAGTCCTGAGGATTTGCTAAGGCGGGAAGGTGAGTATTAGCGAAGAAGTGTAGGTTTAGGAATTACAAAAGGTTACTGTTGCTAAATAAACTAATTCAATACGAGGAAACTGAGTTTACGTGCTATTTTCTGATCCACTAATTTGAAGAAGTAGATTTGGGAATCAATAATGGATGTTGCAGATGAAACTGGTTTGAAAGCGGAAAAAAATATAGTAGTTTATTTTATTTTCCATACAGACTTAACAGCCTAATTACATGGAAATTTTTATCACAAAATAATTGTGTGAGCTTACTTCTATACATTAACACTGAAAGGTTTATTTTCAAACTTATTCTCTACGATCACAGTTATATTTCTGATAAATAATTGATAACATCATATCGGAAACCAGAGAAGGAATTACTGAAATCTGAATTTTTTAAAACATTAATTGCATTTGCTTAACGAAGCATGATTGAGAGAGGACTCAGAACAGTTATTTTTTTACTTGCCTTGGGTGGTTTAAAAAGGATTGGACTTACTGAATACTGAGAATTGATATTGATATTGTTGTTTATCACCTTGTATAAAAACATTATTAGTGTTACATCCCGTCTAATATAAAGAGATAATATTTTGGAATGCTGCCTCAAATTCATTGATCTGACTTTTGTGTAATCCGGTCAGCAATGTTTTTCGTTATACTATAGATATCTCAGTAACCTATTTTGAATTTTATCGATTCTGTTTGAATACATCTGTGGTTGGCATTTCCTAACGAGCGAACCAAAATCTAATATTGGTCTCACAAGTGTGATATAAAGATGTTTTATCGTGAATACGTTCACAAACGAATAGCTAGATCTTATAATAAATCCCCACATTTTGTTAGCCCTTTTACAAATTTCATCAATATGTTTGGAGAATGACAAAATCTGATCTTAAATGATCCCAAAATCTTTAACTTCATATTTTTTGTCAAGGAACGTATCTCCAATTTTGTAATCAAATTCAATGGGGTTTTTCGCAAAAAAAGGTAAGAATACCACATTTAAAGATATCAAAGTATAATTTATTTTCCTTGGTCCAATTATATATTCTATCAATGTCTTTTTGTAGTGCAAAACAATCTCTGACGATATGAATTTCTTTAAAGCATTTGAAATCATCTGCAAAAAGAAGCCTTTTAGAAAAATATAATCATGATGTTAGATCAATAATAAATTAAACAAACAGCAAAGGCCCCAAGTTTGATTACTGTGGGACACTCAAGTTGATTTCATAGGGGTCAGAGTTAGGATATAGACTGGGTACGGTTGAAACAATTAAGCTTTTATCGTTTATGATTTGTTGTTTATAAACCAAGTGACGATTATGATACGTGTATCAAATAATCAAACGGATGCGACGAACGTAAAATTCGAAGTTCAATCTACGGTACAGCTATATTATTATAGTTCTCAGGTTACAATTTTCAGAAATATATAAAATTAAAAAATATATATTTGTTTGAACCATCCCCATGCCAGGGAAGGTTGAAACAGCAAGTGGGATCAGTTGACACACATACAAATAATACAATAAATACTAATGAAACATGATTTATTCATCATTAATACTAGTTACACGAATAATTGAAGCACTACATGCCGATATTAATTAGTCTGAATGAAGTGAAAAAAACGTTTTTTTAAATCACATGAGCAGAAAAAAAGAAACCATTCAACTCTTAGACTAATAGAGTATTCAGAGATTCAAATATGGCAAATGTAGCTAAGGTCACCTTGTGTGCATTCCTCGTGAGCCAACTGTTTACACTTTTCTCCGGATCTACTCTATGAATATGGCGCTTAGTAAACAATACAGTAGCATTCTTCCTCTTTCGATTTTTCGATGACAATTCCTGCTGAGTATTTTTTGTATTCATTCATTCTGAAATTTTTCTTTCACCTTTTCTTCCATCTACTCTTTAATCAATTTGCTTAGCTTTGGTGCGTTTCAATTTCTTATCTCTTTTTTTCTGGTGTATCAGAATAATAGTTGATTTTCTAGTTTTTTTTTCCTTTATTAGATTTATTTAGGGGTGCTTTGAGTGATGACCTTACTGCCTATGAAGTGAAGACGATACAATCATTAGTAGCTTCTGCACTTATAAACGGCCTTGGTGAAATTTCTTGATAGATACCGATGCTGCGAGTCAAGGTGATGTATTTATTGTCTCTTCAGGTTCATGAACTTTACTTGCTGGACTATTGGAACTGCTGAGTCACAGAGAGCTTGTTGTTCAACTGTTGTCTGGAGAGAAAACTATACTATTTCAGTTGAAAGAGAAGGCGATAATAGTGGTGTTTCATCTTCAGTTGCATTTTCTGAATTAGGTATATCTCTCAGTTGTATTTTCCGGATAAGGCATCGTCAGTACCGGGCAGGACCTCCTGTCCGGTACTGACGATGCCTAACAGGCTGAAACAGCTGTCCACCAGTGGTTCTTGAATTGAAATCAATATGGTGATGATCAGAATAGTACATTTCTATTTATCTTTTGATTTTCGTGGAATTATTTATCAGCAGCTTAACTGCAATAACCTTTCTCTATTTCATATTATTTTTAGGAACATGTGAATTCGTTCTTCCGTAACATTCCAGGATAGCTTCCCAAATTTTTGCTGCCGCAGTTGTCGGTTGATAGGTCAAACCATCAACACTGACATAAAATATTGATATCAACATATGTCTCAAAATGAATTTGAAGCTTTATAACTTCTATTTATTATACAGCGTGACTCACGGTCGATGGTAGGTTAGACGTTTCTGGAAAACGCAAACCATGATTTTTCTGAAAATTTCACCTCTCACATTTCCTTACCTATTCTATCGATCTGAAATATTTTCAGCATTACGGCGTTGCTACTTCCAAAAAAAAGTCCTAGCAACTTAATTTTTTTAAATAGAATACCCCGTATAATAATACATTTTTGGAATCGCTCTGGAATTTTATTACTTTTTTGTTAATAATGTCCTATACCTATCACTATCTGTTTTCGAGATAAAAAATAAATTGTGCTAAATATGGTCCAAAACATAGCCTAAATTGAAATTAGGAACATCAGTACTCTCAATTCATGAAAAGTTGATACTTTGATGATAGTGTATATTACTCGGTAAATTGAAAGATGGTAAAAAATGCTTCAAGATGATATATCATGTAACTATACCTAAATCGTCAAGTTTTCTCAATAAAGTCGCTTCTTCTAGAAACATTATTTTTTTTAGAATTTGGATTTAGGTAGCAGTGAAATTATCAAGCTTATAGTAGTTCGGTTACTTTTATAAGTAATTTACAAATAGTTATCGACGGTGTTTCGAATCATCTTCCAAAATGAATGCAAATATCGATTATTCAAACGAAGTTCTTATGAAATTATTTATTATACACATGAACAAAGTGATCCAATCATTGTCAGAACGTGTGAAAAATTCAACCAAATGTATCCTGAATTAACACCAATGACCGAGAGGAAGTTTGTAAGGTTACAAAATAATTTCCTTAACTATGGCTCAAAGTTTCCAGGGAACAACTGTACCAAAAATCAGTCATTTCTAGGTAAAAAGTGAGATTTTGTGGGCTAAAACATGTGAAAGTACAGACAATAACAGAATAGGATGATTCAAAATAACAAAATTATAAACAAAATATCACATTTTCACAATAAATGCTGAAAACACATTCTAAACACTTTAAAAAATGTTTTTTGTATGCGACTTGTGGTTGCTTTTTCAATTTCCTGGGGATCCAGATCTTCAATACTCCGCACTATTCGTCGTCGCAATTCTTCTTTGGTAGGCACTGGAGTACTGTATATCTTTTCTTTTAAAACACCTCATGAAAAAAAGTCAAGTGACGTGGGATCGGGTGATCTCGGTGGCCAATCCCACGGCCCTAAACGCCTAAACCAACGATCGTCGAAGAGTTCGTCAAGTTTCCTGGAAACTTCCTTGAACTTTGGTGAATTTTTACGGATGCATTCTGTGATTTTTCAAAATTCGTTGTACTGAAGCATGTGATACCACTATATCTTTTTCTGCACTGCGAATGGAAGCTTCTGGATATGCATAAAAATATACCAAAACGTTAACAGTATTGTCCTCATTTGAAGTAACAGGTTTTGGTAATGTTGAAGGCGCTTTTAATATGGAGTCATAGTTAAGGAAATTATTTTGTAATCTTACAAACTTCCTCTCGTTCATTGGTGTTAATTCAGGATACATTTCGTTGAATTTTCTACACGTTCTGGCAATGATTTGATCACACTGTCCTTGTATAATGAATAATTTCATAAGAACTTCATTTGAATAATCAATATTTGCATTCATTTTTGGCGATTTTTTGAAACGCCGTCAATAACCATTTATCAATTACTTAAAAAAGTCACCAAACGTCATAAGCTTGATATTTCCACGGCTACCTAGAAATCAAATTCTTTAAAAATTATTTGTTGTACAACTGTATATAAAAATATAAATCATCTACATTGTCTGCACCCTCTTCATGACACCATGATGTACAATCTATGCATTTAATCCAAACTTCTCCGTTATTGTCATGACTGTATGCTTTCAGACAGTAGAGAGAAAACGCGTCATCTTCGTCCTCGGATGAATTTCTATTTGCTTTTTGTTTGCTTTGTCTTTGTTTCCTTTTCCGGATGAGTTTCTCTTCACTTTACGTGCCTTAGATTCATTCCTTTTAGCCAATCCTTCTTCTAGAGCTTGTTTTTCTGGCATTTCTGTTGAAATAGCTGATTTGCGTTTTTTTCTACCTTTAATGATTTTTTTGGTAAAATTATCTTTAGGATATGGTCGAATTTCCAACAATATATCCTTGGATGTATTAAGCACCTGAATTTCTTTTGAAGTGGAAGCTAGGGGTTTATCATCGACTTCTGACATATCAAGAGCCAGACTATTCCTCGAAGTGGACGCTTCCACGTGCGCGTCAAGGTTTCGTTTATCAAGGATCTGATTATCACCTGCTTGGGAAATGGCTAATTCTATATTACACAGTTCAGATTTTGAATTGTTTTTTGTGAGAACCATATCAGCTGTTGAAGTTGAAGCTACTGCTTCCATTTCTTGGGTTGAAACGTTACTATTTAGAGGCCGATCAGTTACTGAACAAGGAGCAAATTCGGATTCGTCAAAAACATTTCTGTTGAATGGATATATACCACATACTCTAAATCCGCTTTGAATATTGTTAGGTATTGTGGCTAATGGCAGTGATTCTTCTACAATTCCTGACAGATCGTATATGGTCATCGTTTGTCCAGGATGATTTTTCAACCACGCATCCATAGCAGAATTTAGGTAACTCTTAAATGGCCCATAAACGCTCCTATCTAATGGCTGAAGTTTATGGGAAGTATGCGGGGGAAAAATAATAACACTATCCCGTTTTCCCTGCAATAGTCGACCGTCGGTATAGAAGTGATCGAATATCTCTAGGAGTTAAACCAAAATATATACATATATACATACATATATAAATATGTATGTACCGTCTGTGTGGGGACAATTGTAACACGTTACAATTGTCTCCGTTTACCTTGCTACAATTGTCCCCAAACACAATTATTGTAAAAATCTCGAAATAACATAATTTTCTTCAAACATAACCTCAATTTGTTTCAACATACCTGTGCTCTATACTTACGTCCCGCAACTCCTTGAAAATCTTTTACGAATACCGCCGATTGAATGTTTTGTCCACTTTTGAAGTCACAAATTTACTTTCAATATCCAATTTCTGTCGAAATAAAATAACTTATAAGTGGCTGATGCAACAACGATGTAAACTCGGTATCAGGTAGAAGCATACTGACGGATCGGTCAGTGGCGTTGGCGGGATGTTTGAATCTATTTAAGCATTCATTTTGAGCTGTGTTACAATTGACCCGCGTTACAACTGACCCCACTCTCCCTAGGGTCCCCACTGATGAACTACAGTGATGAACAACGCCTCTCTGGGGAAATTCGATGCTGAATATATTCAATAGAATGGCAAAAACGAGGGCTGCCGCACGCACACATTCTCATTTGGTTAGACGAAATAGATAATATAAAAAATGCATGTTATTCACATAGTCAATTGTACGTGGCAAGTTCACGAGCCGGAAAACCATCTAGTTTATTCATTTTTGCACCTGATAACAGAACGCAAAATGTCGTATATCACAGGGTGCTTCACTGAAGAATGCACTTTTTCTACCAATTCTCATTTATTTTATCAGAAGCCAATACCATTCATTTTTTCATACTTAATAATTTTGTATCAGTTTAAAAAGCATTCATTGAATGTCTGCTAGTTGATTATAGTTTTGCTTCCAGGGGGGCAGCTGCCTTTCTGTCCCTCGCTGGGTACGCCCATGCTATATTCCGAGTACATCTCAATCATAATCGTCTTATTTCAGAAAGGATAGAATGAAATTCTCTTCCTGAAATCTCCCAATTAGCTCACTCCGCTCATGCGGCGAGCCTTTTCCGATTTTCCCGACATTTTCCACGATCGAACGGTTCGAATCACCCCGCCCGAGTAAAAGATAATCGCCTTACTTACCGCCGGCTTGATGGAGACAGCTTTTCTGTACCAAGTCTCAGCATCCTGATATCTGACAGCTTGTCGCATCGCAGTTGCCGCGGCCACAGCCAACTCGTGGTCTTCCGGTCGCAATTCTGCCGCTCTTTCATAGAGATTCGCCGCCTCTTTGTATCTTCGCCGAGATGCCAAGAACTCTCCTGCAATAAAAATGACTCCAGTAATATAAAATCCGTCGAGGCTGGATGTTTCGGTAATGGCGGGGGTGCTTACGGAGAAAAGGTTTTTGGGTCGCATATTTGGGAGAGATTCTTCGATTTATAAAATTTCTTTGTGACGTTCCGTTCCTTAGAAATCATATTTTCTGAGAGACATAACGAAAGACACGGTTCTATTGAATATGCGAAGTTTTTTTTGTAGAACTAATAGTTTTTGGCAAAATAAGGTTTTTCCTTCCTACTTAATATGAATAATAATGACATTTATTTGCCATTCGATTTAAAACATACAATAATCTTAGTTGACCTCAAATGAATATAGTTCCCACAGCAGGATAAACCAATTTTCCCTATTCAGTGTTTACTCCAAACATTAGTTACGGAATCATTCATAGGATTGCTGAAGGAGCGAAAATTTCATTTACATGAAACACTGTCATCCTCAATGGCGGATTTCCGAAGTTTCAAATTGAAACATTTGCCTTATTGCCTCTTTGGGATAACATCACAAGATTAAACACTCAATTCATTCATAATGTTATGACTTTATGTCACGAATCTACTCATCTCATCGATGATAGTACATAATTAATGACATTAAAATCTTCCGAAATCTGTTTTTCCATTACCCAGATGTCACTCTTTCCCCACGAATGACAACCCTCAGAAGTCGAAACTTGTGCGAGCTCATTTGATTTAGTCAATAAGGTGCCTTATTCCTAAACATCAGATGTTTGCCATCGACGATGACAGTGTTCCATGTCCCAATAAAATGACTTCTGGATATGATCTTATTTCCAGCTTCCTAGTGAGGGACTGTGCTCAGGTTTCTGGTCATCCATTGTTAAAAATATTCAACACAATCCTAAGTAAATCTCATTTTCCTGAACGATGGAAACAATAAAAAATCTGCCCAATTCTCAAATCAGGAAACCCAGAGGATATAGAGAACTATAAATCAATATCTATTCTGTGTAACTTCGCGAAGGCCTTTGAGATATCTGTGTATGACCAACTAATGCCACAAGTCAAACCCCTGATCTCAGCAAACCAGTATGAATTTCTAGCAAATAAGTCCACTGTATCGAATCTCTGCAGTATCAAGCAGTTTTTGATAGAAGTAATGGATAAAAAAGGACAAGTTGACGTTATATACACAGATTTTGCAAAGGTCACTCCATGTTATTAGAGAAAAAAGCTCAAATGGGTTCAAATCTCTCACTAACTCAACTTCTACGCTCTTATTTGCATCAGAGAACCAACGTTGTTTTTTATAATGGATTTGTGTCTGAACCATACTCATTACCATCCAGTGTGCCACAAGGCTTCAATCTGGGACCACTGTTTTTCCTTATCTTCATATATAATCTCACCTCCGAGCTTTCGTGTGGCAACTTACTTCGTGTGGCAACTTACTTTTTGCAGACGACTTGAAAATATTTTCAACTATCACAAGTTTAGAGAGCTGCTCTTATCTCCAGTCTCAATTAGACCTGATAGATAACTGGTGTCAAATCAATGAATTGGCAATGAATGGTAGAAAATTCAAAGTTTGCTCCTTCACACGTAATGCCAATATTATTGGGTATTTTCATACTTTCGAGGATGAAACAGTCCTTCGCGAAGAGGCTGTCAAAAATCTAGAGGTGAAATTGGACAGCTGGTTAACATTTGTTGGTCATACCAATACTTTCGTGACATCGACTAGAAAAATGTTTGGCTTTGTTCTGGGCAACTGTAAATCATTCACCAATATTTTCGCCTTAACCATACTCTATACATCTCTCGTTCTCTCCAAGTTAGAGTATATTACATTGATTTGGTATCCTCTCTATAATGTACATAAGGAAACCTTAGAAAATGTGCAAAAGCGTTTTCTGAAGTTTTTGCATTTAGAACTGATGGCGTGTACCCTGCTAGAGGAACTGAGCAATTTACACTACTTCAATGATTCGGTCTGCCTTCCTTGAAACAACGCAGAATTTCATTAAGTATTGTTACGTTATACAAAATTTTACATTGTTCCACCCTCGTTACTAGAACAAATCAACTTCAACGTATAGTATTTCCAATACCAATTGAAACAGCACAGAGAAGAAATTCCCGTCTCGACATAGGCGTCGGCATATTATTTTTCAGTGGTAATTTTTCAGCTACTTATTCTCACAATCATAGCAATTGATCACCTCATGAAAAAGATATCTCAACTGAATTTTTCCACCATGGGTAATTATGAAAAACTTCAAAATTCAAGGTAGCGTACGTTTTAGTGTAGTGTATCGCGGTTTTTGTAAAACCCTTTATAGTAAAAAACATACAATAAACTGTAATAACAAGTTTCAATATGGATTTCCATCAAATGTCGGCCAGTTCTATTCGAAAATTCGTAAATGACTGAACTCGTATTTTTTAACGGTAGGACTTCATTGTTGAAATCTATCGTGCCCTGACATGAGACCGCAGAGATGGCATTCCTCCTTCTTGAACTGAGGTTTTTTTTTCAATTCGGTCTCTTGTATCTGTCCATTCAGTCGGAAAGACCCACACCCTAAGTTGGTGAGGCCAATCAGCCTTATATTCTTTCCGTTGAAAGGAATTGAGCTGATACTGAACAGACACATCAGAAAGGTGGTTTTACATGTAGTCTCCCTGAATAATCACCAGTATGCATAACAAACCGGCAAATCATTAAACAAACTTCCGGAGAAAATTTCCATATCCCGTAACAAGGAGATTGCGGTTGCTCTATTTCTCGATATTGAAGGAGCAATTGACAATGCACTACTTGAATCTATAGGATCGTCCCTGGCTGAAAAAGGCATAGAATCGACCATAACTGGCTGGATCTACGATGTTGGTAACCAGAACTGCAACTACGACTCTTTAAGACGAGGCCATTATGTTCAGAGTCTACCCTCCTCTGAAGTATGTACATGTTGAAGGATTTCTGGTAAAACTTGGGGTTTGGGTCCCAAGCAAGACCATTGGAATTATTTGATGATTGTCAGCACCAATGATCACTTGTGGAGCAATTGCCTGGCGGCCGAAAGCTTCACAGAAAACGGTTCATGCGAAGCTCTCTGGCTCACAAAGACATGCTCTCTGGCTATTCGTGTTGCCGTCAGTACCGCGCCGTCAGCGGCGATGCAGATCCTTCTAGACCTACCTCCTCTTCACATTTTTCTGGAGACAGAGGCTGAATGGACTGCATATAGACTTGTGCACATCTCCAAAAGCACAAATCAATCTAATGCAGAGTACAAAAGACTGCTGGTTGACACTGGAAGTCACAGCGAACTGCCTTATATAGTACTGTCCCCGAGTAAAGAGAATTAGATTCTCTGGAAGAAGAATATATTGACAGCAGATAGTTGTTGGTTCATAGACAAACAAATTGTCTCTGGTCTGGATTCTCAACTGACCTGAAAAGCAATAAGGCTGCTGCAGAAGATTCCTTGTAAAGGAGGATGCTGCAAGCAGCTCCATCGGACCAGAATCTGTCATTGATATCGCTTTAAGCTTTGCCAAAGAAATATTGAACACCTGAATGGCAAAAAGATTTATGGGCTTCCAGTATTCGTTCACTCCAAAGCGTTCATTCACCCTTTGAAGTTTGAAACCGAACAGTTGTTGGACTACAGTAGGAATGAACTTCGACGTCTAACAGGCCTTCTTACAGGTTACTGTCATTTGAATCATCATATGCAGAGACTCGAACTGTCGGAAGTATGTGTCGTCTCTTTTTAGAAAATGATAAAACAGTAGTGTGTTGCAGTGGAGGGTAAAATGGACCCACCCACTCGTGACCTAACCTAACCCATCAGTCCATTTAGGTAAGTTTTATTTGATTTACATATTCAATTGTCTCAGTTGAGTTGAGGTCTAGTTTCTGCCATGATAATAATAATATATTAGAGCTATGAATATCTGTAAAAGCATTTATGCAATGTTTTTATATTCCGTCACAATCACACTGGAATATTTGATCCTATTGTTTCAATTCGATTGGAACAATGATGAAATGAAATTGTGAGAATGATGAGAGTCATGTATAATTCACAGTAATGACACAACTCGCCGTAAAACTCTGCTTTGGTGACCTAACTTTTAGTTCATTTTAATCGATCGGTTTGAAGAAAATGATATACTTAAACGAAGGAAAGGGAGCAATACCAGTTTTTCGCTGTTATTTGTAAGATTTGAAATTCCATCAAACCATCTCAATCGTTTTTATAAAACTGGTACGCTTTTGTCAGTCCTCTGATAGGATAATACCCCATACGATTTTCTATTTGGATGATATTCGTGCTTTGTTACGACAAGGATTCAAAACTAATACGAACTCATTCCAGACAAGCACAGCTCCATTTTTCTCATAAGTACAGCAAATGACAGCAAATCTCTTTTATAGCAGAAGAAATTGAGCCAAAGCTAGAGAACGGCGGAGAAAAAGGGAACCTCAGCGATATCACATACGAAATACATATCTCACAATAAGGAGATTACTTGGAGAATAGCCCACTTAGGCAAATATTACCCGCGCTTGAAAATTTAACAGCCGTGTGTCTGAGTTCTTTTTAATGCCCGTATTCATATATCGTTGAAGAAAATCAAGTTAATGGAGTATAACATGATAGCGTACAGGGTTTTTGATATTACGGAAAATACTCGGTTTTGAAAGTAATAGTATATTATTGAATGAGCATGTAATGATAGCAATCATTCATGGACATTCATCATCATTCATCGGAATTTGCGACAACTACCTAAATTAAATACAAAGTTCTGTCTGATCGGAAACAGATTACTCGAGTCACCCATTGTGAATCTTCTGGAAGTTCAGTAATGTTCGCTGTGTCCCAAGGATCCTATTTGGGGCCATTTCCGTTCAATGTTTTTATGGATGACATTCAGTACTGCCTCTCTAATGTAGAAGTTCTACGCTTCGCAGATGCAATTCAAGAGACGAATGTCTTGAACTTTAAAGCGAACTGAACCAACTTTCTACTTGGTCAATGGTACAAGTAAATGCCATTTCATGATCTTCAACCGCGAACATATCTCTTAACATTTTTATATTCTATAAATCAAGTTCCACTCAATTGTACGGTTCAATTGTAGACAATTCACTTCCATTACAGCCCCACGCATCAGTCACTGTTGGTAAGTCTCTCAAAATGCTTGGCTTTCTAACATGTACCTCAAGCTTTACTGATATCAAGTGCCTAAAAGTTCCTTATTGTTCTCTAATGAAAACTCACCTTGAATACTTCATCTTTATTTGGAACTCATCAAATATAAACCACAAGTTCAGAGACAATTCTTAAGATTGGTTGCATGCGAATCCAGAATCATCTCTTAGAACTACATATGCAATTATTCACAGCTAAATTCTCTCACCGATCTCCAAACATTACGTGACAACAGGGACGATGGAGACTTGAAGATATCATTCAATATTATTATTGGAATTTTGTTCACTGTTCCTCATTGCTATCCAGGTTCACATTTTTAGAGTCTCCTAGATTCACAAGAAATACAATAACTTTTTTTAAACATCCTGCTGAACTAATCAGTACCTTCATTCCTTTGTACTACGGACAACATACTCTGCTACTCCTGATTTGCTAGTTTTTTCTCGCTGTGTGTGTTTCTTGTGCTCGGCAATGCGAACTTTCACCGATGTACGATCCTCAGCACTCGTAGGGTATTCAGTAAATGCAGTTCTTGGAATCGCAGTCCGCGTTTGGTGGCCTGGTTTCCGTGAGGCTGCTACGGATAGTGTTCCCAGATCTGAAACAGGTTCTGATGTTTTACTTGGACCCAATCCTTCTCATCCTTTCTGACAATCCTCTGATGTAGGGAAGTACAAGTACTGGTTGTGGCGGCTTCTCTTCCTTGTGGAGCTCTTGTTATCTTCTGGCTAAAGCCTGTTCCACAATCACTTTTGAGCAACTATTCCATTGAAGGTAATTTTTGATGATGCCTAGTTCCTTTTCGAAAATAGTACATCTGTAAAATATCTGAATTTTCACTCTTCATCTTCCCCTTCAAATTATTAGTTGAATGTCGCGTTCACCGAAACGGGGCGTGGTCAAACTTGACGTCACATCAGCCGCCAGTGCTGGCGGATAAGCGAAATACATACGTGTACTGAAGCCGTATAGAGCAAGTTGTGTGTATCAGCAGCAAGTGTATCAGCTGCGTGAATATGTAACACGTGGTGTTTTCAAACCAGTCAGCCAATGAAACAAAATCCGACGATGGCAGCGATTCATAATCTCCAACTACAGGCCCGGTTGCCACCGCTTGAAGCTCATTGCTTGGTGTGATGTCAGGATGTACCGCGGGCGATATTACATTTCAACTGCTCTTGCTCAGTTGTTAATTGACATAAAAACCGTGTTTTTGTTACTTTGACGTATCGGCTTCAACTTTGAAGCCATTTTCAAGAAGCCATCACTACAGTGAGGTCTCAATCTGCTTTTTCCTCAGGTAGTGTACGCTGTTAGGGTTTATGACAGCCATCTTCAGTTCAGACAGGATGGAGCCTAGCTCTCTCACCCTTGCGGCACTGTTGGTTCATGGGTTCTGGTCTGGTATTTATGTCCCTGGATGAGTGAAGAAGGTACCGGTAGTGGAGGCAATGGTAGGGTTGATAATAAAAACAGGGTTGTAGCTTGCTGAAGCAAGGTGACAGCAATGATATCTATGGATGAGATAATCTTTGTGGGTCATCTCGTTTGTTGAAACAGTTGGCAAGTTTTTCATTTCAATAGGTTCGAGATTTTTCTGAAGTATCCGTTTAGATATTCTCGAAGCTCATTCTGTGGCCTATTTCAAGATGATGTTTGGAGAGGTATGAGAATGTGGGTGATCTACTCGAATAATTTCAGCATGGTCGTCCTGCTGGATTAACGAGAAATATCTGTGATACTAATCTCTATGAGCTATCTTGCTTGAATGTCTGTCGGATTCAATTCAATATTCGGCGTGGTATTAGCTGGGAAGTAGTTGTCGGCAGGCATTCACCAGAACATACTGTATACTCAATTGAGAGATGAATGTTTCGGAATTTTATTTCATTTTATATTATCTATCCTCGATAGGAGTTGTCTTAGAAGCGACAAGTTGATCTTGGGAATTTCTGTAGAAGCATGTATGCAAAGTTTTATATTCAGTCACAACCGTATTTGATTTTTTGATATCATTGGTTTAATCCTATTAGATCAGTGATAGTGATTGAAATAGTGAGAATGACGCATAACAAGGATCTTTTATGGAACCTCATTTTATCACCCTCGTTACCTAAAATGATAAAATAAATTGATGGATGGCATCCGTTACTACGTGGTAGGATCATAATGAAGAAAAGAGAATCGAAACTTTATATGTTTTTCACCACTTTATAAGCTTATGTATACGGACTGTAGTAGTGTTTATGTGGGACAGTGTGATCGACATTCCCAAAAACGGTATGCTGAACATGAAAGATCCTTCAGACTGAGAAAAAATGATTCGACGTTTTCAAAACATTCCTTGGCTTGCAACCACAAGTTACCGAATCTGAACAATAGGGAAATTTTGCACTATGCAAGGAAGGGTTGCAAACTCAGTTATTTCAAATCCTTGGAAATTCACAATCATAAACATTGCGGATGCAACCTGTTAAATGATCAAATCGATTCAGTTCACTCACCGGTTTTCTAATCAGCATATCCGCATTGTAACTAGTAACAAAATTCAGGTACTCAATCAAGCCAAGTACCTATTATTACCTGCTATAAAAGGGCTAATGTAATCAACCATTGTTAGTTTAATGTAAGGTACCTGCAGGTAATATGGCCATGCTAAGGAATTTTGTACTGTAAGCTGGAAGCTTCACTGATGAATTTTCTGGCCAAGGTAATTTTCTTTAACTATAGAAAAATTGCAAATATTTTCCAAAGTATGGCAACCTATGGTTGGCAATATGGCCACCTACCTGTATATTAGGGTAAGGGTAGTGCTGTTTTATGACTGAAATAAAAAAAAATCACAAAAACATATATTTATTGACTTGAGAGTATTCAACCTCTGAACATTATAATAATACATTTATTCATTCTCCTCGCCATCTGGACACAAAAAAATTGTTAGCTCGTCTTGTGATGTCAGACCAACGCCCTCTTCGTGCACGTACACGTTGCAGGAAGTGCACAACCTCATGCCAGCCTGTCGGTCTTCAGCACATAGCTTACAGAATCAGGATTCTTCATTTTTTAGCTTTTTGGATGTTTGTGTTTTTCTTTTCTCACTAACCAACTCCTGAGACTGGATGCCCCTGGACGCTTTTTTAAAATTGTCATGGGATGTTTTTGAGGAAGCAAATAGATCTCTTGTGACAACTTGAGCTAGGCTGTTGATAGCAGGTTTCCTAGGTGTTTTAGCTTTCATTGTTGCTGCATCTGGAGTATCAAGCATTTCTGTGGATGAAACGTTAATTTCTGGACAATCACTGCGATTTTCCTTTTCCGACTCTATAATTTCATCATCACTTGAATCATGAACAGTAAATTCTGACGAACTGGAACTGGCAGCTTCATCGGGGGTAGGTGACCGCCGCCTTTTTTTTATCCGTTGAGTACCCGAAGTGGAAGGTAATGAAATTATTCCATTTTCTTGTTGAGGTAACAGCGTATTGTCCTCATCTTCAGGCTGATCCAAATGTGACGATGTACTAGGAGCTATTTCAGGGATTGCGTCCGGGTTGAACGGGTAAATACCTGTCGAAGAAAATCCTGCCTTAATATTCGATGGAGTCATTGTCTTGTCCCAGACAGTTGAAAATATAGCCCCAAAGCGTTGTTTCGTGATTGCTCGGTCTGTGTGGTTGACGAAATATTTCATCACCTCGTCATCCCAGTAATACTCAAAAGCTCGTAATACTGCTTTGTACATCGGCTGGCGCTCATGAGTTGTATTACTGGGAAGGCAATATAGCGTTATCTCATGTTGTTCAGCTGTTGTCACAACACTATGATCTAAATGACATTTGGCTCCATCAAATATTATTAAACAAGGACCGGCGACCGACTATTCATGCTACCTTTAGCGCGAGCAACCGCACCTGGGGGCAAAGCGTCTGTCCATTCGGGTTTCATACGCTTTCCCGTAAATAATATCATGGGAGGTATTGCCGAACCGAGAGCTTACCACAAGAAACAATTGTTAAGCTGTCTCCATGCTCATGTGCAATAATATGAACTCTTCTTGCTCCTTTTTTTGCCAAGACTTTCTGCTGACGGTGAAGGCTCAACCGACACCCCTTCTCATCAACATTATAAATCCTCTCTGGTTCATGAATTATGTCCATATGCCTTAGTATTGACTCTAACTTAGTGAAATGGTCCTTTACTATGAATTTATTAACTATTTGAGCCCTTGCTGGGTTTAAGTTTTATGCTTTTCTGGGGCTGATTTGTGGATTGCGCTTCATAAACCCGCGCAGCCAATACCGACCAGCCATTTCCTTTGTTTCCAAAAATGTATTAGAAAAGTATCCGCTCCTGTTTATTGATATACGCATCTTCTAACTACTCTTGCAGTAAGTGGATATCCAATTTACGAAAGTCGTATAATTCTTTGGAATAATTCTGCTTCCTGGTTTTTTGTAAGAACCGTTTCACGTCCTAAAGCACTTTTTTCTTGCTTACCTTCTAATAAATATATTCTAAGTGTTCTGCGTGGAATCTGGAACCTTTTACTTGCACCATTGACTGACATACCATCTGCTACTGCCCTTAAAGCCTCAGCTAAATCATTCTCACTCCAAGAACCCCGCAAACCTCTGTTTTGATGACGCGGCATTTCTAATTCACTGTAAAGAAAAAGCAATATGGCCAGTGTAGAGGTATATGGCCATGGCCATATTACTATGCACGCCTCTTGGCCATATTGCTCGACACAAAGAATCAAATTTTTTACGCAAAAATCAGATATTGAACTCAAACAACACTCAAAACTAATAATAAA
Source organism: Leptinotarsa decemlineata (assembly GCF_025532065.1). Classification (NCBI taxonomy): domain Eukaryota; kingdom Metazoa; phylum Arthropoda; class Insecta; order Coleoptera; family Chrysomelidae; genus Leptinotarsa; species Leptinotarsa decemlineata. Next base: position 11,388,126 of record NW_027412684.1, read on the forward strand.
GTTACATCAAGTAAGGCCTATGTGAGGAGTATCAGTTTTCAAAATATGGAGAAACTCACCTGATTCAATATAAAATATATCATTTCACTTCACTCTCAACAACGAAGTCAACGGAATGGCGACTCACTAGTAAATACCACGTCGTAAACTGCCGTGTAGCTATTATCGACATCTAGTGTGCGTTGCCCATACCTGATACCTTCTTTGAATATCAGATTGCCGCATTTACGAAGTTTTCTGCAGGAATATAGTAAGTAATATGGCCATCGCACTACATGGCCATATTACCTTCAGCTACCTGATACGTTTGAAAATATCCTTATAGGACGAAACTTCAGTAACTTTTGTTACAAATAAGTACATAGAAAGTTTTCATTAAAATTATAGAGTATATGAATAGATATACCTCAGATGTAGAAACTCTATCTTTATCATATCCTGATGATAACTTGACTAGCGAAACACTCGTCAAGACGCGATGTTTCTGTTCTGGGGTTTTCTTTAGGTTGAATGTAACCTAAAATTGGGTTTGCTCATTGCTCATTTGCACATTGCTCTTGATTTTGATGAGTCGAGCACAGAGGTCTAAAATGACTTGAATGAATTACGCCTGTGTAGCGGTTTCTGAAACGTTTTTAACCTACTGAAGCCGTCGGTACCTGTTGCTTTACTTTTCAAATTGACAGTTTTGAGTGGAACCTCCATTACACTACATAAGCACCGATTCTGATACAAATCCCCACATCGCCTCTCAGCCGGCCCCGCCTATTAGTGTCAACGGAGAAAATTCAGGATACGCCAGGATCGGGCACCGTCCTTCAAATTCGCGCGGCGGAGTGTTGACGCAGTCGTTTTTTACGAGAATGAAAGCGACCAATTTGCATGAATTTGCAAGTGTAGCACGTGAGGAATCTTCTCGAACGTTGCAGTACCTCTTCGGAGATGTTATAAGGTCTCTGCGGGAATGTCGCCCCGTTAGCGGGAGAATCCCCAGTCGGAGTCGGGGAATCGTTACGACGCATTAGTCGGATACTTCTTGAAGTCACGGGAATTTGTTTCGGTGTGATTTGTTTTATTGTTGTTGTTGGAACACTTCGCGTGGGTTGTACGATATCGATTTGGCGATTATTGCGCGAGAGGAACACTTGTCGAGTTTCAGAAAATATACGAATGAGAAAACAGTGTGTTCTGAGAAATCTCATAGAATTATACAGGATGAGCCATGAGTCAAGTCACGAAAGGTAAAATATGGAATGAAAGAGAAATTGAACTCTCTATGTTTTTACCACTTTTATTTGTAACTAACGTTACTGCAGTTTCGTCCTATACGGACATTTTCAAACTCATACAATGAACTAACAATGATTCATTACATTCGCCATTATATACCACCCCTGTAGGTACTAATAGAAATAGAGGTACTTGACTTATGATGCACTGTTTGGAACCTTTGGGGTAGTAATGAATATTACTGGAGTTTTTTTCCAAAACCAAATCGTTATTTTTAACACCTCGACACGTGTTTTGATCACCAATTGATCATCTTCAAAGAGGAAGATTAAACTGATCTTTAATTTTCTGAACTTCTTCAATCTTCTGAACTTTAATCTTCCTCTTTGAAGATGATCACTTGGTGATCGAAACACGTGTCGAGGTGTTAAAAATAACGATTTGGTGTTCAGAGGTACTTGACTTGATTGAGTACCTGAATTTACAGTTCACAATGCGGAAGTGCCAATTTAAAATCCGGTGAATAAACTGAATCGATTTGATGATTTAACAGGTTGCACACCCCGATGTTTATGCTTGTGGATTTTCAAGGATTCTAAATGATTGAGTTTGCAACCCTTCCTGGAATAGTGCAGAATTTTTGTATCGTTTAGATTCGGAAACTTGTGGTTGCATGCAAAGGAATGATTTGAAAACGTCGAATCATTTTTTCCTAGTCCAAAGGACCTTTCATTTTCAGCATACCGTTTTTGTAAATTTCGGCCACATTGTCCCACATAAACACTCCGGACACTTAAGCTTATGAACTCCAGATTTCTCCAACTTGTCAACTTTATCTTTGGCATTGAAAAGGAAATCAGATTACCTGGCATGTGGTCTGAATGCCATTTTCACTTTGTTTTTCTGTTATCTCTGTTCTTTTTTCAAAATATGTTAGCGTTACCCATTTCTTGATTTCTGGTTAATTTCACTAATTCGGACTTCCATTGTCTAATATATAAAATCACTTGAAATCCTTGAAACAACTAAAAAAGAAGAATTGAAAAATAAATAGCTGGAAATAACAATTATATCAAGCAAAAATGAACTGAAATTAAATAAAAGTGGAATAAAATACAAGTAAAAATAAAACGATTGAACGAAAAATAAAGAAATAAAAATGAAAAGTTCCAAGCCACGTTAGTTCACGATGTTTCGATTGTTAGTATCCACAATCGTCTTCACGTGATGACTGAACTGATTCCTTCGAGAGATGACTATTTATGGGTCGTTCGAGTACTTTCACTTATCCCCGCTTTCCATTTTTTCCTCTTCACTGGTTCAGTGGGAGATGACCGTTTGGCGGGAGGTGGCCATTTTTCGCTTAATGATGGGTTTCTATATACGTTGTTGGACAGCATATATGCGGCTTCCTTGAATTTTCTCCTAATCCAGTGTTCCTCTCTGTGTATTATCTCAGCTTGTGACCACTCGATGTTGTGTTGATGGGTCCAAACATGGTCTGCTATTCCTGATTTGCTGGTTTCTCCTCGCTTGTGTGTGTTTCTTGTGCTCGGCAATGCGAACATTCAATGGCCTCTTAGTTCACCAATATAGGATTTTCCGCACTCACAGGGTATCCGGTAAATGCAATTCTTGGAATCGCAGTCCGCGTTTGGTGGCATGGTTTTCGTGAGACTGCTACGGATAGTGTTACCGTATCTGAAGTAGGTTCTGATGTTGTACTGCTGCTACGGATAGTGTTACCGTATCTGAAGTAGGTTCTGATGTTGTACTTGGAACCAATTCTTCTTATCCTCTCCGATAATCCTCTGATGTAGGGAAGTGCAAGCACTGGTTGTGACTGCATCTCTTCCTTGCGAGGCTCCTGCTGTCTTTTAGCCAAATTTTTCATCGCTTTGGAGTAGTCATTCCGTTGAAGATCATTTTTGATAATGCTAGTTCCTTCTCGAGACCTTCCGTCGTATTACAGAGCCTGAAAGCACGGTCTGATAGAGAGTCTTGATGATTACCCTCTCAGTCGATTGATGGTGTTTAGATTCGTGTTTCAGATACTGTCCCGTGTGAGTGGGTTTTCGGTATACATATGTTTCCCACTTAGTGTCGGTCCTCTTCACCAAAACGTCTAAGAATGGCAATTCGTTGTGGATTTCCTTATCCATTGTGAAACTGAAGGAAGGTCTCATGCTGTTGATGTGTTTCAGGAAGGCGTCTAGTTCAGAATTCCCATGGTTCCATATTATGAAGGTGTCGTCAACATATCTCAATCAGACTCGAGGTTTCTTGTGGGCTTCTTCAAACAGAGTTTCAAACCACTCCATACATATGTTGGCTATGACTGGTGAAAGTGGCGAACCCATTGGCAGTCCCTCATCCTGTGTGAAGAATTTGTCCTTCACTTAGGAATAACAGTTTCGTAAACAGCATCCTAGTAATTCCATAATTACCTCTGAAGGTAGATTAGTTCTCTCTTTCAGGTTCCCGTCTTCGGATAGCTTTCTCTGTATGATTTGGAGTGTTTCTTCGACCAGAATGTTGGTGTGAAGGCTTTCCACGTCGAAGCTAATTAGTTGATCTTTCTGTGTGACCCTAGTCACAAAATGCCTTGAATTCTTCTCAAAAGACGATGTTTTTCCTTGTAATGGTTGTATTATGGGAAGTAAAATTGCAGACGCAAAAGTATTTTCTGAATTAGGTATATCTGTTCTCTCAGTTGTATTTTCCGGATAAGGCATCGTCAGTACCGAGTAGGACCTCCTGTCTGGTACTGACGATGCCCAATAGGCTGAAACAGCTGTCTACCGGTGGCTCTTAAATTGAAATCCATATTGGAATGATCAAAAAAAACTTTTCTATTTATTTTTTTGATTTTCATGGAATTATTTTTCAGCAGCTTGACTGCATTAACCTTTCTAGATTTCATATATATATATATATATATATATATATATATATATATATATATATATATATATATATATATATATATATATATATATATATATATCTTTTAATTTGGTATCCAAATTCTTTATAGTTTTAATATTTTTTTGGCATATTTTGATATTTTGTTCATTATGAAAAAGTTTTATGATATTTGAAGATAAATTTCCAAGATTAGGTATAGATTTGTAAGAAAAATTGATAGGTGAACTATTATTATTATACTTCCCACTAGAAGTGAAAGCTTGGCAAAGTAAAGCAGAGTTTTTGATTTTTGATTTTTTGACTGAGAGACCCCGTTATTCCATTCTACTGTACATATATATATATATATATATATATATATATATATATATATATATATATATATATATATATATATATATATATATATACATATATATGTATATGTTTATGTATATGTGTTTATATGTAGGCAGATATAAAACTGTAACATGCTTGTTAATGATATTAATATATCTTGTTATTGGGATTTATTCCTCTTTGGACATTAAATAATATTTTACATTGCATCTAAGACTCCTGGTTTTGAAAATATAAAAAAATTCAACTTTAAACGATAGATATATCACTTGAAATAATGTATACAAACCTATATAAATATGGAAATTCCCCTGCCTGAAATATCCATAGGAAAAGATAATTCGCCCCTATTCGAAAACCGTATTCATCATTTTTGTTCAATACAGAACGCGTGCTTTCTCCATTGTCCTAGTTGGAAACATTTGGGTCAGTCTATTGTTGAAGACAGCATAAAACTCTGTTCAGTGACGCATTCGGGCGGTGGATAATAAGCTTATGAGAAAAGTATAACAACACCAAGGGAAACGTCCATTGTTGCCTTTGGAGATATCTGTACCATATTATAAACAATTCAAAGGAGAATATCCGACACACGCTGAATATATCAGATATACTGCGGCTTGGCGTACCACAACAAAACCCAAGAGAGGTCAGAGAGGTTAGGAAATTCGCCTAGACAAGATGTTATACGAGTACATGAGGAATATAGCGAAAAATATAGGAACAAAATATCAATTATATTGAAGTAAACCATTTTTATTATAAGAAAAACAAGGGCATTTGTTCGAAAGTACAATTATTGAAAACACAAAACAGTTGCAATGCAAATATGTCAATTATTGACGTTTTATGAGAACAATAATGTTGAATGCTGGTCGTTTAAAATGAAATTTGAATATATGCGTTTATCGATTTCCAGAGGTTCTAGAAAGTTTCATCTCTGGGAATAAATGGAATCAATGGAAATAATTGAACGCAAATATTCGAATTTTCTTTCAAACGACCAACAGGAAGTTATTCATTCACCATTTTCGAACTTGTTTTCATGAAATGTCACTAGTCAACATGAATATTTACATATCAACTGCTTCTCTAGAAATAATATTGTATCAATTTGTGCTTTCTGAATCTACCTGTTTTGCCATAATCAATCATTCATCATCAAATTTTGACATATTGGAGATAATTTATCCAGTCATCTTCCTATTTGAGTAATAGAATAGTGCGAGCAGAATAATATTGAGTTTCTCCTTTTACCAACTAATGCAACACATTCACTCCAACCATTAGATGTTGCCTTTTCTGCTCCGTTCGGAAAAATTTCGCGGAAAATTTTGACGAAGTGATAAGTGGGGTGCTGCCAAAATCAGAGTTTCCGTAATTGCTGAAGAGACTTCTTGATGAGATTGGAAATAATGGTGCAAACAATATAATATCAGTATTCAGAACCTGTGGAATAGTTCCATGAAATCGAAATAGTGTTCTGAAGAAAATACCTAAACCTACTGCAGAACAAATAGCGAAACTGGAAAGGCAGATTGATATTGATCAGTGATGGTTGACCGTGTTAGGAATCACACGTTAAAAGGTAAGACCTCGTTAATCCTTAGCTCGCACAAGTTTCGACTTCTGAGGGTTGTCGTTCGTAGGGGTGCGACAGCTGGTTAACGGAAAAACAGATTTTAAACAGATTCAATCAAGAGCTCTACAAAACGAACAAGCAGTGAGAAGAGAAAAAGAGATTGATGTTGCACCAGGCGAAAATATAACAACACGTGACATGAATCGTCCAGTTGAAAATAATTCAGCTGAAAATTTTTCTTCCAAAGATGAATTGAAACAGCCACATGATTCTTTTATCCAATGGGAGAACGAGGAAGACGACAAAAGTGTTGCCACGACAGGTGCATCATCGAATTCATAATTTGAAGTTAGATGATTTCGTCCTGGTTGATTATAGGTACTCCAAAAATAAGGATGAATATCATCTTCGCATAATTATGGAAATTTTCAGTAACCAGACTGATCTCATTTCGATAGATTTTCTGAGACATGGAAAAACTGAAAAAATTAATTATTTTCACTATCCGGATGTTTGGAATGAAGCTCAAACTACTAACGGATCTCCGAAGAAACAGGTGGTCATTCAAGTGTTTACAGAAATACTATATTAGTGAATAAGTTTTCATGTGTACTTATTCATATTTATATTTTCAATATGTTCAATAAATTTCGTTTTCATTCTCACTTTCTGATCTCTAGAGTAATTTATATTATTGGGCCAGTTGGACTCATGTTTGGCTAAGTGAACAAATGTTGATACAAACTACTACAGTGAAAAAATCTAAAGAAATTAATTTTAAACGTTCATATTTCATAATTGAAAATCGGAATTTTTTCAGAGTATTTCATTCCTCTTCCTAAGTTGGAGCGAACAACAAAATGTCACTCCATCTAGTGGACGAGGTACTAACCAACTGCATATCCGTAATTTGCCCGATTCCTCTGAATAAGGAATAAAAACTTTCTTATTAGTCAGTGGCTATGCTTGAGGACTGGCAGTTAACAAATCTAAAGAAATCAACTTAAACGTTCAAGCCAGTCTCGAATATACCTACACGGTAGGTTTAGAATAGATTTGTTTCCTGCCAGTCTTCAAACAGCCCACTGACCAATAAGAAAGTGTTTCTTCCTTATTCAGAGGAATCGGGCAAATTACGGATATGCAGTTGGTTAGTACCTCGTCCACTAGATGGAGTGACTTTCAGTTGTATTGCCAATTGCAGGAAATTTTCAGTGGAGATACCTGCACTGACACCTGTGGATATAATCCAACGCCCTTCGTGGGATTAGACAGAGAAGTAGTTGTTTTCTGATTGGCTGACGCCAATCAGAAAACCTACTGTGTAGGTATATTCGAGACTGGCTTGAACGTTTAAAGTTCATTTCTTTAGAGTACGACAAAACTGATTGTTTTTGGTCGTGTCAACTCATATGGTACTTTAATTTTGTGTAGTAACCAAATCCTTGGAAACTGATGTTAGAAGGAAAAATTGAAGAAGCTGATAGTAACTGTTCGAACTACCTAATTTCAAACGTTTTATGAGCAGAAAATGTAGATTTTTTATGGCCTCCCTCTCGACATCAAAGCGTCAGCTCCAGTGAGGAAATTGGTATTATAATTTCCTCAGACGTTTCCTATAATCCAGATTGGAATGTAAATCTGCAGGGGCGAATGGATACACTGTATAATATTTCAGTGTGAATAACAATGGAACAACACTTTTCCATTTGAGCGCGAAGTTTTTACTGCTTTGGATAACATTCGAGAGGCTATTCCATTGTTACCAGGAACCGATACAGAGTAAAGCATTTGTGTCGACCGAGAGTACGATCTGACAGTTATAAATCATTTCGCCAGTTATGTAGATTTTGTTTTAGTGAAATGAAGCTGTTATGAGCTTCGTTATCCTGGATTGAGGCTGGAAATGCATCCAGTCGTTCATCATTATGAGATAAGAGGACTTCATCGGCATAATGGGAATTCTGTCATGTTGTTTGAATTGTGGCAAAAACTGCCGAATGGTGAAGTGATAAATTGCTAGCTAGTATTATTAGCTAATGGGAAAGTAGTTTTTTTCTTTCGACTATGGTTAGAGATAGTGAATTGATTGCGAATTTTGCTGATAAAATTGAAGTAATTATATAAAATATCAATTCCTCCATTGATATTAACATCCATTTAGACAGGGAACAGCGCGCGCTTAGCCGTATTTTGGGATATGATTCATATCCGGAAAACAGGCAGATATACATTTTATAATATGCTCCATCGAATGAAAATAATATTGTTTTTCCAACATTGTGAAACCCTGCATATTTTTACATTTTCAATACCTGGTATAATTCACATGTGATTTTATACATAAATGAGCAATCATAGGTTCTTTAAATACTTCATTTCATCGTCTAGTAGAAGTAACATATCCAAAATGTTATACAAGGTGTTCAAAATCGATAACTAATTCTAGAAGTTCAAAAATGGGTACAAACTCAGTTTTCTCAGGATTCTTTTGAAATTTCGAAACGATTTACGTGAAACACTCAAAAATCAACCATTCACGAGGTATTTCAGTATTTCGTGAGAAAATAAAAAATGCAAATGCCCACTATAAGTTTACGGACTACGCAATCTTCATCTCAATTAAAAACATGATTTTAGACGAATGAATAATGAATTGCGAATGTTCATTCTGAATGTTTCATAAAAGAGCAAGAATGCAAAAATATTGCATTGTCTTTTCACACAATATTTATAAACTTTCTCAAAAAAATTTCAGGTATTTATTATAGTCCAGTCATTTAAGGTTTTATCTGCGGAAAAATTCCTATTGTGCTGAATTTTGATATACACCTTCATTATGGTGTTTCAATGAAGAGGTGTAAAATCGACATTGATATCGTGCCGGTTAAAAATGTTATAAGGGTCAAAAGGTGACGAAAATCAGTTTTTCGCGAATATCTCGCGACCTATGGCTCGGTGGTCAATGAAGGTTGGTATAAAAATTATTTCCCATACGATTATCTACAAAAAATGTTGTCTGCATTTTTCTGTAAAGTCCACTGTTTTCGGACTAGAGCGCTGAGAATGCGACTACATTATGATGATGCACTCGTTTCTGCACCACCTTTGAGGTAGAATGCAAGGCGCGTTTTTTTTACATGGTTTCCCCCGTAGGCATGATCCATGAACTGTAATAAAAGATTTTTTTAATTTTATGCTCAATAATTCATTACTTCTACATTGAAAAATAGGAAAAAAATGTTTGTATATAATTTTCTTTTATATTCATTCATCGTCGATATCCTCAATTTCAACTTCATCAAAAGTTGCTGACAAAAAATCGAGTGGACTTATTGCTGCATTCAAAATTGTTGATTTGTTATTGTTTCAAATTTGATTATGAACTATGGTGAATTGAATCAAATCATCGACCTGCCTGGTCGATGCATGCAGGTTATTTGCCGAAAGGTACCTGGAAAAACTATCTTCCATTTCTGTCGATAAAAATCAAACGAAAGCCGCTCAACGATAATCAAGATATGTTGCTGGATATTTTGCTGCTCAGCCGAATGTGTTTTTGAAAGATGGCGAGAAAAACCTATCAGTTAAACCCCGAATTGCCCACCGCATTTTAAAAGAGCATCAATGGAAACCGTTCAAATATCATCTGGTATATCATCTGAAAGACACGGATTTGCATATTCGAATTGAGTTTTGATAATGGTTGCTGATAAAAGGTCGGGAAGATTCACATTTTCTTAAAAAAATAAATATATATGGAGTAATGAAGCTGAGTTTACCAAAAATTGATCATTTAACGTCATGAACTTCTTCTTTACGCCGATTAAAATCGCCATCTCACGCGTGACCAAAAAAATTGGAGCACAATCGATTTCTGTGCATGTATATCTATGATGAAAATTTCAATAGTGGATGTAATATATATTGTAATATACTACAAAATGTTTTGAACGTCGCAGTGAAAAATTTCATCTGTGGAAGATGTGGAAAATATTTGGTGCCAACAGGATGGAGCACCGTCTTTTAATTATGGAGCCGTAGGCGTATTACTGGATCAATTATTTTATGATTGGTGGATTACCAATAATGGGACGTTCTTCAGCCCAGCACGTTCTCTCGATCTGTCTCCTACATATATTATGTACGGCGACGTATTAGATGTATTGTATACGCCGATTCTACAACAAGTGAGGAGGATTTGGTAAGAACAGTTTCACAAGCATTCAATGTTCTAGATGCCGATGAAATCAGTTGTGGTGTAGGTAACAATTTGTCGGAGAGAGTTAATAAATGCATGAAAGTTACCGGAAATGTCTTCGGACATATTTGAAAGTTTCCATGTTCAGTATAGGTTGTGTTACATGAACTCACATTCGAATTAAGCCAGGTATTCAGAAATGTATAACTGATAGTGTTGGAAAACGCTGTTATTTCCATTCGATGAAGAATATTCAAAAAACTATGTTTGCTGATTTTCAGGATATGAGTACTATCATTTCCTAAAATACGGCTGAAGGACAGTCATCGCGCTGAGCCCTGTAAATTATTTTCAATACTGTGGAATACGAGATACCATATTCACACTAATAACTATATTTGTTGGTTGAAGAGCTGATGATACAGTGCCCTCTAAGCTCAGCTGTGACTTCTTTCAATAGCTCATTATACATTATTAGAGATTTATAGTGACAATAATGAAGAAATATTTTTTGATGCCATATTTATATGTTTTAATTATTCATTGAGCTTTTTCTCATGTTCACCGGTGGGATATTAAATCTGAATGGATTTGACAAAATTTTGTGGTAGTTTCTAGAAACATGTTGCATATCGAGAAACGCGAGATTAAGAAAAGAAACTCGAATGAAAATGAAGTTTATGATATGGATTGGTGATATTATGAGTAGAGTGTCTAGTCTAGTAGAATGAAGTGCTGAGTACTTTGAGTGAGGATTTTTATTTGAATGAACTTTTTGTTCCAACTGCGAGAAGATATGTTTGAAACTGGTTAACAATATTTCGTGGTACATTTCATTAGTTTGAACTTCCATTGTCTAATATGGTATTATATAATTTGAAATCTCTGAAAGAACAAATGAAAATTTAATTAAAAAGAATAGCAGAAAATAATAACTATATCAAGCAAAAAAAACTGAAAAGAAATTACAATAAAATAGAAATCAAGCAAAAATTGAACAATGAAAAAATTAAAAATTTGAAGATTAAGCCAAGTTACTTCACGACGTTTCGATTGTTCATATCCACAATCGTCTTCAGGTGTTTTTTAATTGTTTAGTTTCTGCCTGAGTTCCAGGGTTTTTTTTTGCGTGAAATATTTGTTAATTTCAGCTATTCTTTTCATTTTCATTTTTATTTTTATTTTTATTTGCTATTTCAGAGATTTCATATTATAGACAATGGAAGTCCGAACTAAAGAAATGCGACAAGATAATCATTAGGGCCTAAAAGATATCGACAGATATAATTAACGACAAATATCTATTTCTCATAACAAGGAAAACGACATCATGTAGTTATTTCTACCTTCCAAAGGTCGATAAAGAACTGATTTTCCTTCACATAAAAAAGACATTCGGTCAATAAGAATAAAGGATTGATAAGCTGGGTAAAAAAGCTTTTAAAATTTTATTGGGCATCTGGTGTAGGCAATATCTGTGGAGAAGACTTCTTCATCCAAAACCGCATTTGTTGTATCAGATGGACACGGACACTTATTTTGAGGTACAAAATGCTGCCATAGTTTTTCATATCGTTCTTAGACATATCACAAACAAGTTTGTTTCAGAATTTTTTGGTAACATGGTTCTATATTTTCGAGTGGATGATTGTTGTGGGCACAACATCAATGTATCTTGGAGCAATTTTTTAACCTCACATAAAGAGTATTAGTTTCATTTGTCCACTATTTACAGCGACTACAGTGAAAACCTCATTGTTCTAACTTTTTATTATCTTCAAAATTTCGCGAAATAAAGTATATATTCCATCCCTCATTGCCATTCGATCTACCGATATAGATTACATGAAAATCAAACACAACAACAAAATGTTTGATGTCTCTCTTCTTTTCATTATTCGCGAAGAAGATTCCCAAACAGATTCCATTATATTCATCTCGTTCATGGTTTATTGAAAAATTATCAACCAACATCAATATTGATCTCAAACTTTTCAAAAACTTAGGTAGAGGCAAACTTCCACGTTTTATTATTTTATTAGTAGATAGACTATTCGTGTTTGTTTGTTAAACATATTTTGAATGAATATTTTATGCAGATACCACTCAGATTGAGGGATAAACCAAAACTAGATTTAGCAAAATTTTGTAAAAATATTGAATATATTTCCACACTGAATACTTCTTTCAAGATTGTTTCTGAACTGATAATGAGGTAAAATTTCATCATGCCAAAATTTGTCAATATTATTACAACTATATGTGACAGAATTGGCCGATACTTGATGAAAATTCATAACATTTTCAAAAAACACTTTGTGAAATTCTCACTAAACTATAGCTTAACTATAGCTTCTTCAGGCATGTCTTCACTGTCCAAATGATGGACATTCAGGAAGCAATTTAAAAAGTTTTTGAATTTGACATTTATACAATGATGTACGGTTTCTAGGATTCTGAAATGTGAAACAAATTGTTTCCTGAACGTCTCGAAAGAAAGTATTTTTTTTTTGAAATTCATAGCTTTTTTTCTAAAGATAAAGGCAAAATATGCAGGCCGTTTTTTTTATCATGTGGCAACATTGCTATATTCTAAACCGTAACAGATACGAAGACAATAAAAAAAAAGTAACTGTCATCGGGGACAATCGAAGAAACTTCACGGGGACTTTCGCCCTTCTCAAGTTATACGGGGAAAACAAAAAATGCTGTTTTCTTTTTTTTTTTTCGAGTGGAATTGTTATTTCGAAGAATATCAAGAAATGGAAAGAGAAAATGTTATTGTATTCGAAGTGTACTATGACGGAGTAATAATGAATATTCGGTAAAACGTTTCGTGTCAACATGGCCACCATCAATTTTTTTTTAAATACGGACCTGTCTTTTTTATCACAGATCTTGATGAAGCGATAAAGTCTCAATCCAAGGGTTTATCACATTTGATATTTTTATAACGTTTCATTTGAAATAACCAACATCATCAATGACAACAATCAAACAGAAAAAAAATTATTTTATCATGAAATTTTGGGAAAAATGGAACCAATACGGAAAATTAAAGCTACATGGCGAACTATATTAAATGCTTGAATTGACGACATCTTTGTTGAATTCACATAAGTTGCCGGTCCAGACAATTTCTGTGAGAGTTTTCTAGAATATTAGGTGTAATACTATTACATGCATCTCTTATTTTTTATTTGATATGGTCGATATCTGTACTGTGTTGAAAATATTTTATTTTTTATGTACCTACAGACAAAAAATCTGAAGGAGTAAGATCTGGAGATCGAGCTGGCCAATTAATTGATCCATTGTTTCCAATCCATTTTATTGGGAATATTGCATCTAAATGTTTCCTCACCATTGCTGCATTACGGGGAGGAGCGCCGTCCAATTGGAAATATTACATTTCATGACGGATATTCAGTGGCAATTCGTCTAAGTAGCCATCGAATTCATTGAATAGAAAATGTTTTCAAAGCGGGACTTACTCACCAAACAACTCAAACTAAAATTATGTGAGGCGATGATCATTTCGAAAGTTTCATATTGCGGTAGCATTTATGACCCTGCATTACTTCAATATGATTCCCTCCGTCTTCAACGAATCCAAAACAGTTGCCTTCGTTTTTCTTTTGGCATTCGAAAATACGACCACATATCAACGGTCATGTCATGAAGGAATCAGGTTGCCTGCAACTGGAGAAACTCAGGACACTGCACCTACTCACAAACACCCACAAAGTCGTGAAGACCGAAATGCCCCATTATTTAATGAAAAAAATTGAATTCTCTCTCAAATATTAATAGCTTTTTCACTAGAAACAGGGCTGTGCTGGTCATTCCTGAACACAGGTCTTCTGTTTTTATTCGCAGCTTCTCATACAACCCAGCTAAATTCTACAATCTCCTGCCCTACAATCTCCTGCGTTTACACAAAAGATTTGGTGACTGAATAATAACCTTTTTTTGAAATTGTCTGTATACACTATAATTTTCTTTTATCATTTCAAATTTCATTTTTTTTCGAAGGTTGAGTTTAAAAACAGCTTTGCTGACACTCCGCCCATTCACCTCTTATTTTTTTGTATATTCTGTATGTTCTTACTTCAGGTGAATAAAGACGATTCATTATTGTTATTATTATATATTTCATCATTCAAATGAGCACCGTAAAAAAAAACAAAAAGTTTGTTCTCACAATTCCCAACCAAACATTTATCCCGAACCTTTCTTGGAAATTGGTTTTCCTATGTGAATTTTCATTTGTATCATTCCACCTATAATGAATATTTTTGTTAACCAACCATTGTTGGTGAATGTTGATTCGTCCGTCCATATTATTTTTTACCAATATTTCTAAGTTTCCTGTTTCTACGTCTTAACCACTTCGCAATTCGCACTCTCCTTTCGCAATCCCGTTCATTAAGGTGATGAACTTTGCGTATCCTGTAGAATTTATATTTGTTTATTTTTGAATAGTTCTGGTGGATTTTACAGAAGTCCCCATTTCGTTGACAATGTCTTGTAAAGAACAATTTTGATTAGCATAATTTTTGTAACTGGCTAATCCTAAATTTAAAAAAAGATATTTTCACCGTGAACATTTTTATGTGGTTATATTTGCTTACCCATAACTTTTATTTAATTCCTCACAACACCAGTAACCATATATTTTTTTGTTTTCTTTCTGTCAAATGCACCATAGTCCCTCAAATTTCGCGTTTAAGATGGTAAATGAATTGAGATGCCATTTGATCTTACCAAATTATACAAGAATCAAATTTTGACCAAAAACTGATATTTTCTTTCCTTTTAGGATTGAGAATAATAAAAATTTTAGGAATTATAATTGATTAGGGAAAAATAAGCCTTAAAAGAAGGATTATGGCAATACAAAAATTTCCAAAACGAAAAAGTACGAATTTTCATTGTGTTAGAGAACCCACCTGTCTAAATTATTGGGTTGTCTGTATTATATTTTGAAGAAATCGAAACAATCTACAAAAGAAGTAACGACAGGACCGTAATTTGAAATTGTTGTCGCTGATGATGGTAGTTATTTCTAATGAAACGCTATGAAAATACCAAATGTGTTATACTTTTCGATAGTGAATTTATTGCTTCATCAATATCTGTTATAAAAAAGACAGGTCCGTATTAAAAAAAAGTTGATGTTGGCCATGTTGACACGAAACGTTTTATCGAATATTCATTTTCACATCGTCATAGTACACTTTGAATACAATTTTTTTCCATTTTCCATTTCCATTTTTCGATATTCTCCGAAATAACAATTCCAGTCGAAAAAACGAAAAACAGCATTATTGGTTTTCCTCTGAAATAATGGGCAGCAATCACATTGTTTCATGTTACCTTCGTATTTTCGATAGTTTTCTGATTGTAGATGGTGAAAAAATCAGGAAAGCAACAAGAAACACTGACTCTCCCACAAAAATGTATACAATGGATAATTCGTAATTGGAAATGTTGACATTCCAAATGCACTCTCAAGAATAATGAGGATGCATCTTAAAATAGATGTTTGAGCTATAGTTAATGTATTTGGTGATAATAGAGTCACAAGCAGATACTATAGCGCAACTCAGATTCATCTTGTTTTCAGATTTCTAAACATATAATGAGTAGCATTTGTTTTAGAAATTGAACTTCCATAATGTGTATGTGATTTCAAGTGTTCGTACATGTGAATAAGTAGGCATTGAGGAACAGATGGTATGAAATATAACCCGAAACATTTCGAAGAAGATATGTTGACTAGAAATACTCAAAACTCACTCTGAAGTGAACATCTTCAAAATATCTTCATAGTTAGTGCTATAATAGAATGTAAATTATCAAATTCATTTTCGAACTCGGCTACAATTAGACAAAAGTTACTGCTATGAACTATATCCATACAACAAACAGAGTAACCCAAACAAGGATAGATGCGTGATCAAATATACTCCCTATACTCCACCTAAAATATATTCCTATATACAGCCGCAATTTATTAAAAAAATTAAATTTTGGTCGTTTCTCAGTACGACTCTGTACAAGCAGCCTTGTTTAGTAGATCACATGCACTATGCATAATAATGGTTTAGGACATTGTGTTCCTTAGATAAACAGAGTATAGTATTGAATGAACTTACCGTAATGATGATACACACTGGGATCATCTGGAGCCAGTCTTTGAGCTTTACGGAACCATTGCTCTGCTTCAGTGATTCTGCTGACCTGTAAACGAAATTTCATTTTCAATTTCATACCAATTTGTAGTAAATGACAGTTTTCCTACTAGAAAAACAACCAATAATTTCACTTTTATTGGTCATTTCCCAATATATACAAACTGGAACGAATGACTCAAGTAGAACTTCAGATAATTATATCGCAGTAAAAAGATATGACACCGAAAAACTCAAAGGTGGTCGATACATTTAAATTATACAAATCAATTGTGTCCAAATGTCAATAACCGATATGACGAACTGACGACCCTTTCATTTCTTGGTCATGAGTCATGAGTATTTTCTTGGAAAAAATACTGATTGCTGAACCCTCAGTGAACAGAAACGGCAAAGCACATTTTATTTGAAAAAGTAGAAGAATCTTAGAAATATATTCCATACATTTGTTTATCAACACTTGGAGTTATTTATGGACCATGAAGTGACCAACGAATCTGAGCATAGGTCTACAGAGGAAATGGAGGTTGACATAACGATCTCTGATGTGATATCGGATCAAGAAAAAAAGCTTTTCATTTGCCCAACTATGGATCCTGTCAACGAACACTTTGCAATATTATTTTGATAAATTGAAATGAAAAAAACAGGTGAATGAAGCATATTCGTCATCGCCCCAGATGGAATATGGACACTACTTTGCACTAACGGGAGGACAAATAGCTCGAAACCGGTCTGCAAGTGTGCCCAATGCAATAATTGAAAAACGATTCCGTCTGTTGAATCGCCAACAACATATGCAGGAAATATTACTGTGAAAAATTCTGCACTGACACCTGTCGTATATAATCCAAGGCCATCAATGATAGTAGCCAGAGTAGTTGTTTTTTGATGTGTCAGTCCAAAATATATATTGAAAACCATCTGCCGAAAACCCAAAACAAAAATATATATTGAAAGCCATCTACCGAAAACCCAAAACATACCCAACAGAAGAACTTTTCGAAATTTTCAAAATGTTAGATATACGTCAACTTTATTTACTAAAGGTTACCATTCATCAACAATCTAGAAAATATGAGCTCCTACCGATAGAACACCACCACAACACCAGGTATAGAAACGCAAATAATTATTTCATCATCAAACCTGAGAGGAATATCATGCAGAGAGCGTACCTGTAACTTGAACCGAAATGTTTCAACTCCCTTCCACAAAAACTAAAGGAAATAACGCCAAAGATCACGTTCGAATGAGAACTGAAAAACTAAATAAAAATTCCCAAGAATTGAAATCCACAGAAATGTAGAAAATATTTTATAGAAAACCCATATTGCTCATCGATCCATGTATTCATTTATACATTCATACGCTTGAATGTTGACTATTTTTTAAATATTCACATAACGTGGTTAGGCTTATTTGTATTTTTGAAATATAAGTAATTAATTTTATGTCATATACATATTATTTCATCAACTATAGACTTATTATTTATATTAGATATTTTTATATCCCTTGTATGTACTATGTTATGTTATGTTATCATTATCAACTTGATATTCACAGCATCCCCTCCCTTAACACAGACCTAATCTCTGTAGGGTGGCCCATTTAGTTACCCGTTTAAATCTTCCTTATATATATGTGCGTATATGTGAGTGTGTATATGTGTGTATGTATATACATACATATACATCTATACATATGTGTAAACACCTATAGTCCGTTCATAATTTGTCGATAGCACAAAATGAGGGCCCAAGTCATAAAACGGTCGTAAAACTCGTAAAATCATAGGCGGAGGTTCCTGATGTGTTTATTCATTAAATATAAAGCTTCAGTTTATATTCGTGACTTGCGTTGGAAGGGTGAAGTTGTTACGAACGAAAATAATTTTTGGTTTAGTACATTTTTTAATCGCATTTAATTTACGGCTCGTTGGTGTTTCGGCATCTACGGCAGTAATTAACGTCTCTAATATTTATTTTGCGAATTTTGTGCAGTGCGTGAGTAACTTTTTTTCATATTCCTACAAACATATACGTACCTTTCGTTCCTGCTTGTTTTGTTTGATTGCTTGCGATGGCTTCGTCATTATCAACATCATCAAGTTTTACACCGGTACTGTTGCGTACAGTCAGTAAGTCTGTCTATTCACCAAGAGAGAAGACTATTGTTTTGAACGTTCACGATGCTCTGGTTTCTCAGAATCCCACAAACACTGTTCAGAACATAATCAAGAGTTGTGCCAACATGATGGGCGTAGGGGAGTCAACAATATATAGGTTCCTATCAGAAAGAAAAAAAAAAGGTATAGCTAACCCAAATACAAACGAATACTTAAAGAGGGGGAAAAAACCTATTGAAATTGATGAATTTGCCAAAAATGGTATTCGAAGGAAAAAAGAAATACCCAACTTAAACAAAATTTTACAAGAAGTTAGAGACGACCCGGATTTGCCTCATGTCGGACGAACCAAATTGTGGCAAGTTTTAAAAGAATTAAATTTCCGGTGGGAGAAATCAGACCGAAAATCACTTTTGATTGACCGGGAAGAGATAATATGTTGGAGAAGAAAGTATCTAAGATCTATACGAAAATTTCGGGCTGAAGGAAGGCCAATTTACTATCAGGACGAAACGTGGGTAAACGCAGGTCATACTCTCACAAAAATTTGGACAGATAAAAATATATCAAGCTCCAGGCAAGCCTTTATGGAAGGTTGGTCTACTGGTATTTCCCCACCCTCTGGTAAAGGCAGTAGATTAATAGTTTCTCACATTGGCAGTGAAAAAGGATTTGCTAAGCATGGTTTGTTGGAATTTGAATCCAAAAGCACAAAAGACTATCACGAGGAGATGACAGCTGATGTTTTCGAAGAGTATTTTGAGCAGATGATTGAACATATACCACCAAACTCAATTATAGTATTAGATAATGCACCTCATCATTCACGACTAGTTGAAAGACTTCCAACGACTGCGTGGAAGAAACAGGATATCATTGACTGGCTGCGGAATAAGTCCCTGCCTTACGAAGATGGAATGGTTAAAGCAGAACTTTTAAAAATTGCCCGGCAACACAAATCTAAGTTCAAGAAATACGTAGTTGACAAAATGGCGGAAAGACGAAACATTACAGTCCTTAGACTTCCACCCTACCAATGCGAATTAAATCCAATTGAACTCATTTGGGCACAAATGAAAAGCTATGTGGCTAGAAAAAATACGTCATATAAAATACAAGCTGTACGTGAATTGTTATATGAGTCTTTACAACATATTACAGAACAAAATTGGCGAGATGCAGTAAGACATGCAATAGAAGAAGAACAAAAAATGTGGGATCTTGACAATATAATTGATGCGACTGTAGAGACACAACCGCTAATTATTAACCTGCAAGACGACTCGGATTCCGAAGATGATCCTGTTTATTTTGAATTTGAATAGTTTTGTAAGTAATCGTAGTTTATATCATTTAAAAATAGGTATTAATTAAATAAATGTATCTTTTACAAATTGCAAGTAACTTATTATTTTTGAATAAAATAAAGAAATTTTTTTAAAATAAAAATACAGTTTACAGTACCTACAGTTTAAGAATATTAATATATTTATTTATTTAAAGTAACTAATGTTTTAATCATATACTCTACGACACTGGTCACTCATTTCCACTCAAAATACCTACATAATCGGATTAAAAGTTTTATAGCTGTATTGTATTTCTTCAGATACCAGGTGGGTTAGTCGAAAACATCTTAAACTGGCAGTTTTAATTTGGTTTCTGTTATTATATCATATTAGCTGTCCTCTCTGTATTTCAGTTCTCTAATGAGGGTCAAACTTGCAGTGAGCTATCAACAAATTATGAACGGACTATAACATGGTGGAGCATATTTGTATTCCCACATTTCTTATAAATAATTAATGTTATATCATAGATATATTACTTTTATCAACTATAGACTGAGGTATTGTTTATTTGAATATTTTATATTCTTTGTATGTACTATGATATCTTTATTAACTTTAGATTCAATTGTACCTCTCCGTCTTATTCCCTACGCACAGACTTGATCTTCTGTAGGTTTCCCCATTTATTCTCCTTCTCCGATTTTCTGCTGCATTGTGTCAATGATGTAAAACAAGAGAAGAATACATTATCATTATTATTATTTACCCCCAGTGTCTGTGAGTTGAGACTGTCCTGAACGAATTGTTCTTTTAGATAATTTGATTCATCGCCAGTCTTCAAGTATGCCCCCTCACTACAGAATTCCTGGTAGATCGATTATTTAGAGGAGCAACAGAATGGCCACCACGATCACCCGACATATCGCCTTCAAATTTCTTCCTATGAGGTCATCTGACAAAGTTTGTTCAACGCTATACTTCTGATACCATATTTACAATTCGGAAAGTGCAGCAGATTCATTGAATGGTTAGATCGTTGAATTAGAAATTCATTTCAGTTCCACCTCCACCTCTATATCCGATTTTTTTCAGAGATTAAATGGGATGGAAAAACTTTGAATAACTTTTCTGAGTGGTGTATTACTGAATGAAAACATCTATTGCACTCGTAAATTTCAAAATAATTCATTTTTTATCATGAATCGCAAGATAAATGATCATCCTGTTTAGACACCCAAAGAAGTTCCAAGAAACTAATACCCACACAACATCCATCAGTCACAATTTGCTGCAAGATACCTCCTTTTTCAAAACTCATCCCGATCATTTCTTTCAATAAAACCGGCTGAAAACTCCCATTTTATACGGAAGCCAACCACCCCTCGGCCCATTGTGGATGATAAACGATGCCCCGCGGGGCGCAACACACCTAATAAATAAAAATACACCATGAATCGTGCTTACATTTTTTGCGAGCAGCTTCCCGTATGTGATGTGAGCTGGAACATGGTCAGGTTGAGCATGCAGGGCGGCCATGTACCATCTCTCCGCTTCCTCGTCCTGCTGCAACCTTGCCAGGGTCTCCCCCAACACGTTGAACACGCTCTGAAACAAAGGGTGCACGATCGTAAATCACCCGGTCACTAGAACAGACAAACCTAATATAGTACGGGGGCCAGGGGATTATTATCTTCTCTATTTCAATGTAGTATGTGAGAGGTGTTTTCGTCAATTTGTTATCTAGGAAAAATGCATCTAAGAAAACACTTTCCGTCCAAAGTTTCAATGGTAAGTGAGATATTTTTGCAACTTGAACTAGAATAATAGGTCTAGGAATCAGCAAATAACTTGAAGATATTCTTTGCATTTCTTTAATGTCCCCCCCTTTTATTTTTTGAACGGGTCAATTCAAAAAATTTAAATTTTGGGAAATGAAATTGATGCATGAATACGTTATTTTGAAGTGGAATTGACAGATGAAACTTTCAAGATGGCGACTGAACGCCATCTGTGAAAAAAAATTAAAAAGAAAGAGGGTTTTGTGACACATCATTTTGAAGCTTCTGACGAATACTTCACAACCCTAAATTATGAAGTCAATATCAACAAAATGGCGAAACATTTGATGATTTCCTGAAGACAAACACATTGATGTCGATATTTCTAGAAATATTCCTATTTATCTGCCATATGGCAATTCCAACAACCCAATAAGTTTTGTTAAGTTATTTTTTGTTTATGAAAACAACAAGAACTATCGATACGACAATGAACATCATTTTCAGTTGGAATATTCTCATTTAATTTTCAGTTTTACTAGTAGAAAGGTACCACGTCAACAATCTCCAAAATGGTCAATTCTCGTCCATTGGAAAAAAAATTGGAGCAATTTTCATTTACGGTGCGACGCGTAACTTTCACGAGACTGAAAGGATTTTCAATGAACGTTTTCCGAATCGTCCTATCTGTAGAAAATATTTGAGGGAATTTGTATCCAAACTCACAAGTATCGGTGGTGTACACAACAAAAAGCCCCCAGGTCATCCGTCCATTCCGGAAGAACAGCAAGTGCAAATAATTGATAAGAATCCTGAACAGTCTACTTATTCCATCGCGAATGTTTGTGAGGTGTCTCCTTCTACTGTGTGGAGACTTTTGAAGAGAATCAGGTATCCTCCATACAAAATTAAAATGGTACACCAATTAACTGAAGATGACCCTGATCGAAGACCAGAATTCAGTGAAATCATGACAAACCATTGCCAGGCATTCTACCTATCTCCATAATATTTGTTTAAGTGATGAATGTACATTGTTTTAAACGGCAATGTTCACAGACAAAATTGCCGTTATTGGAGTGACACCAATTCTCATGTTTTCCGGGAAACACATACCCAATATCCAGAAAAAACGTTTGGGTAGGAATATTGAGAAACCTTATTGTAGGACGTCTATTTATTGATTGATTCAACAGAGAAATTGCATTTGAATATGCTGGAAACTACTGTTGACCCTCTCATCACTGAAATCGTCGTAGCGAATCCTCATGAATTCGATATGGATATTGTATTCCAACAAGATGGAGCAACAACACATTACTCCAGGTATTTAAAAACTATTTGAATACTACTTTTCCTGGTCGTTGGATTGGACGTCGAGGTCCTACAGAATGGCCACCCCGCTCGCCAGATTTGAGACCTTTGGACTTTTTCATAGGACTATTTGAAGCAAAAGGTGTACGAAACTGAACCTGCTTCAATATTGAATATACGGCAGAGAATAATAAATATTTGTAGAGATATTGACGTTACTGTGTTTGAAAATGTTCGGCGTGAAATATCGGATAGGCTGTTCATTGTCAAGAACTTCAAGGCAACCATTTCGAGCATCCTCTGAACTGACTTCAAGCTTATTACCTGATATTATGTAGTTAAATGTCAATGTATTCAGGCAATTATTGAAAGTTCTGTAATTATTAGTTAAAGATATTTTGACATTTTATTCTATGGTTGTGAAGCATTTGTCATTTGTGTGTCACAAGACCTCCCTTTCTGTTCAATTTTTTGTTCCCAGATGGCGCCAAGTCGCCATTTTGAGAGTTTCATCTGTCACTTTTACTGCAAAATGAAGCTTCATGCATTAATTTCATTATTCCAAATTTCAATTTTTAGAGTTGACCCGTTCAAAAAAAGAAAACGGGGGACATTAAAGACCAGCCTGTATTTTAAATATTGTTATCGCACCTATGCAAGCCATACAATGTCTAAATAGTATAAAAAATTACTCAATACACCACTATTTTTATGCTAAGATATCTTGAGGATTATCTCATCAACCACGTTACTCATATTTTCAACACCAATTTAGGAACAAATCGTGTTTTATCAATTTGAAAACAAGTCACTCCACAACTCTTACTGGATTATGATACTTCAAAGATACTGTCACTCTCAAAGCCTATCAGTAAATTGCCAGTATTGTCCAAGGTCTTTGAGCTGATTCTGAAAGATTGAATCGATCACTTCCTCAATGAATTCCATATAATTACTGGGGTCCAATCTGGATTCTGAATATCTAAAGGCACTACTACAGACATACCTTACTAACATCACTTAGGATTCATTTATGGCCACTGATAAAACTTATTTAACACATGGTGCTCTCGAATTACGGCAAGGCGTTTGATAACATTGTTCATCATAATCTGTGTAATGAGCTGGCGTGTTTGGATTTAGCGATGTGGCTGGGGAACTTTGGAAGAGCTGCCTGTGTCATTCTTCCCAAACCATTTATTCACATCGTCAATACTCATCAGTAAATGATTCAAACTGACTTATTGCCTTTTATATGAATCTGAACTAGCCAACACATTTGGTGTGAGCATCATGATTATAGTGAAGCTATTTTTCTGGGTTTGTTAAAATACCTAGTATTTGCCTGATTGCTGATGATTACTCAAGAGAGTAAACAACCAATTGTCTCAATGAGAGGATCTCATACGAAAAATCAATAAAATATTACGGAGTTCTTTCGATTTTGTAACATAGTAACACAAAAAACTCGCAAGTGGTTGGTTGCGAGATGAATTTTTTTAGTGTCTTTGAACATATCTTCCTGATTTCCAAGGGTTTTCATAACCAAATCGATAATATATTCCACTTTTTTGGGATTATTGAGCAATGCAGTGGAATTGCAGAAAATTGCATTAAGCAGAATTATTTCCAGCTGAATAAATGTTTCAACAAACAGTGCGAGAATACGGTGATGGGAAACTTTGCCACTCTGTTTATAAGCAGATTTGAAGTGGAAGCATGAAAATAGTTGAATTAATTTCCAGTATATGATTCGTGGATGATGCACCTATTTGAAATTTTTGAAACAAATGAAAGTGGGATACAAAACTTCTGTTTATTGTCGACAACAGATTCCCGGATTCAAAGTTTACGTTTGACATTAGAAACAATAAGGATTAAGAACTTGTTGTATTTTCAGTTCAGACAAGTTGAAGCCTAGCTGCCTTACCCTTGCCGCTGGTTTTTTTAGAAGGACAAATGGATTCCTGACTGAGGTGGTGGCGGTATTGAATTCCTCAGACAGCAGTATCGCCTTTCACGGTGTGTCCCTACGTGGCTGGGGTGGAATGGATGAAAAAATTGTTCATCCATTAAAGGGAGCCGTGTGGGCCTCATTCGACCGAGTCTCGGGGCCTTCCATATCAGGAGGGGTCGTCTACAGCATACTCTATAGCTTCCCTATCTAACGGATTATCGTGAGTTCCCGCACAATCAAAAACTAGCCGATTCCTCGACTGAATGGACTGCTTGATGGAAGGCAGCTGCAAATCTCTGCGAATGGCTTCATTCCACATGAACCATGGATCATTCAGAATCATCCGTATTAGCTTATTTCGTAATCTCTCCAGAATGGAGATGGAGCCGCTTGTCCCCAGACGCTTGAAGCATACATGATGATACGTTTCATGTAGACGACCCCGAGCTCCCGACCTATGGAAGATGAGAGGAGAGCCGTATTATCGGCGTAGAGAGATATCTTCACATGCTCGGATTGCTGTATTTTGAAGGAATATTAGCAATTTGAACTACCAATTTCATATTCAACAAAAAAGAGCAGTGCTTCATTATTTTGTTGATGAGCTTGGGTTCTCTTTGAGTGAAGAAAGATACGATATGAAGGAAAGGTTCCGTAGACGAGATAAGTATAGTAGACCATCGGAGTCTAGTGTAGCTCAACAGACTTGAGATAAAGGTCACGAAAGAAATGAGAATTATTCGAAATTGTTGAGACGAGTATATGACAACAGACTTATTCAGAAGCCTTTGAGTGTAGGTATATAAATCAAATATAAAGAATGAGATCTATAGACAGCTACAACGGTACCATTTTAGAAGACTCCGTAGTAATGACGAGTAGCAATAAGTAAACTACTAGCATGTTCATTAGCACAATTGAAAATGTAACTCAGTTGTAAGGAATCAAGTTCAATCATGGTGTTCTCATTCTGGTGTGAAGTTGAGCGAAAAGAGTTTTGAGCTCGTGACCGAATATATTAAAAATTTCCACCTCGTTCTGCTTGTTTCAGTTTCTTATACGACTGGTCACAGGAGGTAGCCATTAGTTTATTTCGACGAGGCAAACCAGAGTGAGTAAAAACTACTTCATCTCATAGATCTGAAGAGCTTGGTATAAATAGTTATACTATCATATCTATTTTACAGAAAATATCGATGAAGAATTCCACTTTTTTCAAATGAGTCTGCTTCCAGAATGATGGATGTTGCCTAATTCAGATCTTGATGAAATCATCTATGCAAGATATTGACTTATTTACTTTCGAATGGTAAAAGTGTTGAATTGATATCGGTGTAGATTGAAACACTAGCCAAAAACAACAAGTTTTCGTGTGTTCCGAAAACATCTTAGGTTATAAACAATAAATACATTGATAGATTTTGTTCTATTTGAACGTCTTGTGACAAATTAATGAATTAACTGTCTGGAACAAATTTATTTTCAACAATATTTCACTTATCACAAACTAATTCATTCACAAAATAAACGATTAATTCATTTCCACTATTTAAATTTCTTGTTTATTCGCTCAATTCACTTCCTGAACTGCCCTCTTGGGTCAGGAAGACATGCTTATATTGGTGACGGTCCTTTATAGAAATCTGTAGTCGGTTCGGTAGAAGAATTTTACCGGCGATTCGCGATTGCATTCTTTCGCGGTGATTTCATGTGTTTGTTCCATGATTCGGCCGACGTACTGGTCAGAGGCGGCTTCGTTTCGATCTGATAATATCACAACTGGATTCAGCTTGTGCTTTTCAATGTCGTTTTCACTGTGCAACTAATAAAATGAATAGAGTGAACATGATACTTCACGATTCAGGCCAACAGCTGTTTCGACACACTGTGCCATCTTCTGAGCACGTGATAAACTAACTTAGGTATATGACATTATCTCCTTGAATACTGAAAGTGGTATGTAGAGAGAGATATCAAGAGTCTTTTGCGAAATCACTTATAATATTATTGATGATTGGAGGCTTATATCTATCTGTTCATTCAGAACAATGTTGTTTATATCAGCAATATGTTTTTTGATTTCGATAGATTTTGATATAATTAATTTCAGTCTTTTTGGTTGAATGTGTGAAATTTCTGGAATTTGACGTGGTAGAAATCTTGTTTATTCAATCTGTAACTTCTCAAAAGCTCCTCGAATCTCTGGTTGGAACTGCGACTTGCCTGTTCTATAGTCCTTTGTGCATTGAAAATCACGAGACGCATCAATAGTAGGAAACACACAACGACGCCAAGTTTCTGAATGACATTTCACAAAAAAAATATTACAGTTACGTTTCGTGTTGTTTCGTATGCTCCCTGACGCTTCTACTAAAAGCCGCATTCTCTCCCACATAAATGGAGTCGAGTAGATATTGCTGCTTCATACACTAATATTTTTATTGTTTCATTTCCATGATATATGTTCACTGCAGTCAAGTTGTTGCATTGTGCCCTTCAATAATAGAGTTCCTTGTTTATTCAAGGCAAATAAACATTGCTGCTCTCCATTATTCTAGGAGAAAATATGACACAATAAGTTTTGAATACGTGCTACAAGTACCTTAGGGAACTCAGTGAAATTATGTTATTTTATTGGTGACAGAAAACTTTTCACATTTTGATATCTCTCTTTCAGGAAGTAATATGAAGGAAAAAAAATATTTTGAGCTTTTATCAAAGCCGAATAGTTTTTCTAAATGTCGAAATGGAAAAAATATTCCAAGAAAAATGGAAATTGATTGTTGTGAACATAAATGCGCATTTAACAATTTATTGATTTCATTCGAATGTATTTCAAAATGAGTGTGTAAAAAATGATCCTTCGCTTACTAAATTTTGTAAATGCGGGACTTACACTGTAGGGGAGACCGGGGCAAAATGAAGTTCGTGGCAGCACTGGAAGTAAGCTTGTGTGCGTGAATAGTAATCGTGTTCGGAGCGGCGACAGCGCCATTTGCACGAACTTCACTCTCCGCTAGTGTGTCCAAGCAGAGCGAACAGGTTAGAACTCATTTTTGCGTTGCAGTCCAAAACATTAAATTCAAACCAGATTTTTTCGCCGGTAAAGTTTGAGGTTAGAATTGCGTCATCTTTTTTACCTATGTGTGGATCGGGGTAAGATGATCGGGGCATAATAGGATACTATCCCGTTTTGCCCCGCCCTTGTGATTTAAATAACATTTTCTATGTACTGATAATCAAGTGACTGAAAAAGGTAAAAAACAAATAAAGAAACCTGGAAAAAAGACTGCAAAGAAGATTAAAAAGACAACTGACAAGGAAAACCTGCAGAAAAAGCGTCAAACCTAAAGGTGCAAAACAAAACTGAATCGGAAGATAGTTCATCACAAGAAGAGGATGATGACTGTGCTTGCATCTATTGTGAGTACTTATACTCAGATTCAACCGAAGGTTGGGTCATCTGCGGCGTGTGCCACGGTTGGGCGCATAATTCATGTGCAGGAAGATGAGGAAGATGAAGAGGCACACATTTGTGAACGCAGTCTACCCGATTAAAAAACGTACTCGTTTTGCCCCACAGCGTTTCCCATCTTACCGCAGTTATGGGGCAAAACGGGAAATTTGCCGAGTTTATTTTTTCATTATTTGCCAAAAAAAGTTCTGTGATTTTGCATGCTACAACGTTTAATTATGAGAGAGAAATGTATAATGGTTACCTCTTTTGTTGAAGAATGTTATTAAAGAGTTTAATTTTTCTTGTATAACAAGTTTTGTCTTAGCTATCTCATCTTACCCCAGTCTCCCCTATATAACTTCGCCGTAGTCACCACTGTAATATCTACGACTTTGGAGAGCTGAGCTCATCAGTGAAATAATTCGGTACTGTCTTTATTTACCTGTCCCCCTCGTGATGATCCAACCTATCGTCACCACTGTAATAATATGTCATTCAATTCTCTATCAACACTTGTGAAAAAAACATCATTTAGCTAATCGTCACATTGAACCCCGGTCGCTAATGTCGTGATTTGTTTCGTCAAATTAAATTTGGCAGATGCTGTCACAAGATGCTGATTTCTCCACATCAAATTTCGGATGTCAGGCAATTCCGAATGAGCTTGAATTCGGCCCCCTGCTCGAAGAGCGGGTCTTAAGTTGCAGTTAGAAAGATCTTCAGAATATGCAGACTTTCTTTCTAGAAGTTCACCCTGTTAGATTTCGGAATAAAAGCCAGCTTCAAACCTTGAAACTACTATATGCTGGTGCTACCTGTTCCTGGTAAAATGTTTGAACAAATAATAAATGCAAAAGTGTGGCACAAAGTAAATAATTTAATAAATGAATACGGGCATGGCTGTGTGTCAAAGAAGTCAACTTCTACAAATCTATTATCTATCAGTCATAACGTACTTAGAAGTTTGGAAAATTTTACTTAGATCGACGTGATATACACTGGTTTCCAAAAAGCGTTCAACAAAGTTCATGATGTATGGTTATTTAAACTTTCTCTATGTGGAGCTACTGAAGGAACTATGAAATTTTCAGCAGACGAGAAAACATTCAGAGTAAAACTTTGTACTAACTATTCAGATGAGTACCAATCAAAATCAGGAGTGACCCAAGGATCAAATCTCAGGCCTCTACTGTTTCTTATTTTTATCAATGATCACCAGCAGGAATCAAATATTCAAATTGTTTACTCTTTGCAGATGACCTTGAATTTGATAGAAGAATAGATTGTGTTCAAGTTTGCAGTAAGTTGCAGAACGATATCGAAAACGTTTACCAATGAAGTGTGAGGAATAAGTAACCATTTAATACGTCAAAATGTGTTGTAATGGCTTGCACAAGAATGAGAGAAAAAAAGACTATGCATATGAAATGGAAAATGAAACGTTAGTAAGTATTGTTAATGATTTGGAGGTACGATATGACTCAACCCTGACGTTAAAAAAACACATTGAAATAGTAGTCTCACAGAATTTACGGAGTTTGGGTTTTGTTTTGAGGCGAAGTGTATATTTCAGAAACAAACAGACATTAGGATATATAACGCACTGGCGAGAACCAAACTTGAATATTGGGCAGCCATTTGGCACCCGTATAGATTTATATATAAAAATGATTTGAAAAAATTTCAAAATAAAATACTACGACATTCATATTCTAGGAAATATGGAGTATTTCCAGATTATTATTGTGAGAGAACTAATAATCTCAGGAAAGGATTTGAAATTTTGAGTTTAGAGAATAGATGGTTATATAATAATCGCAATATGGTATACATTTTATGATAACTATCTCGACTGTTACGTAGTTGAATGAAAAGGAGAAATCCTATTACAATTACAAGATTAACCCCTTTTTTCAAATTTCCACTAATCACCTCGACTCAAGGTACCCCAATCATAACGATGTTATGTACAAATAATATATTATTATTGTCCGAACTCAGCTTTGTCCAACCCACTAAAAAATTTTTCACTGGTTTGAAAAATTACATATTAAGTATCGATCATGAGCTAATGTGTTATATTTTTGAATTTATTCTTTCTTATAATATAGTTATCTTTTTACTTATATACTTGTAAAACGATTTTATTGTTTTCTATTCGAAATAAAAACCTTCTGGCATAAAAAGGGAAACATAAATTATAAAACCTCATGGAACTTCAAAGCATCCCATGGATGTGTAGAATTTTTGTAGATTAAATAGAAAAACGGCCAGTATAACAGAAGTTATTGAATATTTCCCTTTTTCCCGAATACCAGTGCAGATTTCAGAAGCCAGAGTAAAAAGGGTATTGAATATATTTTTCTCTCATATTTGCATTTCTGAGGTGAAGCAAATAATTCCATTTCCCGTTCTGATTATAATTCCATGCTAGAGGTTTAGAGAATTTACAATGTTTACAACACTCTTTCCATGTTCTACCCTTGTTCTTTCTGCAAACATAAAACTTATCTTCGAATAGAAACAACGCACTTTATGTATTCTGAGCCAACTAAGCCATGGATGGATTTCCTGTAATTGTATACAGTTTGTCCTAGATAAAAATGTCGACATCGTAAACAGTGATACAAAAATCGTCAGATATTCAACCATTTTTGGATATGTTGTTGATGTGAAGTTAGAAATTATTGTATATGATAAATGACAAAAGAGTTCAGCGTTTGTTTGAAAGTAGTTGACAGTGTTTCTGGGTGGATGTTACAAGTTCGGATATCCATGAAATATGTTGACAGATTTGAAATCTACATGAGAACAAATAACATAAAAATGAATGAAATATGAAAGAATTGAAAATACTAAAAATTACAGGACCGAAATATTTGAATGAATGAGTTGAAAGGGAAAAAATCGAGTAGTGAGCAACAAGTATGAACATATTGAAAAAATTTAAAAACGCTCAATTGTGAAGCAAAAAATTCATTGTGACCAGAAATAAAAATTCGTTACGGCATATTATTGTGAGGAACCTGTAGAATCATATTTGAAAAAAAAAATTAACCCCAACGTCCATTTCAAAAATTGGGGGTTTTATCATATGTTGAAAATAACTTGTTAAGTGAATATGAACAAACTCATCAGCATAATAATACACGTCAAAAAATGTATTCGAACCTCTCAAATCAAAGTTGAGTTTATAAACTAATGACATTTTTTTTATCACATACCTCTGTCTCTTGGTAGACAGAAATGATATTTGATTTTGATTTATTTGATATTCACTACGTGTGTTATAACGACAAAATTGATGATGAGTTCAATTGATCAGATATCTGTATTTCTGTGTGTATCTGTATTCCTAATTCATGTTTGTAATATATCTGACTCGTTCTACGCCTTTTGTGGTGCATTGAATACATTATTGTTATTATTATTATTATTCTTAACGTAGTATGCGCTGGTCAGGCCTATTCCCCGAAGCCCCAATACATACACTTCCTACACCGTGAGGTAAGTGATCATTGCATCCACGAATCATGTGCCCTGAGCAAATGCAGTGAGCCAACCAGTAATGACAGACTTCTGCATCTGTCCGGCTAGTGCGGCGAGCCGGTATGATTTTAAGATTCGAGAGTAGAAAGGGCATCATTTCACCAAGAACTCCAATAATAAGAACAACCATCTTGACAGAATGGTCTATATAGCGTCTATATAGCGGAATTCGAAGAGAAAATCTCGATATTTTATCTGTTTTTTCCTACTCTTTTCGGACGATATTCGTCTCGTCAGTTGCTGGAAACCTCACGACATATATCGTGGTCGAGAAGGACTACATCAGGCTTATAAGTTTGCATGAGCCTGAGGGTGGGGAACGAATAGTTCCAACAAATTCAGCACTTCTCATTCTCCACAACGGATTTGATATCCCCGGAGTGTAACGCAACACCAGTGTCTTGTCAATACAGTATTAGTGCCGTAGATATTGATATATTACTCATAATGCAGCAATGGTACACATGCCAGACATGCTGATAGCAGGTGCATTAGCGTCTCGGACGCCTCGCGACAGGCCCTGCTCCTTGTGTCAGGAACCTCAATACCTATTACGCGACTAAGACAAAGGTGTTGAAGACACCATGATGAACTCCTTAGTTACCGCTTTCCGCCCACTCGACCTGAGAAAAGCGAACGTCAGGCGCTTTGATAAACCAAGGTCTCCAATATTATTGAAGAAGACCCCATGCAATGGATTATCCTTGTATTGCCGCAGAAGTGAGGTGATCTCTGCAGCTTTATGTGAGCCTTTTGCTGAACGCGTTTCAACTTGGTGACAGAGTTGTGATCACCTCGTCAGTGTCGAAAACTAAACCGAGGTCATCAGCCGCTAGGTTAGCTAACCTAAGGAGAAATGCTCCAATTCCTGATCTCTCGCGGACCATGCAGAGAAGGGAATTCGAACTCTCGACGACTTTACAGGCTACATCCAATACCATTCTGTCATGTAGATACTCCAAACTCAAAAGTCCTTGGCTTTCCTGTTGTCGAAAGAAGTATAACCGGGAAACGGACAATTTGGGATGCAACCTCCTATAGAGATGCATCATTTTCCGGGTCTTTACGTCGAGTTGATACAGCTCCGATCGAGTCCACTTCACTACTCCAAACATGTAGAGTGATATTGGAACAGCAAGCATATTTGTTGCAGCAACTTTGTTCTTCTCTGACAGTTCCGATGACCAGATCTGACAAAGTCTGTACTGATACTTGCCACGGAGAAAGTTCTCCACTGCTGTTACCTTTTGTGAGTGGTGTTGTTCCACCCCTAGGTAAGTATACGTCCCTCTGCCATCCAAATGGTGTAGGATGCTTCCATCTACGAGCTGCACATCCTCTCCGTAGTCCCCATACCGTCTACGGTAGTGAACGTCTTCGATCCAAAAACTACAACAGAAAATACAGGTCCGTATTTAAAAATTCAAAGATGGGGGTGGCCCAAGTCAGATGACACCCTGTATAAAAGATTTATGGATATATTCTGAAAGCCCACATCAAGGGCCAATAGCAATATGCGGACAGATTTTCAATATATCTGCGAATAAAGGAGAAATAGGCAAAAAAATAATTTGGGATTTTTTTGGTTTTTCCTGTATATCTCCAGAACCAAAAGAGTTATATTCGATTTCTTCACATTATTAAATGGGTCTCTAAAATACACAACTCTGCCACAATTCAACCGACACTCTATCTCTTATCGTTTACGAGATCCTCATGTGCAGAAACGAATTTGAATATCCATGTATATACCAAATTTCAGCTTGCTAGGACTTACCAGTACGGAGAAACAGTGACAAATGAGTGAGTGCTAATTGATTAGCTTTTATAAGCACATATTATCTTGTTTTTGCGTATATATATTTCATTATCTGAAATGAAAATTATTATTTTTGTTATTATTATAATCCAATTAATGTTTATAATATTTCATAGATTTCAAATCTGTCAATACCTTTCTCAGATAATAAAAGTCCAAATTTGTAACATTCAAAAGAGTTAAATTCTCTCTAGAATTGTTTGATGCGGTTTTTTTCAAATGAATAATTGAATGATTTATAAAAGCTACGCATAAAAAAATCAAGTAATCCAACAGAATCCTCGAAGAGGAAAACAATATTTCATACCAGCTTTTCCTTTTCACCTACCACGTCAGACGTGTGAGCTACAAAGTGGGTTACAAAACACGAATTTCATTTTGATGAAGTGAGTTGAAGGAAAACAAATAGGAGAGAATCACCGTTTCTTATATTTTTCTCATCCAAAATCCACACCGCCACATCCATCATATTCACATCGACCCAATTGTTTCTTTGTCAAATCTCTGCTTTACATCCTTCCGGTTCTTCTTCAATATTCGGACAGATTTCCCATTTATCATTTGGCCCATATTTATATCGCCCGGAAGAGATTGTGTTGCCGCCTTTTCGTTTTTATTGTTTCAATTTCAGGACTCGTATTGCAGCAGTTTCGTAAATCTCGACATTCGTAAATGTGAAACGTTGCATTCTTTATAGGAGAGAATTACAGAACAGAGCAAATTGGAATACGAATGAAAATACTTAAATGATATACAGAGATCTAGAACTGTGTAAAATCGTGTAGATGGTATAATGTACGAAATTGCGTTTTCAGTGTCTCTTTCTATTTTTTTTATATATCCAGCTATTCATCTCTGATTATGAATAGAAATGTAAAAAACTTCAGAAGAACGTTTTATAGTTAGAGTGCTTGAGTCTAGTCGGCACTTCACACATGGCTCATTGTGACTTGCAATGGATCGTGCATTCCAGCTCTGTAGTATGAAGGAAGGTCTCGGGAAGAAACTAGGCATCATCATAAAAAAAACTTCAGTGGAATACTAACTTCAAAGTAATGGTGAAACAGATTTTGGTTAGGAGACAGCAAGAGAAGAAAGGAAGAAAAACCGCCACAACCAGTGCTTGCCCTTTTCTACGTCAGATCCAGAAACATCTTCCGTGGCAGCCTTATGAAAACCAGGCCCAAACGCGAACTGCGATTCCAAGATTTGCATTTATCCGATACCATGTGAGTGCGGCAAATCCTATATCAGTGAATCTAAGAGGCTATTGAAAGTCTGCATTGCCGAGGACAAAAGAAACACTCAGAGAGGAGAAACCAGGAAATCAGGAATAGTAGAGCTTCTTTGGACCCATCAATATAACAGCAAGTGATCCCAAGCTGAAATCATCCACAGGGAAAAACATTCGTTTGAGAGGAAGATGAAAATGCATACAGAGTGGTCCAACGAAAAGTATGCACCTTGCTTTTCTCATTTTTTTGTAACTCAACGCAAAAATGCTCGGACAGGTCAATTTTGCTTTTGAGGGGGACACATTTTAGATGTATTTTTTTCTACCTGTGTCTTCAACCCCCAAGCGAGGGTGAGTAACAACCCTAAAATTTTAAATGGAAAGTGGTGTCGAGTGATATATCATTTGAAAGGGCACAAAATTATTTTTCCAATGATACTTAATTTGTTGTATTTCACTCAAACATGTAGGTATTATGAAGAAAAATAACTACATGAAATGTGTAATTGACTCAGTAGAATCCTACTTCAGCAAGTGCTGAAAATGTGACCCATTTGCTTCCATACAATGATACAGATTTTGTTCGAATCTATTCCTAACATTATGTAGCATATCAGGTGTTATACTTCTGCACTCTGCTGTAATTCGTTGGCGAAGATCTTCTATGGACTCGGGCTGCGTAGCAAAACATTTATTTTTCAGGTGTCCCCAAAGGAAAAAGTCTGAAGGCGATAAATCAGGTGACCTGGCAGGCCATTTGATGGGGCCTCTCCTTCCAATCCACCGTCCAGGAACCCAGTCATCTAAAAACTCTCTTACCAGAGCAACATAGTGAGGAGGTGCTTCATCTTGCTGGAAATGAAGCCGATCATCATTATGATTTTGGTAATTTTCAATTATTTCTGTTATGAGAGAATCAATTGTATCTTCA
This sequence comes from Leptinotarsa decemlineata, assembly GCF_025532065.1. Taxonomy (NCBI): domain Eukaryota; kingdom Metazoa; phylum Arthropoda; class Insecta; order Coleoptera; family Chrysomelidae; genus Leptinotarsa; species Leptinotarsa decemlineata. Next base: position 11,424,065 of record NW_027412684.1, read on the forward strand.
AGCATGTTCAGGTAGACCTCACCAGTTGAATTTCCAGGAATAAAAAGTGGCCCTACGATATTACTACCTAATATGCCACATCAGACATTGAATTTTTGAGGGTACTGGGTATGGACCTCTCGGAATAAGTGTGGGTTACTGTCATCCCAGTAACGGCAATTATGCCTATTCACAGCTCCATTAAAAAAAATGTACTCTCATCGGAAAAGCACGTGTTGAACGATAGGTGCGGATCATCAATTAGTAGCTGGCTCAGTTCACAAAATTGCAGCCTTCTATCAGGATCATCTTCATTGAGTTCCTGTACTAATTCAATTTTGTACGGATGAAATTTATAGGCTTTTATTATTCGTATTATGGACGAACGGAAGACACCTGAGGCTGCAGCAAGCTGACGGGTACTTTGAGTATGATCCAATTCAACATGTCCCAAAACAGCGACTTCCACTGCTTCATTTCTGATCGGTTTCCGTGGCTGGTGTTTCACATTACAGACAGATCCGGTATCGACAAATTTTTGGACTAACTTGGCAACGTACGAATCATTCACATTTTTCCCGGATGACTGTTATTAAAGAGGCGAGCAGTAAGTCTAGCACAACTATTATGTTTATAATAAAGTTTAACAATTTCAACTCGTTCAGGAATGGAATAAACCATTTTTACAGTAAATTTGAAATAATTTCAAAAGCAACCGAACTGAATCAATGGACGTTTGCCTAAATTCTTCACTTATCTGCTGTTGTTATTTGAACCAAAAATTTCACGAGAGAAATTGAGGAATGTAGTAGTGATGAAAATGCCGTTTTTTCCGCATTTTCATTAACACCAAAAATATCGAGTGAATGTTCTTGATTTTTTTATAACTTCTCAAGTAAATACAACAAGTTCGGTATCACTGAAAAGAGAATGTTGTGCCCTTTCAAATGATATATCACTTGACCCCACTTTCCATTTGAAATTTTAGAGTTGTTACACATCCTCGATAGGGGGTTGAAGGCACAGGTAGAAAAATACATCTAAAATGTGTCCCCCTCAAAAGCAAAATTGACCTGTCCGATCATTTTTGCGTTAAGTTACCACTCGATATGGACCACTCGATATATGTTGTCGACATATTCAGTTAAGCTAGCGTAGAGATATGCAACATCTGGAAACCTCCAGTCAAACTAAAAAACGGTCAACTCCCACCAAACTGGTGAAGCGGAGAAAGTGAAGAGGAGATGATCTGAAGCATTCAATTGCCTATAAATAGTCATCTTTCGAAGGAATAATCCAGTTTTCACCCAAAGAAATCTCTTCTTCTGGGGTTATCGAGGTCACAAATTAGCTGTGTATTTTTCCATCATAACTAGTCATTCTTGATCAGATTTCATGTTCATCATCGCGTCATCTGATATATTCTGAAATATCAAGGGGAATCTGACAAACGACTTTTGGGAAAAGTCGAGTGAGTTGACGAAGTTGGTAAGATGACGAACGGCTAGTAATTTTTTCAAACGTAACAATGTAGGTGTTCTGCATGATGCCGCCATCTCGCCAACAGTAGGGGAGTTAAGTTAGGAACGCAACCCTGCCACGCATAAGAGACCTCGCGTATCTGCCCTAACATAACCATTGTGTTGAATAATCTTCCGTACGGGTAAGATGACAAACTTCGCAATCTTACCCGCACAATTTTACCCGTTGAGGTTATGTTTGAAGCCAGAGAGCATATTTCCACAACAAACATGATATCGATAATAATTGTAGTGACATGTCATGAAATACAGTCATTACTAGTAATTGAGTACAATCAAATGTCAACATACCTTTAACAATGGGTCCACAAGCAATACTTTCAGTTTAGATCAAAGTCAGTATCTTGCTAACTATATCCCACACAGCACCAGATATTCATGGAATATTCCCTCTATATCATAAAACGAACGTATATATTCCAAATATTCATAGAATATTCTTGGAATATATACATGCCATTAGAATATTCATAGGATATTCTTGAATGAGTATGGCAGGATTATTCCCGAAAGAATGTGCATAGAATGTCTATGAATGGATTATTCTCCCGTGAATATTCTAAGAATATTGTCGATGGAATACACCATATGGAATGGTCCAAGAAATGAATCAATTCCATTAATAAATCGGTTTATTCTCATCCTATTTTTCTTTTTGTATTTGAAATTATTCAACTACAAAGCGACATATCCTGCCAACAGAGAAATGGGGAAGTGAAGTATTAGAGTGAACGTTTCTCATTGGTCAATTGAAGTGTATCGCGCTACAGTCGAAGCTCTGTGAAAGCGGCTGCCCCTTAACGCTTGACAGCTTTGCTTTGAAATCGACAATTGGTTCAACATGGCGGTTGGCATTGGCGCTATAATCAAAGTATAATTTTCTCATGTTTAGTGTACCATTTATAGTTTGTGGTTGTCCAATTTGCAGTACAGCGAATAGTTTGCTTTTGCATCTTCAAACAGTAGAGTTGCATATTCAGTTTTAGAGAAAAGTAAGTGAAAGGCAATAGTTTCTATATTGAAGTCATGGTGATTAACCTATCATACCTCATTTTAGGCTCAAGGAGAGTTGGTGTATGGGATTTGTTGGTTTGACTAAGTACATGTTTAAACTAGAGTGATTTCAGTTGTGTATCTTCAGTAGAGAAAAGTGAATGACACATTCTTTTGCATCATTTGTTTCGATAATTTTCATCACTCTTTGTCGAGAAGTACCAATATGCCCAAAAGGAAACGGAGTGGTACCTGGTACAGGCAGGTGCGCCAATAGACTGAAAACATAATGAGTACTTTTCAACAAGGGAATGCAAGTTGCTCTCAAAGTCATAAAAAGTTGTGAATGTTCATGAGGAACCTATGAGAAAAATATCTAATTGATTTATATTCCAAATTTATTATGCCACTTTCAAATAGTGATGATGAACGTTAATGTTCATTTTGTTCCAGGTATTAATATTGAAATACTGGCTGATGCATTGTTGGACAAATATCAGGAAAACTCTTCTGATGAGCAAAGTTTGGATAATTTAAGTAAGTGAAATTCATTGAAGAACCCATCATACCACTCATTTGAAATACTTTTTTTGTGAGTTTTATTTTTTGCAGTGAGAAACCTAACCTAACCTATATTTTGATGTAGGTAATACATTTTTTCTCTTTCAATGAGATGATATATTTATTATTTTTTAAATAGTTCTGATGAATTCACAGAGTTGTTATTTTAGTATATTTTTTTCAGTATAAATTTTTTTGAGAGTAGGAACATCCTAATTTAAATACATTTCGAATATTTGTAACATGACGATATTCAGGAATATTTCATTCAGTGAATAAATATCTCGAATCAGATTTTTTATTTCAATTATTGAGAGATTTGACGTATGTATTGAAAAGAGTTGAAAAACTGTCTCTGCTACAAAAGTTCTCCAGTTACGATAGACGAGTCCTAGCATCCGTTTGGCTGAGCATGTTATTGTGTTATAGGATTTGAAGGATTTGAAGCTTTATATCTTCTATAAATTATCTGCGAGCGCTTTCGACAGTTGGTAGTGCTGTCATCTTCTAGGCACCCTTCAAACTGAACTGGTCATCCTGTTGTCTGCCTCTTTATACGGTCAGAGCGTCTTAACTCAGGTATTTCAGGTACTTTAGGTAAATTTGCCTGTATTTGTTCTGCATCAGGTACTCTCCTTTGTGTTAGATGTTCTCTACGAATGTGTATGGTTTTGTTTAATATATTGAATGTGAGGTCTTGTTGTGTTTTGATTTGTACTTGTTCCTCAGTGAGTGATTTATGACTGTTGAATTTATGGATGTTCAAGTTTTCCCAAATGTCCATGCGGTTTCCCTTGTTGACTTGTTTTATGAGTTTTATGTTCTCTGGTGGGGGGAAATTATGTTTGTTTTGAATGGCGTGTGTTGCAAGGTTTGATTTATATATTGTTGGATTTATGTATGCCTTTTTGTGCTCATTGTTGACAATAATTTTTTTCACATTTCCTTGCAAGGTATCAACTATTTTCGAGAAAACGGAATAGTAATGATAGAATTTCCGTCACACACTACACACCGATTACAGCCTTTAGATGTGTCTTTTTTGGGCCCTTGAAAACATATTCTTCTCGGGATCACAATTATTTTGTTGTCAGTAATTCTGATACAATAATCACTGATAAAAATATTTGTAGAATTTCCAGGAACTCATATCTGAAGGCTGCATTGGTTGGAAATGTGGTTAACGGTTTCAGAAAGTGCGGGATTGAACCTTTCCCTTCATTTTTGGAGATTCAGAATATGCCGCAGCTTAAACATTGAAGAAGGACAATCATCTACAAAAAAAAAATTTTAGATCTGTTTCAGATGAAAAAAAAAGACAAATTCGACAAACAGCTAGTGAATCACTAAATGATACAGATGAAAATGATTCGGAGAGATCTGTTTAAGATAAAAGAAACCATAAGACTCGACAAGTAGATATGAAAGCATTAGATGATTCAGTGGATGAAAAGCTACCTCTAGCACATTCCGTAAATACAGTTGTTGATTATTTTTTTTTCTCCACTACAGCAAGAAGTAGTCTTGAGCTCTTACAAAACGCCAAATGATAATGAACCTTTGATTTAGATTTTAAGCCGGCGGCGTAATCGGACCATATTTCTTTGGGAACGACGTTGGCCAGGCCATCTGTGATTCAAGTCGAGTCCTCTGATGTAGCAGAAATCGATTTCAAAGTTTCTAATGGGTGCGTGTAATATCAGTTACAGCAGTATAAGATCATCCACCAGGTAGTTCCAAACTTTGACAATTGATAACAACCATCTTGTTGAAGCCTAGTCTGTGAAATTAGTTGAAATTAATTAACTCTGTTTTGCCAAGTCACCATGGAAGGATATAGCATTCAACAACACGTGCAAATGATAAAATCGTTTGGGAACGACATTGGCCAGGCCATCACTGTCAACGGCAAGCACTATAGGTTGATGATCATCAACTCTGGCCTGGATTAGATGATCTGGACACCAACGACTGGTTTCAAAAGGACGCCGCTATGTGCCACACAGCTCATGCCATATTGAATATTCTCCACGAGCGATTTGATGGCATGGTCTTCTAGTCGCCGTGGTCATGGTGATGAGAACTGTCCACCGAGACCCCGTTAGACTATTTTTTGTGGGGTTAACTCAAGTCGCAGGTATATGCGAATAAGCCACAAACCACAGCGGATCTCAATGCTAACATTACCCATGTCATCAGTGAAATTTATGAGCCAGAGTCATCGAAAGTGTACATTTCGGATGCGATCCACCCAAAGAAGCCGTAGCAGACATTTGAAAGATGTTATATTCCACGTATGATGGCATCAATCAGTCTTTCAAACGAATAATAAATTTTGATGGTATCACACACACACTTTGTTTTATATTAGAGTTCAGTATATGTAAAGTTCAGTTAAATGTTCAGAGCAGAGTAGACGTGTTTTGCCGAGCTCCCTAATATACAAACAAAAAGTGTAAAATTGCAAAGAAAAAACATAAACAACTAAGTGAACAAATATTGATACAATTTATATTACTCATAGACAACAAAAAAATGGTTCTCACACGTGAAATCAGAGATGAAGTTCAGTCAGCAGTAAATTCCGCAGTAAATGATTGTCTAAAGAGTGATTCATTTATCAAAGTGAATAACGTGTCGAATGCCGTAGAAAAAACCCTGGAAAAGAAACTGACCAATATAGAAAAAGAAATAAACGATATGAATTTTAAATTTAGCGAGGTACAAACAAGATATGAACAACAGATGCACCATCTTGAGAATTCAGTGTCCAAAATATTAGAAGAAAAAACAAACTCGAAATCAAACTTGATCATTTTGATCAAGAAATTCGAAAACAAAATCTATTTAACGTTGTTGAAAATGAGAACACTAGAGAAAAAGTGTTAAAATAATGTAAAACAAAAATGAATTGCAAAATCAAAACAGAGGACATCGAATCTTGCTATAGAATTGGAAAGAGAGAAAAAAGAAATAGATGTATTTTTCTGAAGTTGAAGTCACATGAAATGAAGCAGAAAATATATGATGAAAAAAATTGCTAAGGGGAACAGGGATAGTCATTAGGGAAGACCTGACACAACATAGAGTAGCTCTACTTAATAAAACTATCAAGAAAGTGGGTCTGATAAAATCATGGACAAATGAAGGGAAGATTTATGCTGAAATAAAAAATAAAAATGTATTATTAGAATCGTTCGAAGATCTCAACAAACTTTTTCGCGACATTTGAAATCATTGAACTAGTATAGTATTGTACAAGATTTTTTTTGATACATACATTTTTATAATTTTTCACTGTATATAGTGAAGCAAGGGCTTTTCTCGTAATTTTTACTCAGCGCTACATTCATAGCGAAAATGTTACAATTGTTAGATTTGATAGATACAAACGAACACGGAAAAATACGTACAAAAGTTGTTGACGATCTAGTGGAATACTCAAAGTATGGGGGAGAGAAGTGCAACAGTGGATTAGGCGTCATACATTTCAATATAAGAGGCCTACGTAAACATTTTGATGAACTTATGGTCCACATAGCAATGCTGAAAGATGCAGTGGACACAATTTTTCTTTCGGAATCTAGAGAAATACAATCAGTAAGTGAGTTTCATATACCAAATTACAGAATGTATTATAATGAATCTAAGGTTGATAAATGTGATGGAATTGTAGCCTACGTAAAAATACACTCTCAGCAAACGTAAATATAATTTCCATATATGACAATAAATTTTTAAGATTAACGTTCCATATTTACTCCGAAGGGAAATCACATAGTAGGAATAACAGGATCTTACCGATCCCCGGCAACACAAACACAGGATTACATCACAGATTTAGAAACAGCTGTCAATGATAATTGTACAAAATATAGAAATACACTTAGGAGATATAAATATAAACCTGCTAGATGAGAGTTCAACCGATACAAATGACTATCTGAATATTTTGAATGCAAACGGGTTTATTTCATATATCAACGAACCTAGAAGAATTAGTTCAACTACTGAGTCAGCTATTGATCATATATTTATTAGACAAAAAAAAATGTCTGAAAATATTATTGAACCCATTCTTTTTAGAACACATATAATAGACCATTTTACATCTTTCGTTCAAATCAAAGTTCTTGAATATGACAACACTAAAAATACAACCTCTCAGGTAATTGCAAAAATAAATTATAAAAAGTAAATTCATACCTGTCAAGGGAACATTGGGACGACACTCTTGCTATGAACAAAACACAACAAGCTTATAATTCTTTCATTATTAAATTGAAAAACCATATAAGCTCTTCAACAAAAATTACTCCTAATACATTGAAAAGTAAAAAGAAACTGAAACCATGGATAACTATAGCATTAATCAACTCCATATAGCATAGGGATATGTTGAAAAGAAGATTATTATCACACTATTCATTTGAGTTGGAAAATGAGTATAAATCTTATAGGAATAAATGACCTACTGGGAAAAACCAAAAACTACTTTTATAAAAACAAAATTCATGAAGCAAAAGGAAACTATAAAAAAATATGGGAAGTAATAAATCAAATAACTCGAAATAAACCTAAGAAAAACCAAATTGAAAATAATATATTTACTGACTAGAATAACATAATCATCACAGAAAATTATACAAAAGCAGCTCTTTTCTACAATTTCTTCACTAATGTGGGTGAAAAAATGTCAAAAAAATTTGTAGAAAGTACTTTACCTAGGGAATTTTTAAATGATATTGCAGTGCAATCCACTTTGTTTCTAGAGCCCGTGACTGTGAATGAAATAATTCGTTTAATCTCACAACTGAAAAATAAGTGTTCTTCCGGTCCAGACCAAATATTTTCTGAAACCATAAAGGCCATAACAAACCACATTTTGGAACCTTTAGTACATATTATAAATTTATGCTACTCAACAGGTAATATTCCACAGCAATGGAAAGAGTCTATAGTTACACCTATTTTCAAATCAGGTAACCCTAGTTTACTACATAATTACAGACCAATATCTCGAATTAAAGATTTTGCAAAACTATTTGAACAATCTCTCAAAAAAGATTCATCTCATTTTTTGAGAAAAATAACATTATTGACGATAGACAATTTGGATTAATTAAAAATTAATACTGAAATTGCTATGAATGACCTCCTTCAAAATTATTACCGACATGGACAGATCTTCCAAATGTCTGGCAATATTTCTAGACATAGCGAAGGCCTTTGACACAATATCACAAAATGTACTAATAGAGAGACTCCAGAACTACGGTATAAGAGGACAGGCACTGGACCTAATAGTGAACTATCTCTCCAACAGATCGCAGAAAGTTGAAGTAGGAGATGCAGTAAGTGATTCACTTGATATCACTGTTGGTGTTCCACAGGGGACAGTACTGGGTCCAATACGGTTCCTAGTGTACATCAACAACTTAGCTAGAATTCAAGATTTTCAAGGACATCTTGTTTGCAATGTTGATGATACGGTTATAGTTTTTACAGAGAAATCTTGGGACCAAGCTTACCTTACTGCTGAAAACGGCATCAAAAAAGTTAAAAAGTGGATGAACTATCATCTCTCAAGCCTAAACATGAAGAAAACTAAATATATGGCATTCTCTCCAACCGACTTTGGTCAACCAACTACAGGGGTTCTGAAGTTACATAACCACGTATGTATGGAACCACTAGTTTGCACATGCCCATCTCTAGAGAGAACTGAATCTATTAAATACCTTGGAGTCATTGTTGACAAACACCTTAGATGGAAAGAACATATTACTTACGTCACAAAAAGGGTAAGATCACTCATGAATAGATTTTACACCCTTCGAGATATATTAAACAAAAAAAAATTAATAACCCTTTATACTTCCATGGTAGAATCGGTTATAAGATACTGCATTCTCTTTTGGGGAGGCATTTTTAATTCAACAACAAAGTTGTTTACAAAGTTCACAAAACACAATTTTAAAAATAGTGCTGGAGAACAACAGAAACTACTCTACCAAACTTTTGTATAAGGAAACAAAAATATTCAATGTAAGATCTCTTTACATTCATCGTTGCTTAATGTGGTCCCAAACAACTTGTCAAAAATGTGTACCACACAATTCCCGAACAACAAGAGGTGTTACAAATACACAATTTACAGTTCCCATAGTGCATAAAACTTCGACTCAAAAATCAGTTTATTTTCATGGACCCATATTATATAACCTTCTCCCGAATAATATAAAATAACTAAAAAGTGCCTTGAGATTCAAAAAAGAAGTAAAACATTTTTTAATGGAAAATTACAATATTCTCAATTTATTTTGAGTTAACAATAATCTCCCATTTGCTAACCCTCACAAAAAAACCCATAGGTTATAAACTATACGCCTGTTTTACACAGGAAAATTATTCTATCAATTGTTCCACTACTCTCATACCCAAGCATTATGAAAGCCTAAGATGTGTATGAAACAAGTAAATCGAACATATCTATGTATAACTAATCTTATCTCTGCTCCACGATATATTGTTAGAATAGGAATATGATCCTTTAAAGATAACTTTCATAAGACAGGCATTAAGTTGCCTAACTGAAACTATCACTGGAGGAATCATATTGAACAAAATGTAAAAAAAAAATGTTAATCAAAATGTAAAAATGTACTGGGTTCCAAATGACCTCAGAGAGATTATGTTCCAGTGAAAAAGGACTAATTTAGTTTTGTCGGAGAAAATCACCTTTCACTAATATTCATCACAAGTTTTATGAAACAAGTATGGCGGTACATATTTCCAACCCATTTTTGTAGATCCCTTTCCGTCGGGTATCGCCATGAAATATGGCGAATTATCTATGCATAAGCTCAGTAAAACTGGAATGGGTTCTTTTAACCCGTTTATATCCCACATCGACATCATAACACCGCGGGAACGGCCTGAAAAAGTGTCGAGTTAACCTTTTTTTCTCACTCCACGTTCACGTATGCATGAGAGTGAACTAATTACTTTCGAATTTCCTCGGGGAAATCAAGTTATGTCGGCGGCAATATATTGTCATGGATGGGATGTAATTGGATTAAAACATTAATATTATATGCCTCTACGGCGTGCTTCGTTCGAACGAGCGTTTATCGAAGATATTCGCTTTCTTGCGATTAAAAATTTTCCTGTGTAATATTTCACGGAAAACTTGAAAGAAGCTATATATAAAACTTTCGTGTGTATGGATATTGAGAAAGGATTCAATATTTGACACTCGTCACATATGTCGCTTCACGTTTTGTTATATGAGATAGGAAGCCTGGAAAGTGAAATTCCAATATTCTGGAAAACAATCCAATACTCAGGGATTGCCGGAAGCTCTGAAACGATCAATTATTTTTACTGACGATAATATTTTAGACTAATGCTCTGGAAGGTTTAGTTGATTTCCATCACTTTGAATAGACCGCCTATTAGAAACCTAGTCCAAACCTAATTGTCAGCATGGACTTTCTTTGATTTTACATCGCAATATATGATTCTAAAGTAAACCTGGAAAAAAAGAGTTTGAGCCGAATGCCGTCAGTTGGAAGTGATGCACATGAAAATCAAATCATCTAAAAGAACAATCCGTTCAGGCCAGCCTCAACTCCCTACACTGTAGGGAGTTGGACTGACACCTATCAGAAAACAACTACTTCCCTGGCTAATACCTCGAAGGGCGTTGGATTATATCTGACAGTTGTCAGTGCAGGATTCTTCACAAAATATATTCCTGCATATGCTGTTGGCAATACAACTGCCGCAATAGATTTTCAATTATTGGAACACACTTGCAGACCGGTTTCGGGCTGTTTGGCCACTCTATCAGTTCAATGTAGTGTATATTATCAACATAAAGTCAATGCTTTTCCATAATTGAAAATCGAATTCCTTCAGAGTATCATTCCTCGTAATAGGGGAGCCCAAGCGGGGATTTCGGGATTTACTGAAGCGCGGCAGATTAATATACAGGGAGATACCTTGTACCCGGTTAAGTACCTCCATCAAATATGAGCCCCATATATAAGGCCGCCCGTGAAGGGTAAAGGATCAGATCAGTAAACAAAAATTGATCATCAGAACTTCTCGAGCGTGTCAGATTAAGGTAGGGTGAGTTAATTACATGCTGAAAAGTGTATATTCCAGTAATCTGACAATTTGAGACTGACGTAAAGAAAGGGGAGGGCGGCGAAGTTGTAAAAAAAACGTCATCTCGACTTTTTCGAGCATAGCTAACTTTTTTTTTATTTTGAAGAAAATTCAAGGATATCGAAAAATATATAATCTGACGATTTCCGCAAGCCGAAATGCAATATTACTAATAATTTGGTGCTTACTATTATGGAATTGTACTATGGTATATTAAACCCACATTTTTTTCAATGTATATTATAAATTACATATTTTTTATAAATATTTCAGCAGCCAACGATCATCACAGAAATCACAAAATATTATTATTGATGTTTTACATCTGACAGGCGTTTCGTGACGCTCACAATTTTGTATAGTACAATTTGCCTTTAGCCTCAAAATCGGCCTCAGTTTCGACAATTACCTCTTCATCTGCGCAAAATTTTTTTCCAGCGAGCATTCTCTCGTGGTCTGAAAACAGGAGTAAGTCGCTGGGGGTCGGATCCGGAGAATACGGTGGTTGCGAAAGCGATTCAAAGCCTACTTTGTGCAATTTTGCTATAGTTTTTATTGATTTGTGACACGGTTCATTGTCTTGATGGAACAGCACGTTTTTCATCTTCAAATGGAGCCGTTTTTCCGCGATCGCATCCCTCCAATTACGCTATGTAACAGTTGCTGTTGATTGTTTTTCCTCTTCAAGACAATCGATAAATATTATATCTGATGAATACAGTTTATTTTAGGACGGTAGCCGATCGGTTCGACATGGGTGCTTTGTTCACTCACTCGAAATGACCGCCGTGATGGTCGAGCCCCAGGCTGGACGATCGATTTTCACTTGCCATCGTCCAACTCGTGTTAGGCATCACACATTGAAAGATAAGACCTCGTTAATCCTTATCTAGTACGTTTAGACTTCTGAGGTTTATCGTTCGTAGTAGTGCGACAGTTGGGTAACTGAAAAACAGATTTTAAACAGATTTTCACTATGAAGGGTTTTACAAAAACTGCGACACGTGTTTCGCTATACAATGGCTTTCTCAAGCATAAACTAATGAAACACGTTTCGCCGTTATTGTAATACTCTTTATAGTGAAAATCGTATTAATTAGTGAAAATCATGGGCATTCCAAAATACTAATACCGTAACACTGCCAGCCGACTATTGCGTCTATGCATGTTTTGGAGTCGGTTCACCACGTGTAGTCTACTCAGATGACGATCTTTTTGATTCTGGTGTGAAATTATGGAACCATGTTTCATCCAGTGCCACATATCGATGCATACATTCGAGTTTTTGTGGTGTAATAGCTTCAAACACTGATCAGAATCATCAAATGGTTATTTTTGGTTGATTGTGAGTACGCGCGGCACCCACATTGATTAAATATTAATGCACGATCTGTATCTGTAGGGAAGGTATGTATAGACCCACAGCACTCAGGTCACATTTGACCCATTGAACATCCTCCCGAGGAGTTGTCCTCCTAGGTCATCGTTCATTCTGTCCTTTCCAGGAAGCTGGATAGTTCACTAGAAGACATCTCCTTTATATCGGCAGGTGTAGGCCAAGACTCGCCAAACACTCTCTCTTGTTGACGATAACTCCGGACACTCGCATAGGGCATGCCTGTTCACACATCCTGCATAGAGGTGTGTCCCATATTATGGAGTTGTTTCCTTACTTGACACTGGTCAGTCAGAAATCCTACTCTTACAGCATGGCCACGGGATACTCGCCGATGCGAATATTCGCGCGGTGCGAACGGCGAAGTGTCTAGCGACTGAAACAAACGCATAGGAATGTACTTATGAAGCCACGCGCAACGGCGACCGGCGAAGTGACCGGCGAAATGTACCGAGCGAATCGCGTGGGCGACTTGCTGCGCGGCCGGCGAGCAAAACAAATGCATGAATCTGTACAGCGCGAGCCACGGAGTTGAGCGGTAGTCGCGGCGAATAGTGCAGTGATCAAACGAGTATAGTTGTTTTCGCCGCGAAAAATGAACACCCAGACTTTTATTGCTGAATAAAAGACTGATTGAAAGTTCAGAAATTCATTATTCATTCTACCGTCAATTACAAGTTAGAAGTTGTTTTTTGTTTTAGTTGTATGAAAAATTACTGTCATATAATTCAGATTTTTGCAATATCTGATAGTGTTTTTATTTCATGGAATAATAGTATACAGGGTAACATTTAATTAGCTAATAATATTTTGGGCAGAAATAATTCCAAATGAATTTAGTTATAAAAAAATCCGTTTGCTATCATTACTTTCTTGGGAAAAGTTGTTCATTCTGATGGATACTATAGGTTAGGTCAGGTTCCGCACTATGCAAGGAAGGGTTGCAAACTCAATTATTTAGAATCCTTTGAAATTTACAAGCATAAACATTGCGTGTGCAACCTGTTGAATGATCAAATCGATTTAATTCACTCTTCGGTTTTTAAATTGGCACATCCGCATTGTGAACTGTGAATTCAGGTACTCAATCAAGTACCTGAATGGTATATATAGGCCAATGTAAGGAATCATTGTTAGTTTATTGTATTAGTTTGAGAAGGTCCATATAGGACGAAACTGCAGTAACGTTAGTTACAAATAAAAGTGGTAAAAAAAATAGAAATTGTCATTTCTCTTTCCATGATACTATAGGTAATTCTCCAAAATATGATCAGCTAATTGGATATTTCCTGTATACATAGGTATATAAATAAAAACGTGATTTAGATTAATATAGATGGATGTGTATAGATAGATAAGTACATACCTTAATGTCAAAAACAATTTTTCAGCGGCACCTAAAATTCTATTTGCATTAACTTTTTACTCCAATTGTGGTTGAATATTCATTAGAATATATTCGAAACTTTCAATAATAATTCTGGTGTACTCAAAAAAATTTTCTGGATATAAACTGTATTTCTCGTACTTCTTGTGGAATTCTTCATCTATACCCCGTCTTATTTAAACCATGTACTCCACAATCTCTTCCTTTCTTGAACCGAAAAACTATTACTTTCCAAGCAATATCGAGATAAATTCAATAAAGACATTTAGCTTTCGGACTATTGGTCGCGGCGGCGAACGTGACTGCCCGTGGCCTGCAAACGGTGTCGCGCGAATGGTCGCCTCGCTCCCCGCTTCGTCGTTCGCGCCGCGGATTAAAGTGGTCAAGCCGTTAAGCGTAGGCTTTTTTTGTCATCGCCAGATTCATGCACGATATCTTTATAGCCCCAGCTATATCAACTTCACTTTGCGGTAATTCAAAATCATTTTGTGAACTTTTTGATGTTTTCATCGGTAACAACTTCTTTCAGCCTTCCATTGCGTTTGACGAACTTGATACCCATTTCACCTCATTTGATCTCAGCAATAATATTCAAGTTGAATTTCATGATTTGTGCTGAAACTGGCTTAACATTCAAGTCAGTAACTTGAACACTCGTACAGAAATGCACGAACAAGTGAAATAAAGTAACTTACATGGCGTGAAATGTCATCATCAATGTTCATCCCGTTCATCTCAGGTGCAGGTAATGTACCGAGACACAATCTCGAATAAATCAGAGCCGACTACAGAGGAAACAGAACAGGTGTTCGAGAAAACACCCCGAAGTCTAATTCACCCATCAGCTTTATTAAATTACCGTCGTTGAAGAAATATGCTTACTCTATATTTCCATAATCATGCAAATTCGTGAGAAACGGCTATTTTCTCTTGGCTCGATTCAATGCTGGAAGATGCTAAGGGTTAATGGCATTGGAGAGAATATACAGAATCCGAATAAGAGACAGCACAAGTTGTCACGTGAAGAAATCATCCAGGAATTATCATAGAAAGGCAATTGCCAAGGGGAGGTTCAGAGAAATAATATTTTTGTTTTGAACAGTTCCAATAAGGGAAAAAATTAGGCATGGTAATGAATTAGTATTTCCTACAAAGTAGAATAATGCGATTTCTGTCACCTTTTAAATGAGATACGTGAAAGTCGACTTCTTGTTTTGAAATATTTGATATCAGGTTTTTTTCAAGGGCAAAACACAAGCACAACAGGAAAATCCTTGAATTTCACTAGTTCGGACTTCCATTGTCTACTATATAAAATGATTTGAAATCCCTGAAACAACTAAAAAAGAATAATCAAAGATGAATAGCTGAAAACAACAATTATATTAAGCAAAATAAACCTGAAATGAAATAATAGTGAAATAAACTACAAGTAAAAATATAACAATTGAATAAATAAAAATAAAGGAATGAAAAAAGAAAATAATAAAAAGTGTAGAGATTCCAAGTCACGTTAGTTCACGACGTTTCGATTGTTACTATCTACAATCGTCTTCGGGTGATGACTGGACTGATTCCTCCGAGAGATGACTACGGTGTTATCGAGATGTATGCCTAAGAATTTTGTTGAGCTTGATAATTCATGTTGATTGTTGTTTATATTCAGATTGACAAGGTTTGGTTCATTACTGCGTGCACTATTGAATTGAATGAACATTGTTTTTTGTAGGTTCACCACAAGATGGTTTTTTGTACACCATTCATAGAATTGGTTCACTACTGAGGTCACTTTCACATTGAGAGTACTGAGAAGATAGAAGAGAGACAAAGCTCCAACCTTCCTTCGATGTTCCAGGCTATCAAGGTTGCACATGATGTTCACGTCTTCAATTAGGCGCATGGCTCTTTTCTGGATGGAATCCAGCATGTTTTAGATATGTTTGGGGGGAGATCTCCATGTATGAGAATAATACTCCAGAAGAAGGTCTGATCTGAGTTTTATAAAGCATCAAAAGTTGCTGAGGTGTGTACAGTTTTCTGGTTCGGAACAGTTTTCCGAGCTTTTGAGAAGCAGCCTTTGGAATTACAGCGACATGATTTTGCCAAAACATATTGGTGTCCATTTTAACCCCCAATAAACTTATCGAAGCAGAAAGCGGAATTGTCTGACGTGACATTATTATATTCGATTCAGAGACATTTATCTTCTTGGAGAAAACCGATGCCAGGGTTTTTGTGGCATTGAATTGAACCTGGTTACTTTCACTTCGATTCGAAATTACTACTAGATCCTCATTAAGATATGCAACTTCCTGCTGCCGGTGAAGATGTGCCCCCGTATCCGATGTCCTGTAATCCTTCCTGCAGAACGATGTTTTTTATATGTTGTATGAACTCTAAGTAGTTCATACAAGTTGTTGACTAGAACGGTCAGCACGCGCTGAACTTGAAATTACTAAAAAATGTAGTGTGCGCATTTCAAAACTTCCGTAGAGGAATCGAGTGGATTCTATGGATATAATACTGTATATGTACACACCACAGGCGATGACCACTCCGACACTTCAATAATGAATTACTGCAGCTGACTGCAGTTGAATCTGATTGGCCAGCGTAAGAATGTTCGCTTATTCTACCCAGTAGTTGCAAATGTGTGTGGTGATCATGCTTTGATCACCCATCTATCTTTTTTTGGGTTACTTCGTTTGTTGGATGAATATAGTTCAATTGAAGCACTATGAGATCGGATCGAAACTAGTCATCCTTCCTCCAGCGAAAATTGAAACTATTTCAAGTAAGCCTGATTTGATTAGGTGAACTGTGCGGGAATGTGATACATTGAAAAGTAATTTTCATAAGAGTTATTGGAAATTCTTTTCGAAATTCAGAAGTGAAAGTAATTTTGAGTAATCAATTGAAATGTACAATTATTCATACGAATGTTCTGTATTTTTGTTTTACTCACCTCACTATAATTTCATGAAAGCTACACAGGAATTCATCACCTTTACATATTGATGTACTTTTTTCGAAAATGGAATTTGAAAGTTTCATTAAACTGTAATTTCAAGTTGAGGTGATATTGAAAGCTGCGTCTCTACTAGCTGAAGTTTTGGAAAGAAAATAGGTACTCACCAGTAGGTTCACCAGTATAATGAACTATTTCTTTATTCCAATTTCGTTCTGACCCGACTGACGATAATACAATGTGGAATCTGACTAATGAGAAAAAATTAACAACTCCAGAGTTGAAATGATATTATTGATGCTGCAGTCCATTCCGCTGTTTCGTTCTGTATGCGGAATTCACGAAAATAAGACTTTTTTTGCTTGTAGCGCCGAACTCCCTCTGTAAATGCATTTTTAAATTACTCCGTTTTCATTTCTAAATTACAGAAATGCACGAACAATGAAATATAAAAGATATTTTCTGATGTCAAGCCCTGAAGGATGGCGCATTCCAAATTAGGTCGTCGCAGTACTTTCCGCTCATTTCTGGGAGGAATTTTAATAATCTCGTAATTGTATGTAACGACTGTCACAGCAGAAAATATTTCCACTGGTTTTTACAAGAGCACTGAGGGATCTCTGTGTTATTTCACTTTGTGTGACACGAAAAAAAAATTATACTATGGATATAATGAGTGACTTTTTGCAAGTATCTTTTTGACAACACTGTTTTTGACATATCACGCGTGAATCGTGTCTTGTGTCATTGTCACACTTGTTCAGTTTGGTCTACCGGGTGTCCCAGAGCTTTTAGGCCAGCAGATATCTCAGTCACCTGCAGAAAAAAATTGAAAAAAAATATGTATATCATAGAAGACCACCAGCACTTTCATGTAGCAGAGCAAAATCCACCCCCTCGCGAGCAACCCCTGCGAAACCACCCCTAACTTTTGTTTTTCAAATGGCAACCCCATGTTGTTTGTCGTTCAACTGACAGCTCTTGTTATTTCTCAACCAACGATATATCATAATTGTTCTGGAAAATTGAATACGTTAGTGGGTACTATTAACTGGACTGATCGAATTGTTCTGCATTGTAGACACCAGAAAAAGTGGACGCTACGCAGAAAAAGAGGCGATAAAATGTTAGAACTTTTTGTGCTTCCTTTCATTCCTCTGATATCTGGATGACACATTGCCATCAGTCGTGATATTGTTGTTGTATATCAAAATGCCTTTTACCTTCACTCCCAACGAATACGTTGATATGCTTTTAATTTTTGGTGAATACCAAAAGAATAAACGTGCTGCGGAGAGGCTGTATGGGCAGCGCTTTCCTGATCGTCGACAACCAGGTCGTAATACGTTTTCGTATGTAGAAAATACCATGCAAACGAGATCATTTCCAGGAAAAACAGATCAAGTACATCCTACTCCCGTGCGAACTGAGGAAAATTGCATAAATGTGTTGGCCTACGCCGAAGCACATCCTCATATTTCGGTTCGTGCATTGGCGGTAGAGATTGGGATCAGTAAGTCATCTGTGCAAAGAATTTTCAAACAGTACAAGTAGCATCCCTTCAAAATTCATTCACACCAAGGACTTAGACCTACCGATTTCGAAAGACGAACGGCATTCATTGCTCACATTCAAGTTTTAGTCCATGACAATCCAAACATCCTCAATCAAATCTTGTGGAGTGACGAATCCCGCTTCCATAATAATGGTACTGTTAATCGACATAACATGCACTATTGGTCACAGGACAACCCTCACTGGATTAGAGAAACCAATTTCCAAACAATGTGGGGTGTGAACGTGTGGTGTGGTTTACATAATGGACGACTCATCGGGCCCCATTTTTTCCAAGACACTTTGACGGGCCACCGATATTTACATTTCTTGGAAAATTGTTTACCTGCCCTCCTGGAAGATATTCCACTTGAAGAACGACAACAAATGTGGTGGCAACAAGATGGTGCTCCTGCACATAATCATAATGTAGTTACTACATTCCTCAATGATACTTTCCGAGACCGTTGGATTGGAAATAGTGGACCTGTGCGATGGCCTGCACGTTCTCCAGATCTCACGCCACTGGACTTTTTCCTGTGGGGATATCTGAAACGAGTTGTCTTCGAAACACAAACAATGAATATTGACGATTTAACCCAAAAAATTTTAGAGGCTTGTCATACCGTTACTCCGGAAATGATTAGGGCTTCCTGTACTCGCGCGCTGATTCGGCGACTTAAAGCATGTGTGGCAAGTGCTGGCCAACATTTTGAACATTTTCTGTAGTATCATGTATCAAAATACAGATGACCTTAAACATTTGTATTTCATTTGTGTTTTTATTTTCTATGACTCTGCATGTCATTCTACCTACCATGATACATCATTGACCGAGAAATGAAAAAGACTGTAAGTTGAACCAAAACAAACATGGGCGTGCCATTTGAAAAACAAAAGTTAGGGGTGGTTTCTTGGGGGTTGTTTACCAGGGGGTGGATTTTGCTATGCTGCATGAAAGTGCTCCTATGATACATATTTTTGTTTCAATTTTTGTTCTGCAGGTATCTGAGATATCTGCTGGTCTAAAATCTCTGGGACACCCGGTATAATTTAAACATGAATCGACTTACGAATGAACAACGCTTGCAAATTATTGAATTTTATTATCAAAATTCATGCTCGGTGAAGAAAGTGCATCGTGCACTTCTTCCAATTTATGGGCAGTTTCGTCGGCCTACTGAGGGAGCTATTCGAAAGCTTGTGACTGAATTTTGAACCCAGTTTACATTATTGGACATTAAACCACCAACACGCATACGTAGAGTGAGGACCGAAGAAAATATTGCGGCTGTATCCGCCAGTGTTCATGATAACCGTGAAATGTCGATTCGCCGTCGTTCGCAGCGATTGGGCCTCTGTTACCTCTGTTACTACGTGGAAAATTTTGTAAAAGGATTTGGATGTAAGACCTTATAAGATACAGCTGGTGCAAGAATTGAAGCCACACGGCCTCCCACAACGTCTAACATTTGATGAATGGGCATTGGCAAAGTTGAAGGAAAATCCTCATTTCCATCGGAAAATTGTGTTTAGCGACGAGCCTCATTTCTGGTTCAATGGATACGTTAACAAGCAAAATTTCCGCATCTGGAGTGAAGACCAGTCACAAGCATTGCAAGAGCTACCGATGCATTTCGAAGAAGTCACTGTTTGGTGAGGATTATGGGTCGGTGGCATCATCGGGCCGTACTTCTTCAAAGATGACAATGGCTGGAACGTTACTGTGATGGCGAGCGCTACCGTGTGATGATTGACGACTTTTTGTTGCCCAAAATGGGAGAATTGGACACGCCTGACATGTGGTTTCAACAAGATGGTGCCACATGCCACACAGCAAGCGAAACAATGGCCCAATTAAGATGCTCCTTTGGTGAACAGTTTATCTCACGTTTGAGGCCCGTCAATTGGCCGCCTAGATCGTGTGATTTAATGCCTTTGGATTATTAATTGTGGGGTCATGTTAATGCTCATATTCACAGTGATAAACCAGCAACTACTGACGCTCTGAAAGCAAATATTGAAGCATTTATACGTGAAATACCGGTCGATATGTTAGAGAGAGTGTACCAAAACTAGACTTTGCGCATGGGCCATCTAAAGCGGAGCCGCGGAAAACATTTACATGAAATCATCTTCAAATATCAAATAATATTGATGCTTTATCGATTCCAATGAAGATTTCATCAATTTTTTTAAATTTTTTGTGTAAATTGAATCAAATGAACTAGAAAAGTAGTTGGTTCTACAAGTGATAAAAATAATATCACACCATCTTTCGTAGTGTGTGTGCATATGGCTATAGAGAATGAAGTATCGAACTTCAATTAGGAGAAATAATCCCAAAAACTGTGTATATACAGGCCGTTTCTTTTATCATGTGGTAACATTGCTATATTTCAAATCGTAACAGACACGAAGACGATTAAATGGAAAAAAAGTTCAGAAACTGCAGTAACGTTAGTTACAAATAAAAGTGGTAAGAACATAGAAATTTTCAATACTCTTTTCTTCATTACAATATATTGGATTCTGGTTTTTTTCCCAATAAATCGTTGATATACAATAAAAAGTGGGTTGGAGACAATATGGATCCCTGGGGAACACCAACGTTGATGGTGAAATGATTCAAGAGATCCATAGACAGCCACTTGCAGGAAACATTCTTTCAGGAAAATTGATATCAGTGACATAATGTCGATAATGGAGAATCAGGATTGAAGGGGATTTATCAAGTTGTTCCGCAGGGTTTCATTACAGGCCCTTCACTTTTTATAATTCACATGAACCCTTTGGAAGTTTCGTAGTATAAACAAAATGTGTATAAATTGTCTATAGCACTACTCTAGAACGCTCAAGTAATTCTCACAACAGCCTATTTCATGGAACAGAATACAAAATAATGCCATCAGACACTTGATCAATTGTCAATTGGCTCAAATTGAATGATAACTCAGCTCGAGTATAGATATTAATTTCTTCAAATACTAGAATGCAACACGGAAATCATGTGAAATTTCAGGACCCCATGTTGAACGAAGTGGTCTGCTTATATCGATAGTTTGACGAAAAAATCCAAACCATTAAAGAGTTTGCATAGCTGGGTGTCCAACACCAAAACAACTCTGATGAATTCATATATTTTTGTATTTTCAAAAACTCAAACTCTTCTCATTCTTATGTTCTCAAACCTTTCTTCGATGTTCCAGATTATCGAGGCTGCAAGTGATGCTCGCGTCTCCATGTAAGGCTTCGTGGCATTCGATTTTGTTGAACCAAAACTGCAGTAGCGTTGGTTACAAATACAAGTGGTAAAAAGCATAGAAAGTCTCATTAATCGTTTTTCATAACTGAAAGAGTTTGTTTGGATCGAGAGATTTATTATGTTATTTGGAAGTTAGTTGGGATCTTTGAGTCGACGACCTTCTCCTCTGTAGTATCAGGTCAATACTTATTGTTCATGTCCGCCCAATTATTCCATTTCATTCTTCACTTCAACTTACTCCTCTGAATATTTCAGTACCTACTGTTTTTGTTTTAGATTGAATCTTCTCATTTTCCCGGTGACGGAGCTTCGCAATCTCCATTTCTCATGGCTAAGAATGTGCTAACAGACATAAAGTAGTCGTAACGATCAAGAGTTCCAAACCAAGCGGCGATTAACGAAAATTAAGTACTCCCGGAAGGAAATATGGAGTTCATAATTTGATTACGCAATATCGTTTCGTCAGATGGGAGCAGCAATTCCCGTTACACGATCAATTAATCAAATCACATTATCGCAGACTCTATATTGCTTTGTTAATCTCGTGGAGTGAGTTTCAATGCCATCGGGCTATCTATAACTCATCTATCTTCCGCCTCAGCCTCCCCTGAGGATCTCGTAGTGGGTTCGGAGGCACGCTTATCTCTTGTTTTCACTTTCTCGTGGTAATCGGCTCTTACTATTGATATTGCTTACTAATTGTTCGATTTTAGGGGTTTGGGAACAATGATGGGTCGAGGGTTGGACGTGAACTATTCATAAGTGTTTTGTTTTGAATTGATTGAAAAGTTTGCGTCAATGTATGTGTGAAAAATTGAATCAAGTGTTCAAAAACACTTGAAATGTTGACAGTGACATACGGTGATTGTACTCTGTTATACGAACATACGAACAAATGTTTCTAGTGGTACAAGCTTTTCATCGAAGGTCGAGAATATGTGAATGACGACACTTACCCTGGCGGCCCTAGCACAACAACAACCGATGAAAATGTTGAGAAAGTGAAGAACACTGTTATTGAGAATCATCGAATCGCTATTAGAAAAGTTGTTGAGTATGTCGGCACATCGGTTGGCTCATGTCATACAATTTTTCTGTGAATTTTGGGCATACAGCCTTTGACAGCAAAGTTCGTTTCGAAATTGCTGAATTTTGACCGAAAGAGCCGTTGCATGAGCATCGCTCACGAATTGTTAAATTATGTCAACGGTGATGCAGATTTGCTCAAGAGGGTCTTAACTGGTGAAGAATTGTAGGTATATAGTTATGACATCGAAACCAAAGTTTAATCGTATCAATGGAAAAGCCCAGATGAGCCAAGAGCATCACGAAAAAAAAAATTTTTTGAATGAAAGAAAATTCACTTCATCCAAAGAAATAAGTGTCATTTATGCACGACAAAATATTTTGTTAATCCAAGAAAAAAGTATTCTTGACTTCCAACTATTTCTTCAAGCATATTTTCATTGTATCAAACAAATCTTTGATTGAAACAATCACATCGGTCAGTTATTTCAATTCAAAGAAGAATTGAATTCAAATAATATTTTGTCTAATTGGTAGCGAGAATGATTTAGAGCAGGGGTCTCCAAACTACGGCCCGCGGGCCAAATCCGGCCCGCCAGTGTCATCAATCCGGCCCGCGACAGCCAATGATTTACTGTCATCAATCTGGCCTGCGACAGCCAATGATTACCTAATTGTTGTTACTATTGCTGTGATAAGTTGAAGAAGAAAACACAGAATGATAAATACTCGGTTTTATTTACTTGCAAAGTAATACTTAACTCAAGTATCTAAGTTTAAGTATATTAATAACTAACAAATAATTGAAATGCATCACAGTAAAACAAAAACACTAATGAGATTCATGTAATTGTGATTTTCCACCGACAATTCTTTGTAGTTGTGGATCAATTTTACATGTACCAATTATCGAAAGAGATTTAAGATGCTCATCGGTTAATTGAGATCTGTGCATATCACTGCACTGTAAATCATTAATTTCCATTTGGACTTCCGGAGCCAGGGTTTCGATGTCAGAATCAAAAGGATTTTGAAAAAGCTTAATTTCATTCGCAATGGCATCAAAATATGAAAAACGAGTATCAAAATTGATCTTCAAAGCACCCAAAGTTTCTATTGCAAAATGACGGGAAATTCAGTCTCTGTAGTGTGGCTGAATATTTCACATGTTTCAAAATGTATGAAACATTTTCTACGTAATTGCGATTGAAATAGTATTATTTTCTGCCTGAAGGATTTGATATTGGTATATAAATCAGGGAGAAGCTGATTTTCTCCTCGCAATCTCAAATTCAGTTCGTTGATATGATTTGTCAAATCGACATAGAAGGCTAACTTCCACATCCATTCACTATTTTCTAAATCGGCAAAAGGGCGCTGCTTCTCTTTTAAAAAAATTTCGATCTCTGCTCGAAGTTAAAAAAAGTGCTTAAGGACTTTTCCGCAACTGAGCCAGCGTACGGCAGTATGATATGGTAAATCATTTTCTCCAATCTGTTGAATAAACTCGCGGCATTGTCGGTGATTCAGCCCAGTGGATCTGATGAAGTTAACAACTGATATGACTGGTTTTAGAACTTCATACATATCCAAACATTTTCCGCACAAGGACTGTTGATGAATAATACAATGTAATATTGATGGTTTTGAATCACCATCATCTTCTACAGCCTTTGACACAATACATATTTTTGCCTCCATCAGTTGTTATAGATTTCAAATTCTTCCATCGAAAGTTCTTTTTATTAATGGCATTTTCAACTCCCTTAAAAATATCTGCCCCAGTTGTCGTGCCGTGAATACTATCAATATCAAGAAGTTCTTCATACACTTCATAGCTTTTATCTACTCCGCAAATAAAAATCAACACCTGAGCAGTATATGACACATCCGTTGACTCATCCAATGCTAGAGAAAACTACTCATGATGTCCATTTTTGTCAGACAGTTGAGATGATATATTTCCTGTGATGTCTTGCACCCTCCGAGCCACGGTGTTTGCTGACAAACTGACACTTTTAAATAAATTTACCTTTTCGGGGCATATTTCTTCGGCTACTGCAATCAAGGATTCTTTTATCATTTCTCTGTCGGTGAATGGTTTGCCACGTTTTCCGATTTCAAGAGCCACACGGAAGCTGGCGCGAGTTGCAGATTCTTGTTCAGTATTCGCTTTGGTAAACATAGATTGCTGCGATTTGAGTCCGCGTTTCAAAGCTTCAAATTTTTCCTTCCGCAAACTTCCTGTATACTTGGGGTAACTTTGAAGATGTTTCGATTCATAGTGTCGTTTAATTTTATAGTCTTTGAGAACAGCTATGGCTTCATTACAAATTAAACATAGCGCCTTATTACTGGACTCAATCACAAAATACTGAAAGTTCCATTTTTTTGGAACGTTCTGCATTCACTGTCGATTTTTCGCTTCTTTTCCATTCTAACAAATCACACATAAAAAAGTCAAATCAAAATACTTTTATTGACAGGTGTTACTTTATTTCACAATAGACAGTTTCGCTTCCTTCGCCTTTCCTACGCAGACTAACTCGCAGTTGCGCCGCTAGCCTTTTACACTAGCTAGAACCAGAACTTTCTCGAACCAACGCGGTATTTCCAAATATTTAATTACGCCTAATGCCACCTAGCGGGTAGCTGAAAAAGATAGTACATAGTACCACTACTCGCCACTAGATGTCGTAAAGTGTCACAATACACAATAATAATTGAAATGCAAAAAAAGCATAAGTTTGCTTAGGTCACGCACTTTGCGACTATTCTCGTCTAGAAATATAGTTGAGGGCAGAAATTATGTTGAAGAAACATAACATATCTGCAGGATGATGGAGAACTTTGCTTGTTTTGATAATGGGAAAATTTCCACTGAAGTAATGATTTTGTTGAACAAATAATCAATAGTAGTTGAACGAACAATGTTTATAACTCATTGTGAGTTTCTTGCCTTCACATTAAAGCATTTCAAGAGTTCAAAATGAGTATGAATAATGATGAACCAAATGAAATAAAGTAACAAATCAAAATCCTTCCGTCTTGTTCGAATTTGGTTATTGGATTCAACCAAATATACTAATTTGAGTACCAGCATCTCGTTGGTAGTAATGAAGCTTCAGAATTCAGAAAATTACTTTCCTCTTCTCTAAAACTTCAATATGCTTTTTACCATCAAATAATGATGAAAAAAATCATTAGACCATCGATTGTTGTCATCTCTTGCTGATGCTGATTCGATTAGTACATGAAGTTTGTAGATAAAAAGCATTACGTAGTTATAGTATTGAGAAAAGTACTTTTCGGCAGAATCAGAAATACAGAGAGTCCGTGATTGAATTTACATGAATCTCCAATCGAAATAGATCAAGTTATTGAATAATTGTGATAATATATTATAGTTTGTTCAACAACCCAATTTCTTAATACATGAATACAATCTGTTTCATTTTTTCAACTGGATTATTGATCTACTTACGTATCACGATTTTTTAATCAGCGGCTGATGAGAGAATGAGCCAAATATAAATAAAAATCGAGAAACTCTAGTAACAAATTTATTCAAACAATTAATAAATTATAACAGATTTCTACAAATATTTAAATAAAAATATAAATTCTTAACAAATTGTTAATCCTGATCTAAAACATTAACATATTTTATTATTTAACGTATTACAAAAACACTTTATTGTGAGATTTTCACTAGATTGTTTTACAAAAACGCAACACCTGTTTCGCCATACAATGGCTTCATCTGGCGTGTCTTTCAACTAATTCTACACATTCAATACTAAATATATATATATATAGTTTATGGAGTACCTGAAATCAAAGTACCTGTAAACGAAGTACCTGAATTTTAAGTAGCTGATATTTTACCTGAGTTTCTAACAAATTAAATTACCTGCACTTATGTTCCATTTTCACATTTGAAAAAATATATTCAGTAACGGAGAGTTATTGAGTTCTAATTGATCATTCAGTAAATTACCCGAATTCCTGAATCTATTGATTTCTAAACATTCTAGATGATTGAGTTTCAAACTCTTCTCTTCTAAATGTAACACCTCGTACTCATGATTGAACTCATGTCCTTCTGCTAAAAGATGGTTTGCAAATGTGGAATTGGTCTTTCTATTTACAAAACTACTCCTATGTTCTTTAATTCGTTGGAAAAATGTTCTTCCTGTTTGGCCAATATACAGTTTTGGACAAGAGCCACAAGTCAGCTTATATACTCCTGATCTATCCGACACCAAAGTTTTGTCCTTATTGTTTTTAATAAATTTACTTAGGTTATTATTCGTTCTATAAGCTACGTTTACGCCTTCTTTCTTCAAAAAACGGGCAATATTCCTGTTTGGTTCCCCCACATATGTCAATGTCTTATAACTAACGTTATCGCATCTTGAATATGGGTAGACCAGATCCATGGCTTGCTTTTGTCGTTTTTTGGAAAGAATGGAGCTTACAATATCTACCTTATAACCGTTATTAATCGCGATTTGTTTGATCAAATTCAGTTCTTTCTGGAAATCCCTATCAGACAGTGAAATATTCAATAATCTGTGAAGCATACTATTGAATGCAGCCACTTTATGCTGGTACGAGTGTGTGGAGGAATTATGTATGATAATGTCCGTGATAATGTCCGGTTTGTGGAAAATTGCAAACTCATGTTTATTGTTATTTTTCGTAATGGTTAAGTTTATTATTATAATTGATGATATCTACCAAAAAAAAATTAGAGTCGATTTCGAAACCTTTCACTGAAGTAATGTTCTAAAATGAAAGAGAACAGAGATTAGTGATTATCTACATTTCCACAATAATACTATTGGATCAATTTCTACTAACTAGCTTGGATATTATCCAAATATAAAAATATATTTTTTTTGTACAAATCCAATTTAACAAACTGAGGTATCCTTATTTTGTGATAATAGAAAAAAAACAATGACGTACTTCATCACAGAAAAATTTGATTAGAAATATGACTATGATGACAAAATTCACTTAGCGTTTAACCATAACTTTCAGGCCTTCAAATCTACCAAATTTGAGAATTCTAACATTTAATTATACAGGTACAGACCTGAATAATAATAATAAATATCTACAGCAAATTGCAAAAATATATAGTTATTTGAGAAAACTGAATATGTTTTCGATTGTAATGTTATATATATTTATTATAAAAGTTACGAATGAAAGACATACCTCTGTTATATATGATTCTTAATTTATTCTATCAATTGCTTCCTTGGTTGAATATTTTTCTTTTGCCAATCGAAGGAATTGTTTCTTTGATTTCTTCATCAGTGAGCCTTTTAGCTATGTATAAGGTTACATCGTGTTCTGTTTGAAAAGTATGTGTTTCAAGTATATTAGTGGGAGGTGAATAATATATGTATTTTTCACCTTTAAAAATGCCAATCAGGTCATTTTATCCCGAGTTAGTAAGAAATTCCTCCATGTCTAAAAATAAAAGAGATTATATTGCATGTTTTGAGTTCGTGCAGTTTTGTTGGATGTCATCATTGTTGTAAATATGTTATGAATAACTTTCCTTTTTCGGTCTTACTGATTTTAATAAAGTAATACAAGAGAAAACTGTGATTATTTCATAATGTTCTTTGAAAGAAAAATCTTAAAAAGAGGTTCCTACAAGGTTTCAGTATATAGGTACTATCATGTTTTCAGAATCAACTATTATACCGGATGAAAATGAAATCATACGGCGCCATTCAATTATTTATGATGTAAGAAATTTACAATTCGAAATGAAGGTACAGTTCTTCGCTGTCATTGTATACCTACATCTATTTCTGTGGCAAACACCTTAATTGTATTTACTCTGAAAATGTCCAATTCCTCCATATCCAAAGATCAAAGGTCAACTAGGTACCCAGTGTATGCAAATCTACCTACCTACCAATCAATGATATTCATTTCACTCGACAACTTCTACATTCTTAAAAACAGAACTGAAAACATCTGAGCTTTCCTTCAGTCATTGTATTAAACAACAAGAACTTCAAGCCACTTTTATAGAGGATAGCTGTCGAGAAAAATGTATGTAGGCACGTGCTTGAAAAAAAAAAGATGTTCGTTTATCCAATGCATGCTATTCATAATTATTTCAAAATATGGAATGAACGAAAGTATATAAATATCAACATACCTTTGAAAACACTGAAAAACTTCAAACCACGTATAATCAAAAAGAAACTGTGATCCTCTTCGTCAATTCCTTGCAAAACACAAAACACTTTTTTATTTCTTATTCCATTCGCTATTAGTTTACGGTTCTTGCGCAAACGAAATGGTGGAAGGAAATAATTTAATTTTTCAAACCAACAAAAAATAAAAATATTGAAATGAAATTATCCATAGGCTTGAAATTATTTCCAGGATTAGTAAAATGAATTGAAATATATTGTTGAAGT
Source organism: Leptinotarsa decemlineata (assembly GCF_025532065.1). NCBI lineage: Eukaryota > Metazoa > Arthropoda > Insecta > Coleoptera > Chrysomelidae > Leptinotarsa > Leptinotarsa decemlineata. The sequence continues at coordinate 11,453,368 of NW_027412684.1, forward strand.
GAAAATACATATTCAGCTGATTCAATTATATATTAGTGTCAAAACTGCACCCCATACTGTTAAACTGAATTGGAAAGTTTTCATTCAACAGACGTACTTTTGATTTGATGAAATTATATTGTTTGACTCAACCGAATTATTTTGAGAACACAATAAATGTTATTCTTGAAATAATCCACAATTCATTTGACTAAGTAAAAGACCTCTTGAATTGAAATATTAGAGAAATTAAAATGAGAATTTCATTTTGTCTCCGCAAAATTATCATCTAATCGATACAATACACACGTCGTTTAAAATGAATGGTATTTGATCAAAATGATGAAATAATTTAGACTAAATAAATTTCTTTGAAGTAACAAACCTTTTTTTCGTGGCAAAGTTCGATGAAATGTCAAGGTTTTGCTCATTCTTTTCTTGAATCATTTCAGCGTAGAGCACCAGGATGCTTGCCACATGGTCGTAAGGTCACTAAGAAGCATTATTTCAATGTAGTGTGCCACTTGCGAGAAGCAATAGGGGAGGGTGGGGCAAGTGAGATACCTCAAGGTTCAACGATCTATAACTTCTTCACTTTCAGAAATTAAGCAACGTGAATTGAATAAAAATCAAACTTGATCATTCAAGTAATAACCTGATATTGAAGAAGTAACAAAACATTAACTTCCAGCGAAACGTCAGAGTTTAAAAATAATTGACAAATGACTCACTTGCCCCAAGGTGAGGGGTAAGTGAATCACCCATATGTTGCAAGTGAGACAACGACAGTTGTCACAAACATAATTTTTAGCCCCTCGGTTCGTTATCTAAACACTCCTTGTGCATCCAGGGACCACATTCTACGCACATGATCCATTCTTCGTAACAAGTGTCCTCCATATGTCTCATGACAGTGAACGCATATTGTGGTTTTTTCTTCCTCTGTCATTGTTGCTGCCTTTCCTGATGCACCTTCTTTCTTTTTCTCTAAATTTCCCCCTCCTTTTTACTTTTTCAACACATGAACTTGGGCCCTGCTTGCCAAAAACTCTTCTTGGCTGATTTAGCTGTTTTCAATTTCTCTTTCAAATTCTCTTCTACTTGGTCTTTGTAATGTGAACTGGTGATCATTTCAGGTCCTTCTGTGGTTCTGGATTTTCTTTTGAAGTTTGTTTTTTTGAGATGCTTTTGAGATTGTACTTAATTTTGAAATAGGGATATAACTGCATGAAGGTTGTTCTGGCTCAAAACTCGATTTGGTGTCCTTTTGCTTTTGAGGTGGTCAAGCGATTGGACTTAAATTTGAAATATCAATATCACTGCACCACAATTGATCTGGCTCTAGGAATGTTTTGATGTTATTTTTGCTGTGAGGTGGTTGGGATTGGATTTGAATCTAAAACGGAAAGAGAACTGCAGGACGGTTGTTATGTTGGCATTGAAAAAACTGGTAGGACGTCAGGATCGCTCTGGATGTCATCTTCAGGCCACTCTGGATTAAGTGAATTTGCCAAGATTACGGAATTAACCGAGGGAGTGACATTTTCTGGGTTGGATTCTGTTTGAAGAATATTTTCGGCTTCCTCAAAGTCGCTCTCTTGAAACACATCCGGATCATACGTACAGATTCCCGTTTTTTTTTTAAATTCTTGGTGTTATTTATTGGTGTTAATGCTTTCATTAGGGTGTTTTTGATAATAGGAGCCATGTAATATTCAGTGATTCTAGAGCCAGGGTGATATGTGAGCTAGTTTTCCATTCCTTTTGCCAGATAGGTTTTGAATGGTCCAAATACGCTTTTATCAAGCGGCTGTACTCCATTCGACGTATGAGGATGTGAAATCAAAATGATAACTCCAGAATTCCTAGCCAGATTTATTGACTAGATTGGCTTGTGGCTTGAATGACCGTCTACTATCAGTAGACTCGGAGACTCCTTCTTCGTTTTAGTGCAGTCTATAAAATGTCAAAAATTCCTACTTGCTTCCTTCCTTTTCGGCTAAGATTTTTGAATATTTTATACGGGGGAAAATTGTACTCATTTAGAATATCCCTTTTAAATTTTCAGAAAACCTACTAACTCTGTGCTTGGAAAATCCTGTCAATCCAGCTATGCTTGTTGCTTCAGGTCTTCTGCTAGAGGAGGTTTTGTTGACGTTCCAAAAATGATATCAGCAAGTCTTTTTCCGCCAGCTTTCGATCTTCATTAAATGGATTATTGATTCGGTCAGCTTCAGCAGACTGAAATGCAATTCATCGAAGATCTGTAGTTGAGAGTCCAGAGAGTCCAAAAAATAGTTCTTCTAAGTGTATAATATGTTAACACAATTCCATTTCCACTTTTTCAGTAAACACAGGTTTGAACCTCCCTAGGTTTCTACACGGATTGCGACCCTGACGCCTTAACCATGAGTGTATGCTAGTTCTCGGAATTTAGATTTCGGAATTTGATCGACATCTCTTCATTCTGAACAGTTTCTAAGGCACATTGCATAGCATCTTCTGAGTATGATCCTTTTTGGGTCTTACGCACGTATTTTCGGACCATTTTCAACCTGCTTGAAGACAAATAACTCAATAACTACTCATTTATATATATCATTGTGGGGCAAGTGAGTCATGACTATTGAACTATGACTCACTTGCCCTAACGTGATATCGATATCTTTGAAAATAAATCAAAGCGGAAACGGTACATTTGGTAACGTAACACCTATAACGGTATTACTCATGGAATATCTAGATTGATTGATTGATTGATTGATATTTATTGATATTGATATATTGAAGTACAGTTTATATATTTACATGTAACATATCGTGTTTTTCAAAAGTCTCAGATCCAGTAACTTGGCCTAGATATGTTTATCTGTTCTGCCATGTACTAGATCTATAGACTTTCTAAAAAAGTGTACATTTTATAATTATAACTAAGCAGTGAGTAGAGAAAAAATTTAGTAGAAAAATTAACATGATAGATTTAATAAATTTTTTTCTTTTTTTTAAAAATAACAAATAATTATATAATATAAGTTGCAAATGGTGAGGATTCCAAACCGTGTCAAGCAGGGTCAGTTACAGAGGAGAACAGATAGTTTTTAAAGGTAAAGTTCATCTTAAATTATTATTCATTATATCATAAAATTTGTTTGAAAATTGTAGAATATGTTTCTTTGTTTCTTTTTTGAATTGTTCTAGTTTTCGAATACATTTCAATTCAATCGGAATGCAGTTGAAGAATTTAGGGCCGAAGAAAAAGAAAGATCTTTGCGTTAAAGATTTTCTTAAAAGTTGTATACTGAGATTCAAATTACTAGTGGATCTGGTTATTCCAGTTTTTCTCTAGTTAGATGTTTCGTGTCTGATATACATTCTTTTCAAACACTGGTGAGTAAATAACAGTTTTATATTCAAGACCTGTGATTCTTGGTATAGCATGTCAGTGGAATAGCGTTTTTTTTCAGAATATCCTTAGAAGAATATTTTATGTTTTTTGTAGAGAATCAAGTGTAGTATTGAAGGCCCCACCCCATGCTGTAATACAGTAGGTCATTACAGATTCAGCTAGGGAATTGTAAAGTAAAAGGAGATTTCTTCTGGTAAGTACGTCTCTCAGGATATAAAAACTGTGCATCAAGACTCTTAAACGGTTATTAACATTTGTGATGTGATCTGACCAGCGCGTGCATTGATCTAAGACTACTCCTAAATATTTGATTTTTTCCACTTTTTTTACTATGGAACATGTGCAATCGATCTTATGACAGGTTGTGATGTGTAATTGTATCAGAATATTTTTTGGTTGGGTAGTGACTGTTGGCGTAAATGTGAGAAATTTTGTTTTTTCAATATTCAGGGTGAGTTTGTTTAAGTTTAGCCAGTCATGTATTTTTTGCAAGTCAGTCTCAGTAGTTTTTTTTACTTCCTCCCAAGTTTCTCCTGTGAAGATCAGAGCTGTATCATCTGCATAACAAAAATAGTGTCCTTTAAATCCATTAATTCTTGTAATATCATTCATGTACACAAGGAACAGTATCGGTCCTAATACTGTCCCCTATGGTACACCGATTTTTACTTATGAAACGTTACTTATTTCTTGTCCAACTTCTACCTGTTGTACTCTACTTGTTAGGTAATCAGTCATAAGGTCAGCCGACAGACCACGTATACCGTAATGGTGCAGCTTATTGAGTAAAATTTCGATGACGCCTATAAATTACGAAAAATCCTTAAGTAATTCACCTCAATTATAACATAGCAATACCTGGTATCCACCTCACTTCTGGTAGTTTTCAGTACGTTTTCTATTCACATGATGCACTTGTTGCTAGATAAGTAAACTGCACTGTTTGTTGCCGAATATGATGCCGGTTGTACGTATTGTTCCGAAAGACGCACTTGCCTCTTGTGACTCACTTGTCCCACCCTCCCTACAAAGAGAACGTCCGAAATTCAGGGCTCACGATAATTCACTTGCTCACTCATCATTTCTTGTTCATGACTTTTTGGCCAAAAAACAACACCGCAATCATGCCTCCGCCACCCTATTTACCAGATTTGGCCCCTTGACACTTTTTTCTGTTTCCAAGATTGAAGATACCTATGATGTGCGCACATTATGATGTGCGATTCTGTCATGCTCATCTTTCGTAGTATTGAATTCTACGCTATTACCGTAATTCCAAACTGAAATTTTCTCAAGAATCTTCACTGAGATATGATCTGTCTTTTCGTTAAAAGTTGAGAGTCAGTATGGATCCCTAATTTGATAATTTTTGGATTGAGAATCGAGTATTTTTTCTCATTTTTCCTTCACAAAATTCAACACAACTGTCGTATCAACACAACCGTGTTCTTCTTTCTCTTTCCTTCCAAACAATATATCGAAAAATACATCACAGATATGAAGGTCACATGAAAAAGCAATGGGAAAACTATTTGTTTTAGGGTTATACAGCAATCTTGAGCGAAGTCTGAGTCTGTCGCTTATCACAATTTCAATTCCAAGTCTACCTCTGGCATCATTCAGTTTCAAGAATTTCAAATCCAAAACGACGGGTAACTCCATAAGACAAGTGGTGTACGGCTTTGCTTGAAACTCCATCTAGCAAAATCCCCGTTCTTTTATACCCTACAGATATACCGAAATGAGTTTTGTTCATTCGCAAATAAATGTTCGAATTTGGAGCACACTGAAAACCCTTGGATATTCAAAATACCCCGAAGTATTCAAATCCAATTCCCTGCTCTAATCAACCGACTGAAACAGCATAAAAAAGCTACGCCTATAATGCAGTTTGGAATAAATCGTGTAAATTTAATCATAGGTGCACAGCTGCACATGCAGGAGCATAATTATGGCTACAGGCGCAAAAAAGCAATGACGGCTCCAGGCGAAGTCGATTTCAACTTATTTCATGATATACAGGGGGAAATAATCAACCCTGAGTGGAGAAATATTCTGAAATTGAATTAATGGATGTAGCCGTTACTACGTGGTAGGAAATCATAATAAAGAAAAGAGAAATGAAACTATTTATGTTTTTCACCACAGTAACTAACGTTACTGCAGTTTCATCCTATACGGACATTTTTAAACTTATACAATAAACTAACAATGGTTCATTACATTAGCCCATATATACCACCCCTGTAGGTACTATTAGAGGTACTTGGCTTGATTGAGTACCTGAATTTACAGTTTACAATGCGGATGTGCCAATTTAAAAACCGATGAGTAAAATGAATCAATTTGATCATTTAACAGGTTGCACCCGCAATGTTTATGATTGTGAATTTCCAGGGATTCTAAATAATTGAGTTTGTAACTTTGCATAGTACAAAGTTTCCGTATCGTTTAGATACGGAAAGTATCCGTATCGTTTAGATACGGAAACTTTGTACTATGCAAAGTTGTACATAAACACTATCGCACTCCGGACACTTAAGCTCATAAACTCCAGATTTCTCCAACTTGTCCACCTTATCTTTGGCATTGAAAAGGAAATGAGATAACCTGGCATGTGGCCTGAATGCCACTTCCACATTATTTTTTTTGAAAAAACCTGCAATTATCTCTGTTCTTTTTTCAAAATATGTTAGAGTTAACCATTTCTTGATTTCTGGTTGTTTGATCTGAGGGTATATTAATCTATAAGTGAATATCCGGCTTTGTTTCCTGACTAACTTCTGGATAGTATCTGCGTTGAAATCATTATTATAACCCATCTGTATAATGATATCACTTTCCCTAGCTAGATTGTTAGCAGACAAAGGCAGTGAGAATGCTCTGTGCAACATTGAATTGTAGGCTGCTTTTATGACTGTCTGGATAGAAAGAATCGCTTGGGATGGTGATGTCTGTATAGCTAGGTTTTCTGAAAACATTGAACTCTAATTTATTCTGATTGTGTGTAATGGCCAGGCCTAAGAAATTTATCTGTTTCTCTATCTCTGTTTCGAGTGTGAACCGAATGTTGCTATTGAGATTATTCATGAATGTCCTAAATTGGTTCAGCTGTCGTGTAGTACCTCTGAAACAGCCGAGAATATCGTCTACATATCTGTACCAAAAATGAATATGTTTTTCCCAGGTCAGAATTTACTATAGTGGTCTCCAAGTTGTTCTTGAATATGTCTGCTGAAAGTGGACTAAGAGGTGAGCCCTAGACTTTATAGTCGATAAGGATATACATATTTCAGATATACCTATGTTTTCCGTTGAAGGAGAAGGAGGTTGAATAAAATTTCATTTTGAAGGCCTTTCAATTGTCAATACAATTGTATTGATGACTTTGAAGGCATATATAACAGTTTTCATGAAATCTTGTTGAAACCGTAATCATAGGTTTGGGTTTTAAAAAATATGTTGGTGACTTTATTACTTGAATTCAACTGATTGTGTTCAATTCTTCCCATTATCCAAATATATTGGAAACTGCTTGTTACATTTACAAACATAGAAATTTACAAACATAGATTGAACCTAGCGCAAAACGGTCTCCTAAGCATCGGAATTCAAATTTTTGATAAAATTCCCCAAAACGTCAAAGATGAACCTACCTATTCCAGATTCAGGAAGTCACTGAAAAAAGTATTGATTGCGGATGCATTCTATACTTTGGAAGACTTTTTTAGTACATAAATCACGAAAAGTATATTCTGTCGTACTCTGTGAGCATATTTTACCTTGATATTCAAATTGTAGGATACTCTGTATGTACTTGTACTTATCATTTCAACATTTAACTTTCTACTATGTAATTTTTGCAATTTTTGACATGTCTCATACCAATTGTGGTCTTCAGATTAATAATAAATTTGATGTGATTTTAATTTGAACTTGTACGAAGCTGCGCTCAATAATAAATAAACAGTACAAAATATCGTAAGAACTGACATATATATACTATATCTACTACTTCACAACTAGCTGACTTGCAGTGGAAGCTATAGTAAAAAACAGAGAACGAATATTGTCGGTAATCGATGTCAATGTAGGATCCTCCATTGAATTTGAATTTGAGTCAAAAAATTATGTGTGAGATAGCATCGAAAATTTCAATTCGTTTGATTCCATTATGTATGGAGTATTTTTTCAAAGACAAAACACACCCACTATAGGAAAATCTTCAAGGTGCTCTCAGAGCGGTGCCTGTGCAAAAGGAGCGATTCATATTGGATTTGAACCGCTGGAGATTGAATCCATTGGGGAATCTTTCATTTTCTACATAAAATTTGACTCAAATTCTTTGATTCATTTTTTTCTATAGCAGAAACTCGCTGAACAAAATACTTCTAACTTTCATGTTTCTCACCAGCAAATTATTCATGCTAAACAACTGAAATTGTGAACATACGTTCGAGACGAAGGTACCAATATAAAAAAATCGCGAATCGAATGTACGTAGCCCGCGAGATTTGAATATTCAACTTATTTTTTGAAGAGACTTCGTACTTCAGGCAAACATAACCTCACTTAACGTAATCAATTGAATCATCTTATTGACATCATTATAATCCAATGGGTTATTCCATTATTGAATGACCTTATTGACCTCATTATAATCCAATGGGTTATTCCATTATTAAATGACTTTATTGACCTCATTATAATCCAATAGGTTATACCAGTATTATATGCGATATCTTTTATTGGCCTCATTATAATCCAATGGGTTATTCCAGTATTATATGCGATATCTCTTATTGACCTCATTATAATCCAATAGGTTATTCCAGTATTATATGCGATATCTCTTATTGACCTCATTATAATCCAATGGGTATTATATGCGATTAAATGCGATGAAACTATCAGTATAATATACGAATCATTTTTTGATCTCATAATAATCTAAAGGGTTATTTCAGTATTATATGCAATATCTCTTATTGACCTCATTATAATCCAATAGGTTATTCCAGTATTATATGCGATATCTCTTCTTGACCTCATTATAATCCAAAGGGTTATTCCAGATATCTCTTATTGACCAAATTATACTTCAGTGGGTTATTTCAGTATTATATGCGATATCACTTTTTGACCCCATTATAATCCAAAGGGTGATTCCAGTATTATATGCGATATCTCTTTTTGACCTCATTATAATCCAAAGGGTTATTCCAGATATCTCTTATTGACCTCATTATACTCCAGTGGGTTATTCCAGTATTATATCCGATATCTCTTTTTGACCTCATTATAATCCATTCCAGTATTATATGGCCTCATTGACCCCATTATAATCTAATGGGTTATTCCAGTATTATATGCGATTATATTATAATCCAATTGGTTATTTTTATCCTTACTACAGAGGGTGTCATTGATTTTAACTTGTGTTCGATTAGGAAGGCACACCACTGTAGTTTTGGTTGAAGGGAATATTAAATTAATCATCACTTTAACCGAAATGCAAAAAATAACTGGTAGTAAAAGAAAGTTATTGTATATTCCACAATTTGAAAATAATTCAATGGATAACTTCATATTCGTTTAGAAAGGCAAAACTCTTAGTTCAATCCCGATAAGTAGCTGTATGAATTCAATATATTTTTCCAAAAGAAAAACTTCTTTTTCTTCAGTAAAATCCAATATAACTTATAACTTATATCAGTAGCCGCTATGATATCTCATCTGCAAAAATCTGTCTTCCGAATTGAAAAAAATTCAGTATAAAACGCAGTTTTCTCTTGCTGAATCGTTTGTCTTTCAGACGCCATACAGTTCAAATTAATATCTTAGGAGTTGTCGCAAAACTGATATTCGCCCGAGAATATTATTCAAGCGACTCACATGACACACGTTGTTATCGATATCGTTGTTGTTGATATCATTTTGCTGCGTCCTTTATCAGAGATAACAGAGTTGTAGAGTGTTTTCAGAGATATACTAAGTTGAATGGCAATCCATGAATGAATTATCTCGTCAGTATTCTACAATATACAGATTTTATGATGAAATGAGACGAATATTTTATTTATATGACTGAATAGAAACTGAATACTCACTAAACTCAGAAACGAATTCATAAGTTTTGTTGTGAAATTTTGTCAATAGTTACATAATCACAATTTTAAAAATGATGAACAAAATTGATCTCATCCGCAGAATAGCATTATACATTATCCATATATGACTGCTAAATCGTTTATCACTTATTGGCATCCAGATTTGCAACGTTCATTTAGTTCTAAACAGTTTTGGATGCGAAAATTACCGCACGTAATACATCCAAAAATACCGTAATTATCGTAACAATGGTTATATTGATCATAATTAGTTGATTTAATGCACAGAATTACCTTGTTAGGTAAATAATGATGGTGCAAATCTGCTAAATAAACCATTGAAATACAAATGAACAATTCACATGACGTGTAGTCGGTTTGGAAACAGAACGGAAATCGAAATGATTTCGTGTTTTGTTAACCTTATGGGAATTTTTACTTTATAAAATTGAGAAACTCATGACAAGTGTACAAAAAGCAAATTTTTCAGTTCCCCTTGATGAGTTACTCTCCAAATTCAAAGTATTTTTCTTCAAAAATTGTGCCATTCATCAGGTACTTATCGTATTTACCAATTTTTCCTATCCATAAAGCCAATATATTTTAAATATACTCATATCAACGTGTCGGAAGCCACATTCACACATGAACCTTACTTTTTGTTTCATACGATGTAGTGATGATAATGGCCACGAAAAGAGCATTCGATTACGTGGAAAGTGATCATAGTTTATACACTCTGTGGCAAAAGGATAAATCCAATGCCACACACACAATTATGGTTCATCGACCACTCAAATATACTGGTAAACTAGTGTCACCAATAAAAAAAACTAATACAGTTTATTGTATGATTGTCACTGTAAAGGGTTTTACAAAAACCGCGACACGTGTATCGCTATACAATAGCTTCATCAAGCGTAAACTGAAAAATTAATATTACTGGAGTTTTTTCCCAACACCAACCCGTTATTTTCACACTTCGACACGTGTTTCGATCACCAAGTGATCATCTTCAAGAGGAATATCAAACAGTTTGATCACCAAGTGATCATTTTCAAGAGGAAGATTAAACTGTTTGATATTTCTTTTGAAGATGATCGCTTTGTGATCAAAACACTTGTCGAGGTGTTGAAATAACGATTTGGTGTTGGTAAAAACTCCAGTAATGTTCATTACTACACCAAAGGTTTCGAACAGTGCATCACAAGTACGTAAACTAAAAGTTACTTCTAAATTAAAACTATTTTATACTCTAACATATCACCCACTTTTATGCCTTTTTTCTAATAAATGAATCTACCTGAAAATATGTGAAAAATTTAAATTTTTTCGAAAGTACCGTAAATATACTCAACTGTTCTTACCTGGAAATAAACAATTTCAGTAATGGCGAATTATACAGTTCAGTTGGATAGTACATAAAATATTGAGGGTTTTTAAATTTCTTCAGTTTGATACTCTCCAACAGGTTAAGTTTCAAAACTTTCTACTGGAACTGAAGGGGCTCAAGTTTCAAACCTTGCTTCTGGAAACGGAGGGGCTTGCATTTATGGTTGAACTCGTGTCCCTATGTGATTAAATGAGTAGTATATGTGGAATTTATTTTTCCATTCTGGAAACTATTTCTGCGTTCCCTTATGCGGGCTTCGAACGTTCTTCCAATTTGACCTACATAAAACATCGAACATGAGAAGCATTATAATTTATACACTCCCGATTTTTCTGAAACTGAATTTTCATTTTTGTTATTTTTAATGTGCCTACGTTATTGTTGGTTTTGAAAGCAATATTTACACCTTTGTTGTGCAGAAAATCTGAAATATTTGTAGTGGATTGGCCTGAGTAGGTTAAGGTTCTACAACGTTTATCCTCATCTCTTCGACTTGGGAAATCTTCATTCAAAGCTTGGCTCTGAATAATAGAGAATGTATTAGACTTCTATCGTTATCATATCTGACGGCTATTTGTTTTATTTTGCTCTTTTCTTCATTGAAATTCGCCTCTGACAAGGGAACATTTATCAGTCTGTGGATCATACTGTTGAATGCTGCTACTTTGTGCTGATACGGTTGGGTGGACGAATTATGAATGATATGGTATGTATGTGCTGGTTTATGATAAATTGTTTGTTGTTAACTTTCATTATTGTCAAGTCAAAAAAATTTGTACAGTCGTCATTTTCCATCTCCATGATGAATGTGATAGAAGGGTGGAGATAATTGATGAAATTCAATAACTTAGTCAATTGTCTGTTCGTTCCTGTGAAACATACATCCACATATCTCATTCAACTCATTCAAAACTGCGGTAGTGACTCCTATCCATGAACTGAAATCACGAATTATAGACCAATCTCGCTTATCACCCATCTGTCAAAAATTGCTAAAGAAAAGAATAAACTCATTTATAACCAAATACGAATTGATTTCAGATAGACAATTTGGAATCAAAGAAAAAACCTCAACTGAAGACGCGATTCTTGAACTAACAGAATTGATACATAAATCCTTGGAGAAAGGAAAACCTTCTTTATGACTATTCATAGACCTAACGAAGGCTTTCGATACTGTTGATCATCAACTACTCCTACAAACTTTAGAAAATAATGGTATCAGAGGAAACTGCCAAAAGCTTTTTGAAAGCTATATCTTCGAAATATAATGCAAGGCAAGTTGTGCGAATTGCAGATATAATTAGCAATCAAAAACAGATGTGGAGTAGTCCCAAAAGGTACGGTACTGGGTCCTCTGCTTTTCAATTTATATCTAAATGAATTATTCAATTTGCTCAGCGTTGGGAAAATAATTGGATACGCACACGATACTGCGATATTCTATGAGGCAGACACTTGGCTTGATTTGAAAAAGAACGTAGAAACAGATTCCCACTTGCTCAAAAAATGGTTTGACCGAAGGCTCCAGACAGTGAATCTGTAAAAAACTAATTTTCTTCCTTTTAGTTGCAATCTATCCAATGATTGTCCAACTCTTGATCTGAAACTCTTGATGTCGGCGAACAAGGAAAAACAATAAAAATAGATTCCCTGAAAGAAATCAAATACTTGGGCGTCTACATACATAGAAACTTAAGGTGGGACTCTCATATAAAATATACAATAATAAAACTGCAAACAATGCTTCACAACTTCCGTTCCTTAAAAAATTACTTACCTCACAAAGAACTCAATCAATTATATAGTTTCCTAGTAGAGAGCCATTTGAGATATGGTATAACAGCATGGGGATCAGGTCTGCGTGTACACCTCAATCCGTTAGAGGTATTACAAAGGAGATTCATGAAGTTGATCATGTCTAGAAACTCACGTTTCTCGTCAGATATTCTGTATAAAGAGTGGGAAGTTATGGATATGAGACAATTATATTACTATTGTACAAACGTGTAGTATCATTTCAGCAAAAATGAAGCATCATCACGAAACCACGACTATAACTCACGACATCGCGACCAACTAACCTATCCTACTGTTAAAAAGTCAATTTCACAAAGAGCAGATTATTTCATGGCAACTAAATTATATAACACCGTACCTCACAAAATAAAAAATTCTCATTCCGAACCAATATTCAAAAAACAAATAAGAAAACACATTCTCGAAAAAGACAATTTAAAAAAATCTGTTAGAGTGAAATAAGTTAGTCTTAGTCAAATTTATCCCAAAGTTGTATCATACTGTATTGTAAGTAGCATAATTTTATCCATATTGCCTAATATTTCATCTATTTTTACATTAATATTCCATTCTTATAGAACGTGTTATATTTGTCAAAGGTTTTATCTATTTTTCTTACTTTTTGTTTGTCTAGTATTTAATCGGCCTATTTTACTTCAAGCCGAAATATACTTTTCTTAACTATAACAAAAAATTCACAAAATTTAATGAAATGTTTTGTAGTTTCTACTCCATGACGGCTATACATATTTTTTACAAATATTTATGTAAGTACTTACATATTCTTTATAACTTCTTGCAAAACAAGAGCTCTGCTCTTATCGCCAAACCACTTTGTTCACATATTTTGTTTTAATTGTACTCTAATCTGTATACGTTGTGAATAAAGTTATTCACATGATATTCTATACCAATACATGAAACTTCTCACGTATTATTGTCTCCAAATTCTCTATGAAAATCTCTGTCAGAATGAAAATAATGAAACAAATAGCCGTCAACAATGATTACGATAGTAGTCTAATATATTCTCTATTATCGAAAAAGTTATGCAGCCAAGCTTTAAAGGAAGTTTACGCAATTCGAAAGGATGAGGATAAAGTCAACTCGCTACAAATATTTCAGATTTTCTGCACAACAAAAGGTGTAAATATTGCTTTCAGAGCTAACAACAACATGCACATCAAGAATAAAGATAAAAGTTTGATTTCAGAAAAATGGAGAGTGTATAAATTATTATGCGGGTCATATCTGATGTTTTATATAGGTCAAACTGGAAGAACTTTTAAAGCCAGCATAAAGGAACACAACAATAGTTTCCAGAATAGTTTCCACAAATGCCACTCATTTAATCACAGAGTGACATGAGTTCAACCATGAATTCATGCCCCTCCATTTCCAGTAGAAAGGTTTGCAACTTGGACCTTACAACCTGTTGGAGAGTATGGAAATAAACAAATTCAAAAACTCTTAATAGCTCATGAACGATCAAACTGAACTGAATAATTCGCTGTCATTGAATCTGTTCATTTCCAGATATATTTACGGTACTTTCGAAATATTTAATTGAAACCTATTAACATAGTTAATGAATTCAAACCTAATATGGCAGAGTATGAAAAAGTTGAAATTTAGAAGAAACTCTTAGTTTACACTTGAAGCTATTGTATAGCGAAACACGTGTCGCGGTATTCGTAAAACCCTTTATAGTGAAAATCATACAATAAACTGTATTAATTAGTTTAAATATGGATTTTCATCAAATATCGGCCGGTTCTATACAATTAATGTCAACAATTTTCATCGCAGATATGTGAGGAAAATTATGGTTGGCGTGATTTATGTTTAACTTCCTTTACGCCACCTGTTGTTGGTTAGGCCCAGCTCAACGTAAATATTAAATTGCTTTTTCCCTCGAAACTGTTGATCACACAATCAATTCAAGCCTCACAAATTCAGTACAGAAACAATGGCTATTGGTAGTTGATAAAGTAAACAAGGTATTGTTTGAAAACTATTCTACGGATCCTATTGGAAATATTTACAATACACGAATGATACGCAACGATACACAAAAGTTTTGGATAGTCTCTTTGATGTTTACAGTGATTCAATTATTTAGAGTGTTAGTTCGAAAAAGAGAAATAGAATCGATTCGTTGTTGATGAATATATATGTATAGGAACTTCTGTTTTCCTATTCGGAAATGGGATTGAAAAATGGAATTTTGGAACCTATGCCAGGCTCCATTGATGTCAAATAATACTAACATTCTCAACTATCTGTGTTGATGAAGACTCACGATTCCAAAAAACAAAGATCTCTGGTGATAAGTAACCATGGTTACTGACAACTAAATGGATAACAGCAAACTCAGGATCTTTCGGTCAAAAGTCGGGAATACTTACACTATGTGAAGTTATAGCTGAGATTCCTTGGGGTATTATTCATCAGAATTCAGGAAGGAGTTTTTAGAAATCACCTGGGTACAGTTCATTAACGATTCGGCACAAATTATGAGTGGATGAAATGTAGAAAAAAATAATGCTGATGTTCGTATGAAGATCTATATTGGTGGTTTTTCGCACTTTGAAAGTGCTTGGGTGACTCATCAGTGTTCAACAATTATCTTGAACGTCTCCTGTTGTTGTAAAGGATCCAATTTTCGTAGAGAATCCGCTACAGAAACACTAAATATCGAAACGGACAAAACTCTCAAAATAACCTAATTCATTGGTTACCTCGTAGAGTATAGTCTTGCAGATGCTTTTTGCTTATCCATCAGCGGGATCACTTGAAATTTATCTAGTAGATCACTTACAGACCAGTCGGTAAGAAGTAGTTGTTATCTGTCAGGCAGGAAGGAACGTAAAGAGTTGGAAATTTCATTTTGAAATAGTGATTTGTCCAACTCGTCCACTGTCATTCCACACTGTTTCCCATTCTGGAATTTCATTTTGGATTTCAATATGTAATAAAGAGACCTACACTCTTTTATCTCTGTGGAATCTAGGAAGAGACCTACTTTTCTGAATCATGACTGTCAGTTTTTGAATTTGAATTATAGTTCGGGCATATGAATAGCAAATGATTCAACATGTTGGATCTACTTTATTCTATATTATTATTTATTTCTATTTCAGTTTCAGGTAATCCTAACTGGAACGTAGGAACCATTTTGTTTTTTTACCTGAATTGAATCGTTATAAGAACTACTTACAGCGGCCTTATTAATTTTCGAGATAATCCATTTTTCGGAAACATACAGAAAATATGCGCATGAACTTGACCTTATGCATTTGATTTTTGATCCAAATATAATCATAAATTCATTCATCTACATGACTGAATGAACCAAAAAATGCAAGTTATATAATAATAATGATAATAATAATAATAATCTCACGGTGTGGGGACCAGCGCATACTATGGTAAAAAAAAAGTTATTAACCTGTTTTTCAAATCTGAGATTGACATCTAGAAGAACTCCAAGACTTTCTGCTTCTTGAATGGTTTCAAGAAAAGTTCCATTTATCCTTACATCAAGAGTATGAATTAGTGTACAGCAATTGATTTTGGAGCAGAAAACAACATTAGAATAACTATTATTAATGATCAGACAGTTTTGAGATCTTCATTCATTCGCATATAGGTGAATTTTGCAGTAGGGTAGAATGGGGGAATGGCGGTCAGTGGGAAATGCCGGTCAGTTTAAGATATCCTTCTTCCCGAAACATCTCATTGAAAATACCAGTGCTTCCATCTAGTATACCTGCAAGTAACCTTATATATATGGCGCAATCGTGCTGGCGCACCTATAGTGAGCGTGCCAGCCATTACTGTGTGTAGAGGTGTATTCTTGTTATAATTCGAAATTTTTAACCAAAGGTAAGTCATTAAATATATTATTTCAATAAAACAGCGTTAACCACCAACTATTGCATGCGTATTTATTAATACAATATCTCGGTTTTGATTTTGAAAGCGTATTTTATCATTTGTATTGTCAACTGAAACAAACTTTTGTAGTTTTGGGGTTATGCCAATCATTCGAAGCGGGTAATGGCGGTCAGTGACCGGTATTACCCTATACGAAAATATAGGACAAGTTTTTGACAAACTTTCATATATCTTTATCGCATATAATAATGTAAAAATAGTATCTCCTAATTGCTTTTTGTGCGCAGATGCCCAGGAAGAGACCTAGAACAACAGCCCAGGAAGAGACGTAGAACAACAACAAAGGCGTCGTGGAGTAAAGCGATCTTAGAAAAAGCTATCGAAGCAGTAGGTGGTGGACTGTCTATTAGAAAAGCTTCCAAAACCTACAAGATACCGTTCAGTACCTTGCAAGAACGGATCAAGAAGAATCTTCCTGCTACTGAACCACGTTTAGGAAGACATTCCACTTTCTCATTAGAGGTAGAAAAATCTATGGCTGAGAATATAAAAATTCTAGCTAAACTATTTTATGGTTTGACTCCACGCCAAGTTCGTCGTGCAGCCTACGTTTATGCTGAGACAAATAATATAAAGCATCGGTTCAATAGAGCGGCAGGACTTGCTGGAAAAGATTGGCTCTATGGATTTTTAAAAAGAAATCCTTCGATATCTATCCGCCAACCTGAAGCAACCAGCATAAATCGCGTGACAGCATTCAACAAGGAAGAGGTTAGCTTATTCTTTAAAAATTTGAAAGATATTATGGAAAAATATCACTTTCCTGCTTCCAAAATATATAACATGGATGAAACCGGGGTCACTACCGTGCAAGACCCTGGCACAGTTATTGCGGAAAAAGGACAGAAGAGAGTAGGGTCTGTCACAAGTTATGAAAGAGGAAAAAATATAACTGTCATTTGTGCAGTGTCCGCTGCAGGGTCCTACATACCACCTATGTTTATTTACCCAAGACAGCGAATGTCACCACAGCTATCGAAAGATGGTCCAATTGAAGCTATTTATCACTGCTCCAAAAATGGTTGGACAAACCAAGAGTTGTTTGTGACATGGCTAATACACTTTGCCAAGTTTGCAAAGCCATCTGCAGACGAGCCAATCCTTATAGTTTTGGATAACCATTATAGCCACGTGTCTTTAGAAGCATACAAGATTTGCCGAGAAAACAATATCGTCATTCTTTCTATTCCGCCCCACACATCTCATAGAATGCAACCGTTAGATGTTGCATTTTATGGCCCTCTAAAAGCTGCTTTTCGGAAGGGATGTGATTTGTTTATGAAAAGCAATGCATTACAGAAAATTACCCCGTATGATGTGGCATCTCTATTTAACAAAGCCTACTGTGACACAGCTACGATTAAGAAAGGGGTTTCTGGTTTCAAAGCATCAGGAATAGTGCCAATTAACCCTTCAATTTTTGGAGAAGAAGACTTTTTCGCTTCAGACTATTTATTAGCTAACAACACCGATCAGGTCAGTGGGTAGCCAATCGGTTCGGCGTGGGTGCTTTGTTCACTCACTCGAATTGACTGCCGTGTTGGTCGGTGGTTCAAGCCCTAGTCTGAACGATCGATCTTCACTTACTACCGTCCAACCCGTGTTAGGAATCACACGTTAAAAGGTAAGACCTCGTTAATCCTTAGCTCGCACAAGTTTCGACTTCTGAGGGTTGTCGTTCGTAGGGGTACGACAGCTGGTTAACGAAAAAACAGATTTTTTTTAAATGATTCCATACCTAACACCTCTAATCAAAATCGAGAAGCAGGTGAAGATACTTCTGAACCAGAAACCAGCAACCAGCTGCAGAATATCATACCTCTGCCAGAAATGGATGATTCTCTTCCAGGTCCTAGTAATATTTTGACGCCAAGTAAAATTATACTATTTCCCTTGCCACTTCCAACAGCAACAAAAGCTACAAAACGTGTGAAAACCAAACAACACTCCGCCATATCGACAGCAACACCTGTAAAAGAAGAATTAGAAATGAAGGGAAAAAAACGACAAGAAGAATTTTCTTCTTCGGATGAGGAACTTTTGGCTTCAAAAAAGAAAAGGCGTTTTGAAAATGTTTGTTACGACAATAATGTTGACGATATTTCTTCAGGAAATGAAGAAGAGATATGTTGCATCTGTAAAGAGTTCGGAAAGAATGAGGTTTGGTGTAGATGCCGCAGTTGTGGGCAGTGGGCTCACAAAAATTGTTCCGGTTGTGGTTCCCCTGATGAATATGCATGTGATTATTGTGATGAAAAATGGAAGGTTATCAAGCGTCTTGATTTGTAATTTCTTATAATATGAACTGTAATAACTTAAATTAGTTTTGCAAACTTTGAATTGCCTACTTACTTTATAATACATTAGTACTCAATATTTTATTGTTTCATTTTAATTTAAAAGCAGACCTTAGAATAAACCTTATATTTTTTGACTGACTGGCATTACCCCCCCTGCTGACCGCCATTACCCGAAAGTCCGGGTAATGGCGGTCAATGAAAGCTTTACTAAAAGGCATAAAAATATAAAAAAACTATACAAAGCTTTGTATTTGTATTTTATATACAGGAAGTGAAGTGAATTAGCTATTCAGTAAGTAAATCACTTTGGCCTTTGCTCATATAAGAAATGAGTTATTTCGATTCCTGCTTAAGTGACCGCCATTCCGCCATTCTACCCTACGTGAGAATCTTTTCTGAATTCGACGTATATATGGCAAATAGCAGTGGACCCAAAATAGACCCTTGCGGGACGATACGTTTCAATGAGATATACCGGGATTCAACTTCGACTATATTGACCTTCTGCTGAAGTTTTCCAAAAATGATTCAAAGAGCAAACCAGCAGTATCGGAGAGACCTAATAATAGTTTATGACTGAATGTATCGAAAGTTCGATTGGAATCCAATGAAATCAAATAAATACAATTTTCCTGATCTGTTGCTCTAATTACATCGTCGACAATATGCAATATGCGGAAAGTATAGATACAAATAAACCCAAATCCTGACAATGAAATAGATAATTAGATAGAGGAGGAGAAAATATTAGTTCTTCCAAAACTGATAAAAGTAAAATATTAGAAAGAAGAACTAAAAACTCTGGTGTAGAATAAACTCAAAAAATCACTATTCCCGAACATCAGAGTGCATATTTATGAGACGAGTTTGAAAAGGAGTGAATTTTATAATATGTAATGTGTGAAGTAGTTGAAGAGTTTCTCCTGTTGAGTTTCATTGTTTGGAAAGTGGAAAAGTTTTCATTCTATATTTGAATTCAATAATGTTATACATTTTGAACTCTTCCAAAGACATATTGTACATACAAATGACCTTTGAAAAATGGTTGTTCTATGCTGAGGCATGGTGAAGGTAGACTCGTTTCTGACATTCTTTGAAAGGACTAGAGATTCAGAAGTGGAGCAACGTATTAGGCATTGTGGGTCAGGGTTATTGAATCTTTTTGAACGAAGGTGCCTAAGCAGAGTTCTTTCCTATTTCCCATGTTGAGACATTTACATTCAGTGAGGTTATGAGAGATGGGTTCATATTTCCTTATCTCAAAAATGAGTCTTCAACAACTCATTTGTGCCTTTTTAACACGCATTTTACCAACTATCGTTAATAATGGACCGCAAGTGACTCACATAGTGTAAGTTTTCATTTGAAATTGAAATTATGGCGATTACTCCAAATGAGCTTAAGAGATCCAAAAGCTCTGCAACCTGAGTTTTGATGTAGTGGGGGAAACGCAAAATGATAAACTGAAAATCATTTATGGTAACCGAAATATTCTGCCTTATTATGTGAAAAAGTCCTTATGTGAATCTTTGATGCTTTCAGTTTTCAATCATGCGGATGTTCTTTATGGCCCATGTTCAAGCAAGCAATACAAATATAAGATTCAAAAAGTCAAAAACTCGTGTGCCTTAGGTTAATTTTTGATATTGGTCGGCGACACAGCATCTCATATAAGCTTCAAGGAATTGGATGGCTGAACATGGAGAAAAGAAGGTTCCTTCACGCTGTCTGTTTTTTCCATAAAATAATTTAAACAAAAAAAAAACCTTCATATCTTCATAGGAAAATCACATATCGTACGGATATCCATAACCTGAATATTCGATATAAAAATATGATTGCAATGCCAAAATTCAGAACAGAAGTGTTGATATCATTTTTTTTATCGTAAAAACTTTATTTGTTTCCTTTCCAGGTTAAGTGGAAGAACATTTTCTGTGATGTATTTCATTACGGACGATGAACTTCGCCCTTTATTTCAATTGTAAGGTGAATATACAAGTTATGTTGTGTTTTTTGTTTTGGTTATGAAGTAATAAAGGCGATATTATTATTATAAGTCCCTAATTTCTATCTGAGTCCCTCAGATCCTCCAGATCAAAATTGTTGTTTGCATATTGAACCTGTGATACCGTAATTTGGCACTGATTAATTTCTGGCTAATCGGGTCAAATGCTTTGAAGAAATCGAGTAATACCTATGCAGTTGATGAATTTGCATTACTTGCAGATGAGATATCATTAGCGGTTTCAGTACTTCTACCAGGTTTGAAGCCAAATTGACACTCATGAAGTGAAATATTCGATGTGAAGTACTTCTAGATTTGCTTGAAGAAACTTTCGAATATTTTGAAGATGGTGGGTAGCAAACTTGAATTCCTCAAATTTGAAAATCCTTTGGGACTGTTTTTCTTTGAATTCGTATACCAACGGAGTTTTTCCAAAGTGTGAGCTTCATATTTGTCAATGAACGGGCTACAAAAAAGTAACATTCTTGAGTTCATATTATATACTTCAAATGCATTAGTTTCAATAAAATGTAGAATATCATGAACTTATTCTATTGTTATCTAGTGAAAAGAAAATGTTACTTCTTCGCTATGAACTGAGTTACTGTAAATATGTTATTTCTCATCACAATCATTAGAAACAGTCCGCACGTAAGTAAAGAAATAATTATTCAATGTATCAGAGTTGGCCAAATTGTCAGGAATTGCAGTTTTTGGAGAAGAACAAACACTTAATTTCCTAAGAGTTCTCCAAGAAGTTCGAATCACTGTCTTCCAACATATGATCAACATACGGTTTATTATCATTCAGGTTACTGAAAGTGTATAGTTTCTGAGTTTTTTATATGTTAAGCATTCAGCTTCATTTCTTTTTTTTTCATTTTTTTTTTCCATTTTCATTTTTGTTCTCAACTGAAACTAACGCATCGTCAGCATAAACTGAGCAGATAGTTGAACTCTCAAGAGTCACACTGAATTCATTTACGTTTATTGAATATGAGGTGGGTCCTATACTGGAACCTTGTGGAACTCTTGAACCACATTCTACTTCGTTTGAGTTGATTGCGGATCTGATATACTCATATATCGTTTTCACGGCATCAAATATTTGCTCAACTCACCCAGTGTAGCACCCTCTATATTTTTGCTTCAGCAATAGTTGTGTGTGGTTAACACAATCGAATACTCGCTTGATTCCACCAACAGGGTGGGAAACTATAACCGCCCTTCGCTTTGAAATTCCATTTTGAGAACAGAATTCTTGTGGAATGGAATTTCTGGCACCGTTTCTCCCAATGAATATGATCTTCAGTGTTGTGCATTATTTCAAATCTGTATTTTCCAATTCATCATAGTGACAATGAAACAATTTTCACACTGATAGTTTTATTATAAATGCGTTTCGCTTCACAGTAACTTCATCAGTCACCAGTTCGAACGACAAAGCAATTGTTTAGCAAAACTAGTATTTATTTATTGAAAATATTGGTGTGGAAATGGTTTTATTATTATGGATAGTAATATTATTTTCCATCAAGAAACAGGTCAGTATTTTATCGATTCAGTTAATTACAAGAATCAGTGTCATCGAATCTTCTAATGTGTTTCGGTTCGAAAGAGACCACTCCTGCCTTCACTCTACAGCTGCCACGAAAGGGCTACTAAACTAGATCCCACTATGAAATTCAAATTGGAAGACCCTAATTTGTGACTTCGGGGCATCAAACCCTTTCCTAATTCCACCTTCCCTTCACACTTTTGCGATTATCGGTAACAATGTCAAAGTGGCATCAGGATGGTCGTGCTGAATATCAATTATTACTATAATCGTGTAATTTATACGAAATGATGCGATTATTGGCGTTGCGTTGATGTAAAATCCTCTGCGACCTAATTAGCGAAGTTTAGGAACATTACGAAGATTCACGACATGAAAACAACCTTTGAAGGGCTTTGAATATTTAATAGAATCCTTTCCCAAGGACCATGATGAATGATCAAAATTAAGTCATGTGGTATCATGAAAGGTTTCAGGAGAATATTAAATTTGGAATGAGAAAGCGAAGTTCTTATCAATTTGCTGGAAGTGAGGCAAATGTAGCTTTCCGCTTACGAAGACGATATTTGTGAGTTCGAAAAAGCATTTGATACAAAAATACCAAAGATAATAGAGGATCTCCAAAGCGGTCGTTACAAAATAGCACTTATAATAATAATGATAGTTAAAATATTTACTCACCGAAAAACAATATGAATCATTACAATATTCATGATTACAGGCGAAAGAGAGGTCACACCATAAATTCCTATGCTTGAGGGAAACAAGTATACATAATACATATAGAGTCAACATATGATAGATGACTATATAGGTGTTCCATATCATATGGGTTAATTCAAGCTAACAATTTGAATCTATGTGAAAATAATACAGGAGTTCATATTATTCAGGGATTATAAAAAAACTAATTCACCTCTCTATTGACCCACGACTATTTTATCGTGAGTATGAATGCTCAATGCACACAAGAATTACAATAACTCTTGTGAAAAGATAGGATAAGAAAAATAACTAGCTAGATGTGCTGTAGACAAGACAAGAATTAATTCTAACTGTACTCTTACAAGGTTTGAAACGTAATGAATGATTTTACAAAATGCAGTGTTTCACATCGGTAGTTAGAGAAGGAGTTTCAGATTTCGTTATTGTGGGGAAAGACAGAGGTTTGGATTAACATAGGTAGGAGAAATCATACTAGCGGGTGATTCCCAAGATAAGGGATACAAGAAACAATTAAGGAATTAAAAATAGCTTTGTAGTTTACAATATTTACATGGAAATAGCCTTGAATATTCGGGTTGTTTAGGAAAAAATATTCGAGAATATTCAATTTCATGAGAATAAGTGGATTAGAAAGGACAAGTACATTAGAAAACTAACTGGAAAACCCCGATTAGGAATAATGGAATACATAAAATAAAAATAATGCCATAAAACAATCTGTTTTGTTGTACAACATTTAGAGCTGGCAACTCTAGGCTAAATACTAAAAAAGTAGAATTCACTTGAAAAAACATAATAATTTTGATAGCTAGATTTTGAGACCGAACAACCTCAGTTACAAGATTTATGTGTGGTTCATTAATATACATGTCATGAGGAAAGATATAGTAATAATGATCGTTATACTCTGGTGGGAAAGTTATCGGAGTGCTGTGAGTATATGGTGAGTGAAGCAGAACTTTTACGCCCAATTCTTTCAATTTTTGAAACGTGATTTGTGAAACGTGCGGACGGGCATCGTCGTGGAGCAGGATCGGACTCCTTCTGTTGACCAGTACCGGCTGCTGCAGATGCAATTTTTTGTACATTTTGTCTATTTTCTCACAATAGTACTCTGCTATGATAGTTAGGCCCAATTGCGGAAAATTATAGCGGATCACACCAGCCACTGAACACCATATAGTAACTATGGTCTTTCTTAAGTGGGTTCGAGGAGTGCCTGGGTGGCTCGTTGGTGTCCAACCGCTATCGTGATCATATTCTGTTGTCGTAGAGGATCCACTTCTCATCAAACGCGACGATTAGATTTGAAAAGGGATCGTTTTGGTTGCTGAAAAGCAAAGAAGAACAGACTTCGAAACGTGCCAATTTCTGTCGATCGCTCAAATCGTGAGGCAACCACTTTTCCAGCTGTTTGATCTTTCCAATGCGTTTTAAGTCATCAAAAACTGCATGTGAGCTGACGCCCAGTGCTTCCGCAATCCCACGCACCAGTTGTGATGGGCCAGTCCCCACCAGCGTCCTCAAATACGCGTCCTGGTTTACTAGACCCCTTCAGGGCTCATCTTTGAGGCTGAAATCTCTGGAACGAAATTTCGCTTACGACCGCCGTATAGTACTGTCATCAACACTGTTACTGTCACATGCCTGATTGATTTTTCGGGGTGTTTCGGCAACGCATTGGTCTAATTTAAATTTGCAGAGAAAAATTGGCTCAATGACATAAATGCTGAAATGCAGCAAAAAATCATGAATGGGAAAATATCAACAGCATTATTATATAGAGTACAAATTTTTCTATCGATCAATATACAGGGTGTAACATAAGTATGTTAAAATATTCAAGTGACGTATTCCTGGGACAATTTTAAGCAAAAAGTCTACATAAACTTGTGTTCGGAAATGATTTGTTTAGGAAATACAGGGTGTTGATTTTTTTTGTTCGTTTTCTAAAAATAACTTTTGCAAAAAACCAGTTATTAGCACGAAATTTGGTATCCGGTTTTTTTGACGTGGGAATCATAATTTTTCAATAATTTTCATGTAACATCCAGAGGGCGCTTAGTACACTGTCATTATTTATTTCAAATTGCTCTAACTTTTATGACAGTAAATTGTTGATACTATTCATGAGAAAACCTCAGTCTCACATCTTTTCCAAGTGAAAAAGGTACCTCAACAACGAAACAATGCAGTTTCATCCTATACGGACCTTTTCAAACGTTAACAATAAGTTTATTGCATAAGTTCGTAACTAACGTTACTGCAGTTCATTATATAAGTTTGAAAATGTCCGCATAGGACGAAACTGCAGTAACGTTAGTTACAAATAAAATTGGTAAAAAACATAGAAATTTTCATTTATTTTTTCATTATTATTTACTACCACGTAGTAACGGCTAACGAGATACTTACAATTTTTCATATTGATGCATATTACTTAGCTCCTATGGTGCTAATTGAAGTTGCTGAGAACATTACAATAACTTAGTATGTGGTGGATCTCGTCAAAATAAACAATTTTTTGTCTATGAAATGTGTATCGGAAAATCATTTGTTTTCGTGATACAAATAACTGAAATTGCAAAAAACTTATGACAAAAAAACTTCAACAATTCGTATCTCGGAAACAAATGATTTTACGATAAACATTTTATAGGAAGAAGTTTTTATTCTGACGAGATCCACCACATACTGAGTTTTGTAATGTTCTCATCAACTTCACTTAGCGCCCTAGGAGCTGAGTAATATGCATCGATATAGAAAATTGTAAGCATTTCGAAGAAGTTCACCTTCAGCGTTGTTGTGGAAGTACACCTTTTTTACTTGGGGTTATTTCATGAGAAGTACCAAAAGTTCACTGTGAAAAAAGTTAGGGCAATTTGGAATGAATAATGACAGCGTACGCAACGCCCTCTACATGTCATATGAAAAATAATACAAAATTATGATTTCCCACGTCAAAAAACCCGACTACCGAATTTCGTGCAAAAACTTATTTTTTGCACAAGTTATTTTCAAAAACAAACAAAAAAATTCAATTTCAACACCCTGTCCTGGACACAAGTTTACATAGATTTTGTCTCATGGGGAATTGTCTCAGGAATGCGTCACTTGAATATTTCAACGTACTTATGTTACACCCCGTATACAACGACACAGTATGATAAATGTTCATTAAGATGGTAAGATACAGAAATATATGACAATAAAATGAATATAATTTAATAAAAAGACTTAAAAACACGCTTTCATAGCATATGAAACAACAAAATGAAAAATAAGTATAGTTTAAAAAATTAATGAACACGCTCTGGAAGAACAGCGAACTAAAAAGTTGGAAATATTTTTTTTAAATGAGCTTTAAACAATAACGAACGAAAAATATTTGTATTATTGTGGAAAAAGCGTGGGCGCTTTGTGCAATACTTTTTGTATATTTTCAATTTTTTAGTTTTGTATGCTATAAAAGCGTGTTTTTCAGTCTTCTTAACTAAACTTTGGGATCCATTACCCGTATATTGTTTAGAAAAATGATCATTGATATTTTCCGACTCCGGAGAGGGAGCCTAAAAATCAGCTACCAAGCCCAAGGTAGCAGGCGCGCAAAAAAGGGTTACAAATAAGGCAGCAGGCACGCGTGTTGATGAAAAAAAATACTTATTTCAAATGAAGAAATACATGTGAAGTTAGTTCGAATTATATCAAGGAGGTTACGTACAGCGCCATCTGCTCGCGGATAGATCAAGCAATAATGTCAATAATTCTGTTAAATACATATCCCAAGCATTCACGAATAAAATAGGTATGAAATGAAAATGAGAGTTACAAACATACATACATACAGGCGAAGCTAATAAAAGCACGTTAATGAAACGGGAACAACTTTTGAAACTGGTTTCAATTGCAACATTATGAATTTTTCCAGGTCCTTTTTTAAAACATAAAAAAAATATGTTTTCATCACAGTTATTACAGGAATATTGAATCGGAATGTCAGGTATATGAAGCCGATGAATTCAGTCATGAAAGCAGGCATGTAGGTATCTTTGATATTATTGCACGTATTATAATAGTGTTCATTTATTCAAGTTATATTTTTATCTTCATGTTGTTTCATATTGCAGTGAGAAAAAAAGTTGTAGATTCATTAGTTGACATATTGGCATATCGAGGAAGTAAAGAAAGGCCCAATACCTATCCTCACGGAACTCCATGTGAGAAATTTTTCGAGTGATCGCTTACTGTTATCGAACCCGTGGGTTGGGCTACCTTTCGGGCGCGTCCTCAGGTGGCGGATAGGGGAACGGCCAGGGACCTGGAGGCCCTGTCCGGGAAGCCAATGTGGCCTCACGGATGGGGTCGCTGGACTCCTGGTCAGTGGCAGAAATAAATAGAATGAGGGGAACTAAAACTTCCCAAAAGCCTTTGCAAAATATGCCAACGTGGACTAGCCAAGTTAAGTTGTAAGGAATCGTGCCGACAGCTGAATGGCCGCAGGGTGATATGCGGTTACGAATGATCTCCTTGAGAAACTGAGCGAAACCTCATTGTAATCAGCCTACCTCTAGTAATACGGGGCCCTGCCAGAGGTGACCAACTCTTTCCTTGTTACTCGTGGGAATACACATGAATGAAACAAACACAATCGCGAGTCTAGACAGAAGAGCTCACTTCAATCTAAGGCGGTGGCTGAGGATAAACAGAAATGTCCACCCTAATCTACTGCTTGGAATGAGGCTGGACATAGCAGATCACGTGTGATTCCTATCACCGGTTGGACGATAGCAAGTGAAAATCGATCGTTTAGACTAGGGCTTGAACCACCGACCAACAAGGCAGTCAATTCGAGTGAATGAACAAAGCACCCAGTTCGAACTGCCTGGCTACCGACCGCCTAAAGGCAAGGAACCGGGTGCCCCTGCAAGAAAACTCCCTCACTTGTGCACCTCCACGGAGGGAACCCCAAGAAGGTTGAAGAAGCCGCGCAATCACAGTAATGTCGCTGCACCTTCCAAAACCTTCACAGGCCATCGTGATACACCTCAAGGTTGCAAAAGAGAGTGTGTGTTCGGCGAGTCTTGCCTATACCTGCCAATATAAAGGAGATGTCTCATAGTGCCCTGTCCACCTTCCTGGAAAGGACAGGATGGACGATGACCTAGGAGAACAACCTTCCCTACTCTACAGATACTACAGATACTGTTATCGAAATACCCCCAGATCAATGATGAATCAAAATATTATATTTCATGTAGTTATTTTATTTGTCTATCTAGGCTATAGCTCCGTCTGAACTTGGAAAACGGATTTTCATATATTTTTAGCAATGGATGATTTATTTCTAAAGTGAGATTTGTGTGTATACCCCACTAATAACTAATCTTTCTTAATTTGAAGGTCTACAAAATAATTATCGATGACATATCTCTATCTTTTGAGGATCGGTTCGATGTTAACAATGAAGTACACTAGTAATGCGGAATTGGAAATATATTACAGTTACGATTTCATTGTTTATCGAAATGAACACAAAATTGCTATTTTGCGATTTATTCTTCCAAATAAACCAACTTTTCGATAATTTTTTTTTCAGATAGTGACTCACTTTTGGGATTGGGGTCTGAATTTTCTGTGTTGTCTTATCTATTAAAATTGATTGTTGTGAACATATTTTTTCTCAGTAAGTTTTATCATGAGTATGAGTCATCATCATTAATTACAAACTGGTGCAACACAATGACAGAAAAAATTTAATTTCATTAGTTCTGACTTACATTGTCTGATATTATATAGAATGATTTGAAATTCCTGAAAGAACTAATAAAAAAGAAGAATAAAAAAAAAAGGGCTGAAAATAACAATTATATTAAGCAAAAAACCTAAAATGAAATAACAGTGAAATAAAATACAAGTAAAATTGAACAAAAGTTGAAAATAAAAACAGTTAAGAGATTCCAAGCCAATTTACTTCACGACGTTTCAATTGTTAGTATCCACAATCGTATTCGGGTGATGGCTGGACTGATTCCTCCGAGAGATGACTATTTATGGGTCATTCGAGTACTTTTACTTACCTCCGCTTTCCTATTTTTCCGCTATACAGATTCAGTGGAAGATGACCGTTTGGCGGGAGTTGGTCATTTTTCGCTTGATTATGGGTTTCCATATGTTGCGTATCTCTACGCTAGCTTGGTTGAATACATTATTGGACAATATGTATGCGGCTTCTTTGAATTTCTTCCTAAACTAATGTTCCTCCCTGTTTATGATCTCAGCTTGGGACCACTCGATGTTATGTTGATGGGTCCAAACATGCTCTGCTATTCCTAATTTGATGGTTTCCTCTCGCTGTGCTCGACAATGCGAACTTCCGAAGGCCTCTTACTTTCACCGATATGGGATTCTCCGCACTCACCGGGTATCCGATAAATGCAATTCTTGGAATCGCAGTCATCGTTTGGTGGCCTGGTTTTCGTAAGGCTGCTACGGATAGTGTAGTGCTACGGATAGGTTCTGATGTTGTACTTGGACCCAATTATTCTTATCCTTTCCGATAATCCTATGTAGTAGGGAAGTACAAGCACTGGTTGTGACAGCTTTCCTTTCTTACGAGGCTTCTGCTGTCTTTCAGTAAAAATCTGTTCCACCATCGCTTTGGAGTAGCCATTTCGTTGAAGAACATTTTTGACGATGTCTATTTCCTTCTTGAAACCTTCCTTCGTATCGCAGAGCTCGAAAGCAAGGTCTAATAGATTCTTGATGATTCCTCTTTCAGTCGATTGATGGTGGTAGGAATCGTGGTTCGGATAGTGTCCCATGTGGGAGGGTTTTCAGTATACAGAAGTTTCCCACTCAGTGTTGGTTCTCTACACTAATACGTCTATGAATGGCAATTTTTGTGGACTTCCTTTTCCAGTTTGAAAGTGATGGAAACTTGTGCTAGCTAAGGACTAACGAGGTCTTACCTGTTAACATGTGATTCCTAACATAGGTTGGACGATAGCAAGTGAAAATCGAGCATACAGCCTGGGGCTTGAGAGATTCGTCCTTCAGTTGGAAATAACAGTTTTGTACAAAGCATCTCAGTAGTTCCATAATTACTTATATAGGTAAATGCGTTCTATTTTCCAGGTCCATGTCTTCAGATAACTTCCTCTGTATGATTTGGAGTACTTCTTCGACCAGAACGTTGATGTGAAGGCTTTCCACGTCGAAACTGATTATTTGATTTTCCTGTGTGACATCAATTGCCTCTAGTGGTTCGACAAAATACCTTGAATTCTTCACATTTTTTTATTCGTTTTTTCAGGGATTTCAAATCATTTTATATAATATTAGACAATGGAAGTCCGAACTAGCGAAATTTACCACAAAACATTGTCAATCACCTTCGAACAAAAAAACTGTGAGTTCATGTTTTCTGCTATTCGTGTGGAGCCGAACCAAGTCGTTGCTCCTCTAGAAGAAATATCACCAAATCAAATGATAATTTTCAACCTTTCTGAAACGAGTCCAATTTTCAATTTTTATTTACTCGACAAACGCGAAAACTTTTCGAAACAGTTTGCCAATTACCCAGTCAAAGCATATTTTTCTCAATAAACAAATATTTGATCTGATTGAAGACTGCTCATCGCTGAAGACATCTATCGGGATACATGACAAACTGGTGCTAACGACTGTCGCGATTCCTTTGAACTTTGTTATCGTTTAACTTGGTTTGGTTCCCTCTAGTTAATTTTTAATGAAAAGCAAATAGAGGGTAGAAGCGAGAGGCAGAGAGCTATTTACTTTATAACTTGTCATTATTCTTTTGACCCCGAAGGTTTTTTTCAAAGCAGCTAATTCAGTGCCGTTTCGGTGCGATGCTCATTTGTTGAACGTGTGTGTGACTGAGTTGATTTGCGTGTTTGATTTGCCTTCGGTGTGGAAATGTTTGTAATTTGATTTGTGTTCGATTCGAGAAACAATATTTTCATATGTAAATACCGCAATATGGAATTATAAACATTCAATAATTTTTTTAAGAAACATATTGGTGACTTGGTGTCATCTTGATGATGAATACATATAGTGCGGGTGTGAATAACTTTCCTCTTTCAATTTTCGAACAGGCTAGATATCAGAGTATGAAAACTTTTTGGTGGAGATGAATCGTTTTTAGCACTTTTTAATAAAAATGTCAATATTGCCAATGCCGCGGAGAGAGAGTTTGAATATTTTTTCAGAATGGAGAAAGGAATATTGCGATATCAGGTATCATTAGTATTCAACTTCACTATACAATGATTTCCACTTTTTTCCCTTTTGATAACCGGTTGCGGAGTTTTTATTGTTTCATTTTGTGACTAGGAATCGTATAGCTCCTTCACCTTATGTTAGACTAGTTGTTGCTTGTGGCTTCGCCCGCGTAGAACTTGATTTGTCACATTAACTTTCGTGACAGACTATTTTGAAAAAATAGTTACAGTACTTTCTTATCAACCCAAAACTTCAGTTTTCCAACTTCAAAACTTACGAAATTCAATACAAATCTCTGAAACCCTATTTTCCCCCTTGGGGTGAAGATTCCTTATTTCCTTTCTTGATGCTTATTTACGCTATACAAAGAACCTGCCTGCACATTCATAGGATCATAGGTTTAGTAGCTTCGGCTGCACGGTTATATAAAAGTGTTATTCAATTGATGGGAACCCACTTTTAAAATATTGAATAGCATCTGAAAGGATCAGAATGAAATACATTCGTAATTCATCACTCCTACTAATATTATGAATGCGTAAAGTTTGTGAGGATGGATGACTATGTATGTATTTACGTTCTTTATTATTTCAAGTCTAAACAGCTCAACGGATTCAAATTTAAATTGGTATATAGATAGATCATGACCTGGAATCACACATAGGGTAGATTCAACGCGGGTAAAACAGCGGGAAACATTTAATATTGTGTAGATGTGTACCAACTGATTGACTGACACTCTCAATGAAAAAATATTGTAACTATTTCTTTGAAATGGTCTGTCGCCAAACAAAATGTGACAACCAAATTCTACGCCGCGAAGCCGCGGGCAGCAGCTAGTAATTTATATTTTCACTTTGAGAATACAGTAACTAAAAAAATAAATTCCGCCAAACCAACACAACCGTTAACGACGTCTCGGCAATTGTGCTTCATTGCTTAGTCCGCTCCTGTACCCTCGCGCATCATCTCCCGTCGAAAATTTCAGTTGACTTTCATTAACAAGAATTAATTTTTTCCTTCAATCTCTAGTGATTTTCAAATGGAACATTTTGAGAAATATGTTGTCAAAATTCACCAGAGAGGTACAAAAATATGATGAGAATAAGACGATAATATTTCTGCTGTTTGGTATGAATTTAATGATGACCTGTTTCTATTGATAATCTTAATGAAGGTGAACCAACAATAAAGTTCACAAAAGTTATTCAACAATGTTGTCCATTTAGTTTTCTCGAATTTATGGTTGAAAAGTCAACAGATCATATTGTTTAGCGGAAGAAAATAAATACAAATACGCTTGACATACATCAAACCATTAGGAAGATTGGCACCATTCGTACACTTTTTAGACTTTGATTTTTTTAAATTCTGATATTAAAGATAAATTGCTTATTCGGTTATTATAGTAAATTACATACATCAAGCTTCCTGATTAAAATATATGGAGACATTATTTCAGGAAATAAATGAATGAAATGCATTTCAGTAAAAGCTGTCAAATGTCCGAATCTACCCCATTATAGGGGTACATTCGTACATAGGTAGGGGAACATTCGGACGGTAGGTAAGGGTTGAATAAAGTAGCAAAGTGATTATCAATACTTGTATTAATTGGCATCAGAAACAGCAGCGATGTAATAAACTGAATGATAAAACATTTTATTAACAAAACATAATATTTTCTTTAGAAAATAAATCATGAGTATAAAAAACACAACATGGCGTAGACTACACTAATTTTCAACCCGAATCAGTAAATAAGAGTTCAATATTCTAGTTATTTGGTGCATCAGTCACAAACAGAAAATAAACCAGATCTTAATAACTAATTATTGCACATTATACTGTGTGAAATCAAAAGGAAATGTAAATAATTCAGAGGTCCTAGCCGTAGAAGCTCCTGGGGATTTCGGGTTAGGAAGAACCAATGCGACATCAGAAATGTCAACGCTATGTGTTTCCTCAATTATAGGAAACAGAAAGGAGTGAGATTTTTCCGTTTTTTTTCTCAAATACGAGACCTGTTTGAGAATAATGGCCTATAATTTTAGCTACGTAGTAGACAATCGATTTTTTTTTCAAATTTGATTAAAACAAAACTGTTGTCGTTAATCATTTCGGGCCTCACGGTAGCATCGACATATTCATATTCATCTTCATTGTCATCAGAATAATTTACTACTGATGTCGAACTTTCCTGAAAACTAACGTCAGAGTTTTCAGATTCCGAATCACTGCTTTCTTTTTTCTTTTTTGATTTTTTTGGCTTAGATTGCGCAACCATTTTCAAAGTGCGTTTCAACTCTCTCGCTTTCACTTTTTTTTCTAGTTCTATTTTTTTAAATAGTTTCGCATTCTGCAAATCTTCCAACCTATTTTTTTCCGGCGTATCCGTGTAAATTCTAGACTTTCCCGGTTGCCTTCCTTTTTTCATTTTTTTCTTTTTATCAGCTATAGGATAGGGCCGAATCATTGCTGGTGTAATAGAACTTGATTTTTCTTGCGGCTCTGAAGTCTGATAATGACCTTCAAGTACTCGAGGAGGAGTTTTTTGTGTAGCCTCAATTCCGGATGCAGAATCTAGATCAGGTGTTTCAACGTTTACGACTGGATGTGCTTGAGGAGAAGATGCAGCATCATTTCGGAGTAACTCTTCACTACAAGCTAAAAGTTCCAGATGTTCATTAGCACTATTATGGGGTTCTTGCATTGGTTGACCATTAGTTGTATTGTTTGTGTTGCTAGACGTATATACCTCAATTGGTGCAAAATCTTCATCACTGAAAGCCAATTGATTGAATGGCCATATGCCTGGTGAACTGAATGAACTTGTGATGTTCTTAGCAGTGAACGCTTCAAAGTATGCTATCTTAGCTAATTTTGGGATATTGTAAATACTGATCGATTTTCCTGGATTTGTCACGTGCCAATCATTGAACGCTGTTTTCAATTTTGATTTGAATGGCCCAAACACACCAACATCTAGAGGTTGAAGCCTGTGAGATGTGTGTGGTGGGAAAGACAAATAAATTATGCCATTATCTCGTGCGTAGTTAATTGCTGTCAAACTAATGTGACTTTCATGATTGTCACATAGTAATAAAATTGGATTTTCCTTAGAACTCAGTGTATGTTTTTTTATGTGTTTCAAAACGTCTAGAAATATTTCAGAGTTGATCCAGCCAGTTTTATTCGTAGCCCCAATACTACCTTCAGGAGCTCCTTCCATGAAGTGGTCTTTATAATGTACTCGGGGAAATACAAAAAGTGGAGGTATTGAATTTCCGCTTGCTGAGATAATACCGCCAAATGTGACTAATTCACCTCTTTCTGATGATACTATTTGCCCAACTTGTTTTTGAGTCTTTGCAGCTAACACTTTTGGAGTGTCTAAAACTGTCGATATACCAGACTCATCGAAATTCAATATACGATCTGCAGTAAACTTATATCTTTCATACACGGTTTTCAAATTATCGTAAAACTCATAAACAACTGTTTTGTTGAAAGCAAAAGATCTAGCAGCACTCGTGTTTTCTGGTTTTCTTAAACTCAAACTACTATTTCTCTTCCGAAATCCATGGATCCAATCTATACCAGCCAATTTAGTTTCATCCCATTTTGGCGGATACGTACATTTCAGAGCTTTAGCATAATCATATGCCAGCTTTCTGACTTGTAATATTGTGAGTCCGTAATGCATTTTTCAACTTTTTTCTATATATTCGTTTAATTGGGACTCTTGTTCTTTAGAAAATACTTGATAACTGGTGAATTTAGACTGATACGTGCGGCTCGTGCCAGCATCATCATGTTTACCTTTTATTTTTTTTATCCGACTCTCCAAAGTTGAGGCCCTAATGTTATATTTATCCGCTGCTTTTCTATAAGACAATTTTCTTTCCAAAACATCTTTTATTGCCAAGGACATATTTTCTTCATTTATTAATGTAGACCTAGTCTCTTTCTTCTTGTAATTCCGCACCATTATTGCGTATTTTCTGGAATAAAAAAAAAACTGTTTATACATATACGTGTGGGTATATTCGTACAGTTAGGGGCACATTCGTATGCGTATGAATGTGCCCCTCAAGTAGGCATACGAATCTGCCCCGAAGGTCAAAAATGAAAGAATTTTTCCCACAGATTAATCATGTACAAAAATACATTACAAAATACAAAAAAGATACATTATTATTATCGTGATGGTAGTTACTTACCAATTATCAATAATCCAATAAAACTTGTTGATTCACATAACCAAGAAACACACTAGAACATCAACAAAATATTTACTTTAAGTGTGCAAAAACGCATTACAACCTGTCGCATTGCTCGCAATGGCCGCACTGGCAGCTAACTTCGTTGACAATTGACGGCCGCTCGAGCCTACTCAGAGACGCAAAACGGTAATAGATATGTCTTTTCAAAGGGCAATTGTAATGACTGTATGAAGCTTCCCCGTGTACGAATGGTGCCAATCTTCCCCTATATAAGGGTCCACCTCTTCTAACAGGACTTAGAGAAACACCTAGTATTTTTCTAAATATTTTTATAGTATTGTTCAAAATTGTGAACTGTTACCTTTGAGTGTGATGATCAATGTATAAAAATTGTATTCTGTATGGCTTCAAACTGAGAAACAAAACAATAGTTTGCTCTAATTTTCGGAAGTGTATAAATCTTTCAGCATTGGAAGATTGGAGATGAGTTCCCAAAATTATACACCAAATCTCATTTTGGAATATTCATGTCAATACAGCAGAAAGAAAAACTATGAAACTTATTGGCAAGCTCTCGTTATCCTGTTCTTCTCGTATCGCACAACTTCAAATTGGAGATGCAATTCTACATTTTCTGCTCTGCAGAACAGCAAAAGTCGTTAAATTAAAGGAAAAGCCGATATTACAGCACAGAAACAGTAGCATTCTCTTTGTTTGAACATGTGAATAGAATTCAGTGAACCGAACTCGAATACTTTGAATTGCATTGCAAGAATATGATAAAATGGAATATCGCTGTCTCCCTTTGATGGAATCAGAAACGTATTCGTTCTGAGAGTTCAACAAATACATTGCTGAAATTAACGTTACGCGTCCTTTCCAGAAAATTAATTTCATTCGCGTGCTTTTGAAAAGTTCTTCGTAGTGTCAATCGAACTGATATTAATTATAAAATTATCAGTTTTTTCAAAGTTTTCTCAGTATGCTGTTCGGTTTCAACATTCATTTTACTTCGATAAATTCCTCATTTTCCAATATGTTTCTACTTCCCCCACTCATCCTCTGAATATTCTTGTTTTTCAGTCAAATTTTTTAAATTCTATTTCATTTGCTGAACTTAAAATTATTTTGTTTCTCTTGGAGGCTCCCATGTGCCTACTTTTTTTTGAAAGACAAAACACAAGCACTATAGGAAAATCCTCAAGGTGCTCTGAGATCGTTGCCTGTGCAAAAGTAGCAATTAACGTTGGA
Source organism: Leptinotarsa decemlineata (assembly GCF_025532065.1). NCBI lineage: Eukaryota > Metazoa > Arthropoda > Insecta > Coleoptera > Chrysomelidae > Leptinotarsa > Leptinotarsa decemlineata. Next base: position 11,490,329 of record NW_027412684.1, read on the forward strand.
TTTGAATCGCTGGAGATCAAATCCATTTGGAAAAATATTATCAGCCAGTTTATTTTACATAAACGCGGTTCTCCCAATGAAACAGTTCTTGAACAGTAAAGTTTGAGGTGTACTGAGTTGAACCAGCCACAGCCTGTCGCGTATTTCTGATATGAACCGCTCTTGGTGGAATCAAATGTGCCAAGTCACTTGAACACTTCCCGTGAAAGTATCTGAAGAAGAAAGACAAATCTCCAACCGTTCTTCCATGTTCCAGACTATCAATTGCAAGTGATGTTCGCGTCTCCAATCAGGCGGATGGCTTTTTACTGGATGGAATCTAGCAATTTCAGGGTATGTTTAGGGGGGAAGCTCCATACATGATATGAGCATCAAAATTTGCTGAGGTGTGTACAGTTTTCTGCTTTTGTTGATTCTAGCGACATGATTATGCCGGGACATATTAATCCCCAACAAACTCATTGAAGCAGAAAGCCGAATTGTCTGTCAAGACATTATTATATCCAGTTCAAAGATATTTATATTTTTGGTTAAAACCGATGCATTATTATATAGGGCAAGTAATAGGCACCTGTAAAACCGATTATGAGAATCAAGGAAAAAGTCCATCTACAGCGTGCTAAACAACTCGCAAAAGAACTCATGTCCAAGGACATGTTGGAGGAAAGAGTAATCAAGGAATCGAACAGCCCCTGGTCGTTACCTGTTGTGTTGGTCACTGAGAAAGATGGATCGACGAGATTCTACGGAAAACTCGATGATGTAACCAAACAGGACAGTTACCCTCTCCCTAAAATAGAGGATACCCTCAACGTCTTGGTGGCAGTTCACCTCAAGGATGAAGGGAAGACTGACTTTTCCACCGGCAATGGATTATAATAGTTTATGCCATTCGGATTATGCAATATACCCGCAACATTTGAACGCTTGGTGGAGTTGGTGTTGAAAAGTATCATCTGGAAACCATGCTTGGTCTATCTTGATGACATTATAGTCACCAGAAAAAGTTTTGACAAACATCTGTCAAATTTGAGGAGTGTTTTCACGAGGCTGCGTAATGCTCATTTGCAAATCAACCCTAAAAAGTGCTGCCTCTTTCAGGAAAAGGTGAATGGGACAAGTTGTGCCATCAAAGGGAGTTGGAACAGACCCAGATAAAATCAAGGAAGTGCAAGAATGGCCAACACCGAACAGCAAGCACGGCGTTAGAAGCTTCCTTGAACTCTGTAGCTATCACCAGCTTCGGTAGAATTTTAGCGAATTTTCTACGGCTTTCGATCGCCAAATATTAACGCGACCCACTCGCCTATCCATATAGTCAAGTTCAAATGAAAGTGGGGTTCAAAGCGATCTAATAAACAAAAATCTGTTTGAAATCTGTTAACCACCTGTCGCCCCCATACGAACAACTCTCAGAAGTTGAGAAACTTGTGCGAGCTAAGGACCAACGAGGTTTCACCTTTTAACGTGTGATTCCTAACACGGTTGCAGAATCATCCCAGCTTCAACCAGATAAATTCTCCCGAGAAAAATATCTGGGCGATAGACATTTTTTTTTCGAAGAGAGCGTACGATAATTCTTTTACATTGTTCGATTTATAATTGAATAATGTGGGTCTATTATGTTGTGGCGATTTTGTAAAATATGTGTGGTTGAATTTTTCGATGCGAAAGTTATCTTCGTTTCTTGTTTCATACCTATGTTTGTCACCATTTTCATCACGGAAATCTTTACTATTATGTATAAGTCAGCATGAGTCAAAAGTTTTTATATTATATATAATTCTTATTATGTGTTTTTGGAGAACGAAGACTCTAGACCATTCAGTTGCAAGGCCAGAACTGATTATGTTGAATAATAAGGTCGAGTATACTACGGAGTAATATATTTTCAGAGTTTGATATTTTTTGTTGATTGTAATTTATATTCAGATGTCAATCGTTACTAGACTGACAAATCACTCTCCATTTCAATTTGAGTTGACATTCTCCATACACATTTCGATTGGATGCTTGCTTAGTCAAGTGACGTCATTCATCCAATATGGCGGACTTCTCAGAATGGCGAACTAGTTTTGTTTTTTGCAACCACATGATATGGATATCGAATGGAAGATATGCTGAAAATTATTGAAAAATAACAAGGAATGAATCTAAATAAAATATTGCGAACCGTCCTAGACGAAGGACTAGTTTTGTTATGCATCCCAATGATATTGGTATCATATGAAAGAGTTTGGTGAAAAGAAGTCCCCAACGCTATGGATTATTGGAAAAAATCTGAATGATGGGAAGTCACCTCAAAACTTCAAAATATAATACTTTCTATTCTACTATTTTCTTCTATTCCCATTATTGGCAACCATTCATTGTTTAAAAAACATATTACAGTTTGTCAGAAATATATGACAAATATTGATGTATGTGATGTTTGCATTGAAAACGTGGAGTTTGGAATCGTTATACTTCGGATGAACTCAAGATTCAACTGATAAAATTGACGAAAACAACAAAAAAAACTCAATCTAATTTTTCCAATGAGTTCAAAGTTATATCTTGAAGTTTCTCAACGCAATACCGGGATCTAGTTTGGTTTAATGAATTGTCAGAGCAGGCACTTGAAGAACTCTCGACTTTGACTAGAACACGCTATCACAAAGTTTTATTGAAGATGTTCCAATTAGGGATTATTGAACGAAATTCTTCTGGCATCGAGCTTAAAACTCACTCAATCAAATTGTAATTGGCTGAAGGTATTAAGTGTTTTCTTGGAGATATTTTTCATCCGAACAAAACTTAATTTGCATATTGAAAATATAGATCAGAAGTCTCATGAATATTCCCAGGAATTGAAAATTAATTGCTGTACCGTGCGCTGGAAATAATAGGGTAATGAAATGATTTGAGCCTCACCCGGAAAGAGGATATCGCTGAAGCTATTAAATACTGCAGAGACGTAATAAATAATTTGAACTTGATAGGTTTGATAGGTTTAATTGAAACATTATTTTATCAAATGTGAACCGGAGTTAAAATTCCGGTAAACTCCGTATGTAGTTAGCAGGAGAGAAAAATTGTTGAAAATAGTCCTGATGTATTACATTTTTCAGAAAATTTCATCATTAAATTTTTTTTTGGTGAATGGTAATGTAAATTTATTTTTGGAGATTTCAGCGGACATCTCAAACAAATGTATAAACAAATATTTTTCCATTGCTCTTTACCGTGACTTCAATATAAGTCTCATGAAGGAAAACAAAGTGTCTGAAGACTTTTTGACTATGTTACTGAATTTGAATTTGTTTCAGACTATATTTGATCCTACTAGCCCTTCGGTGGTCGCGCCTGCGGCAATCTTCCGAAAATTTTACATTCGACCTTGTATCAGAGCTGCCGCTCAACCTGTCGTACTGTATATACGCATGTATTCCTTATTTACATGTCCCACACCACGTTCCAGGCGACAATGGTTCAGTTGCTGATATACCTTTAGTGAAAAAAAGTATTATTTGCGGCTATCTGCCGCAACGCGCCCTCTCACGTTTCTCATTATCTATTCTCCAAAAACAAGCATCACCATGTGAGTAACACTTTATCTATAATATTTCAGTCACAAAATAATAATAATAATAATTTTTTATTATTTCCTTGTTAAAAGGTACATTGTTATACGTACAGCGACAAGAAAAACGTCTAAGGGTAGGACACGTTACAGAGTATAATGTTACTAGTAATCAATAATCTAAAAATATGATACATATAGGTATATACATATAATTATTTGTTTGGCTTAGATTATGTAAAAAAATAACTATAAATAAATGAAAGTCAATTTTAACACATAGTTGTGATATTTTGTCATTAAAATATAAAAAAACAGTTTAAAATTCGTCAAGTGTGTAGCAATTTTTTTCAATAAGTGACTTTTTCAGTTTTGATTCAAATATGTTAAGATTTGGTGATATTTTAATTGATTCTTCTGATTTATTGAACATTTTTGGTCCAAGATAAAGAAAACTTTTCTGATAAAGAGTTGTTCTATAAATATTGGGCATCAGTTTGTCTCTAGAACGAGTTGGATAATTATGTTGCTGGAAAGGTGTATTATGCTTGTTTCTATAAACGTATATACACAATTCATAAATATAGAGACCAGCAACAGTTAGCATCTTGAGATTTTTAAAAGCATCTCTACATGATTCTCTTCAACCAATACCGGCAATGATTCTTATTGCATTTTTTTGCAAAATAAATATTCTTTCAGCAGCAGATCCGGTACCCCAATTCAAAATTCCATATCTCAAGTGGCAGTTTATGGTCGCATAGTATAAGCTCAGTAGAATCTCTTTACTACAAAAATTAGCCATGAATCTCAGAGCATAGCAGTTTTTTCTCAATTCAATACAGAGGGTCTCAATATGAGGAATCCATGTGAGTTTGTAGTCCAAGGTGACGCCTAACATTTTCGTAGAAGTACAAGATTCAATTGGCAGATCCCCATTATCATGGATAACAAAATGTTCGGGCCAGTTGTGAACTTCATCATCACAGTTTTAGATGTATTGAGTGTTAAGTGATTTTTTTCTGCCCATATGTTTACTTGTTTATGTACATCCTGGGTTCTTTCCTGTAGGGTCGTTACATCAATTACCTTCACTATGAAATTTGTGTCATCTGCATACGCTACTGTGTGAATAGTTGACAATTCTTGAAAATATTTCATCAGGTCATTTGCATATATCAAAAATAGTATAGGTTCAAGGATTGATCCCTGTGGGACACCCTGCCTAATGGTTGCCAACTGACTGAGAGTGTTTCCAACACTAACACGTTGCCCTCTATTTTCCAGGTAGGATTTCATTAAATCTAGGGCAACTCCTCTTACACCATATCTTTCCAATTTCCCTAATAGCAGGTCATGATTGACGCAATCGAAAGCTCTGGAGAAGTCTATGAACAATCCGCAAATATGGAATTTACCATCAAGAGCATTAACCACATGCTCGTTGAACTCATAAAGTGCTGTTTCTGTACTTTTGTTCTTTGTGAAACCGTGTTGGTTTTCTGAAAAAATGTTATTTGTTTTGAAGAAAGACATTAATTGATTTTTTTAATTTAGTTCAAAAATCTTGGAAATACTTTAGAGTAAGCTAATTCTCCTGTAGTTTTCATAGAGGTTTCTATTCCCTTTTTTATAAATTGGTGTTACTTTTGCTAGTTTTAGACTATCCGAAAAAATTTCATTTTCAGTAGACAAGGTTATGATATACGTCATTGGGCTGCAAAGTTCATAAGAACATTTTTTCAATAAATTGTTTGATATCTCATCGTAACTACTTGCGTTAGAATGCTTTAAGCTCTTTATCAATTCTATAATTTCGGGTTCCGTTAGGGGACGCAAAAACATTGATTTTTCGCATATTGAGATATTGCTATTCATGTAATCGAAGTCTACATTTCGCGGCTGTATGAAATTTGAGAACTCATTATTGAAGTTGTTGGCCATGTCTATGTTTGATACTTCAATACCATCTTATTGAATTTTTATTTCATTTACCACGTATTCTTTTTTTTTAATAGTATGTACCATATACCACATTGATTTGACATTGTTGCTGGAAATAGACATTTTGTCATTTACGCACTGCTTATAACTGGCTTTTAGTTTTTCCCTATACGTTTGGGTCACTCTCTTATATATCTCCGTATAATTATTATCAACTTTAGCACATTCTGAATAGAGGTTTATTTGGTGTTTCAGTTCGTGAAGTTCCGGAGTGGAAATGTCAAAATTATGTTTTTCATGTTTCATCCAAAATACCCCTAATAATTAGAAGACATGTTGCTTTATTCCTACTTCTCGTTTTCTCAGGTCTCGGAATATTTTGAATGAAGAAGAGTTAGAGAAAGCTCTTCACGATGTTTTGAGAGAGTTATCGAAAGAAAGGAAACTAGAGAACAATGAAAACCCTAGTGATAGTGATTCGGAACCAGACGAGGAGATTTTTGAAGAAGATGATCACAACAGTGACTCAGAGCAATCCGGAGAAGATGAAATATATTATGAGGATGAAACAAATCTGCAGATCAGAGACGAATACCGATTTTATAGAGGTAAAGACGGTGAAACTATTTGGATCGATAGGTAAAACACAGGCAACAAACGTAGTGAACAGGCAATCGATTACTGAAAGTATCAACATTTTAGCAAAGACAAAGCAAGAAGGACGAGTATCAGAATAGTTTTATAACAAATATATTAAAAGAAGTCATTGAAGCAGACACTTTCGCTTTCTGCTTTGATAAGTTTGTTGGGGACGAAAATATGTCTGTTGGACGAAAATATGTCTGGCCACAATCATGTCGCTGGAATTGGAAAGGCTGTTTCTCAAAAGCTTGGAACACTGTTCCGAAGCAGAAAACTGTACATACCTCGTGAAAGCCATTTTTTGCCAAAACTTCAATAACTTGCGCAATAACAAAATGTCATTGAGTGTAACAAACTGTAAATCAAATTTAGAAACATCAAAGTCTATTATGATAAGAATAATTTTTTCTCAATAGCTTCTATTTTTCGAAGAATAATGATAACTTATGATACATCATTGGAAAGATTAAATTTGGTTCTATTCAAAACATAAATAATTCAATGTAGCGCCCTTTACAAAAAATAAAGTTGATGATGGTGGCCGGTTGACGAGACGTCGGATAGCAGATCTGAAAATACCATTAAATAGCAGGAAAAAAGTGGCAACGTGAAAGTGCAATTTATTCTCGAATGCTTCGAAAAATGAAGCCCGAAAAAAATTAAAACCATTTTCTGAAATTTCTTCCGGATATTTCCGGATATACTCGGAATTTCAGTACTTTTTCAACGGAATGTTGTTAGTCAGGTAAATGCGCAACTTTGCCCCCATTCAACCATCTTCGTATCTCTCATAGTTTCCGAGACCCCAATGGTGAGGCTCGAATTTGAAACACCCTGTATAAGAAGTTCCATGTGCACTATTACTATCTAGGAAGCTGATGTTAGCTGAACGCGTCTAGAATAAAAAAAATGTGAAAAGTGTTCAACTATCATGGATACTTCATAGAAAAAAAAAATTTAAAACTACTTCATTGCATAGTTCTGGTAACTTATGATGTTGAAAACCTTTTAATGAACGTATCTATTGATGAAACTTTCGAAACTGTTAGGTCTAGGTTGGAAGATGGCCAAACTTTGCAGCATCAACCAAAAATGAATGTTGGATTCAAAACTCTGTATTTCAACACTATTATCATCATTATTTTCTCCATTCCGAAGGATATTATGTTTGGACATATTTGGTATTTAATTATTCATTTCAGGTGTTCATCGATATTAACGTTGATATTCATCTCCGTCGCGTTCAATTTATGACTTTTTGGTACGTGTTTTTCATCTCTTAGAAATTAGTTCGGTACAAAGTACCGAACCAAAGCCATCAATTGATAAATTTCATGATCTCTAATCTCATTTTAGAAATGAACAAATCTGAATCATAACTCGACATTTCGATATTTGATTGCCAGGGATGTATTCTGAATGGGAAAAATTTGTTGTTATGGAATGTGCTGTTCTGTTGCTGGAAATCGCACGTTGAAAGATTGGACTTTTTGTTTTGTTTCAACTTTTTCCCCTCTTCCATATCTCTGTTATTTATGTCCCATTATTTTCAATTGAGTGGTAGATATTTCTTTCGATTCTTCAGAGATATTCATTCATAACATGCGATTCACTTCATTATTAACGACGACATATAAATAATATTAAAAATAAAAATAAATAATAAAAAAAAAGAATTATTTTTGATAATCGTGTCACAAATTGGTTATGAATGAATTATCTCTTTCACAAGCAAAACAAAATATCGTTATACAGAATAAACTTTTCTGTAAAATTCTATTTCATATACATTTATTTAGAAACTTTTTTGAAGTAACTCTTATAATTTCGAACAGCCCATAAAAAACTGAATGAAACTTCAATTCGAACAAGCCAAACCATCCCGAAATATTTTCATTCACAAAAACATCAGTTGGACTACATACTCCGAGCGGTTATAAAAACAATTTCGGTACAAACTGTTCAAATGACCATCTGGTTCGCCTTTTCAACGGATGAGTCTCTGAAAAATGGACCGCTTACTGATAATCACGCTAAGTGCACTGAGTTTACTCCCAACTTTAAATGCTCTCATTTCTCAACGAAACGCAATAACCATTATTGCGCCTCTCGTTATTCTCTATATTCGTTTGATTCAATTTATTCGCCATCGTAGAAGTAGGAAAGCTTGTTGGCCGGAAACGCTCCCAAATAAATTTGTTTCTGGAATATGATTCTGATATTTGAGAACGCGAATATTTGAGAACGAGCTGTGTATATCTAATTCGATCACAAAACATCAATTGCCAAAGTTTCTACTCACCATCTTAAGAATCAAGAACATCGAATAATAAGATATAGAAATATATACAGGAATGTAAAAAAGCACGAATTCAGAGAGATACATCGACATAAATACTTTCACAGACATGAATACATGCACATTCATAAACACAGACACAAAGACAGGTTCAGAGACAGACACAGAAAAGGATGCAGACACAGAGACAGATACAGATACGCCGACACAGAGAAAGACACAGAGACAGACACAGAGAAGGACACAGATACATATACGGGCACAGTTACAGAGACAGGTACATAGAGACATAAAGATATAGACGTAAAAATGGACAAACACAGTTATGTCTTCCGACAGAATATATTTTTAAGTTCAACAAAAACATTCAGGTTAAGAATTCTCTCATCTAATTCTCAGCCTGAGCATAGTAGAAAGGTATAAAACGCTGAAAAATTATTGAACAAATTCTTGTGAATAATGCAGATACTACACCAAAATGTCGAACATATAGACAGAAAACTCTGAACAACTTTTTTTTTGATAACTTTAACCAATTTGTGATGAGACTGATGAGATTTGTATTGTCATATATAGCTGAATTTGTTTTCACAGTGGCTACAAAAATTGATGAAAAGACAAGAGGTCCGTATTCAAAATAATAAAGTAGAGGCGAAAGACCCAAAAAATTGAAAAATTCTAGTTTGTGGCGTATATTTCAAAAACAACCACTTATATTCTTGATCAGAAAAGTGATTTTTCTAGTTTTCCAAAATAGGAAATTTTTGTCTACTACAACCAATCCTGAAGGCTCGCCGTTTCCGAGATAGCAGTAGGATCAGCTAAAAAGTGAAAGAACAGTTTATTTTTATCGCTCTCAGATGAAAATAATCTGAACTCTGCTAATATTGGAGATACTATAGATGAATTATTATTATTATATTATCATTTTTATTTCACAGTGAATTCACTTCTGAGAAATTTAACGTTTATTTTGGTGCTCAACTACAATTTATATGGATTATATAAATTCTGTAAAACTGATTCAAAAAGATAAATTCATGTCAAATCTAAACTCATGCTGAAATTGCTGAAAAAAATATAATCTATATAACTAATGAATATCGTTCTGAAAATCCCTGGAATCATTCATAATTTATTTCATTTCAAAAGGAGAGATTGTATTTGATATCACACTTTATCAGTGAAATCCGAAAGAAGATCAATTTTTCAAATCTTTTCCACGTTTCATCCATTCAGAGAATAACTAGAGATTCATCCATATCCATTATTGAAACTGATATTATTCATATTCATTAGGAATTGAAACAATTGAAACTGCGTTGACTGGAAAATGGGGTGTTGAATCAATTTGTTAATATAAGTACAAGTCGATAAGCTTGAAGCGCCAGGATTAAAGTTCAGTATTGCCATCAACACAAAAAATTATCGTCTTTTGTCTTTTGCTTCGAACAAAAGAAAATGAGAGTTTTCTCTCGAAAAATGGTCCCACAACAAGACAAGGAACGAGAGACAGTGATGTAACATTATCATTGAATGGCAATTTATCAATGATTGTCTCAGCAGTGACGATAAAGAGAATGTTGAAGTCTTGAGGTATTAAATCACCACAGATCAACTGAAAATTGAGTTTCCCAGAGTGAATCGAGAAATGCAGTTAAAATTTATATTGGATTTTAGGCTCTGAGATCTGATCTCTTCATGTTGTTGAATGAAGCAATATTTCGTTTGAAAAAACAGTCCAGCAGATTTATAAAAGCATCAGAATTATCAAAAGTGATTGAATCATCGGAAAATTCATCAAAACCATTCATCTACCATATTCCGTTTTTCGCGATACGTTCCATTCCATCATTAATTTTCGCTCTCAATTTTAATCGGCATCAACGGGTAATTTCGCTATCAATCCGAGTCACTTACTTGTCGAATGAAAAAACTGATTGACGAACATATTGCACTTCTTTTTTTTTATTCCAACGAGTTGCCGATATTCACCGGTAATGTCTATTGACCCATTCCCTATAACAGGGCAGTATTCAGGAATGAAACATTGTGTGTCACATCGCATTCTCAGTAGAAGTTTGAGGTGGAAGAAATATTCCATTTTAAAATTATCGATGCAATCCTCCCTTTGAAATCACTCACCAATATGAATGGACCCTTCATAATGATGATAATATTTATCATAAAAACTGAAAAGTCAAAACAGAGGAATGAATTTCAGAGGGACTTCCCGAATTGTTACATCTCACTGTTGCCATTAACCGTTGCGCTCAGAAAAAATCAAGAGTGCAACTGTTCCATATGAATGATCTTGAACTCCATGTTTTTGAAGAGAAGGATCTTCACCAATCCTTGAGCCTGATGGAAAGATACACGCATGCTATCGTTACGAAATTCGAGACACAAAAATGGGCATTGGTCCATCTCAAATGAGGACGCTGCAGGGATTACGGAGATAATATGCATTTAGTAGATGAAAGCATCGTGCACTATATGGATGCCAACGAGTCCTATACCTACTTTGGAGTAGAACAATGCCATTAACAGAAGGTAACAGCAGTAGAGAACTTTCTACGCGGAAAGTTTCAGCACAAACTCCGACAGATCTGGTTATTGGAACTGTTCAGGAAGAACAAAGTTGCTGCTATAAGTATGCTTGCCGTTTTGATTTCATACTACTCCTTTGGAGTAGTGAAGTGGACTTAGGAGGAGCTGTATCAACTCGACGTAAAGACCCGAAAAATGATGAATCTCCATAGAAGTTTGCATTCCAGATCGTCCGTTTCATGGTTGCACTAATTCACACGATGGGAACATCGTGTACTTCTGAGTTTGGAGTATCTACATGACAAGATGGTACTGAATGGAGCATGTGAAGTCATCAGAAGTTTGAATCTATTTTTCTGCATGGTCCGGGATCATGCAAGACTTGTATCGAATCTTTTCAGGACAGCTGCCCAAGCGGCTGATGAAGTCAATTCAGATTTAAACAATTAACGAGGTGATTACAACTCTGTAACCAAGTTGAAACCCATTCAGCGAAGGTACCACATCAAAAGAGCAGATACTACTTTACTTCTACGGCAACACAAAAATGAGCCTATGCTTGGAGTCTCTTGTTAAAACATTGAGGACCTTGGCTTATCAAAGTTTCTGACCTTCACTTTGTTCACTGAGGGGTTCATTATGGCTGTGCTTGAATAGAGCACAGTCTACCGTAGTCGCCTGCACACAGTATTCAGAGTCTGTCACGAGGTGTCTGAGACCCTACTGTACTTGTTGTCAGCATATACGGTCTCAGCCTTCATACATCGATGGAACGTGGCCCTGATATTGTCTCATTACCATCTACGGCACTTCAACGGTATCGATGAAACCCTGGTGTTGCCCTACGTTAGGGGGGATATTGAATCCGTTATGGGAAATGAGAAGGCTCATACAAGTTAATGAGTCGAATGTACCTGGTTCTCTTTGACCAACAGAGAGGGATGGAGTTTGCAGCTCCCGATGGGACGACAGAAAAAAGAAAACCAGATAGAGTATCAAGAGTTTCTCTTCGAATACCGCTTGGCCGGCGAATGCAGAAGGCTGTTATTCTTGATTCATTGCATCTGCTTAAGTCACATGATTCTCAAACTCAATGATCACTTACCTCACGATATGGGTAGTGGTTGGTCATTGGTTGATGTTATTGATGATGGTAAAGTCGGTTCGATAAGGAGTAGTAATGGAGTATCAAGTTCCTGGACGAATGACAGAATAATCATGAAGAAGACCAGAAGAAATTGCTTTAGTGATTCGAGCAACATGAAAATAAAAAAAATGGAAGTAGACAACAAATAGAATAAAAAGGGTTATTACTACTATTGGAAAACAACAAAAGACATATTCATTTAAGTGAGACAAGATAGGTTGTTAATACTCAAGGAAACAATATTAGAGAGAAAACACCTATCATTGATCTCGAAAAGGAGATGAAGTCGTTAAATTTCGAATGGACAGCAAGAAAATAATAACAGAGGAAAAAAATGGCCAACCGATATTTTCAAACCCCGAGAGACCGTATTCAGAAGACCTGACTCTCAAACAATAGATGAGAAAGCTAGTTCGAAGCTCTTGAGGGAACAGTTCGACCAGACTCGCGGCGAGTCTCCAAATATGGTTTTGTTGCGAAGACTCACTGGGCTGAGTGGAATTTCCTATGCCTCCGCAGTGATCTATTACAAAAGATGAAGCCAAATATGAGCACGCCAACTCCAAAGGAATAAAGCATACTGCATGAAATTACAGAAGAGAAAAACAAGTGCCTTTTTGGGTGACCAAGAAGACAAACAGATGCAGTGAATAAGACTACAGGTAGGTTAAAGCGTTTCAACTCGATTCTATATATCGAAAAATGATTATCAAATTCTAAGTGTAGTAGATGTTCAAGAGGGAGCAAAAACGTATATGAATTTCTGGAACTTCATTTAGCGTTACCTAATATGACTAATAACCAGTCCGTGCAGAGCTTATTGGTAAATCATCTGAAAATGGAATTTCTAACTGACTGTTATAAGGAAACAACTATAGCTGAGGCACCAAACAATCTAATAATAACACTGATGATCTTCAAACAAGACTCAACCTCTGACGGAAGCACCAAACTCTTTCGAAGGGTTGGAATAGATGAATACTTGAATCTAGCAGACCACTATTATAATATTCATGGAGTCATTGTTTACTATGGTTCTGGCGTTGAATTTGGTCATTATTCCGCCTTGGTCAAATACGAAACGGACTGGATAGTCGTGTCACGAAGTGTTCTGGAGATATATATTGAATTTATTGGATCCTTTGGAGGCACCTAACATTCTGTTTTATGAGAGAGAGGACATTGACAGATCAAGATCTGCAGATGATGTGGTGCTGCAGTTTTTTCCTGCAGCTGAAATAACAAATGCACCACTGAAATCAATGAAGTCGCCCCGAAGCGCCAATTAATTGTTATTGTTATATTATAATTTTACAAATGAAGTTTGTTTTCTAAAGTGGATAGATGACTTAGATGACAATATATGTCAAGTCAGTTCAAGGTGCTGTCACCTCACAAACCACAAGAGGAGACTAAATCATCTGTCGGTAACAAATAAGACAGATGGGTATCCGCGGCTAAGCTAAACAGTGGAGACGGGAGTGGGTTAAACAACTTAGCAAATTTCAAATAGATCTTAATGGGCGCCAGGTAAATTTAATCCTCCAGATACCCTAAGTAACTCACAATATCAATAACTTACCAATTAATATTGGAAATAAAAGATAAAGATCCCCAATATGATTTATTCAGTAATCCTAACTTACATGGATTAACCAACAACGCTTCTAAGACAACAATGTAATATTCACACTACTACGCGATGTTCAAATGTCAATACACGAGCGCGGTGTATATAACCACGAATTCAATCAGCCATAAATTACGGTAGTAACGACGCTCAAAAAACTACAATACGTCGAGTAAAACTACCACGAAAATTGAGTAGGTGAAATCGTAAATACTAGTATCGGATGGTAAGACAAACTCGTTTGCGTCGCGTGAGCTCAGGCGTAGGCGCATCGGTGTCAATCAGCAATCGTGAAAGGAAGAATGTACCTCAATTTCCGTTTCACAAATATCTATATCAATCAGGTATCAATAAACAACTCTTAATCAATAAACGATAAACAACACTATATCAACAGGTATCAATAACCATAAGGGCAAACAATTATTTAAATATCTCAGTATAGCACAAATTTTCAAATAAATTAATTATAACTTGCGTGCTCCTTTTGGGCCACCCGGTATATGGTGTTAGGCTACCCCGTAGTTCGACGGAGATGGATCACCCTGTAGCACCGGTGGATCACCCTGTAGTACGGCGGAGATGGATCACCCTGTAGCACCACCAAGATAGATCACCCTGTAGGGCACGACAAGCTGGACCAGTAGTGGATCACCAAATAAGATCCAGAAAGATAAATAAAAAAAGGAAAGAAGAAAAAAAAACCCTACGGAAGAAAATTCTCAATCAGAATCAGATAAAAACAAGGTGAGATTCAACCCCCATTCAATAGGGACTATTTGACTAATCAATACCCCTGGTATATTTTCATTAAGCAAAGTAGCAAGATAACAAGAGTATATTTTTGGGTGCCCTGTATAACCATATGACCCGTAAAAATCAAGACAATTGAATGAGTGTTGAAACCTCTCTTCAAAACTAATATTCACTTGAATGACAACGATGGAATCAGAAATTACTAAAATCATTTAAAACACATTTAATGGTAAAATTCTTACCCTGGCCAAGGGGTTTTCTATACGTTTCTTCGTGTGCGGTGCTCTGCACGGAAGTCCTACTGGGACTTGATGAGTGACTGAGAGCCTTCTGTTTCTTATGAATCTAGAGACGAGAAACGAAGGTTGTAGAATTGAAGAGGTGATATCATAGCTAAGACCACATGAGAGATGCGACAGTGATTTAGACATACCTAATTTCGGAAATCCTTCCACCTGGCACGAGTTCGGTAACCACCACAAATCCTCAAAAGAGCTTAAGTTTCAGACTGCAAATATCCACACCAAAATGACCAATCAGTCTTCCACTATACAATCCTGACTTGTAGAAATAATCCCCGTGAAGGATGGCACAAATACAACCAAATATATCCTACAATCAGTCTGATGGTACTCTTTGAACTCCGAACCAAGCTCATCGAAGGCTAACTTCCGAATACTAAAAGACTGCCACATCTGACAGCTAACCAGTTGTTGCCACGGTGCGTCCAACCTACACTACAAGCACCAAGGGGGCGCTGTGCACAACATCCTAAATCTATCAATTCCTCCACAGCCACTTGAGACATCATCAACAAGTCCATGACCCATCAAAACTCCTTCTCAAAGCAATGCAACCCTAAAACAACCCTTGACAACTTGAGTAACCGATCAATCCTCACCCGTGAACAACTGTAGAACTAGTTCGGTGTAAGTCGACGGAACGACACTACGAAAGTTCGGCAGATGTCAACCAACAGCTGTCTCTTAACCTTGTTTACAAATGTTTCCAAAAATATTGTTCCAACCAATTTTCAACTATTTACCAATCCTTATTCATGCGATGGAATAGAAACATATAAGGTAAGTCGCCATAACCTTCCCTTTCAGTACGAATATTTGAACATTCATCTTATGCAGAATATTTACCGAAAATATCAAACAGTATTCAGAAACCAGAGCTAACTAATATTGTTTTTCAGGCGATATGGCTCTAATATGTCAGTAATCCTTCTGGAAGTAATGAATAACGATCTATGCAAGAAATATTCTTGGAAAGGTATAGGGAATAAGGCAGACAACGGCAAAAAAAATGATAGGTGAAGAAAACTGAGAAACAAACAATAACAACTATTTCAGCCTGGCGAGGAATTTCGGATCTCCAACGTCGATTGGCAATAGGAGAATGCGTAAGTACTGGTCAAAGCAGTTAGTCAGGGAGCATACATTTATTCTTATACATTTCAGGTATGGTTTTCTATGGAACGGAAGATTCCCATTACTATGATGTTAAATGAATAAAATATACTTGTAACTTAATTACATTGTTAATATTCGTTGAATAAAGATCTTAAAAGGTAAGGTAGTGTTTTGAAAGGTCACATAAGAGCAGTTTGATCTAGTGCTAAATTGAAACGTAACAGTGCCACTTACTTTTTTCATTCGAATTTTGATGAACTCTCGACTTTACAGAAAAAAATAACTGAAAAGTGCAGACCGAATTAATTTTACCGAAATGATTTCTAGTTCCATATAGTTCTACTAAATGTGCAGATAGATGAACAGACAGATCATTTGATATTTCGATTCTGAACATTGTTCAGTGCGATCAGTGAATGATCAGCTCTTCGAAATGAAACACAAAAATTAGACATTCTAGTACGACCCTGTACTGTATCATTGAACGCAATCGAATTCATGGAGGATTGTCACGTGGTTTTTTCCAAGGATTGACGTCCATAACTAGAAGGCGATGGATATGACAAATTGAGGACGAACCCGATCACACATTCAGGCCGCAATACTGATTGAGGGACAACTGGCAGCCATTATTCGAACCGAGCTATATTTCAGACTTACCTTAGGCGATGACCGAATATAAACGGTGTATTTACCAACCGAGGTGAATTCCCCGCCATGACGTCAATAGCAGTTCAAGAAACTCCTTTATCTTCATTTTCGAATGCAGTTGTGTGAATAAGTAAGGGATGCAACCTTCGGAAGTCCTTCAGTTTTGATGACTTTTTCGATATTCGTGTTTTGGGATCATTTTCAGAAACCCTTCGAAGTGAAAACGGATTATTTATAGCATGCCAATGATAATGATAATGAATGCTCTTTGTTGAACATACAATGAACATTGTGTTTGTAAATCTTTCGCTGGAAAATCCCCACTTTTTTACTTTGTAGTAAATGTTCAAGAGGTAGCAAAAATGTATGTGAATTTCTGGAACTTCAACTAGCGTTTCCTAATATGACTAATAATCAGTCCATGCAAAGCTTATTGTCAAATCATCTGAAAATTAAACTTTCAACAGGTGATGATCGACTGTATTGTCAAACATGTGCCAAAATCAATAACTTATATGGAGAAACAAGTATAGCTGAGGCACCAGTCAATCTAATAATAACACTGATGACCTACAAACATGACTCAACCTCTGACGTAAGCACCAAACACTCAAGAAGGTTCCAAATAGATGAACACTTCAATCTAGCACCCCGCTATTATAATATTTATGCAGTTATTATTCACTGTGATTCTGGCGATGAATTTGGTCGTTATCACGCCTTGATCAAAGTGTTCTGGCGATATTTTGAATTTATTGGAGCTTTTGGAAACATGTTACATATTGTTTCATGAGAGAGAGGACATTGGCAGATCAAGATCTTCGAATGATGTGGTATTGCAGGTTTTACCGGGTTTTCCTGCAGCTGAAAAAGCAAATGTGTCACTGGAATCAATGGAGTTGCCCCGGAGCGCCAATTAATTTTCAATTTTTATAGTTGTTTTATAATTTTTTGATTTGTATTAACAATAAACTGGAAAATATTTTGTTTTGAAATTATGAATAGATTGAAAGAGGTTTAGCTCAATATATACATATGTGGAGGTTCAATATATACATCAATATATAACAATTCAATTTATATACTACTGATTCCTCGAATTTAGATGTTTTGTCTTTATTATTTCTGATTAAATTTCCTAACGTATTTTCTGTTCTACATGCAATTTGAATATCTTGTTTATTGAAAAATGAAGCTATTTTTGTTGATGTTCCTTCAAAATATGTTTGAAGCTCTATATTTTGATTGGTACTATCTAACTCATCAATAGGAAAAGCGTTACGACTGGCTTTTACGTAGACTTTTTTGGAATGTTTTATTTCTATTAATTCAGCTTTGAAACCGTTGTTTACTGCATTATGCTTGATGATATGATATTGAATCCTTTATAAGGTATAATGTGGAAAAATGTATCATTGACATTAGGAAATCGATATCGTGCACCAATATGGTAATATTATCGTTTGTTGCAGATTCATGACGAATAACATGAAGAGAAGCCTTCCCAGACTTGTCATGAAGTCACTCTTGAGTTTATCGATGCCATGGGTGCAGCCTGGCTGTCTAAGAAAATTTTGATTCTAATTGATATTACAAGCGCACTACAAGATTGCTTGAAAGATGAATGTGTATTGACCAAGCGGAAAGCTGTAATGTGATTTTCGTCCCGGATGTAAATTCCAGCTCCCGCCCCATGTTCAGTTTCAGGTGATATATCTACCAACCGAGGTTAAATCCCCGCCGTGACATTAGGAAAAGTTCAAGAAACTGCTATATCTCTTTAATACGGATTTCTCGAAAATCGCGACTCGGAAGTTATCATTTTGCATTTTATCGATTCTGGAAATGGGGTTTGACCGCGCTTGAATCACCTACTTATTTTTGATTCGAAAGTTCGTTTCAACTCCGGGCCGTCTGATTCGATTATGGCTGGAGATAGCACCGTATTGATTGGGTTTTATATTTGAAGAGACGTTCTGAACGTATTAGCGGGATGATGATCTAGTCTGGAGAGATATTCCACTGTCGAAATGGTTCTGAAAATGCAGGAATTGTGGAAATACTTTGCATTGAATATTGTAATAGAAAGTTTGTAAGTCTGTTATTTCAGTAAGATACATCAATTTTATCTGAGTTTGAAACTTTGTTCGTGACAGCGGACTGAAAATCTTAGTGGATGCTGATTTTCATTCCATTTTGAATCCACGTCTTCTATTGTTCCTTTTTGGTAGATGCAAATGTCAATTCCTGTCCTAAGCGACTTCTTCTCCGACTCATACTACATACTAAGACATTATATTGAATCAGATAGACTTTTGAGGATTTTTTTTGTAATCAACTTTCCCAGGGTATGTTTGGTAGCAAAGGTTTTTGAAGAAATGGCGGATTTCTTCGTACAAATGATTCAAAATAAATGCCAAATAGTTTGGGTATATACTGAGGGGTTCCGAAATCATTGCAGAAATTACTCTGAAGTATGACTCTACTTATCTGTTTCCACTTCAAATTGAGATTTCTGTTTTGTATTGAAACTGTAGAACATTTATAATAATAATAGTAATAATAAAACGTCTTTATTCACCTGCTGTAAGAACATACAGAATATACAAAAAAAATATTGAGGTGAATGGGCGGAGTGTCAGTAATGCTGTTTTAAAACTGAAATTTGAGATGAATAAATGAAAATCACAGTACATACAAACAATAAAAAAAAGGATTATCCAGTCACCAAATCTTTTGTGTGAACGCATGAGCCTCAGCATGAGGAAAGTGAACTAATCAAATAAATGCTCTTTGAGTCTTTCTTAAAAGTTTTTCAACGTGTAGGATCTGAATTCACTGGACAGGAGATTGTAGAATTTAGCTGCGTTGTATGAGAAACTGAAAACAGAAGACCTGTGTTCAGGAATGACCAGAACCGACCTGTTTCTAGTGGAAGACGGAGGGAATCAGATTGAAGTAATGCAGGACCGTTAGTGCTATTGCAATATGAAACTTTCGAAATGATTTGCGCCTCACATAATTTAAGTTTGAGTTGTTTTATGAGTAAGTCCCGATTTGGAAACAGTTGCCTCAAGATGTTGAAAGACGTTTGAATCAAATGACTAACGTGTTTTGTAAAGCGCAGTTCAGAATCGAGTCACAGGCCTAGGTTCTTTGCTTCAGTTACAAAAGGCAGAACGTCACCATTTATATGCATATGAAGATTATTTTCAGCAATATCTCGCAATCTTTTCGGTTCAAAGATCATTACTGCTGACTTTTTGGAGTTCAACTTCAATTTATGAGCTGATGAAATATCAAAGATGGTCTGTAGATCACGATTAATGATGTTTTGAGCGGAACCAATGTCAGGGAACTGAAAGGAGAAGTACAGTTGAGTATCATCTGCGTAATGATGAATTTTGCATTTTTCTACCGACTGATGGAAGTCACAAATATACAGGCTGAATAGTAAAGGACCAAGATTTGATCCTTAAGGAACACCTTCAGTGTCTCTGAGCTGATACTGTCCACCATAACCCTTTGAGTTCGGTTCGATAAGTAATTTCTAACCAGAGACAGCGCATTCACAGAACAACCGAAGAAGCTGAGTTTATCGCACAGAATGTCATAGTCAAGAGTGTGGAAGGCTTAACTGTAGTCCAGAAGTATTGAACATGTTAATTAACTTTCATCAACCGCTTTGGAGAGGTCGTCGGTGATGGAAAGTAAAGCTGTGGTTATGCTGTGTTGAGGTCTGAAACCGGACTGCACGGGTGTGATGATTTGGCGATCATTCATGAAGCTGCAAATTTGGTCCTTCATGATCATCTCAACAACTTTTGAAAGACAAGGTAGGATGGTGATAGGTCTCAGGTCAGAGAAATTCGAAGGGGAGTTGCACTTGGCTGATGGAATAATCACACCGTTCTTCCAACAACTTGGAAAAACACCCTTAGTTGAAATGGCATTAGCGAGGAAAGTTAACGGATCCAATAGATGACTATCTAAGAGATGGATCATTAGGAGTGAGATATTGTCTGAGCCAACTGCTTTACTTTTGAGACGATTCAGGCATTTCTGTATAACTGCAAACGAGTTTGGTAGTTTGAACGCTCAGGTTGGGAATTGTACTGAAGTTTGTGTTGATGAAGTTCGCGTCCTTCAAGTTATTCGGGATTTCTGTATTGTTACTTTTTCTCAAAATTTCTAGTGATCTCAATGTGTTTCATGTTGCTTCAAAATTTTTCTTCGCAAGAATAAAATCGAATTGCTCCGGTTGTGTAATTCCTGAGATCTTTATAACTATTCCAAGCAGTAGGAGGAGGAGTTCTCTGAAATTTTTTAAAGGCACGGTCTCTAAGAGCAATCATTTTCTTAATGGTGTAAGTCAGCCAAGGGGCTGGTGGTTTACTGATTTTTTTTGGTGAGGATGGGGGTGTTTCTGTCGAATAGTTGGATAATAGTCAAATAGTTCAGGAGCATAGCTATTTCATCAACATCATCAAGCTGATAAAAGTCACCCCAATTAATATTCTGGATATCATCACGAAATAGTTCGTGATTGAGGCTGCGAAAATCACGATAGGAAATAAATTTGACTTTCAAAGGTATATGGATGGTGGTGATCTTGCAAGAAACAGCCAAATGGTCGGATATTCCACCTACATCAGAGACTTCGATACACGACACTTTATCTTTGTCCGAAACAGGGATGATATCTATCAGTGTTTGGGAATTAGAAGTTATGCGAGTAGGCACATCAATAATTTGATAAAGACTGAAAGAATTGAATAAATCTAGTAGGAGGTGGCATCGTTGGTCATTTGTGAGTATGTCTATAATAAGATCACCGAAGGAAGGTAACAAATTGGATACACTATCTTCAAGCTCGCTTAAGCATTGATTTACATCACCGGAAGGAGGACGATGAACTACTCCAAAAATATAAGTCTTACAACAAAAAGAAGTAGAGATCCATAGTTGCTCTAGATGCGAGCTAATATGAGAGTAGATTGTTTTGGAACTGATTTTATTACTGATAAAAATGGCAACTCCTCCACCTCAACCATCTCTGTCAGCACATACTAACTGATAGGAGTTGATTTTAACTGCGTCCGAGCTTGAAGATGGATTTAGCCACGTCTCTGTAACTCCAAAAGTATCCAAGTCTTCTCTATAAATATAATAATTTAGTTGATTGAACCCAGTGAACAGAGATCTCACATTGAATTTAGCAAAACTGAAAGATTTAGACATTGAACTTTGATTCAGCAGTGAACAAAATAATAATAATGCGATGAAATCAATCTAATTCACAAGTGAGAAAAAGAGATACAATAAATGAATCGATACAAGTGTTACAAAAAAAGGCGAAAAAGCACTATCAACCGCTTATTTATCTTGTTTAGTGGAATTAGTTCGGGTGGAATGGACTCTATGTCTGATATTTCTTTTGGCAGATGTCTCCTCGGGGGAAGAACGATCTTTTCTTATATTTGCTCTTCCGTCTTTATCCTCTGAGTGCTTTACGCTACACGAAACCTCAGGTTTCGTTTCCAAGTCTGTTGAAGAATAGGTATTTTTATTGATGACCAGTAGATTATTCCGTATAGTCGCTTTTATTCCGTTTTCTTTGGCGGTATTGAGATGTTTCCTCAGTGACCTATGGACAAGCTGGTCTTCAGGGCTCAAGTCATTAGCTACAAGAATGTTTTTGTTATTCAGTTTATGGGTATTTCGAAGTATTTTTCTCCAATAGGACAGCAATTCAATTTTCAATATCTTCCTATTATCTTTGTTTGTGATTACGAATAAGTTGTTCAAGTCACGCAGTTCAATTTGTATTTCCAGCAGGCAACTTAGTAGGGCAAGTGCCTCTAGTTTATCCTCGAGTTGGATGCCAAACACCACTAGGTTATTTCGACGACATTTGTATATTTTCTTTATCAAGTAACAATTTGTCCATGAACTTTTGACTGATATTGGAACACCGTTTATTTCTTTTCACATTTGATTTCTCAGTGTAGAGCTCATTTAGAAAATACGGAGTTTCATGAGTATCCAATATTTCGAGTAATAACAAACAGAAAGAATTCCGTTAACAGTTCTATTCAAAATTTTATTTCATTCGGGATGAATTTGTTTTTCCATTGTTCGACTGTAATTAGACTGGAATACTGAAATATTCGAAGTTTTTGAACAATATTTTTCTCATTCATCTTTTCATTGAAACATTATTTGATTAAATAAATTTCAGGTTTTGATTTTATAGCTGGCTATAGCGGGGCTATCAGTTCCATAAGAACCTAGTAGATAACTCATTCGTAGATTATTCCTCTATAGAGAATTTCAATGAACTTTTTTCATTCAAAAACAATCGTTATTTCCTCTTGAACAAACTGTTGTCCTAGAGTTCGTCACTTGAAAATCTGGCCCTATCTCTAATTTGTCTGAAATTTCGTTATCGAATTTTCTTCCATCATAACCTTCGATGATTAATTCAGTGTAACCAGTATTGTCAGTTATAAGTCATTTGCATTTGAAGTTCAACAAAAGTCTGAGTACAGTGTCTGGAAATGAACAAAACTCTCAATTCGAAGTTGGAATTGAATAACATTCCGAGAAAGTGGATAAAACGACCATTTCAACAATCACGCTAACCACAATCCCCAATTACACCCTGAACTCACCTGCGGGGGGTAGTGCTCGGGCAGCGAGTGCGCCGCCTCCCTGTACGCCGCGAGCGCCCTCTGCAGCCGCCCTTGGTCCGAGTAGAGGGCCCCCAGCTGAAGAAGTGCTGACACTTTGGCCGAGTCGTGCTCCTTGCGGTCCTTGAGGCCGACGCCGTCGAGTCGAGAGCCCTGCCGGAGGACCGAAACGGCCTCTTGACACCGACCTGCGGCGATTAGTGCCGTGCCGAGGTTCACGTATGCGACTGCAACAAAAGATTTCAATTATTTTCAGGACGAATGTAACACTTTTGGAAGGAAAGAGTCATTTCCAGGTATAATTTTCTGAAGAACTTACAATTTTTGCAGTAATAATGTTCTGAATATTTTATTCTGATTTACAAATTTTGAAGTAATTCGTGAGTATTAGTTTCACATCAAAAACTTTGGAAATGAAAGAAGAAGTACTTCAAAGTTTTGTTTTAGGTTGGCATAACTAACCACCTTTACAGGAAATATCGACGAACAAGTACAAATTCTAGTGCCACGATTTTGTAATGCTATTGTAGTGAGCAAATCGATTGTGCTACATTGCCAATATTTTTCAGATAATCATGGATGATTTCTGCGATTTCAGATTGCTTTTGGAACTGGTAAAAATCCCAAGAGGCTGATCGATGCAGTCTCCTTAAAACCAGATGTTATGAATCTACCCTGCCACAAATTGTTGGGTATGAAAAGCGAATCTGCATCAGAAAAGAAAACAAATTTCATCCCAGTAAGTTAGCCAATGCTCACTTCAGAGCGATGTTTCATCCAAATCAGGGAAGAAAAATGCTCAGAGTGCTGAAACAAATGTATCGTCAGGTATAGAGTTAGTAGAGTTAGGAGAAGTTTGTTACGGATACTTGCGTGATGATCTCATATTTTCAACATTCAACAACCTCAAAATCGACCAATCAGATGAAATATCATCAGTCATCATTAAGGCTATGAAAAAAAAGCATTCCTGAAGATGGTCCACAGGTAAAATTCGACTCGTATGTCTACAAGTTGCCTGGGAGGGATGAAAGAGAGTTTTCTAGCTGGTGGGTAGAGTAAGTATCTTGCAGCTATGATAGAGCGTCTCTTTGGATGCGGCATAGGAAGCTTATTTCTCAAGCCATACATTTGTGTTGCTGAACAACCTAACGTAGTTAGTCGCCACCGCCACCGCCACCGATGAGGATTCTACTAAACTGAAGAAAATGTACCATTGCCTGTCAATCTTGGAGCTGGATATTATCTACGAAAAATGCAGGCTCTGGTACACCAAGTTAGGTTTTCAATATTTGGCAAAGTTGTACTTTTGCTATCTGATCCCAAAGATTACCTCATCAAATGAACTACTTGTTTTCCTCGAAATGTAAGATTTGTTTTGTCGGAATTGGATGTGTGTGACCCACAATGAGCCCTCGTGGAATGTATTGCAGATTCGAATGGACCCACTTACTTTGAAGCTATCTACATACCTTTGTACGTACCTATCTTTCTACTTAAAATCCCTCAATATGAAGACTAACGCATTGCCTTTGGTATGTGTTCCTGCACATACTTGTTTGAATGGTAATCAAGCTACTGACTCCCTTGAGAGAGCACTGCAAAAGGTTTCATTGGACCAGACCTTTTCACTAGTTTCTTTCCAGGCTTCAGCCAAACAAACACTGAATTCCTGGATTACAAAGAAGATTCAGATTCCTTAAAAATCTGCGAATATTTTCTCATTCCGAATCATCCATATATCCTTCGGAAAACATCACCACTGTCGAGAGATCGGACTGTTTGGAAGATGATTGAATAGTACATACTTCGTGCCTGCCCTAACAAGGTCCGGATCAGGTATTCTATATTTGACAGAGTTTCACTCGTGTCATCGAAAATGAACGATCGTCCACCAAATGAGTCGCATTGCTCTGTTTAGAATCTGGACCTATTTGGTGGAGTTTGAATTGGTGCAAGCAATAATGAATCTTTGCGAGATACAGGATTGGGCTTCAACCTAAATTAACCCGCGTAAGTGAAATATTACCCACAGGTATCAGGTTTGGTACCAAAACATATTTGAAAGTTTTTTGATATATGCAAAGTAGTGAAAATGAGGTTTATGTTTCATTAACAATTTGCATAAAGTTCAAAATTTGGACTGATATCTTTTGGCCAACTATCATAGTGTCTTTTGCAACATTCAGGCTGAAGGAGTCTAGCGAGATTCAATCACAAGACATTCGTGATGAAACATCAGAAAGCGATGTTTGTACCCACTGTAGATTTCATTAGTATTTTTGAACTGTCTTAAAGGACAGTAAAGGCTGTAATAGCTAGTTGTTCTGTAATAAAACTTGTAGTTAAAGCTTAGATTTGCAACTGATCGTCTTGGGTAGCCTTGTGTATCTTTGATTTGCATTCAACTTTTTCTGAAATGAATCGTGCGTTGTCTGAAAGTTGTGCTGGGTTCATTGTTTCTTGGATGAGGTAACAAGTATGAAGATATAAAGATAAAGCAGAGATTGGGCTACAAACAAAATTTTTGGCAGGAATTGGATGATACAAAAAAAAACAAACTATATTTTTGTTTATATGAAAGGAATTGTTCAATAAAAAACTTGTACTCACTAATTTTTATTGTGAATAATAAGTTTTTCAATTTTTCAAACATTGAGGAATATTCCCATGCACATTTAATGCTAGACATCTGCACAAATGATGCTTACAAGTTTAATTTTAGCTTTCTCGATTGAAATTGTGGCTTCTGATATAGTAGGTACTGATGTTTTGTTTTCATTCAATTAATTTCGTGAACAAGGGTAGGATGCTTCGAGGAAATAGTATTTGCACACTCTTGATCCACGATAACTATATACAAAAACACATTTTGCAATCAATTTTTCCATAATTTATCAACAAAGGGTTCTCCTATGAAAGGGAAAGGTGTTGGAACAGGTATATCGGACCACTAAGGTCAAAAGTTACTTGTTAAGTGGAAAAAAAACAATCAACAAAAGAAATAATGAGAAGTCATTATGATTCTGAATGAGTGAGTGATTTTTGTATACAACTTGGGTGTGAAACCTGGTTAGCTGTTCACACTACGGGAAATTAAAATGATGATTTTTCACACTTCAGTTTAACTTTTGGTTTTTATTCTGATTTGCAAAAATTAAAAAAACAAATAAAATCTCCTGAAAAACTTCCCAACTTGAAAGACTTTCCAACTTCCCAGAAATAACACAAAGAAAAAATGGATTGATTTTTCTTCAATCCATCTCTTAAATTGACCCAAACTATGAGGCAATATACAACGAGCAAAAAAAGAATTACAATAACTTTTTGAAAAAGATAACTAGACGAACAGAGTATCTGAGTCAGACAAATGAATCCCAAGCAATGTGACAAGTTATCAAAGAAGTTACAGAGTTATCTCAAAATGGACAATTTGCATCCTATGATCTGCAAGATGTTACAAATCCCTTCAACAAATACAAGAAAAGCACGAGTATTCATGAAATACCAATTCATAAAATGGAAGAATGTGCACATGAAATAGTTTCAACCCATTCAATCAATCGTTCTTTTGGGGAGAGTGTTTCCATTTCAAAAAGAGACATGAGATAGTAGAACTCAACCAGAAACACAGAACAATTCCTTCATAGCCCACTGACTAATAACAAAACAGTCAGATCAAAAGCCTTGGCAACATCAATAGGAGTCCTACAGGGTAGTATTCTGGGCCGAATACTATTCATTATTTTCATCAATAACATCGGCGACGCTACAAAAAATCTAAATTCTGTTCATCTGATCAACTAAACTGATAACACCAATCTCTTGCTGATTGGTGCCACTTCACTCGATGTGATCAAGAACAGATGTTATCTCGAGAACAAGTTATTTCTGAATGAAAGGAACACTGACTGCCTCAACAGTTCAAAAACGCCACATCCTGCAACATTTGATTGTGAAAAAATATTGGCAATACCACAATGAAATTTCTGGGCATCAACAATGATGATACTTTGAATTGGACAATTCAGATAGACAATATATGCAGTAGATTGTTTTGAGTAATATATGGGATGAGAGTATTTGAAAAATATGTTGATCTCGAAGTGTTATTCACAGTTTATTATGTAATTTCTACTTTATCATGAGGATAGGAATAACAGTTTGGAGTTCAAGTAATGGATTATGAGGAGTTTTTCTGGGCCAAAAAAATGGAACACGAGTACTTTTCAATAAACGTTCTAGGGATTTCTGTAGGAGAATCTCCAGATCAAATGAGTTATTTACTGTACCAACAGTATATATCTTTGAAACAATAAAATCTCTAATCGCTCACTCAAATCTTTTAGAGAAACACCGTAAAATCTACTTTGATGAAACAAGATATAAAAATGATTTTGCTCATCCCATCCACACAAAGGCTCTGTATGAGCGTAGCACCATCTACTAAGCGATATATAAAAGAGTCCCTCAGAAAATACACCTCATTGAGGTTTTAAGCAACTTTCTGAATTCTTTGAGATGATTCTCACTCGATCTGGAGCTTTGAAGTATTGGGGATTTCAAGGTGTGTATTCAAATCAAATATTTTTATTTGAAAATCTCAGTCAGTGTGTGATGTATCTAAGAAATGTGACGTATTTTGATTTTTAACATGTTCTTTCATCTATTTATTTTTAAAAATTCCTTGTGCTGATTTTCAACTTATACGATCTATATTCCTGAAATGTATGTAGATTCAAGATTTTGTATTTTGTGACGTACTTTTGAAGAAACTGTATTCTGCCATTGTTTTCATGTAGGACTGCATATACTCTGTGAAGAAAATGAACAGGCCCAACAAGTGAACAACAAATAACCTTGGGTGTTTGATTTTAGTAGTGTGACAGGACTATAAGATGATAAGCCGAAGAAATGAAAGTTTGTTTTTTGTTCTCATTCCAATGAACTCATTGTTGACTATGTTCTCAGTTTCATTCAAGACATTAATTTTCAAACGCATTGTCATAATTGTAGGTTATTGCGATTGTAGGTAATACGGTCCTGTTTATAATTGTATTCAACTGCTTTCTTGCGATTATTACTGATATTTTTGGAAGGATACACGTGAACATATTTTGAATTCTTTCGCTGAATATTGGAAATATCATCATATTTCCTGATGAAAGCTAAAAATGGAACCTCCCTCATAGCATATATTCAGCGTGGAATGAATAAAAAAAATTTCATCTCATGAAGACGCCATCTGGGTTTGTGGAACGCCCGTCGAGAAGAGTATTGCATTTCTGGTGATTGGGAAAGTGCTTGTTTTGGACATCATGATTTCAACAATTATATAAGTATTATTCGTTTCTTCATAGAGTTCTGCCCATGAAATCCCCGCATTTGTGAAAGATTGTTTTATAATAATAATTCTGGAATGAATGGGTTTCAATACGTCCTTCCAATCCCTGTTATGAATCGTATGTTAGGAGATGAGACCTCGATAAAGCCTAAGTCGTATATTTTCTGGCTCTGGGAAGCTGTCGTTCGTATGGAAATGACAGCTAAAAATTTAAATTCTTGTTGACGTCTCCCAAAAAATGAATTTCAGAACATATATACGTCTAACCTAGTAGATAAATTATACTTTACGCAGTTTACTGATGATCGCATAACACCATCCCATATAAAGATTGTGGATCAGATTACACGGGGTGAGAGATATAAAAAAGGGCCTGCACACATATTTCCCAGAGTCCTGCGGTACGAAACCGACCATAAAATAAAAAATTCATGCGAGAAAGCGTTCAACCGCGGTATAATAGAGAAACCTTTGGGAAGGTAATGGAGTTAGGGAAGGTGAAAACGTTGAATTAAACCCACCATTTGATAAGCTCGATGTTAACCGTCATATGAGGCGGTAGTAATCGAGAGAAACCCGTAAAGTGATCGATAATACTGCTCAAAACTACATTTGATTAAATTAGATGATTAACGACACGTCAAAACTTCGAAGGAAAACTCAACTAGAATGTGTTAGATGAATTGGAAAAGCGTCGTCCTTGACGAAACGTGTTTGAACCATTGAAAGCTGGAAAAATATCTTCATTCTTCACAGATGAGATGAATTATTTCATTATTATATACCATAATAATAACCGCTGCCAGTGATAGATAGTTTCAGAATCAGTACAAATCAGAGGAAAATACGAGGGTGACATTTTCTCATTTTTTTTTTAAATTTTTCTTTTGAACTCTACACACTTCTCCTGCTCCTATCTCTGTGAACCCGTCCAAATAGTACTCAGCATTTTTCTCTGCAAAATAAATATTCAAGAAGGTGCTTGCCTCTTCATTTGATGAAATTATCTGTCCATCGAGCGCAGTTTGCAGATGAGAAAACAAAAAGAGGTCGCTTGATGCTAGGTCAGGTAGGTGAGTAAGGCAAATAGTGAAGCAGCTCAAACCGTAAGTCGTAACCGAGCATTAATAAGGTCTCAAATTAATTATCACCGTTGAAAGTGGTCAACTCCGATGCACGATGCCACAGAACGATTCAAAGAAATGAGAAGAGAGACCTTGGAAGAGGATCATGGACCAATCTTTGCCAAGATTGAAAGCACGTGCTTGAAGATTCGACAAGACATGGAGAATACCCACAACAGGAAGTGGGGAAAGTTGGTGAGGAAACAATGCCCAAATGCAGAACAAAAACAGGACAACTATTAAGCCGCCAACGTCATCAACATGAGCTCCCGTCCCCTCACGGAAATAGAGGAATCTTTGTTGGAGAAAGGTCTAAACTTCGCCATTGCACCAACATCTGTGCCCACTTTGGAAATAATAACTGCAGTAGAATCCACC
This sequence comes from Leptinotarsa decemlineata, assembly GCF_025532065.1. Classification (NCBI taxonomy): domain Eukaryota; kingdom Metazoa; phylum Arthropoda; class Insecta; order Coleoptera; family Chrysomelidae; genus Leptinotarsa; species Leptinotarsa decemlineata. The sequence goes on from NW_027412684.1 coordinate 11,520,466, forward strand.
AGTTCCCTCATTGATCAGATCCAGGCAGAAGAATTCAGATGGAAAATCAGAGAACAGCTAGATCGAGAAACAGTTCCAATTTCTAACATCAGCAATGAAGAACGAAGAGCTCTGAACGGGCTACGTAGAGACAACACCATCAAGATCTCACCTGCAGACAAGGGAAACGCTACTGTTGTGATGGATACTGATCTCTACGAACAGAAGATCGAAGAGGTGCTTCAGAAAGGAAAAAACACGAAGGTCGTAAGAGACCTTATTGCATTAATTTATATGAAGTTTTATCAGACTTTGGAAAACCAAGTCTATTTTACGGAAAGAGAGAGATCATCGCTAACACCGCACCACACTAAGCACCCCCACTTGTATGGACTACCCAAAATCTATAAAAAGGATGTTTCGCTCAGGCAGATCATTAGCTCCATAGATTTAGCCTCTCAGAACTTGTCTAGATTTTCATTACCAATAATTAAACCACTGCAAGGCAAAACATCATCTTTTGTGAAAAATTCAAGGCATTTCGTTGAACTACTAGGGGAAATCGAACTCAAAGAGCAGGATCAACTGATCAGTTTCGACGTTAAAAGCCTCTACACCAACGTTCCGGTCGAAGAAGCACTTCAAATCATACAGAAGAAGCTATCCAAAGATGGGAACCTGAAAGATAGAACAAACTTACCGATACAAGTGATCATGAAATTACTAGGATGCTGCATACAAAACTGCTACTTTCAACTGAAGGACGAATTCTTTACGCAAGATAAAGGACTGCCAATGGAAGAAGCCCACAAGAAGCCCCGAGTCTGGTTGATATACGCAGACGACACCTTCATAATATGGAACCATGGAAATGCAGAGCTAGACACTTTCCTGAAGCACATCAACAACGTAAGGCCTTCCATCACTTTCACAATGGAGAAGGAAATCCACAACGAATTGCCTTTCTTAGACGTATTGGTGAAGAGGACCGATACTCAATGGGAAACATCTGTATATCGAAAACCCACTCACTCACACAGGACAGTATCTGAACCAGAAATCCAACCATCATCAATCGACTAAGAGAGGAATCATCATGACTCTACTGGACCATGCTTTTGGGCTCTGGAATACAAAGGAAGGTCTCGAAAAGGAACTAGGCATCATCAAAAATGACCTTCAACGGAATGGTTACTCTAAAGTGTTAGTAGAACAGGCCTTAGCTAGAAGACAGCAATGACTCCACAAGGAAGAGGAGCCGCCACAACCAGTATTTGTACTTCCCTACATCAGAGGATTATCGGAATGAATGAGATGGATTGGGTCCAAGTATAACATCAGGACCTGCTTCAGATCTGGGAACAACATCCGTAGCAGCCTCACGAAAACCGGATACCCTGCGTGTGCGGAGAATCATAAATCAAGCGAAAAACAACCAACTCCCGCCAAACGGTCATCTATATATAGTCCTATATATAGATGACCTATAAATAGTCAGATCTCGGAGGAATAAGTCCAGTTATCATCCGAAGATGATTGTGGATACTAACAATCGAACGTTGTGACATAACATGGTTTCAAATCTTTTAATTTTTTATTTTTTCATTTTTTGGTAATAATATTTTTCATTTTTCATTTTTTTTCAAGCTTTCATTAATATTTCAATTTTTATTTGTTTGGTTATTGTTGTATGTTATTTCTTTGTAATCTCAGTTTTCTGTTTAATAATATTGTTATTTTCGTTTAATCTTTTTTGATTTCTTCAGGGTTATCAAATCAATTTATATTAAATACGTAATTCGTAAATTTTCGTCATGGCAACCGCAGTGACACAGTGGTGAAACAGTTTTTTTTTCTGCAAATATGGCCGTTTATCCGCGAATTCTGCCTTTAACTCATCAAGTAGTGATGCATAGTATGTTCCTGTAATGGTTCTTCCTTTTTAAAGATAATCGATTAGAATACCTCCATGACTATCCCAAAAGACAATCGCCATCACTTTCTCGGCCGTAAAACCGGTTTTTGCTTTTTTGGAGCCAGTTTCCCCTTTGCAGTTCACTGTTTGGATTTTATTTTCGTTTCGGGCGTTTAATGGTGTATAAAAGTTTTATCTACAGTAATTGATTCACAACTGAACTCGAATTTATTTCGCATAAACTGCGGAAACAAAGCGTTGAAAATGTTCATTCGAACACGCTTTTGATCTTACGTGAGCAAACGCGGCATCCAACGCACGAATATGTTTTTCATGCCTAAATCGGTGACCGTCTAGCAATAGTTGGTGAACTGTGGCGATGTTTCCGTCGGTAGTTGCAGTTTTTGGACTTCCCAAACGTTCATTGTTCTCCAAACGTTCAAATTCAGCTGCCCAAAATTTCACTGTGGTACTCCAATTCATCTTTGATTTGCGTAGACGTATTGCCTTTCAAAAAATTGACAGCTCGATACTCGATTTTGTCCATTTTCATAAAAACACTCACATTAACACACTCATACCATGCACGTGCAAAATAGCTTAAACTTTAGTGAGTAACTGTCAACAGATGAAATTGAGTAGCTGTCATCAACGAGTGCTGCTATCTTCATTTTGAGGTCGAAAACTTTTCAAACCACCCTCGTACATAGATGTATGTATTGAAATATAGAGTTAGCCCCAAAAATTCAACCTCAAAACTTCTACAGTTGCATTTCCATTCAGATAAGTTTGATCGCCAAATTATCTCTGAGATACAGGTCACTTATTCTTCAAAGTAATCCAGAAGCCAAATTTTCTCAGTACAGAAGTGTAGAAATGTATCTGTGAGCGATTTATAGTATATTCGGATGTTTCAAGTGGTGCAAAATACAAAAAAAAAACATTTTCACAAGGAACTATGTATTCCATTTTTCATTTCTTGAAAAATTGTTTGTTGTCTTTCTATTCATCACATCTCTTGGATCATATCAATATAGAATAATGGTAACAAAAATGATTCTATTCATCGATATTCGTAGTATTATCTTGTTAGCGGTGTCTTCTCACCTTGGCAAGATTTGCATCTTTTGCAAGGAATTATTCTTTTTGTGGTTAATGTTTTCAGTAAGAGGCGTTTCTTTCTTCATCAGTGTTTCGTTCTTCAGTGGTGGTTTTCGATACCTTAATTATGTTCAAAGGAAAACTGGTGAATTGTTAGGTGATCTTCAACAACTTTTTCTGTTGTCTTCTTGTTATTATAACACAAATTTTTCCTCTGAAGCCAAATATGCCTGAAAATATCTCTTGAAGCATGAAGGATCTACCATTTATTATTTTCTCATAGTTGCAATATAAGATAACTGTGTTTTCAGCCAGATTTTAATAGACTTCATTATCATCATTAATATCCATAAAATCTTTCTGCTCATCCATAACTGATCCTTATTGACTAATAATTGTGATGTTTCCACGTTTTTTAATCTACTCCATAAAATCCGAAATAATTCACCAGTACTCTATATATATTGCCTGAATAACATTTTTTTCTTGACTATTCTTGACTATTCTTGACTAAAATTTGAAACAATTTTTCAATACAACTAGTATCATAAGAAAATTTATTGTATTTGATTTCTGTTTCAATTTTTTTTTTCAAAACGCAATCACTGTGACTTCGCATTATTTCCAAAAAAAGAAAGCAATCATTTTCAAAACCAAATCTTCACATAGATGTGTAAATCATGTAAAGAAGTTACTCTCAGGAACGAACTGGAGGAAAAGCCCTCTCTTAAAAACTACTGTTACAATGACAGTATATGATGACACTCACAAGCTTGTTTGAAGGTGGTTGGACAATGTTTCGTGGTTCGGACTTCCATTGTCTAATATAAAATGAATTGATTTGAAATCCCAAGTTACGTCACGACGTTTCGATTGTTAGTGATAACTGGGTGATAACAGTTATCACCCGAAGACGATTGTGGATACTAACAATCGAAACGTCGTGACGTAACTTGGGATTTCAAATCAATTCATATTGTATCAGACAATGGAAATCCGTACTGATGAAATACACTCACAAGCTCATTTGATTCATTCTCAGCCATTCTCTTCGAATATATTTTAGCAAAGTTTAGTTTTGGGAAAGAAATCTCTCGTGAAAAAATAAAATTTGAACAAGATTTCTCAGAACGGTTTTAAAAGAAACATATGAGTAAACACGAAGGAATTTCAAAAGAGATGGTGAACAGTTTTTGGTGACTTCACCAAAGAAAGTTGAAATTCGAGTTTCAAAGTATTATGCGTTGCCCAATATGCATAAACTATAATTAAAATACCTGAAAAGTTATTCATTCACATTGCACGTACGGATCAGTGCCGGCTCGTACATTGGAGAACAGGGGAGGCTTAAGTCATATGGACTATATACACACAGACAAGCCCGCCGGAGGCGCGAAAATTTTTATGTTGTTGAACGCTTTTCTTAATACTAAAGTTAGGGCATGGGCATGAAAATGCGTAAAAAGTGCATGAGGAGCTATGGGTATTTTTTTAGTTTGTAAACCATTCAAATGGCCGGCCATGACCGCAGCCACATCATAGGTTTGCGCAATTAACTTTTGCCTAAAATTATAGGTGTCACACGTACGAATTGAAAAATTAAACAAATCGTCAGCTGATGAAACATCATGAAAACCCATAAAACGTTCTACCACATTACCATCTTTATCATATCTAAAAACGATTGAAAGTTGTGATGTACAGGTAATATCGGTATTTTCATCAATTTCCCATGCAAAAAAAGAAACATTTTCAATCTCCTTGCTTATATTTTCCTTAATGATGTATGCCACACTGTCTATAATAAGCTCATTTTGGATGGTTTTTGACGTGCCCGAAAAAACGCTACCGTTTAAAAAATTGCCAAATTGTGAATCATATTTGTCCCATAACACGAGGTAAATTTTTTATATCGGAGTATCCTATTTTAGACCACGTTTGGTATTCGGTTTGTACGGAAAATAAAACACAGGGCCAACAAAAAAGTTTTTCCCGTTTATAGGAACCGGTTAACCAATCGCATTTATCGTACCAACTAATAATAAATCCACGCTTTGGTCGATTATCTGACAATTTAATTGAAATCAAATTTGGTTGAGGCCTTTCCAGAGTTTTAATAATGTAAAATTTATTATTATAAGATAAAGACTTAAAATTATTTGTCAGTAACCAATCGACTATATCGTCAGATTTTTTAATTTCGTCCAACTTATCCATAATAAATGAAAAAAAAGCTTACCGAAAAGTGAAAACCTGAAAACACTTTGAAATTGAAAGAAAACGCTTTAAAAACACATTAAAAATTTTACCAAAAAGCACAGCTATAATATAATACTGCCTGTTTTATACACAAATAACAAATATCATCAAGAAACACTAAAACGATTTACCGGAATATTTTTTACTCCCGGTCCGTCACGGTAACCCGTCCGAATAATTAAATAAAAAACGCACGCATTCGTACACTAACGGAGACCAACTGGAGGCAAGCCTCCTCTGATGCTGTGACGCTATAATTTTTGCAACTGGAGTTACACATCAGGATGTATCGGTTGGATCGGTCTCGTGGAGCCTTTTTTTTAAGTGGTCGGACGCTTGGCTCCCTTGCAACGTATGGCATTTATTATTTAGGGTTGATAGTTTATTCGTTATTCGTTCATGGGCGGTGCGTTTGAGTTTTTTTGATGCAGGATATAGTGTGGTACGTACTACGTAGTGAGTGATAGTGTTTTTTCGGGCAAATTATGTTTTTATATTAAAAATTAATGGTAAAGTAATGATACCCAAGGATTTTTAGAAGAAAATAATCATAATTATTTATCAATATCTTTTAATTTATTGCGATGAATAGCCTCAAACTTTATGGGGTGGCTAAGCCTCCCTTGCCTCCTCTGACGAGCCGCCGCTGGTACGAATATCAGAAAAAATGGTTTCAGTTAGCACGTTGCTCCTGTTCCTTATAATCTACAAAATGCGATACCTCATTGAAGGTACAACGATCTCTCTCTTCAACTCTCTTATATAACAGTGAGATCTATCCTCCAAAATCGTAACTGATCCTATAATTCCACTAACCACAAAAATTTCTCGCATGAGGGGTTGTAGGTATAAATTACACGTAACCCCAATTCATCTCTCATATAGTGTGTTTACGCTGAGATCGCAATTCCACTGTATAATATCAGCTTTGTCTGGTTGTTTGGTTTAGATGTTTGATAAAGCTTAATTAGCGAAACTAAAATAGGCACTGCGATATATCAAACAGAAATGATGATGGTTTTGATAATTGAGTGACTGTGGAAGACGTCAATAAATATTTATGGATCCTTCATTTCCTAAAATTCGCTATAGAGGCACAGTTATTCAGCTTCATTGGGGTTGAGAGAAACTCCCAGTGTTCAGAACTGAAATATTCAAGAAACATTCATGTTACCACTAGCAAAATGATTTGACGGCAAAATATATTTCAACACATCAATTGAAAATATGTTTTTCATAAAGGGCTTCCTATCTTCAAATGAAAATAATACAGATTGTGTGTGAGGTATAATCAACATTTTTTATTCATTTGAAAGATCTCTTGATAATAATAATAATAATAATAATAATAATAATAATAATAATATCAAAGCGCCTGACGTTCGCTTTTCTCAGGTCGAGTGGGCTGAAGTCGGAAACTGAGGGGTTCATCATGGCTTGCCAGGATGGTGTCTTTAACACCTTAGTCTACCGCAGTCGCGTGATGGGTATAGAGGTTCCTGACACAAGGTGCAGGGCCTGCCGCGAGGCGCCCGAGACCCTAATGCACTTGCTATCAGCATGTCCAGCATATGCGGTCTCGGCCTATATCCATAGACATAACGCGGCCCTAAGGGTGCTATATTATCATCTACGGCACTCCTACGGTATTGACGAGACACCGGTGTTGCCCTACGCTCCGGGGGATATTGAATCCGTTGTGGGGAACGAGAAGTGCCGAATTTATTGGAACTATTCGTTCCCCACCCTCAGGCTCATACAAGCTAATAAGCCTGATGTAGTTCTTCTCGACCACCAGATCAAGACGATATTTGTCGTGGAGTTTTCAGCTCCTGGCGAGACGAATATCGTCAGAAAAGAGGAGGAAAAACGGATAAAATATCGAGATTTTCTCTTCGAACTCCGCAGACTCTATCCAGATCACTCTGTCAAGATGGTCGTTCTGATTGTTGGAGTCCTTGGTGGAATGATGTCTTCTCTACTCTCGAATCTCAAAATCATACCGGCTTGCCGCATTAAGGCAGAAATCTTAGCCGCACAGATGCAGAAGGCTGTCATTCTTGGCTCACTGCGTTTGCTCAGGGCACATGATTCTCGGACCCAATGATCACTTACCCCACGGTGTGGGGAGTGGTCATTGGTTGATTATGCTGGCGCGCCCTCCCGAATGTATCGGGGCTTCGGGGGATAGGGCCTGACCAGCGCACACTACGGTGAAAAAAAAAAAAAAAAAAAAAAAAAAAAAAAAAAAAAAAAAAAAAAAAAAATAATAATAATAACTCTATTCACAACTTATACAGATTAGAGTTCAATCAAAACAAAATATGTGAACACAAGTGGTTTGGCGATAAGAGCAGAGGTCTTGTTTCGCAAGAAGTTGTAAAGGATATGTAAGTACATAAATATTTGTATAAAAATAAGTATGGCCTTTACGGAGTAGAAACTACAAAATATTTCATTGAATTTTGTGAATTTGGTCTTATAGTTAAGCAAATTATATTTCGGCTTGAGGTAAAATAGGCCGATTAAATACTAGACAAACAAAGAGTAAGGAAAATAGATAAAACCTTAGACAAATATTACATGTTCTATAAAAATAAAATATCAATGTACAAATAGATAAAATCTTAGGCAATATGGATAAGATTATGCTACTTACAATACAGGCAGATACAACTTTGGGATGAATCCATCAGTTTTTTTTAAATTCTCTATCTTTTTGGAGAATGTGTTTCCTTATTTGTTTTTTGAATATTGGTTTGGAATAAGAGTTTTTTATTTTGTGAGGTACGGTGTTATATAATTTAGTTGCCATGGAAGAATATGCTCTTTTTGAAATTGACTTTTTAACAGTAGGAAAGGTTAGTTGGTTGCGATGTCGTGTGTTATAGTCGTGGTTTCGTGATGATGCTTAATTTTTCTGAAATGATACTTCACGTTTGTACAATAGCAATATAATTGTCTCATATCCATAACTTCACACTTTTTATACAGGAGATCTGACGAGAAACGTGAATTTCTAGACATGTTCAACTGCATGAATCGCATGAATAATACGTCTAACGGATTGAGGTGTACACGCAGAGCTGATCCCCATGCTGTTATACTATATCTCAAATGGATCTCTACTAGGAAACTATATAATTGATTAAGTTCCTTGTGAGATAAGTAGTTTTTCAAGGAACGGAAGTTGTGAAGCATTGTTGGGAGTTTTTTCATTGTATATTTCATATGAGAGTCCCACCTTAAGTTTCTATCTATATAGAGGCCCAAGTATTCTCTCAGGAAATCTATTTTTATTGTTTTTCCTTGTTCGTCGACATCAAGAGTGTCAAATGGACAATCATTGGATAGATTGCAGCTGGAAGGAAAATTAGTTTTTTCCAGATTCACTGTCAGGAGCCTTTGGTCAAACCATTTTTTGAGCAAGTGAAAATTTGTTTCTACGTTGTTTTCCAAATCAAGCCAAGTGTCTCCCTCATAAAATATCGCAGTATCGTCTGCGTATCCAATTATTTTCCCAACGCTGTCCGAATTGAATAATTCATTAAGATATAAATTGAAAAGCTGAGTACCCAGTACCGTCCTTGTGGGACTACACATTCTATTTGTTTTTGATTGCTAATTGTATCTGCAATTCGCACAACTTGTATTCTATTCCGAAGAAAGCTTTCAGAAAGCGTTTGGCAGTTCCCTCTGATACCATTATTTTCTGAAGTTTGTAGGAGTAGTTGATGATCGACAGTATCGAAAGCCTTCGTTAGGTCAATAAATACACATGAAGAAGGTTTTCCTTTCTCCAAGGATTTATGTATCAATTCTCTTCAGTGGATACCACATTCGATTTGGGCATATTTCGAAGTTCTAGATTCCAAGTTTCAGCTCATAATATTATACAGGGTGTTAGTTATATGATGAAAAATTTCCAAATCCATGATTTTTTGACTGGCCCTGTATGAAAATCTATGAATTTTACAGAATAAATTACAATTGAATAAATTTTTGTATACTCAGCTACGAAGTTACTCAGGTTGTTATCGTTTCATGGAGTTGTCTGTAGTTTAATCAAAATCAACAAATCAAAAGTTGAAAACGTGTTTTCAATTTAAAAAAATTACCAACAAGTGAAATAAATCAAATGGAAAATAGAACAGCTATTTTAGATATTGGAGTTCTCAATATATTCTTCTACAAGCTCTATACATTTTTCATAACGTCGTCTCAAATTTTGGAGGGTCTTTCTCAATTGACCTGGAACTATTTCACCACACTGGCTGTTCCTTCTAATCCGGATTGAGACAAATGTTTTAAAAAGCGTATGAAAGGGTATTTTCACAATCGTTGATTGACTACTCATTATAACAAAAAATCAAACGAAATGGATAAAACATTTTCAACTTTCAACTAGGGACATCTATCTGTAGGTACCTTTAACGATGACGAAACTTCGTATTTGAATATTTCATGTGTTTTTCTTCCCAATGGCTACTACACCTTTTCTGTGAAGTGTCCAGTTTATTATACAGGGTCAGTCAAAAAACATTGATTTGGGAATATGTCATCATATCACTAACGCACTGTATGAGATATTAAGCTGAAACTTGTATAAAGGGCTTTGGAATATGCCCGATTCGAATGGGCTATCCACTTCTCCGATAAAAAATGCCTAATGACCCTTCCCGAAATATCGACCCATTGAGCAGGTCATAGTAGGCCTTGGAAATGATAAAAATCCATATCAATCAACATTTTTGGATAGCGCTTGTCGAGTACTGTAATTTAAAATTTATATTTTTCAGAACCGGTTCATGGGTTCCAAAATAACAGGATTAGGTTAGGTTGGGTCCAAAGTGAGTGGGTCTATTCGACCGCAACCCACAAGAGTTTATTGTGGCTCACATCTATCCACACTCGACCAAATAAACTCAGCTTCTTAACGAAGCCGATTAGTTTGTATGGTGAGTGGTCTTTCAGGTCAGATGATGACAGTACGGCTCTGTCGAACTCTAAAAACCTGATTTGGTCCCCAGCGGGGCAGGCACAAAGTATGTGCTCTGCTGTTCCATCATTTTCCAAACAGAGGCACTGTTTTCCGATAGTCCGTGTCTCTGCAAATGATTATTCAAATGACAGTGACATGTGAGAAGGCATGTTTGACATCGTCCTACTGTAGTCCTACAACTGTTTGGTATCGAGTTTCGAAGGGTGGATAAATAAACGCCATGGAGGGAGCCAATCCTGGAAGATTCCGCCAAAAGTCTATAAATCTGCTTGTCATCCAGGTGTTCAATCTTTGTTTGGCAAAGCCTAAAGCGATCCCAATGACAGGTTCTGGATCGATGAAGCTCCTTGCACCACCCTCCTTTGCAAGGGAATCAGTAGCCTCATTGCCTTCCAGGCCAGTATGGCCAAGAATCCAGACGATAGTCAATCTGTCAGGAGGAGAGTCGTTTCTGGCAGTGTGCCAGGGTGTTGCGGTTTGAAGTCGCACACAATGTACGGTATGAATATTCTCTGATTTCATATCATCACTTACTTACAAGTTGATTTTGTATGAAATGTCCGCAAGGAGGCTGATTCTCCCACTACTCCTACATTTAATTTCTCAATGGGGGCTTGGTCTATTCCTCCCCGAGATACATATTATCACGAAGAAGTCAGCCATTCGCATCGCGGTCCACATTGTGTTGCTCGGGTATAGAGTGTAACTATACTCATAAACAACTTAAACTGTCTACAACGTTGTATTTTCCAGCTCATATCAACTTATTTATGGCGGTATTTGATCTGGTGTTTACGAAAGTCGTCCATGTTGCTGTTGCGATATGAGCTTGCAATTCGCCTTGGATTTCATTTGCGGGAGCTTTCGTCCTCGAATGGGCTATTAATTCTACAGTGTGAATAGCTTTCCCTAAGGAATACCAAAGGAAGAACAGAAAAGTATCTTTGGTTGAATAGGAGTCGGTATCAATATGGGAGATTGTTTGGGAATGGTGGAAATATGTTCATTTTGAACCGGAAAGATATGAATCAACCATCAGCTTCAGTGATGTTGAGAAAAGATAAACAGATTGATGAATTCATTGAAGTTTTTGAATTGAACATGTGAATGAGGTCAGTAACATATGAAAATGAAAAGGTGTGAGACAGATATGAACTCATTTGTCTGAGAGATATAAATATTAAAATACAATGAAACTTACTTTTTCATATATCATGTTTATAGTTGTCAAGATGATGGAAATGTTAATAACTGATGAAAGTATTCATCTTTCTAGTGTTTTCTGAAATCTTCATGAAATTGCCAAGAAAAATTCTTGCATCGGATATGGTACCATGTTACACAACAAATCAAAAACTATATTCATGAAAGTATGCCGTCTGCCTTCTTCTCTGACTGTTAATGGTGAATGATTTGAATTCAGATCACTTGAGAAAGGTACTGCCGAAACATATTGTGATATATTTTTCAAATAAAGTTTATGGAGATTATATCGTGAGGTGTAGTTTTTGAAATTACTGTGGATCTTCATCAAGTAACGGCCGAATCAATCAGAAAACTATACAGTTGGTTTTGTCTGTATTCAAAAGAGGTTCATTTCGAATGAAATATGTTGAGGATGTAGAAACAACATTCAATGCCGAATGCATATTGCAGTCAAGAGGTGAAACGAGATTGGAATTATCAGCAAGAAAGACAAGATTGATGTTGGTGTTTCAAAAAATGCCAGGAAAATCGATAATATTGATAATGAACAACGAAGGACCTAGCACACTCCCTTGTGGAACACCTGAATGAAATTCGGCTTTTTTAGAGTGAAAAACTTCTGCTTGATGTTTATCAATTTTTTTTCTATTGCTAAGATATGATGTAATGAAATGTGAGGCTTCACCTCTTATTCCATGCTGAGACAGCTTTTGTACTAAAACTGAACGGTCCACAGAGTCAAAGGCTTTACTCATATCCAGAGAAAAACACCACAAGCACTGGAGTCTTCGAAATAATGAAAATTATTGAACAAATTATGGTAATTAAAAAAATTATTAAGTTTAGTTCTCACTTTTATGAAGTGGTAACACCATTGCCAGCAACATTTGATCTGAGAATATTCCTGACAAAAATATCAAAAATGTGACAAGGTACTCTATAAAGTGAATGAGAACACTTTTCAGTAATTCAGGGGGAAAATTATGAGTACTGCTTCTCAGTTTATTTTTGAGTTTTTTGCTTGCCTGGATAATTCTTTCTTCACTGATTCACTGGATTTGAAAATATCGAATCTCAGCATCTAATTGATGTCATGTTCATCTGATTCTTCTTTGCTGAAAAGAGGCGAAGACTTTAGAAAGAAGCACTGAGGCTGTTTGCTAGATCTACATAATTCAGGTCTACGAAACAGAATATTTTTTGTTTTGAATATTATTTGTTGAATTGATGAAGTGTTCAATTATTGTTTTGTTCAGAAGTAGTCTATATGCTCTATGTGGTCTATATTCGGTAAATAGGTACAATTTTGAACATACCGTTACCAAGTGCCATCGACTGTAGAGTCCTTATAATATTTTACATGATTTGAATATCAGCTGGCCAATTGAAACGAAAATTAATAAAAGTCGTGAAATACGCCAACTTCAGTTTTCAGGGAGAGAAAGTTCAACCCCCTTCCCCACAATCCTCATATTGTATATTCTTGACGGAAGTAACGTTTGACACAATGGTTGAAAGGTACTTCAATAATGTATTAAATGCTGTAACATTCAACAGAAAAGAAATTTTTGTCATACAATGTGACGGAAGTTCGTTTCCATGGTCCATGGAAAAATGAAACAGACTTACTTGATATGATTTGTCGTTAGGAACTCTTCCTGGCTAACTGAGAAACACAAAGCTTGTGTTTGATGCGTTTGGTGTATTGGTACCGTCAGAAGCTGATAGTATCTTGAAAAATTTAAATCATCATCAATTATTCGATTTTTCATTCAGTAAATGATTTTTGAATAATTGAGATCCTGCTATTTTCTAATCTAATCAAAACGACTTTTATAAAAGATGAGAAATTAACTTTCTATATTTTTTCTTCTTGTAATTGTAACTAACGTTACTGCAGTTCCATCCTATGACGATATTTCCAAACGAATACTCCAAACAGTTTATTACTGCATTATTTTAGTAACACTAGTTACTGCAGTGAAAATGTCTTCATATCGGACGAAAATGCAGTAACGTTAGTAACTGCATTACATTCCACTAACGTTAGTCACTGTACTTCGAAAATGTCCTTATATACGAGGAAACTGCAATAACGGATAAAATAAACAGTTTACTGTATTCGTTAGAAACTGCAGTTTGAAGATTTCCGTGTGTAGGACGAAAGTGCAGTAACGTTGGTTACTGCACTTTGAAAATGTCCTTATATAGAGAAATATTGCAGTAAGAGATACTCCAAACAGTTTATCACTGCATTAGATTTCAATAACGCTAGTTACTGCAGTTTGAAAATGTCTTTATATAGGATGAAAATGCGCTAACGTTAGTTACTGCAGTAACGTGCAATAATGCAGTAAAGATAGTTACGTTTAATGCAGTAACGTTAATTACTGCATTGAATTCCACTAACGTTAGTTACTCCACTTTGAAAATGTCCTTATATACGAGGAAACTGCAGTAACGAATATCACAAACAGTTTATTGTATTCGTTCTAAAATGTCCTTATAGCACGAAACTGCAGTAGTAACGTTAGTTACTGCATTACATTTGATTAATGTTAGTTTGAAGATGTCCATGTATAGGACGAAACTGCAGAAACGTAAGTTACTGCATTACATTTTGGTAACGTTAGTTACTGCACTTTGAAAATGTCCTCATATATGAGGATACAATAAATCGTTTATCACTACATCACATTTCAGTAACGCTAGTTACTGCAGTTTGAAAATGTCTTTATATAGAAGGAAACTGCGGTAACGAATACAATGAACAGTTCATTGTATTTGTGTGGAAATGTCGTCATAGAACGAAACTGCAGTAACTTTAGTTACTGCATTACAGTTCTGTAACGTTCTGCACAGGAGAAAGATCACCCCGTACCTCCTCAAAATGTCAATCAGCTACTTCGAAGAGAGATGGCTAACGATAGGAGTGGAAATAAAAATGAAAGTAACCTGTGGAGTTCCTCAGGGATACGTATTAGGACCTACTCTTTGGAACCTCTACTATGACAGCATCTTCAGTATCCAAACCCCGGATGGAGTTAGGCTAGTAGGTTTTGCCGATGTCGTGGGGATTGTAGTTACAGCCAAAACGAAGGAAAACCTGCAAATGATAGCAAATCAGACTCTACAAAATATTGCAGAATGGCTCTATCACAAGCGATTAAGACTAGCCCAAAGAAAACGGAAGCAGTTCTATTGGTAGCAGAAAGAAAAATCAAGACCATCAGCCTAGAAATTGAGGATACCGTGGTGGAGAGCCAGGAAAAGGTGAGATATCTAGGTATGCTGTTGGATAAAAACATGACAATGGGGGCTCATATAAGGAGAACAGCGGAAAAAGCTAACAAAGCCCTAGCGGCGATAGGAAGGCTGATGCCCAAAGCTAGAGGCCCGAGAGAGGCCACAAGAAAAATCCTGTGCTCAGAGGTGCATTCAATTATGCTCTATGCAGCACCAATCTGGCACAAGGCTCTACAGAGAGAGGTCAACCGAAAAGTCTTGCTAAGCACTCAACGCCGGACGGCTATCTATATAACTGGAGCATACAGAACCGCATCCACTAGGGCACTTTTAGTAGTAGCACGGATTCCCCTCATCCACATATGGGCTAGACAAAGAATGGAAGAGAGGTCAACTGAGAAGACCAACGCTAACACGACTATGCTCGAAAGATGGCAGAAATGTTGGCAAGGAGAAGCAGACACAGGACTGTGGACGCGCAGACTTATTCCGGAAGCATGGTGATACCACGTACCACCTGACACAACTACTAACAGGGCACGGGTGCTTCCAGACTTACCGCAAACGCTTCCATGTAAGCAATAGCGACTCATGCATATACTGCGAGGAAGACACCGTCGAACATACATTCTTCACCTGTATGAGATGGCATCAAAAAAAAAAAGACAAGAAGTGGAAACGGTCACAGGTCAACTAACTCACTAACTCCAGACAATATAATAAACAAGATGCTGCTGGATGCAGAAATTTGGACTAAGATAAGCTTCCTGGCCAAATACATAATTGACACGAAGGAGATAGATATCAGGGTGAGAGAAAATAGACAGCGATGAGGAAAAAAAAAACTAAGAACAATAAGCATCCTCTTTCTGAAGTAATGCCCCAAAGCAGTTCCAGAAAGAGCCACTTGAATGCTGAAGAGGGGTTTTAGTGGGTAGGCTGTGACAGAATCATGGAGTCCCACACTTCGAGCAGGAGCGTTTCCCTCAGGAAAAAAAAAAGTTCAGTTACTGCAGTTTAGAAATGTCCTCATGAAGTAACGTTAGTTTCTCATATAGGAGGATAAGGCAGTAACAACTACAATGAACAGTTTATTGTATTCGTTTGAAGATGTCCTCATAGGAAGAAACTGCAGTAACGTTAGCTACTGCGCTACATTTCAGTAACGTAAATTACTGCAGTTTGTAAATGTCCTAATATAGAAGGAAATTACTGTGACGGATACAATTAACATTTCATCACTGTATTACATTTTTGTAACGTTAGTTTGAAAATGTACATGTTTGTACATGCATGTACAGTTTGAAAATGTACATATACAGGACGAGACTGCAGGAACGTTAGTTACTGTATTACATTTCAGTAACGTCAGTTACTGCAGTTTCAAGATGTCCTTTTCTAGGTTGAAACTACAGTAACGTTAGTTACTGCATATCATTTCAGTAACGTTAGTTACCAATACGAGAGGTAAAAAACACAGAAAGTTATATTTCTCATTTTCCTGATGATCTCCTATCACGCATGAAGGTTATATTCATCAATTCATAACGATTTTTCAATATATTGATAATACACCATTATTTTCCCTCGATTAATTCCGAAACATATGAAACTATCCAACATTGTCAAAAAATGAATTTTGTCAGCCTTAATGTGAAGCCTGAGATTAACTTGAAATTTTCATCATATATGCAATCTCAGGCAATAGATAGTTTCGGAGTTCACAACTCAAAACACTCCTATTCAGTTTAAGTTTGTTCGTGGTATTCACATGTGAAGAATCACCTGTTTCGAGACTTTCAAGCTGTATAACCCCTGTTTAGGTGTGACGCCCTGTGTAGTGCGCCGAGATATTGTTTGACCACGGGCACTGCTTGGGCTTGAGCCGTCTCTGTGGATGAATATATTCAAAATTTCATAAGTTCCTATATAGTTTCAGCGAACGGTTGGTTTTTTCATGAAGAGTGTATCAGTACAGATAGAGTTCGGTCAATATGCCATATGTCATTACTGTTTCGAAAAAATACATAAAAATGCCATTTGATTTTGAAAATTTTCAGTTAACCGTGAAACCGAATATTTCAAGCGGAAAGTTGTACGGGATATATGGAAATATCCTTCATGCATTGCTTATTTGACAAAAAATATTCCGGTACATTGGGCTTCACTCCCAGCCAATCGCATTTGAATATGGAGATTTGCATTCGGTTTTATTCTATAGAGCCTCTTATTTTGACGTATCCCCAAATAGAAATATCGAGTACATTGGCTGAATATCGTTTCGGCGGGCCACAAACTCGATTTTAAACGGTTATTCTGATGAATGGATATAAGCGGAACATTATCACCGACTTTGCCTGCTTCCTTTCCCATAACTCAAGAAATAGTGGTTCAGGCTTTGCATAAAACTGTTCAATTTCGTCTTTGATAGTAAGCGGTTTACTTTCTCTAGTGAAATCATGAAATCCCTGGAAATGGTTTTGACTACGGTTTAAGTACTATATCAAAATGTCAAGTTCGGTTTTTCATAAGGAAGAAAAAATATTGAAAATTCCTCATGGAATGATTGTCTTCCTTTGTTCAAGGGTGGTTGACAAAGTTTCATGTTGCATTTCATTAGTTTGGACTTCCATTGTCTGATAGGATATCAATTGAAATAAAATACAAGTATCTACCAAAAAAAACAAAAAATGAAATATTAACACGAAATGAAAATTTGAAAATATATCAACAAGAAATGAAAATTACAAATTGAAAGATTCCAAAGCAAGTTATTTCACGACGTTTCGATTGTTAATATTCACAATCGTCTTCGGTTGATAACTCGACTTATTCTGCACGTCGTTTTGCAGGTTGGAGCCCAGCTCCCTTACCCTTTTGGCTGAATTTTATCAAAAAAGGACAAATGATACTGGACTTATTCCTCAGAGATTTGACTATTTATAGGTCACTCGAGTGCTTTCATCTATCTCCTTTTCCCTCTCTACGTCATGTTTTGCTTGATTAGAGGTTTCCATATATTGCGTATCTCTACGCTAGTTTGGCTATATACGACTTCTTTGAATTTTTTCCTAAACCAGTGTTCCTCCTTGTGGACGATTTCAGCTTGAGCCTACTTGATGTTATGTTCTGATATTATAGTCGGAGCCAACCCTTCTTATCCTTTCCGACAATCCTCTGATGTAGGGAAGTACAAGTACTGGCTGTGGCGGCTTCTCTTCCTTGTGAAGCTCTTGCTGTCTTCTAGCTAAAGCCTGTTCCACCATCCCTTTGGAGTAACCATTCCGTTGAAGATTATTTTGATGATGCCTAGTTCTTTCTCGAGACCTTCTTTCGTATTACAAAGCCCGGAAGCACGCGGTCTAGTTGAGTATTGATGATGAGTCTAGACCGTGCTTTCGAGCTCTGTTATACAAAGGAAGGTCTCGAAAAAGAACTAGGCATCATCAACAATGACTTTCAACGGAATGGTAACTCCAAAGGGATAGTGAAACAGGCTTTAGCTAGAAGACAGCAAGTCCACAAGGAACAGAAGCCGCCACAACCAGTACTTATACTTTCCTACATCAGAGGATTGTTGGAAAGGATAAGAATTGGGTCCAAGTATAACATCAGAAGCTGTTTCAGATCTGGGAACACTATCCGTAGCAGCCTCACGAAAACCAGATCACCAAACACGGACTGCTATTCCAAAAATTGCATTTACCGGATAACCTGCGAGAGAATCATACATCGGTGAAACTGGGAGGCCATTGAAAGTTTGCATTGTCGAGCACAAAAAACACAAATAACGAAAAGAAACTAACTAATCAGCAAAGCATGTGTGGACTCATCAACACAACATCAAGAGGGATCAAGGTGAAATCATCCACAAGAAGGAACACTGGTTTAGGAGAAAATTCAAAGAAGCCGCATATATGTTGCCCAACAATGTATTCAGCCAAGCTAGCGTAGAGATACGCAACATATGGAAACCTCTAATCAAGCGGAACAAAAACATTTCCCGCCAAACGGTCAGCTTCCGTTAAAACCGATGAAGCGAAGAGAGGGTAGAGGGGATAGGTGAAAGCACTCGAGTCATCTATAAATAGTCAAATCTATGAGGAATAAATCCGGTTATCATCCAAAGACTGTGAATACTAACAATCGAAACGTCATGAATTATTTTGGTTTGGAATCTTTTAATTTGTAGTTTTCATTTCTTGTTAATACTTTTTTTTATTTTCATTGTCTAATATAATCGTTATTTGTTCAGCAAACCTTTTCATTTTTTACTTTTTTACAGATTCTTTCCGGGATTTTAAATCAATTTATATCATACTAGATAATGGAAGTTTGAACTAATGAAATGTATTCACATCATCTCATCCATGTTTACGATTTAAGAGATTATTTCTAGTTTTCAACGCATATGCATATATATATATATATATATATATATATATATATAAATGTTGCATTGATTTGATTCGGTAAAAGGAACTTTCAGAAATTTCTATAAATGAGGAATCATCACTGATCCATTTTATACCCGACGACGTTTATACTTGACACATTTTCAATGTAATCGGCCGATGCAGGTTTACAAAACCGCAACACGTGTTTCGCCATAAAGAAGCGAAGGAATTGTATTCGAAAAATGATGAAATCTATTCAGAAAGGCATATTATCCATCGATGTAGTCGATCGAATTCAGATCGACCCTCGTATCTATGTATATACGTTAAATAGCTGTTGTTGAATTCATTTTCGGGAAATTCGATACTCACCTAGAGCCATAAAACGAAATACTATACAATTTCCGTACATTCTGATCATTTGGAGCATATCGATTTACAATAGCATTGCATGAAGTTTTCCGATGTCGCAGTAAAGAAATTCACACTTTGATAAGAGCGCAACAAGAAAAACTAGTGGATGTGCTTTGAAAATTATGTTACGATGGCTATAAAGTTTTATCTGGTATGGAAACTCACGGAGTAAGTGTGTTCCCAACTTTTTGAATAACGGAAGTTACACAACTGTCCCTTAGGGGCATAATCGTGTTTGTGAAGTTCTTGGGTTTTCAATACGTTTTTTTATATTTGGACCTTAGGTATTTTCAGGAGAGCTCATAACTTGATTTCGTAGTACAGTTGGAGAATTTTTGTGGAAGTTTTTTGCTCAACGAAGTTTGAGGGTATGAAAGAATCACTTCATAGCGGGTAACAATATAGCAGCATTGTTTATTGACATAGTTATTTTTTACGACTGACTTCACGAATGACAGATTTGTAAAAATACAATTGTTGATTTTTAGAGGGACGACTGTCATTGTACATAGGGCGTTCCAACAAAAACTTGCCGCCCCCCCTTAAGTCAGAAACGAACGTGTCATCAAAAATTTCAAAGAACACATCACATTTTATTTCTAGGGGGACTAATTCAGATATAAAAATCATACCTGAAACTTCACCCCCCTGCGGTCAGCTACTACCCCCTATTTTTTTCAATGGCATGGGGGTAA
Organism: Leptinotarsa decemlineata; assembly: GCF_025532065.1. Lineage (NCBI taxonomy): Eukaryota > Metazoa > Arthropoda > Insecta > Coleoptera > Chrysomelidae > Leptinotarsa > Leptinotarsa decemlineata. The sequence goes on from NW_027412684.1 coordinate 11,540,680, forward strand.
ATTTGCTGTCGTTCAATGGGGAAATCAACAACAAATAATATCAGTGGAAACAAAATCCACGAATAAATTGTTCAAAATGACCTCCACTTAGTTCCATACAATAATACAGTCTACACGATAGCCATCTTGAGTTCACACAGGTTGGAGTCCAGCTCCCTTACTCTTTTAGCTGATTATTGTCGAAGAAGGACAAATGGGTTCATGACTGAGGGGATGTTGGCGGCATGAAGTTCTCAGACATCAGTGCCGCCCTTCACGGGGTACCCCTACCTGGCTGGGGTGGGATGGATGAAAGATCTGTTCATCCTTTAAAGGGGGTAAGTAGGTAGGTCTAAAGTGAGTGGGTCTATTCGACCCTCCACCGCAACCCATAACGGTTTATTGTGGCTCACACCTATTCACACTCGGCAAAATAAACACAGCTTCTTAACGAAGCCGATCAGTTTGTATAGTGGGTGGTCTTTCAGGTCAGATGGTGAGAGTACGGATCTATCGAACTCAAAGAACTTGATTCGATCCTCAGCGGGGCAGGCACAAAGTATATGCTCTGCAGTTTCATCATTTTCCAGACAGAGGCGACACACACTGTCTTCTGACAGTCCAAGTCTCTGCATGTGGTGATTCAAATGACAGTGACCTGTAAGAAGGCCTGTTAGACATCGTAGTTCATCCCTACTGTAGTCCAAGAACTGTTTGGAATCAAGCTTCGGAGGGTGAATAAACGATTCGAAGTGAGCCAATCCTGGAAGATTCCGCCAGAAGTCCATAACTCTTTTTGCCATCCAGGTGTTCAGTATTTGTTTGGCAAAACCCAAAGCAATGCCAATGACAGGTTCTGGTCCAATGAAGCCGCTTACAGCACCCTCCTTTGCAAGAGAGTCAGCAGCTTCATTGCCTTTCAGACCAGTTTGGCCAGGTATCCACGCCAGAGACAATCTGTTTAGTCTTCCTATCGAGAAGAGTATTTTTTGGCAATTTGCTACCAATTAAGACGTTCCTTGGTAGGAGCCAAGAGCTTCCAACGTTGCTTGACTGTCGGAGAATATTTTTATTGACTTGTGAGTGAGGTTGGATTTGTCCAATCTCTCCGCACACACTTCAATAGCGTGAATTTCCGCTTGAAATACAGTCGCATAAGTTCCTAGGCAGGTAAATAACTCTATCTTGGGTCTGCGACTGAAAACACCTGCACCAGAACTGGAAGGTGTTTTTGATTCATCTGTGAACCAACAACTATCTGCTCTTAATATTCCCTTCTCCAGGATCCAGTCATCTCTACTCGGGAATAGTACTTTATAAGGCAGTTCGTAGTTGACAGTTGGAGGCATGAAGTCAATGGTCATTTCCAGAATGCTGTGACTTCCAATGTCAACCAACAGTCTGTTGCACTCTGTATTGAATTGATTTGTGCAACTGGCAATGTGCACAAGTCTGTATGCAGTCCATCTAACCTCTCTTTCCAGAAAAATGTGGAGAGTAGGTAGATCCAGGAGGATCTCCATGGCCGCAGTCTACTCTCGAAAGCATTCCGTATATCATTCAAGATGTCCGGAGTCAGCAACCAGCATTCCTGAGCAATTCTCTATCGCAGGCAGTATCCACAAATATGCTGGTATTTCTGAAATTTATAAATGGAATGACCCCTTACTTGACGAAAATTATTAACGCTATTCATGATAATTGTTACACAAATTTCACAAAAATTTCAATTTCTAGATTTTTAGCGTTTAGCTAACACAGATCCTGAGCTTCAGAGTTACAAAAAAATAAGCATACAGACAAACATACAGACAAACATGCATACATACAGGTGAAGCTGATATAAATCGTGTAAAAAATATGGCAGAAAGCGCTTTTTTCACAAAAAAACTAGTATTTTTCTTTCGTTATTGTTTTAGGCTCATTAAAAAAAATATTTTCAATTTTTTAGTTCGATGTTCTTTGAAAGCGTGTTTTTCAGTTTTTTAAACTATATTTATTTTTCATTTTTCAGTTTTGAATGTCATAAAATCGTGTTTTTTAGTCTTTTTAAACTATATTTATTTTATTTTTTATTGATTTTGAGATCAATCAGCCGTATATTGTTCAAAAAAATGATCATTGATATTTTCCGATTCCTGAAAATCAGCTACCAAACCCAAGGCAGCAGGCGCGCGAAGGAGGGATATAAATAAGGCAGCAGGCGCGCGTGTTAATGAAAAAAAAAATAATTTTTTCAAATGAAGAAATACATGTGGAGTGAGTCCGCGAATAGATCAAGCAATAACGTCGATAACTCTGTCAAACACAGATCCCGAGCTTGAGAGTTACAAACAAACTGACAAACAAACATACATACATACATATATACAGGAGGAGCTAATATAAAAAAAAGTTCAATGTGGAACAAGCTCATGAGGCTCAACTTATTTCATGTTCACTTGTTTAATGTATATTTTTGATACATCCTTCATATATTTGTATAATAGGTTGCCTGCCACAGTGATCCTTGGTGTGTCTAAAAACCCCGCACCTTCGGAATGCACAGAAAAATCGCCACCGTTTCCATATAGAAAACTGTGTTATTGCATTGAATTGAGAGAGAGATTCGTTGAAACGAAGTGAAGTCCGTGGTTTTATTGTTACCCACGCATTATTCAATTCAATATATTTTGTCTTGAGCCTGGAATGTTGAATAATATTTTTTATTGAGGTGACCCGAGCCTGCATCTTATTTTAGGTAGGCAATGGTCGAGGCAGTAGTAATCTACTGTGATAATAAAATTATTCTTATTTCAGCTGTGTATTCGCGAGAAACCATACATTATCGACGCCCTGTATTATCCATTTATTTCACTGTGTGTCAGTTACGTTCCATACTGTAAGAGCAGCAGTTTATTTCGTCCTAATCACCCTCGAAAACCCTGAGAGAAAATTTCGTTTCATAGCAAGCTTGAGGAGACTTGGGAGAAATGGAGAAGTCAGATGTCCCTCAAATAGCAGAAAAAAATGAATTATTTCAGACAGGCTCATTGCTGGTGTAGTGAATTTTTTGATTGTGAGTATATAGACTTCTACGAAGTCTCTACCGGTATCCCGCACTGCAGTAGCCAAAGGACAGATTACAATCACATTTACTGAGTTTGCAGATGCGGTTTACTGAATATAATCCTCGGTAATGAATGGATCAATGCCATTTCCACGTATTATCACAAATCTTCTGAATCTATGATCCCGCTGCGTAAATCGTGTATGGTTGATTGGATTAACTGAACGATCGACGAATTACATGGGATTTACATGAGAACATCTCTATGTCACCAGAAAATCGGCAGATATCGCTGAATTTAGGTTTCTGGTGTTTAGCACAGAGCAATATGAGTCGAAATGATGAATCCGTTAATTATATGGTAACATGTAAATTTCAAACTTGAATGTTTTCTGGATGATGGATAATTGATGAAAAATTCTACTCTTCGAATATAGTTCTTCTAGAATCTAGATAATATGCTTCAAACTCAAAAGCAAGTCTTCATCATACAAAAACAATCAAGAAATAACAATTTTCGTGGGAGTAATCTACCCTTATATTCTTAAATATAGAAAAATGTTATTTGGCAAAGTTGATCAGATTGTTGATCATTCAGTTGAATGAGAATTAACGAACTCACATATTTGAAATGACATTAATTCACTTCCGAGGCCAATTTCTTGATTTTCTTCCTCCAGATACTCCAGAAGGAATAAATGATTTGAATTTTTCAAATCAATTCACGGCGAAACATGAGTCATTTCAGTTTCCAACTTCAAAGTTGTAGTTTTTTCAGACATAACTTTTTTTACATTTCTTTCAATGTAAATAAGATATCAAAGCTTTCTAAAAAAAATGTAACCGCTTCAAAAAAAGACGTTCATCCAGTACTGTCAAAATTATAAAAGGTCTTTTGAAAAAATGAGGTGAATTTCCATTTTTCATAGGCATCTTCAACCTTGGGAACGAAAAAAAGTATCTGGGGGTCGAATCTGGTAAATACGGTGGTTGAGGCGTTATTACTGTGATTTTTTCTGTAAAAAAATTACAAAAAAGCAATGGTGAGTGAGCAGGTGCATTATGGTCATGCAAAAGCAATGAATTGTTCTCCACAATATCGAATATTTTCTTCGTATTGCTTCTCGCAAACGGCGCATAACTTCAAGATAATATTTCTCATTCACTGTACGACTATGTGGCAGTGACTCCTGATACACTACGCTACGGTAAACGGAGGAAACAGTGAGCAAAACTTTAAAATTTGATCGAACTGGGCGTGCTTTTTTTGGTTTTGTCTCTTCAGGGCTCATGCATTGGGACGATTAGACTTTGGTTTTTCACCCATTTACCTATGATTTGTCACCCATTTACCCATGATTTGTCACCCATTTACCCATGATTTGTCACCAGTTATGACCCTTTATAGCAAATCTGGATCGCAATTGACATTATTCAACAATTCCTGAGCGATGTTCATACGACGGTTTTTTCGGTCGAAATTCGGAAGCACTCGAAATATGGGGAAATATAATATAGGAAAATATAATATGGGGATGTATTATTATCTAACAACGAGCAGTACTTATTTCGTCTCGCAACAACAAAAATAAAATAAGAAAAACCAGAAAAACTAATTGCTAAACTGATAAATTTCCAAAATGTCTACGGACTAAAGATCTAAATATTGTAATGAATCTGAAGCAGCCCCTGAATCATACGCCAGCCAATTCATCGAATAAATACATGACTCACTGCGAAAGAATACAGTCTGAAACCGCCGCGAAAAGTCTAGGCGAGTACCGAACAGACTACAGAATTCTACGATGGACCTTTACCGATATAACAGGCCGGTTTCTCGTCCAGAGAGGGCAGTTGAGTTTAGAAAGCGAATCGAGCGGTTAAAAGGAATTCAAATAGTGGAAATGAATTGAGCGTTAGTTGCTCAGTGTTGAATATAAATTAGTTTGTGATAGTGAAATATTATTAGAAATGAATTTGTTTCAGACAGTTAATTCGTTAATTTGTTACAATATTTTACGAGCAATTGATGTCGTTTGCCAGACGGAGCATGATTAATAGGGGGGATGTGGAAGTAACAGTCATGAAGGGAGTCTTGAACTCAAGGATAGTACGCGTAGGTCTGGGAGGTACTTTAATTGGTGATAGTGACAATAATTCTGCGGAATTCATATTGTTATTGATGATTTTATAGATAAAAATTAGTGTAAAGATTTTTTTCCTAGAGTGTAAGGAGGATATATCAAATTGAGTTCTCAATTGTGACGTTCTGATGCTGTTGTAATCGGGTTTACTACGATATTTCTTATAATATAGATAACTTAAAACAAAATTTTGTATTTTTTCTAGTTCCTGTGAGGTTGTTTGGTATTTTTTATTCCAAATCACAGAACCGTATTCAAGTTTAGATCTCACTAGCGTGTAATATAGTACTTTTATGGAATCTATGTTAGTAAAAATAGAAGTATGTCTCAGAATGAATCCTAAACGGTATTCAAAAGAAATGGAATCCTTTTGGCGGGTAATTGCCATAACTTGTCATATTTTTAGGTTCAAATCTGACTTATATCGAAAACTCCAATCCAATAAACTATTCAAACTTTTTTGTAAGGCAATCTCAGACTGATCTCACCTGTTTGAAAATTTTCACATCATCGGCAAAAAACAGACATTTGTAGTGCTCGATATAATCTGGCAAGTCATTATTAAATAACAAAAAGAACAAGGGCCCCAAGTTTGAACCTTGGCAAAAATTGGGAGGTCATATCAAATTTAAATGTAAATGGTGGTTTTAATGTGTTCATTAAAAAAATCACTTGGTGTTTCGATGTTTCATGTCCGTTAATATTAACTAAAAAAAAAAAAACCACAGTCTTGCAAAAATGCCAAAGGTCGGGTGTTAAACGCATTAATCGTAGAAAGCAAATAGATTCGTAAAATATACAATGAAATAAAAAACTGTTCTGAAAATAAATTACTTTACATGGGAAGGAAAAAAATATATAGAAAGAACATAAAATCTGCCAAATTGAATCATTACAATAATAAAATAATAAATGCTGGAAATAAATCCAAAGAGACATTGAATATTACTCTAAATATTCAAAACAATATAACTGCTGATGGGAAAGAAGTGTCAAATTGCTTTGCATCCTATTTTTCTAGCGTTGTGCCTAATCATATCGCCGAAAATTTCGGATATAATTATCTTTGCCCTGTACTCTGTCCGAACATAGGATAAATTCCATATTTTTCAATCCAGTGAGTAAAAATGAATAAGCAACTGTTATAAGTAATCTTAAAAATAAAAAGTCATCTGGTTTGGATGGTTTCACCACTCACATCATAAAAATATTTGCAATAACATCATAGATCCACTGCTGCACCTCATAAATCAGTCATTTCTTAGCGGAGAGTTTCCTGATCTTTTTAAAATAGCTTGTATAATCCCTATTTATAAAGAGGGCTGCATGAGTGTAGTAGAAAATTATAGACAAATATCCTTACTAAGTGCATTTCTCTACTGCCGCATTTTAGCATATACTGAAGTGAAATTTTTTTTTAGATTGTCAACATGGATTTAGGCCATTAAAATCAAAATAGAAAGCATCCGCTTTCTCTATTTTCATAAAAAAAAATGTATGTAAAGAGCTAAATGATGGCAAATATTTCAACTCTATTTTTTGACCTATCTAAAGCTTTTTATTCGGTGGACAGGAACATACTTTCTAAATAATTATATAATATCGGTATAAGAGGATGTCTCCTAAGCTATATCAATTCCTACATAGAAAATAGAAAACTAATTGTAAAATGTAACGAAATCCAATCGGACATACATGACGTAACTCTCGGTGTTCCACAAGGCTCTATTTCAGGCCCACTACTATTTTTAATTTATGTTGATGATTTACCAAATCATATTCAATATGGTGCCACCACTTCGTAAGCTGACGATATCACTGATACTGTGTCGGGTGTTACTGAGGAGGAACTTTACCACAAAACTCAGGTAACGCTTGATGAAGTATATGCGTGATGTCAAAGAAATAAACTTATTTTAAACCATGGGAAAACGGTTTTTATGAATTTTAACCTTAGGAGACCATTAACACCCGGCTGTAATTATGTTTTATCTGAAACAACTAAGTTCCTTGGCACCTTTATAGACAGCCATTCTACAGCTTAAAGACATAATTGCCAAACAGGGTCTTTTAAGTGTGTACTATGCTTTAGCTTATTCACATATTTCACTAAATATATTAACCTGAGGACGATCGAGTCATTTAAAGCGCGTCTTTGCTGCTCAGAAAATATTACTGAGAGTAATTTTCAATATAAATCGCTTAGATATCTGTAAAAAAATTTTCATAAATAATAATATTTTTACAGTACCTAGTATTCACATCTATAAATGTCTAGTGTACGAGAAAACTAATATACTTTCTCTTAATACCTCTGCGGAAAGGTACATGTACGATACACGACATATAAAATTATTGTCGATACCTGGGCATAAAACAGCTGCATTTAAAAGTTCTCTATACTATAAATGTATCATTTTATTCAACTGTGTTCCTTTGCCTATCAGAGAAATGAAGTTATCTTCATTTGAAAAGGAAATAAAAAATATTTAATGCTGAATGCTTTTTATATTATAGACCAGTTTATAAATAGAAATAAATGACCTGTCAAAGTGAAATTAGGAGGAATAACGAATTTAAATAATTTCCTCATTGTGTAAACTTTTTATGCAGTGTAAATATTTTGTTTTGTCCCATATACAACTGTTTTTTGTGAATTTGACAAGTATGAGTTATATTATACAATCATATTTTCAAAATATGTTTATGTGTAAAAATGTGATGAATCAGTTTTTAATTCGTCTTTATTTTAATTGGTGATCTCAATATCTCAAGATTGATTTACAACATACACAATTTTAAGACAACGATAAAAATAAAATAAATACAACAATAAAAATTAATTGGCGCTCCGGGGCGACTTCATTGATTCCAGTGGCGCATTTGCTTTTTCAGCTGCAGGAAAACCCGGGAAAACCTGCAGCACCACATCATCTGAAGATCTTGATCCAACAATGTCCTCTCTCTCATAAAACAAAATGTAGGGTGTCTCCAGAGGCTCCAATAAATTCAATGCATCGCCAGAACACTTCGTGACACGACTATCGTCAAACTTAAACCAGTTCGTTTCTTCTTTGACCAAGGCGTAATAATGACCACATTCAACGTCAGAACCACAGTGAACAATGACTGCATGAATATTATAACAGTGGTCTGCTAGGTTGGAATGTTCATCTATTTCGAACCTTCCAAAGAGTTTCTTGCTTCCGTTAGAGGTTGAGTCTTGTTTGAAAATCATCAGTGTTATTATTAGATTGACTGGTGCCTCAGCTATACTTGTTTCCTTATAACAGTCAGTTAGTTTGGCGCATGTTTGACAATACAGTCGATCATCACCTGTTAAAAATTCCATTTTCAGATGATTTAACAATAAGCTTTGCACGGACTGGTAAATAATCAGTCGTATTAGGAAAAGCTAGATGAAGTTCCAGAAATTCACATAAGTTTTCAGTACTTCTTGAACATTTACCACAAAGTAAACAAGTGAGGATTTTTCCAGCAAAAGATTTACAAACACAAGACGAGATGGGTTGTACGGAATCATTCAGTCCAGAGCGGCTGGGAGTATTGATTTTGCTATTGTTTTGCTCATGAAGAGTATTCAACAAGAACCCCAAGAATTCGGAACAATCCTCTTGTTGTCCTAACGAGTATCTAGTGGACTTCAAAGACTCCAGGAAATCGGTTGGAGGGAAAGGTGATACCTTCTTACGAAACTGCAGCTGCATGAACAGTTGTTTGAGTTTGATGAATAAGAAACATTCCCGTTCTCGTTCATCATTAAAACTTCGTTCTTGAAATTCTTCGTCATGAACAACACTTGTAAAATGCTATTCATGTAACAAGTGTTTCCTAAATTATCCAATCCAATTTTCTTCTCTAGATTTTTAGGACAACTCTATACTGATTCGTAAGGAAGAACACGTTTCACAGAATCTCCATAAGAACCATTTCTCAAGTTGCGATCGATCCTTCCAAGTGAAAAAGGGTTTCGTAGAGGGATCGATTCGGCTCTTGCTTCAAGAAGCGCTTCCACTGAAATGGTACCAGTTCTACATGACTCTATAGTAACATGACTCTATAGTATCAAATATTGGTAAATAAATATTCTATTCTACTCTATGGTCAGCAACTTCTCTGATAGTGAGTCGACGATTCTACGTAATGATTGTCTTCAGGTTCTCAACATTTTCATCGGTTGTTAATGTGCTAGGATGTCCAGGGCGAGCGGCGTCATTCACATCTTCTCGACCTTCTGTGAAAATCTTGTACCAGTTTTGAACATTTTTATGACAAGTAATATAATTATGTAATATAATTATACAATTATGTCACTGTCAATATTTAAAAGGATTCTGAATATCTAATTTAATTGTTCACACACAATTCCTTACAGATTGTTTGATTCATTGTTTTCGATAGCAAAAAATCGCCGAACATGCAAAACACTTCTAACGTTCATCATCAACAAAGTAAACATGCTGAATAGCTGAAAGTGTGAACATATGTCCAAAACAAGTGTACCAACATGAAAAAATAAAAAAAAAATTCAATCGTATGTATTTAGCCGGCGAAATTTGAATATTTACCTTAGTTTTTCAACAGATATCGTAAAAAAATGTATTCTAGTGAAAATGAATCCCTTGAAAGAATTTCTAGGACTTTTGTAATAATTATCATATGAGTACGCTCTCTATCGGGGACTAAACTAACTGTGCAAATTCCTAATGTGACCATTCGAAGCGGTAGCTGCTGTCGTGGGTGGAAATTATCAATTTTTACATTCCAACAATGTATCCGAATGCACAGATTCGGATGTTTGCCATGTGCGCAGAATTGGAACACGAATTGCTGACATAATGGTGAAGGAAGGACATGCGATGCTCGTTGCAGGATTTGTTCGAGCAGTATCGCAAAAAAGAGAAATACTCCTGTTAAAGGATTAGAATTGTCATTACTCCAAATGTGAAATGAGAACCTTGACGAATTACAATTAGCTGTTGGGATGGGTAGTGAACAAAAAAATTAATCATGATATACATGAGTGTTGAAGTTGAAGGCTAGTTTTGCACTAGTTGTTGATTCAATTTGAAGTGTATCTCCAGAAGATTTCATTCTAGTTAAACCTGGTATTCATAGTTCAGTATGAAGTGAATATATGTATGAAAGACCCATGTCTTCTCTCTTTTCTGGTTTTCAGGATAAACTATTGTGCCAACTGCAAATGTGAAGTATCGCCTCTGGAAGTTTATTCGACCTGTCATCCATCTGTGCCCTTTGAAGAGATATTGATGTTAATCATCATATTTTTTCAAAGAATAAATCTTTATTTTACCTGAAGTATCTTTGTAGCAATTTTTGCATATGTCCCGGAACCTCGATTTTCGTGCCTCGTAATTTTTGATGTTATTTTTGGAGATTTCCCATTATAGGGTTCATGAAGTACTGGTATGAGGTTATTTTTTTCCACACAAAAAGTGTCTGCATGCATTATGCTCATTTCAAATCCTGGTTATTGTATTGTTTGGACTGATTTTCCTTTAACATTTTATAAGGATCATTTTTTGTGGGAAACTTTACCCTACAGAACCCATCGATCATCTACCTTCTAGTGAAAACACCCCCATTCATACTTGTGGTTCGTAAACGCATGTAACAACTATATTGCTCCCATGGAGTTAATTTTCCAACGTGTACTTTCTTTAGGGTGACTTTCCCCAGTTAAACAAATGAGCTTCTAGCCAGTATTTCAGCCTTCTTGATTTATTCCTGTAGTTCTCTTGCTCTGCCATTTCGGTTCCTGTACTTTTTGAACTGTCATATATTTCCTGTTGATATATTTTTGCTGCGAAACACTTTTGTATACAAAATCAGTTTCCAGACAGCAAGCTGAACGCCATGAGAGACCCATAGCTGTTCAAAGAATTCTTGTCCTGTGTCGAATCTTGTTTCTAATTGGGAAATTGGTAACTATTTCATAACATGTCTATTTAATGAATTGTAAAACTTTTCGAAGATCATATCGCGAGTGCACAAAATTTGATTGATTCAAATGTGTACAATTTCTGAAATTTTTCCAAGCAAACCACTTGAGTGACTTAGATGCAAATTTTTAAAAATTGTGGAACAGCACGCATTTCGTTCGATTGAACTTGAACTTGGGATTATTGAAAAAAAAAAAGACGTTATTTCAAAATCGAGAACGGAAAATACAATTCAATTATCTGCAGTCACATCAGAACAATCAACAAAAAATTACTACTTCTATAGATTCAAGATTTTTTTTCATTGCTCACTTTGTATGTAACCTACTAAATAACCAAATTGCCAGTTTTGAGATTAGCCTACCCACTATGATAATCCCCTTCACCAGGATGAGAAAATTGGACGATCTGAAGTCGCTCTCCCTCAATGACGACGTCATTCCATTTGGAACGGAGGTGAAATATCTTGGCATTGTCTTTGATAAAAAATACTCACTCGGAACGCCCACTTGGAAAAAGTTTTACACAAAGCCAGACTGTCCCTATGGGCATGTAGAAGGATTTGTAAAAAAACTTGGGGTTCAGGTCCCAAACGAATCCACTTAATTTATGTGATGATTGTCAGACCAATGATCACTTATGTGGCAATTGCCTGGTGGCCGGAGGCTTTACAGAAAACGTCCCAGGCCAAGCTTTCTGGCTCACAGAGACAAGTTTGTCTGGCCATCATTGGTGCCATCAGTACCACACCGTCAACTGCCATGGAGGTCCTTCTAGATCTACCTTCTCTCCACATTTTTCTGGAAAGACATGCTAGATGGACTGCATATAGATTTGTGCATATTAACAATTGTACAAATCAACTTAATGCAGAGTGCAACAGACCGTTGTTTGACACTGGAAGTCGCAGCATTCTAGAAATGACCTTTGACTTTATGCCTCCCAGGACCCAGACTCAGGACAGAGATATCAACCTGCCTAGGATCCTATGCGACTGTATTCCAAGCGAAAATTTACGCTATTGAATTGTGTGTGGAGAGACTGGAAAAAACTAACCTCACACACAGTTCAATGGAAATATTCTTGGGCGATCAAGCAGCATTAAAAGCTCTTGGCTCCTACCAAGTAACGTCCTAATTGGTACTTGTGATATCCTAATTGGTAGCAAATTGCCAAATACGACTCTCCTCGATAGGAAGACTCAACAGATTGTCTCTGGTCTGGATTTCCAGCCATACTGGCCTGGAAGGCAATGAGGCTGCTAACTTATTTGCAAAAGAGGGTGCTGCAAGTAGCTCCATAGGACCAGAACCTGTCATTGGCATCGCTGTAGGCTTTGCCAAACAAAGATTGAACACCTGGATGGCAAGAAGATTTATGGACTTCTGGCAGAATCTTCCAGCATTGGCTCACTTCAAAGCGATTATTCACCCTTCGAAGCTTGATAGCAAACAGTTGTTGGACTACAGTAGGGATGAGCTACGATGTCTAACCGTCCTTCTAACAGGACACTGTCATTTGAATCGTCTTATGTAGAGACTCGGACTTAGGTTTTTAGAGTTTGACAGAGCCGTACTTTCACCATTTGACCTGAAAGACCACTCACCATACCATAATAGGCTTCTGGGTTATAGGAAGCTGGGTTTATTTGGTCGAGTGTGAATAAGTGTGAGCCACAATAAACCCTTGCGAGTTGCGGTGGAAAGTCGAATAGACTCACTCACTTTGGACCTAACCTTACCTAACCTAACCCACATTGTCACAGGTAAATAAAATTCAGGTGCTCAATCGAGTTAAAAGTACCTCTGTTATCACCTACAGTGGTGTTTGGATGTATGAGGGCTAACATATATCTCATTCCAGTTCACTGTATTCGTTTGAAAATGTCAGTATAGGAAGAAACTGCAGTAAGGTATGAACTGACAGTGGTGTCGATCGTCTTATTTCTTCAAAGTATGAATCTTTATGCGAGCTGAAGTATTTTGTAGCAATTTTTGCATCTGTTCCGGAATCTCGATTTTCGTATCTCGTGATCTCTGATGTTCTTTTTGTTGATTTTCCATTGCAGGATCAATGAAGTACTGGTATGAGGTTATGTTCTTCCACCCAAAGTGTGTGAGAATATCAATTCAACGCCTGGTTATTTCGCTGTTTGGACTGATTCACCTGTGAAATTTGATAAGGATCATTTCTTGTCGAATACTTCTCACTACAGCACCTGTCACCTATCAACCTCTCAGTGAAAAGGTGGGATTATTATCGAGTGTGAATAGGTGTGAGCCACAATGAACTCTTGCGGGTTGCGATATAAGGTCAAATAGACCCACCCATTTCGGACCTAACCTAACACAATAATCATTCCAGTTCATTGTGTTTGTTTGAAAATGTCAGTATAGAAAGAAACTGAAAGTAACGTTAGTTATAGATACAGGTGGTATAAAAACATAGGAAGTAGTAGATGTAAAATCATATTATTCGAATTGTTATATTATATAAAATACCAATTACGTTAGTATTAACACGTCTGAGGAATTCATTACATAGCGAAACACTTTCCCTTGTTTTGTAAACTGTTCAGTGAATATCTCACAATGAAGTGTAACACGAATAATTTTTTATTCGTTAGATCAGATTTCCTCATTACAGTTTGTAATTGTTCACGATCCCTGAACCGCAACGCGAGATTATATCTCTCCGCACACGCAAACCCTCTGAATATGAATAAAAAAGGCACCAAAAACTCCCGAAACAAATTGTTCATTCACCTCTTACCCGGCAAAAATTTGAATATGAATGAGAGCAGCACTCAGCTGGTTATTTCTTTCGCATTCTAAAAGAAAGCGTGACTCGGTCTCTGATACAAATTTTCGTCATGAATGTTTTATTGTTATCCCAACTTCCCTTGGGCGGGCAAAAGGAACTCCAATGCAAAACTTTCGCATTATTTATGTACGGCTCCTTCCTGTTCTGTCTCTGGGACTGTATATTCTCGTCACCGCGCTTAATATTCCATATCGTTTTCTTGCCGGTTTTGTCACCTCCGAATCGTCTTTCTGCATTAAGCTTCCGTCGCAGATAAGCTTTATAGTGGCGTCAATGAAGTCTCTTCTTCAGAAGTCCTCGAAAGCAGCTCCAATTTTGATCAAAGTTGAATGAACGAAATTAAATCAGTGACATAAATAAAACAATTGATTTATATATTTTTGAAGTGCTTCAAATAAAATATTCATTCCACAAAAAACTTTGGAACAAAGCTTTGATCGAAAAATATTCAAATTCAAACATCGCCCACATTTCAAGAAAGATTAAAAGTTGAAAGGGTATGTTTTTAGGAGGGATTGAGATCTATTCAAGAGGAAACAATGAATGTGGGAATCTTCCAAAGAAAAGACGGATGAATTCAATTTCAAAATAGTGATTTCCAGACACAATTTCGAAAAGTACACCTCACAATTTGATGTCCACAAACTTAATTTGAAAAATATATCACAACATGTTTTGTTAGCACAGTAGCTTTATCAAGTGATTTGAATACTTCAAGTTGTTTCTTACACTAATATTTATATACTACAGGTAACCATAATTGAGACTACCTCCAAAAAATTACCCAAACCTCTACCTAAGGTACCTGTTCAATTATGATGACCTGAAGTATATCACCTCACATCTACATCAATAATAATTCATTCTTGGTTTTTAATAAAAAAAGTTCAATAATGGTGATCTATTCAAATCCAGTTGGCCATTCATTAGAATATTTGAATTTTCAAGTTCATTAATTCCATTACTTCCAAATGATTCAGTTTCAAACCTTCATTTTCTATGTGCAAAATTTCAAAATCTTCGTTAAAAATATGATTTGAATATGTCAAGGTTGCAAGTAAGGTTGGCTTCTTCAATCAGGGGGGTGGCTCTTTTCTGAATGGGATCCAGCAGCGTCAGGGTATGCTTTGGAGCAGAGTTCCAACTTGGGAACAATACTCCAAAATATGTGTGATCTGAGCTTCATGAAGCATCAAAAGTTGCTGAGGTATTTACAGTTGTCTGATTCGGAACAATGTTCCGAACTTTTGGGAAGCAGCCTTTGCAATTTCAGCGATATTAGTGTTGAAATATGTTGAAATTTGCTTTTTCCATCAACCAGCTAACACATCCCTACGAACGACAACCCTTTGAAGTCGAAACTTGTGCGGGCTAAGGACTAAAGAGGTTTTAACCTTCAACGTATATTCCTAATACGCTAAGACATATTGGTGTCTACTTCAACCCCCAAGAAATTTATCGAAGCAGAAAGCGGATTTGTCTGTTCTAACATTTTCATATCCGGTTTGGAGACATTTGTCATTTTGGAGAAAGCCAATGCCCGGGTTTTCGTTTCATTGTGGAATTGGCCGCGGTGGTAGTGCGCTCGACTCACGATCGGAAGGCCGTGGGTTCGATTCCCTCCTCGACCAGATATTTTTCTCGAGAGAAATTATCTGGATGAAGCTGGGATGATTCTGCAACCGTGTCAGGAATCACATGTTGAAAGGTAAGATCTCGTTAGTCCTTAGCTCGCACAAGTTTCTCAACTTCTGAGAATTGTCGTTCGGATGGGAGCGACAGCTGATTAATGGAAAAATAGACAGATTGAATTGAACATGGTTACTTTCACCCCAATTCGAAAACACCTCTAAGTCCTCATTATGTCATGACGAGACAAGTGTACTGTCGTCAGCAAAGCAATATATTGGAATCTTTTTTTTTTCCAATAAGTCGTTGATATGCAATAAAAAGAGAGTCGGAGACAATATGCATCCCTGGGGAACACCAGCGTCGGTGATGAAAGTATTCGAGAAATATTCATTGACTGCCACTTGCAGGGAACATTTTTTTCAGAAAGCTGGAGAGTCATGTACAAAAATGATCTGGCAAAACCATAGCATCGAAGTTTGCCCAGCAAACCCTCATGTCACACACTGTTGAAGGCCTCAAACTTATCTAGCGCAAAAGCTGTTGACTCTCCACTTTTCTCGAATACCTCATTTCAAATATGGAAAGTATATGATAGAAGGTCGCCTGGTGGTCTTTGTTTCCGATAGCCATATTGATGATCGCTCAAGATGTTGAAGCTTTCCCAATATTCAAGTATATGGTAGTTCATGGCGTTCTCCATGATTTTTGATATTAGTGATAATGAATAGATCGGTCCATAGTTACTTGGAAGATTTTTCTAGCCCTTTTTGAGAATAGGCTGCACGCGGGCAATTTTCTAACAAGAAAAAATAGCAATTCCTTGTAAGACAGGTTGAAAAGCTTGCAAAATACTGGTGTGAGTTTATTTGCGCAGTTTTTGACTACGTTCATGTTATTTACATTTGTAGCAAGTCATATTACAAATATTGTATTCGAAAATAAATTGCATTTGTATTTCCAAGAAGAAAAAAAATCATGGACTCAGTCAGAAACACTGAATATACAGCATGAACAATCAAACTCAACAAAATATTAATAACTCAGATACGATTGAAGATATTAAGAAAACAAAATATCTGAACATTCTCATGCGAATGGGAGGAGGAGGGAGGTCTAAATATTCTGCAATACTGTAGAAACTTGTGCTGATGAGGAACTGTTTCACCTCTTGATTGAAACAATTGGGGAACAAAGATTTAACTTCCCTAAGAAAATTACTATAAATAATTATATTGGGAGAGTTGGTCATACCTTTATTCAATGGGTCACACTGTAATGGGTAAAATTTAAAGTTGTGAATCGATTTTAATAATTTTTTTTCAAATGTCAAGTACTGAAAGGTCTACCTTGGAACAAAATTTGAAATGTTTATTGAAGTTTCAGGGCATAGTACGATGTTTTTTCTTAGTCGAAAATCGGGATTTTTTATTAGCGATTTTTTTATTGACAAAATCACTACTCCACTGGATTCAGAGTGCCTCTAAATAGGTGTGACCAAAATTTCATGAAAAAATATTCATTATTAACAAAGTTATGACAACTCAAAAATTCGAAAACTCACACAGCTAACAGTCACAATATATCATTTTTTTCATGATTTCAACAATGAAGTGCCGCCAGATGAAAAAAAAAAAAACAAATAGCGTAAATATTTTTAATGAAAATAAAGGAATTACATTCACACAATTCAACTAACAATGAAGCAAAACAATTTAATAAACGTAGCTAATAACTAATTATTGAAATGTTTCAATTCAGTGCAACAATTAATTATAACTCATATTCTAGTAGCCTCTACTAATCCACCACGTATTTCGATACATGTGTCGTAACGCTTACGAATGTTTAGCCCTCAGTTCTTGAGGGCTAATATCTGCACATATCAGTCGAATTCTTGCACAGAGTTCATTTCTATCTCTTGAGCGGTTTTTGTTAACCTTTTGTGTGAGAAGTCTCCAGAGAAAAAAGTCCAAAACTGTGAGGTCTGGAGATCTGGGTGGCCACTCTATAAACTCTATAAATAGCATCCTGAAACTCTGTGTTTAAAAATTCTAGAAACCTCTGCGTATTAATGTTCTCCTCGAAAAAAAAAGGACCAATAATTCGTTCGTTCAATATCCCACACCAGACGTTGATTTTTTGGGAATAATGGCTTTTACAGTTTATTATTACCCAGTTAGGATTATCCGCTGCCCAATAGCGATAATTTTGTGATGACACTACTCCATTTGTAGTGAAAGTGGCTTCGTCGGTATATAAAATATTTTTTAGGAAATTTCTATTGTTTAAATATTTCCTTTGGGTCCATAAACGATATTCCTGGCGTCTTGCTTCGTCCCGTTCTTGAAGTGTGGGTAAAAATTTTGGCTTGAAAAGTTTAATATTCTTCGCCTTGCACATCTCCGAATATTCTCGTGGAATATTCAACTCTAAAGTGGCATTCCTTATATTGGCATTAGCATTATTTCCGAAATAATCTAAAATGATTTGATCATTTCTGTCATTCCTGTTTCGTCATTGTACAGGATTACTTTTTAACATCATTTTTGATACTGCACCAGTTTCATTGAATATTTTATTTATTTCATTAACCGCAGCTAATACGAAGACGATCTGGATGTCTCTCTTAAATACTCTACAAACCTCTCTAGCACTTCTAACGTCATCTCCCGAAAGGCGTACAATTTCAATTTTCTCTCTTACGCTCAATCTTGCAGCCATTTTCATTAAAAATTTTTACGCTATTTTTTTTTTTTCATCTGGCGGCACTTTATTGTTGAAATCATAAAAAAAATATCCTCATGGCTATATCTGTTGATATAGGGTGTTTTTTGTAACTGTTAGCTGTGTGAGTTTTCGAATTTTTGAGTTGCCATAACTTTGTTAATAATGAATATTTTTTCATGAAATTTTGGTCACACCTGTTTAGAGACACTCTGAATCCAGTGGCGTAGTGATTTTTTCAATAAAAAAATTGCTAATGAAAAATCCCGATTTTCGACTAAAAAAAAATATTGTAGTATGCCATGAAACTTTAATAAACATTTCAAATTTTGTCCCAAGGTAGACCTTTTAGTACTCGACATTTAAAAAAAAAATTATTTAAATCGGTTCACAACTTCAAATTTTAGGGGGGTGTTTCCATTAAAAATGGATATATAAAAATGGATATTCATACATATACATATATATATATATATATATATATATATATATATATATATATATATATATATATATATATATATATATATTAATATATATATATATATATATATATATATATATATATATATATAATGTCATAATACCGTATTTTTGGAATAGTGGCCTACAGTGGTGTTTGTAACCTGCAAACGTAATAGTTCGAATCACCTTTTTTTGGAGTTTGAAGACTTTTATTGTATAAAGATAGAAAAGTAGAAGGCCAAAACCTCTCTTTCTCAAAGAAAGATTTGTTTGAAGCCTCACTACTAAGCAAGCACCTCAGGCCGTAAAAGGCGACAACTGTTCAACAAAAAAAACATTTTGAAGTTTTCTTTTACCTCTCAAAGATTCTTTCTCAAAGTTTTCTTCAACGCGACTATCAAGCTTCCGTCGCAAATAAGCTTTATATCCCTGGAATCGGTTGTTTTTCTCGCCACGTCAACTCTACACTCGCAATAAACCGCGACTGACGAAAACAAATGGGAATTATTTATTGAATTGACGGGCTCATAAATGTTTCTTGGCGCGAATGTCTGGAGGCTGCGGCTTCATATCCGATCTGATTGGGATCGGATGAGACATGAATCATTCACAGGTCTTTAACAAACCCAAAATGAGTTGCTCCAAATGCCTCAGATCTTCTACGGAATTTTTTTGTGCAGATTATTTTTAGTACTTGAATTTCATCATACGGGGGTTTCAGAATGTCGGTATTCTGCTGGGTTCATGTCTGAAATTCCGTCTATAACTGCGGTAAACATATCAGACGGCGATGATGCAACAGTGCTGTCTAATTGAGACTCTAAGAATCTCGAATCAGTTGAGTACCCCAGAGAGCCTCAGACAACACCGAGGGTATAAGGGATGATTGAAGGCTGTGGATCAGTCTTCATTGAAGCCACGGAGAGAAGTTTGAGTATCTGGTTCTCTGGAGAGTTGACACTAAGGTCACTTGGGGTATAAACTAGCAGAAACAGAACTTAGAGAATGTACCCACGTTATCGCATTTGAAAAGACCCGCAAATACTCGATAGCAGGCTGTGTTACTATCTAAGACTATATGAGGAGACGATATGAATCTACAAACAGAAAAAACATCACATCACAAATGAAACAATAAATGGAACTGATGAAGTCTAGCTCTCTGCACTAAATTTGGTTTTCCACTCGAATCAATACAATTAAGTAGAAAACTAGTGGGGATGACCTTATAGACATCACCAATGAAATATAACCAAAGACATAAATCGAAGAAGTGGTATCTGCTATGAACAATTTTTGAGTTTTTGAATCTGCAAAAGTGTTTTAGCGGAGTAGTCAGCAATATTTGCCCTACAATCAAGTTTTATCATTGTATGAGAAATCGCAAAGATATCATAATCTTTCACTGATGGTGATATTATTGAAGACTATGTTGAAAGTTACCAATATTCCATTTCCGTTTCGAAAGTCAATAATTCAAAATATATCGCTTTCAAGAAACACTGTTTCTCCAAGAATAACTGATTTATCTCAGAATTTGGTTCTTCATCTGAAGAAAAAAATAAAGGAATTCACAAACTTTACATTGGCTGTTAAAGAGAGCACTGATATTGTTGATACAGCTCAACTTGCTCTTTTTATGCGAGTTATCAACAGTAACTCTGAAAAAACTGAAGAACTATTGAAGTGCGTTCTATTGACAGGTACTACAACAGAAAGTGAGCATTTGATAGCAGAATATCAACCTGACATTAATAAACTCAGGGGCACATGAATGAGAACAAACTTTGCATAAGAGAAGTCGAGTATCTGGATTCTCGAGCTCAAAATAATTACCCCTTTCACAACTTTGATGTGATTTTCAACAACCGTATACTATACAGGGTGTTCCTTAAACACATGCTAATATTTAAGGAGGTAATTCTTTGACCCATTTTAAGAAAAAAAACTTCCTATGGACGTATGTCCTAAACGCCTTAACTTTTGAGATACAGGGTGGCAAAGTTTTCAAAAATAATCAGTTTTTCAATAATAACTGAGATAATTTTGTAGACATCTTTGGCATATTTGGTACATATGTTCCATGCCTCAAGGTGCATTTTCTGATGTACACAAATTTGTATTTTTTCAAACAGTAGCATCCCTACGGGTTTCGCATTGAATATTTTTGAGGAAAAAGTACTACGCCAATGCTTTCTTTTCAAAATAAAATCATTTTTAAAATCCTCATTTATTTTTGAGAAAATTTGATCTCCTGGTATTTCTTTGTCCGACGCATGATTTTCACTCAAAAAAATAAAAATCGACAGAAAGCAAATTAAGAAATTAGATCAATTCTAAAATGAATGAGAATCTGAAAATTGCTTCATAACGCATTACCAATTCCCTAATAATATTTGAAAACATAATATGCAAAAAAATAAATTTTTCACAAAAACGAGTTTTATTTTATTTTGTGACAGTAAGTCTAAACGAATAGCACAAATTTGTTAATTAGTAATAATACCAAAACTGATTATAAAAATTGTTGGAAGTGGCCACCTGCACTTAGTATGCATGCTTCCGCCCTTCTACGCATGGAATTACGCACCCGTTCAAATATTTCGTATAGTTTCGCGACCTATCCAACGATTAGGATAAACTGTATTTAAATGGTTTCGGACAATTACACTGAAATAAGCAGGGAGGGGCGCCATCGTGCATGTACCATATTCGATTCCTAAACGCAAGTGGCACATCTTCCAATAACCCAGGTAAGTCTTCTTCGAGAAAGAGTAAATAAGAACGACCATTAAGGCGTCCTGGTAGAAAAAATGGGCCTATTAGATGATCACCTATAATTTCTGCCCATACATTAACCGAAAATTGGTGTTGGAAATGGGTTTCGGTTATTGCATGGGGATTTTCTTCAGCCCACACATGATTGTTATGGCAATTTTGAATGGCATTCCGAGAAAAATTTGCTTCGTGGCAGAGAAAATTAAGAAAATTGTACATCAGAAAATAAGCCTTGAGGCATGGAACATATGTACCAAATATGCCAAAGATGTCTACAAAATTATCTCAGTTATTATTGAAAAACTGATTATTTTTGAAAACTTTGCCACCCTGTATCTCAAAAGTTAAGGCGTTTAGGACATACGTCCATAGGACGTTTTTTTCTTAAAATGGGTCTAAGAATTACCTCCTCAAATATTAGCATGTGTTTAAGGAAAACCCTGTATAATGTATAATTGAACGAATAAAATGTAATAATAATTCAGTACATTTTTTTTATTCCGGCCTGCCTACACGTTAAAAATTCAATATACGCCCCATGCAAAATTCAGTTTGACACTTATCCTCTGATATGACGATAGAAAAACACTTTCCTGACTGATAGCAATAATATTGGGAGCTTCTTTTTTTCTTTTTTGAACACATGCTCCTTTCGGAATCACAAAGGAAATCAGTGAATGGAACGTACTGTATATTTTCTGATGGAATAGAATGAAGGATCCATCTAGCAAAAGCAACGAACTAAATTGAAAACTTTGAAATATTAGACCTATTCCAGTTATTCCCACAGAACCGCTACTGGACGCTTTGGCCGATAAACGTTCTTCATTTCGTATAATATAAAACTTCGCTTCGCAAAAAAAAGAATCGTATTCATACCGGGCTGTCCTTCAATGCCCGACTGGCGCATTTGAATACGTAGATTTGCATTTTTTTGGCCTGATTGCGGGTTTTTTATCGCCATTCAATTTTCATGCTAATGAATGTTATCATTCGGAGAATCCATCGGTTTCACATCCACGATAGGATATTGGATATGAAATTATACACTGCCGTCCGATTCAATAACCATTATTCATTCGCGGAAAAGATCCGCTACCCCATTCGTGTCGAATATGCGACAGTGATGATCATGAATTTTTAGGCGGGCGTGAATATAACCGATTGTCTCTTGATGATTTGATGATGGGGTGTGTGGGAACTGTTTCATTTTGATTTTCATCATGGTGGAAACTTTGCATGTTTCACGAAAAGTGTTCTGCTAGCCGGGACGTGAAAATGTACGTGTCTGTTCTACCAGATTTTCAAGTCCATCTTCTTGCAATAGAATCAACTATGATGTATTATAGCTTCAACAAAATTATTCCATGAATTGTTAGTGACTTGTCAAAATCATTGAAATCAATTTTGGAAGTGCATAACTGTAAATTGAAAAATTATTTACTGAAACTTAATTTAATGTTTCATCTTGTACGATGAGCTGCATGAAAATAACAAACTGAACAAAATAACAAGCAAAAAAAACCTCAAAATGAAATTACAGTGGAATAAAATACAAGTGAAAAATAAAACAATTAAACAAGCCAAGTTACTTCACGACCTTTCGATGGTTAGTATCCACAATCGCCTTCGGGTGATCACTGGAATAATTCCTCAGAGAGATGACTATGTATGGGTCATTCGAGTTTTCTCACTTATCTTCTCTTTTCGCTTCAACGGTCCAGCGGGAGATGACCGTTTGGGGGAGTTTACCATTTTTCGCTTGATTATGGTTTTCTATATGTTGCGTATCTCTACGCTAACTTGGATGATTACATTGTTGGACAGCATGTATGCTGCTTCTGTGAATTTCTTTCCAAACCACTGTTCCTTCATGTGTATGATAGGTGAAAAAGGAGGTCAGCTACAATATATCCCAAGAATAATTTCTAAAAGAGTCGGTTGAAAGCGAGCCTAATGATAATGATGTTGAAAAATGTAAAACATGTATCAAAGATCTCATAACTTTAACTCACATCTGTCTGGAGCAAAACGAAGATAAATTTACTGCAAATGATCTTACAGAAAAAGTAAAGACTGAGGACTGACATTGAGCAACAAACCGAAAATTTTGAACCATTTCGAGAAGTCAATGAATATATTCACAAGTGGAAAAGTGAGGAACAGGATTGGGACTGTTAAGAGAAAATCGATTCAACTTTGACTTGTATTAAGGATTCAAAATTTCTGCTTCCTGAAATAAAAAAAGAAATTTATACAGATGAATTCGCAGAGTGTGCCTTATCTTTAAGAAGTGACAAAATCTCGAAACCTTTTGTTGAGATCAATCATACTGACGAAGGCAAGACTTCTGGAAAGAAGTTGAAGTTGAACACTGAAACTATTCATACAGAAAAAAGACCATTTTGCTGCAAAATTTGCCTAAAAGAATGTTGGCACCAAAGTGATCTGTTGATCCACATGAAAATTCATACAGGTGAAAAACCAATCCATTGTAAATTCTGATCAAAATCTTTTGGCCGGGTACCACACTTGAAAGATCATAACTTGATTCATTCAATCAGAAGGGTAATTTTAAAAGGCACCAATTGATTCATACGGGTGAAAAACCTTTTAGATGCAAGATCTAATCGAAAGGTTTCTGTTCGAAAGTTGATTTGAAAACCCACGAGAAGAAGCATTCGAAATCATTTCAATGTAAAGCTCCAAAATTACTGCAATGTCAAGTCTGTTCAAGGTCGTTTAAACAGTTGGGGAATTTAAAAAATCATATAACAATCCACACAGGAGAGAAGCCTTTTCAGTGTCGGATCTGCATAAAACATTTTCGATCCAAAAACGATTTGAAAGACCATTAAAAGATCCATACAGCAGTGAAGCCATTTTATCGCAAGATATGTCAGAAGGATTTTCGATGTAAAAGTTATTTGAATGATCATGAGAAGACTCCTTCAGGACAGAACCCTTTCAGTTGCAGAATATGTTCAAAATCTTTCTCCCAGATTAGCAATTTGAAAAGCCATGGAAGGATTCATACAGAAGAAAGACCGTTTCAGTGCCAAATTTGCTTAAA
The DNA here is from genome assembly GCF_025532065.1 of Leptinotarsa decemlineata. Lineage (NCBI taxonomy): Eukaryota > Metazoa > Arthropoda > Insecta > Coleoptera > Chrysomelidae > Leptinotarsa > Leptinotarsa decemlineata. Next base: position 11,565,331 of record NW_027412684.1, read on the forward strand.
TAGTTTATCTTGCTAAGGTACTTTGAAAAAACTTGAAAAAACCCATTTCAAATCTACCAAATAAACTTCACATTTGATGAAATCCAAGAGAAGTTCTCAGTGAGGATTTTTGTACTGGGAATTGGTATTTTCAAAACGACTATATGCTCTATTATGTAACTTGTATGAAAAATCCCTCATTTTTAATTTTTCTTGGTTGTAGTGCTTGTGTTTTAGTTACTAAGTTTATCATTTTGCTATTGACTATCCGAATGAAGTCTGTTGAAAATCCAAAAAAAAAGGTTGAAAGCTGAGAAGATGTGTGTAAGCAGTTTCGGAAGAACATTCTTGCAGAATGAAAACTAGCTATATCGTCAACCCCAGTTATTATCATACTTTTGAGTTCCTTTACTGTCTCAGTGATATCATATTGTTCGTTAATTAAATAGTTATTGATACCACCGGCCGGACGGTTATCGAAATCATATAAACACCATAGAAATATTGCGTAGATTTCAGTTACTATGTCTTGGTAGTCACCAATTGTTTTGTAATTGTACTCGTATTTCATGTTGCCAGTAATTTTAGAGTTTTTCTTGAGTCGAACAAAGTACCGAAATAATTGTTCAATTTCATAACGTTGAATTTGAAATGAAGATGATTTTATATCTTCTGAATTTTTACTATATGGGCTAAAGTTTCTCGGGCCTTCAACATGACTGGTGCGAGTCTAATTGAATTTATCGTTTTTTCAATTGGTACTAACCTCCAAGAGGAAGCTGTTGAAATTTCATTAAATTCTAGTCATGAGTTTGTGACTTATTGGGCTGAGACTAACACTACTTTTGTTATTTTCAAAACAATGTATCAAAAACAATTTCGTGTCCTTATTTTACACTGCTTTTTAATGGGAAAATATACCGTTCAAGCGGGGCAATGGTTCAAAAATTGTTATAAGGACTCCGCTTTATCAGAAACCACAATTGGATGTTGATTTTGCTGGATTCAAATGTGAGACACCGTTGAAGTAGAACGCAGTAGACGTCCAAATGAGGCAGAAACATCAGAAAATATCTGATCGCTTTGAATCGAAAAGTGAAGTTGAAGAAAAGAACGTGTTGGCTTTATATTGGATGAGAATTCGACTATGAGAAAGCTCTGTTCGAAGTGGGTGCTGCGCGAGCTCACTGCTGACCTGAAACAAGGACGTCTGGATGATTCTGAGTAGTCTTTGGCTTGTTTATACATAAAAAACTGGAATTTTTGCGTCGAAATGTGACAATGGATGAAACATGGATTCATAATTTCATCCCGGAATCAAAATGATCGTCATCTGAGTGGAGAACAACTGGTGATCCTTATCCAAAGCGCCCGAAAGCACAAAAACTGTCTGGAAAGGTTATGGTCTCGGTATTTTAGGATATGCGTGCTGTATTTTTCATCGACTATCTTGAGAAGGGAAATACTATCAACAGTAAATATTATATAGCGTTATTGGAGCGTTTGAAGGCCGAAATTGTGAAAAAAACGACCCCATTTGGAAAAAAAAAGTGCTGCTTCATTAGGATAATGCACAGTGTAACAAATCAATGAAAAAGATGGCCAAATTGCATGTAAAGTGAAGTAAAGTAAAGTAAACACTATTGACTACACTGTGAATAACTTACACGAGTAGCAGGTCAGTAACAGTACACATATGAATGTAAAAATATATATAAAAAAAGAAGGTGAATGTATAGCAATGGACTTATTAATTGTGGAGTTCATGTATTCTTCTACTGAATAAAAGCAATGTTTACTCAATGTTTTTCAAATTTTTTTCTTAAAAAGATACATGCTGAGCTTTGTTAGGCCTTCATTGAGTTTATTGTACAAATTCAAGTCTTCAAGGAGAAGACATTTTTAGTCTGAACCTGTTTGGTCTCACCTGACTATTATTTCGAGTGAGATAGTTGTGGAAGTCTGAGTACAACTTTAGATTTCCCCTATTTATGTGCAATTCAATAAGGGTTTGATATATAGATGCAAGGAAGTGGCATTATTCGATTTTTGATGAAAAGTGGCCTCAATGCTCTTCTCTTCTCATAGCTTATATGCAAATGAAAGAGGGAGTGGTATGTAGTCAATAGCACATCTTTGTTCACAATATTTTTCAGTTTACGCAGCAGAAATAGTTGACTAGATAGTTTATTGCATAGATGGTTTATGTTGCTATTCCACTTCAATTCATCATCGACAGTTATCCCCAGAAGTTTAGCAGTGGATGCATTCAAAATGTTTTCATTAGAGGAGAATATGATGTGCTGGGTCTTATCATTGTCATTTTGAGTTTATTCGTCGTTCTAGAGGCAGTAGTGGCCATAATTTCATTGAGTACAAGTCGACTATAATGCGAATTTATTAATGAAGTGTCGTCAGCAAATGCAATACACATATCCGGAAACAAGTAATGAAATATATCATTGACATGAATGGTGAACAACAATGATCCAAGTACGGATCCCTGTGGCACGCCATGGTCAGTATGGGCCCGTAGCGAAATGGGTTTCAAATTGCTCATGCGGTATTGAAATGTAAGAGCGGCGCTGAAATGATTGAGTGGCTTTTGATGAAGATAACGTCGATGAATGAAGCAAATTTAAAAAAAAAAATTTTTCTTAGGTTATGGACTCTTTCTTCTCAACTTCTACATCATTTCTACATTCCACCAAATATGAACTTCAGTGTTCCGACCTGCAGATTGTTTTCGAAAAAGCACATGGAGAGTTGTTATGTAAATGGAAAAAGTTGAACTTCATGGGAAGAGCTAGTTTGTTAGTTTCTTATTGAAAATTTCAATGATGAGGACAGGAAATTGGCATCTAGTTCATAGCTGTAACGAAACACACAAAATTGTAATATTTCCGGTACAAATCCATACCTGCCAATCGAACTTGCTTTCGAAAAGCAATCAGGAAAAGTCAGCGACGAAATGTTTTCACTTCCGGAGAATATTTTATAGAGGAAACTTCCACGGCAATAAGAAGTTTTTACTCTACTTTTAATGACCATTAGAAATACCGAGTGCGGTAATTTTCCTATATATCTTTTTTTATTCGAAAGTTAAGCAATTTGGGAAAGTAAGAAATGTTATGAACAGTCGTTCGAAGTTTGAGAGGTTAAGGTAGCGCAGTTACTGGACCGGAAATAAGACGAAACAAGCTGAGAATGGTTTCCTTTATGGGACTTTTAATGGCTGGATGTTACCTGTATGGATGAATCGAGATTGCCGTTCTATCTGAGGAAGAAATAATGACCACATTTGAAGCAAACGAAGTGTATGGAACATTCAAATACAATCTGGAAATTCAGAAAGCGTATCTTCAAAATGATCCTTGAATATTTCAAATGGTCATTGTGAAACCAAAAGATATCATAACGTAGGATCCAAAAATTGGAATATTTGATCGTGAATGTTTCTGTTAGGGAGATAACATAAATTTCATTTTTTACGTGAACAACGTTTTTTCATGATAAATGTATTTATAATAATGATGATATTCATGTGATAACTGATAACACCAATAAGAGTAATTTTGTCAAATACAACACAGATTTGTTTCCTCTGGGAATCACTCAAGGATCTGGCTCTGGGCCAGTACTACTACTTTTATATTCTGATGAGTTGGAGAGCATATGTGTGGAATATTTCTTTGACACTTGTTGATAAATGCTCTCGTGTAAAACTGTCTCTTCATCTGCATGCTAGTAAAACACAATTAGTGAGATTCTACAATCGTCAAAATCATTTTTGAAATTGAAAAAGAAAAAAATGAATTGAAGGATGTTTGACTTGAAAACAATAGTGTTCTGATTCAATACGCGAAACCGTAACAAAATCATATTTTAAGGAGCCTAGAAAATATTTTAACAGATCTGCAACATTCATTATCATGCCCAAATTGTTTTCAGAGTGAATAACGACATATATACGTATTTGTGTGTATCAAATGATGTCTTAAAAATATATATTGAAAATAATGGTTGAATTTCAAAAAAAAACTGACTCACCATCAGTAATGAGTAAAGCTCTCTTAAACAAGTTACCGGCAACCTATTGAAAATATTGCAAACTCCAGTGAATTCAACACACATCTGAAAATTATTTCCATTTCATTGTTTATATGATTCTCCTGGCTAATATCACGATGGATATTGGTTTATTCTTCCTTACATAAGAAATTTGTATAGCCACTTCTTGTCGTTTGTCCGGCAGCAGCACCTCATTGAAGGAATAGCAAAATGAGAGCGTAATTCTCCAAAGAGGGTACTTCGGAATATATCATTAATCTATATGAGAAATTGGGAGAGAGATAATATAGATCCCTAGAATATATCGATTTTCATGATATAGTCACCCTAGAAAAAACTACTCATATGAAAAAAACCCTTTGAGAAAATAAAATAGCCACTTCGATGACCATAACACTGCATTTTTGCCAAAGTAAGTGATACATATTTGTGAAAAGGGTGAGTAATAATTATAACTTCTAGGAAATGTAATAAATATCGCTGTAGATATCAAAGCTGTCCAAATATTCAAGAATATATTGATCAACAAATTTTTACATAATTTTTGATATCACTGATAGTAAAACAACTGCTTCAGTATAACTTGGAAGTTTTTCCTGTCTTCTTGGTTATTGGGTTTCACTTAAACAGCCTTTCAACAAGAAGGTAGAATGCCTTTTCTATTAGATAATTTGAAAAGGCTGCAGAATACTAATGCAAGTTCATCATTTCAAGTTTTAGGCATGATAACAGAAAATGGGAGGTTATTTTTCAGAAGTAAAATGTGCTTCGTAAACTGCGCACAAAAAATTATACAGCTTCTGTTCGAAGAAACTTGACTCACTGTGGTTTGTTTTGAGAAATCATATCATGGTCATTTTGATTTGAAAACCTCCTGGATGATTTCGAAAGTAAACTAGAGATTCATATTCGAAACCAACTCTGCTTTTTTTTGAACAGAACTGTAGAATTTTGCTACTGATGAAGCCGTCTTGAAGGATTTTAACATTGACTTGTTCAGTGTAATAATATTATTGCGAATTTTTTTATTGATTCAGTCGTTACTTGAAGAAGATCCATAGTCATTTCATAAACTACACCTCATGATTGGATCTCCAGAAACTTTATTTGAAAAATATATATATTACAACATGTTTCGCTAACACAGTGATTTGAATTGCTTCTTACACTAATCTGTTTATCTGTTTAAAATCTGTTTATCCGTTATTCAGCTGTCGCCCCCATACGAACGACAACTCTCAGAAGTTGAGAACTTTGTACGAGCCAAGAACTAACGAGGTCTCACCTTTTAACGAGTGATTCCTAAAACGTGTGATTCCTATATACTACAGGTAACCGTAATTGAGAATATATACCTCCTGTTAAGGTAGATCCTCAAATTCATATAGCTTTAACGTATTTGGGATAAAGAACGGAAAACGTGGCTTCATTCTTGAGGAAACGAGATATTGAAATTGCATATAGAACAAGTATTACGTTGGGAAAGTTAGTTGAAAATAATAAAGACAAAACATCCAAATTCGAGAAATCAAGAGTACATAAATCAAAGTGAGAAAAGTGGCCTGAGGTATATATTGGTCAAACTGGCAGAACATTTAGGAATCGAATTCAGGAACATTATATAAGCAATGTAAATAAGAAAACAAATTTAACATATTCTAATCATCGTCTAGAAGAAAATCATATCTTCAACGAAGAGTTCAAAATGTTGCTCATAGAAAATAAAAGTTTGAAACTGAATCATTTGTAAGCAATGGAAATTATTGAACTTAAAAATTCGAACATTCTAATGAATGACCAACTGGATTTGAATAGATCACCATTATTGAACTTGTTTTCTTAGAAACATTTATTATTGATGTAGATGTGAAGGTGATCCTAAATGGAGAGGTACTTTAGGCAGAGGTTTAGGTAATTTTTGGAGGTAATCTCAATTATGTTTACCTGTATATAATACCTGTATATAAGTATTAGTGTAAGAAGCAATTCGAAGTATTCAAATCACTTGATAAAGCTACTGTGTTAGCAGAACATGTGATATTATTCAAATAAAGTTTTTGAAGATAAAATCGTGAGGTGTAGTTCATGAAATTGTTATTGCTAATCATCTCCGACTTTGATAAGCCTACTGATATGCCCAAAAGGAGTTGAAAGATTTGGACACGAGAGGGACGTTTTCCGTTTCCTTGATCATCAGTTTCTTTTTCACCACTAATGGTCTCTTCGTAAATTCGTTTACTTTAAAATTCAATTGAAAAAAAATGTTTCTTTTCGAAGTGAATGAGGACAAAGGAAACCGTCAATAAAACCGTTAAATTCATAAAGTTGCCAAGAAAATATTCGAGAAGCCATTTAACATTCGGATTCCTTAATAACCGCAATTCATATCTTTGGACTGAATCTCTTTCTCCTCCATCCGAGACATATTTTTATGCTAAACGCGTTCCGGTGGTGGAGTTTTATTGCTGGGAGAGCAAAATGAAGACGCGATCCTCTGGGGAGGACCCTCCCTACGAATATAGGGACGGCTTACTGGTGCGTCTTCTACGGAAATATGAAAAGATTTCCAAAAGGATTTTGATTGCAATATAATTCGACGTTTCTGATGCCGTTCATCAATATTCTTCTCGGCGATGTGCCTTTTTTGAGCAGTTCGGCCTCCGAACACAGTGTTGATAGTAGTCTGGGAGCTGATGATGTGTTTATTGGACTTTTTGACTAACTTTATGCAAGTTCTTCGCAATGGAGCAATTACACATTTTGCAGTGAAAACACTTTCACTCCGCATCAAATGAATTTTTTCGATGCAATTTTCATTCCATTTCGAATTTCTAATGAAAAATAAATACAACCTATATATATCTCCTGCGTTTTGATAATCTCTCATTTGAGACACTTTTTCTCTGGAGTGGCACCATAATGAATGTGTGTTTTTTTACAAAAAGTAAATAAAAGTATTGAAATTTGGTAAAATATGATGTGAAGTTTATTTGTTTTTGGTCCTGTACCTATAACATATAAATCAAACCTCGCAACACACGCCATACAGAACAAACATAACTTTTCCTGACCAGAAAACATCAAACTCATAAAACAAGTTGATAAAGGAAACCGTATGAAGATCTGAGAAAACTTAAACATCCATAAATTCGAAAGTCACATTCACATTCAAAATACTTCACAAAACAATACACATTTCTAGAAACACCAACACAAAGGATATTACCTGCTGTACCCAAGTACAGGCAAATTTAATGAGACATCCGGGTGAATGGAGAGGACAAATACCTGCCTGAGTCCTAATTAATGCACCATCAACAACAATGATGAACTCATAAAGGCGATCCAACCATATAAAAGAACAAACAAGAAGATAAAACGTTCAGTTAGAGTAGAGCCATGAAGATGATAGCACAGTCTGCTATCGAAAGCGCTCGCATATGATAATTAGAAGTTATTGAACAAGTGTTAATATTAAAACACGGAAATATTTTCCGATCGCATTATAGGTTAAATTCCTAAATTTTTGCTACCGCAATTGTCGGTTGATTGGTGAAACCACCAATACTGACATAAAAGCTTGGCAAGTTGACTTGGGTGTCATACCAATAGGTGGTTCCACTTATGTCTCGCTTGCGTTTACGCAAGTACTTTTCTTGGTTATTCACATCTTGTCTTCAATCGAGGACCGCCTGCCCGGTACTGACGATACCCAATAGGCTGAGACAGCTGTCTACTGGTGTCTCTTGAATTGAAATCAATATGGGAATGATCAAAATAGTACTTCTCCATTTATATTTTGATTTTCATGAAATTATTTTCCAGCAGTAAGAAAAATAGATAAAACCTCAGACAAATATTTCACGTTCTGAAAGAATAAAATATCAATCTACAAATAGATAAAATCTTAGGCAATATGTATAAGATTATGATTCTTACAATACAGTATAATACAAATTTGGGATAATGTGTTTCGAGAATGTGTTTTCTTATTTGTTTTTTGAATATTGGTTTGGAATAAGAATTTTTTATTCTGTGAGGTACGGTGTTATATAATTTAGTTGCCATGAAATAATATGTTCTTTGTGAAATTGACTTTCAAACAGTAGGATAGGTTAGTTGATCGCGATGTCGTTTGTTATAGTCGTGGTTTCGTGATGATGCTTTATTTTTGCTGGAATGATACTTCACGTTTGTACAATAGTAATATAATTGTCTCATATCCATAACTTCACACTTTTTATACCGGAGATCTGACGAGAAACGTGAATTTCTAGACACGATAAACTTCATGAATCTCCTATGTAATACCTCTAACGGATTGAGGTGTACACGCAGAGCTGATCCCCAAGCTATTATACCATAACTCAAATGGCTCTCTACTAGGGAACTATATAATTGAATAAGTTCTTTGTGAGGTAAGTAAGAGAAGTTGTGAAGCAGTTTTTTTTATTGTATATTTTATATGAGAGTCCCACCTTGAGTTTCTATCTATGTAGAAACCCAAGTATTTGATTTCTCTCCGGGAATTGTTTTTCCTTGTTCGCCGACATCAAGCGTTTCAAATGGACAATTATTGGATAGATTGCAGCTAAAAGGAAAACAAATAGTTTTTTCCAGATTCACTTTCAGGAGCCTTTGATCAAACCATTTTTTGAGCAAGTGGAAATCTGTTTCTACTTTCTTTTTCAAATCAAGCCAAGTGTCTGCTCATAGAATATCGCAGTATCGTCTGCGTATCCAATTATTTTCCCAACGCTGTCTGAATTGAATAATTGATTCAGATATAAATTGAAAAGCAGAGGACCCCGTACGTTGTGGGACTCCACATTCTATTTATTTTTGATTGATAATTGTATCTGCAATTCGCACAACTTCCATTCTGTTTCGAAGATAGCTATCAAGAAGCGTTTGGTAGTTCCCTCTGATACCATTATTTTCTAACGTTTGTAGGTGTAGTTGATCGACAGTATGGAAAGCGATTTGGGGTTTCAGTTTTATCTCCTTTTTTATGGATAGGAGTTACTACTGCATTTTTGAATGAGTCGGGCCACACACCAAGTAATATACATTTAATAATAATGAAAACTAAAGGATCTAGTATATAATGTGATATTGATTTCAGCAGTCCTGCTTCAATTTCGTCCTTTCCTACCGCCTTTTTGTTTTTAAGGTCGCAGATTGGAGGGTTTACTTCATTTTTATCAGTTAGGCTTAAGACGAAAGAGTTTGGTAAAATGTTTGGATGAAAAACGAGGTTATTATTTTTGACTATTTTATTTGCCAATTTCTTTCCAATATTTACGAAAATATCGTTGAATTCATTGGCTATGTCTCTGTTGTTTGTTAGGAGTACTCCCTGATAATTTTTTTTTGGTGGTTAATTCAGGTTTAGTGCCGGTGATTTGTTTCACAATATTCCATAGTTGTTCGGTATCTTGTTTTTTGTTTTCTATTTTGTTCTCATAGTAATTTTGCTTAGTGGTTTTTATCAAATTGGTGACTCTGTTTCTCAAACTTTTGTAACACTGTCAGGGTATTTGAGATTTGATTTGAATAAACAATTTTTTTCGTTGATCATTTTCGGTAAAGAGTTTGTTAACCATGGTGCAACTTTGGTATTTTTTCAAAATTTTTTTCCAGATTGGTACATTTCTATATATATATATATATATATATATATATATATATATATATATATATATATATATATATATATATATATATATATATATATACAAATAGAGATTTTATCGAGTGTGCATGATATAATTCAAAAATTAAAAATTAAAATTTGTGGACGCAACACTCAAAAAAGGGGGGCAAACCGCGGACACGTGTTTCTGGCTATTTGCCTCATCATCCTGTTGTTGACTCCGTGCGTTTGTGTTGTTTCCTGATTTCGGCAAACAAGTGTTTCCCATCTTTACACCTGGCTGCACCGCGCTGATGAGGCCAATAGCCAGAAACACGTGTCCGCGGTTTGCCCCCCTTTTTTGAGTGTTGTGTCCACAAATTGTTTAATTTTTATATTCTATATATATATATATATATATATATATATATATATATATATATATATATATATATATATATATATATATATATATATATATATATATATGTACATATATATATATTTCTTGTTAATTGTTCAATTTTCTATTCTTGAATTGAAGGGGTTATATTTTTAGGAGTGATTAATTTTTTGAGAGAGAAAGTTTTTGGCTTTCTACTACTCCATCTGATACATCCTTTTTTTTTGTATCAGATGGAGTAGTAGAAAGCCAAAAACTTTCTTTCTTTATTATGTAATATCATGTTCTAGGGGCATTTACACTAATAACTGTCAGGGTTTAGAGTTATTTATGTTCGTCAATATAGAATATAGAATATATTCTGAACGAAAAATTTGTATGTGCTGTATGATTCAACTTTAGATAAACTGATCTGGAAGATGTGCTTCGCGAAACAAATTTAAAACATGCGATGTTTTGCACAGGAAAGGTATTTTTTTAAAGGAAGTGAAAGAGAGCTCTCTGACTATAAAATATGTATATTTCGTAATAAATCCAACAAGTAGAATTGGAGTTTCCTGTTCATTAAAAAATGCAAATTTCCGCAGTATCGAGCGGTTATTTTATTTGCAGGTTTTCCACACAGCGGGGTAGAAAATATTCTGTATGGGGGATGATGGTTTCAACACGAAATTATTCTTTTTATGATCGACATGATTTGTAGTAGTTCTTAAACATTTTAATCTCCAATGCAGTTTTTAAATTTGATCTTTGATAAATTATTCACGTTTTTGATAGAGGTTGGATATGATACGAAGAAGGAATAGGGCTATGGAATAGCTTTATTCCATAGCCCTGATCTAAAGTGGTAGATTGGGATGTTGATCGGTAATATGTTTGGAAATTCAATGTATTGAATAGTGAAATCACCTTGAATCATTTTTCACAAGACCATCAGATGAAATTTTGACTTTTAAATATTCTGGGGTGATTCTTACTCATTCACAAGTTCGGACTCTTATGAAAAAAAATTGACAGATTGGAAATCTACGGAAGAACTGATAGAAGGAAAATGAGTGAGATATTGATTTTATTGAAAATACTCAAAATTTCCAGGATGAAATATTCGAAAGAGTTTGTTAAAATGAAAATGATGTCACGAAGTGAGTGAATGGAATGTTAATGAGACACAAACAATAAAAGAGGAATAAAAATAAAATAATCAGATATGACGATGGTTAAATGAAAAAATGTAAAAAGTAGGAATATTTCAAACCAAGTTATTTCACGATGTTTCATCATTAGTATTCTTCTGGTGATAACTGCACTATTTCCTATTCATATGCCACTTTACCGCTTTAAACTCTTTTCTCTATTTTCTCTTGGTTTCTGGTTCAGTGCAACGTTAACTGTTTTTTAGATTAATTAGTGTTACAAATATCCACACTGACTTGGTTCAATGCTTCCGTGATCAACATATACTCATTCTATTCTGAACTTCCACTTGAACCCTCCTTAGTCGTAGTAGATGATGAACGTGCTCCGCAGCTTCTTCTTTCATCGATTACATTGTGTAGGAAACCTGTGAATGATATTGGTTTCGATTCCATCACGAATGTTCGTAATACAAACGAAATAGAAAAAATTTGTTATAATTCAGCGTTCATATGAAGGTATTCGTTTCGAAAGTTTTTTTTTTCGTGTAATTCTATATTTATATGACAATAGCGGTTTTGTGAGGGCTTTTCCATCCAATTTGTGTCTGAAAGTTAACTCTTTGCATGATCTACAAATCTTTGTATAGAGTTACCTAGTTGAAATTGCTTGATACCTTGTTTTCTTCGGAAGATTTTCACAATTTTCCGTATGAAGGAAGAAAATAGAAAGCCAAATTTGGATTTATCCAGTTAACTAGTTTAGTGTTAGGAGTCACACGTTTGAAGGCAAGACTTTGTTAGTCCTTAGCTCGCACAAGTTTTTCAACTTCTGAGAGTTGTCGTTCGTATGGGGGCGACAGCTGATTAACGGAAAAACAGATTTTAAACTGGATTTTTCTTAAACAGTGCTCCAATAATGTTTCTGAAAAAAGGTTGGTAAAGTAACAGGATCAATTCTTTTTCAAAAAAACAAATTTTTTTGTGCCGAAATTTCGAATTGAAATGAATTATTCTTCAAGGCTCTGTAACAATGAATTTTCATAAACATACCTTTCACAAAACTTATTCGATTATTTTTGTTTCAATTTCACAAAAGATAATGAGTTTTAATTAAATCACTCACCGAAAATTAATTTTTTCATGTTGATAATATCATTATTTTAAAAACCATTAGACTCATTAGATACATATATATTTAAAAAAATAAAAAACATTGCAATCAACTGAAATTTTCCAGACAACACCAACACAAAATTACATGAAACAAACAAATGACTTTATCTGTGATCCTGATAAATTGGTGTCTGTTTTTTTAATCAATGGCAGAAAGAAAAAGAATAAAGAGGGGGTAAATTATTTCGGTATTTTATTTATCAAATTGAAATATGCAGTATTGAGGCCATCGACGTCTTTTTTTGTGTTTACACTATCGCATTTGAGAATATGTATCATTGCGCTCAAAAGTCTTTTGGATAAATATGGTTGAACATCTTTAATAGTTGGATGATCGAAAACAAAAATGTGTCTATATTTTTTTTCATGTACAGCGAGAGCTGTGGGGTTTTTTATATTAATTTTCTTAGAGTACCTTATATGTTCTGAAACACGTGTTTTAAGATACTGTCCGGTTTGACCAACATTGCATTCGTGACAGCTTCCACAGTTCAATTTGTACACTGTACACTGCACATTTGTAAATTGGATTGTATTCATTGTGGTGTTTTTGGTCTTTGTTTCAAGAGAAAATGCTTTTCAACTGTATTTTCATTTGAAAAGGTTACTTCAATTTGTTCGGTACTGATTAGCATTCCAAGTTTATCAGATAAATTTTCTACAAATGGAATATTGTAGTATTTGGGTTTCACCCTTGTAATTTGAAACATAGTCTGGCGGATGTTTTCAAAATGCTAATTGTATGTCAGAATACCGAAATAAATGACAATTTCTGAGTCATTCCTACAGATGAAACGTGTCTTATGGGTTTCATTGTGTAAAAATATGAAGGCGATACCACCCTAGCTATAAATCTTCACATCCGTCACTGACCACAACCCATTACACCAACCCTGATCGAACCAATCAAACTTTCTTCCGCTCATTCGCCGGGTCGACAACAGATCTCGACAATCCCGACTCGAACTCATTCCGTTTATCGCGGGCAATTTCACTGGGAATAACTCACACGACTGCCCTCGACCCGAGCGAACAAAAACCTTCAAAAGTCCATCTCGACATGAAAGCCTTCAGTTGGAGAGGGCGACGGTCGAAACGTCAAATTAATTCAAATGCTGCCATCTTAACCAAACCTAATTCGATTAGGACCGGGGAAATTCCCACAACAATCACTGCGGCGGTCGGCGTACACTACTTGATAAATGGAAACTGTTTTTAGTTGAATGATAATGAACAGGTCGGTAGGCGCCCCGAAATACATTTGCGAACGCGCTTAATTAACTGACAGAATGGAAATTGAGGTTAGGAAGGCGAATGACCAGGAGGTTGTTACTAGATACTAGCTCGAGTGGTACTTACGTGTAACAACATAGATACGGCGTAACTTCTATTCTTTCAATCTCATCGAAGCTTTTTTTATACTTTCTGTTTACTGGAGACTGGAATTGAAACCTAATAAGAAGAGATGATATTTCCGTAGTTCTCCTGAATTTCCAAAGAAATCACTCTTCTCCAAACTCTGAGCTCACTTCTAAATACAAACTCGCCATTGCTCTTTCGAAACACACCTGACACCAACACATTCAGTTCCAATATGCGTGCTCAGATGCTCAGATATCTAGTTAACAAAGAGTTCAAACATACCAAGTCTCCTTCATAATGAATCTCCGACCTTTCTTTCTACATATCTCACTTTCCCAATTATCTGTTGCTTTGAGAAAGGCACATAGACGGAGCTGCTATACTTATGGAGACCGGAGGCATAAAGTCATTTATTTATTCAAAGTCTATGTCTCCAAAGTAAACAACTACCATCAGTCCTTTGATGATTGCAGAATTTAAATCGCAATTGCTAACGGTATGAAGTTCAGATAGATCTGGTCCTCTCAGATAGCTTTTATCATCGAAACTGATGGAGAACAAAGTAACTGCTACAAGTACGCTTGCTGTTGAGATCCTACTATATCATTTTGAGGTAGTAAAGTAGACTAGGAAGGACTTATATGAATTCTACGTAGGGACGACACAAAAATAATGCCCATTCATGAGTGTATTATGTTTGGTCAATTCCTCGAGTATGCATTCACGAATAACTGGGAGGTTGTGGACTTTTAAGTTTTAAATGTAATGTTGAAATCGAAGACTGAATCTTCAAAAGATACGTACATATTTGAAAGAACGGTTTTGGATTTCTACTCCTCCAAAAATTTGAGAATCTTCAAAACGAAGGAAGAAAACAATTGACTTTGGAGAAATGATTCTATACAAAGATGTGTAGATCATGCAAAACCTCTACACCAACGTTCCTGTCGGAGAAGCACTTCAAATCATACAGAGAAAGCTATCCGAAGATGGGGACCTGAAAGATAGAACAAACTTACCAATACAAGTAATCATGGAATCACTAGGATGCTGTGTACGAAACTGCTATTTCCAACTGAAGGACGAATTCTTTACGCAAGATGACTGCCAATAGGATTGCCACTTTCACAGGTTATAGTCAACATATATATGGGGTGGTTTGAAACTCTGGCCATTGAAGAAACCCACAAGAAGCCCCGAGTCTGGTTGGGATACGTTAAAAACACCTTCATAATATGAAACCACAGGAATGCAGAACTATATTTTTGAAACACGTCAACAACGTGAATCACAACGTGAGTCCTTCCATCATTTTCACAATGGAAGAGGAAGTCCACAACGAATTGTCATTCTTAGACGTATTAATGAAGAGAACCGATACTGAATGGGAAACATTTGTATACCAAGGAACCATTAAGACTCTACAAGACCGTGCTTTTGAGCTCTGTAATACAAAGGAAGGTCTCGAAAAGGAACTAAGCATCATCGAAAATGATCTTCAAGGAAATGGTTACTCCAAAGTGATGGTAGAACAGGCTTTAGCTAGAAGATAGCAAGAGCTCCACAAGGAAGAGAAGCCGCCACAACTAGTTCTTGTACTTCCCTACATCAGAGTATTGTCGGAAAGGATAAGAAGGATTGGTTCAAAGTATAACATCATAACCTGCTTCAGATCTCGGAACACTATTCGTAGCAGCCTCACAAAAACCAGGCCACCAAACGCGGGCTGCATTTCTAAGAATTGCATTCGCCGGATACCCTGCGAGTGCATAAAATCATACATTGGTGAAACTAAGAGGCCATTCAAATTTCGCATTGCCGAGCATAAGAAACACACACAGCGAGGAGAAACCAGCAAATCAGGAATAGCAGAGCATGTTTGGACTGATCAACATAACATCAAGTGGCCTCAAGCTGACATAATCCACAAGAAGGAACACTGGTTCAGGAGAAAATTCGAAGAAGCCGCATATATGTTGTCCAACAACGCATTTACCCACGCTAGCGTAGAGATACGCAACTTATGGAAACCTATAATCAAGCGGAACACAACCAACTCCCGCTTAACGGTCAGTTCCCGCTAAAACCAATGAAGCGGTGAGAGGGAAGATGGGATAGGTGAAAGCACTCGAATGACCTATAAATAGTCAGATCTCGGAGGTCTATTCATCAACCGAAGACGATTATGGATACTAACAATCGAAACGTCGTGAAGTAACTTGATTTGAAATCTTTTAATTTTCATTTCTTGTTGATGATTTTTAATCGTAATTTATTTCATCGTAATTTCAGCTTTTTGTTCAATAAAATAGTTGGATTTTTGCCTTTCTGCCTTCATTCATCATGCGAAGACGTTAATTTCTGGCATTTGTGAGGTTAGGTTAGTATCTCTTGTACTGAGTAACCTTTCAATGAAACCATTTATTATTATTATTATTGATGAAATCCATTCAAATTATATTTCAGCGTTCATATAAAAGTATTCTTTTCGTGTAATTCAATATTTACATGAAAGTATTTGTTTCGATAGGGCTCTTTCATCCAGTTTTTGTCTGAAAGTTACTTCTTTGCACGATATACACATCTTTGTAATTTTTTGAAATTAATTGCTTTTTTCCTTTGTTTGAAAGATCTCCACAATTTTTCTCTCACAAAAATGTATCCCTCCAAAAAATACACCCCTTTCAATACCTACTTATATCACAACTTTCGAAATAAGAAATTACTAAATGGAATATTTTATTCAGAAATAGTGTGGGAACAAGATTAAAACTATTCATTTGTAATAAAACCCGTATACATCGTCCACATCTTCATGAACTTTGGTATGCAGTTCAAACATATATTTTTTTAATGAATGATAATTCACTTTTCCATTCCCGGAATTGAATATCAGGCTCTACTTTGAAAGAGATTTTTACATATATATTATGTATGCTACATGATTGCACCTGTTTGCGTTATGACCTACTATATATCCTGAATGAAACGAGTTAACTTCAGGTACATGTAAATACTATAAATGCAACGAATAAGAAGTATAGCTTCTAGTTGAAACTTTGATTCGTTCAATTCCTCTGTGTTTGTGCTCCTGGAAAAATATGAATAGATATTTCGAGTGAATTCTGAATGTTATATGCACATAAAAATAGATAAACAGACAATTGAATATTATAACTCAATATTTCAGTCTGAACTTTCGAAGATTCATATAATATAATGAAAATGTATATAATCAAGTTCAAATATTTGGAGTTTTACACATATTCAGTGTTTCATGAACCAGTCCTGATTTGTTTGAAGGTGGTTGACAATGTTTCGTGGTGTATTTCATCAGTTCGGACTTCCATTGTCTAATATAATATAAATTGATTTGGAATACCTGAAAGAATCTGTAAAAAATTAAAAAGGTGAACCGACATCACAATGAAATGGACAAAACTTTAGAATCAACCTTATATTTCAGGTACCTCAACTGTTCAACAAGACAGGTTCATAACTGACTTGGTTTTGTTTTTTCCTATTTATGTTTGTATAGAAAAACGTATTCACCGTGATTTTTCTGAAATTGAAAAAAATCATTGGAATTTTGGAATTTTGTGCACCTTATGAACTACAGTATAGCATAACCTTCACACGTTCCGGTCATTTTTCATCATTCATTCGCAAGTCCATTAAATGTAGGACTGTGATTTATCCACAAACATAAGTCAAAGAAACGGTCAGACCCGAACCCGTCAACCGCAACAGATCCTCTGAGATATTCCCATTCATACCGAACCTAATGCGAAACGTTCAAATAATGTGACGGACTTAGATGAATTAAAAATGAATGCCTTCTTCAGTTCGTCACGTATTCTCTGTTATTCATTTGTTCCCATCAATCTTGATTCACGTGAAGGGAAAGTCTGTCTGTAGAGTTAATGTGTTTTCCTAAATTAAATTGAATCGTCGCATTTCGTGATCTTTTACGAAAAAATTTGTGGAATGGATTAATGAATTTTTCATTGAAAAGCTCTGTTCAATTTTCGGAAAGGTGATAAATTACATCACCACAGTGATATTATTATGTTGATGTGTTTTATGTTTAGGGATACTGTTACTGATGGTGGGTAATTCATGGCAACTCAGAAACGTTCTATTGTACTATCAAATTCATTCAATAGGTCAATTCAACCTAGCTATCACTGAATAAATGTATTTTCCTGACCATTCAAATTATTCAAATTATATAAAAAGAAAAAATATCCACTGTCAAAATTGAACATAGACAAAAAAAAGTTGAAACTCATTGTTGATCAAAATGACCGATTTTGGATAATTTTTGAAATTATGTTTTTAGAAAGTCAAAACAATTACTACTTCTTTATTACATCAGCAACTAATACAAATTAACGTCAATACAAATTAGTCCAGGAATTGAAACAGTGACATTCTTTCCCCGATAATTGTTCTGGAACAGAAAATAATAATTACCCAATCTTCATGTGTTAGAAATGACACGTTAAAAAGTAAGACCTCGTTAGTCCTTAACTTGCACAAGTTTCTTAACTTCTGAGAGTTGTCGTTCGTATGGGGCCGACAGCTGATTAACGGAAAAACAGATTTTAAACAGATTTTTCATGTCTTCTTTTCACATCCAATAAAATCACTGGTGAAACGGGTCTTCTTGAAATGACTTCGTTGTCTAATTGAACGACAACTATTCTAATTTGGTTACCTTTCGAAGGATACAAATTCAAAACTCTACCTTTGAACCAATGATTTCTTGGGCCATTAAGCTCAACTATGTGAACAACATCGTTCTTTCGAATCAATGGTGTTTCTTGTTGCCATTTGCTTCGTTTTGTCAAACATGCAAGGTATTCATTCATGTTTTCACCTCTTCGGAAACATATCTGCTAGTTTTTGGGCTGCTTCCCAATTAGTGAGTCGATAGTTTGTTTTAGTAATTCTAGTCTTTTCTCTGTCACTCTTCCGAGTACCAAAGTATTTATCTGTAGAGGTTGTCCAAATCCATTTTTTAGAATGGTAATCATTTTTTCAACATCCTTAGGCTCAATTAGTAGACTTTGAACGATTTTCAAGGCACTGCCTATCAGACACTTTTGCAATTTACAGTAATTTCCTTCCTGAGAAGCACCAAACACTCTGCAAGAATTGCAATACTGGTGAATGAAATTTGGCTATTCGGTAGGACTGCCACTGAATACTGGCAAATCCTTTGGCATTGACTGTCGCGCTGAAAATGTTTATAATTCCGGATTAGGTATTTGATGATCACTTTCTGTAACAGTTGATCTAAAATATTGATTCTCCAGCTTATTTTTTATTTTCACACTTGAAGAGGATCCGTTATCTAGTATCTTCTGCCATGGATGTTCTCCATTGACCCATTTGTGATGCACTATTTCGTACCTATGGTGTAGTGATGAGTATTACCGGAGTTTTATCCTAACACCAATCAGTTATTTTCAACACTTCGTATTGTGTTCGGTCACCAAGTGATCATCTTCAAGGACAGTTCAATCTTCCTGCACCAGGAGTGAAGAATTTCGAACTGAATATACATACAATGTTGTCCTTATTTATACCATAGATACCTCTGCTAGATACCACCTTAAATATCTCAAATTATTTCACAATGTTGCCGTATCCACTACTCTTGAATGAATTTCACAATGTGGCCTTATTTAATAGTCCTATGAATCTGATAATTGAAATATTATTCCAACAAGCTACATCTAGCGCCAAACGTGATGGCGACCCGCCCCTTTGGGCACAAACTCCTCCTCCAGTGCTGTTGGCGTTTGGCATTGTCTGAATAATTTGTGTTGTTCCTGAAAAAATGTTGTTCCTGACGAAAAACCTGTCACCAAGAGTCAGGCACGTGAAATAATTTTAAGAATGTTCAATTATTTTCAAAGGGTTAAATGTGACTGGGAAACGCTCTAATTCTGTTAGTCATGTCCTAGATATATTCAAGTGCCAGATTATACAAATCAAAAGACATTTCTTAGCTATCTGACAGATCTGTTTTTAATTTTTTTTATATAAATTCACAAATTAAATTATGTCAGTACATATTTTTAAATGCCACTGTTACTCAGTATTCTGTAACTGGGTTCATCCTGTAGAATAGTGTATGAAATATATAAATTAATAAATGAATGAATGAATGAATGAATGAATGAATGAATGAATGAATGAATGAATGAATGAATGAATGAATCAATGAATGAATGAATGAATCAATGAATGAATGAATGAATAAAATCAATATGTAAATAAATGAATAAATAAATAAATGAATAAATGAATGAAACAATAAATAAATAAACAAAAATAAATATATGGATGAACGAATGACTAATGAATAAATGAATAAACAAATAAATGAATAAATGAATAAATAAATAAATAAACAAATGAATGTGAAAAATAAAACATCTCTAGCTACAGCTAACATTGAATAAATTGAAAAAATAACTATTTCAACACAAATCTTTATTATGTATCAGGTATTTCATTAAGAACCATTGAGAGAGTGGTTAAAGAATGGGAGCAATCAATTCCTGTAAATAACGGAGAAGTAAAATTTTCCATACTCCCGAGTATGAGTATTCCAATATAAGACGAGTTATTTACGACTTTGAAAAGACGGAAGACTGTCGTATTACGGTAAAAAAAGTTTCAATACAAAATCAATGACGTTTTGGGAATTGTGGCTTCTGAAACATCTCTTCGTAGAATTTTAAAGAGAAGGGTTTCAAATGGAGAAAGACTGAAAATAACAGAAACATTTCAATAGAGAAAGTGTTTTTACACTCAATGAAGTGAAGTATATGGATGGTTTTGTTGCAAAACATGATGGGCGACTGCTGATTTTTCTGGTCTTCCATATTTTAGGTGTGCTAACTGTTCCTCATATCTTATTTCAATAGATCTTTCAGTCTGTCCATAATATTTTATATCGCAGTCCTTACATTTGATTTCGTAAATTTCAGACCCTTCCGAATTTTCGACTTTGTCCTTTGGATTTTATGTAGTTTATGATCTGTTTTGAATACCACCTTCATACCTAGTTTCTTGGAAATCTTTCCAAAGTTCTTCATATATTGGTGGTATTGGAATGAGATATATTTATCTTGGTTTTCGTCGTTTCTGAAAGTCGAGATTTCGTTCATTCCTAACCTAAACTTTTTCTTCCTTGAAATATCATCTGCAGTACCCCTCGAGGCCCAAATTATTATTACCAGGTCTACTCACTGTCTCAACTAACTCAATGCCAAGCATCTCTTTTTTATCTGAAGCAGGTCTTGTTTCCACTTCTTCTTTTCAAGGGCAAATTAAAGTTCTGCTTTGTTTTTGACATATTCTGACTTCTGCTACGTTTCTGTTCATCGTCTTCGGCAGTCTGGTTTTAATTCTTTCAGTCATGGAAATATGAGATTTCAGTAGCACCGGACGAGACTTGATTCGAGAAGCTAATTTCTGACTTTCAGACTTTTTCCTGAACCGTTGACTACGTCGTTAAAAAAGTTTTTCCGACATAACCAAAGATTAGTTTTGTTAGCAGCCAAGGATCATTTTTTAATCAATAATCTTTTCTAAAATGTATAGAACTTCTTTATATCAGGTCGAATGACCAATTCGACCGTTCAAGAATTCTCCTGAAGTTCTTGTGTTTTGTCCTTAAAAAATATAATAATACACAACGATATGAAAAGTAGTTTGGTGATCTGAAAAGTAAAACTTTCAGGATATCGCGACGCTAAAACTTCTGACGATTCATATGAAACGGAATTTGCCTGCATCAAAATTAAAAAAGTCAAAGACGATCATTCCATCGATAACTACCAACACATTCAAAGCGGTATAATCCAAAAAGTTCCAATACGCTTCTAGCAAGACACAGCTCCTGTCAAGTGCTTGACGCATTTCTATTCAAATGCAGCGCCATTTCCCGTTCGAGGGATATTGAGAAACGAAGAATTCGAAGAATGTAATTTATTGAAATATAATCTAATGAAACATTCTTGGGATGCTGCGCCAAAAGAAGCGAGGGCGAGAATTGATATTTTCAGAGAATTAATAATAGATTACGTGAAAAAAGTTGGGAGAGTTGGAAAGTTCCGGGTCCGCGCAGAGATTACTCTTGGCGAAAGTTTGGCACGACACAAACTTTAATTCCGGGATATCTTCTAGAAAATATAAAATACCGAATGCGGATCAGTCTCAGCCGGGAATATATTTCGGAAGATACCTCCATCTGAAACCTAATGATATTCTCTGAATACATTTGGAAATATAATGTTTCAATTCTGTTATGCAGTTTTAGATCAAGAGTTTGTAAGTGTAGTACTGATTATTGAATCATCAAGAAATAGTGAAACGGACTGTATCGGATTGCAGCTCCTCTACTCCGAAACATGAACACAACATATATTTTAACTCACTGGAAAGTATACATATTTTCAACATTCATGATGAAACTCTCCTAACTTCTTCAATATTAATTTTTTCAGATTATGCAACTGAAAATAAAATTTTTTCGTCGTTTATGTTTTCTTCATATCAGGCACCGTTCTCGATAAAAAAATAACTTTCAAAAATTACCCATGCACAACATAAAATGAAAATCAAAAGTGAAAAATGAACGATTGCGTCCTTAAAGTGAATGAGCAAAATGTTCACCTTACGATAGAATATACGACTGCAATCGATTTGTCATTGATTCACTGACACCTTCAAAAAGACCTGGAGTATTCCTTATAACATTCCAATTGTCAATTATTCGATTTCTCAAGTTATTCACATCTAGTACAGGAGTTTTATAAACAAGAGCCCCCAAATGACCCCATAAATAGAAATCCAGAAGATTCATATCAGGGCTGCGAGCTGGCCAATTTTGAGGTCCTGCACGTCCAATCCAGCGATTAGAGTAGGTCGAGATGCTGAAGAGCAAGAACACTGAAATGAACTAGATCCGGAGCCCCGTCGTGCATAAACCACATGTTGCCATTCACAAGTACCCGCACTTTTTCCAACAAAATGGGTAAATGATCTCGCACGTGTAGGATTCATCAACCTGCTGGTAGAAAAAATAAGACCAGTAGGTAGTCACCAATCATTCCTACCAAAACGTTCAGCAAAATTTGTTGCTGAAAATGACTTTCTCTAATAACATGGGGATGGATTTGCGTCGGCCCAAAAATGGTCATTGTGAAAGTTCATAAAAGCATATTGTTGTGATAGTTTCTGGTCTACCATCACCTGCATTTTCATCAAAACTCATTCAATCTTGCATGTAGCATTCTAAATAATAATAATAATGATAATAATATTCATTTGCCATTCAATTTGGAATACACAATGATCTTAGCTGACTACAAATAAATATAGTTCCCACAGAAGAATAAACCTGTGTGCGGGCTTTATAATTTCAATGTAAATATAATAATAATAATAATATTTATTTGCCATTCAGTTTGAAATAGTTAACAACAAATAAATATAGTTCCCACACAAGGATAAACCTGTGCGTGGGCTATATCATTTCAATATACAATAGATTATAATGAATGAAATATAAAAAATAAAGTTTCTTTCGGTATGAACAAAAAAAGTACTAGAAAAATTGTATATTTCATCAAAATCATATATAGTCAATATAAATAGAAACATTTAGCATGAACAGAAAAAGCACAAGAAAAATTATATACAGATATCACATCAAAATTACATATAGTTAATATAAATAAAACATTTAGGTTATACCTATAATGAAACAATCGCAATAGGTAAATTACATCGAACATCACTCACACATCATTCAAACAAATACCCTACTTTTTAAAAATGAAGAATAAAACCAACAAACCATGGAGAAGTTGACCTACAGATTACATAACTCTAATCACATACATCTTCTACAGACATTTATACATTATAGTAAACATGTATTTTTCAAATCAACATATTAGTGTATCTGTCCTCTAGGCAGACCTGAGATCCAAGCTCTAAGGTTATTTTTGAACATATTAATGCCAAAGATAGTTTTTATATTTGCCGGAATAAGATTATACAGCCGAGGAGCTGAGTAAGTATAACACTTTTGTGAAGTATTTTTCTCTGATTTTGGTACATAGGTTGAATTCATTTTGTGGCGAGTTGCATAATGGTGTTCCATTTTTCTGATTTCATGTTTATTTTTGTGTTGCCTTATAACAGTTCTGAAGAAGTAAAGTTGCCTTATGTCTAAAGTCAATATTTTCTTATATACCGCTTATGTGGGGTACGTTATTTTTTCATTTGTGATTATTTTCAGAGTTAATTTTTGAATCTGTTCTAAGATTTCTATATGAGAATTACTTGCTGTTTCAACACATGGAATTACTTTGTTAAGATATCTGTCCTGGTAAATTATCGGTGCTTCTTCCGCATGCTAATTTATAAATGAAGTGTATGTCAGACATTTCAGCGTTAGTAAAATTATTCATGATGGAATGACTGTTAATTGCCAAATCCGACTTTTACTGATAATATGACAACAATATCACTGTCAGCTGGTCTCCAAAGCATGGGTTCATGATGGCTTCAATTTTTTTTCTCGAAAACGAAGCTATATATGAAAAGAACACAGGGGACAAAAAAGTTGTATTTTCGGTTGATTGATCTTAAAAAAATAGAAAAACTACAACAACAAGTCAGTGTCGTACTTTTTTTCCCAATACCTACTGTTGACTGTGGTGCCAACTGAGACTCCACTGGACCTTACTTCGAACAATCTAGCAAATTTTAACCGAATCAGTGTGAGTATATACATGATATTTTATAAATACTGTTTTTTTTTTCTGAAGTTTAATGCCCTGAATCTCGGAAACGAAGCAACTCCGGAAATATGTCCATAGGAACTTTTTTCAAAACAACCTTACGATTCACTCTCTGAAGTTCGTACCGTAGTTACGAAGTACCCTATATTTTGAATTTTGTTACTCCTTGTGCTATATTTTGCTCTTTTGGAAATGAATGTTACGTTTTCAGTGAGCTGATGTTAACAGATAGTTTTTTCAGCTGATCCTATCTTGGCTATCCGAAAATGGTGGAGTTGATTGAGTTTAA
Organism: Leptinotarsa decemlineata; assembly: GCF_025532065.1. NCBI lineage: Eukaryota > Metazoa > Arthropoda > Insecta > Coleoptera > Chrysomelidae > Leptinotarsa > Leptinotarsa decemlineata. Next base: position 11,590,214 of record NW_027412684.1, read on the forward strand.
CAAATAGAATTCATTTGGAGTGGGTAACAATATTTCTTTAAATCACTACCACATTGATGTCCGTTTTTAAGATATTTAAAAAAATATAAGATTTACGGATTTTGTGGAATTTGCCGCCTCCATTTCAAATAATATGAAAATGAGATAAAGAATCATCAAAACAAAATTGTTTTCATGTGGTATGAACCAATTTTCGATACAGATATCGAAGTTGAAAATGATTTTTTATTGGAAAATATGAACCTACTTACTGCCTTTCAAATATCACTGGAATATCTCGAAAATTGGAATTTTGAAAATTTAATTTTTTTTTAAGTTTCAACACCTTGTATTCCCGTAACGGAACATCTTTTGATCACTGCTTTCCATTCAGATTCACACCCTTGAGTATTCGTATTTAATGAAGGAACACCCGGTATAGAAAGAGTAGGAATTACACCCTTTGGACTCATCATCCAGGCTGTAATCATGGAAATTTATGAATTCATTTGAAAAGAACCAAATTTAGGAAATTCCGGTATATATCGAAAAAACTTCAATATATCGATGAACATTATAAAATCAAAGAATTGGGAAAAAGGTGCAGGTTCGTTTCCGAAATTCCAAAGTTGACGTCACCTTTAAGGAAATTTCATGATTATTATATGATACTACAATGAAATTACACCCAAATATCTGCAACATCAATACATCCGACTCTCTATTTTTCATCAATTATGGAAAACGAAGAAGGTCCACATATTTTATATTATTTGTTTTTCAAAAATTCCGACTTTTATCTCGAAGTTTCAACTTTTATGTTGGAATTTCAACTTATATCTCGGAATTTCGAGTTTGAAGTCCAAATTTCCTAGATTAAAATTAAAATTTCGAAATTGGAGTTGATATTTCCAAGAAACAAACAATGAAAATACGTGGCTCTGTTACGCTTCTGTAGCTCTGTGTATTTGAATGGTTATTTCGGATGTTTTTTCCCTACCATTTGCATACTAGGTACTCTGTTCAAAAAATAATATGAATTTTAATTTTTTCAGAAAATATTCAGTTATCAATTTCTATTTTGTCCCCTTCAAAGGGGGGACCACTTCGAAGACGTTCTGATATGCATGTATGTTGGTATGTCCTTGAGCTTTCCCTTGGATTCAGTTTCTATTTCCTCAATCGTCGCAAAAAGTCATAAGGGGCCAAATCTCGTGACTGAAGCATGATTACGGTGTTGCCTTTGGCCAAACAAATGACGAACAAAAAATGACGACTGGACAGGTCCAATATCATGATGCAGAAGCCATGAATTGTTTTTCCACAATAGTTGAAAATTTCTTTGTATTGCTTCTCGCAAGCGGCATCACGTCATGGTAATCGAAAAAAACCGTAAGAAAAACCATGACTGTCGATCTACTTCGGCGTGCTTTTTTGGTATTGGCTATCCTGGGCTCTTCCATTGGGACGACTGGACGTTGGTTTCCATGTGATAACCATATACTCATCATTTGTCACCAATAGTTCAGCAGTTTTGGAACAAACTTTGCTGCAACACGCTTCATACACAAAATTTTCCAGAAAATTGCATGGCATGAGCCAACCGATACGCCGTCACCTTCAGCATTCACCTTCACCTTCGACGATTCTTCAAAACGATTTTTTCCACTTCCTCAACATTTTAATCGGTAGTTGATGTGCTGTGGCGTCCAGGAGGATAGTCGTCATTCTCATCTTCTCGACCTTCTGTGAAAAGCTTGCACCGCTTGTAAATATTTTTTTGATTCAGAGTACACTCACCGTATGCTACTGTCAACATTTTGAAATGTTATTGAACATATACCTAATTTTTTTCACAGTACGCTACATATTTTTATAAAGAGAGTCTATTCAAAGGAAGTTTTCCACTTCCTATGATAATTGTTTTCATGAACGAGAAATAATAATTGAATTCCTGTCAGAGAAAATGAAAAACTGAAAGATATTGACGAAAACAGTGTGCTACCTAATAACAAACCACGAACTGTTCGTGAACAACCTTCCCAAAGCGTTCGATAATAACTCAAGAAGTTAGCAGGTACTTTACGCGAAATTAAATGTCGGCTGTTCGTAGTGACTTTTTAGTTATTAACGTTGCCGCCGTGTATTTGCCGAGAGTGCGGCTCCTCATGAATACCTAATCTCGTGGCGGGTAGGAAACTTCTTGTAATTAACACTTCTTATGGAAATCCCGTTAAATTAGGCGGGGGCCTCAACTGGAAAATGTATTCCCGGAATAATACTAATCTTCATTCAGTATTTTATATTTTATTTCGAGAAACGGGAGATTTACTGGAATTGAAGTTTGGACGAACTTTTGCCTAGTCCGGGGCTCAAACTTTCAAAGACCATCAACGTTTTTCACTTAATCCATTATTATCCCTTGAAAAATATTAAATCAGTGCCTTGGGGGACGTTGCGGTCTTAGTTGAAGATGACATTCAGTGCTACGATCCGCACCAAAGGAAAATTACTTCATAAGACTTCTATAATACTACGAGAGTTGACGTAGAAGTTTCCTACTTTCAATATCACCTTTTCAGAAAAACTTAACTGCTTAGATAGACCAAACTAGTTCCAAAGAATCAATATTTTAATGATTCGAAGTTATTCATGAAACATTAGGAAAATCATATAAACAATTTTGTCATCAATGACTTATTTGGTAAAGCATTGAACATAATATACAGGGCTATACAAATTCGTTTCTGTACATGGGGATCTCGTAAACGATAAGAGATATAGTGTCAGTTAAATTGTGGCAAAGTTGCGTATTTTAGAGACCTATTCAATGATATGAAAGAATCGAATATAGCTCTTTTGGTTCTGGAGTTCTGGAATTTTTAAATACGGACCTGTATTTTTCGTTGTAGTTTTTGGATCGTAGACGTTCACTTCAAACTGAGAAATTGATTTTCATTTTATATTGGGATATTTCGGTATTATATATATATATATATATATATATATATATATATATATATATATAATGATAATGCCATCGTCTCAGATGGCATTATCAAGACGAGTTACTGCTTCGCTTCGAGAGGTGTAACTGATGTTAGGTTCTTCTTGTGGTGTTTTAATATGGTTTCGCTTGCGTAAGTTGTATGGATTTGTTACCTTTTTTTCCACCTGAGGGTTGTTGCCCTCAGGTGGAAAAACAGCCATCAACAACCCTCAGGTGGAAAAATAGGTAACAAATCCATACAACTCACGCAAGCGAAACCATATAAAACACCACAAGAAGAACCTAACATCAGTTACACCTCTCGAAGCGAAGCAGTAACTCGTCTTGATAATGCCATCTGAGATGATGGGGAAACGTCGACTATCGAATAGTACACAACGGATGAACACCCGGAAAAACAACACATCATATATATAGATATATATACATATAAACATACAGTATTTCTATATGTATACTTTCTGCTCCAAGGTATGTACAAAAAGTGATCGCGATACTGCGATCTTTCTGTGAAGGCATATACACAAGAAAATACAGAGGAAAGGGTTTTGTTTCTGTACGAAGAGTAATCAAGATTGAAGGAGTTCCCTTACCTAAGGCTTGGAGCAGCTTTTTTGCCCTGTCAGAAAACATGGAGACCCCGCGCTTCCTGAGCGAAGAATCCATGAAGTATGACTTTGGCAGCCTGGAAGTCATTGTGGCTGGTGGTTTTGTGGATGAGACGCATACCGAGTCAAACAAAGAAATAGGCCTGGCACACTTATTTTCAAACCATGAAGAAGCTGATACCAGAATGGTGCTCCATGCGGTAAAAATTGAAAGAGAGGCTGTTGTTGTTTCTGTTAGAGACACCAATGTGATTTTAATATTCAACTATCACTTTGAACAAATGAAATGCAAGGAATGTTGGGTGATGTGTGGTACTTCCCCAATTCACGAACTATATAAGAAGCTCACACCACAACAGATCAAAAACCTGAAGACTTTCCACATAATCACTGGTTGTGATACTACATTTAAGTAAGCGTCAGTAACAAAAACAGAAGGGTGGAATTCAAAATCCTCAGTCAGATTCGAAAGACTTCTGATCTGGCCGCCGAGAATCTCCGTTTGGTTGAGCAGTTTGTGGTGCAAGCTTCATACCAGGTTTGTTGCGTCCCTTTTCTAAGACACATGGTGAATGAAAACTGTTATCTGTTTCAATAGTATTACCATTTTTATTTTAAGTTGGACCGGACATTACAACGGCAGAGTTTTTGTCACTTACCACTTATGCCCTCCGTCAACACATTCGTCGGTGCCACTTCCAGGTAAAATTAAGAAGAAAAAAACAAGAAAATAGAAAAAATTGAGGAATTTCAATTTTATTCTGTTTTCTTGTTAGGTACTAGTGTGGATTAATGCCAATGGTCAGTATCCTGATTTACCAGACATGATTAAATGAAGCTGGAAAATTGTTAATGGACGGTATGTCCCAATCTTGATGACTTTGCCACCTATTTCCAAGTCTTGTCCCGAATTTGGAGCTTGTGGCTGCACCAATATTTGCAAGGCAAATAGCATGAATGGAGTGGGAGTAGATGAAGAAGACTACAAATAGTAAATTATTCTTTTTCAAAATGTAAGAAATGAAGGCTTGGACAATGTTTGAATGCTTTTTGAGCTCATAAACGTATCAAGCGCCCTCGAAAACGTATGCAAGCATATACAACACGATTTCACAAGTTTCATGAAATTTTGGCTCATTTCGTCAGAATTTAATTCGATAATGAAATTTTAATGCTCCAGATCAATTTTCAAGTGTCTTAGCGTGTTTCGAACCCTCGAAAACATGTACACCGACACCTTAGTTGTAGAGGTGCCCAAAAGTAGAAAATGTTACGATTTTAGGGGTATTTTGGATGCCATCTTGAATATCCCACTTCCGGTTCGAATTTCAACTTGATAAACGGTATTTTCAGATTCAGCGGGGTAAAAATAGGGGGTAAATGTTATTCATACAATCAATTGTTACATAAATTGCTTCTAGGAATTGACTTTTCGCAAAACAAGCCCTGACTACTATACCTGGCTTTGGTAAATTTCATAAAGCGTGTTTCTGTTGATTCAAGTACTCTGGATTGGGTGAATTGTCAATAATATTCTTTGACCCTTTTCTACCCGCCGTCATGCTGTTTGCTATTCTTGAACTCCTTAGGATGGCCGCGAAATCCTTGACCAGAAAGTTATCAATTTCAATTATATGGTGTTATTTCGGGAAAACAAATTTTTGACACTTTATGAAACATTTTTCAAATCATCATCTGAGAATCGCTTGTTTTCGAATGTTATAAATATTTTCCTTTTCGAAAATTTTTTTTTATGGGAGAATTGATGTTGCTGGGTGTTATTACGGGTTTCTTACCACACACAATCTGGAAACTGAATAAATATGATTCGACAGGAAATATCTTGAAGTGTGATGAAAGTTCGTGATATAAAACTTTGAAAAGTCCAATTAGTCAGTAACTCATCGTATTTATGAATGTTGTCTTAAAATAAACTGAATGATCAAAAAGATCAAATTCTTTATCCAGAGAAAAGTTGATGTTGTCTGGATTATGATTCCATACAGCGAATTCATCGTCAAATTTTTTCAAAATTTTTCATGGAAATGTTAGGTTCAAAATTGGTGATAAAGACGAACTCATTGCGTTGTTGAAGAGTCTGCAAAATACTGGTTTGAGTTCATTTGCGCACTTTTTAAGTACGATGATGGGCACTTCATCAGGACCAGACGCCTTTTTGATATTGAGCTGTTTCAAAATTCGGCTGACTAGACGTTGTCAAAAAGCAATTTCCGGCATTGTGGATTTTACTATGGAAATAGTGAGTAGTGCCTAGCCTAGAAAATCGACTGTGGAGTGGGACGCGAATCCTTCAGCTAGTAGATTTACTTTATCTATGGCTGTTGTTGCAATTGAACCACCCGCTTGTTTTGATTAGCGTTCGACCAGAAGGATCTAGACCCCTTGAGAGTAGCAAATAGTAGATCTACCTGAAGACAAAGCAAAATGTGACGTTAACTTTCAAAATGATTCATCATCTATGAATAATATCACAATTTTTCAATCATCCGTATTGCTTTGGTTTGTCGGACTGCTTGGATTATTTTTTTGCGCGATAATTTTGGTTTCAGTATAACTCCTAAGGGCAATAATTATAATGTTGATTGATGATGAGAATCAATAAGATTGCATGTGATCAATATTCAAACATTACAATCAATCTTGGGACAAATACAAATGTATCTTTATCTGAAATAATTCCGTCCATAGGTGAAAATCTTCTTCGTTGTTTTCCAGGTATCGAGTTCAGACAGACAGGCAATCATGGAGGGTGACTTTTATTATATGTATGTAGTGATGAGCACGGTTTTGATTTTCTGCATTGTATTTGATCGTTTTTCTGCAATACAAAAATGTTAGAAGCTAATATGAATCCCTGGAGATCTCAATCGTTGATACTTATGATATTCAAGAGAGAACCACTAAACCAATCTATTGGTTTGCTGACGACAGCACGCTTGTTTCGGCAGCTGGAGATTGCATACCTGAATGAGGATCTAGAGATGATTCAAATTGGGGTGAAAGTAACCAAGTTCAACTCGTTGTCACAAAAACCAGATGAAATGATGTCAGGAAAGACAATTCCGTTTTCTGCTTTGATCTGTTCTGTTCTGAACTAGAGAACTATACACCTCAGCAACTTTTGATGCTTTATGAAGCCCATATCGGATCTCCTTTGGGGAATTGTTCTCATGTATGGAGTTCTGACCCTAAATATATCTTGTAGCTGCTGGATTCTATCCAGAACAGAACCATCTACCTGATTGAAAATACAAACAACATTTGCAACCTTGATAGTTTGGAACATCGAAGAATGGTTGGATATTTGTCTATTCTTTAGATTCTTTCATGGAAGGTGTTCAAGTGACTTGGCACATTTGATTCCACCAAGAGCAGTACATATTAGACATACGCTCTGAAGTGTGGCTGCTCATCGTTTGGAGGTTCTAATGAGTACATTTGAGTTTCACTCTTCAAGAACTGTTCCATTTGAAGGACTACATTTATGTTGAATGAACTTTCTGAGATTTTTTTCTGATGAATTCAATCTCTAGCGATTCAAATCCCACTTGAATCGTTACTTTCGCACGAGCACCACTCTTAGAGCACCTTAAAAATATTCCTGATAGTCCTGTGCTTCATCTTCAGGAAAAAAACTTTGATAAAGTCGAAGTTCCACGAATCTATCGACGGTTTCACAGAAGTAAGCTACATCAATTATAGATAATGCGTGTAATGCTGGAACAAGAATCTAGTTTGTAATGTTTATGCACAGATGAAAAAACGTTCTGTAACAGAAGATATGTGTATCGTAGCACAAACATTGACCAATAATTTAACAACCATTATTTCTCACGGACAGATACTTTTATGTATCGTTTCAGTTCATTCAGAAGACATATTTGAATTCCAAAATGACAATGATACAGCACATTTTCGAGAGTGTGAGTGTAGTTGAAGCTTATTGCTTCAACCTGCTGCCGTAATTTCTTCGGTTCACTTCAAAGTCTTTGAAAATCATTATGTAAATAGTTCAATATTTATAAATACGTAACAATAACCTGCTGTATATACATTCTAATTTGCAAAGTTGCTCTATAATTTCGAATTTCTATATGAGCTTATTATTTATCTATTACTTCGTAGAAAATGAATGTTTGTATCGAGTGTATTTCCATTATCATAAAATATTCAATATAAATTATTGGTATCAAATCGTATCATACCCAGTATTCACGTGTAATATCGATATAAATATTTGAACTGTAACGAAAAAATACCGTTCACGTTAAAAAATCAAACATTGATCAATCGCGCAATAATTCCAGTTCCGCTGACCTGAATTGAACTATAAATTACGTTCGAAACTTCCACAGACGCCAATGAAAAATCTAGATAACATAAGCCCACGAAATGACTTGACATTAAAAATCGATTTAGGCCTATTACCCAACGTGAATCGGCCCGAATCCAACAAAATGCATTACCGAAAAGTTCAGTCGTCAAATTTAATGTTTCCAACGTTGAACTTACGTGCTAATGAGGGCCTAAAATGGATAGCTCGCTGGTAGCTCAGAATAGCTTCATCAAGCTGGTTTTTTCCTTGTAGTAGAATACCCCTGAAACAAGAGAAACTTTCATTGAAGTCATAATAATTGATATTTTTGAGTTCGAATACTCATAGTATAAAAAAACCTAATCCATTTTTCACTTGGTCAAAACTTGAATTTAAGTTGCTGGATTCTTTCAGACAGATGAAGGATCTTTCATAAAGTGCGCTTCATCTTTGAATTTGAATGAAACGAAGTGTGCAAGATATCGATTTTTTTCTCTTTGAACGACCTATTGATGCCATTATTTGTGAAATATAATATCCACCTCTAGGTGGAGCACATCCAAAATGACCAATTTTCCATTACTCTGACACATAAATCAGGCTAAAAATGGCTGATGGGATACGATATGTTGGCTTTGAGGACCGCTGTGGTTGGTGGATTATTAACATGAACTTACGACTCAAGAAAACACTAAGAAAAAATCTTCCATATCTGGAGGGGTCGTCTACAGTATAATCAATAGCTTCCCTAACTAACGGCTTTCCGTGGGTTTCTGCGCAATCAAAAACTCGCCAATTCCACGACTGAATGGACTGCTTGATGGAAGGCAGCTGCAAATCTCTGCGGGTGGCTTCATTCTGCACGAACTACGGAACATTCATAACTATCAGTATCAGCTTATTTTGTTATCTCTACAGGATGGAGATGTTAGATGGAGGCGCTTGTCCCCAGACGCCTAGAGCATACGATGACAGGCTTGAACATCGTGTTGTAGATGGTAATTTTGTTTTTAGGGCTCATTTTTCATTTTCTGTTGATCAGAGAATACAGCCTAGCTATCCGGCCCTCGATCCTTGATGAAACGTACATATTGTGCGGGTTCCAGGTGAGCCTACAGTCTATTAGAAGACCGAGGTATTTTACCGTGCTTGCCAGTCGATCTCCTTTCCAGAGATCCTCACTTTTCTGGCCAGAGAAGATATCGTTCTTCCTATGGTTATTGCCTGAGTCTTTTCCGGGTTCACACGAATCTTCCATCCGAGGTACCAGCGCTCGAGATCGTCCAATGCACGTTGCATGTAGACCCATGGAAGACGAGAGGAGAGCCGTGTCGTCGGCATATAGAGATATCTTCAGATGCTCTGACCTCGGAAGGTCACTGGTTTAAAGAGAGTACAACGTGGGAGAAAGCACGACCCCCTGTGGCGAAGATCTCTCTGTTGTCAGACAGAGAGCCCTCTACTCTAACCTGAAATGATCTGTCTTTCAGGAAAAACCCAATCCACCGGATCCGACCCCAAGGCAGGTCTAACGCTACTAGCTTATGCAGAAGGTCTTCGTGCCATACACGGTCGAAGACCTTCAAGATGTCTAAAAGAACGACATGAACTCAGTGGAGTGTTCTCTCCTGGAGCCGATTTGTCCGTCCGGCATAACATTTCGTTCCTCAACTTCTTCTTTGAGTCTTTGCAGAACGACTCTTTCAGGCAGCTTAGCCGCCGACTACTGATCGAGCGATAGTTCTGCTGGAACAGCAGGTTCTGACCCTGTTTTGGGATCATGACGACGATCGCATGTTTCCACCTCCTCGGGAAGTATCTGAGGACAAACGAACTGTTTATAATCTGTAGTAGGCTTTCAACGCAGTTGGGCCAACGTCGTTCCCAAACGAATATGGGACCGATGACGCCGCAGCCCAGAATCTACATCAAACAGTGACTTTTTCTAGATGCATTGGACGCTCGTGGATGCGTTTTGGTATCCTCCAAAATTCGATTTTTTGTTCGTTCATCTTCATTCAGAATTGGGCGTCTTCGCTGAAAATTAGGGTCAGTTGCAACCGGTCCAGAGCCCATCAGCGAACACACGTCGATGTCTATGGTCGTTAATCTTGAGTTCCTGAATCAGTTGAATTTTGTGGGGGTACAGGCACAAGTCACGGAGTAAAATTTGACGAACTGTTGTCTGCGAAAGTCCAAATTCTTGTAAGCGACGCGAAATCGACTGCCTGAGATTCTCCTACTTACTCCTCACACAGAGGTCATGTGTTTGGCGTTTCGTGGACGACCAACTGATCTTGGTTGATCGTTTCCGGAATCAATGGACAAAAATGTATCCACCACATTGCGAATAGTCCTCTTGGTAGGACGATTATAGTGACTATAGAATGGGTGAAGAGTGCGCTACGTTGCTTGACCAGAACACCCATTCTAATATAACAAATTCATTATCTGCACGTATTGTTGAATACCATAACAATCCAAGGTGATTTGACAAAACAGAATGAATAAAATTACAACTATTATGATAGACGTAGCTTCAACAAGATGACCTTTTTCAATTGTTTGAAATTATCTGTTGGAAAACTCTATGAAAGGTTTCGCCCACTTCCATTTGAAAAATCAATGATAGACATCATCGTTCATCAGATCAGAAAATATTTTCCTATTTTCTTCTCTGTGTCACACTGCAATGAAATCAAACACATTTTTTCAGGACGGTCGAGATCATCCATGCTGATATTGAGATGAATGTGTAGAAAAAATGGCGGCAAAAACCATGGCATATTTGATAATATCATTAACGTGACTGTAATCTACTGAATTGAACAGCACCTTTTTCACAACTTTATCAACTTCGACACCACGAATTCAATAATTTTACCACAAACCAATCAAAGGTTATCTTTCGGATGACCGAAAGAAGATGGAATAATATAATAATAATAATGAATCGGCTTTATTGATGATACAAAAAAAACAATACAAAGATACATTTGAAAATGAAAATAAGTTACAGGAGATTCTGGTACTCATTGGCGAAGTTTAGCTCAAAGCTACTCTAACTCAATCATCAAGCACCACTCTATAATGCACGCGAACATGCAGAAATGAAAAAACAACTGACAGTGATGGTACCAGGAAATAAGAAACATAAATAAAAATAATAATTGATAATAATTAAATTCAATTTGTCTGTTGTTCATCAATTTATCCAATAAGCAAAAGTTGACATTACTGACTATCATAGATAAGATTTTAATATTTGTATTTGACTTTCCTGATATTTAATATCTTCAATTACTCGACCAATGAATTATGGAGTTTTACAGCACCAAAAAGAAAAGATCTCTGAAACTGTGCAGGGCGATGTTAAAGAACAGTTAATTTTTTTATGTCTAATATTTCTTGAGTAAATATATTCACGAAGAATTAGTTTTTGTGTTAAACGAGGAGAATAGGGAAGAGTAATCAATTTATGAACAAAACGACTCAAATGATGAATCATACTGTTTTATATTGAGCCAGCTGGAGATTTCAAATGATTCAGACATTGAATCATACTCACGAAGTCCATAAATTAGGCGGCAAACAAAAATTTTGCACTTTTTGTGTGGCCCATATATAAAGTCACAGTAGTTGAAATGGCTTAGCACCAAACTATCACAGAGCAAAGTATAACAGTTTCACTGACATTCAAGCTTTTTTCATTGAATTTTCAACATGACTAGTGAATCTAAGATCAGTGTCAAACATCACTCCTAAGTTTTTAGCTGTAATGACAGGAGTTGAGATAGTATGACCTAGTTCTAAATGGAAATTGTTTTCTGCAAATTTACGATTCCTCTGCGATCCAAAATGCATCATCATTGTTTCATCAGAATAAACATTCAAATCATGTTCACTTGATAGAATCAAGATCAGTGTTGAAGAAATTTTGTGCCTCAGAATACTCATCGATTTTAAAATGCATGTATTATTGTATGTCATCAGCATACGCCTGTATTTTACATTTCTTGATGGACGAGATAATTTCAGTAGTATAAATGATGAATAATAAAGGTCCCAGAATGTTTTTTATCTGCTCACAAAACGATGAAAAGATGGCAAAGCTATTGACAAAGATCTGCGTAGACCCAAATCATAGAAAGAGAGAGAGAGTGGCCACTGAAAAAGTTATTCGTTATCTTTTTTATTACAGCACGTATTGTATCACCAATATTTTTAATATCCTTACTACATATATCAGAACGTTTATATAACTACGTACGTATCAGCACGGCTAATCCTTTGCAGATAGTTTCAAATATTGACTCATTGCGAAATATTTGAAAGTTATATGCAACTGTAGTAACTGACGTATTCAAAAACACAATATAGTATTTTTAAAGAGTTATTTATGGCTTTTCATCAAGTATCGGCCAATTTCATCATATACATATAGTCACTGGAGTAAAATCGAGAAAACATGGTAGAAATTATCACGAAACAGCTCATCAATTATAAAACCATCAATGTGTGCCCGAATATGTCTACATTATTCCTATTTCATTTCTGCCTGTCATTTGAATCCAAATTCATTTCAAACAAAATACAGGCTTCTATTAATACATTGTGAGGGTCTATTCAGGCTAATATCATTCAAACAACCCCAGCCACCTTATAATTTTGATCGGTAGTCAATACAAGCGTATCAATCATTCTGATAAATCTACATGTTTCGAACCTCGTCGAAAAGAACAGCTCTTCTGGAAAGGAAATTACTCCTATATTGAAAATAATCCAGGAAAATTTGGGATTTTTACATCTGAATATCACATATTTTATAGCTGAGTATGAAAATGTGAGGAGACCTTAGGATAACATGCAATTTGTCGATCAGCCGAAATAGATCAAATGACTGAAAGAACAGTTATCCCAGGATAATTCAATCTATTTTTTCACTGGTGAGCATTGAAATCTTTATGGATTATTATCACTACTTTGAATAAGGATAAAAATGATCTGAATTGGTTGAAATTGTCACGTGACATCAGTATATCTTTCATTATCAAAAAAAAGAAGAACAAAAATTTATTTTCAAACGGCTTGAAAAATAATTTGAAATCTTATTATTGATGGCTGTGTATTGTTTGAAAATGGGTTTTAACAATAATCACTTGAAAAGTGGAGAAGAATTGCAGTCGATGGACAAAGAATAGAACAAACTCATCTCTCATCATCCTGCTTATCTGCAGGAAATGAAGAAGCTGTACAAGGCTTCAACAATGCATTCATGAAGGCAATTAACAGAAATGGCGTAACCATGAAGAAGGCATACGTATGCAAGGATGATGATTTCTGGAAACTTTTCACAGATACACCAGACACTATGTATTCATTTGAAAATGTGGTAGTCATTCGTGGTGTCGTTGGCTATAATAGAAGATGTGAATTGTGCGATTCACGCTTACATGTCATCAAGAAGAAAAGAACCGTATTGTATATGACTAATCGACCATTCAAGACAGTGAATGATTGATGTTATGAACTGTTGCCAACAGTGATGCATTGAGGTATGTGCAAGTGATTGACGTTAATACTTTTAGAATATATTGTTTGTAATTACACGTCATCTCTATTTTGAGTATATGAAGAATACACGGGACATGCATTATGATTATGATCAGTGGCACGAGAATACATCAAATCCAAAGGCAAGCAGGATGGAAATCGGTAGTCGTGGCTACAGGTTTGAGAAAGTACCATATAGAAAAGAATTATTGGAAGTGACAATAATAGAAATGCAACCTCAATAATATCCAGGAATATCAGCACTGATAATTTGAACAGCATTTTTGCCAATTTGAAAACCAAAACATAATATTTTGAATAATTCAAACTATACTTTTTTCATTCATTTCAAAAATCAAGATTGTTGAACATTTGTAGATTATATTTCATTTTATATTACAACGTACATTTGTGAGATTATTAATTGAAAATTCGACACTTAGACGTTTCTGGAAACTTCAAAAAAAGCTGAGCGTTCTCAAAAGTCAAGTTTGAACATGCTGAAGCGGATTTTGAAGACGTGAAATAGAGTGTCGATATAGAAGAGACTTTTTCTATAGCAAATCTAGAATTTCTTGGAAAATTTCAGAATTTGTCAGTCAACAAATGAACAGAAAAACACACAACATGTTTTGCTAGCACAGTAGAGATAAAATCGTGAGGTGTAGTTTTAGGAAAAAAAAAAGAAAATTATTCAGAATTGACGAAGATATGGGAATTGTTTTCTAGGCGCCACGATAATGAAGTTATTTTTCAATTTGCGCCCTAGCTCAGAGCTACTATTCCTATATAGCCAATCTAGGATTCGAATCGCAATTTTTATGGGCGAATTCAAGTATTGCACTAGGTTTCGTGAACATTCAAGCCCTCAGTATTCATAAATGAATAGATTGCGAAATTTTGGAAAAATAACTCTGATTGAGCTAGATACTCTTATTATTGAGGGTTTTGTTGCTAGCTATGAAAATATGTCGCTATAAAATCGATATCCCATAAATTCGTAAAGGTATGTGTAAGAAAGACACTCCGAAAATTAGATGCACAAATTCAAGCCTCTCCTGAAGTTCGTCCAGGACGTCAATAATAACAGCAAATTTTGCACATTTTTGCGATCATTTACAATATATCGAAAAAAAATGTTCGTACAAGTCTGTACGAATCTGTAGGGCTGTAGATGATACACTCGAATAATTTCAGAATGAATGGGAAATATCTGCGAGGCAAACCTCTATGAGGTATTTTAAATAAATTGTGATGAATATTTCCTTCCATTCATATATTCATAATACAAATAGATCAATCACCACAATTCCGATCATCTGCAAACTCCATGATACGGGATAGTAGCCACTGCCGGCCGTATCTGAAAAGAAACGGAAAAGAATCGATTTCGAAGGAAGGACAGAAACTATCTTGCTTTCCAGAGTTTGGCGAGATCGTTTGATGTCTGGTATGTACTAACCTTTTGTTTATATAGTATCGCTATTCATGGTGGACTAGACAAGATCAGTTTGAGTATATCTTTTGCTCCTTTCAGAATTTTGTTATTCTGTGAAAGAAATCCGTTAAATTATTTTCTTTGTAATAATCAACCATTCTCGCTGCATGTGATGAGAGGTTAGAAATTTCGATTTTTCTTATGCTGGCTTTCATTCATTCAGTCATTGATGAATTTTACTGCCATGTAATGATTGCCAATTCACTAAATCGAATCAAATATTTTTGGATATACTTGTTTTAGGAGAAAATTCTGCACCCTACCTGGTTTTATGTTACACGATAAAATTCTCTTTCATTATTGTAATATCAAGTCATCGTCTGGAATCAGTGATATAAGATACTTTTTTCTAGGTAACAGGAATTTGTTGTGAATTTTTTTTTTCAACATTCCAACTCTTCATAAAATTGAATATCTGGTGAAATTTCTGTTTATTAAAATCCAAAATATATTATTCAGGTTTGAAGGATATTTTTTGTTTCTCCTCATTATTATAACCTTTTCTGATTCCTTCCTTTGTTTAGCACGCTATCGATAAAACCGTCTACAGTCTGTAGCCCTTCGTAAGGACCATAGACGGAAAATCAGCCACTCTAGGTAGTCACAAACAACAAACTATAAAATTGAATCAGATACCAGATTTTGTTAATTTTCTGAATGTTCAAATTATATTATTTCTATTGTTTTATTTGTAGATATAAATATATTTTTGGCCCTCAGCCTTATTGTTCAGATATTAGGAAATGAAGTTGTCAATTGTTCTCCTATATTTATTTTGACGAACCACCCAAGCCAGATACAATTTAAGGTCTTTTGCAACCTGATGCCCAACTATCAGAATTAGTCGAGTAATTTCATGGTTTATTTAATTAATAGTTCATTAATATGAAATAACTATTGATCGATCATTCGTTGAAATTACATACACCTCCACCGAATCAATCTGAACAGCTTTTCAGCAACAAGTCTTAACTTGTTGCTGAAACCAATAATTTTGAATTTAAATTATCAAATCTGCATTTCCAAAATTGAAGAGTGTTACAAAGTTTCTGTCAGATATAATTGAATGTCCAGCGTGGTGTTATCCGGGAAATTAGTTGTTTTTCGGCAGACATTTACCGGAACCTACTGAGCAGGTTATAGTTGGGAGAGATGAATATTCCGAAATATTTTATTTTCTCATGAATATTTTGTGTGAGTAAAAAGCACTTTTCAACATACTCAGCCCCAAAGTCGCAATTTGGGAAAATGAAGTATATTTGAAATTTCTACCAGTTTCAATTGCTGATTGATATTTCGTGATGCACTGTTTGAAACTTTTGATTTAGTAATGAATATTACTGGAGTTTTTTTCCCAACACCAAACCGTTATTTTAACACCTCGACACGTGTTTTGATCACCAAGTGATCATCTTCAAGAGAAAGATCAATCTGAGGAAGACCAGTTAGATCTTCCTCAGATCAGTTGAAGATCTCTTGAAGATGATCACTTGGTGATCGAAACACGTGTCGAGGTGTTGAAATAACGTTGGGTGTTGGGAAAAAACTCCAGTAAAATTGAATAATACCTTGTCAAGTTTTGGTCAGACTGAGATTCGAAACCTCACAAGATGTCTGTCTCAAAAAGTTCTACAAACATCAAAATTTTGGTAAGGTCAAGTAAAGAAGTCGTGATATCATTGAAAATCGCTATTTTCGCTATACCAGAAAATGTTTTACTAGTATTTATAATCATCAATATGGAATCAATGAAGTCGCCCCGGAGCGCCAATTAATTTTTATTGTTGTATTTATTTTATTTTTATCGTTGTTTTAAAGAAATAAATCATCAATATTGGTAAAGATTTTATCTATCGGACTCCGTAGGTGATTGATGTGATTGATGACTTGTTTATTTTTTGGTAATTCATGATCACTTTATTAAAATGAATAAAAACATTTTTGTCTCATTACCACTAGTTAATTTTATTTATACCACCGGTGTCGGGTTTAACCCCATACTTGAAAATGGGGTTTTATTGATTATTGTAAAAATCTGACACTTTTTGGATAACTCCCCCCACAGGTTGATATTCAATTTTTTTGAACATGAGCAATTAAGAGGATCTTATATTCAAGAATCATACCATCAACAAAATTACTCATATTCTGTGTTAATTTTCCTGGAGTAGAAGCGACGATAGTCGTTTTGGGTTCACTCATAGAGGTAATGGACCATGTTAATATAAGCAAAGTTAGTTATACTCCGCGTTAGTCGAGGTGATGTAATCAACGGGGTGAATTAAAATAATACTGATTTGAGATTCATGAGCAAAGCGTGTAGTGCCATCATTAAGGGGTGGTATTTCACACGTCTTGTGACAAAGACATGCCATATCAGATATATATCACGCTGCTTCGAATCTTTTAGAGTTAAGTGAGAATAAAACCAAGTGAAATTTCTTTTTTGTTTAAGGCTCGTTGAACGAAAAATCAAAATACTTCAACAAAATATTTAAAATTGTAATGATAAAACCTCTTTTCGAAAGTAGAGGCAAAACAATAGAAGTAATTCAGCGTGTTAGTGTGTCATCTATATCAAACATAGTCGAAGTAATGGAGAAAATTCTGAAAGTCAGATTAATGAATTTCACTAGAGAATTCAAATGAATATCGTCAGAAGGGAAAGATCAATGAAATATACAATACAAAATCTAACAACTTTCATGTACGAAGCTCTTGACAAAAAATTCCAGCGATGTGCATCTTCGTTGATCTTTCCAAAACCTCTGATACCGCTAATCATACAGAGCTTCTAAGAAAATCAGAGAACTGTGAAATACGCGGGAAAGTTTACGACGTTTCCGAAAGCTATTTATGTGACTGAAAACAGAGAGTCAGTATCGATTGAATTATGAGTTATCCAAAAATTGTTACTGATGGTGTTCCGCAAGGAACGGTTCTAGGACCAATCTTGTTCACAATATATTCGAATGAGCTGCTACAGATACCAACAAAAAGTGAAATTTTACGGCTTTTTCGTTTACCGACTGTTCATGGAACCAACTATAAAACGTCTACAGAAAAAATATTTTTTTAAGATTGAAAAATGTCACGATAAACTCACGATCAATTTTGAAAAAACTGAATATTTACCCTCCAGAACATATTGCAATATATTCCAATATGGGAAATTTGAATATAAGAAAAAATAATAACATATCTGAAGAAGAGTCAATAAAATATTTAGGTATCTATTTAGATAGGCATTTTGGATGGCACCTCCAGGTGGAAGAAATGATCAGAAAGTTGAGAGGTACACTTTCTACATTCAATAACCTGAAAAACTCTCTTGACAATCAGCATTTGAAAACGTTCTACTTTGCACTTGGACAATCCCAACTCATCCAACTAAGGCCTTATTTGAAGAAGCGAGTGTATGTGATATTCGACAACTTTTTTGTATGAGCATACTAAGTAATGCAAAAATACACAACAAAATAGAACATTCACTTTTACAAAACTAAAAAATAGGAAAACTCTTTGCATACACCACGATGTCGCAAAACTACAGGACAAAAAAAGCAACTTATCTCGGACCACGTCATACTTAATATTACCAGGAAAATCGAAAAATATCAACAGCTCTCACATGTTCAAAAGAGAATAAAATAAATTCATTCTGAATACCTAAAGAGCTTTTTTTTCTGACTTTATTAATCAAATTACTCCAAACAGCAATTTAATCTAGGCAATTGTTTAGTTAATATCACTGAAGTTTTTCCCAACACCAAATCGTTATTTCAACACCTAGACACGTGTTTCGATTACCAAGTGCTCATCTTCAAGAGAAAGTTCAATTTTCCTGGACCATAAGTAGAAGAGAATGTGCTGGCCATGATATAAAAATCCAGGTACTTCTACTTGAAAAATTGCAAATACTTTGAATGTGAGTAACGGTACGATTTGGAACATTCTCAGAGACTATCTGTTGTACTCATACTACATACAACAAGTTCAGGCACGTTTTTCTGCATATATTCTTCCACCTTTTGCATTTTGTCGATGGCTTTTGTGCGCATTGGTTCAAATCCCTCAACCACTGATGCTCATTCTTTTTACCGATGAAGCCACTTTCGCAAGAAATGCCATAAGAAATTTCCACAATATCCATGTTTGGGCTGACGAGAATCCACATGAGGTGCTTGAAGATCGTTTTCAAGATCAGTAATCGTTAAAGGTTTGGGTGAGATTTGTAAGTGACTTCCTAATTGGACCGGTATTTCTACCAGAAAGATTTATCCGCGAAGTATACTGCAAATTTTTGGAACAAACGCTACCTCGGTTTCTGGAGGGTGTACCAATGCTTACAAGAAATGCAATGTGGTTTATGCCGATGGTGCACCAGCGCATTTCAGAATATTGTCACGCGAGTTTTCAACAGTAACATACGGAGATCGCTGGATTGGTCGAGGTGGACCTCACTTAGGGCCTATTTGATCACCGGACCTAAACTGTCTGGATTATATCCTATGGGGCTACCTAAAATCATCAGTTTGTACTACTCCAGTGGAAGATGTGGAAGATATGAGAAATCGGATAGTTGCTGGGTGTAAAGCAATCAGAAACGATCCTGGTGCTTTTAAAAGAGTTCGGGAGTCGATGAGGAGATGACTATATTCTTGCATCCGAGCGAAGGTAGTCATTTTCAACAGTTCTTGTATACTAAGAAACATTACATATGATTTCTGGTAATAAATTATTCTTGTTGAAATTCTTTTTCGCTCCGCATCTTCGAAGCAAAGAGCTTTATCAAAAATCATCAAAGGATATAATCCTCGGAAAAGTCCAAGGAGTAGTCCCTTGAATTCGCCCCATGTATTTTTCATGCATATTAAAATAAAAAAAGATGACCGAGAACTATTCGTCTCCCAAATGACTCTTCATTGATTTTTTCAAATCCACTTCAAGAAAAACTCAAACATTTCATTTCAACCAGCAAAAGAAAAATGTTTAAACAAATATAAAAAAAAGTTTCTTCAACTTAACTGAATTTATATAAATTCGTGAATTCTCATCAGTCATAAAGAACAAATGAAAGAAAAATGTATCGATGCAAACATAATTTCGTTACAAATAACCAATTGATGTAATAATAGTTAATGAACCAGTATAAAATAATGGGGATGTATGTCAATCACAGTGATACCACCACAATTCTACTTCACATTATTATCGAAAAGAAATCCTACTTCCAACAAGAACCCAATCCTTTTCTTAAAACATAGGAGTGATCATTTTCATTTCAGATGAATATTTGCAAATGGTTGCCCTCATTCGTGAAAGCTTACATAAAAATACCACTCATAATTTTGTTTTTGTATGAATAAAGCAAGAACACACTCATCAATAATGTATCAAGGGAGCATATTTGGAACGATTCATTCGCTGAATGTGAATTTCAAATATGGGAACGGATAAATATGTATGACAGGTATTAATTATTTTTGGAAAATTATTCAGTTCTATTCCAGGAATAACAATTGATAGAATTTTTTGTTCTTATGTATGGGCAAAGAAAGACATGGTGGTGCCAACTGAAAAACGATCCGCTGTATTGTTTTCGAAAAGAATAAATTCTTGAATGACTGAGTTTTTTTTTGTTGAATGAACGATAGCTTTCTGTATTTCTACTTCTTGTACCATTTATAACATAGGGGTTCAAAAACATAATATGATATTTAATGCAAGGTATCTAAAACCGGATAAAATATGACTTTCAGGATATTCACAAAACAGATGTTAGTGTTTCCGGATCAGCTCTTTTTCGTGGAATAAACAGAAAAATTCACAGATAAAAGGAACTCGGGAACTTTCATAAAAAAATTGCTTTCTCCAGTTATGGTCTATCTTTATATGAGCCTATCATCTTCCTGGATTCAACTATCCATCGTTTCTATATCTTGATGAAAGCGCTTTCCGCGCTCTCTGCTCAACTCTTTCAAATTATATCGAAAATAATCCATCAGGTTGTGAATGTGGTATATAGGGCTCACATTACAACCTAAATTTTTGAATATCACAAAGGACAACTTTTCAACCTGAGTCATAGATGGCGGTACCAACCGTGTGAGCTGACTTATAAGACTTATTTAAATAAAAACTTCCAGATATCTTAATACTTACTATAGGAAATTTTTGACAAATAAACTGAGAACATTTTTCAGTTCTATAAAGATATTTCCTCGATATTACTGGAGTTTTTTCCCAACACCAAACTCTTATTTTATTACTTTGATACGTATTTCGATTACCAAGTGATCAAGTTTGATCTTCTACTTGAAGATGATCACTTGGTGTTGGGAAAAAACTCCAGTATATTCATTACTACACCAAAGGTTCTAAACAGTGCATCACAAGTATATTTCATCAACCCGAAACATATTTATTTTCCCCGGAACTGAGAGCTGCTTTTTTTTTCGCCAATCACTATTATTTCACGTAGTCCAGTGTTGAGAGTCAGCTTAACTATCATTAGGACAAATAAAACAAAGGCAGTTTTTATAGACACATTGATGACAAAAAAATACTCAAAAAATTCCCCAGCTCTGAATCATCATATTATATGATTCAATTCTGTTCAAAATATTAAATTTTTCATTCGACAAGAGAATTTGGCGAACGGAATGAAAGACTGTTCATTGGCATTGTGTAAAATTATACCCAATGAGCCCAGTAACTTTTCTGAGTAGTTTTCAGTACAATGACCAGTTTCCTGATAATGCGAACTTGGTTAGCGAAAAGCATATCGAGAAATAATTTTTATTGTTTCCAACTCAGGCCTTTGTCTTGAGGACAGTTTATCCAGTAATACAGCTCTGGTTCCGAATAATTATCTAGATAGAACTGATTTCGTTTGGTCATTTTGGTAGTGAAAAATGACACCTCAGGGAGCTTCGTTAATTTCTGATATTCAACCCCATAGATAGTACAGAAAACGGCTCAGGCGATGCTCCCTGGCTTACAGAGACAAGCTTGTCTGGCTATCAGTGGTTCCATCAGTACCACACCTTCAGCGGCCATGGAAATTCTCCTAGATCTCCTGTTTACATTTTTCTGTTGGGAGGCTGGATGGATTACATATAGACTTGTGCATATTGCCAAATGCACAAATCAATTCAATGCAGAGTATAACAGACTGCTGGTTGACACTGGAAGCCACAGCATTCTGGAAATGACCTCTGTCTTTATGCCTCCAACTGTCAACTACAAATTGCCTTATCTCGCTAGGATTTGGCGGAAATGTAATTTCATGGCTGGAGTCATATTTGACTCTCAGAAAGATGTGCGTGAAATATGATGACTGCCAATCACAATCATATATAATGAATATTGAGTCCCTCAGGGATCCATTTTGGGTCCTCTGATATTCCAACTTTTCATCAATGATATGCCAAAACATGTGAAGACAAACCAAATAATTTTATTTGCAGGCGACACAACACTTGCTGCACATGCTGAAAGCCCGGAGGAACTCCAAGTTGAACTCAATGAGCCCTGATAATGTTGATATATTTTGGAGCGGTCTGAGTACTGAAATCTACAGTTCATTCCTAAAATTAGAGGATGGTTTTAAGCATTCTCCTTTTCTCTGTGTACCTAAGACAGCTGTTGACGGGGGTAATAATTATCGAGTTTGATTAAAGTTAATCGAAAAGTAGATTCTGAATAAATTAAGATTCAGGCAGTCAATTTCAAATGCTAATTTGTTCTCTCATTTTCAATTTACGTAATGGTCTATCTCTGTCAGTTCAATACTCGAATCTTTTGATTCGATATTGTTCCGAAGTAAGAGTTCTCCAGTAGTAATATCGTGATCAAAACGGCCTAAAGCGGCGTATTGATATCTTTACTGTGAACGTTTTTTTGTATCAAGTATTGGTTCTTCAAACTTGATGTATATATATATATATATATATATATATATATATATATATATATATATATACCCATCAAATTAGGAATAGCAGACCATGTTTGGACCCATCAACACAACATTGAGTGGTCCCAAGCTGAGATCTTGCTCAGAGAGGAACATTGGTTTAGGAGAAAATTCAAGGAAACCGCATACATGTTGTCCAACAACGTATGCAGCCAAGCCAGCGTAGAAACCCATCATCAAGCGAAAAATGACCAACTCCCGCCAAAACGGTCATCTCCCACGGAACCAGTGAAGCGGAAAATGGAAATCAGGGATGAGTGAAAGTACTCGAACGACCTATAAATAGTCATCTCTCGGAGGAATCAGTCCAGTCATCAACCGAAGATGATTGTAGATACTAACAATCGAAACGTTGTGAACTAACGTCTCTTGGAATATCTCCACTTTCTATTTTTATTTATTTTTTTCATTTCTTCATTTTTATTCATTGAATTGTTCTATTTTCACTTGTATTTTATTTCACTATTATTTCATTTCAGGTTTATTTTGGTTAATATAATTGTTATTTTCAGCTATTCATTTTCAATTCTTCATTTTTAGTTGTTTCAGAGATTTTGAATCATTTTATATAGTAGACTATGGAAGTCCGAACTAGTGAAATTGAAATTATTTGATAGATTTCCTTTAGGAATGTAAGAAATAGGTAGAAATATTACCAAATTCACTAGAGATGAAATATGAATTTCCAAAAACGTGAAAACAGTTAATGCTGTTATTTAAATAGCAAATCATATTCCTTTAAGTATGTTTGTATGATCATGAAGTACATTTTTTCAATGAAACATTTTATAGTTTTCATTGATCCTCTAATAATATTCACACGACACTTTGAATTCCTATAACGTTTCCAAAATTATTATTTTATTATTATTCATTTTATTCTGTATAGATTTCTGTCCAATTCAAAGGGATTTGAGGTAGGTCTTTTGAATTGATTATGTATTTCTGATCAAATAATGTTTAGGCACCTTTTAACTTGCTAAGAATCGTATGTTAAATAATAAGACCTCAGACAAGTTTGAAATTTTGAGGGTTGTCATCCGTATGCGAACAACAATTGGCTTGGTTAACGGAATAGACCCACTTAAACAGTGTTTTAAAAAAAAATATTTTTTTTTTGATTATGTGGCTGCTGTTTTCATATTTTTACCTTTCTATATATTTGAAATAGTGGCTAAGGATGACGTGCTGATTCTTTCGTTTCAGAATCCAAGTGATGTTACGGCAATAAACAAAAGCACAATGCAGAACTTGATCGACGATAGTGATTTTTTTAATGTGATTTACCAGAATGGCATCTAGTTTTAAAAACTTCATTTTTGTAAAATTACTAATAAATCAATTCATTTTCTAGTGTGAGTTGTAATGTTGTTTATAGGCTTCGATTTCATTTTATTTGTTAATTTGCAGTTTGTTAAGAATATGTCCCTTTCTTATATATGTTTTCTTATTGAATATTTATTCATATTATCTGTATAACTGTATGATCTCTCAAAAGTGAGCAGTTGGAATATGATATTTAAGCAAAGATTAGCAAAAAAAATCCAGTTCTCTATTACGTTTTGTTTTTTATCACATGATTTTTCAGGATAATATTTATGATTTACAATTGCTTCAAATAAACCAATCATAATATGTAATGTATTATTGAGTTTCTTTCCTTATCACTTATAACTGTTCATATCACAGAAGAGATACTTTGGATTCAAGTAACTAAATACATCCAAATGAGAGGGACAGTTTATAAACAGAAGCATAAGTTCATCTTTGATGAAGTAAATCAGTTTATTTGATTTATACAAATTGAAGCGTTTGAGTGAAAAATGCTTCTCTTCAAAGGAAAACAATGAATTTCTCTTACGAAGATATTTAAATGGTGTTCTAAGTTAATATATCATTCTTTAAAAACACAAAATAGTTTTGCTTCAAGATTAATTTTGCTCAGACTAAAGAATGCATACTTACTTCTCTTGAGCTAATGTGATTATTTCTATTGAAATGCATGGACAATCTTGGTGGAATAATTTTTCATCCCTACAAGAAGCATTTATTTTATCCATTTGAAATAATGATACAAATTCAACTTGAGAGAATATGTTTCTCAGTTTAAAAAAATATTTCATGAATACGGGAGAGCAAGATTTCTTCGAATCGAAATAATGTTTTTCACTTTGAGATTTTTATTTTTACTGTGCGGGGCTACGTAGAAGCAGGCATTCGATGTCTGGTTTGCTCAACCCCCACATCCCAAGCCAATGCATCCACCAAAAACAGCATGCACAGTAGTTCAGATGAAAAAGTACAGCCAATCCGTCTTGTTTCAATAAGCAAATGATTATTTTCAAAAGAAGGATTGAACTGTTCATTCTTCCTCTTGAAGATAATCACTTGTTGATAGAAATACGTGTCGAGGTGTTAAAAATAATGGTTCGGTGTTGGGATGAAAGGACATTCTTGTCTCCTAGAAAAACTGCACAGAAAACAAACGTTGGATTTTGATATGATTTCCTCAACCATTTTCAACTATTTCATTTCATCATGATCATAACATCATTATCATATCATTCACAGATAACAACTTTCTGATAACGGGAACGAAAGAAACAAATATATAGAGATGAAATATCTCCAAACATTCCTACACAGTGAGATCTGGTGTATGAGCACATTAAAAATACACCACGATTCCCAGAGAGACTAAATTCCATATCAGTCTCCTAGAAAATCTGCAGAGATAACATAAGTTGGATTTTGATGTAGGAACGTGAATCCGACAATCCAGTCATCAGTATGCATTCAACTATCCCATTCCAACACGATCGTGATTAAAAAGTTGCCACGAAGTGCGCAGATAACAAGCGAATGAAGTTCATATAACATGAGAAGTATCACGACTGACGCAACAAACAAAAACTTTTTAATAACGTGAACGAGGCGAACTTCTGGTTTAAACTTCCAGTAATTTAATATAACATCGTTAAAGTTATGTCCATGTTATTGCCCCTTCCATGCTCTCATTGGATGGAATTTTTGAAATTAGTCTGGTTCGGCAGTAACTACTCGTTACATGAAACGTGGATTCATCACATCAGGGGATTATGGTTTGGTGGATGATAGCGAAAATATTACGGACGATTTTATAGGGGAATTTGTTGGTGTACCAAAATTGCTTTGGAGTTATTATGAAATTAATATACAGTTTATGGTGATTCATGGAAATCGGCAAGAATGATCTAATTATAGGGAGGCACAAATATTGCAACTAATTGATACAGTTAATCGTGTGATTTTTACTATGAAGGGTTTTACAAATAACGCGACAGGTGTTTCGCTACACAATAGCTTCCTCAGGCGTAAACTCACAGAATGAACTGTAGTAATCAGTTTTAACTCGGCAGTACATAAACCCCAGGCAGTACATAAACCCCAGGCAGTACATAAACCCCAGCTGGGAAATATCACTTTCAAAATAAACTAAATGTCAGATTTATGCGCACGCCCATCCCAGTAGCTTCTGATCTATATCCCCACCATTGATTTCAAATGTTATTGCAGTATTCCGTAGGCAGTGAGTGAGAATATACGCAAGTAAAACGCTCTGGGGTGTGTCAAACCCCATCTATGTACTCACGTTTGTGATTTTATTATTTTATGTAAGTGATTATTTTTGACTTATTTGAATTAGGAAAATCAATCACCTGATTTTTTAGATGAAATTTCATGTCGTACGAAGACGAACAAAAAAAGCTTGAAGCTTTATGGGCTAAATGTGAAAAAGACACCATCGAATCGGGAAGCGAAGACGATATTGATCATATATCTGAAAGCAACCACAATACCGACTCAGAGCAGGACATAACAATAGAAGATGAAGTTTTTGCTGGAAACTCAGACAATGAGAACTCAGAAACGGGATTCCAAAATGAGACAGAAAATGAAAATATCGACGGACCTCCACAAAACAAGGAACTATTTCTCGGAAAAGATGGAACAAAATGGAACAAACTGTCATCAAATCAAAGCGTTCGAACAAGAGCAGACAATTTCATCACTCATCTGCTAGGTGTCAAGCAGTATGCAAAAAATTGAAAGATTGCTTTAGATTGTTGGCAGTTATTCTCTGATCGACAAATGATCGAAGACATAGTGAGTTGGACAATTGTCAAGATTCAACAAAAATCTGTTGCATACAAAAATAAATGCATGGTGAAAGCAACCAATGAAGGTGAAGTCAAAGCATTCATTGGACTTCTTCATTTAGCAGGTATGTTCCGTTCTAATCGTCAGAACTTGAGAGACTTATGGCAAACAGATGGGACTGGTGTTGATATATTCCGCATTACGATGTCTATAAATCGTTTCCAATTCTTGACGGTCTGTCTTCGATTCGATAATATTGAGAATCGCAAGGACAGAGTGGCGATTGACAAATTAGCTGCTGTTCGTGGAATTCTAGACAAATTTGTTGAAAATTGTAAGCAAGCCTACACTCCTTCACAATATCTGACGATCGATGAAAAGCTGGAATCCTTTCGTGGAAGATGTGGTTTCGAATAGTATATTCCCAATAAGCCCGCCAAGTACGGGATCAAAGTGCAAGCCCTAGTTGACGCCCGGAGCTATGTTTTAAATTTGGAGGTATATCCAGGAAAACAACCAGAAGGGCCCTACAATCTTAGCAACTCCCCAATAGATATTATAGAGAGGCTTGGACAACATATTTCTGGTTCGAACCGAAATGTGACTTTTGACAATTGGTACACTAGTTTTGAAATAATAATGAACCTACTGACTTGGCATAACCTCACTTCAGTAGGCACGATGAGAAAGAACAAACGCTACATTCCAGCAGAATTCTCAACAGTTCGACACAGGGAACCAAATACATCTTTGTTTGGCTTTCAAAAGGATATCACCCTTTTATCGTATTCCCAAAAAAAATTAAAATGTCTTGCTGATGTCCACTATGCACCATGATGGATCTATCGATGAAGCAACTGGAGAGAAGAATTTACCCGAAATAATAAGCTTCTACACCTTTACTGAAAGCGGTGTGGATGTGGTGGATGTGTCTAGAAATTCACGAAGATGGCCTCTTGTGATCTTCTTTTCCCTCTTGAATGCTGCAGCCATAAATTCCTTGGTAATATACAGAGAAAACAATCGAGATTTCAAACTTGGCAGAAGATTGTTTGTCAAATTGCTAGGCATGGAACTTATCCAGGACCATATTTCTGAAAGAAAGAACAATCAAAGAATACCAAGAAGTATTCGCCAAAATCTTGAACATCTTAGGCCAAATACTTCTTCAGTGCCACCTGCCAAAGTTTCAAAACTTATTGGAAAGTGTTCGGTTTGTCCAAGGAGCCGAGATCGAAAGACTAAATATTCTTGTGTAAATTGTAAATCATTAGTATGCCTGGAATATGCAGTTATAAGTTGTCAAACTTGCTTGAATTCAGACACCGACTAATTTTTTTTGCCTTCAGTGTACAACCTGTTAATTTTTTCTTTATATTATCTAAATATTAAACTTTCGTTTATGACTGTATTTTAGATTATATGGATGCATTGTATACTCTACTGCCAAACCCTCACTTCTTTAAACTGTTAGTGTGATACAACACTCTGCTATCAGAATCGCCCTGGGTGCATTCCGCATCAGCCCCTAGGAGAGCCTTCTTGTAGAAGCCAATGAACCACCCCTAGACCTCCGCCGAGAAAGCATGATCCTAGCATACGAAGCAAGAATATCATCCAATAGGAACAACCCTGCTCACCATTTCATCTTCGCTGATAGATTCATCCACCTCTTTGAACAAAATGACAAAATCCCGTTACCCCTCTATTCTAGATTATCCAAACTACCTAACAACCCAAATAATCCTGTTAACATCCTCCCCTTAAATTCGAATATTCCACCTTCCTGGACAATTAATCTCCCGCAGTGCAACACCATGCTGATTAACTATCCGAAAAATCAAACTACTCCAGCCATAATCCAAAGAGCATTCTCTGCACTGATATCCAACAACAAGGACTACAATCACATCTACACCGACGCGTCTAAAACACCAGATGGAGTAGGAGCTGCAGTGATTATGGTAAACACACACTTTTCTTATCATCTGCCGTCAACTTGTAGTGTTTACTCAAGAGAATTATTTGCAATAGCCAAAGCCTTAATCCACTGTAGAGAACCAGAAGGAAACTCTGTTATTCTTACTGACTCTTTCAGTGCTGTCCAAAGTATCAAGCAACTCTACCCCCGGAATTCCATCCTTCACATCATCAAAAAAGAACTATGGGAATTATCTCAGAGCAACAATAAATGTTTTGAAATAATCTGGATTCCCTACCATACAGGAATTGTGGCAACGATGAAGCAGACGAACTAGCTAGACAAGCATGCCCCAACCCTCTAGCCAACCGTACCCAAAAAATTCCTCATCAAGACTACCACTTCGTAATCAAGCAACACATGATAAATAAGTGGGAAGAAAGATGGACCTCCTTAGAAAATAATAAGTTGAAAGAGATTATTCCTGGCTTGTCTCCTCAGAATTACTACTCAATCTCGAGAAGATATTAAGTTGTTCTCTCCCGTGTAAGAATCGGACACACCAGATTAACGCACCAACACCTGATGAAAAGAGAAGATCCTGAAAAATGCATATATGGTGATCAGATAAATAGTGTTGAACACATCGTCAACGAGTGCCCGGCTTATGGAGAGAACAGACGTCAGTCAAAGTTATCCGGTGATTTCGGTCGAGCATTAGAGCTGAAGAATATTGAAAATCTTATTCATTTTTTAAAGACATCTATGTTCTTGACAAAATTTAATTGTTTTGATTTTTTTTCTCAATTTCATCAGTATTGTAATCAGTTGTACTTCCGCTAATAACCCTCGAGCTTGATGCGGTTATTTTGAAATAAAAAAAAATATCTTTAATTTTTTTGGAAGGATTTTTCAGGTGAAATATGTTTTTTCGTTCTTGGAGAAATACCTACACTCAATTTATTCTTAGTTTATCTTCAATACAGATATTTTGAACATTAATTTTGTATTTATATGGTCCCTAAATAATCACTTGAGGAAAAGAAATGAAAAAATGAAAAAATTATATTAGAAAAAATTTACAATTTTTATAAAAAATTGGGGTTTGTCACACCCCACGTATGTGCTAATAAAGAAAATATCCACGTATGTGACGCAGGGTTGATATGGATTCTCATCAAGGATCTTCCAGTTCTATTCAATTACAAATATTGCAGTATATTGGGTATGAGCATGAGTAACTTGAAAATAATAAAATATCTGGGTTGCGAATTTGCATAGTCAAGCTCCTTTATTTCTATGGAACCATTATTTGCTGTTTGTGAGACTATATGTTCTTTACGAGTTTAGATTATATACATGTGTGTTTTTCAGAAAAATAACAAGGCTGATTCAATGAACCCGTGGATCCAAATAGATTAATGTTCAATACAATTGTGTCTAGTTTGATGAACTCACCTTTATATAACTTCACTCTGTTGAGTTCAAAAGTTTATTCAATAAATACAAATGAAATTTCATAAATGTGTCTCCTGCGGAAGGTATCTAGTTCGCCAATCAGTTTGATACACAAGATCTCTGCACAAGCAGGAGCAAAAACTAAAGTGAATTTTATTGTGAGCTGTCTGTTCAAAAAATTGGATGAATTTTAGTTTTATCATAGGATATATATTTAATTAATTGGGGAATGGAAAAAAATACCAGCGTGGATCAAAAAGAACTGGCTAGTATCTCAATCGCCACAAAAGAAGTTACTAGGAGAAAAAATTCTGTCGAACACATAGCAATCTGCACTGACAATAGACAAACCCTATTAGCCTTCAACAACCAGCGTGTTACCTCAGGGCTAGTACTAGAGTGCCAACGAGTTTTGGTCAAAGCCTTGGTAGATAATAACATCATCCTGAGGTGGGTTAAAGGGCACGACAGGAGTGAAAGTAATCGCATTGCCGACTCTTCAGCCAAGGAAGCGGCTGGACTAAGAATTTTAGGACCCAGTGACACCAACGGCCTGATGACTTCGACAGTTGCGAAAGTAGCCAAACGTCACACACATGCCGAGTCCTTGAAGAGATGTGATGGAATCAAAGGATGCAGTCTTGCCTGGATCACCCTGAGCGACTTTGGGAAGCTGGGGCCGAAGAAATATCTGGCGATGATCGGAAAAAACCTATGCTCAACAGTAGGATTTCTGACTAGCCACTGTCAACTGAGGAAACACCTCCATATTATGGGGCTAGTGAACACACCTCTATGCAGGATGTGTGAACAGGAAGATGAAACTGTCAGGTATGTCTTATGTGTCTTATTTTCGTCAATAAGAGAGTGTGTTCGGAGAGTCTTGGCGTACATCTGCCGAGGAGATGTGTCCTAGTGACCTGTCCACCTTACTGGAAAAGACAGGATGAACGATGACCTAGGAAGACACCGGACACCCTCTCTACTCTACATAAACAGATATATCCAATCATTGATTTCCATTTCTCCCCTCCAAAGTAGTCCTCTTCAGATGTTAAACACTTGTGCCAGAATTTTTTAGTATTTCCTTGAGGTCTGTCAGCGATTCGGTTTTTACCTCCTCAATCGTCGTGAATACGGTGGTTGATGTATGATAACGGTATTGTGTTTGGAGAGAAGATTACGAACGAGTAATGACGATTGAGCAGGTGCGTTATCATGATGCTGAATTCATGAATTGTTTTTTTACAATATCAGAAGTTTTCTTCGTATTGATTCTTGCAAGCGGCACATAACTTCGAAATAATATTCCTTATTGACCGTACGACCATGTGGCAAGCATTCTTGATGCACTATGCCACGCTAACCGAAGAAAACAGTGAGCAAAATCTTACCATTCGATCAAACTTGATGTGCTTTTTTGGTCTTCCTTTGCGACGATTGAACTATGGTTTCGATGTCCTAACCGTATACCCATGATTCGTCACCAGTTATGATTCTTTTAAGTATATCTCTGAATCGTTGACGTTATTTAACCTCTTTTGAGTGATGCTCATGCGACGGTTTTTTCAAGACATAATTCAGCAATTTTGATTCGACGATCCTCCATAAAAATTTTCTTCACTTTCTCAAAAATTCCTTCCATTGTTTATTTGCCGGGGCATCCAGAGCAAGCGTCGTCATTCACATCTCCCCGACCTTCTGGGTAAAGCTTATACAACTTGTGAACATTTTTCTGAATCAAAGTTAGGTTAGGTTAGGTTCAAAGTGAGTAGGTCTATTCGACCCTCCACCGCAACTCGCAAGGGTTTATTGTGGCTCATACCTATTTACACTCGACCAAATAAACCCAGATTCTTAACGAAGTCGATGAGTTTGTATGGAGAGTAGTCTTTCAGTACAGATGGTGGGAGTACGGCTCTCCCAAACTTTGAAAGTTTGATTCGGTCCCCAGAGGGGCAATCACATAGTATATGCTCTGCTGTTCCATCAATTTCCAAACATAGGCGACACACACTGTCTTTCGACAGTCCACGTCTCTGCATATTATGATTCAACTGACAGTGAACTGTGAGAAGGCCTGCTAGACATCTCAGTTCATCTCTACTGTAGACCAACACTGTTTGGTATCAAACTTCGAAGGGTGAATAAAAGCCTTGTAGTGAGCCAATCCTGAAAGAATCTGCCAGAAGTCCATAAATCTTCTTGCCTTCCAGATATTCAAGCTTAAATTGGCAGAGCCCAAAGCGATGCCAATGACAGATTCTGGCTCGATGAGGCTGCTTGCAGCACCCTATTTTGCAAGGGAGTCAGCAGCCTCATTGCCTTCCAGGCCAGTATTGCCAGGAATCCAGAATAGAGACAATCTGTTAAGTCTTTCTGTCGAGGAGAGTTGTTTTTGACAATTTGTTACCGATTCAGATGTTTTTCAGTATGAGGCAAGGACTTTCAACGCCGTTTCACGGCGTTGAACGAATATTTTCATTGAATTGTGTATGAGGTTGGATTCTTCCAATATCTCCGCACACAATTCAATAGCGTAAATGTTCGCATGAAATACAGACGCATAGCCTCTTAGGCGGGTTGATGTCTGTGTTCTGGGTCTGCAAGTGAAAACACTTGCACTAGAACTGAAGGAGTTTTTTATCCCTCTGTAAACCAAAAACTATTTGCTCATAATATTTTGTCTCCCGGAGGAACCCTCTCTACTCAGAAACAGTACTTTTTAGGGCAGTTCGTAGTTGACAGTTGGAGGCAATTTCCAAAATGCTGTGACTTCCAGTGTCAACCAACAGTTTGTTGTACTATGCATTAAATTGATTTGTGCAATTGACGATGTGCACAAGTCTATATGCAGTCCATCTAGCCTATCTCCAGAAGAATGTGGAGAGGAAGTCTCTGTAAGCCAGAGAGTTTCGCCAGAGCCGTTTTCTGTGAAGCCTTCAGCCACCAAGCAATCTATTTATCACAAATCCTCATATATGTCTATAGAGACAGTCTGGTTTTGTGTAGAACCTTTTTCAAGTGAGCTTTCCAGGTAAGTTTTTTATCAAGGACAATGCCAAGATAGTTCACATCCGTTCCATATAAAATGACCTCATCATTGAGGAGGAGTGACATTAAATTATCCAATTTTCTCCTTCTGATGAAGGAGATTATTATTGCTGGGGTTGACAGACATCAACTTCCTCAGGCACCAACTGTGAAAACCGTCCATTGTGCTTTGTAGTTGTCTTGTCCCAACGTAGACAAGGTCATCTGCATAAGTTTGCAGATATAATTTTCTTCTGTCGAAGGCATCAAGCAGACTATCCATCAGGAGCGACCACAGGAGAGATAGTAGCACATTTTGAGGGCAGCCTCTAATGACCTTGAATCAGAGTACAATCACTCTATACCACTGTCAATATTTCAAGTGTTTTTTTGAGCACTTGCTTCCATTTGCCAAAATTTGATAAAAATTCGTCAATTCGTTAGCAGAAAATCAACGAACACGCGAAATGCTTCTAACTTTTATACCTTCCAGTAGAGAAATAAATATGCTACATAGCTGAAACTGTGAAAATATGTTCGAAACGTGTGTACCAACATAAAAGAATTAACAAAAATCTCTAATCGATTGAACGTAGTGCGCGAAATTTGAACATTTCAACAGCAAGAAAGGAAAATATAAAGTCCTTTCTTTCAAGTCGACCCTACAATTCAGGCAGAAGAATATATAAGTATTATCAGCAATATCAAACTCAAATATATGCATCTGATGTCAGAAAATTGGCAGCATTTTACAGTTAATTTCTTTTGTTGTTTCAATTCCTACATCTGAAAGATAGTATTTGTTGGGAAACGAAGAAAGAGGAAGTAGAAAATAAAGATCATGTTTTTCTATTCGAATCAGAAACATTTGCCCTGACATCATTGATGAACATGAAGTTTTTCGAATGTTAAATCAAATATGATTCCATTCAATATTTTCCAACTTCTTCAAGTGAAATACACATAATGTACCATTTCATTACGAATTTCTTCATCAACTCACATTGTCCGAACTTCCCACTCAACAATTGAAATACTGGTCGGAATTCAGCGGAAAAATATTCCAACTCATCCGCGATTATTCCGTTTAATTCCGCTTCTTTATTCGACAACAAAAGTTATTGATTGTGTAGATTTTTCATCTCCTTAAAGGACAAAACCGCTTCACGCCTCGATGAATAGATGTAATTTTGTAAACCTCAGGCTGGAAATTTAATTTTTGTTCGCATGCCTACTCCTTTTGAAATCGGCAAGGACGAATTCGAAACGACAAGAGATTAATTCTTCAATTTAGCCAAAATACAGCATTATATTTCCCAAATTAAACTCATTGTTCTCATCCGTATTGCGCTATGAATATTTCATTTGTTATTGAAATTCCGCGTTGTTGGAATCCAATGGAGTTATCTGTATGTACAAGAGTCAGATCGAATTAACTGATTGGTTTATGCCGAACTGAAAAAAGCGAATGAAAATAGGATGAAATGAATAATTATTCTACAAAAGGATTGGATTAACAATCAATTTGAAACGAAAATGAGAATTCATTACCACCCTTTCATCTCAATTCTGATCGAAATAATCCAACGCCGCAATTTCAATACAGCGAAATTATTTATATGATGGCAATAATATTTTGACTGCCAGCAAGCAACATAATAATTCAAACTGGCTTAATGACTTTATGTTTTCCTTTGTTATCGCCACAACTCTTTCAGTTTATTGAGAACATGAAGGAGTCAAAGTATTTCAATTGTTTTGAGTTCAATACCTACCGCGATTTGCAAAATACAGTTGAGGCAACGAAAGCTTTTACAGGGTGTCCCAGACTTTTGTTAATAAGTTTAATTTTCGTTATTTGTAAAGCTGAAGAAATGAATTCGAGCCGTTCTTGAAAGATGTCATAATGACTTTCTGAATTCAACTTTGAAATCGTTGTTATAATTGCTAAGAAATTTCGCTCAACTTTTTTTTCAAATGACACTTCAAACAATTGCTCACTTCGCTTCAGTGTCCCTGTCATTGTACATACATAAATGTATATTTTCATACTTGAAATACTCTGAATATTTATTTTCAACCGAATATCTCAAAAAATCCAATTGATCTACATGAAATGCCGGATTTGTTTTTAAATTCAACAAAATATGTTCGAGCCTGAAGCTGACGAGCTTCGTATCGTCTCATGATCCACCTAGTGCAGACAAATGTGGTCATAGCTAGTGGTATGGTATGACATGCAACACAAATTCGATTCTTAAGATCTTTCTAATATAGTGAAGGTACTCAATTTGTTATAGACATCACCACGCGGGTTTCAATTCTCTCTTACTAACCCCAAACAGTTAACCGTTAACCAGCTGTCTCACGGCTACGAACGACAACCCTCAGAAGTCGAAACTTGTACGAGCTAAGAACTAACGTGGTCTTACCTTTTAACGTGTGATTTTTAACACGGGTTGGACGACCGCAAGTGAAAATCGATCATTCAGCCTGCGGCTTGAACCACCGACTCACACATTAGTCGATTGAGAGAGTAAACCATGCACTAACGTCGAACCGCCCGGCTAACGACCGATGTCTTTACTGATGCAATGGAATGGAAAGTAATATTTTTCAGAATTATTGTCTTTGACTTTGTGTGTAATACTCTCAAAAACAGCTCAACTGACTCTGGTGTGGTTGTCACAGATTGATTGTGATGAGTTTCATTTGAGTAATTCTGTTCGATTCATCATATTCGGTCCGCAAATCAAAAGTCATTTCAATTCGAAAAGTCACGTAAAGGTTTGTTGAAGAAGTGTAATTTAACGAATCTGAAGCCGTCCCTGACCGATAGGCCAACCGACTCATCGAACAAACACATGACCTCAACGGGAATCGCCGGTAAAATTCCCGACCCAAGAGGACAGTTCAGAAAGTGAATCGAGCGGCTAAACAAGAAATTCAAATGGTGGAAACAAATTTTTCAACTGTTGAGGAATCTGGAAAAACGCAGAAATGCCAGGCATATGATGTTGCGGAAACAGATATTTTTCTGTAAATGATTATTTATTTTTCTATATTATTACTTATGACTCATTCGAAAAGGAAAACTCCACTAGGATGATTTGAAGTTTCGAGGGAAAATGAATATACTGTTTTCAATAACTTTCACAGGTATGTCAATTCACTTGAAAAAAACTTTGGAAATACAATCCAAGTGACTGACATTTTTCTATACTCATGATGAGTCACTGGAAAAATTCAACTATGTATTGATGTATTGAAGCCTACAACAGCTAATCATATTCTCAATTCTCTACATGTACAGTCGAATGGAAAATTATTCTCTTTTGTTTTTCGTTGATAGGACAGTCATAGGTTGTCACAATGTTTTGTCCTTTTTAATGTCATGGGTTTTGTAGCTCCATATTATAATGAATATTCATTCTACTGTGGTGTGATATGAACTAATCGGTAGAGAATTTTGTACCTCATACATTGATGTTGTTTTTTTTGTGTGTGATGGCGGAAAAACTGGGCGATAGCTCCCATGCGGTTTTTGATTGTTAGTAACGTTTTGTGAAGGTTGAAAAATTCGAAAAGTGGGTGCCTTACGATTTGAACCATCGACAGAAATAGTCAGCTCTCCAAGTCTGTTTTCTGCGTTTTTGCGAAACCGAAACAATCTCTTTTGGATCGAATCATCATGTATGGTGAAAAGTGAAACCTCTACGACAAAAGGAGAGGTTCAGGACAATGGTTGGACACCAGACCCTTTCCAGGCACTCGTCAAAAATACCATGATACAAAAAAACTGCGGAAGTCAAAATCTGAATATTATGGCAACAAAATATCTTGCAACGCTTGAGGAGATTATAACTGTTCAAAGCCATGTAGCTATTCATAAATATTAGATCAAGTTGTCTTTATTATCTATAGATCAAAGTAAAATATTCTGATGTTTTTTTGTGCTCTTCAATGTTCCTTCAAAAAATCTCAGCAAGATTTCAAATTTCAACCATTTATTTAGAACATGAATAATATCAATTCAATCAACAGTACCACTACTGAATTATTCCAAATGAAAAAATCGATGAGAAAGTGACTACGTCGAATACCTTCAATATCCTAAATTCCCATTGGGAAGGCAATAATTTATACCGAACAACTCACAATTTCATTCCACGACATGTCATTCCCGAATTCAATTTGATTCCCTGGAAACAAACTTGTCTGAAGAAGACAAGTTAATTATTAGGGAACGAAATAGGACTATAGAATTAAGACATTTGACATTTCCGAGGACTACAGTGAATTATTACGGTTCTAATTAATTGAATACTCAGCAAACACGCGAGTCCTACGCAAAGGACATTATCATTTCCACTGGCTGAGGTATTTTGTAGTAATTGGTTCCGAGTGTCTTCTTGTCGAATTCCAGAACAAAAATTGAATTGAAAGTAAAAAGGGTTGTGTTTGATAATATTTAGTTTTTATTTCAATATTTGGTTTTCGATGGATATATTCGAAAAAATTGTATTTTTTTTCACCTGAATCGTGCCGTTGTCGCTATTGTTATTAGTTCCTTCCATTCTTTCTGATGTTTTCATTTTTCCTACTCATTTTATTTTCATTATATTTTCTATTCTCCCTGTTTCTTTCATTTTCGTCTCTGCTCTTTTTATTCTTTTCATTCTTTTTATTCTTTTCTCTCTTCTGTTTGTTTTCCTTCTCCTCTCACTCCCCTTTATTTTTCTCTTTCATTAATTCTTCTTCTTTTTTCTCCTTCTTCTTCTTTGTTTTCTTTCCTTCTGTTTTCCTCTCTTACATTTTTCCTATTCCTTTCCCTAATTCAATGGCATTCTTCTTCTCTATTCTTCCGTTCATATTTTTTCTTTATTCTCTCTATTTTCTCCTTCCTTTTTTCTCTCCTTTCAGTTTCTTTGTGTTTGATCTTTTTATCCCTCTTTGAATCATTTCCATGTATTCTATCATTTCTATTGTTTTCTATCCCTCTCATTTTCTCTTCTCTTTGTGTTCACTCTGTTTTTCCTATGAATGCAGGTTTTTAATTCATTCTGTTATTCCAAAACATTAATTTTTCGAATGAAACTTAAATGATTCTGTCGAAGTTTTCAACGGAATTAAGAAATTATTTTTTCCATAAGAAAAATAGAAAGCAGGTGAGAAATATATTTTTCCTAGTGGTGTAGTTTACTGTTCTCTAGTTTCAATATTATTGTAAAGTAAATGTATGGATGTAGCCGTTACTACGTGGTAGGAAATCATAATGAAGAAAAAGGAAATTGAACTTTCTATGTTTTTCACCGCTTTTATTTGTAACTAACGTTACTGTAGTTTTCAAACGTATACAATATATAAGTTTGAAAATGTCCTTATAGGACGAAACTGCAGTAACGTTACTTACAAATAAAAATGGTAAAAAACATAGAAAGTTTCATTTCTCTTTTCTTCATTCATCAATTGATTATAAAAAGTTTATTTTTTTTGAGCATTTTTTCAAATTTTTTTTCTTATAAATGCAAGTATTCTACTTAAAAAACATACACTTATTTATTTGCATGCTATTTCCTGGGCTTTCAATTAATTAAGTTCAATGATTTGAAATGAAAATTGAAAAAAAAAATTGTTTTTGTCAGATTAAGCGAATCCCTCTAGATAATCGTCAGATTATGACACAGCACTTCTAAAACATAAGGATGAACCATATATTTACTAATCTAATGCGCTTGAGTATTTCAAAATGACTAATTTTTATTGTCACATTATAATAATGGCCGCGAGTTTGCGTCAGATCGAAATCGTCAGATTATTGAATGAAAGCTTTTTTTTTCTTGTTGCATTTAACACCTTCTTAGAAAATCTGACGCGCTCGATTGATTTTTTTTCTTTTCACTTTCAACCCTTACGTACAACCATCCACATCATGCAAACGATCAGATTAACATACCAACATTATTAAAAATACGTAGGACATTGATGCTATCAGTATCTGACGCGCTCGAGTATGTCCATGCTACAGTATTTTTTTACATATTTGAAAATCTATAGCCGCTTCCTCCGCCGATGAAAAGGTATGTATTATATAACATTTTTTTCTTCTCATCATCTAAGCTTTGCAACCTAATATGTCTCAATGACGCTCGATTAAATACCCATTTCGCATCGTGGGCTCCTTTACTACTAGGCGTGCGCTGCTCATACCGTTAGAGTTACATGCAAATAATGAACAGTAAGATTGTTTATCCTGAATAGTTCTCCGCGATAGTATATATCTACCTCCTATATAGTAGCCACTGTATACAAAATACTGAGCCATAAATACAATCAAATTGGATAATATTTTTACAATGCAAATTTCAGAAAATCTTTCAAATTCTTAAAAAAATTTAAACAATTGTTGTTTTGAGTAATCAATATAGATAAAATTACGATAATTTCAACTTGAGGCAACGCAGTGAGCCATTACGCCTTGCGTCTACTGTAACACGACGGGGGACGATGCTAGGGGTTACAGGGGCGGTCTAAGCAATGGAGCCCCATCGCTGAGAACGCGACACGAACGCGTGCAGGCGTGAGGGCGGACGTCGTTGACGGTTGTGTCAGTTTTGCGAAATTTCTTTATGGGTAACATAATTCAATTTTAGAAGCTACTCATTACTTAGAGCAGTTGGCATTTTTTTCCAGTGACTCTATTTTCCAAGTAAAAATATAAATTACTAGTTGTTGCCCGCGGCTTCACTCGCGTAGAATTTGGTTTGTCACATTGAGTTCTGTGACAGACCATCTTAAATAAATAGTTACAGAAGTTTTTATCAACCCAAAACTCAGGTTTCCAACTCCAAAACTAACGAAATTCAATACAATATTTGGACCTCTATTCCTGGAAATTCCTGATTCCCTTTATGATGCTTATATAAGCTATACAAAGAACCTACCTGCATATTCCAAGATTTTAGGTTCAGTAGCTTCAGCTGTAAGGATGTCAGTTAATCAATAGGTACCTACTTATACAATACTAGCTGTTCGCGCGTTACCGTGGGAACCTAGTCTATGTGTTATTCCAGGTCATGGTCTATCTATATACCAACTCAAATTTGAATCCATTGAGCTGTTCAGGCGTGAAAAAGTAAAAAACCTATATACATACATTAAATTCATTCATTCTCACAAACTGTACACATTTATAATATTAGTAGGAGTAGGATTAGTAGGATTACCAATATATTTCATTCTAATCCTTACGGTTTTTTTGCTGACGCCATTCAATATTGCATAAGTTGGTACTTATTGATTGACTGACCAAAGCTATTGAACCTAGAATCTTGAAATATGTAGGTATGGCATAAATAAGCATCAACCCAAATTCTACGCGGGTGAAGCCACAGACAACAACTAGTAATATATAAGCCGAATCCAGGTTTGGAGATGAAAATTAGTGCACTTCATCCCTTGAAGACGCCAACTTAGTTGGTGAAACGCGTGTTGCGAAGTATTCTGCAGTTCTGAGATTATATAGTTGCTTCAACTTTTATAGAAACTCATAGTTGTCTGTACACGGCGTTACTGAAATAGTGAGGCCACTGGTAGAATCTACGAGAAAAGACAGAAATAAGGTATTTGCGACATACGGACGAATGCAAATGTAGCCTAATGCTCGATGTCTCCCTAAAATCAGTAAACAGTTATAGAATGTCAAGCAGGCCATTTGACCCTAATATCCAATCGATCACATTGGCAATTTAATTTTAGTGAAATCAATTTTGGTCGAAAAACCGCCCAGTGGGATTGCAAACCCCGTAAATGGAATCGGGACCAGACCTCTCCATGGGATAATATAATTCAAAATATATCTGATTCGGAAGACGCATCGAAGCATAACATAGATTCAATTCGTTTTGCGTTCTGCCAATTTGAGTCGTAAATCCCAGCGGTTCATGAAACGACGCCCCGTTTGCGGTTAATGGTACTAGTAAACATAATCATACGCCCTACCGGTAATGCCGATACAACAATGATAATTAACGTGATCCCCTGTACGACATTTACAAATGCCCGGCCATCGAATCATTTATGCCTGGCTCAGATTTATGCGCGTGCAAAACTGAAATTTATGTTATTGCAGGTTTGCGTAATGCAAACATTATAATTTTTCGATATATCTATGTTACTCTGCTAGATGAACGACACCCTTCCTGGAAATATGTTGCTTGTGAATACCTCATTGAAAATATTTAGTGGTTTCATTTGACGGCTCTTTGTGTGATTTGAAATTTGGTGTCAGCAGTGGGATGAATGGTGCATAAGAATAAAAAATAGAAATTCGAGGTTTCCATACATACTGATCGCAGTAACCCGTAAACGTTATTTCATTAGTGAAAATATGGTAAAATTGGCGTTACTTCGCTAGGTGGAAGAGACCCTTTCTGGAAATATGTTGCGCGTGAATTTCGTATTGAAAATATTCAGTGGTTTCATGTGTAGGTTCTATGAACTCAGAACGGTGTCAACGGTGGAATAAATGGCACAGAAAAACAAAAACAGGAATTTGAGTTGTTATACCTTCTGATATGAGTTACCAGTAAAATTCATTCAATTATTGAATGTATGATCAAATTAGCGAATAAATGAAATTTCTGGACCTTTTTTAATGTTGGAATTTATGTTATTGCAGCTTTGCTTAATGCGATTGACGTCATTTTTCGATATAATTGCGCTCTATGAACGGCCTTTTCCTGGAAATATATGTTGGGCGGTAGTTTGGTATTGAAAATATTGAGTGGTTTCATGTGGAGTTTATTCAACTCAGGAATTTGAAATTTGGTGTCAGCAGTGGGATAAGTGGTACCTATAGAAAAACGTAAAATAAAAAATTTCAGTTCATTATAAATCCTTATCCTTGTATGTGTTTTTTTTGGTAGAAAATCACATTCCCTTTATGAAATTCATCAGAACGATGTTTTGAAATCAA
This sequence comes from Leptinotarsa decemlineata, assembly GCF_025532065.1. Lineage (NCBI taxonomy): Eukaryota > Metazoa > Arthropoda > Insecta > Coleoptera > Chrysomelidae > Leptinotarsa > Leptinotarsa decemlineata. The sequence goes on from NW_027412684.1 coordinate 11,632,708, forward strand.
CACTTCTTCGACGTTTCTGGATATTTTTTATTTTTGTTTACGGAAATCAACTGTCCGGAGTTGGTTCTAATACAAAAAGTCAATAACGTGCGGGAAGTGAAAATATTTCTTTTGTGTTGTGTTACAATCCATTTTCCACTTTTCATTATATATTGTTTGCGAGACAATTTGAATACAAAACACTAGTTTCACAATTTTGAATTGTAGATTGTAACAATCCAATTATTTGAAATGTCTATTTTCTATTTTCACAGATATGGGATTTTTCTGGAGCAGTCTATTATAGACCGCTTATTTCAATTTCCATTTCTTCAGTACCTTTTTGGCCACCTACTTCAATTTCTATTTCGTCAGTATCGTTTTGGTCACCTTTTTCAATTTTCATTTCCTCAGTATTAATTTGACTAACTACTACGATACTATTATTTGAAATAGTACAAGATGCTTCTATTTGCTTGAATCCACCAAAGTCGGGTGCTGATTCTACAACTGGTAACAAGGTAGTTAGCGAAGCCGGTCTCTCAAGTATATTTTCTGCCAATAATAATTCAGGTAGTAGTAGTTGCTGTTCTGTAACAACAGTCATCAGCGTAGTAAGCAAAGCCATCTCTTCACATTCTTCTGAAGGAAGTTCTGGTTCTACGACAGGTAACAGGTTAGTTGAAGAAGTTGACTCGTCAAATAAATTTTCTGGTAATGGAGTGAAAGAGCATATAATTCTGTTGCTAGTCGACATGCAATATGATGATGATATCTCGACAGTATGCTTCTACCAGGACTCATATTTCTGAAAGAAAAACCTGATATTGTAAGCTGTTATGGTATCTTACACAACAAGAGTTGAAAGAGGCACTTTTCACATACACGAATATATGAAAAGTCACGAGTGTATGAAAGAAAAGTCACTTTCAACACGAGTTGTATACAATATGTTTCTTACGATCAATAAAAAAGCAGGTATCGTCTTTCAAAATTAGTACCTAAACACATACTAACATTGGAGACTTGAGAAGAATATAACAACACTAGAAAAAAGTACATAATAGCACTAGGATTGAAAAGTGTAAAATCCATCTAGGCGTAAGCATTTATTACTTTTGAAAAGTACTTTTCAAAATGCGTGTGTCATAGGATCGTAGGAAAACATTATTTCACTCAACCATTTTACACTGATGTTATAACTAACATAACCTTGAAGACGGGTGAAAATACATGAAAAGAGTAAAATACAGAATTACATTACAACTTACCATTCAAAATAATAACACAACTGCAAAAATAAAACAATTGCACTAGCACAGCTCTTTCGTTTCGTAATTATTGAAAACAATAACAAACTCATGAATGTGTTGCCATCGAAACTCCAGGTACTACTAAGGAAAAGCGCGGTATCTATTGCATACTTAAAAAGATCGCGGTATTCCAAGGCGCAAATTGTCTTTATACCGCGTTCATTCTTAGCATTGAAAATATACTGCGTTTATCCTTAGCGAGCATGGGTGCTTTGGTACATACGGCAAAAAGTAATATCGCTTTTACAAGGAAATATCAAAGATACGGCAATATTCGTTATTACACGATTAAACATATGTGTGATAAACTATATCATGCCCTAAACTCAAATTTAAAAAATTTGCAACATACTGCGTTCATCCTTATGAAGGCAGTATAGTAGTACTCCTATTCATAATCCATAATCCATACACAAATCAGCTCAAACGAGTACTCTTCTTCTTTTATTCCATCAGAGATGTCTTTTTCATAGTGATTAAAGTGAAAAGTGAGGTACATATAGAGTATCAATTTTTAGGAAAGTCATACTCAGAATCGGTGGGCTCCGTGTATTTGTTTGAAGAGACTGATGAAACAAGTGGCAACATTGCCTGCGAAAAGGTCTTTTCTATGCCTGGCTTCACATAAAGAACACGCAGTGGTGATTTCATTAAAAATTACAAAATTCAGGTAAAATTACAAAATCTTACAAATCTAACAAGCATGAAGGTATGAGAACCACTCAAAGCATTGGAATAAGGAAATGCATGAAAACAGGAATGAATTCGACACGACGAGGTGATCGCCTTGGACGTGTCTGGCTGTTCGGCAAAACATAGGTCTGAGATGACTACTGCTGGAGGCTCGGATCTCAAGAATCTGAGGAGTTTAGGTAGAGGGGTGTGAAATGAAGGTCTTGGGTTTCCTTAGTGGTTTTTGTGATTGGGATTTCGACCAGAAGTTTTTAGGTTCAATGCATTGAACCCATTACACCCTGCATTTTGTTACTTTTTCTATTAAAGCAACCATCGGAAAGAGTGTTACATTTCAGAACATTAGCACTGTGATGTCTTTACACAGTGACCATCTATATGCAATATTGAATATTTCGTGTTTTTGTAAAATCAATCAAGGTTGGGGTTTTGAAACCCCAACCTTGAAATAAATGTGTTTCATATCCTTGTGTAACAAAGTTGGTATAGAGTGAGGAATATTGTTAAGGGATCCCGTATTTTCAGAAAATTCTGTAGATATTGCACGAATAGGAGATTTCAATTTGGTGACCCTTTTCAGCACTTATAATTGAATCTCTTCAATAAAGCAAGATCCGACCCACGCCCTTGCTTTCGCAAATCAACAACTAGTCATTCCAGCAGGTCCCAGGTATCGCTTTCTTGCTCTAGATCAAGAAACTAGTAACGAAACCGTACAATACCATTTTCGCTTACACTTTCTCTTCCAATATTTGATCTAATAGTGAAATCCCTAGAACTTTCTGCTCTAAATAGGTATCCATTCCACTTCTCACAAACTACTCATTTTTTCAAAATCACTTTTCACAAGTTCTGTCAAAAAAACTTGGACAAAAACGCTATATTTGGATGATGCATCCACACTTTCAATACATTATTCATTTTCCAGTTTCACAGACAATTTCGAAAATTTTCTACTAGTATTCGCGTTATAGTAACTACAGTTGCCTTGATTCTGTAATACCCTGTATCTTATTGCATTCATGGACTGTCTACTGCAGTTAATTTGCATCGACAGCATAATAACTGGGACGGATTAATTAGGTCTTCCACAACAATTGTCAGATGATCTAATCACAAGGTTGAATGATTCCCTTGATTGGACAAGGTCGCAAGTTAACAGGCATGTTGTTCACTATTCAGTCGGAAGTAGTTTCTTCTATCTACAGTGGTTTTTTGAAAAGGTTTTGAGATGCATGAATATTCATTATTGTTTCATTAAAATATTCTCTCCTACTTCCACAACTTCTTCTTTTTTGAGTGTGGTGTTGGCTTTTCACTTTTTCATCTTGATACAAAAATGTGTGGGTATTTGTGTGAGTATTTTTTTAACATATTTAAAAATCTATAGCTGCTTGCCCCACCGATGAAAAGGTATATATTATTTAACAATTTTTTCTTCTTATCATCCAAGCTTTGCAACCTAATATATGTTTTTATGACGCTCGAGTAAATCCCCATTTTGCATCGTGGGCTCCCCTACTATTGAGCAAACATGATATTTTTTTCTCCATCATGAAATAAACACTACTTATGGAGATCATCAATAAATTGCTGCGAACTCGTTTCATATTATCTTTGTCTGATGCTCGTCACAGAACTGCGACATACTCATACAAGAGATTGCTGTAATTGAACATGTCCTGTTCAGATATTTCTCAAGGATATTACGAATCCTGATTCCATATTCATTCCCGGAGTTCTCTTATCCCTCACAACTCAGAACGTAATTAGTATAACAGCGAGGCTCGCTTATAAACGCATTGTTTACCAATTAATTCAAATGAAGCATTTCTCACTATCGCGCTACTTGTTGGGATTGACGTCGCTGCTCCAAGAAGACCTCAAAGTGTGTACTCACCAAGCCAATGTAGTAGGTATACTTTTGAAATTCATGTATAGGTACAGAGCACTCGAAAACATGCAAATCTGATCCGAGTACAAATGTGGTATAGTACAGTGAAATTTGGATTGTTGAAGACGATAGATGAGAGTGATTTTTCATTAGGTGGTATGTGGTGGATAACACCTTCGTGAGAGAAAATATTCATCCTTACTGGAGCATTTCATGGTTACTTGCAAAAGTTATCTAAGTTTTCTCAAGCCTCGAATTCAACAAAAATGTGGTTATAATTGATTTCTGAGTACGGAACTCAGAGTGTCATACCGAAATTGGAGTTTATTTTGTTCTCTTTTCTGAAAAAATATTGTGCTTCTGGGATCTGTTCTGGAAGTTTTCAGTTGAATTTGCGACACCCTTTCTCTGTGGACGAATTGAGAATACAAGCTGATTATTTGGTTTTGATTTTCTTATAGACTTAATGGTTTTCATTTTAGCCTAGGAACTTCTTGATCCAACACAAAAATATGTTTTTTCAATTGAAGGGGTTGTATTTTTAGAAGTGATTGCTTTTTTGGAAAAGAACGTTTTTGGCTTTATACCACTTCATCTCGATACAAAAAATGTGGGAATTTTACAAAGAAAGGAAGGAAGTGATCAATTTGAAAATATGTAAGTCTATACATGGATGTGTAGATCATGCAAAGAAGTAACTTTCAGACACAAACTGGAAGGAAGCCCTCCTGAAACAGGTATTTTCGTATAAACATTGAATTACACGAATGAAAAAAATTCTTTCGAAACAAATACTTTTATATGAACACTGAATTATACAGAAGATACCTTTCGTACTCAGTTTGTATTCCAAACATTCGTTATGGAATAAAATCAGATATCATTCACAGAAGTTCAACTTTAAATGGATGGTAACAAAATGCACTTACATGGAACACTGTCATCCTTACATTTTTTTGTATCAAGATGGAGTAGTAGAAAGTCAAAAAATGTCTTTCCCAAAAAGTTTTTTCAGTACTAACATATGAGCTGATTAATTAACCATCCGATCTTGATTTTTTTTCTGATCCAGCTATTACATCGTGATCTTATATCGTGTTTTTCCGTTGACTAGCTGTCACCATTTAACGAACATTTCAAGATTCTTTGTAGGTACTGAAAACATAAAATCAATTAGTTTCTTGTCCATTTTTCAACTGTAGTGGACAACTCTTCTCATCAAGAGTGGACACAGTAATGGTTCTTTCACTCCTGTATGAAAACTAGCTGCAATGTAGGAACGCCGAGTCTGGGCTGGTTTGGTCAGGCCGAGTCGAATGTGATGGCCGGATCAACTCCGTTTCCAATGTAGGACCAGCCTTATGTAGCTCAAATCCAATGAGCTAGAGAGATGGAAATGTATCTTAGTCTTGCGATACAAAAGAACTATTGATGTGCGACTTTGATAGAATGTTCAGTAACTTTGATCCAGTTTAGAACTTGAGTTCTGCTCTGATCTGATCTGTCTAGTCTAATCTGGTATAGTCTTGTCTAATCTGCTCCAGTCTGTTCTGGTCCAGCGGTTCGAACTGGTGGGATATGATCCATGTGAATCAGGAAAGGGAAGAACCTGATATATCCTGATAATTACCGTGAAAATATAAATAATTTTGGATATCTTATTGTTCAACTTCTGATACCATAATAACAAAACTTGATTTTGTAGACTATCAGTGACACTCTGGTCTTCGATGAGATAACAGAAAGAAAAACCAACGGAGAGAAACAAATTGTCCTCATACCCGTTGTCAGGATGCTCAGAATGCAGACATTCAAAAGATGACATAAATCATGATTTTCATATAACAGCCCTGAAGCTGTTATATAAAGTTGCTAAAATCGTTGGTATGGTGTCTAGAAGAAAAATGAAGAAGATAAAGATATACAAACCAGGTAACTGATTTATTTTAGACGTGAGTGGAAATGCAGTTAGCCCATGAGATGACAGTACTTTTGAGAGATATAGAAGAAATGAACAAATTAGTTTTCTTATTTTTGATAAATGAAATTGAATGAAAGTAACTCAAATCAGTACCTCTCAGTCTCTAATCGAATTTTCAATGAATCTTCCCGTTCTATAATTCCTTTCAAAGACGAACGTCTTACGCAATGTTAACAGTTATACGATTATGAGCTATTAGGAAGGAATCCTATAGGGCTGGAATATAGTTAGCTAGTTTTAGAAATATTATACCTTGTTAGCAGTTTCCATAAGCTTTTGAGCTTTTGCCTCGGTAGAAGCTGTTTTGTAATCGCGTTTTACCATTACTGGGACTGTTAACAAGGAACTGTCTGGAAAGATAGGGACGGGAAGTTATGCTGACTATAATTAATTACTAAGAAAGATGTTTTTTGTTTACTCACGTTTCGTATCGGAGTTTCACCCCTTCCCTAACAAGTAGACGCAGACAATAACACCATTAAGTTAATGGTCTCCGTAATCAAACGATAATTTGTTAGTATTCCCAAGTTGAACTTTAAAGTTTTCTCTTTAATTAGATCAAAGGTAAGATGCTCAGGAACACTTTCGACTCGAAGTAATTGGAATGAGTTTTGAAGTAAATGGCCTCCGTCTCAGGAGCGGAATTTTAATATTTTCAAAACGCTTGTACTTTCAGCTGATTGTAGTTCAGCGGTTATGGTTGAAAAGTTTGATCAACAAGACTGCTGATTGAATTATAAGAAAATCTGTTATGAAAATCAAAGGAATTTTCATTTTTTTCAAAGAATACTTATTAATTCATCAGTTTCTATTTCGACCCCTTCAAATTAATCCGCCCTAGTTATGATACACTTTCAATCTTGGGAATAGGAAAATAACTAAGGGGATCAAATCTGGTAAATACGGTGACTGAGACATGATTGTGGTGTTGTTTTTCGTCAAAAAACCACGGAGAAGTAATGGCGGGAACAAGATTTAGTGTCATTCGACCCTTTTAGTAACAGTTTTTTTGCATTGATTACAACATAATCAATATTTATTCCGAATTTGTGATACGATAACATATTTTTTATTCATATTGAAATCATAAAAGTTAGGTAATGCCAAAGTTTCCTGAAATAAATGAACCAAACCATTCACTTCTGAATACTAATCAATTTTAAACATTAAAGCTATCCACCCTTCACTCTGACCTATTACAGAGTTTGATCACTTAGAAAGTATTCACCACGAAGTTCTCAACGTGATTGATTGATTTCGGTAATGCTTTGTTAATTTAATAACCCATTATGGATCCAAGTTGATTCGATAGATTCAATGAGGGTTTGAAATTTGATTATATCTGCAAATATAGCGGGAAGTGAGGGATTCGTCCTTTATAATAACATTTCCTCAAAGTTATATGAATATATATTTGAAAGTCAACACGAAAAGAGGATTTTTTGGTGCAGTGGAAAGTATAAAACACATGCATTGTCATTCGTTTCAAATTCAATACGAAACAAAAATATCATCATCATTTAAGTATAGTTTCTGAAGGAAGAAGTATTATTTCATGAAATGTACCCAGATTTTGAACCCAATTCAGAATCTATTGTGGGGGTATGTAGAAACTAGCTAGAGATTAGAATATGGGAAAATATCAATTTCAGTATTTTATGGATTGGACTTCCACACTGTCTTATAAATCTTAGCCAAAGCAAATTCAAAGTGAAAATAGATGAAATTTAACATACGCGATTTTAGCACCTTTCAATGGTATGCTTTATAGACTACTAGTACTATGTTGCTGTATCGTTGCTGTTCCAATGTTTTGATAGAATCCGAATCAACGAAGGCGTGCGGAGCGTTATAGAACATTGCTTGCAAAAAATTGTTCTACAGCGCCATCTAGTGGCAAGTAACAGAAAAATTGATAGCCTAAAAACCTTCTCTATGAAAAATTACTCATTCATGTCAAGTTTCATAACGATTGGTTGAGCGATGTAGAAGTTTATCACTTACCAACCAACCAACCAACCAACAAACATCCATTTTTATATATATATGATTGAATATTCCAGAGTCAGAAAATGATTTTTAGACAGTAGAGTTTTGTTAACCAAGTTGCTGTCAGAAACGGTTACAAGGTAGATATATAATATCAGCTTCATTATTTATGAACATTTATGAAAATAAGCCATTTTTCAGATCTATCCAACTTTGAGGAACGACAATGAGCGTCATACGACATTGACATAGTTTAGTGAATCCACCAATGATGTCGCTCGTTTCTTGAAAAATGGGGACTGTGACAATATGCCTTGGGTACCGGTACCTTTGGTTGAGGCACAGCACTGCTGTCCTCATCGAAGTAGTCGTGCATAGCGCAGCTGCGAGAGAGAGAGGTATTCGTGGTTATTTGGGAGACACGTCTCTCATTTGGAGTTGTCGGTAAACTCGATGTGACACCCAGGCTTTTTGGTGATAACAAAAGCAGATATTTGCTACTCGTTGCCTGCAGATATGTATTAAACAATTATTATTAGTTTGGCTACTTGGTTGGTGGCTGGGTACTGATGGGTATGCTAAATTTATATTTCCATTCAGGGTTGTCTCTTGAAGAGACTCTAGAAGAAATTGTGATAACGTTTCCTCCGGTGGGGGCATATTTTAATTAATGGGGATCTGAATTTCAGTTTTTGATGTGGAAAATCACATTCCTCTTTGAGTAGGATTTCCATCTTTTTCTTTGGTCCGTCCCAAAATAGTCAACGCCGGACCACATCGATGACTTTTCATAAGTTTTTCGAATTGATAACGTCTAAGTTGTGAGGATCAAATGTGCACACGCTTTCATTCCGCTTCAGAGGGTTATTTCGGAATTTACCATTACTACTATTATTACGAAATTCCCGAGAAAAGTCCTAAAGGTGTCTCCTTTATAGCGTGGCTCTAACTGCTGAAGGGGACGTGTTATAAAATCTGCCTGGTGCAATCGTGCAATTGCGTCCTGTAAGATTTACGTACCTATCATAGCCGACGCTATCTGAGGTGGAAAGTATCTTCCAATCAAGGAAATAAGCATCTGCTCCGGATGAGGTGGTTCTGAATATTTTTCTTGAGAAAACAGTGATAGAAAATAATATACGTATGACCCATTTTTCTCGCAATAGCGACTTGTTTCTTAATCGGAAAAATTATCAAACAAATCTAATTCGGCTCTGTTTTTGGAAGACATCATTACAACAAAAGGGAATTTGTGCAGGAGGTACGTTCAAATGTACAACAGCTTGTTTTAGTTTATTGATACACATAACTGGATGTATTTCTTCCGTATCAAAAATTGACAAAATATCTGCGCTTATTAAAATAAAATTTGCATACCCTACTGAGGCATGTGGCTGAAGGCACGATAACGGATGTTGACGAGGTAGATTGGCTCCTGCTAGGTTTTCATTGTTAACAAAATCATTTTGCCCGTTTAAATTTCTAGAAGCACTTACAGAGGCAAAAGTTACATGATTTCGAGCTTAGAGAAAAAAATACCGTTCAAGCATATCTATTGAGAGTGATAGAAACAAAACTTCACTGTTGGATATATAAGGAGTAGGTACATAAGTTTATTTAGAGTTGTTGCCCAAAAGTTCATATTGGCCAATCGGTGAGAATCTTTCCCTGAAGAAAAAAATACCATAGGAGTGGTTTCTTGAATGTAAGAACCAATTCCACATTTTCAAAGTATCATGTGAGGCATAAGTTAAACCACGATTATGGTGTATTACATTTGAAAATAAAGGTTGAAACCTAATCTTTTGGAATGGTTATAAATCAACAGATTCAGTAGGAAATGAATCTGTTTTCTGATGTCAAAATGGTGACTAGTTTATAACATGTCAACATATTGAGTTGCTGGCATTTCTTCTGATGAGTTTATGCCTGAACTGTGGTGAAATTTCAAGTTATTAAGTCAGTGAAAAATCATACGATTCTAGTAAATTTTATGGAATGGGCTACATTTAGCCTCAAAATAGGCCTCACTTTCGATTACTCCCTCATTGGCGTTGAATTTCTTCCTAGCGAGCATTCTCTTGAGGTATAAAAACAAGAAATAGTCGCTGGGGACCAGATCAGGAAGAAATGGTGGATGCAAAAGCAATTCCATGCCCAATCTAAGTAATGTTACTATTGGTTTCATTGATTTGCGACACGGTGTTTAATCTTGATGAAACATCACTTCCTTCTTCTTCAAATGGGACCGATTTTTCGATCAGAAATTGAAATCATTGAAAAGCCATCGTTGGAGATCAGTCAGAACTGAGGACTAAAGTAACAAAAGCTGGTAACAAAAAACTTCCATTGAAAAAGAATAGTCCAATTGATAAGAAAAACGATTATCTTGTTATAGATAAATACTGTATTATCGAGAATTCTCGACAAAGATTTAATATTATTGCATTGACCTGAAATGAAACCTGATTCTGTGACAAACAATGAACTCGAAAATTACAGGAAATAATAATGTTGATAAGGATGCAATGAATAAATGAATCAGTGTTCAATAACTTTCAAATTAATTATTTGGATACCTCAATCAAATTCAGAGATAATTTTTCCATACTTGACTAGGCTTGAGTCATTTTACAGCGAACGCATTGGAGTCGAATGGATTGAATTGACTTCGTCTCTTTGAATGATTTTTTTTCAATAGCGTCATTTTCTGATGTGTACCATGAAATCCACTACCATGTTGTTATCATTATGGAATAGAATGAATGCTCTAAATTCGTTTTCAGATCCTAATCCTTTCCAACCCACATGAATATTGATTCAACCAAACAAACAAAGGTTGTTCACCTGGTTTCCATTCCTCATGGAGTGCCATCACACAATGAAAGAAGGAAAGTACGTCAGTCATGCAGCTCACAATCAAAAACGAATTACCTTCCCGCATGAAAGAACTAGAAACCACACGCTTGTTAAGGTAATAAATCATTTCTGCAAGAGAATCCCGGAGTGGGAGGCTCTTTAAGGCAAGCCCCAGATTACTGAAATAACATGTTGCGGGAGAAATCAATCAAGTCAGTTCTGGTTTGGTGTCTATACTTGCATTATGCACTTGAGTAATGGGTGTCTTCCTTTCATCGCGTGATCTGCCAACTGAACATGAAATCACTCCTAATCAATCCGGTATATTGCAGGAAACATTCAAGGTCGGTGGATGAAATCTAATCATGGCGACAATCTGTTCTTAGAATATACTGTCGCTTGAACTGAAAAAGGAGTATTTTCAGGAGAGACTAGTTTTTTGGCATTCTACTTCTCCATCATGAAAAAAATGTGGAAAACTTCCATAGAAAGAAAGAACTGAAATAAATTCTCTGAAAACTTTTTATAACGATATATAGATCATGAAAAGAATTTTCCTGAGGACAAAACACAATCACTACAGGAAAATCTTCAAGGAGCTCTGAGAGCGGTGCCTGTGCGAAACTAGTGATTCGCATTGGATTTGAATCGCTGGAGATTAAATACATTTGGAAAAACGTTCTCTGACATGAAAGAGTTCTTGAACAGTAAATTTCGAGGTGTACTGAGTTGAACCTTGAAACGATGAGCAGTCATAGTCCATAGCGTAATTTTGATATGTAACGCTCTTGGTGGAATCGAATGTACCAAATCACTTGAACACTTACTGTGAAAGTATTTATAGAAAAGTGATAAATCCCCAAACTTTCTTCGATGTTCCAGACAATCAAGGTTGCAAATAATGTTTGCGTTTCCAATCAGGCGGATGGAATCAGCTTCAGGATATGCTCAAGGGTGGAACTCCATACATGAGAGAGAGAGAGAGAGAGAATATACTTTATTGTCATAAGATTGATCTCGTGGACAAAGTCTCACTTAATCTATAATGCAATCATATGTAAAAACAAAGTGCATTTATTTTCACTCATATATAAAATCAGTTTGTATATATATATATATATATATATATATATATATATATATATATATATAGCTTTCCTGAAGCATTGTAAAGATTTTATTTCTGTTATATTCTTTGGCAAATGATTGAACATTTTGCAACCATTATAGATAATGGAATCTCTTATAAGTGATGTTCTAGGTATTGGCAACTTAATGTTGTTGGATTGCCTTGTCACATAATGGGTTGGTAAAGATTGAAATGTGTTCGAATATTTTTTAATTAAACAAACTGTTTCCATTATAAAGAAAGAAATCACTGTTAGAATTCCATGAGTGTTGGAGAGTAAACTACAAGAGTATGTACGTTTTGATTTGCACATATATCTCATAGCTCATTTTTGTAAAACTAAAATATTTTGAAGTAGATAACCACTACAGACTCCCCAAAATGGAATTCCATATCTCAAGTGAGATTCCACCAAAGAAAAATAAACAGTCTTAGCTGCTGTTAAACCAAGTTCATTTGCAACTACTCTGACTGCATAACATCCAGAGGACATTTTGTTATACAAGGCATAAATATATTCTTCAAATTTTAGTTTACTATCGATATGTACTCCTAAAAATTTTAGGCTACTTTTGTTCTCAATGATGTTACTCCCAATGGGTATATTGTCAAGTTCGCATCTGAAAGTTACTATATTAGTTTTCGAAATATTTAGAGAAAGACGACTAGGAATCACACCAATTTTTCACTGTCATCATATCGTTGGATATGCAATCGTTTGCATTGTCCGATTGCCAAAAAATGGTAGTATCGTCTGCAAATAGTGCGAATTTCCCAGAAATATTTATATTTATCAAATCGTTGACGTAGATGAGGAACGATGTTGGCCCTAGTATTGAAACCTGAGGTACACCCTTATGTATTTTTCCAATTTCTGAGCGGTGGTTTGTTTTCACCATCTGGCTACGACCTGACAAATATGAGCAGAACCAGCTCAGTATCACTCCTTTGAAACCGTAATGAGGAAGGTTCCTCAGCAGTATTTCGTGATCTACACAGTCGAAAGCCTTCGAGAATACTCTAAGAAAGGTCTGATCTGAGTATTATAAAGCATCAAAAGTTGTTGAGGTGTGTACTGTTTTCTGGTTCGGAACAGTGTTGCAAGCTTTTGAGACGTGGCATTTGCAATTTAAGTGGCATGATGGTGCCAATACATCTTGGTGTCCATTTTTACCCCCAACAAACTTATCGAAGCAAAAAGTGGATATTATATTATATATTACATCCGGTTCGGAGACTTTCAATTTTTTGGAGAAAATCGATGCTTGGATTTTTGTGTTATTGAATTCAACGTGGTTACTGAAGACACCCTACATTTTGTTTCATGAAAGAGGGGACATTGGCAGACCAAGATCTTCAGATGATGTGGTGCTGCAGGTTTTTCCGGGTTTTCCCGCCGCTGAAAAAGCCAATGCTCCACTGGAATCAAAGAAGTCGCCCCCGGAGCGCCAATTAATGTTTGTTGTTGTTTTCTAATTTCATGATTTGTTTTGATAAATATAGTGAAAACTTTCACTCCAATTCGAAATTACTTCTAGATCCTTATTGAGATATGCAACCTCCTGCTACCGGTGAAGATGTGCATCAGCCGCAAATGTCGTGGAATCCAAATGAAATGACGAAACAAGTGAGCTGTCGTCACCAAACAATATATTGGATTCTTGGTTTTTCCAATGGGTCGTTGATATACAAACGAAGAGGGTTGGAGACAATTTAGATCCCTAAGAAACACCAGCGTTGTATTCTAGAGTTATCAGTCGACGGCCACTTGCAGGGAACATTCTTTCAGGAAGCTAAAGAGTCATACACAAAAATGATCGGACAAGCCATAACTTCGGAATTTGACTATCAAACCCTTACGCCATACACGGTCAAAGGTCTTAGGAACTATCAAGTGCTACAGCTCTTGAATCTTCATGTTTTTCGATTGCATTATTCCAAATATGGGTGACATACGATATAATGTCGCCAGCTGATCTTCGTTTCCGAATGCCATATTGATGATCGCTCTAGATGTGGAAGCCTTTCAAATATTCTAAGTAATTTCCGGCATTATGGGTTCTAGTTTTGGAATTGAACCAACCGCTTGTGATAGTTTTGGAAGTGTGGGTTTTGTAAAGTTTTGATCAACAGCTTCAGCTACCGACCAAAAGGATCTACACCCTTTGGGATTGGCAAGCAGTTCATTCCTAATTCTTTGATTGTGAAGTTCTAATACAAAGATGATTCCTCCACATAAAAAGTGGAAAAAAAAATAATTTGGAAATATCTGCTATCACATGAACAATGAAATACATCAAAATACACGAATACACGATAACACGAATTCGAAAATAACTGATTTCACATGAAAATTGAAATACACGAAAGAAAAACGTCCTTTCTAAATAACTCTCAATTACACGAAAAGACTATTCAATGTGTACTAAAAATATTGGTTATGAACTTGAAACAGATAAAATTCATAGGAACGCTATACGTTTTGATATACAGGGTGTTCCTTAAATACATGCTGATATTTAGGGAGGTAATTCTTAGACCCATTTTAAGAAAAAAACTTTCTATGGACGTATGTCCTGAACGCCTTAACTTTTGAGATACAGGGTGGCAAAGTTTTCAAAAATTATCAGTTTTTTAATAATAACTGAGATAATTTTGTAGACATCTTTGGCATATTTGGTACCTATGTTCCATGCCTCAAGGCGCATTTTCTGATGTACACAAATTTGTTTTTTTTCAAACAGTGGCATCCATTTGGGGAGAAAGTACTACGCTAATGCTTTCTTTTCAAAATAAAATCATTTTTAAAATCCTCATATATTTTTGAGAAAATTTGATCTCCTGGTATTTCTTTGTCCGACGCATGATTTTCACTCAAAAAAATAAAAATCGACAGAAAGCAAATTAAGAAATTAGATCAATTCTGAAATGAATGAGAATCTGAAAATTGCTTCATAACGCCTTACCATTTCCCTAATAATATTTGAAAACATAATCTGCAAAAAAATAAATTTTTCACAAAACCGAGTTTTATTTTATTTTGTGACAGTAAGTCTAAACGGATAGCACAAATTTGTTAATTAGTAATAATACCAAAACTGATTATAAAAATTGATGGAAGTGGCCACCTGCACTTAGTATGCATGCTTCCGCCCTTCTACGCATGGAATTACGCACCCGTTCAAATATTCCCGGCGTATTTCGTATAGTTTCACACGAGGCAACTATTCGCTCTCTTAAATCTTCTAAAATATTAACGGGAGTTTTATACACAAGAGTTTTAAGGTGACCCCATAAAAAATATCTAAATTGTTGAGATCGGGAGATCTTGCTGGCCATTGCTGAGGTTCTCCGCGACCTATCCAACGATTAGGATAAACCGTATTTAAATGGTTTCGGACAATTACACTGAAAAGAGCAGGGGCGCCATCGTGCATGTACCATATTCGATCCTTAACGCAAGTGGTACATCTTCTAATAACCCAGGTAAGTCTTCTTCGAGAAAGTGTAAATAAGAACGACCATCAAGGCGTCCTGGTAGAAAAAATGGGCCTATTAGATGATAACCTATAATTCCTGTCCATACATTAACCGAAAATTGGTGTTGGAAATGGGTTTCGGTTATTGCATGGGGATTTTCTTCAGCCCACACATGATTGTTATGGAAATTTTGAATGGCATTCCGAGAAAAATTTGCTTCGTCTGTGAACAAAATTTGTGTCTCAAACTGCGGATTTAGTGCAATACTTTGTAGATACCACTGACTGAAGTTCACACGCTGTGGAAAATCTCTGGGGAGTAATGCCTGCACTCTTGAAATATGGTATGAGTATAACAAAAAAACAACCAAAATACGCCAAACAATTTGATGACAAATATCCAGAGTTCTAGCGATCTTCCTCGTACTCTTCTCAGGATGTTCCTCAGTTTCTTGCAGCACCGCTTCCTCAATTTCAGGAGTTCTTACTACACGAGGTCTACCTTCCGGAGTCCCTTTCTCGAAACTACCAGTTTCCCCAAGTCGACGATGAATTTTTGAAAAGGTTCGGCTATCTGGTAAGGCACGATTAGGATATCTTTCCTGATAAATGCGCCTGGCTTCTGTTGCATTACCATCGGCAAGGCCATATACGTAATGCATTTGCGCCATTTCCGCATTCGTATAATTTACCATATTTGCTGATATTCAGAAAAACAGCGGACTACCAAAATAACTTCAATAACACTTCAAAACCAATCAAAACGCTTTGTGACAGTTTTTAACACCAACACCTTACTTTAAACCAACATCAATATTAGCTACTGACGTTTGTACATACAGAGAATTCGTTTTTTATTGCTATGGTGGGTACGCTGTTTTTTCTGCTTTTAATCTTTAAAAGAAATCACATATCGACAAACTCCATAATTCCAAGAGGTGCAGTAAATAAATTCTGCTACACGTCATTTATTCCAGGATAACTAAATTTATGTTTTCAAAAATTATTAAGCGGTGCTGCTTTATGACGTAATTTTAATTGATCCCAGTGCATTTGACAACAAACAAATACCTTTTAGATTCTCAATTATTTTGCAACAAATCTGATCTCTTAGTTTGCTTTCAGTCGATGCACGATACCGCATCAGATTTTTAAGGAATTTATCCATAAGTAAAGCGATTTTTAATTTTTTGATCGAAAACCATGCGTCGGACAAAGAAAACCCTATTAATCAAATGTGCTCAAAAATGTATGGAGATTTTAAAAATAATTTTCAATTCAAGATAAAGCAGTGGCGTAGTTTTTTTTTCGCCAAAAATATACATTTCAAAACTCGTACGTACGCCACTGGCAGAGAAAATTAAGAAAATTGTACATCAGAAAATGCGCCTTGAGGCATGGAACATATGTACCAAATATGCCAAAGATGTCTACGAAATTATCTCAGTTATTATTAAAAAACTGATTATTTTTGAAAACTTTGCCACCCTGTATCTCAAAAGTTAAGGCGTTTATGACATACGTTCATTGAACTTTTTTTCCTTAAAATGGGTCTAAGAATTACCTCCTTAAATATTAGCATGTGTTTAAGGAACATCCTGTATACAAGAATATACTCAATGGTGTAGTTCGAAGTTTCGGGACCGGACACTTATCTTATCACCTTATCAGCACTGCTTTGAATAAATCACAAGACGACCTACTAATTTCTTCCATAACATATTATGTTAAGTTTAAGTTATAGTTTTTTCTGTTATTGGAAGTTTATTTCTCAGCTCAGTTCTGATTAAGAGTATATTGTCAAATATAGAAAATAATCATGAAATAATTCAAATTAATTTAACTAAATATATGAATTGAAAGATGTTCCAACCTTCAATATTTCAACACAAAAACACTCAGTATTCAGAATTCCATCTTTCAATATTTCAAGTTCATAGACATCGAAATTGATCCGATCACAGGATATAGAATATAAAACAATCTCCAAATACGCAAACTTGGCACAGATTGCATACTGAGCATTTCACCTTAGTACAGTGACCGGATCAAAGTTGCAAAGTCAGCGTATAATTCTTCATAAATATTGAGGGACCTCAAGATCAGGAGGAGACAGTACTCATTTGAGTATCGTGTCGCAACTCAGTACTCGCTCGGCTATTAACAAGAGGATTTTCATTTGCTTCATCCATTCATTCATCCATCCAAATAATGAAAGAACTATTTAAAAACTGAATTGAATATTTATTGTAAAGAAACGGAAAAAATAAACTCACACTCAAAATTTTAATAAAAAGAAATACATTGAAACACCAAAAACTTACATTATACTGCCACCCAGCAGCAACTTCGATCCGGTCACTGTACTAAGGAAAAATGCTCAGCATGCTATCTGTGCCAAGTTTGCGTATTTGGAGATTGTTTTATATTCTATGTCCTGTGATAGGACCAATTTCGATGTCTATGAATATTGAAATATTAAAAGATGGAATTCTGAATACTGAGTGTTTTTGTGTTAAAATATTGAAGTGAGGTTGGAACATCTTTCAATTCGTATATTTACTTTAAATAATTTGAATTATTTCATGATTATTTTCTATATTTGACAATATCCTTGATTCATCAAAATAGCGGCAAATGCAGACATTATGGAAGATATGTATTTGAACATTTCTATAACCGTGAATGACAAGAGAATGTGAAAACGTGAATGTTCATTTTGATAAAGACTTAAAATTTGACGAGCATGTGAACCAACCTTATTCAAAAATAATTTGCGAAAATAGGCATGGAGATGTTTTGAATACTGAGTTATTTTGAATACTGTTTGAAGATTGTGTGATTGGCTTGTTTTTTGTTTTCTGAACAATACATATCTAGGAGATGAATGAAAGTTGATTGAGTTATTCGTTCATTGAATACTCCAATGGTTTTCTCATTCCGAAGAATCAGCGGCTGAATCGAACATTACCAGAAATCGCGTGCAACGTCAACCAACTATCCCAACATAAAATAACTCCTCATCAATCAGTCATTGGAGCAACCATCTAATACCTATCCATTACTTTGAGTTGTATCGCGGCTGACATCTTCGTAAAAATTACATAAAAGCATAATAAAATAAATATATCGCCGATAAACCTGGAGCGTGAAAGTAGATGATTGAGTGCGGTTTTTCTCGGAAGAGAAAATTTGGTCTCTTAATTGGTGGTTTCGGCAAGCGCAAATGATGTATTGAGTTTGGGGTTTCGCTCGGTGGATGACGTGGTTTCTTCCTTTTTTGCTTTCAACGTAATGAAAGTTTGATGAATTTCTTGTGATACCAGATATTGTGGTTTTCAAGTTTTCTATTGTAATGAATCTGTTTAAAAAAATATGTCTGTTTAAAATCTGTTTTTCCGTTAATCACCCTCATACGAACGACAACTCTCAGAAGTTGAGAAACTTGTGCGAGCTAAGGACTAACGAGGTCTTACCTTTCAACGTGTGATTCTTAACACGGTTGCGGAATCATCCCAACTTCAACCAGATAAATTCTCTCGAGAAAAATATCTTGACGAGGCGGGCATCGAACCCACGGCCTATCGATCGTGAGTCGGGCACACTACCACCGCGGCCAATTCCACAACGAAGAATGAAGACTCAAATCTCACAAAATATGAGGTCAAAATATCAGTTGAATGTATTCTCACTAGGAATGGTCTTCGATTTCGTTTGACGAATAGATTGTTTGCACTAGCATGGAAATTTATCCAAAACAAGCAATTTTCCGAATCAGAAGAAAATCGGCACTCTACTCGACGCGCCTTTCACCACTCGAATTGGCATTTTCAGTTTTCGTCATATCCTGAAGAACCATTATTGAAATTTGAATAATTTAACATTTTTAGTAATGCTTTTTTTATGATTTTCACAAACCACAGATTCCTTCACGGCGAACTGTAAATAACATAGAAAGACCACGTAAGTATTACTCTGCTTCACTATATTTTCCCTTTCGGGTACAGTAGTTACAGTATGGACAAATGTGAACAAGATGAGGACCATGTATGCTATTATAGAGACATTTCTGTACCATATTGTTAGAGGTAGAGAATCGTACTTGTATTGTTAATATTGCTGTTCTGTATCTTCCACCAGTTTCCACTTCTAGTAGACAACCATATGGTACCGGAACACCTAAAATTCACTTCTATCCGTTCAGATAGCAATATAACAAAAATTCCCATCAATGGTACTTGGAACTCATTCTGTCACAGAATTTTTATTCGGTACTTTGATGAGCTGTCGCGAATGAAAGGAAGTATTTTCAAGAACTACTACACTATTCGCATCCAAATTTGGGATCAATTTGTTTTCAAACCATTTCTCAAAAATATCAGATTCTATGTTCTTATGACAGTCAACATTGTAATCCTCAAGTTTTTTTCCACATAATTTCAAAGAATTCGGAACCCATCCTTTACTTTCTACGCAATGCACAATTATTAGACGCGATCCTTTGTTTGCAGGCATGTTAGGCGTACACATTCTAGAACCAACAGTCCATCCGTTCGTAACTGTGAATAGAAAATTTGCCGTTGTTCTTGTCTATAGTTAGTTATTTGTTCTGAGTATTTGTTACGCAATTCCACTATTCTTCTGCTTTCCATAACTGCTTGACGTTCGTTTATTATTTTAAATCTGAATCCTAGTTTCTTTATCCAATTCTGAAGAGTGTTATCAAAGCAGCTCACGTTATGGCCGGATGTATTCAATTTCTTCCTTATGATTTCAATTGTAGCTATTTCATTGCTTTCGTAACAGCCGTAAATTGTTTTTTTTCAATGATTGTATTAGATAAACATCTGAAGGTTTTGGTAATCCTGTATCACATCGCGTCTTGCGTTCATAAGGTTTGTTTTTGACTATTTTAGGTACAGTTGAGAGAGAAATTTCGGTCAAATCTGATGTTGCTTGTAATAGTTTGTTTTCCTCGAAACCAAATTTGAGATGTAGATTCTTATATACATAGAAACATACTCGCTGTGTTTCAATATTCAAATGCATCCGAATCTTATTCACTGGTAGTTTTTTTCGCCATATTCACCATCGCAATTGGAATCACTACCCAGGAAAAAGTCTGCGTTGTTATTACACTCGTTATTACTATTAGTATTTGTCCAAATACGCCACATTTCAAACAGATAACAAAAATTTTGAGTAATTATAACTGCACTAATATCGAATTTCAACACTCGAATCGCGATGAATTCCTAAACTGAACACTGACAACACGACTCTTATAACCATCCTCGCATTCTATTCGTCACCGTAACAAGATTTCAAATTTAATTTGATGACTCTTCAGCCAATCATAAAACTCGGTCAGTAAAAATCATCTAATACGATCCGCCAAGTCTACAGTCCACGTGGACTAGTTCGCAGCGGCATTATTTCTCTGTATTGGTTTTTTGACCTGTAAGATTGCCGACAGCTTCAACTATGCACAATACCGTTTACTTTGACCATACACTCATTTCAAACAAATGTTCACAGTTTAAGCTATTTAGCATGTTTAGGAATAAAAATTAGAAGTGTTTAGCGTGTTTTAAGATTTTCTGCTACAGAAAAAATAGATCAAAGAATTTGCATCAAATTTTGGGTGAAAATGAATTTGAGTGCTCAAAAACACTTGAAATGTTGACAGTGGCATACGGTAATTGTAGCTGAGTTAGAAAAGTTTTTAAAAGTGGTACGAGTTTTTCTCAGAAGGAGATGTGAACGACTTCTCCCTAGGCGCTTCGTCTCACCAACAATCGACAAAAATGTTGAGATTTCTAAAAATTGTTATAAGGAATCGACGAGTCATCATTAGAGAAGTTGCTGATAATGTCGGCAAATCGGTTGGCTAATGCCATGCACCTTTTTCGAAGATTTTGGGCATGAAGCGTGTGGCAGCAAAATTCGTTTCAGAAATGCAAAATTTTTACTGAAAAAAACCGTCTCATGAGCACCGCTCTAGATTTGTTGAATGACGGCGGCAATACAGATTTGCTTGAAACGGTCATGACTGGTGACAAAACATATACCAAAGTCCAATCGGCCCAATTGAAGGGCCCATGAGACGTCAAATTCGCTCAAATGTGAAGGTTTTTCTCGCTGTTTTTTTTATTATCGTGGCGTAGTGCACCGAGAGTTCTTGCCATATGGTCGTAGTGTCAATAAGGAGTTTCACCTTGTTATGCACCGCTTGCGAAAAATGGCAGAGGAGAGAGGAGAAGTGGCAGCAACTATAAGTGCACCCTCCTCCTCCCCCCTTCCACCTCCAACAGCAAGGGCACTTCCTGCGGCGGGCGCCAAGAGCTCCGCCTTGAATAAAGGCAAGAAACTGGCCGCCCCTGCAGGAAAGCACCCTCACTTGAGCATCTCCACGGAGGGAACTCCAAGAAGGTTGAAGAAGCCGCGCAATGACAGTAATGTCGCTGTACCTTCCAAAACCCTCACGGAGGCCGCCGTGAGACACCTCAAGGTTGCCAAAGAGAGTGTGTGTTCGACGAGTCTTGGCCTTCACCTGCCGATATAGAGGAGATGTCTCCTAGTGACCTGTCCACCTTCCTGGAAAGGACAGAATGGACCTAGGAGGACAACTCCTCGGGAGGAGTTGTCCTCCTAGGTCTACAGATACAGATGAGAAGGTCTGGTATTGTGTGGAAACAATTCTTGTCTTGAAAGCATTAAATTTTTTGGGACTGATATTCGACCAAATAGTCGACTGGAAATTTCACATCCAACATTTAAAAAAATCCTGTCAGAACGGTCTGAACCTTATGAAAACAATCGCCTCAAGAAACTGGGGATCGGACTCCGCTACACTCATGCTCATCTATAAATCTTTGATACTTTCAAAATTGGATTATGGATCTATAGTGTATAACTCTGCCAAGAAATCGGTTCTGAAAGATCTCGATGTAATCACAACAACGCCATTAGAATTGCACTCGGAGTTTATTGCACAAGTCCAACTACCAGCATCCACTGCAAAGCAAGTGAGCCATCATTATCCTCAAGGAGGCAATTGTTAACTCTAACATACGCCTCCTCTATATTATCATTTTCGCAAACATTTGTTCACCATAACGTAATTGCGAATAGATTTCGAATTGTCTTTGAAAAGAAGAAGAGGGCCCACATTTCCTTTAATGAGAGACTGAACCGGTATTTATCTAGTTTACACCTCCAGAGACCAAAAACCTTCATTTCCTCAAATATTCCAACCCTTCCACCCTGGAGGATCCCCGAAATCATAATTGACCATACTCTCTCACAATATGATAAAAGTCAGATGAACCACGGAATAATCAATGCAGAATTTCATCGTCTTCTAGAACAATATGCAGACTTCAACTTTCTCTACACAGATGCATCCAAAACTATAGACGGAGTCGTCGGATCAGCTTTCACTATCGCAGGTTTTCAAGCTTCGTACAAACCACCAAGAGAGAGCACGGTATTCGCTGGAGAAACATACGCTATATGGAAAGCCTTGAAGTACATAAATATTAAAAAAATTGGAAAATGCCTCATTATAACAGATTCCATGAGTGCTCAGCTGGCAATGAATCAATCAAACACCCATAAAACAAGAGCTTTATGTACTCAAACAAAGGCAAGCAGTAATCAGATTCATGTGGGTCCCATCTCATGTGGGCATCCCAGGCAATGAAAGAGCAGATCAACTGGCGAAAGCATCCATCTCAAATCCATTGACTTATACTGAACTCAAAATGAATCACATTGACCTGAAATCTTTCTACAAACAAGAAATCATCAACAATTGGCAACATCAGTGGTAAAATTCCACTTCTAAGCTAGCAGAAGTAAAAACATCAGTACTCCCATGGAAAAATATTCCCAAAAACAGAAGACACCAAGTTATCCTGACTCGTTTGAGACTGGGACATACCCGCTTAACACATGAATACCTCATAACAGGTGGTGACAAACTAAGATGTGAAGTGTGTGGAACAGACCTGAGTGTAAACCACATTCTAACAGAATGCGTGCTATATCACATCGACAGACTTACTCATCTCATCCTACAAACAATGAAAGACATACTTGGTGAAAATTGTAACACTGAACAATTGATAGCTCTCCTCAAAGATATACACATTTTACGACATATATGAATCAATTTTAAATATCATATACTAATTGAGTCATTTGTATTATGCCGTTGCTAATAACTCTAGCGGTTGATGCAACTTTCTTTAAATAGAACAGAAAAAAATTCTTGTCTTTTGCATCACGATAATGCACCTGCTCACCCGTCATTGCTTGTTCGTGTTTTTTTTGTTCAAAAACAATACCGTTATCATGCCTCAGCCATTTTATTCAGTAGATTCAGCTCCGTGCGATCTAAAATTGAACAGACCCATGGTACGGCGTTCTGCGATGTTTGAGAAAATAAAACCCGAATCGCTGAAAAAGCTCGAAGATATACGAAAAAGTTAATATCAGAACTGCTTCGAAGACTGGAAAAAAATTTGTGAATCAAATCTGAGGAGATATATTTTGAAAGGGACAAAATGGAAATTGATGAATGAATGAATTCATTTTGATAAAATTCTCCTCCTTTTCTAAACATACAGCGTTATCGAAATTTTTAGTTATTTCACCTAATCGTTATCTCTCTTTCCTATACCACCAAGAGATCTATATCATCGCAATGATGAACCTAGAGTCAATACTTCTCTCTTCCAGAGTGCTGCGGTGAATGTATCACACCATAAATATAAAACAAATATTAACAATGGGAAAGATTTCATCAAATCCTGTTTACTTTGCATATCATAGTTTCTTTCAGCACACAAGAATCCATGCAGAGGGATAAGAGGAAAGGAAAACAATGGGAAAATTGAAAAATATGTTGGGGTGTGACAGTCACCTTATTGAAAGAGATTTTGTTTACATTCTGGATTCTCCTTATTATTTATGTATATTGGTTCGGGAGAACATTCCTCAGACTGGATTCGATTTTCGAAGCTCTAGCGGAAGAGAGTTATAGCGCCCCATTCGGAAGTTTGGAATTACATTCGGTAGATATATTGTTTGTTCAATTAAAAGAGTTGGCATGTTTGCCAGGGTTTCCATAAAATGAAAGACAGAAAACAGTATCATATATTTGGGGTATTTTCAATAATCGCAGCAAAACTCCAATAGAGCTCAAGAAATGTTTGATTTGAACGTTTCGATTTTGGATCCAATTCACAGCTTTCGAGATATCATCAGTGTCTGAATGAAACGTTACATTTCTGATGATACTGAGGAAATTTGTGAGGAATCCTATAACATTCCAGTACCCCTTTTTTATAACGATTTATCCCTTGTCTCAAAATAGGCCTCATTTCCAGTGATAACCTCTTCAACAAACACAACAAACTGACAATAAATTTCGAAAAAACTAAATACCTACCCTTTACGTCTACCAAACATAGGTCCTTTGCACATCGGACAAAACTATGTGATACAAAATACAGAATCGATAAAATATTCAGGAATTGTTGTTGATAGACATCTACGATGGGACATTCACGTTGAAAACATTGTCAGAAAATTGAGAGGTACACTGGCCAAATTCAAATACTTGAGGAACATCTTAGACACCAAATATCTGAAAATTATCTACCATGCTTTTGTAGAATCACAAATATCATATGGGATAATAGGGTGGGGAGGGGTGAATGACTGCTACTTGAACAACCTTGAGACAATACAGAAATGGATAATCAAAATTATGCTACATAAAAATAGAACTCACCCAAGCGATGGACTCTACAAGGAATCTGGCGTACTTGATGCACGTCAACTATTTTGTTCGAGTATATTTGATAATATAAGAAAAAAAAATCATTAGAAGTAGTGATTCATTCTCATCATATTAGAAATAAAAATATGCGCATAATTACATTTAGATGTGAAAAAACTATAGGACAAAAAAATGCTTCTTATCTGGGACCGCACCTTTACCAAATCATACCAGAAACAATAAAGAATATTAACAGCTTAAAAATGTCAAAGAAAAAAATTAAAGGTTGGATATTTGACAGAGGAAGAAATTTTTTTAAAGATTTTGTGAATCAAAATATTCCCAGATAGTATGTAATAACATTATAATCTGCAGGCACAATGTGTGTGTGTACACGTGTGCGTACGCATGCATACCCGTTTATTTGTGTGTGTATATGTATAAATGTCTATAAGTTTAAATATATCTCGAATTTGTTTCTACACCTATATGTTTATATGAATATTCGTGTGCATATGTATATGAGTGTTTGTAATGTTGTTATATATGTACTAGAACTGGAATTTGTTACCTGAAGAGACTTAAAATATTGCACCCGATTAAGACTTCTACCATATATTGACTTTAGTAAACCCGATTGTGACACAATTTTATAATATACTTGTGTATGTAAATACGTATATGTGTGTATTTATATATGTATATGTACATGTGTATGTGTAGGTGTATATGTATGTATATAAAAATGAACTATTAAATGAATTATCGAAATGTCAGAACATATCCATGCTAATATTTGTTAATGATTGTATATTATAATTGCTGCTTCATGTATTTTTCTGTTTTGTTTTTTTATCGAATATTTTTCTGTTTTGTTTTTTATCATTATTAGCTTCAGCATGGCCATAACACATGCTGTTTATTCACATTTGTACTTTATTATGTAAAACTTTTCTTTTCTTTTCTTCTGCGAATAAACATTATTATTATTATTTTTTTTTCACCGTAGTGTGCGCTGGTCAGGCCCTATCCCCCGAAGCCCCGATACATTCGGGAGGGCGCGCCAGCATAATCAACCAATGACCACTCCCCACACCGTGGGGTAAGTGATCATTGGGTCCGAGAATCATGTGCCCTGAGCAAACGCAGTGAGCCAAGAATGACAGCCTTCTGCATCTGTGCGGCTAAGATTTCTGCCTTAGTGCGGAAGCCGGTATGATTTTGAGATTCGAGAGTAGACAAGACATCATTCCACCAAGGACTCCAATAATCAGAACGACCATCTTGACAGAGTGATCTGGAAAGAGTCTGCGGAGTTCGAAGAGAAAATCTCGATATTTTATCCGTTTTTCCTCCTCTTTTCTGACGATATTCGTCTCGCCAGGAGCTGAAAACTCCACAACAAATATCGTTTTGGTCTGGTGATCGAGAAGGACTACATTAGTCTTATCAGCTTGTATGAGCCTGAGGGTGGGGAACGAATAGTTCCAATAAATTCGGCACTTCTCGTTCCCCACAACGGATTCAATATCCCCCGGAGCGTTGGGCAACACCAGTGTCTCGTCAATACCGTAAGAGTGCCGTAGATGGTAATAAAGCACTCTTAGGGCCGCTTTATGTCGATGTATATAGGCCGAGACCGCATATGCTGGACAAGCTGATAGCAAGTGAATTAGGGTCTCGGGCGCCTCGTGGCAGGCCCTGCACCTTGTGTCAGGAACCTCTATACCCATCACGCAACTGCGGTAGACTAAGGTGTTGAAGACACCATCCTGGCAATCCATGATGAACCTCTCAGTTTCCGACTTCAGCCCACTCGACCTGAGAAAAGCGAACGTCAGGCGCTTTGATAAGCCAAGGTCTTCAATGTTATTGAAGACCTTGGCTTATTATTATTATTATTATTATTATTATTATTATTATTATTATTATCGTAGTGTGCGCTGGTCAGGCCCTATCCCCCGAAGCCCCGATACATTCGGGAGGGCGCGCCAGCATAATTAACCAATGACCACTCCCCACACCGTGGGGTAAGTGATCATTGAGTCCGAGAATCATGTGCCCTGTGCAAACGCAGTGAGCCAAGAATGACAGCCTTCTGCATCTGTGCGGCTAAGATTTCTGCCTTAATGCGGCAAGCCGGTATGATTTTTAGATTCGAGAGTAGAGAAGACATCATTCCACCAAGGACTCCAACAATTAGAACGACCATCTTGACAGAGTGATCTGGATAGAGTCTGCGGAGTTCGAAGAGAAAATCTCGATATTTTATTCGTTTTTCCTCCTCTTTTCTGATGATATTCGTCTCGCCAGGAGCTGAAAACTCCACGACAAATATCGTTTTGCTCTGGTGGTCGAGAAGGACTACATCAGGCTTATTAGCTTGTATGAGCCTGAGGGTGGGGAACGAATAGTTCCAATAAATTCGGCACTTCTCGTTCCCCACAACGGATTCAATATCCGTTGTGGGGACGGACTATTATTATTATTATTATCATTATTATTCGAGCAAAAGGTTTTACCAGCGAACAGCTAGTAGTCGTAATAGTATGAGTAATTGGGATTTCTCTGTATTTTTCAGCCATTTTCTTTCCTATGTTAGAATATATTGAATTGAATTCGTTTGCTATTTCTAGTTTTGTGTTAAGGTTAACACCTGCTTCATTTTTTATTGATATGATTCATCTTTTACTTCTTTTCGTATTAGTTATTTCTTGAATTACTTTCCATAACTGGGTGTTATCTGCGGAGTTTGAATTGATTTATTTTTGATAGTATTCAAATTTTGTTCTGCTTATTATGTTTGTGAGCTTATTTTGGAATATTCTGAGCTCCTTGTTTAGTTCTAAATTGGTAGGCTACATTCGTACTTTTTTGAAGAATTTGTTTTTTATCTCTATTTGTTTCACCAAACTCTTTGTTAGCCATGGAGCAATTTTGGTATCCTTTCTTTTGGATGTTATATGTCCATAATGTCAGCTAACTCACGCAACTTCACTTTTCAATCATTCAAAACGATTTTCTGGATTTTTTATGTTTTCTGGTGTTACTGCCTCATTTGGACAACCACTGCGTTTTGCATCATCGGTGTCTCTACGACCATGTTTGAAATCAGCAAACCAACGTTTGATTGTTGTTATGATAGAGCGGAGTCCTTATAACACTCTTAAAGCCATTGTTTGAACGATATTTTTACCCTCCAAGAAGCAGTTGAAATTAAAACACGAAATTGTTTTCGGTACATTGTTTTGAAAATAACAAAAGAAGTGTCATAGAATTTCAACAGCTTCCTCTTGAAGGTTAGTACTAACTGAAAAAGCGGTGAATTCAGCCCATGTAGTAGTTGAATTAACTTCATAATCCTTGGTATTAAAAATTTCAGTGAACTATGTGAACGATATTTCAGGCAAGGACAATGACCAATTCAGATTTTCATTTCAACAGATAAAATGATTTCATGGAATGTTTTCTAGACTAGTCATTTGAGTTGTGTTGGGACAGGTTAGGTTAGGTTTCTTCTCTGTATTTCTTCACATATCCAATCTGCTTTTTAAGAGGTTATGTGCCATTTGAACCGGTTTGATAACTTTAGACAAGATTTGTTTTCACACAAACATTAACATTAGTTTCAATAACATAGGTTATTGGAAATCCTTCTGGAATCTTCCGTGTACACGTGATCATTATATCATTTACACAATGTACGCTGTCTGTTTGAAAAGTAAGGTGAATTTAAATTTTTCTCAAAAATATTCATTCATACATTAATGTTATCCCCTTCAAAGTAGTTCCCCTTAGATAAAATACACTTGTACTAGCGTTTCTTTCAAACCTTCAAGCAGTTCTGATATGCTCTTCCAGCGATTCGGGTTCTATCTTCTCAAACGTCGCAAAACGCCGCCCTTTCCTGGGTCTCTTCAATCTTGGAATAGGAAAAAGTCGCAGGAAGCCAAATCTGGTGAGTACGGTGGCTGAAGTTATGACAATGGTGTTGTTTTCGGCCAAAAAATACGAACAAGCAATAACGAGTGAGCAGGCGCATTATCGTGAAACAAATGTCATGAATTCTTTTTCCACATTACCGGACGTTTTCTTCGTATTGCTTCTCGCAAGCGGCGCCTAACTTCAAGGTAATTCTCTTATTTTTGGTCTTGGTTCTACTGGGCTCTTCTATTAGGAAGATTGGACAAATATCCTTTGCAACTGGAAATGATCACAGCTACGTTATGAACAAATGGGTGAGGTTTTTATTGAGAGTAGGATTTCTTCAAAAACAGTTACTTTTATCAAAATGACATTCATCTTCTGTAGATAATTACATGACAAAGTAATTAGTCAAAAATATGTATTGTAGTGGAGGCAATTTCGAAATGTTTTAATTATTATATATTTAGCGAATATATTGAATTCAAATTTTGATTGCGTCTGAATTCTCTGTTTTTCAGGATAAGGTAAAGAACGTTATTTCATCAACAGCAGAAGTCTAATAAATAGTATTGGATCATGACCATTCAATCCACAAATACAAACGTTATCTATCCGGTAAGTACACGCTTTTTCTTCGAGAGAGTAGAATTTTTTGGTCTGATCAGAAAAGTACTTTCTGGATATGAAAAACTACAAAACTGTCATAGAGGATGTAATTTTGGTTCATTCGGCTCATACTTGTAGAGTATGTTCGAAAGTATTTCTTTCTCAAAGACTTACTCATTTCTTGAAAGGAAGAATATTGGTTGTAGAATAAAGAAATCAGAAGTCCCCAACGGCAAACAGAACAACAATTTCATTAGGGAAGCAAGTAATGAAACATATCTAACGTTAAAATTAATGTTGACAAAATATACACATCAGAAAAGTCTAGGGATATTTTTTAAAATGGCAATAATTTTTTTTTAGATCGCTTTAGGGAAAAAAAAGTTGACGGGTGATTATTAAACGAATGTAACTTACAACAAAATTTATTAAATGGTCAAAAATACTGAGTGCGCATATAAGCAAAACTAAAAAAAAAAATATGGCTCTTCTTTGGCACCCCGAAAAAAAATCATAATACAAAAAAAATTCGAATCCACGCTGGTTTATAACGGCCCTACATCTATCGTGCATCGACAAAATGAGATTGTCAATGTCTTGTTGAGGTACATTTGCCCATTCAGCGATTAAAAGTTCTCTCAATTGAAACGTTGTGTGAATGTTCCCCATATGCGGAGTAATTCTTCGTTGAAGCATGTCCCACACATGCTCGATGTGATTCAGGTCCGGTGATTGTACTGGCCATGGCAATACATCAACTCCTTCGTTGGTGAGCCAGTCAGTCATTGGACGCGCGACATGTGGACGATCATTATCGTGCGTAAGGTGGACGTTATTGTTATTGTTGAAGTATTTCAACATTCCTTCTTTTCGTTATATGCTTAAATCTCGATAAATGTCACAAAATAACTTTCACCAGAAATAGAAATCCCATTGATTTTCAATATCAAACAGGAAATCACACAATCAAAACAGTTGATGAAGTACGTAATTTGGGAGTGATAATGAATTCCAAAATTATTTTTAAATCCCACATTGAGAAGACCGTTACATATGTGTAATCGTTTATTGGGTTTCATTATACGAAATACGAGACATTTCAGAAATGCAAAAACTCTTCTTAATCTATATTACTCTTACGTATATAGTCGTTTGAACTTTGCATCTGTCGTTTGGAGTCCACAATATTCGATTCATCAACAGCGCCAAACAATTGGCGCTCAAATGTGACATTTCTGTAATCAATGGAAATTTCCGTCCATTTTTCAAAAACTATTCTTTGTTGTCTCTTACAGATAGAAAAAAAATGTCAGATATATTAATGCTATAGAAATTATTCAATAAACGTGTCGATTGTCCTACGTTGATAACAAAAATTTCATTGAATACATCTTGCAGAGACTTGCAAAACCATGATCTCGGTGCAACCCCATTTAGAAAAATAAATTCAGAAAAACACTCTCCTTTATGCGGACGTGTCAGATCTTTCAATACTCATTGCAATGATATCGAAAAACTGAGGTTACCTTCAAAATCTTTTTTTTTTTATTAGTTATCGGTTCTTCATATACTTTTTTTTAATTTTTTGTTAATATTCATTACTATATAGTGTAACGTACTTAGCATTTATAATTTGTTTTTTCACTATCTTTCATATGTAAAGTAAGGATATTTTCTGGATTTATTCTGTTTGTATCCCTATTCGTGTTATAAATAAATGAAAAAA
Source organism: Leptinotarsa decemlineata (assembly GCF_025532065.1). Taxonomy (NCBI): domain Eukaryota; kingdom Metazoa; phylum Arthropoda; class Insecta; order Coleoptera; family Chrysomelidae; genus Leptinotarsa; species Leptinotarsa decemlineata. The sequence goes on from NW_027412684.1 coordinate 11,664,073, forward strand.
ATAAATATTCAAACTGTTGCCTGTTTTCTTTCTGGGCATCTGAAACAAATCTGAAGAAAATATTGTAGTCTGAACTATTGAAGTCACGTTGAATGTCTGTCAACTCACAAGACTCAAATCCCTCGGTAAACCTTTCCGTCCCCTCAATTTTGCCCTGAATTGTTGAGCGAAATCCAAACTGGCAATAGTGTGTGTTTTTCAAAATTATTTTGCCTTTCAGAATCACACGATGCTGTTAACGCTCACGAACTGGAAAACATCAAATTCGATAAATATAAAACCCAACTTCGTTTGACCCCTAATTGCCGCAGGGAAATTAGAATGCAGGCTTTTTTATCTCTCGCTAACTCCATCACCTTTTCAGCTGTAGCGTTTTAATACCGCCAAACGATCTGCCATTATCGTCTATTTCCAGTCATCCATCGAAGGGATCATCGCCATGTGTTTCAGAGCCGGACTGTCGGAGAATTGGTTTCAATAGTACGAGGGGTTTACGAATAGTAGTCAATATTTGTAGAACATTCAGAGGTTTTCGAAATTAAAAATTGAAACAAGATATCCAGTGTTTTTCTGCACCACAATGGACAAGATATGTGAACCGGACAATCTTGATGTCAGTAATAGTGACAAAAACAATATTCGCATTATTCGATGATAGTTTGGGTTGGGTTTGAAGAAGACAAGTAGAAACACTGGTTGCATTGGCACAATTCACTATCATGCAGGAGCGGTTGACCTATTTTACATTGAAAAACTGTAACGTAATGGCTATTTTAACATCAGAAGTGTTCTATTGAGTACCTTATTTTCATATAGTGAATATTCAATGAATTGGTGACTATTTATACTTCGTGATTGGAAAACTTATCTTATTATCTATATCTCACCATTTACTTCTGTGTTAGTGTGAAATAAAAGTTGATTGAATCTTCGAGTCATGGACTAATTGTTTTTAGCAGATCCGTCCATCGAACTACGCCTACCTAGCTCGGAAAACCACAGTTTCCATTGTATATTTTTCTGCAGAATTTTTGAACTTCTCATGGTTGTCATATGGATACTAATAATTGAATCTCTGTCTCACGTTAAAAGGTAAGACCTCGTTAGTCCTTAGACCGCACACGTTTCTCAACTTCTGAGAGTTGTCGTTCGTATGGGGGCGACAGCTGATTAACGGAAAAATGGATTTTAAACAGATTCAGTCATAATATAAGATAGCGAAATGAACATGCATCTATAAGTCTCCATTAACCATACATGTACGTCTTTTATTTCTAGCTCATTCATCTTCATTACAACTGATAATAGTCCTATTATCCGTGAACACCATATCCTACAATATTTGGAAGGCTCTAACATCTTGAGCGATCATTAATATGGTTTAAGAAAACAAAGATCAACAGGCGATCTTCTATCGTATGTCAACCATATTTGGAATAACGGAATCGAGGAACATGGAGAATCAAGAGCTGTTGCGCTTGTTAATTCTCAGGCCTTTGACCATATGTGGCATGAGGTTTTGTTGGCCAAACTTCGAACTTATGGCTTGTCGAATCATTTTTGTGTATGGCTCTTCAGTTTCCTGAAAGATTATTTTCTGCAACTGGCCGTCAGTAGATATCTCTAGAAAACTTTCACCTTCACCGCTGGAATTTTCCAGAGACGCATATTGTCTCCAACCCTTTTTTTATTGTACATCAATGATCCATTTGCTAACGACAGCACACTTGTCTCGTCATTCCATTTGGACTCCAGGACATCGGCTGCGGATGCACATCTTCACCGGCAGCAAGAAGTTGCATATCTTTATGAGGATCTAGAGGTGGTCTCGAATTGTTGTGGAAGTAACAATGAAAGTACAATGCTACGAAAACACAAGAATTGGTTTCCTCCAAAAAGATGAATGTCTCCAAACTGGATATAAAAATGTCAGAACAGACAATTCCGTTTTCTGCCTCGATAAGTTTGTTGTGGGTTAAAATGGACACCAATATGTCTTGGCACAATGGTGTCGCTGGAATTGCAGAGACTGCTTCTCAGAAGGTGGTAACACTGTTCCGAACGAAAAAACTGTACAAACCTCAGCAACTTTTGATGCGCTATAAATCTCATATCAGACATTCTCTGGAGTATGGTTCACATGCATAGCCTTCTGCCCCTAAGCATATCCTGTTGGATTCCATCCAGAAAAGAGCCATTCGCTTGATTGGAGATACGAACATCACTTGCCACCTTGATAATCTGGAACATCGAAGAAAGGGTGGATATTTGTCTCTCTTTTATAGATACTTTCACAAGAGGTGCCCAAGTGACTTGGCACACTTGATTTCACCAAGAGCAGTACATATCAGAAATACGCGACGAACTGTGGCTGCTCATCGTTTTAATGTTAAATTCGAACTTCAAGTTGAAGTTACAGTGCGGTGCAGAGCGACGTAATAAGGCGATAGACTTTTGAAGTTTCAGTTCAGTTTCAGTGTTTTGTTGGAATAGAATTAAGTTTGACTATTGTTCGGTGTAGTTGATTATTTGGTAAACTCACGGGAAAAACATAACAGTATCATACCAAACTGAAAATCAACACATATTCCAAGATAAGTTGATAGTATTCCAAAATGACAATATTCAATATCCATTTTGGATTATGAAATTATCAATAAATTCTAATGGTCTTCTGAAAAGTATTCGTTTCGGGATGTTACATATGATTTTTTTTCGAAAAAAAAAAGGTTAACACATTAAACATCATACGTACATCACATGTATCATGCTATTTCGTGAACTAAGTAAATAAGTGAAGTAAGTAAATTTTATTTAATTCAATAATAAGACAAAATACATAGTCGTCTATGGAAAAAGGATGAAAAATAAAATGAAATGAATGAATGAAGATACATGAAATATAGAGATTATACAATTCTGATGGAAGTTACGGCTACCTAAGCAAAGTAAATAGTATATTATCTTTTCCTGAATAACCAAACATAGTGAACAGAGTGTAGAAAGGAAGAGATAGTAAGAAGAAGATAGAGGACGAGAAAGAGAGAGAGAGAAAGATCTGTCTGTGATGCGCTCTGAAAGACACCTCTAATAATAGATATGGGAATACTGATGGGAATACTTGTGATGCACTATTTGGAAACTTTGGTGTGGTAATGAATATTACTGGAGTTTTATCCCAACACCAAACCATTATTTTCAAACCTTGACACGTGTTTCGATAACAAAGTGATCATCTTCAAGAGGAAGGTGTTAGAATAACGGTCTGGTGTTGGAGAAAAACTCCAGTAATATTCATTATACAGATTATACAAAATCATGGTTTCAACGCAGACAAAATTCAGAAGTAAGCCAGAAAAAAACACTTCAAATTTACATATATTAGTATGCCCCAGATCAAAAAAGCAATCAATTTGTAACTTCGACAAAAAATACAATGTGGAAGTGGCATTCAGGCCACATGCCTGGTTATCTAATTTCTTTTCTAATGCCAAACATGAAGTGGAAAAAATGAAGAAATCTGGAGTCTATAAGCTTGAGTATCCAGAGTGTAATAGTATTGATGTTGGACAATGTAGCCTGAATTTCTCAAAACGGTATGCTGAACATGAAAGATCCTTCAGATTGGGTAATAATGATCCAAAGTTTTCAAAACAACTCTTAGAATGCAACCACGAGTTGCAAAGGTTGGAAACTCAAATCATTTTGAATCCTTGGAAACTAACAAACATGAGCATTGCGGATAGCCTACTAAATGACCAAAGTGACTTGGGCTACTCAAATCAAATCAAATCAAATCCTTTATTTTCCTGTTCGATAATTTCATAAGTAATTGTATTAGGAATAATCAGTAAAGCTAAAATTATAAACTATAAACTACTACACTAAAACTAGAAGCACACACGAAAACGCATGCACACACCACACATACACTTACGTTAAATAATCATCAACACTGTAATACGCATTCAGAACTAAAAAATTTTTAATCTTTGTTTTGAACATCTCTAATGTTTTGCTTTCTTTTATTTCAGTTGGTAAAATATTGAACAAACGAGGACCTGCAACATAAGGACCTTTAAGAGCAATCCGCCCTCGAGCTAGAGGAACTTGATATATTTTTTTTGGCCTAGTGTTAATTGTATGAGTAGAGCCTATTAAAGGAAATTGACTTTTATTTTGAAAAACGTAGACACACATTTCCATTATGTACAAGCAGGGTAAAGTCAGTATTTGTAATTTCTTGAAAAAAGGTTCACAGGACTCCATGTAACTTATACCAGTGATACTTCTGATGATGTTTTTTTGAGCCGAAAAAACTTTACCTGCGTTGGTTGACCAACCCCAGAAACGTACACGTTGGGCAATCTCGACTCCACTTCAGCATAGTATATAATTTTTAGTTGATCTAGACTGAGAATATAGCTAAGATTTCGTAGCTTGAATGCTAAAGAATGCAATTTTGGTATAAGGCCTTCACAATGTACTTTGAAATTAAGATTTTTGTCAATTTCAACACCCAAAAACTTAGTACTTTTTGACAATGGAAGCAGCTGATTATTCACATCAATATATAGTGGGTCAAGAATTTTTTGATAATTACAATATTGAATAATTACTGTTTTATTTGGATTAGAAACAAGCGAATTACTGGAAAACCACCAGTTCAATGATCTCATTGTTTGCTCGCATTTTCGTTGTATACTTGTTCGGTCGGAGCCTGTTACAATCGTGGCAACGTCATCAGCAAATTTCACACACTTTGCATCAGGAACAGATTCGTCAATTTTATCTATATATACTCGGAATAGTACAGGTCCCAAGACTGAACCTTGTGGTACTCTGAGTGATAGAGGTATCCGTTGAGAGTTCATTATTCTTTTTTTACCATTAATTACATTGGTGATGGTTACATATTGGCTTCTGCCAAACATAAATGAATCGATCCAATTATTCCAAATTTCTCCAAAACCCAGCTCATGTAACTTTCTTGATAGTACCTGAGGATTGACGCAGTCAAATGCCCTGCTGAGATCGCAAAAAATCCCAACAGGGCACTCGCCAGCATCTATGCTATCAGCTAAATTGTCATATATGGATTGAATCGCGGTATTAGTGGATTTTCCACTTCGAAACCCATGCTGCGTATCCGAAGTAATGTCATTTCTGTCAAGATACCTTAAAAATCTATTTAGAAAACAGTGCTCAAAAAATTTTGAAAAAACTGATGTTACTGTTACGGGTCTGTAGTTATTCATCAACTGTTTATTATTTTTTTTGTGAATAGGTACGACTTTGCCTATTTTCAATCTTTCAGGGAATACACCAGAACAAAAACTTAAATTGATAAGAAAAATAAGAGGTTTTACTGATATGTCCAGCGTATTTTTGAGCATGAATGCCGGAACGTCATTCCCTGACGACTTTTTATTATTTCTGATATTATCGTACCCAGGTAAACAAATTTTAGGTGATAAAGTCATTAAGAACCTAGTCAAAAACAGTTCATTGTGAAATTTCCACTCAAAAATTTCACAAAAACACGTGTTTCGCCATACAATGGCTTCTTATTCCAGTAAAGACACTCCGGGAGAAACCTTTGTATGGTTTAGTGAAAATCTAACAGTGAAGTGGTTTTTGAATACGTTATGGATTTTCATAAACTATAGGCTGATAACATCTTATATCATTCAGAACAAATGCAATACGCATATATACAGACGGCTCATAATCCAAAGAAGGCTCAGGATGTGGAGTGTACTCCAGATCACTAAGCCTAAGGGTTAAGTGGGGAATGGGAAGAAATACCAGCGTGATCCAAACAGAATTGGTATCTCAGTCACCACAAAAGAAATAACCAGAAAAGGAATTTCTGGCAAAAACATAACAATCTGCCTTGAACAGACACCGTGTTACCTCAGGGCTACTACAAGAGTACCACCAAGATTCAGCCAAAGCCTTGGTAGATAATAACATTATCCTGAGGTGGGTTGAAGGGCACGACAAAAGTGAAGGTAACCGCATTGCCGCCAACTCTTTAGCCAAGGAAGCGGCTGGACTAAGAATTTTAGGACCCAGTGACACCTACGGCTTGATGAATTCGACAATTGCAGAAATAGCCAAATGTTACACCTATGCTCAATCCCTAAGGAGATGGGATGGAATGAAAGGTTGCAATATTGCCAGGGTCACCCTGGGCGACCTTAGGAAGCTGGCGCCGAAGAAATATCCGGCGATGGCCAGGAAAAATCTACGCTCAACAGTAGGATTTCTGACTGTCCTCTGTCAATTAAGGAAACACCTTCACACCTTCACAATATGGGGCTGGTGGACACACCTCTATGCAGGATGTGTCAACAGGAAGATGAGACTGTCAGGCGTGTCCTATGCGAGTGCCCGGAGTAATCGTCAATAAGAGAGTGTGTGTTCGGCGAGTCTTGTCCTACACCTGCCGATATAATGGAGATGTCTCCCAGTGACCTGTTCACCTTCCTGGAAAGAACAAGATGGGCGATGACCTAGGAGGACAATTCCTCAGAAGGATGTACAATGGGTCACATGTGGCCTGTGCTGTGAAATCACACTAACCCTACCTACTCTATAGATACAGACACAGAAGGACCGTATATCATTATCTACTGTGGTTGTACAGGAATATAAGGGTGTACATTGTTGACTATTTCAGTTGATTTATTTGTTTGAAAATGTCCTTGTAGAACGTTAGTTACTGCAGTTTCTAGTGGTATGAAAACAACGAAAGTTTCAATTTTTAATTATCGAAATGAATAATAAATAGTCATTTACCAAGTCAAATGTTTTACTTTCTGTCACGTTTCTCATTCATTACTCTGATGTTTTCTGGCTAAGTCTCACTTGAAAAAAGCATCATTGGCACGCTTATAATAAAAGGGACTCGAGACTCGAATTAAAAACATCCACATGACTCGAATTGTCTTCAACTCCTCCCCTCAAACGAAGCCGAACAGTCTCAGCAATTTCAATTAGCCCGACTGTCATGCGAACGGCAATGAGCTCCGTCGAAATAGCGGGACAGATTAAATACACAAGCGCAATTAGAGCGAACCCCGAACTATTCCGGCCGTATTCTTCCGGAGGTATTTTCCGGAATCGGTTGGTTATTCAGAAGGCGTCCAACAAAGCGTTCCCGACACGTGCTCGCCAACTTGATAGGATTAACAGCCCATCTGTAATGACACAGCAGGATGCAAAGATCGGAAGACGTGCCACCGAAAGCCTATCGATTATTGGGCGATCGGATGGATCAGGTCCGGACTAAGAAATGAACGCGAATCAGTACAACAAAGGTAGTGATAAAACCTGCGTTTCAGGCTCAGAGTAACAAAAGACAATAGAGAGGCCTTTTCCATCCTTACATTGAAGGCAGCATAACTTTGTTTGTTTACGGGAAGTAAGTTGAATCATAAAACAGTGGCGGTTGGTTCAGTTGGAAATCGGAGGGATATTATATATTCATACAATTGGTGGTAGAAAAACTGGCCCCATTTCCATAATCATTAATAATAAATCAGATTTCCTGTAGGAGCTTTTTAAACAGAATCCATTTTCACCTGAAATGATTTATTTTATAAATATATAATATCCCTCCGATTATCAACTGGACCAACCGTCACTATTTTATGGTCCAACTCACTTCAAATGTATACAAACTCTCCATACCCCCATAGCAATAGATATTCCAGGTATATTTCATGAATATACATTTCAATATACATGACATATTCATAGCATTTATTATGCTATGAATATGTCATGGATATGTATATCTTCTGGAGAATATTTCCTGGAAGTGCTCCTGGTGAACCTTTGATATATTTTAAGAATATTCCTTGGGAATATTCTTGGAATATCTTATAACATTCTTAGAATATCTAAGGTTTATTCTATTAAGAATATTCCAGGAATAGAACCCGAGGACTATTCATAAAATATTCAGGATATTCTTAGTTTATTGTAGGAATATACAATAGAGAAACACCATAGAATATTCTTTAGATATATTTTATGAATATTCTAGGAATATTTGGAATATTTCAAGAATATGACGAGTAACCGCTATTAGGCATGTATATATTGCTTTTTGATACAAGATTCACACAAGTAATAAAACACATAATATTCATAAACAAATATATTTTAAAAACAATATACACTGAAATATTTGACGTTTCAACCTATATTAAAAATAAAAAATCTAATTCAAAATATTTATTCACTGAATAAAATATTCCTGAATACTGTCATATTACAAATATTAGAAATGTATTCAAATTAGGATGTTCTTACCCTCAAACAAATGTATACTGAAAGATATACTAAAATAACAACTCTGTGAATTCATCAGCACTAATTAAAAAATAATAAATATATCACTTCATTGAAAAAGAAAAAGTGTATTACATCCAGAAATGGGTTAGGTTAGGCTTCTCACTTGAAAAAATAAACCCACAAATGAAGTATTTAAAATGAGTGTTGCGATGGGTTCTTCAATGAATTTCACTTACTTAAAGTTATCCAAACTTTGCTCACCAGAATAGTTTTCCTTATATTTGTCCAACAATGCATCAGCCAGTGTTTCAATAGTAATACCTGGAACAAAATGTACATTAACGTTCATTATCACTATTTGAAAGTGGCACAATAAAACTGAAATAAAAATCAAATAGATATTTTTCGCATAGGTTACTCATGAACATTTACAACATTTTATGACTTAGAGAGCAACTTGCATTGTCTTGTTGAAAAGTACTCATTTCGTTTTTAGTTCCTTTTGGGCAAATTGATACTATCTTGAAAACGAGTGATGAAAATTATGAAAACAAAAAATGATACAAAAGAATGTGTCATTTACTCACTTTTCTCTATTGAAGATACACAACTGAAATCACTCTAGTTCCAACATGTACTTAGTCAAACCAACAAATCCCACACACCAACTCTCCTCGAACCTATAATGAGGTATAGTAGGTTAATCACCATGACTTTACTAACGATACTATTGCATTTTACTTACTTTTCTTGAAGACTGAATATATGCAACTCTCCTGTTTGAAGATCCAAAATCAAACTATTCGCTGTACTGCAAAATGGACAACCCCAAATTATAAATGGTACACTGAACGTGACAGAATTATACTTTGATAATAACACCAACACACCATGCATTACACACGCGAACCTGCCACGTCAACCGCCATGTTGAATCAAATGTCGAATTTAACGCAAATATACCATGCATTAAGGGACAGCCGCTTTCACAGAGCTTATTCGACTGTCACGTGCTACACTTCAATTGACCAATGAGAAACGTTTACTCCAATTCTTCACTTCCCCATTTCTCTGTTTCCGGGATTTTTCGCTTTGTAATTAAATAATTTCAAATACAAAAAGACAAATAGGATGAGAATTAACCAATTTATTGATGCAATTGGTTCATTTATTGGCCCACTCAAATTTTTTTGTCGTTTCCAACAGTGCTGTTGGAGCAATTCATCCAGAATCTTCGCGTTGAGTTCAAAAACTGGTTAACACTATCAGGGTTATATACATTAGGTTATGCATTCGATATACGTTATTATAAGATAATTCAAAATTCCATTGTATAGAATATTCCAAAATATACCGTGGGGATATATTCTAAGAATATACCATATGGTATATTCGATCGACAATATTCTTTGAATATTCAAGGGATAATAATCCATATATAGACATTCTATGCACATTCTTTCGGGAATAATCCTGCCATATTCATTCAAGCATATTCTATGAATATTCTAAAGGCATATATATATATTCCAAGAATATTCTATGAATATTTGGAATATATACGTTCGTTTTATGATATACAGGGAATATTCCATGAATAACTAGTGCTGTGTGGGTAACCTTTCATTACCCGCCACCCCCCTCGCCCATAAGTTGTACAGAAAAGGATAGTTCGATGTATTGTATTGGCATAGGCTTGGCAACTCTATGTCTTATTATCACTCTGAGGTTACAGGAAACAGAGCAAAATGATGTGAGTTAACAAGAATTCTTTCCCAAAAATAAATCACCCCTAAAAATATGACCATCAATTCAAATAAAATTCCTCTTGACTGGGATTCAATCAAATAGGTGAATGAATGTCATTACGATATTATCGATGACATAAGTAGAACAAACTTATTCCGTGACAATAAAAATCGTAATTCATGAATAAATTGTGTGTATTTTCTATAATGTTATCCAATTTGGTATTGAAGAGCTAAAGCAAGTGTCTTATGACGAAACATCGATGTCTACCAGTGAGGATGACAGTGTTCCATGTAAGTGCAATTTGTTACCATTCATTTAAAGTAGAACTCCTGTGAATGATATCTGAATTGTATTCCATAAAGAATGTTTGGAGAACAAACTGAGCAGAGAAAAGTATCTTCTGTATAATTCAGTGTTCATGTAAAAGTATCTGTTTCGAAAGAATTTTTTTCTTTCGTGTAATTCAATGTTTATTTGAAAGTAGTTGTTTCAGGAAGGCTTTCTTCCAGTTTCTGTCTGAAAGTTCTTTGCATGATCTACACATCCATGTATAGAGTTACTTATTTTTGAATTGATTACTTCTTTCCTTTCTTTGGAAGATTCCCACATTTTTTTGTATCAAGATGGAGTAGTAGAAAACTTTCTTTCCCAAAAATTAATCACTCCTAAAAATATAACCTCTTCAATTCAAAGAATTCAACATTTCATAAACCATTCTCCATTTGTCAACGAAAACTTTATTATTTAGCAATACCACGAATAGGGCCGGACCTAGGATTATTATTAGGAGGAAAGAGTTTGATCTTGGGGACTGCCTTCGGAGGGCAGGGGACGCCTACGTTGTTAAAATGATAATTTCTTGACAGATATTACAGTAGTTTCAAAAGCGCCATCTATCTTCTATACCAATATAAGTTTGTATTATGGGTTTATGAGGATGATGTATGTATGTATGAATATTTGAGGCTTTTTCACGCCTAAACGACTAAACGGATTTCGATGAAACTCTACATAAATATAGCTTATACATCATAATAATATATAGGCTACAATTTACAAAGGTTTTGTGTAATATTAGTCATAATAAAACGATTAGTATCAAGCAAGTCGAAAACATTCTTGCTCCCTGAGAGCTTTCTTGGCGTGCGCTGCCTACACCGTTGAAGTTACATGAAGATAATGTACCTTAGTTTTGTATATTGCTAATAGTTCTGAAGAGAAGACCGCGATAGTATTTATCTACCTCTTATGCGGTAGCCACTATATGCAAAACACTGAGTCATAAATACAAATAAATTGAATACATTTTTCACAATGCACATTTGATACAATTGTTCTGGTAGGTATAAATTTATAGAGCGTGGCACCCACTTTGAACAAAGCTTTCGAATAACCAAATATTCCTTTGATATTTTCAAAGCCTCAGCTATCTCGATCAACGTCACATTGCGGTCATCCAAAATTATTTTGTGGATTTCTTTGATGTTTTCGTCGATGACGGCCTCTGTGGCGTTCACTGCATGCATCACCCTTGGTGCTCACTTCACCCCTTTCAAACTCAGCAAAACACTTTTCAACATTTGTTTTTTCTGGTGCAAAGTCCGAATAATGTTCAACAATCAAGGTTTTGTGTGCAGAAGCATTTTGTTATGCCAAAAAGAAATGCTTTATCATCACATTAAAGTCCTTTCCATCCATTTTCTTCAAACTAACAAAAGTTGCTTCAGTAAAAATGTTCTATCTCACAAACCAATAGTCCGATAGCTGTGAAATTTGTACACTTGTCATTTGGAAGTTAGGGTTACCTAATAGTCATATGTTAGTCTACGAACTTTTCAGCCCATTTAGTAAATGACTAAACTCGTATAATTTAACATTCAGGATTTCATTGTTGGATTCCATCGTGTCTTGACATGATGCCGCAGATTCAGTCTCATTACACGTTTCGACTGCGATCTTGGGATACATGGATATCATATATAAATTATTGGTATTCAAGGTGGAGTTCGATTCAGAGAATTGTTGTCTTATATTCGTGAGGTTATGTGAATTTGTGAAGCGAGGCAATTCTCTTCTCATCTCGGTCTTCCGTGTCTGTTCATTGTATTGATGAATTTGTTTAAATTTACATAGTTATTTGAACTCTCGTAGTGATCACTGTCATACAGGTAATATCAAATTAAACCTGTGAATTTCTTTAGAAGCATTTTTGCAGTTTGAATATTTAGTCACAATCATGTCCAAATATTTGATTCCATTGGTTAAATTTGATTAGGACAATGACAGTGAATAAAATTGTGTGAAATATGCACCATTTTCTGAGAGTCACATATTATTCAAGAACATAATGATACCAATAATTTCGATAGAACTATTATTATTAATATGAATTTCAAACAACAATAATATTATAGAAAATACAAATGGGTACAAAAAATTACTTATTGATCTAAATGAGGTTGTCACACACTTATAGCCTACATTTCAGTATGTCGTCCTCCACGTTCAATACAAATTATGGTCCTTCTACTGACATCTGTAACTGCATTTTTAATAAATCGGGGATTTATATTTGCAGAGCACTCGCGAATGGTATTTTCCAGATGTTGTATGTCAGTAAATGGTCTACTTCAGTACAATTTTTGTTTCAGGTAACCCCACAAGAAGAAGTCTAAAGGCGTCAAGTCGGGTGATCTAGGTGGCCAGTAATGTTCCCAGTTACGTCCAATAACTTTGCCTCTGAACATTTGTTGGAGGGACTTTTTTACAGCAACTGTTTGATGTATTGGTGCGCCATCTAGCTGGTATCATAGGCCGTCTTTAATATTTAAAGGCATATTATCTAAAACTTCATTATTAACCATTATTAACTTCATCATTAATCTCATAATTTGAAGGGTGGAGATAACCGACGGATGATAAATTTTTCCTAAAGAAAAATGGCCCAATTATTTGGTAGTTAAGTATCCCACACCATACATTAACTTTAAAGGAATACTGATCACCACATTCAAATGTGAAATTGGGATTTTCTTGGGCTCACCTTCGGCAATTTTGAGAACTTACCGTTCCATTTGAAGAGAACGTTGCCTCATCTGTCAATAAAATTTTATACGGAAACTTTACATTTTCTTTTCTCTCTCTCCTTGAAACCAGAATAGAAACCCCAAACGAACATCGAAATCTCGTTCTTTCAATGTGTTAATAAATTGTGGCTTGTAAGGCCAAAATTTATTCTTTAATAAGAATTTTCTAACACTTCCTCTCTTGTAATCGGTATTTTTTATAATATCGGTTATGCTCGTTTGCCCGTGTTCAATAACTTTCAAACAAATGTTAAGTTGGGCCTCCTCATCATATTTACTTGTAGTGTGCTTTTTCCTAAATTGATTTGCTACGGATCCTGTTTCTCTGAATTTCGACATTATCCTTGACACAGTAGTATGTTGAAGATTTTTTCCTGGATGCCGTTCATTAAAAATGTTAGCTACTTGCCGGTATGGGGGATTCTCACCACATATTAAAACTATTTATATTCTTTCCTGAAGAGACAACATTATTGCAACAATAACTGTTAAAAATTTGACAAGTCAATCAACAACTAGACACTTGCATTTTATTCAACGTGATTATGCATCCGTACCGCCCTAGTTAGTGTTCATAAATAATCTGTAAATACTGAATATTGAAATTTTAGTGTAATTTCAACTCTAGTAATTTTATTAATACTTATTGCAGTTTTTGAGTTGTGTCTGCTTTTTCAAAATTGAAGGTACTGACGTTTGTTTGAGAAAATAGCCAAGTGATTGAAACTTTGCACCAGCCATGTTAAAAAATGTTCAGCACATTTTTAATTTCGCTATAAAAATGTCCGTATGAGTAAAAATTTATCAGGAAAGTTAAACTCCATGATGAGTTTGTTATGTATATATGAATTGATGACAATTAACCGAACTTGTTTTTTAAAATAAAGGGGATATCTGTCAAAAATAAGTAAAACGTTAACGTTATCCTAGTTGCATGAAATTTGGCATATGGATATTAAATTGCCGTAGACACAACTTTTTCAAGTAACTTTTTGTTAAATTCGATCTAGAAATGCACTTTTTCAATTTAAAAAAAAGTTGAATTTGACAAACACTGAACGTCAGTGGGTCGCAGTTGGACGCATCGTTTCAAGTTAAATTCAAAGCACAAACAAGTGCCGAAGTTAAACTTCATTGGCACTTTTCGAAAAAAAAATTTCCCATATGGTGCGCACTTTAAAGGTGACACTGTATAAAGTGAGTTCGAAATATATCAAGGAGGTTACGTTCAGCGCCATCTGCCCGCGAATAGATGAAGCAATAATGTCGATAATTCTGTCAAATACAGAGAAAAGAGAAAAGAGTTACAAACAAACAAACATACGTACATACAGGTGAAACTAATAAAAGCGTGTTAATTATTTAATAAGAAAATAAAGTGAGAGATTCTGAATACAGACCAGTGTTACACTGTCAAAAGTCAAATAATTGGTTCATTAAGTAGTGACTGGTGATTTGTACAATATTCATTTTGGTTACGTAAAATAAAAAATGAGGTATACAATTTCAACTGGACTTTTTCACTCCAAAACCTCCGAAACACCATAAAAAATTTCAATTGTAACTTATTCCTGTACTTATAGAAGTATATTCTGGGTAGAGAAAGATATTTTTTCCTTATGCGGTAATTTCATTTTCACTGCATTTTTTCTCCACGATACAGTCTTTTACACTACTACTTCGATTCAGCCATGTTTCAAATTGCATTAGTACCAAAAAACAACTGTTTGTTCCGGATACTCAGATGAATCTTCGTACTCCGCCCATATCCAATAAAATATATCCAGTCAGGTCGGTTACGTAGATTGTTTTCTGGTTTTTTGTTTCGGAAGAGATTCAGCATCAATAAACATAACTCCACTCGAGTAAATCGATGGAAAACACATATTTCAAGCTTTCGGAATATTATTCCTGTTGGATGTTGTCCCGGAGTTTATGTGACTCCTAGGAAATATTTTCTAGAACGCAATCAGAGCTATCGGAAAATGAAGATCTGTTTGAGATGAGTTTTCGAAATCTCTATTGGAATATCAACTAGATTGGATAGTATTTCATAGAGTTCATTTCATTCATTTCGTGGATATTGTCTTCCATGAAAACCAGTTTGATAGAATAATATGCTATTCATGTAGACGTATAGAATGCTGGTTCCAAGATGAACATTGCCGAAGATGAACTTGCCTTCCAGTAACGAATAGTATGAAAAGAATGTTGGTATTGAGGTTAGGATTGTTCACGTAAGGATTTCAATATAAACAGCGATAGTACAGGCTGGATAGAAACTTCTAGAATGGTCAAGAAGATGTGAGAGTATTCCAGAACAACCTTTAACATTTCAGAACATCCAGAGATATTTTATAATATTTGGAGATAGCCTAGATAGTAGGGATGGCCAGTCTCCAGTCCACCCCCACTTCTCCACTTTTTGTCATTATCAAGTAGACCAATCAGAAGCTACAGCGAGAAATTCAAACCAGTAGATGAGCAAGCTTGGTCCGAGCGCAAAATCCCATGTATTTTCTTTCGAAGTCAAACTTTTTGCAATTTTTAAGTCAAACGTCAGTGGGGTAAACGTGTGACGTAATTGATGCAGGATGGGCCCCCTTGAGACTCCACCTCACCGCTCGGGCCCCCTTGTCACGTTCCAGTCTCGTGGTCCTAGTGATCATCCGTAGCTGAGTGAAATTGAAAAAAAAAATATCGATGAGATTTGTAACCAGCACGTCGGCGTGGTAGACATTGTCCTTAGCCTCGCCACCAATGTAAGATATTGGAGATGATTGTGAATTGTTGATATTTATAGCGGTTGTTTTGTAGGGACCGAAATTGACTCATTCTCTATACTTGACCGTTCTATACTAGGAGAAGTATGCTGGAATATCCCAGATCATTGTGGAATAATCAAGGGAGCCACATGGTGCGGTAGTTCTCCTTCTTCCATTTATGAAAAATGTTTCTGTTTTCATCCTCAAAGCGTACTTTCGTAGATATGAGGGCTAGAATTTACGCCTTTTCTCACAATTCTATACAGATCAGAACAATCGGCAATATTTTACATCATGTCACAATAATCCTGATACACAGACAGATAATCACGGTGAAGGATTCTTGTTTATAACATGTATCCAGAAAAAGCAATGTATTTAATGCGTATTTTTCTTCTGGAATAAAAAGATATTATTTCCAGGTAAAATCAGTTCATCTCTAGAAAGTTCACATATTTTCACACTGCTGCAATCCCCAATGTATCAATACAGAAGATAGCGAGTATATTTCTGAATTATGACGTCAATTGTCTCCAATGAAGAATTCCAAAAATATAAGGAAGCATTCGATTAAAGTAAATTGCAGAAGCAGAAGGTATCAGTTCAGAATGGGAATCAGTTTGGAAACATGACGAGGTTATTAGCGATAGTAAAAGAATGTAATCGTTTCGATAATCATAGGGTGTAATTGAAAAATACTGTTCAGTTGTTACTTGGAACTGGGAAATTGAGATTGTGAAGAATGAGGGCACGATTTATTGATTATTGAGGATCTATGAATAGGCGTGATAGTTTGTTACAGTGATGATAGTGATAGGATTGAATAGTGGTATTGGGAGAAAAATCGATATGTGTGAGAGGTACAATGAAGTCGTGCAAGTAAACATACCAAAATATGATACTATGACAACTGAAATAATAAGATGGAAGTGAAGATAATTGGGGGACTTCAATATTGAACAAGACTAATCGAAAAGTAGAAGAGTCGTTGAAATAGAACAAATGAAGAAGAGAAAATAGATTTTGTAATTTTGTGATGAGTTTTAAACATATAGGTATTGCCATTGCTTTTTGTGAGAATGATTCAGATAATGATCATCATGATATAATTGAATCGATGGAAATTCTTGTTACTTCTCTAATAAAAATAGTAAAATTCATTTACGAAATTCTTCAACATCATAGCGATGTAATGATGTGATGAAATGCTTCTTTCCAACGTCGTTAAAATTGAAAGTGATAAAAGCAGTTATGAAGTTAACATATATATAACATCAACGGAATAGATTCAGTATGATTTTTATTTCAATGCATCCAGATGATGATATTTCAAGAATAACATTTGAACTGAAAATTTAACCTTGAAATTTATTTTTTAGCAGTATTATTAGAGTAACCACTTGTCCTATGGATTCGTTGTTTGATTTGTGATTGGTTGTCCTAATGGTATTGCTATATTGGGGATTCTCCATTGGAAATTTATCGTTGAAATTTTAGGATCTATTGGTATGATTTTCGATACTTTCCATTCATTCATCGAACCACTTCGCAATCAAATTATTTATCTCGATTGATATTTTTTTTTGTAAAAGTGAGTTTCGTCCTTTTGTTCATGTGAATATTGGAAAAGAAGGATAGTGGCTTTCTAGTTTTCCATCTTTATACAGACAAAATGTGGGAATCTACCACAGAAAGGAAAGCAATTAACTTCAAAATAAACTCTTTAAAAGGATATGAAGATCATGCAAAGAAGTAACTTTCAGACATAAACTGGAAGAAACGCCCACTTGAATTGACTACTTCAATATAAATATTGAATTAAACGATATAACTACTTGACGAACATTGCGTTATACAAAAATACCTTTTTCTATTCAGTTTGTACTCCATATGGAATATGGAATTGAATCAGATATCATTCATAGGATTGCTGCACAGTATAGTATATAAAAAGATTATTTCACTTATATGGAACAGCTCCTCAAGACATCCTATGTTTCTGATAAGCATTTAATGTAAATCCTTTTTGAAGATAAAAATCTGAAATTTATTGTGCATCGTAACATTTCTTTTTTCTCGTAAATGATTGAAGAGCAATTTCGCACTTCTGATTACTGAAAAAAAAACTAAATGGATACCCTTTTCACAATAACTCTGAATAACTTTTCCTTATGTTTTCACCAAACTTCTGTTCGCAAAAGTAATAAATTAGGCTTCCATGGGAAACAAAATTGAAAGCCCTTCAAAATGATGTGGGTATTCTAATTCTGGATTCATATCATTGGAAAAATTTGATAACCGACACCAAGAATTGTTGTTTTCAAGCTACCCCATCGCTCATACCCAGTTATCTTTGAGTATTCCCCCTGGAATTCATTTCAATTCCGCTCTACGTTCAAATGATCTCACGCATGAAGTGATACCTGTCAAGCCATCCCATCACTCACTTCATCCCCCAAAAGGTGTGTTAGACCTTGATAAAACAAACATTGATATGAAACCGCCATTTCTGCCTCTCAGAATTCCAGCACAATGCAATGGAATTTTTTAATTATTTGTAACGATTTCGCGTTGATGAAAGTTGTACACGTGCTTTGAAGTCCCCTCAAATGAACGCTAACAATATGCTAAATTCTTCGTTCATTTTGCATGTGCTGGCAAATGTGAAAATAAAACAGCTCCGAAGCAGATGCCTTGAAGCGTTTTAAATTATGAATGGCATGCATCATTCATATTGCTTCGAATCCTCTTGGAGAATGTGGTTTGTTTACCGACGGCGGTCGATGAAAGCAAGGGAAAAAAATCGAATGTTTGCAGATACAGTTCATCAAAGATTCAGGCATATGGTAGTTCAAACAAAAAGCACAATGAAAAATTGGCATATTTTATAAAATATTAAGTTGCTCCTGAATGTTCAAAGGACGAGCGAATTTGATATTACAATCCATTTTTCAACAATTGCTTCATGAAATAATGTCCAAATTAAAGATTAGGTTACTAAACTATAGTTTTACAGATATTATTCTCCTCAAACCGATAAAGTGTAGAAATCATTGAAAGCCATTCCAACAACAATAATTTTACAGCGATAAAACGGGTTTTCTCAACAGCGGTAAACCTGACAGTCAGGTATTCAACATCTAAGTGTAATTAGTCTTGAATCATACCTAACTTTTGGAGCTCTGTTTTGCACCATTCTATTTAAATTCAAATCCAAATTATACTTTATCACCGTGGATATTACAGTTAGTCATTATCGATTAAAATTATCATTCTGCTAGCTATAATAAGATCTCACAGGAAGCAAGTCTTTCTTAAGAGCACTAAGTCATTTATAGTATTTATAGTTTGATTGAACATTTTGAGACCGTTGTAAATAATGGAACCTTTGACTAGGGTCGAAGAAAGCAGCGGTAATTTGAAGCTGAGTCTTTGCCTATAGTAAAACCAATAATGATTGAGAGTAAAGCGCGTTGTCATATCTAAATTTTACGTTACCAGTTTATAGCAGAATCAAAAGATAGTAATCAGTAGAGTTGTAGGTTGTGGCAAATTATAGATAATACACAATACTAGTACGATTGAAAGGTATTATTTATGACAAAAATCAGTAATGAGCTTGTAATGAGTAATACTTATACATTTCCTTATTACTGATCAGTTAAAATTCATTATTTTCTGTATAGTGTTAGATATTTATTACAACTAGTGGCAACGCTGTACGCAACGATATTTCTGTCTTTGTCACTTTACCGTAACTTCCATCTCATCGTTGCAGTCCTCACTAATGTACTTGCAGCTATGAGCGTATCATTGGTTTGTGAATTATAGAGTGTGAATTGTACGTTTTACAGTTAAGTTAGTCAGCAATCGACGTATTGTGATAACAATTGGTGAAAATAATAGTGCTAATAAGTGTTTAAGCGTTACATAATTATATTTCTACACCGTTCTCAAACTACTCAAAAAATGGGAGACATGGTCGGGCCTTCCACGTCGAAAAAGGTAAAACGGTCGGTGTCTCGGACAGTAAGAGTAAAACAAATTGTACTGCGAGTATTTCACTGTCTTCAAAGAGATCATCAGCCACCAAAAGATGACTTTTTGCATATGTGCTGTAATTCTACGTGTGTACCTCCGAATTACCAACCGGGCATTTCTACATCATAAAGTTCCACAAATACAAAAGATAAATTAGTTGATATGTGCTCTGATTATACCGGTGTACCAAAATCATCGATTTACAAAATACTAAGAGAAGCAGAAATTCATGGGGACGTACAAACACCAAAAACTAGTAGCGGACGAAAAAAAATCACAGTTGATGAAGAAGCCGAAACCAGTATACGCAGAACTATTCACAGTTTTTTTTTCAGAAATGAGCTGCCCACACTACAAACAGTTCTGGAGGCACTTAGCGATCATGAATTGGTCCCAAAAATGGGTAAAGAAACTTTTAGGAAACTTGTACACGAAATGAAATTTACGTACGGAAAAGTTGACAGGAAAAGCATTCTCATTGAACCTCAAGAAATAATAGCATGGAGAAGAAACTATCTAAGAAAAATTGACGAATTTCGGAAGCTCAAAAAAAAATTGTACTTCATGGACGAGACATGGGTTAACCAAGGACATACGGTCAAAAAAGTATGGCAGGATGGTAATATAACAAGTGCACGACAAGTCTTTATTGAAGGTTCGTCAGTTGGGTTAAAACAGCCATCTGGAAAAGGTAGTCGTCTGATAGTTAGGCATATAGGAAGCGACAGTGGATTTTTACCAAATGGTGAATTAATATTTAAATTTAAGAAAACAGGCGACTATCATGAAGAGATGAATGCGGAGGTGTTTGGAAAATGGTTTGAAGGCATCATTCAACTTGTGGAACCTGGGTCTGTCATCATCATGGACAATGCCCCATACCATAGTCGTCATTTAGAACCATTACCGAAACAATCATGAAAAAAAGCAGCAATTCAAGAATGGTTAATTCATAAGAACATCCAATATAACAAAGATAGTTTAAAGGCAGAACTACTTCAGCTGACAAAATTACACACAGACAAATAAAAAAAATTCGCAGTGGATGAAATGGCGTTAAGTCGTGGAATTACAGTTCTAAGGTTACCACCATACCACTGCGAATTAAACCCAATAGAATTAATCTGGGCGCAAGTAAAAGGATATGTGGCACGAGAAAACAGAACATTTAAATTAGTGGACGTGCAACATCACCTACAAGAAGCTATTCGAACTGTTTTTGCAGAAGACTGAAAGAAATGCATAGAGCATGTTTCAAAAGAGGAGCAAAAAAAGTGGGACGTAGACAACCGTATTGAACACAATATTGAACCAATCATAATTCACTTTGATGATAGCGGTAGCAACAGTGACAAATCTGAGGTTGAAGATTAGACGAAAATTTGTACATTTACATTTATATTATATTCTATTATCAAAAATTTGTAATGTGTATTTTCTAGTTCCCCTGACGATGAGTTTAAGTTACTCGAAAGCTTGAGAATAGTTATATAGAGTTCACTTATCAATTGCTGCAACCCAATAGTGAAAAAAAGTTATATATATATATATATATATATATATATATATATATATATATATATATATATATATATATATATATATATATATATATATATATATATGTATATATATATATATCGTCGAATTACTATTAGATAAGTTGCTGAGGATGTCGGCATTTCGGTTTGCTTATATTATGCAATTTTTTTGGAAATTCTGGACACGAAGCGTGAGGCAGCGAAATTCGTTCCAAAACTACTGAATTTTGAACAAAAAACCATATGATCATAGTTCAAAAATTATTGAATGACGTCAACGGCCTTCCAGATTTGCTTGAGAGGATCATAATTGTTGACGAATCAATTGTATATCGTTATGACTTCTAAAGCAAATTCCAATCGTCCCAACGGAAGAGCCCAGGAGAGTCAAGAGAGTCCAGATCAAAAAAAAAAAGAACGCCAAGTTCGATCAGCGGTTCTTGCCACATGGTCACGGTCAATAAGTATTATCATCATGCGAAAAACATTACGAAGAAAACGACACCCATTGTGGAAAAGCAATTCTGGATTGCACTTGTTTACTTTTTTTTGCTCATTTGCCAAAAACAACACAGTCATCATGACTCGCCCACCATATTCACCAGATTTGACCCCTTGTGACTTGGTAAAAACCGTTGGCACAAGTGTATTATATCTGAAGGGGATTAGGAATGTAGATTAGAAATGAGGATGTAGAGAACAAAATAGGAATTGATGACTAAATGAAATTTTTTGAGAAGAATGTAAATTCACCTTAATTTTTTAACATACCTCACGTATTCTCCTTCTTTGTTGATTCGTTTCTGAAAAACTATTTGAAGTGACAACCATCTTTCCTCCAAAACCACTCACAAAAAGTAATTATTTTTAAAAAACTTGAACTTCAATTGAAATCTCATCACTTCCATTTATGAATGTTTGCTTTTGGAATATTATTATTCTGAAATGAATTGAGTTATTCAATCAGAAGCATGTATTCAATTTAAACAATTTTTTTGTCATCGAAGCTATTTGGAAAATGTATATTCGTGTTTAGATAACCAATTGAAATTCATATTCATGATATTTATATCAAAGCGAAGTTTTTCACACGATTAGTTTTTGATTCACTCATTTTATATATTGAATTTTGATGAATATGTTATTGACAGATGGAATTGGATGTATTTTTCCGATAACTAACAATTATGAAGGATTGAAAAAGTAAATCAATACCTATTATCCATCTGTAGCGAGATAAATTGGAAATCAGGCAAAGAGAAATTATAAAATATCTTTTCTGAAAACTATATTTTCCAGTATCACCTCTCATAGAAACGAGAAATAATTTATATAAAATTTTACTTTCAAGAAAAAACTTTTGAACTCTAGAAAGTAGGATTCTGAGAATTTTGAGAATAATCAATAGCCTTCGATATGACCAATATGTTTTTTGTCGGCTCCTGAAGAAAGAAAGAAAATTAATAAAATTTATTCACAAAGATGTCTTGCTCACGCACGGAAATATATCAAAAAAAATATATCATGAGATCTAGTTGGTTGGCGAAACACGCTTCAAGAAAAGTGTCGCAGTTCTGGTGTGTGGAAGTGATATTTGAACTAGATTAATTATATATCAGAGATTACATTCAGCTTTAGAATGCTTTTATATAATTTTTTCTCAATAATATTATCCATCAGAAGAATTTTCTGGTATTATTTAATTTCAAGACTTTTTGTTTCAAATAATTTCAAATTATAATGAATATCCATATTCAGAATACACTGATTTCTATTTATTATTGTGAGCCTTGGATGACTAGTTAGATTACGGTTCGATTGCGTAGATCAGGGGTCTCCAAACTACGGCCCGCGGGCCAAATCCGGCCCGCCAATGTTATCAATCCGGCCCGCGACAGCCAATGATTTACTGTCATCAATCTGGCCCGCGACAGCCAATGATTACCTAATTGTTCTAATTGTTGTTACTATTGCTGTGAAAAGTTGAAGAAGAAAACACAGAATGATAATTACTCGGTTTTACTTACTTGCAAGGTAAAACTTAACGACAGAAATGATGCCAAAAAAACTAAACTGAAGTAACGAAGTTTAAGCATATTAATAACTAACAAATAATTGAAATGAAGCACAGTAAAACAAAAACACTAATGAGATTTATGTAATTGTGATTTTCCACCGACAATACTTTGTAGTTGTGGATCAATTTTACTTGTACCAATTATCAAACGAGATTTAATCGGTTAATTGAGATCTGTAAACATTCTTTATGTACTTCATCTTGGAAAACGTTTTCTCACACAAGTAAGTAGTACCAAAAACAGAAAACAACCCACGAGCAAATTTATGCAAATTATCAAATTGTTCCAGTGGAAGACTCTTATAAAATTCCAACAAAGATGGATTTTGATATTTGTTCTTGAGAATATCACTGCACCATGAATCAATAATTTCGATTTGAACTTTCGGAGCCAGGGTTTCAATGTCAGAATCGAAGGATTTTGAAAAAGCTCAATTTCATTCGCAATGACATCAAAATCTGAAAAACGAGTATCAAAATTTATCTTCAAAGCACTCAAAGTTTCGATTTCAAAATCGACGGGAAATTCAGTCTCTGTAGTGTGGCTGAATATTTCACATGTTTCAAAATGTGTGAAACATTTTTCACGTAATTGCGATTGAAATAGTATTATTTTCTGCCTGAAGGATTTGATATTGTTGAATAAATCAGGGAGCAGCTGATTTTCTCCTTGCAATCTCAAATTCAGTTCGATCATATGATTTGTGAAATCGACATAGAAGGCTAACTTCCACATCCATTCACTATTTTCTGAATCAGCAAGAGGGCGCTGCTTCTCTAAGTTCAAAAAAGCGCTTAAGGACTTTTCCGCAACTGAGCCAGCGTACGGCAGTATGATATGGTAAATCACTTTCTCCAATCTGTTGAATAAACTCTCGGAATTGTCGGTGATTCAGCCCAGTGGATCTGATGAAGTTAACAACTGATATGACTGGTTTTAGAACTTCAGATATATCAGCACAAGGACTGTTGATGAATGATACAATGTAAGAATAATCGTTTTGAACCACCATCATTTTCTACAGCCTTTGACACAAGTGCAACCACTCCTTTAATTTTACCATACATATTTTTGCCTCCATCAGTTGTTATAGATTTCAAATTTCTCCATCAAAGGTTCTTTTTATTAATGGCATTTCCAACTCCCTTGAAAATATCTGCCACAGTTGTCGTGCCGTGAATACTATCAATATCAAGAAGTTTTTCATACACTTCATAGCTTTTATCTACTCCGTGAATAAAAATCAACATCTGAGCAGTATCTGACACATCCGTTGACTCATCCAATGCTAGAGAAAACCAACCACTCATGATGTCCATTTTTGTCAGACAGTTGAGATGATACATTTTCTGCGTAGTCTTGCACCCTCCAAGCCACTGTGTTTGCTGACAAACTGACACTTTTAAATAAATTTACCTTTTCGGGGCATATTTCTTCGGCTACTGCAATCAAGCATTCTTTTACCATTTCTCCATCGGTAAATTCGCCACGTTTTCCAATTTCAAGAGCCACAAGAAAACTTGCGCGAGTTGCAGACTCTTGTTCAGTATTTGCTTTGGTAAACAAAGATTGCTGCGATTTGAGTCTGCGTTTCAAAGCTTCAAATGTTTCCTGTCGCAAACTTCCTGTATACTTGGAGTAACTTTGAAGATGTTTCGATTCATAGTGTCGTTTAATGTTAAAGTCTTTGAGAACAGCTATGGTTTTATTACAAATTAAACATAGCGCCTTATTACTGGGCTCAATCACAAAATACTGAACGTTCCATTTTTCTTGGAACGTTCTGCATTCACTGTCGATTTTTCGCTTCTTTTCCATACTAACAAATCACACATAAACACAATAAGTCAAATCAAAATACTTTCATTGACGGGTGTTACTTTATTTCACAATATACAGTTTCGCGTCCTTCGCCTTTCCTACGCAGACCAACTCGCAGTTGCACAGCTAGCTTTTTTTTATGCAATTATTACTGCCATCTCGAGGTGATCGGAATACACTAACTAGAACCAGAACTTTCTCGAACCAACGCGGTAATTCCAAATATTTAATTACGCTTATTGCCACCTAGCGGGTAGCTGAAAAAGATAGTACATAGTACCACTACTCGCCACTAGATGTCGTTAAGTATCACAATACACAATAATAATTGAAATGGAAAAAAAGCGTAAGTTTGCTTAGGGTACGCACTTTGCGACTATCCTAGTCTAGAAATATAGTTAAGGGCAGAAATTGGCCCTTGGAACAAATTGAAAAAATCATTATGGCCCGAAGGCTTTAAAGTTTGGAGACGGAGACGTAGATGATTGAATTCAGTCAGTTCAAGCCACGACAGCGTTAGCAGGCGATAATAGACTAGTGAAATATCTAAAAACATTCCAAAATGATTCTTATATCAATATAAATGTTCTCAATTTTACTTTCGAGTGAATAAATACAGTTAGTTATTCATTATTCATTCCACTCATTGAGAGTCATGCAATCCATCTGAAGTATTTCTCAAGTATTTGCATGTTATCAAACTGTTATTTATTCCAAAAATAATTATTTTGGTCGATGAAGCTGCTGCACGGAGTTTATTCGGAAACTCCTATTTACTCCTCAATTTCAATTTAATAACCTATTGCTCTAATGTTTGGAATTTCATTACATGAAGATGCATCGAATATTAGTCGAGCTTGGTTGCATTTTCTGTTTCATTGCGATAATATTTGGAGATGTTTCAAGTATGTGATAATATCGGAGAATATATTATTCTACAAGCAAAATTGGCGAGAGTATAATGAACAACACATTCTTGATAAATTGGGTTTACTGTAAGAATTTCAATATCTGTTTGGAATGTTTTCATATTTTGTTGGTGTTTTTGAAATTCTGAAATAAGCAATCCATGATCTATTTCAGCTTCGTACCAGTCATTAGCTTGTAACAAGTTTGAATATACAATATCTATCACGATTCTCTTCCTATCAATCTATTTCATTCATTAAAAATATGATAGGTGTGTTTTTACACAAAACCACAGGAAAATACAGTACACTCTTCCTATCATTGCTGAAAAAAATTACCACGTTTTCCATCTATCGACTTTATATCACTCTCTAGTGTTTCGTAAATTTCTATGAAGTTTCTTGTTAGAAATCGCAAGTCCACAAGTAAAAGCCTCGTTAATCTTCAGCTCTTGCAAGTTTCGACTTCAGAGAGTTATTTTTCGTATAGAGCGACAGCTGATTGAAACAGTATTCAAAAGGCATTTTATTGTGATATTATAGTTGAAGTTTTTCGAAAACCCAACACGTGTTTCGCTATACAATAGCATCTTCAGGCATATATATTCTAAGTGAAATCTTCATATTTTATCCTCCATATATATTTTTAAAATATGAAGTACCTGAATTTCAAGTACCTGGATTTCACCCACCCAATTACTGTTGAAAATGTGTTCCTAATTTTGTCACATTGAGTTTCGTGACAGACTATTTTGAACAATTCTTTATTGATTCAAAACTTGAGGTTTTCAACTTCAAAACTGGCAAAACTCAATACAATTTTGAAACCCCTACTATTCCCCCTGGGAGGTGGAAATTCCTGATTCCCTTTCTTGATATTCGTTTACGCTATACGAAGAACCTCCTGCCTGCATATTTCAAAATTCTAGGTTCGATAACTCCCCATACAAGTTTGAACAGCATCAGTATAAAAAGACTAAAAGGATAAGAATGAAATACATTGGTAATCCTACCAATCCTACTCCTATTAATATTATAAATGCGTAAAATTTTGTGAGAATGTATGGATGTAATATACGGATTCAAAAGTAAGTTGGTACATATATAGATCATGACCTGGAATAACACCTAAGGTAGATTTCCACTGTAACGCGGGTAAAACAGCGGGAAACAGCTAATATGGTATTAGTGTATACTTATTGATTGACTGAGACTCTAATATTAACGTACAGCTAAAGCTAGTGAACCTAGAATATTGAAATATGCGGGTAGGTTCTTTGTATGGCGTAAATGAGCATCAAGAAAGGGAATCAGGAATTTACACCCCCCAGGGAGGGGAAATAGAGCTTCAAAGATTCTATTGAATTTGTCTCTCCCCATACCACAAAGAACTGGCCAATTGAGTTTGTCACAAGAGATAAAATTCTGTATGGAGATGAAAAACCAATATGTTCGAGGTGCAAGGAAAGAAGAAAATGCACAAAGTCCCTATCAATCCATAAGTTTCCCCGTATTTGAGTAGGTAATTCATTTAAAAAAATTGTCTTCAACGGAAAGATTCAGAGGTAAATTGAATGTTGTCATTGACTTTCCTTCAGAAGGATTAGATATGAGCGTTCATGTAGCAGACAATGTGGCTTCTTGTCGTTATAATCTATATAAACTTTCGAGTCACACTGGAACTACTTACAACAGGAATAACACAGCACATCGCAGACACCCTTATAGTGGCACGTGGAATAAATACAACGATCCACACGTGTCCTCAATTTCACCACTATCGCTTGTGAGCGATATTGGTGAAATTGAGGGAGGGGATGAAGCAGCAATTTCATGGTGTTTTTTCTCCTTCTTTTTTTATAAAATTAGGTCTGTTAATTCATTTGTATTTTATGATTCTTCTAACATGAGAACTCTGTAAATTATGATATGTGAATAAAATTGAATTGAATTGAAATAAAATAATGATAAAAAAACTTTCAAAAGAAGCTTTTATTTAAGTATCCTAAAAAGATCAAGATAAAATTTTAAATCACATTAACCACATTCTTTATGACTTTACAGAATTGAAATTATAATGAAAGCTTGTTGTTATAATTTCAATTTGTAATTGAAATGCTTAAAATGTGGAATTTTAACCTTGAATAACTTTTTTGCACACATAGGATTTATCGGGTTTGAAATTTATTGCTGTACCCAGTTGATCTGTCAGAATGTTTCTTCTAGGCATCGCGACAAGCTTTTATTATAATTTCAATTCTGTAAAGTCATAAATGAATGCGGTTGAGTTGATTTAAAATTTTATTTTGATCTTTTTAGGGCACTGAAATGAAAGCTTACTTTGAAAGTTTTTTTATCTTTATTTTATTTTATATCTTTTAGCTTCAATCGATAGTTATCTTGTGTCCGTACTTGAGAGTTATGTACTCTTAACGCACTTAAGCGAGCCTCACGCTGTTTGGTGGACTCGGCTGCTCTAATTTGAGAGTTATGTTCTCTTGACGCACTCAGGCGGGCCTCACGTTAATCGTCGGATTCGGCTGCTCTTATTCGTTGCATGCATATTTTAACCTTGTCAAGTCTTTGGCGTTTTAAATTGAAGCTTTCATTGACAAGTTTTTCATTTCTTTTGAATTTCTCTTTCTCTAACCTTCTTTTCCTTTATGTTGATGTTTCTTTATTTCCCATAGCGTTCCCACGAGTACCGAAGAAATATGTCAACCCTCCTAGAGCTTAGTTTAGCAGGGTAAGAGCTAATATATAAGCCAACCCGGATATGGCATCTACTTCATGGTGGGCCTTCCAACTGCCTATCATAAACGAATGCGTATACAAAATTTTGTGTCCCTGCTATTTACCGCTGCGGAGATCTGTCGTACGGAGCCGATCCTGGCAGCAGCATCAGGTCATGTTTATGATTACCATGCATTGTCATCGGTTCTGAACCAGCATGCAAAATTTCAGGTCAATCGGATACCGGGAAGTGGGTCAAATTGAACTTGCAAGATTTGTTAACATACATACAAGTCAAGTTAAATAAAAGCTTTTAAAAAAATCGAACCTCTTATGTTTTCAAAGAATATTATGTGGATGGAATACAATGGATAAATAGACGAAAATATATTTATCGTTATATTATGACCGAAAATAAACACAAATTCACTCAACTCAATTAATGTTAATTCCCGTCACTGAAGGTCTTCCAAATTTCTCTTGGCATTGAGCCTACTTTCCATTCATCTATTGTCTCTGTCTTCTCGCACCTAAATGTAAATTACGCAGAGCTGAAGATATTTGTTTGTATTCCGACGTCGCAGCTCGATAAACTTTTATCTCGAACATTAAATTTCCAAGCTAAGTGTTTTATACGCGGATCATACTTCGCAGAAAAAACGAAGTTTTATTGATACTTCGTCGTTTTTATTAGTTTTCTCTGCCTTCGGGAAATCGTTGACATCGGTGAAACGCTACTAACCATTGACTCTTTCTCACATAATCTTGTCGGGTTTATCTGGAGAGATTAGTCGAACGACGGGTCCCGCATCCGGGACATCGATGGGAGTTATTGCTACAAGGGACTTAATGGGTATTGAATGATAATCGGGTCTGGCATTGTGTGGGATTTTCTACGGAATGTGTTCAGATTGAGGGTGGGTATTGGACAATATTCACTTTCTGGGAAATGAAGTAGAGGTGGAAATGTAGACGAAGGATGAGAGGGAAAAGGAAATTCATCGTGAGTAATACCATAAGATCCCAAAACTCAGATTAAAAAATGATTTTCACATATTCCAACTAGAAAACTCTCTGTGAGGGTGAAAGAGGATCGTTCACATTTGAAAATTACTTTTTCATCACTGTTTCTCTGTACCATTATACTTTTGAAAGCTGAAATTTTGTATGTTATTTCCTTTTATATTGTAGATGTACAAAAAGAAAGAATTTCCAAGAGAATAATTTCTAATGACGTTATTTTCATTCACTCTCAATGATTACATTCAAGTATAAGTATTTTCCAAACATTCATTGACGCTAACAAAGACCTTACTTGTATTTTCCAAATAATGATTCAAACATCATCTCATTTATGGGTTCGAAAGCCGTATTGTAATAATACTATGAAATGTAAATATAGTTCTCAAGTTGCATTATGAAAAACTCCATGATACACCTCAGAGAATTCAACAATTGTTTTGAACTAATTTCCACTTTTCTTTTATTCTCATGAGGACACTTGGTAGAGAATGTTATGAAAGTTCCGTGGTAATAATTTCGTTTCTCATTTCAAATTCATGAATAAAATCGTTCCATAATGTGATCCTTCTCAACTGCTGGCCATTAAAAACTATCATGAAATCAAAATTAAACTTTGAAATTACTTTCTTAGGAAATTTTATAGAGAACAATAATCAAAAAGGTCACTCTGGGGAAAATTTCTCATACTTTGTTAGATACAATTGTTTCGCTTGGAAAGGTCGATCGCCGCTTGAGGAATGGTTCTTATGGAGATTCTGTGAAACGTGTTTTTCCTTACGAATCAGTAGAGAGTTGTTTAGAAAATCTAGAGGAGAAAATTTTATTGGATAATTTAGGAAACACTTATTCATCAAACTCAAACACTTTTTCATGCAGCTGCAGTTTCGTAAAAATGTATAGTCTTTCCCTCCAACCGATTTCCTGGAGTCTTTGAAGTCCACTAGATACTCGTTAGGACAACAAGAGGATTGTTCCGAATTCTTGGCGTTCTTGTTGAATACTCTTCGTGAGCAAAAGACTCAGGAATAGAGTAAGTTTGTTTTTTGAACGTGTTTGACTAGAAGTAAGAGTGAAAAAGTGAAAGTAAAACGGTTGTTTGAAGAAATGTTCTCTATCAAAAGGAATTCCAATAACATGAACAAAAAGACTGAACTCAGCAACCTCAGCAATATTGATAATTACATCTTAAAATTGGAACTAATTCCTCCAAGTTCCCCAAGCAACAAATAGTGTTTGGTTTAGGCACAGTGCTGAGTCCGTCAAAAAAACCATTCACTTCAGTTGTGAGTATTTAGCAGCACTGTACCCAGAGTCAGATACTTTTGATTTTGTTTGGAAAAAGCTAGTTGCTTCATAACAATCAAAGCTTATCGGTCATCTCAGGCAGACAAACAGTGTAGAAACATTTAAATGTTGATTGAAATCTTTGAAAACTCAATTGGACCAGAAAGCAGGGTTCAATTATGAAAAGAACCTAAAACTAACCCAAAACTAATTCATGATCTGTTCGAATGGGTAGCGTGAAAGATTCCAAAGATTGAAATATTGGAAGAAAGTCGAAGTGACAGTTGAGAAAAAAGATATGGAATGAAAGTTACCTTTTTTCTTTGGCATTCTGAAACTTTCCAAAAAAACTGGCGCTGAGAGGATTATTCAAAAAATGTCATTTGACAGGATTATGGTGGAAAATAATGGAAAAAGCTGTTTTCAATTCATTCCTCAAGCACAAATACATTGCGGAATCAAATCTACAATGAATCTATTGAGTAAAATAACCTCCATGTGTATTCCATGTGCATGACAAAAATACCCAAACGAGTTCAGAATTGTTTTTAACTTGTTTCGGTGTTCTGTACATCAGAAATAATCATTTTCAGCTACCTCTGTTTTCAGCGGATGTTCTATTCCTGGATCTTTTTTCATACCGACGATGGCGACAGGTATTGGATTCATCTCCTGTAGGAATCCAGTTGAAAGCTATTTCCTTTGGCGTTCAATGCAGGAAACTAAATCAATTCGAAGTGACGGTATTTCTAGATGGAAATTCAGAATCAATTCATAATCGGCTTAAAATCACGCTGAAAAGGAAGTTTAATCTCTCTCAGTTCACTTTCAATACGGGGAAACCCAGTTTGGCCAAGCTTTGTGACAAATATGCTTTCAGAGAATTCTCCCCGCGCCGGAACAAAAGTTAATCAAATTTGCTTTTGTGTACGGTTTAATATATATGAGCGAGACTGTTTGCATTGGAAAGTTTCATCAGCAGCTTTCAATCACTGGGTGTTTTGTTTTCATTCTGGTGAATAGGTTATTGTTTTTGACAGGATTGCTTCGATTGATATATTGACTGTGGCGGCTATTCACGTTAATACAATTCGCTGTGCTCACATGATAATTGCTGTGGAATACACAACACAACGAGCTATAAAGTAATGTTTTTTTTCTGACTACTAGAAGAGAAGATAGAATCAAAGTTTCCAGTTCATCGGTCGAATTATCCGTCATTGATACGAAAAATTTGACAATAAAGTGGCATCTGGGTTTTGTAGATTTATCTGTGGAACAGGAGTTCGTCCTTCCTTTTGGTAAATTGTTATGAGTCTGCAAAATGGAAGCAGATCAGTAACAGTAGTATTTGAAATAATGGAGACAGGTGGGTGCATAGCAATACGAGTATTATTCATGTTCCAATACCTTCATTGAAAGTTACAAAAATCATCTCTTCTTGGATATTACTCATTTCTAGAATGATGAAACAAAAGAAATGTGTCTAGAGTTATTGCATTTGGTTTTCTTGATGAAAGAGTTTCTATGAAAAATGAGACAATGAAAGGGAAGGGAATGGAATAGCGTAGAATAGAATAGAATAGGATAGGATAGGATAGGATAGGATAGGATAGGATAGTATAGGATAGGATAGGATAGGATAGGATAGGATAGGATAGGATAGGATAGGATAGGATAGGATAGGATAGGATAGGATAGGATAGGATAGGATATGATAAGATAGGATAGGATAGCATAGAATAGAATAGAGTAGAATATGATATGATATGATATGATATGATATGATATGATATAATATAATATAATATAATAATATAATATAATATAATATAATATAATATAATATAATATAATATAATATAATATAATATAATATAATATAATATAATATAATATAATATAATATAATATAATATAATATAATATAATATAATATAATATAATATAATATAATATAATATAATATAATATAATATAATATAATATAATATAATATAATATAATATAATATAATATAATATAATATAATATAATATAATATAATATAATATAATATAATATAATATAATATAATATAATGTAATATAATATAATATATTATAATATAGTATAATATAATATGATATAATATAATATAATACTTGAACAAATATTTGTAGCAAAAAAGTTATGAATATATCGTCATATATAAAAATATATACTCTATCACAATGCTATCACATTATTATATGTATTATGTATATCATATCGAAGGGGGAGAGGGAAACTGCTCTAAAAGTACCATAATTATTGATAGGAATCAGGTTACATCAAAAGTGAATGAGAATCCAAGAAAACTGGGAAAACCTACCTATTAATAAATAAGTAAATGGAGAATATTCAACGAAAGTCATTTTTTGTGAAGGAGAATCAGTTTTTTATCGACCTTTCTTGGGTATTTGTTACCTTCGACAATCTGAAAAATATAAAAATTATAATGGAGAATTTTATACAAGTGTAGAAGGGCAAACTTTTCAGTTTACCCCGATGAGTTACTGCGTGAAATCAAAGTATTTTTCACAAAGAAAAAAAATTGCTAAGAAATAATACTCATCATAACGTTTCGGAGGCAAAATTCTGCCTCCGTCTTTAGTAATGGACAAAAAAATTCTAAGATATTGGCAGTTATTCCTTTTTTGATTATTTATTTCTTTACTTCTTCGACAGATGTCGAAGGAGTTTTGAAATAGGAAATTATGTCAATGTTGTTGATTGACAACTGAAACATTCGATGTTAGGAATCACACGTTAAAAGGTAAGACCTCGTTAGTCCTTAGCTCGCACAAGTTTCTCAACTTCTGAGAGTTGTCGTTCGTATGGGGGCGACAGCTGATTAACGGAAAAACAGATTTTAAACAGAGAGATTTAAATACAAGGTGATCTCCGATATCAGTCTGCTGCCATTTCTCCACTATCCAAATTTTTCTTCTAGATGGGTAGCCAAGTACGGTCTATTTCTAAGGAGCTGTTCAAAATACAATTCTCTCCAGATATGAGAATAAACGCTGATTCTTTTAGCTTGAGTCTCTTAGAGTGAGGCTCATTGGTAATCATTATTGTCCCATTCCATTCCACTCGATTTTCACTGTCTGAATTCAAAATGTGATCTGACAATTTAGATCCTGTCAATTGTCTATTTTTCATGTAATCTTGATGTTCATTCTCACGCACTTTAAATGGTCTCGAGGTTTCACCAATGTAACTTTTACCACAAAAACAAGGTAGGTATTTCATGAATACAATTTTTTTTTTCCTTTTTTCTTCAGTGTTGTTGGGTTTTGTATGTATGAGTATAGATCTCAGTGTATTTTTTGTTTTGAAAGAAATAGTCTGAAAAAACTGGCTAGTGAAGCACTTGTACGTAGTAGTACAAAGAATTAACTTATTGGATGGATGTTTCGGAAGGATGAAAAAAACCCAGGAAATCAATCATTGTTCGACAGTTTTCGGATATTTGGAAGAAAAAATAATCGGCAATCGCACATAGAAAAACACTCTAATAGGTTTGCCCAAAGGGCTTACTGGAGAGAACTTGATTTTATATTACATCAAACTTTTATTCTATTTTTCAAATTTCCCAAAAGTTCTCTCTCTCTCTCTCTCTCTCTATTTTGGATGGTCGTTGCTTCCTATCTTCAGGCGCATTTGACCAATGCTCCTCTTGTTACGTAACTGGCTGTTACATAACAAAAGCTTCGTCGGGGGACAAAGACTGTCTTGCAGTTTGCAAGTCTGTGTTCGAAATGAAGTCTACTGTTCTTGGAAATAAAACTATTGTCTTCTTCATAAACTAGTTTTGTTGCGATCCCACTCCCACGTGGACATCCGGTCCACCCCGGCCTCCAACCGGCGTGAATGGGAGCAGGTATTATAAATATTTTACACAAACACAAACAATTTTTATCAACACTATTATTTTTACGATTGCTGGCTCGTTATAAAACAGCGGACATCACAACACAAACTGAATTCCGTCTCCAAAAATGGCGTCCGCGTACCTTCTTTGTGGACGGTCGCTATCAGCACGTCCGTCCACCACCACATCGGAAACGGAACTCCTTCCCAAAAGTTGTTTCTCTCAAGTGGACACCATTTTTTGAATACTTTCACTGCCGTCCAATCATTGGACTGAATTGCAGTGACAAAATTTTAATAACCTCAAATTAAGAAAACAAAATCCGAGCTGTGATCAAATGGAACTCGAAGCACCACTACGACAGACATCATCAGTGATTTGATTAACAGAGTTGGCTATGAAAGTATTCAAAAAATAAAATATGGTGCCTACTTGAGAGGAACATGTGGAAAGCGAAAAAAGATTTTTATTAAATTGAATTGGATAAATGAATGGAGTGAGTAGATTTGTGTGCAACAAAACTACCCCACTGTTCAGGTCCTGATTTGCCAATTAGTCAAACATCAGATGTAACCCTCCTAACTAGAGTTTCAACAATAGTTCATTATACACCTCGAATCAGCTGCCATTCTTCCTCGCCCCTCTCGTTCACATTTATATGCAAAACTTTCGGCAGTTACCTACTTGCTCAATAATAAGTTCTCAACTGTTGCGGTAGAGACATATTAAAGGAGTTTCAATTAGAGGTCGTTGAAAAGTTGGGAACTTCGACTGAGTATAATTTCTGTTTGCAAATTCTTATTTCGCTGCGTGCTTCGGCAGAGGAAATTATGAAAGTTTCCAGTGGAGAAGAAGGAAGTTTGCTTATTTTTCATGTTGTGGCCATGGCGTTTGATGTATGGAAACATTTTTGGATTTAATTATGAGTAGGAGTGGAAAATATGTTATGTGGGAGTTTCGAGGAGCTCGTGTTACGAATGGAGCTTCACTTGCAGGATACTTAACAAGACGTATGAGTTTACAGGGTCTATTAGGGAGTGAATGAGTCACGTATGTCAGAATAAATCGATATAAAGAAGGAGAATGATTGAAAACTTTTTGGAAAAGTTCACTTACAGCCTCAATGAGATTATTTTGGTATCCTCTGAATTATCAGGTTGTTACAAACAAATTTTTCGTTTTAGTGAAACTAGTATACACTGTAATATCTCAGTAAATTCAAATATCAAGGAGTCTATCTATCTATATATTTATTCATGACTGAATTTGATACACAATGTCATTAACCTCTTTCGTTCGTTTCTGATAAGATACATATTTTCGAAATTCAGATTTTTTTACATATCCTACAAGACATAACAAACTTGCAACTGAATGCATCAAGGTAGAAGTATTCAAAGCTGGTTAGAAAGAGTACCTAACTGACGGATATTTTCACAGTATCAACAAATACATAAACAAATTTCTGTAATGATCTTTGTACTCGTATATAAGGTCGAGCCTTATCCCCAAAGGCCCAATACATTGGGAAGGGCGTGCCGGCATCTCAACCAATTATCATTTCCCATACTGTGCGGTAAGTGATCATTGGGCCCGAAAATCATTTGCCCCAAGTAGACACGATTCAGTCAAGAATGACAACCTTTTGCCAGCAAGACCTTGGAGCTGCAAGCTCCACGATGAGTATCATCTTCCTCTGATGGTGGAGAACTACATCAGGATCATGGCGAAGAGATAGTAACAATGAATTTGACATTCATCACTTCCCACAACGGATTCAAAATCTCCTATGTTGTCAATATCATGAAAGTGCCATGAGTGATAATAAATCACATTCAGGGCCGCGTTATAACGATGGAAATATGTTGAGGCAGCATATGCTGGACTGCCTTGCGGCAGGTAACCTTACTACGGTGAAATACCATTCTGCCGGACCATGATGAACCCTTCAGATTCTAACTTCAACCTACTCTACCTGAAGAAAGCAAAGGCCAGGAGCGATGATGTACCTAGGAATTAACATCACAAGCTCCAGATGAATTGACTGCATGCTTGGAGAAAAATTTGTATACACGATCTTTATGGGAGAAATATCTGTGGTTTGGATTGCAAGGAACTGTCTCAGGGTTCTGTCTCCACTGTTATGGAACCTTGAAATGGACGAGGTACTACAATTTCTAAAACAAAGTAGTATGCAGATAGGTAGGTAGTTAGGTCTAAAGTGAGTGGGTCTATTCGACCCTCCACCGCAATCCATAAGGGTTTATTGTGGCTCACACCTATTTACACTCGGCCAAATGAACCCAGCTTCTCAACCAAGCCGATTAGTTTGTATGGTGAGTGGTCTTTCAGGTCAGATGGTGAGAGTACGGATCTGCCGAACTCAAAGAACCAGATTCGGTCCCCAGCGGGGCAGGCACAAAGTATATGCTCTGCAGTTTTCCAGACAGAGGCGACACACACTGTCTTCCGACAGTCCAAGTCTCTGCATGTGATAATTCAAATGACAGTGACCTATAAGAAGGCCTGTTAGACATCATAGTTAATCCCTACTGTAGTCCAACAACGGTTTGGAATCAAGCTTCGAAGGGTGAATAATTGCCTTGGAGTGAGCCAATCCTGGAAGATTCTGCCAGAAGTCCATAACTCTCCTTGCCATCCAGTCGTTAAGTGTTTGTTTGGCAAAGCCCAAAACGATGCAAATGACAGGTTCTGGACCAATGAAGCCACTTGCAGCACCCTCCTTTGCAAGAGAGTCATCAGCTTCATTGCCTTCCAGGCCAGTATGGCCTTGAATCCAGGCCAGAGAAAATCTGTTTAGTGTTCCTATCGAGGAGAGTCTTTTTTGGCAGTTTGCTACCAATTTAGACGTTGCTCGGTGGGAGCCAAGAGCTTCCAACGCCGCTTGACTTTCCGAGAATATTTTTATTGACTTGTGAGTGAGGTTGGATTCATACAATCTCTCCACACACAATTCAATAGCGTAAATTTCCGCTTGAAATACAGTCGCATAAGTTCTTAGGCAGGTAGACAACTCTGTCCTGTGTCTGCGACTGCACCAGAACCGGAAGGTGTTTTTGATCCATCTGTGAACCAATAACTATCTGCTCTTAATATTTCATTCTCCCGCAGAATCCAGTCCTCTCTACTCGGGAATAGTACTTTATGAGGCAGTTCGTAGTTGATAGTTGGAGACATAAAGTCAGAGGTCATTTCCAGAATGCTGTGACTTCCAATGTCAACCAACAGTCTGTTGCACCCTGCATTGAATTGATTTGTGCAATTGGCAATGTGCACAAGTCTGTATGCAGTTCATCTAGCTTTTTTTTCCAGAAAAATGTGGAGAGTAGGTAGATCTAGATGGATCTCTATGACCGCTGATGGTGTGGTACTGATAGCACCACTGATAGCCAGACAAGCCTGTCTCTGTAAGCCAGACAGCTTCACTTGGGCAGTTTTCTGTAAAGCCTTCGGCCACCAAGCAATTGCACCATACCTGATTATTTGTCTGACAATCATCACATAAATCCAATGGATTTGTTTCGGACCTAAATCCCAAATTTTACCACAAATCCTTTTACATATCCATAGAGACAGTCTTTGTGTAAAACTTTTTCCAAGTGAGCATTCCAGTATGCAAGTAGTATGCAGACTCAGTCATCGTAGTCAAAGGTAAATGCAACAATGGAATGCATGCAGCATCTTTCAATGTTATAATAGAATGGACAAGGATAGACAGGTCAGATACCTGGGAATTATACCAGTTTCTATGCTGAACTGGAACCAACATCTAGAGAGATGATAAGCCATGAGGGTTGGAACCAGACATATTTCGACTCTACACCACAGTGATTGAATCCATGATAACATATGTATCAATGACCTGATGGCCACAGATGAAACATACGATCGCCATCAATAAATTGATAAGGGTGTGAAGACTTGCAAGTTTGGGAACAACGAGAGTAATGAAAACCACCGCAACAGCTGCATTGGAGATACTCTTGACTCTTGCTTCATCACAATTGAAGTTTTGTATCCCGAATAGTCATCCCCAGAGCATGCTCGGCAGAAATAGTTGGTATACAGATGGGTCGAAAATCGCCCATGAAACGGGAGTGGGGGAAAAACTTTCATTTTAGCTGTTGAATCTCACAATGTGAAATGAACATTATTTCTAAGCCTCAACGAAATGAACATATGAAAATATCCACAGAGAGCCAGGCCAACTTAGGGGCCGAACCTACAAAAGTTATATCGAGACTGGTTTGAGTATGCTGTGAGCAACTAAGGAAACCAAAATGATACTTGCCTTATAAAGTTTGTGGGGATCAAATCGTGAGGTGTAGCTTTTGAAAAGTTGTTATCTATGTGTGAGTAATGTGGAAACACCAGGAAACACACACGGGAAAACCTTCATTAAGGGACTACTGAGGAAAAAAAATGAAAAATCTTTTCAACGAAGCATTGATTAGCTCTGAACAATTACAGGGTTACTTGCTGAACACCATCCTTCGGTAGAACTAATTGTTATTACAAATTGAGAAAATATTCATATTTGTGGCAATAAAAACCTCGAAAAATAAACATGACGATCGCTTTTCGACTTGTATTGAGGTAGATGAAGTTTCTGGCAACTGTTGAAATCAGTATTATACTGATACAAAAATTGATTTATCGATTTTTCTATAGAAAATTTTTTTTTCAGTTATTTGTCAACAGGGAGCATGTGGTCAACACTCTAAAATTTTATGATTACAAGAAATTTCCCAATTTTTGAAGAGAGAAACGAGAAGAAACATGGTTAATTGAATGATATATTCAGGAATCATTGAATTCAAAGTGATTTATTAAACAGTCAGGTCACAGTTGAATGTAGTAGGGAGATGGAAACAATCATACAAACAAAAAAGAGCACATGATGAAGTATGATTAAATGGTTTCATATGGAAATCAAATTACTCAATAATGAGTAAATGAGTTGTTATTTGTTGTTCTCCTCAGATATTTCAGATGATTCTTATTCAGCAGCATCTACTGATGTACTGCAATATACCAGTAGATCAGTCGAAAAAGTTGCTTCACTATCACTCCGTTAATGTTGTCGTCCTGAGAAAAATTGAAGTATCAACCGAAATTTCAATTATTCTATAATATCTTGGTTTGATATCAGCGATAATTATCTTTCCGACTCATTTTCTGATTGTATCAATTCATTCCACCACAATATAGAATTGTTATAACTGTTTCAATGAAATTTCAAAACTCAATTAAATCTGTCGCTATTCGTTGATTACACGGTTCTAGGAAATGCAACTCATGTACAACTTAAATTAACACAACGAAACCATTAAGAGCAACTTTGAGTTGTCACAAACTCTGGAACTTTCAGCAGAGATAGTTTGTTCTTACTGTACATGTAAACTCTGCTCTGATGACTTTAAACGAACCCATACACTTTGATAGAGTTAGAGGTGCAATTTGTTCTCAGACGGGAAATAAGATGCATGAAGACAATTTCCTACTGGAATTCCAGCAGAGGTCCATATCTACGAAATATATTCCACCTCGACGGACAAGACGGTCTTCATTATTTTGTCTACGTGATACAGCTCAGGAATTTCTCCAAGGAAGTATGTTATAAGAAGAATCAGGTGGGCATGGAACATGGTATTGATCATAAAAAAATCGTTCAGGAAGTGAACTTCAGTAGCTCAATATGAAATGGATTGAAAAATCTGAATCTGTATTTCCCTTAACCAGCTGTCGCACCCCTACAAACGACAACACTCAGAAGTCGAAACCTTTACGAGCTTTAACGAGGTCTTACCTTTTAACGTGTGATTCCTAACACGGGTTGGACGATTGCAAGTGGAAATTGACCGTTCATACTAGGGCTTCAACGACCGACCAACACGGCAGTCAATTCGAGTGAGTGAACAAAGCATCCACGTCGAACCGCCTGCCTACAGTCCGCCATTGGGTGCAATAAATACATAGGATCTTACAACAGAAACTTTCGAACTTTGACAATTGATAACGGTATTTGTAATTCAGCAACTGCTTCATTTTCAGCGATGAGGCTCATTTCTGGATGAATAGGTACGTGAACAAACGAAACTGTCGAATTTGGGACGATATTGATCGACAAGAGATCTAAAAGCGTCCGATACATCCCGAGAAAGTCACTGTTCGGTGTGGATATTTAGCTGGTGACGTCATCGGTCCATATTTCTTTGAGGGCGATGATGGCCAGGCCATCACTATCTACAGCGAGCACTACAGGTCGATGATTACCAACTTATTATGGACTGAATCCTCGACATGTGATTTCAATAGGACGGCGTTACATGCCAAACAGCTCATGCCACATTGGATATTCTGCACGAGCAATTTGAGGGCATGGTCATCTCAAATGAAGATGATGTGAACCAACTACGGAAATCATGAGATTCAACCCTGTTAGACTTTTTTGCAGAGTTTTCCTAAATCGGAAGTGTATGCAAATAAGTCACAAACTACAACAGTCCTCAAAGCCAAGATAACACATACCATCGGTCAAATTCATCATCATCATCAACATTAACTGGTCTTTCAAACTAATGAAAAATTTCGATGATACACACACTTTGTTGCATTCATATTCGAAGATGATAAAAAAATATTTTTTTTCTGAAGCGAAACATTTGTTATGAATAACCTGGGTAAACTCCTTTCGAAAGACTCATTCTGGAAAAAATCTGGAAATTCAGAGATGAACAGCATATATCTATTTACGATGCATAGATTATTATCCAACTTCCTCCATATGATAACTCAGACATGAGATTCCTGTCTGATGAAGGAAAATCCTGAATTTTCTTTTGTGTTTCAAGTATTTCGTATTTGTTTGGAAGGGACTATAGCGATACAAATTACAGGTTCTGGTCCAACAAAACCACTTGCAGCGCAATCCCTTGTAGAAAAGTCACCTTTGTCATCATCTATCAGGCCAGCGGGACGAGGATTCGAAAGCACTGAAAATTTCATCCGAGAATATTATTGGGAGTTCTGTTGCTCATTTGACGATGCCTGTGCCAACGACTGTATTCACCTGCAGCAGAAACTCAAGCAGCTTTCCATGCATCTGTGAACCAACAGCTGACTGTTTTCAATATTCCTTTTTTTTCAAAGTACAAAGGGGGTGTAGAAAGTTTCCGACCTCAACATGAAGTTAGCAGCATTCGTAATTAGGAGCTATTGAATTTTGTTGTTCATCCGTTGACAGTTACTCATCAAAGTTCCAGCCATTTTGTACGCGCCGTTGTTATGTAACAGTCATTTCAGTGAGTTAATGTGACTGTTTTTACGAAAATGGACCGAATCTTGTATAGACCTGTTATCAAATATTTGTTTTCAAGAGGCAATACGACTACGC
The DNA here is from genome assembly GCF_025532065.1 of Leptinotarsa decemlineata. Classification (NCBI taxonomy): domain Eukaryota; kingdom Metazoa; phylum Arthropoda; class Insecta; order Coleoptera; family Chrysomelidae; genus Leptinotarsa; species Leptinotarsa decemlineata. Next base: position 11,706,727 of record NW_027412684.1, read on the forward strand.
AAATCAAAAGTAAGTTGGATTCTATATGTGGAGACTCTGCACCATCATTCACCACAGTGAAATTTTGAGCAGCTGAATTTTAACGTGGCCGCGAGAGCTTGAGAGACGATAAACGTTCGGTAAGTCCAAAAACTGCGACTACGGATGAAAACATCGCCAAAGTTCACCAAATGGTGCTAGACGACCGCCAAATTATAGTGAGAGAGATAGCAGAGGTTATGAACATGTCAAAACAACGTGTTTGTTACACATTAGATAAACATTCAGGCATGAGAAAGCTGACCACCCCTTAAGTGCCGCGTTTGCTCACGTTAGATCAAAAACGTGCTCGTAGGAACATTTTCAACGCTCTGTTGGCGCAGTTTAGGCGCAATAAAACCGGATTTTGGCGCCGATTAATTTGTAGATGAAACTTGTATAAACCATTATACGCTCGAAACGAAAATACAGTCCAACCAGTGGACTGCGAGAGGGAACCGGCTTCAAAAAAGCAAAAACTGTTTCTTTGGCCACTGTTTTCTGGGATAGTTATTCGAATCGATTATCTTCAAAAAGAAACAATCGTTACAGGAGCGTACTACACATCATCACTTGATAGGCTGTAGGAAAAACTTGCGGAAAAACGGCCACATTTGCAGAAAAAGAAAATCCTGTTTCACACTTCAGCATTTGCTATTGCAGAAATCCAGGAATTTACGGTTTGAACTGTTTGACCATCAGATCTAGCCCCAAGCGACTTCTTTTCGTTCCCTCATCTGAAAATTGTGCTCGGAGGATATAGATTCTCGTCAAATGGAGAGGCAATAACCTTCGTGAACAATTCTTTTGCAGAAAAAAACGCCGTATACTAATTGGACGGTTTACAGAGATGGAAGAAGTGTGTATAGTTGAAAGGAGACTATGTTAAGAAATGAAAATAAAAACTGAAGAAATGTTTTGTATCATTGTTAGATCGAAAACTTTTCTGACTATCCCCTGTATCTAGTCCTCTTCCATTGTAATTATATCTGTATACATTAGATAAGTCAGGATATTGGAGGCATTGAGATGAAAATCATTTGCAGAATGCTATAACTTTAGTTTCAGTCAGTAAACTGCTACGCTTCCCGTAAGCCTATTTTATGCGATTGGTTTCATGGGCAGTTCTGAATTTCATCCGTACAACTCATTTTTTCAGAAAAATGTGGGTAGGACGTGACCTCGAAGAATTGTCATGGCTGCTGATGATGTGTTGAAGAAGGAACGGCAAACTAATCTCTATGTTCTGAAGAACTGTTCCTGAGCCATTCACCAATCAATCAGTCATTGAAAGTATGATTCACATACTCAGAACATACAATTATTGAACAGATAGATATAGGGTAATAAAACCACTAACTTTACAATCCTCAAGGTTTTTTAACAAATCCTTGTGGAAAATCTGAAATCTTCTTCAATTGATCATTCCAGAAAAGTTTTCATTAGAGAAAACATATAATAACTTCCACTGCGAATGAAGTCACCCGAAATCATCCAGATTTCTATCTCTGATGAAAAGACCATTTGCAGGTTCCAGTGAAAATGAAAACCAACTTTGTTTGTTCTCTCATTTGGCTTGATTCGCTCCAATGAAATAATTTCCTTCCGCAAACATCGCCTTGCTTCACGGCAACAACAATTTTCCATTACCTTGCACCTCACAATATTTTCCTATAAAACACCTCTGGGGACACCCTGTATCCGAAGTTCATAATGATGATTTAGTCAGGTCTGCTACCACCACAGTCATTCGGGATCTTCTATTGATTATTTATGAGGTTCGTACGTCTCATGGGAGTGGTAAATTCATACGTCTTCGCCCCCAGCAGCTGATAAATGTGGGTGGAGAGTGCGAAAAGATGATACTAATATCAGACTTTGCGGATTTTACGAGGGCAGGAATATTGATTTGGGATGACTTGTGAGAAAATCAGTGTATAAACCGTGATATATTCATTTTTGGACTTTATAGGATTTGGATAAGAAGATATCGGGGAGTTTGGAGATGGAGAAGTTCAATGAAGGTTGTCGAAAGGAATATTTTCCAAAATTAGACATAAAGTCAACTGACTGGATAGTATAATTCATAAGCTTTCATATATCGAATTGTAATTGAACGAATCTCATTTCTGGAGTTGATGTAGAGCAGATAAAGCTGATTAACGGTATAATGAGTGTATTGAAGACAACAAAATCCGTGCTGTCGAACGGAATCTGGAGTACCAAAAGTTCCGTCTGCTACTGCGGAAGACATCATCAGTAGCATGTTCCTTTTACTGCGAGGACGGGATTCCATTCGACCACGGCTCTGTCAATCGTTACTTCGTCAGTGAAAGACTATGTTCTTTCAGTCAGTGTGTCGTTTGGAATGTAGTCTTTTTGGATAGTTACATACTGTTCATTGCTACGTTCATAAACTTTAGAAATATTGAATATCAGGACTAAAATTCTTGGTAGTCTATCAGTTCCACTTTAATATGGAAATGGAAAGATCGAAAGCATATTTGTTATTTTCGTTTTCAAATATAACGTTCAACATCTAGAATTTCGGTAATGATTGAAATTCACTCGTCCTTTTCTGAGTTACTTAGAGGTTGAATTCTCGTTAGAATGCAATACAGAACTTTGAAAGTGAGATGTAATTTTTTGGTCTCACTTGAAATGTTCGAAGAGGAATGTTTTCTCTCGAATATATGATTCAAAATCTATAAAAGAACATATAAAATTGAAATGAGTGATTGAAGGTGAGCAATAGCGTGAAATGTAAGCAATAAAACGTTGAATAAAAATATAACGAAACGAATAAAATTATCAACATTAAAAATGAAAACGACCACAGAGTAAAAATAATTGAAAAAGAGGATACAAATAATGATAATGAAAAAATCAGGAAAAGAAATTGAGAAAATTAAAAAATCCGAACCTATTTACTTCACGAAGTTTCGATTGTTAGTATCCACAATCGTCTTCGGGTGATGAATGGACAATTTTTCCGAGTTAAGCAGGAGTTGACTGTTTTCTCGCTTGATTACAGGTTTTCACATGTTGCATATCTCCACGCTGGCTTGGCTGAATCCGTCATTGGACAAATATATGCAGCTTCTTTGAACTTTGTTTCAAACCAGTATTTATCCCTATACATAATTTCACCTTGGTACCACTTATGTTATGTTGATGAGTCCAAATATGCTCAGCTAATCCCAATTTGCTAGTTTCTCCTCGCTGTGTATTTCTCTTGTGCTCGACAATGCAAACTTTCAATGGCCTCTTAGTTTCACCAATACATGATTTTCCGCACTCACAGGGTATCCGGTAAATGCAATTCTTGCAATCGCAGTCCGCGTTTGGTGCCTGGTTTCCCTGACGCTGCTTCGGATGGTGTTTCCGGATCTGAAGCAGGTTCTGATGTTGTGCCTGAATCCAGTTCTTTACTTTATACTCCATCTGACGTAGAAATGGGCAAACACTGTTTGTGGCGGCTTCTTTTCCTTGCGAGGCTCTTGCTGTCTTTTTTTCAAAGTCTGTTCCACCATCGCTTTGGAGTAGCTATTCCCTTGAATTTTTTTTTGATGATGTCTAGTTTCTTCTCGAGATTTTTCTTCGTAATGCAAAGCCTAAAAGAACGACCTACTTGATGATGATGAGTCTTGATGATACCTTTTTTGGTAGATTGATGGTGGTTGGATTTGTGATTCAGATACTGTCTTGTTTGAGTGGGTTTTCGGTATTCATATATTTCTCACATAGTGTCGGTTCTCTTCACGTATACGTCTGAAAATGTCAATTCGTTGTGGACTTTCTTTTTCATTGTGAAGGTAATGGAAGGAGATGGAAAAGGAATTGACTTGGTTTGAGATCTCTTCATTTGTTTCATTTTTCCTTTTGATTTTCTGCTCATTTTCAATTGTTTCTATCTCGTTTTATCCTGTGACCATTTTCATCTTTCACATTGATCAATTCATCCTTTTCATTGTGTTTCAATTTCTCGTTCTATTGGTACTATGTAATTGATATTTTGACTGAGATTTATTCTATCGTAGATTTCAAATCATATTAGACAATAAAAGTCTGAACAAATCAAATTTTCAATCAAACATTGTTTATCACTTTCGAATAGGAGTAGGACATTCCCCTTTTACAAAATTCATTGACATCTGTTTAAAAAAAATCTGTTTTTCCGTTAATCAGTTGTCGCCCCCATACAAACAGCAACTCTCAGAAGTTGAGAAACTTGTGCGAGCTAAGGACTAACGAGGTCTTACCTTTCAACGTTTGATTCCTAGCACGGTTGCAGAATCATCCCAGCTTCAACCAGATAAATTCTATCGAGAAAAATATCTAGTCGAGGCAGAAATCGAACCCACGACCTTCCGATCGCGAGTGGGGCGCACTACCACCGCGGCCAAATCCACAACAAATCAGAGACAATTTTGTTTGAAGAAGTTTTTATATTTCTACCATTATACAACTCATACAAAGATGTGTAGATAATGCACATGAGTTTATTTTGGGAATGGGATGGTTTTCCATTTGAGCAATATTTTTTTCATCGATACGCTTCATATATCACGTTGTGTGTCATATTTTATATATTTTGGTAGCACATGTTATGCAGAATATAATGCCAACAATTATGAATCGATAGCATTCGTCATTACCGAGTTACGCCATTTTCAAGCAGATTATTTTTCCTAAGCTTGATGTTCTCACTGAACAGTAGTCTGGCCATGCATGATACTTTTCGAAGTAAACATATCTTAAAAATTTATTCTGAATTTTTTCCAATTCATATAATGTGGAGTTATATTCGCCGAACCATATATTTGATCCAAATTCCAATTTACTTCTAACCAATGTGTAGTACAGTAGTTTGATCGAATGTATATTGCTGAAATTTCTAGTTTTCTTGATAATAAACCCTAACATTTTATTTGCATTGTTTCGATATTCCCCACGATGTAGATGTTCTGTAGTCTGACAAGTATTTAGGATGTCAATGAATCTGTTTGTCAAAATTTCATCCTGAAAATTACGATTGTCAGAAAATCTCACTATTTTATATCTACGTTAATTATAAATGGATCATATATATTGAACAGCTAATAACCTGAAACATAAAGTAACCCTTTTTCTGAGTTTTATTCATATTAGTGAATATCGCTTCATGTTCGAATGACAAGTAAGTAGATTCAGTATAAGTATAGTATAGTATAGTGTAGTATAACTACAATCAAGAGAACTGATTTATCGTCAATTTTATGCAGATATTTTTTGGCGTAGTACATAATTTTGATTAGCTACTAAAACTTTTCCTCGATGTAGATTCAATAAACAACCATAATTGCGATTTCCAAAACCTATACTTCATGAAACTTTACTGGCTCAGAATAATGTCAAGAATCATGAAATTAAACATGTATCATCAAGGTCAAAAGTTGTCACCGATAAAGTCAAAATGATGTACTCGTATATTTTGAAATTCACTCATAAACTTACCAATTCACATTTGTGAAATAAATTTTGTAGCAGAATCATCTGCCGCGGAAATTAATTTTTATATTCAGGAGTTTAGCTTTCATAAATAATTATGAGTTCAATAAAACAGAATCTCAACTGAAAAACGGCCTGCGGAGTTGTATTCACGTTGAAATAACTTGTATATGGAAATCACTCCGAAATGCATATGTGATATGACCGGAAAACAAATATTCATCAAAAGTTGATCATTTGGATACGGAAATGGAAAAATTGAATTGTGATGGGTCATTATTGAAACAAGAACCACGAAAAAGTATCGGAAATTTCATTCACATACGATATATAAAATTCATGGAATTTGATATGATACTATTGGTGATTCAGTGAGGGTTTATACGAGCCATCATATATTTCATTTGTTAAAGACTGCAGATATTTCATTTTACGGTCAGACAAAAACAAAATCCGGGCTGGTGTATCGTCCGCTACTGTGGTAGATGTCATCAGTGGTATGCTGTATGTGTACCAGTTCTATAAAGATAACAAAAATGGTGCTCAACTACTCCAATAACTGCGCATATGCAACCTATATTCCGGGGGAAGAATAATGAGTAAAATATGAAAGTAGTTTCAAGAGCTTGGATATGCAAGGCCGATGAAAGGCCGTCTGCTAAGTACTGGGCTTAGCAGACGACTCAGTCATCCCAGTCCTGGAAAAATATATGGGCGGTAGTCTAACGAGTTAGAGACAGGCCCTGCAGCAGGTATGCAACATACCTGATTCATGTAGCAGGCTCTGGATGTTATAGGAAGATGGTCCGAAAAAGACGGGCTATACATGAGCCCAACAAAATCTACCATTTACCAATAGACCCAAAACAGAAAGCCTGGGAACTCTGAAACTTCGAGGTCTACCAAGAAAGTGAAATATCTAAAAGAGATATTCATCCCAGGCTGATCTGGAACCAACATGTCAACATGTAGAAAAAGTTGGTAGGAGTGAATGCACCACTGATGTTGAATAGACACACCAACTGAAAGACATGGGGCTCAAGCCTCGTTTTATGTATTGGTTCACCAACATAATGTTTGAACTCAGAACAATACATGCATCTGTGATGGCCAAAGATGAAACAAACGAACATTTTCAACAAACCCAGTAGGAACAATAATTTGAGATCTCTACAAAATAAGCGGATCAATATTCTCACAGACATCCAGGCTGCACTTGGATTATTGACAATCCCGAAATTGATATCGAAACGGATATGTGAATGCCGTGAAGAACTGAGAAAACGAGCGCACAGGAATAGACTATATGGTAGACACTATAGTGGACACTCCAAAAGTGGGGCAAACCGCGGACAGGTTCTTTCGGCTATTGGCCTCATCAGCGCGGTGTAGCCAAGTGCAAAGATTGGCAACACTTGTTTCCTGCTTTCGGCAAACTAGTGTTGCCGATATTTATTCAGAGCTTCTTCAGGGCCTATAATTTATTGAATTGTGGATTTTTTTGCCAATGAATAAAATTACAATTCATACTTACCTGTAAAAATGGATAAAAAACAATGAATTGAACATATAAATCGACGAAAGAAAGTTAAACATTAAAGGATTTTTTGTTTTGACAAATGTCATACCTTCATATATATGCCATTTTTAAATGGGCATGATGATTTGATACTCTTTGACTCTAAAGGGAAAGTTGATTGATACAATTTTCATTGTTATCATTATGATTTTTGGTGTAGTTCCAGTGAGTTACTGTATATAGTGCTGAGATTATCAATGTCAGTTCTCTTATTCGTAAAATTAGAAGACTTATCAATTTCAACCATTTCAAGAATAAGGCGTTTGGAATTTTTTTTTCTGTATGTGAAACTTTGATATTAGAGTAATTTGGTTTATGTCCTGTTTCTATGCAAATGTTCCTTATTAAGTTTCATATCACTTTCATGTGAAGTTATTTTATCTTTAAGAATTCTAGATGTTGTTCCAATATAATCCAAATTACAATTGTTACAGGGAATGTTATAAATCACATTTGACTTTTTGGTAGCATCCGTTTTATTTTTCAATTTGGTATTCAAATTCATTACCTATATTTTTTTGGCATATTTTGATATTTTGTTCAATATGAAAAAGTTATGATATTTGAAGATGAATTTCCAAGATTAGGTATAGACTTGTTATATGATATGTGAGTTATAACAGACTTATGATAAAAATTGATAGGTGAACTATTAGTATTACATACATTTCTGTTGATTACATCGGAATTCGGTTTAAGGCCTATATATATATATATATATATATATATATATATATATATATATATATATATATATATATATATATATATATATATATATATACAGGGTCCTGCAACAGTGGCGCGGTGTTCCATATCTCTATATAGGAAGCAGATAGGAATCTAATTTTCTATAATATTACCTTATTGCTCGAGCTCGACAAAATAAGAATATTGGCGGTCACACAGGGTGTTCGATTTTTTCTGGGCGGATCCCAACTGTGTCTTTTTAAATGGCAACCTATATTTTTTATCGCTTTTTCGGTTTCTTCATAGAAAATAAAATAAACTTTATGTATATCTGCACTTCGAAAATATTGACGGTTTTCGAGATATCTAGCATGACAGGTTTTTTTTTCCAATATTCGTCACTCAGATTATTTGAAATTATAAAGTGGTGCCAAGTCCAGTTGAAATTTTTTTTGGTCGAATATTCTACATTGGTAACTCTCTCAAACGATATATCTGAAATCGACCTGTGATATACAGGGTATGAAAAACCGCTTGCCAAATATTGTAAATGAAAATTTGCAAAATCTTCCTTATATTAAATGGAACACCCTGTATATTATTGATCCATAAGAAGCGCCAACAAAACCTCTACGAATTTCATTAAGTATTCCCTATGGCTAAGTTCAATAGTTTTTCTTAAATGAGCATTTCTTTCGAAAAATGGTCATTTTTTTAAAGCGAAATCCATTTGACGACTGATAAAAATATACGAAAGATATCTTGTTTCAATTTTGTACATTAGAAGGTGTCCAAACAAATATTTTTTAACGAAATAAATGTATGTACCTATCACTTTTTGCTAAATGGAAAATTATTTTTTCATTGGATGCAGAATTTCACTCATAAATCGTGCAATATCAAACCAAACAAGTTAAAAGAAAGAAACATTATAAATAACTATTTTTTTCATGTTATTATATTCATTCAGAGCTTGAGTTCTAGATATTCAAATTTGTCAACTGGCAAATTACAAAACTACAAAAGGGAGAGTTTAATTAAGGTTGATAATGAAACTTTTATAAAATATGTTCAACATGTCTTCCATTTTCTTGAATGCAGAGCTGAAGTCTATGTTTGAAAGACTGTTCTACCCTGCGCAAGACAGCTGGTGTAATGCTGCGAAAAGCATTCGTTATTCTAAGTCGCATATTTTCGGGAGAAGTTGGTGGCTCAACGTAAACCATATTTTTTATGTATCCCCATAAGAAAAAATCAATTTTCGTCAAATCTGGTGATCTAGCGGGCCACCGTACAGGCCCATTCCGTCCTATCCATTTATTGGGAAATACTTCATTTAGATGATCTCTCACTTCTGCCGAATAGTGAGCAGGTGCACCATCATGTTGTAACCACATTCTATTGCGGAGGTCAAGAGGAATATCATCTAACAAACCTGGTAAATCATTTCGTAAGAAATTGAGATACATTGCACCATTCATATGTCCCTCAAAAAAGTATGGACCAATTACATATTCTCCAATGATGCCTCCCCAGACATTTATCGACCACCTATGTTGATAATCCACCTGTCTCAATAAGTGAGGATTTTCTGTCGCATAATAATGGTAATTATGTCGATTTACAAATCCATTTTTATGGAATGTCGATTCATCCGACCATAAAATATTATTGAAAAAATATTCGTTTCGACGAATTTTGTTCATGGCCCAATTGCAAAATCTCACTCTTTTCTCGAAATCAGCATACAGTAGTTCTTGATGTAACTGAACGTGGTATGGATGCAAGCGATGTTTCTTCAATACTCGTTGCACTGATCTCTCACTTATATCCACTATTTCCCCAATTTGTCGTTGACTCCTACTAGGATCTTCTTCAACAACAAGAAGAACTTGCAATTCATTATCTTCATTAGTAGCTGGCTTGATGCGCTCATGTTTGGAATAATTAATAGATCCAGTTTCAACGAATCGTCCCAGGACCTTTCGGAAAGATCTTTCATCTGCATGCCTTCTATCTGGATACCGTTGAGAATAAATTCTACTTGCCAATAAACAATTCCTGTCTGATTCACCTAATATGAAAATCATATCAATCAAATCACTTTTTGATAACAACATTCTGATGGAATTATACCGACAGTTCAACTTCACGATTGACTAAAAATTTCAATATTCATTTGCAGCCAAATATTTTGTTCTGTCATTTGCCAGACTACTTGATTTCCAATAAATATTTCATTCGCTGAAAGGTTGTTTTAGACCGAAAGAATATGGCACAAATTCCGAGATTTTTGAAATTATTGTAACTATTCAAGAACGTCCATTTTGTGGTGTAATTCGCAACTTGTTTATCTAGCAACAGGTAATTTTAGGAATGGGCGATATTTTAAGGAAAGGGTATTTTTTGTATATTCTTATCAGTCGTCAAATGGATTTCGCTTTGAAAAAATTACCATTTTTCGAAAGAAATGCTCATTTAAGAAAAACTATTGAACTCAGCCATAGGGTATACTTAATGAAATTTGTAGAGGTTTCGTTGGCGCTTCTTATGGATCAATAATATACAGGGTGTTCCATTTAATATAAGGAAGATTTTGCAAATTTTCATTTACAATATTTGGCAAGCGGTTTTTCATACCCTGTATATCACAGGTCGATTTCAGATATATCGTTTGAGAGAGTTACCAATGTAGAATATTCGACCAAAAAAAAATTTCAACTGGACTTGGCACCACTTTATAATTTCAAATATTCTGAGTGACGAATATTGGAAAAAAAAACCTGTCATGCTAGATATCTCGAAAACCATCAATATTTTCGAAGTGCAGATATACATAAAGTTTATTTTATTTTCTATGAAGAAACCGAAAAAGCGATAAAAAATATAGGTTGCCATTTAAAAAGACACAGTTGGGATCCGCCCAGAAAAAATCGAACACCCTGTGTGACCGCCAATATTTTTATTTTGTCGAGCTCGAGCAATAAGGTAATATTATAGAAAATTAGATTCCTATCTGCTTCCTATATAGAGATATGGAATACCGCGCCACTGTTGCAGGACTCTGTATATATATTGTATATATATATATATATATATATATATATATATATATATATATATATATATACCCTAAACCAGCTGTGGAATATTGAAGTCTTTGGTACGGAACCAGATTGGAAAGTGGGTTTACGAGCTGACAATATAAAAAGTGACGATACCAGACATGCTTCAGTTTGAGAAAACTCTTCATACTAACAGTCGAAAAACAACCCTAATGTTCGATTTTTTAGTTATACATAGATCACTCTATCAATAAAAGGAGGTTGAACTCCGGGCTCATGGAAAATATTTTTGAGAAAAGAATTACTTTATGTGAACGAATAATGGCAATGTAAGATAACAATAGCATGTGATCAGAATAAGTTTAATTTTCCACTGACCGCAACTTTACATTTCACCCTTATATAAATCTTCAAAATTGGCGATTATGGTAAGAAAAAAGTTGTTGATAAGCGTAACTACCTACATAGAGAGATAACTTTCAATTCTGACGTCCACAATCTGAACGTAGATTCAAAAACATGTAACATTCCATTTGTCTACTTCTCATTTTATATTCTTGATGACACAATCTGAACAAGAAGAAACCCTTCTATATCCGCTGAAAAAAAATTGTCACAAGAACATAATGGATTCACATCAATGCCTATTTTTGCCAGATGTGCAGGGAATTTACCATGATTCATTTTCATTCGTGTGATGGTAGTGGCGTGAAATCTTGAGAAGTTGAAGTTGTCTATGTGGAGGATACTTTTAGGGATAGTCGGGTGGATTATTAAATAATGTTTTTTTGATTCAGAAGAGTATTCTTTCCTCAGTATCATCCAATTTAGTCGTATTTGATATCATAACGTTTGAGACCATTGCTCTGAGCGTTTTCTACAATGAACTTTGAATAAAAAAACCTTTTATGATTATCTGAAACATATCTATAACAAAAATATATTATATGTGTTTTGATGAGCAGAAAAAAAATAGTAGCAATAATAACATCCGAAACGAAGCAACGGAAAAAATGTGAATAAGTAGGTACCTAAAAATGAAAAAAATACTCTCAAAAAACTCTATGGTACATAGGGAGACGTGAAAGTTGCTATTGTGTTTTTATTCAACTCAGTCAAGAAATTTCTAGGGCCGTAATTTAAAAGGGAATAATTCACACAATTATAATCGGATATTACCGAAAAATCCCGAAATATAAAATCGAATTTGATTTCTCATTATGAATTGAACGTCTACGATCCAAAAACTACAACAAAAAATACAGGTCCGTATTTAAAAATTCAAAGATGGGGGTGGCTCAAATCAGATGACACCCTGTATAAAAGATTCATGAATATATTCTGAGAGCCCACATCAAGTTTCAACAGCAAAATGTGGACAGATTTTCAATATGTCTGCGAATAAAGAAAATATAGCCAAAAAAATAATTTGGGATTTTTTGGTTTCTCTTGTATATCTCCAGAACAAAAAGAGATATATCGGATTTCTTCACATCATTGAATAGGTCTCTAAAATACGCAACTTTGCCATAATTTAACCGACACTCTATCTCCAATTATTTACGAGATCCCCATGTACAGAAACGAATTTGAATAGCCCTGTATATTGAGAGTGAAAATGATAAAGACATGCATCAACACTAATTTTCGTCATCTTGTCTTGAAATTGTTATTGTTTGGTCAAAAATGGTCAAAAAACTAATTACCATTAGTGGTAATTTGAATAACATCACATTCTAACTTTGACAAATTTATATCCTCATTCAGCAAACCCACAATGACACAATGACAATTCCTAAACCAAAAATTTTCCAATTGGTCGAGAGGCAGGCGAAAATCAATGGAATGGTCAACACAACCCCCTGATCTGACGTCATAAGAGTTTTTCTCATGTCAATAGTATTATATATGAAATTGGATTCGTGACTCAGCGAACTCAAGAAGACGGATAACATACAAATCCTTACATGTATATTACGTTTATACATTATAAAGGAACATCAACACTCAATATTGAAAATTCGATTCACTTCAATCTGTCGAAAAAGAGGTATTTAAAATACCAATTTATGTGTCTCAGAATTTTCCTAACTTGTCCTAATTTATTTACTCCATTTGATTGATACACACTCTATTAGGATATCCTGAACGAAATCGATATACTACTACTATTATTATAAAAGCCAAAGCCCTACCACTCGAATCGACAACACACTCAACTAATTGCTTCCTAATAGAATTTGAATAGAATAAAGAACCCAAACAACCTACTACAAATCCCCGGATTAAACGAATCGAACGGAGGGCGATAAGATGACTCACCTGCCGACAGGGGTCGCTGGCTGCTTCTTGATGGCCCGATTATTCACCCCCCATTGTTCCTTAAAGTTGATGAAAATCTAGAAGGTAGCGAACGGCCATTATTTGGCGAACGTACAAATCACCCCCGTATCGAGAAGTCAATATCGTTTAACTATTACGGCGGGGGTTGCCGATGGTGGTAGCGATGATTTAGGGTTTCCGCTTCTATCGGGTGTTCATTCGTCATATACAGGATGTCCCAGAGCTTGACAACTTTTATTATATTACCGCAGTTATTGGAGATATACACCAATTGCTACATTTATTTCTTTTATGTTTTCTGTATAGCAAATTAAAAAGTTTCTTTTATTAACTCAGAATGATGGATTGATGGAAAAGTACTTTGATTCTTCAATTATTTAATGAAACCGAATTGAAACACTGAAACTAAGAATCTTATAATACACTAAATCGCATCCTATTGATGAGCAATTCCAGCGAAAAGCTTTTTGGCTTTCTTCTTCCCTTCATTTGCACAAAATACTGTGGAAAACATCCAAAAAAGTATTTTATGAGGAGTTTTCCAAATAAACCCAACTTCTAGCGATTATGATTATTTATTGAAATTAAAACTCATTTACACATGATCATCATTCATTCTAGTTCAACTTTCGCAAAAGAAGTTCATGATTCACACAATCAAAAGCTGCGATTTCTCCAAAGCTTTTGATTGTGTAAATCATGAACTTCTTTTGCAAAAGTTGAACTACTATGGCTTTAGAGGAGTGTGTAATGACTGGTTCAGGTCCTACTCAAGTGATAGAAAACAGTTAGTGAGATCAAACGAAAAACTATCACACACGATGTATATCTTATGGGGCGTACCACAAGGATCAGTACTAGGCCCGATTCTTTCCCTTATTTATGTAAATGACCTGGTGACTCCTTCAATTCAAGGAAGTTTTACCATCTTTGCGGATGACATCACGCTCCTTTGGCATGGAAAAAATACTTCTAATATGAAAGAAACTATATCTAGTGATTTAGTAGTTGTGAAAAAATGGTGTGACGCAAACTACTTGTGCTTTAATTTCAAAAAAACAAACCTGCTCACCTTCAGCTGTAATATTAACAATGTATACTTGAATGGACAAATTCTTGAGAATAAAAAGCAATCCAAATTCCTGGGAATCTTAATGGATAAGAAATTGAAATTTGATCAACATATTTCAGCTTTGAATAGAAAAAAATCGCATCAGGATGTTATGCACTTCGAATAGTTTCAAACGAACTGAGTTCATTCACATCAAAAATGGTATATCATCCCCTGATTGAGTCCCACCTGAGATATGGTGTTGCCTTCTGGGTTTTTTGCAGTCAACAACTTTTTCATTCAGTGTTTTGTAAAAGCGAGCGGTTAGATACTTATGCAAGGTGGGAGTACGTGAGTCATGAAGACCATTATTTTTGAGAGAAAAAATTCTCACTGTCACTTGTATTTTCATACTTGAAACTGTTTGCCTGATTCACAAAAAACATAACATGGTTGGAACTTCGGAACCTACAAATTACATAACCCGGCAAGTAACTGAAAATAAAATACAACTTCCTGTTCCAATAACAAGCCAGATAAAGTATTCTTTAATTTATGAAAGTAAAAAGCTGTGAGTTGAAGGGGTTATATTTTTAGGAGTGATTAATTTTTTGGGAAAGAAAGTTTTTGGCTTTCTACTACTCCATCTGATACAAAAAAAAGGGATGAGAGAATCTTCCAAAGAAAGGAAGGAAGTAATCAATTTGAAACTCTATACATGAATGTATGTATCTGCTTATGTCATCGATGACATAAGCAGATCAAGCTTATTCCGTGACATTCAAAATCGTAATTCATGAATGAAGTGTGTGTATTTTCTATAATGTTATCCAATTTGGTACTGAAGAGCCTTAGGGCAAGTGTCTTAAGGCGAAACATCGGTGTATACCAGTGAGGGTGACAGTGTTCTATGTGAGTACAATTTATTACCATTCATTCAAAGTAGAACTCATGTGAATGATATCTGATTCTTATTCCATAACAAATGTTTGAAATACAAACTGAGTAGAGAAAAGTATCTTCTGTATAATTCAGTGTTCGTATAGAAGTATTTTTTTCGAAAGAATTATTTTCTTTCGTGTAATTCAATGTTCATATGGAAGTAGCTGTTTCAGGAGGACTTTCTTTCAGTTTGTGTCTGAAAGTTACTTCTTTGCATGATCTACACATTCATGTATAGAGTTTCAAATTGATTACTTCCTTCCTTTCTTTGGAAGATTCTCTCATCCTTTTTTTTGTATCAGATGGAGTAGTAGAAAGCCAAAAACTTTCTTCTCCAATAAAAAGCTGTATATTCACATACCTTACGAAATTAGGAAGGAAAAAAGCTATAAAAAGTTCAGAAATCTTGTTAAAGGTGACCTTGCAATTAAAGCGTACTACAATCTTGATGAATATTACAATGGAACTTTGCTGTGATTTAATATAGGTGTTTTTTTTTGTTGTTTATATTGACACCTATACTTCAAATAATATTTTATACTGGGATATATATTATTTTATTGCCATGGCACGTGAACTTATGTTCAAATTGTATATATTTGTTATTTACATCTTTTGAAAGGGACTATACAAACTATTTTATTTGCAATTGGTAAATTTTATTTTCTATTGTTATTTTTATCTATTAGATATGTGAATTTAGTTTAGCTCAAATTGTGTTTCTGTGTATTTGTGTTTTTGAATTGTTTTTTTTTCTCTCATTCTTTGAAGTGCTATACCAGTATTTTTATAAAGCTTTGTCAATAAGATTGTATTTTCTTGGACAATAAAGTATATGTCTATTCTATTCTATTCTAATATATGTATGTCACTGAACATACTACTAATTTAATACAAAAAATCACATTATACGGAAAGAAAGAGAATAACTGCAATGAAAAATATTTATACAGATATACAGATCATGCACAGATGTTTTACTTCTTAATAAATTTCATCCCGTGTTGATGAAAGAATTTTTTTATTTTTTTGCTCAATATAGTTGCTCAATATATTTGTTATTTTTCAATTAATATTTTTATTTTTTATAGTTTTTTTTCAGGGAATTCCATTCAATTTATATCATATTAGACAAAGGAAGTTTGAACTAATGAAATGTAATACATTTGTGCCACCATTTGCATAAGTTTCTTGAATCTTGGCAACAGAAAAAAGTCGCAGAGAGCTAAATCTGGTGAATCTGGTAGCTGAGCAATTATTACTGGATTGTTTTTGTTCAAAAAAACAAGAAAGGACTAGTGAGCAGAAGTATCATCGTGATACAGAAGAATAATTTTTGCACAGTACTGGACGTTTCTTCTGATGCATTCATGATTCTATAATAAAAAAACCGTATTTGACGGTTTTTTTATTATAAGGAGTCATCCCAATGCAAGAGCTTAGGAGACCGTGGGTCTCCTAAGCTCTTGCATTGGGATGGAGAGACCGTGGGTCTCCTAAGCTCTTGCATTGGGATGACTGAACTCTGTTTTGGATATCATAAGCATATACCCATGCGCCATCTGCCCGCGAATAGATCAAGCAATACTGTCGGTATATCAAGTAGGTTACGTACGGCGCATTCTGTCCACGAATAGATCAAGCGAAAATGTTGATATATCAAGGAGGTTAAGTACAGCGCCATCTGTCCGCAAATAGATCAAGCAATAATGTCGATAACTTTGTCAAATACAGATCCCGAACTTGGGAGTTACAAACACACAAACATACATACATACATACAGGTGAAGCAAATAAAATCGTGTTAAAAAAATACAAAATAGGTGACTGAAAGTACGTTGCCCGCGAAATTTGAACATTCACTGTATTTTTATAGAAACTCCGTACTATAACTACTTTTCTATATTTTATATGGATATATATTCGGAGGGAATGTCAGCCTCATTGACCCACGGTCACTCCCTGAGAAGATGAGGCAAACAAAGAATTGGAACTCTTATAACATTTTCTTTTTGATCATATGATTATAATATGACTGATCTTGGATATAATTTTTTTGTATGACTCAACTTTCCATTCAATATCAACGTATGCCTGAATAACACTCTGAGTGGGTGATTCAATCGCGCTTTCTCTCCTCCTGTTTGCTTTTCTCTGCTGGAAGGATTTGTGGAGGGTTTCTCCTTAAAATTTGTTGGGATTCTTTACCCTATTCGGTAACATTAGAACACAATCAATTAAGTGATTTGTTCTTCAGGCCTCTAGATTAGAAAGTTGGAATTGATACGGGTTCAACGCAAATTAAATTCCTTAAAGGAGAACTTATATGTTTTCACGCAAAAAAGTGTATTGAGGATAGCGTTTGAAAAAAATCCACTCGGAGGTGATTGTTTTCAGTTATTTTTCTTATGATGCACTGTTTGGAACCTTTGGTGTAGTAATGGATATTACTGGAGTTAAGAGTCAAGAGGAATATTGGACTGAGTTTAATCTTTCTCTTGAAGATGATCACTTGGTGATCGAATCACTTGTCGAGGTGTTAAAAATAACGATTTTGGTGTTGGGAAAAAACGAGTGTGAAATTGTTTGAGCAGAATTTGAAAGGAGAGGTAATCTAGTGATATTGTGTTCAAAGATTTTGGAAAAAAAATATTTTAAGGTAATTGACAATATTTCGTAGTTATTTCATTAGTTCGAACTTCCATTGTCTAATATGATATGAACATTTTTTTGAAAGATTCAAAAAGACTTGGTGTTTTCGGAAAAAAGAGATCATTGCTAACACCGCACCACAGTAAGCCCCCTCACTTTTATTGACTACCCAAAATCCTCAAAAAGGATGTTCCGCTCAGAACAATCATCAGTTCCAGAGATTCAGCCACTCAGAACTTGTCCAGATTTCAAATACCAATAATTAAATCACTGCAAGGAAAAACATCATCCTTTGTGAAAAATTCAAGGCATTTTGTTGAATTACTAAGGACAATCGAAGTCAAAGAGCAGGATCAACTGATCAGTATAGATGTGTAGACCCTCTACACTAACGTCCCTGACGAAAAAGCACTTCAAATCATACAGAGGAAGTTATCCTAAGATTGGGACTTGAAAGATAGAACAAACTCACCGATACAAGTGATCATGGAATTACTAGGATGCTGTATACGAAACTGCTACTTCCAACTGAAGAACGAATTCTTCACGCAAGATGAGGGACTACCAATGAGATTTCCACTTTCACCGGTCATAGCCAATATATACATAGAATAGCTTGGAACTCTGGCCATTGAAGAAGCCCACAAAAGGCTCCAAATTTGATTGGGATACGTGGACGATCCCTTCATAATAATGAACCATGGGAATGCAGAACTAGGCACCTTCCTGAAGCACATCAACAACGTAGTCCTTTCATCACTTTCACAGATTGCCATTTTAGACGTATCAGACCGATACGAAATGGCAAACATCTGTGTGTCAAAAACCCACGCAAATAGGACACAATCTGAACCAGGAATCCAACCAACGTCAATCGACTAAGAGAGAAATAATCAAGACTCTACTAGTCCGTACTCTTAGGCTTGTAATACAAAAGAAGGTTTCGAAAAGGAACTAGGCATCATCAAAATTGACCTTTAACGAAATAATTACTCCAAAGTGATGGTGTAACAGGCTTGAGCTGGAAGATAGCAAAAGCTCTACAAGGAAAAGAAGCTGCCACAACCAGTACTTGCACTTCCCTACATCAGAGGCTTGTCGGAAAGGATTGGGTCCAAGTATGACATCAGAACCTGCTACAGATCTGGGATCAGTATCCGTAACACCCTAACAAAAAACACGCCACCACATGCGGACTCCGATTTTAAGAATTGCATTCACCGGATACACTGTGAGTGCGGAGAAACATATATCGGTGAAACTAAGAGGCCATTGAAAGTTCGCATTGCCGAGCATAAGAAACATACACAGCGAGAAGAAACCAGCAAATCAGGAATAGGAGCTCATCAACATAACATCAAGTGTGCTCAAGCTGAAAAAATCCACAAGGAAGAACACTGGTTTGGGAGAAAATATATTTTGTCCAACAACGCATTTAGCCAATCTAGCGTAGAGATACGCAACATATGGGAACCTCTAATCAAGCGGAACATGAGCAACTCCCTCCAAACGGTCAGCTTCCGCTGAAACCAACGAAGCGGAGAGAGGGAGGAGGGGATAGGTGAAAGCACTGGAATGACCTATAGTCGAATATCGGAGAAATAAGTCCAGTTATCACCCGAAGACGATTGTGGATACCAACAATCGAAACGTCGTGAAGTAACTTGGTTTCAAATCTTTTTTTTTAAATTTCATTTCATTTTTTTTATTTTCATCTCGTGTTAAGAGTTCAATTTTTTTGATTTCTTGGTGTTGCTTGTATTTTATTCCATTGTAATTCCAGGTATTTTAATTTGTTATTACGTTAATTCAAGGAAAATATTGATGGAGCTCAACACCTAATCACCCCCTAATCGAATTCCATGAAAACATTTCACGCCTCTGGCTTTGAGAGGGAAAGTTTGACGTCATTCAAACTGTGGAAATAACGCAATAGGAACAATTGCCACATGCTGCCGATTCAATTAGGAACAGACAACCGATCAGCTTCAATGTGTGAAAACAATTAAAACCGGCGTTTCGTGTTCGCAGATCGTGATTGTACGACTGTTGCGAATTGAATTTTGTTGAAAGGATATTGAAGTACAGAAAACGCTTCAAAGCACAGAAATAATCACTTATTTCTGTTTCATGTTTTCGAAGTTATTAAATACTGCAATGATTTTTGAACGTTTTTCTTTACTGCAGCATTACTGCTCAGATTTTACATTCTAAGAGATATCATCTCACGCAAAAACCTACTAATGCTTTATACTTCCCTAATAGAATCCGTTCTAAGATACAATATTATAATATGGGGAGAAGTCTTCGTTAACAACTTACGTCCTCTACATATCATACAAAATTCCATCATAAAAATCATATTCGGAAAAAAGAAACAGTATTTCACGAAATTATTACTATATATGAAAAAACAAAAATCCTACTAATCAGTCTTGAAACTTATATTTGTAACTAACGTTACTGCAGTTTCATCCCATGAAAAGAAATTCAAACGAATACATTGAACTGAGTGAAAAATGGTACATATGTTAACAAAATATTGAAACACGTCAAATTCAGATCATAATTTGACAAACTTCAACGGAAAAACGCTAACCCTACCTTCAACCTCCGTCGAATGACAGGTACAACCCCCAATTTTTTTAAATAGGAAGTATAGGCTTGTGATATATCGTTTGAAAGTTAACTTCATTCTCTATTTAAAACTGTTGTCGCTCTCATATTTTTTGCAACAATTGAGATGAAATGAATTAAAATCATGTGATTACCGATATTCGATAAAATACACTCAGAACTTATAGCAATATACTCAAAACTTATTTCATATTGAGGTTTTCATAATGAGAAAGTAAGCAAAAACCATGGCAATGTTCTTATCAGATGATATCCTTTAAAAAACATCTATCAAAATCGTCTTTCAGGAGCTCCTGAAAGACGATTTTGATAGATGAACTCATTTTTGTGAGCATGTTGGATAGCAATATCATCCAATTAGAAGACTTTATTTTCTGATGAGGGTACTTTTGTCTTCAACGGTCATGCTAATCGGCAAAATTGCCGCTGCTGGTCAACGAAAAAATCCTCACTGGATGAAAGAAGAACACTCGCAATATCCTCAGATGGTTAATGTTTGGGCAAGGATTGTAGGAAACTTTATCATTGCTCCCTGATTCATTGGGTGCGACTTGAATTGCGATAGTTATTTGGCACTAGTTCAAATTATATCAGTCCAAGTTTAGTAAATGTATATCCTGATCCAGAAAACTCTCAAGTTTCAGTGAATACGATATGGTTTCAGCAGAATGAAGCATCATTACAATACCAAGTTAATGTCCGGCAATATCTCGATACATTTCCCAATCGGTGGATAGGGAGGCAAGGATCGATTGAATGGCCAGCGCGATCACCTGATCTTTCATCATCAGATTTCGTTTCTTGGGGATATGTGAAAAACAATGTGTACAAAACTGAACCTCCAAAAGCGAATGACTTACAAGAACGAATAACGCTTGCGATTAGGTTGGTCACGCCTGATATGTTAAATAATGTTAGAATACAGTTTTATGTGAGATTAGGATGTTGCCAAAACGTTCGCGGTGAACATTTTGAACATCTATTTTGTTAACATCCATAGTTCTAATTATATTTCACGTTTGACGTTTTTCAGGATTTTTTTAATATGTACAGTAACCGAAATAATGAATTCATTCTATTTGGCTTTTATACACTGTATATCTAAACACCTGTGACAATGTGGGTAAGCTGATTTGAAAACTGGTGAGTAAACTGATTGATTTGATCACTCAGCAGCTTACATCCGCAATGCTAATGCTCATGAATTTCTAAGGATACCAAGTTTTTGAGTTTCCAACCCTTGCTTGCATAGTGCAGAAATTCCGTATCGTTTAGATTTGGGAACTTGTGGTTGCATTCCAAGGAATCATTTGAAAGATCTTTCATGTTCAGCATACCGTTTTTGGAAATGTTGTCGCATTGTCCCACATAAACACTATTACACTCCGAACACTCAAGCTTATGAACTCCAGATTTCTCCTTCATCTTGTCCACTCTATATTTGGCATGTCGTCTGAATGCCACTTCCACATTATTTTTTCTGAAAAATCTCGTAATTGTATCTGTTCTTCTACTGAAATATGTTAGATTTACACATTTTTTTGATTATTTGATCTGTATATATATATATATATATATATATATATATATATATATATATATAGGCTGCCAATATATAGTATATATACAGCTGTTTCAGCCAATAGGCTGAAACAGCTGTATACCGGTGGCTCTTAAATTGAAATCAATATTAATCAAAATCAAAATCTATTAATTTTTTGATTTTCATGGAATTATTTTCCAGCAGCTTGACTGCATTAACCTTTCTAGATTTTATATATATATATATATATATATATATATATATATATATATATACGTGCAGAATTCTCATACAGATTGATATGTACGTAATTTTTCAATGATTCAGTTATTTTTCCGGAATTTGGCGCAATGAATGTACTCATGGAAAAGCATTTTCGATCTCCAACAGTGCATTCAGTAACTAACTAACAATAACAGTTAATCGAAAAACCAAAAATTATTTTATTGTTTCGTAGCAACTTTCCCGCGAGGGACCAAAAGAGGTCGAAAAGGGTCAAGTCAAATATGAACTATGGGATATCATCGAATCTATAAAGTTATGTAGATTTCAAAAATGTGTTTCATTCAAAAATCAAACTTCGATGTGATTTCTGGAAGAACCAGAAGTTATAAAATTTTTTCGAAAATAACTCAAAAAATGAAGTGGAAAAGTGGGGTGTACTATGAGTCTGTGTCACCCGGTAAAAGTATTTTATCATAATTTTCTTTTTTAATTGAAAACCTGATTTTCATGATGACATTCATAAATGAGCAGCTTAATAAGCCTCAAAATGATAAAGCGTATATAATAAAGTAGACTATTGTAGTTCAAAGCAATTTGCGATTCCATAAAATGACTACTTCACTTCACCATATTGAAGAAAAAAAAGCGAAAATTTTTGAAAATGAATCAATTCAATGATGGCTTCTGCTTTTCACCTAATTCTATACTCATTGAACGTTTAATAAATGCATTTTCTTTCAACATATTCATTTACAAAAATTTTTCCGCACACTGAATGTTTCATCCCAGTTGAATATGGTTGAATGAATAAGAATGAATTTCCAAAGGCAGTAAAATAAACGAGCCTTCTACTTTTCCATGGGTCTCCCACACTGAACCTTCCTTTCATGAAGGTTCATGAATGATAACTTCACAAAAAAAGAATCAAATAATTCAAACGCTCATATGTTTCAAATATGTTTTTCCGTTAACCAGCTGTCGCACCGCTACAAACGAAAACCCTCAGAAGTTGAAACTTGTGCGAGCTGAGGACTAACGAGGTCTTACCTTCCAACGTGTGATTCCTAACACGGGAATACATACCTACATTCGCTGTATGAAACGATTCAATTGAGCTGGAGATTATTACAGGAAAAGCGCAATGCATAGCACAAAATAAACAATCTGGGCCTTTGTTATGTCTGGTACAATATGATAAAGCCATTATACAGATGTAATTTCCTCAAAATTCTAGCTTGATAGGAAAGGTAATATACATTCCGGCTGGATCAATACTGCAGAAGTTGTGTAAATTTCTTTTGAAGCATGAAGTTTTTTTATTGAATTCAAAAAAATTATGATGATTTTTTCATTTCCTAGATTCGCAGACAGATAAAAATTTCACACCAAACATCAATATAAAAAAATCATTTTTTGAAGCGAAATTTCAGGAATATTATAAAACCTCAAATCAATATTCATCAAATAAAAATTAAAAAATGCACATGCTTCCCACCTACGTGACGCTTTTAGAAAATATTTATATCAAAAACTACAAATTAACTCTCTTCTTCAACCGACTAACATATCCATGCACCCAAAACACTTCGATCCACGTCAATCATCGTCTCCTTCCTTGAGACACAATAGCCCTTTGCCCTATATCAGATAGCTTCTTGTCTTATTCGTGATCACCCCTAATGGCGTTGTCTGTGGACATACAATGGAGTATCTCGTGAACAAAGGCTTTGAAATGGGAGTTGCTTCTTATGTTCCTGTCTGCTTCAAATGTTCTGAGTTCCGGAAACATAGTTTACCTGGGCCACACACATCAGGGCCTTGTCCGAGAATTCTGCTTGAATTTCCGGTTATGTGACACGACGGTGCACGAATTTACGTCGTAGAGAGAGGGTAATACCTAACACGTTTATCTTACAAAAACAATTGTTTTCTTGGCAAGGTTTTGAATCCAAGAAAATAATTTCTCAGGGCTCTAATGGGCTTGTTTCATGATTTTTGGTTTACAGTTCATTTGGTAGTAATTTCAAATTGAAAAATAGTGTACTTTGTTTCAACTCTCGAAATAGCATTGTTTTCCTGTAATTAATTATTAAAAGTCGGATTCTCTAGGCTCATGTCGTCACGGGCCTAGTCCCGCTTCTTGTTCATTGACCAATAGGTACAATACAAATAATGAACATAGCCAAAATGTAAAATTCACGGAGCGTATGAACAGTTTCTGATTTATTCGTGATTCAAATTGAAATCACACTCACTTTCGACAACTAAATCTAAGAATGAAGTGTAAGAAATACATTGGAAGGGGGAATTAATTATACATGAGATCCAAACAACACGAAACGCAATAAAAACGTTATTTTTGAAATATATCCGGCAGTAGACATTTTCATGTTGATATTACAAAAATTTCAATAATGGAAGGGTTTATGAACCCGTTAACGTTCAAATTTATGAAAAAATCGTCTATATGAAATGAAATATACTCGAAAACCATGATTCTAAATGGCTTGATTTTTAAATGGTTCATGAACCCTAATAAAATAAATCAATTATACATCCATGCCACCCACCGAAAATAAGAAATTCAACGTTGTGAATTAGCCATATTGCCACCATATGTATGAGACAATATACTCTTTCTAATGTTTCATAACGTCGTATCTTTGTTAAAATAATTGACACTTGGCAACACCGCTGTAGACACGATCAATTTTATTGGTCAACAGACACGCGGCCAATTTAAACTCTTGCTTCTTGAATTATTTTTTTTCTGCAAATATAAAGAGATTTTGGGACCGATTAGGCTTGATAAGTATAATACCCCTAACTCGATCAGTCTATAAGCAAACCAGTATCATTTTCAATAGCATGAAACAAGCCCATGAAGTTTCTTCATGTTGAAACTGAATTTGAATATCTATCAATAGAGATGTTGGTTTCTTAAAAAACTGGACTATCTGGCCTGGTACAAACCCAAAGCAACAGTTTTATACATCTCCTGATTACACTAATTATTCAATTTCAGTACTCCACAACAGTATTTCACATCAGTACTCCACATCAGTATTCCACATCACCAGGATGACTGCACAATTCAGGTTATTCGTCGAACGAAAAAAATTTTGTAGCCTTGCTGCCGTCAGTTAGCTTCGTTTTTGTAGTTCTTCTACAAGTGACTGAGCAACTGACGTCATCGTGTGCTCCGACCCTAAAATCTCCCACAAAGTTTCATTTTCGTTACTTATTGTTTTTTTTTTCATTTTTGCACTAGTACTATGTTGCTGTATCGTTGCTGTTTCAATATTTTGACAGAATCAGAATCAACGAACTTAGGCGTGCGCAGCGTTATAGAACAGTGCTTTCGAAAAAATGTTCTACAGCACCATTTAGCGGCAAGTTACAGAAAAATGGATAGCCTAAAAATCTTCTCTATGAAAAGTTACAAATACATGTCAAGTTTCATCACGATCGGTCTAGCGATGTAGAAGTTTGTCACTCACCAACCAACCAATCAATCAACCAAGCAACTAACTAACCAACCAATCAACCAACCAACCAACCAACAAACATCCATTTTTATACAGGGTGTCCCTGGACTTCCTTTTTTCCTCTCGGGAATGTATAGATGGGGTCAAAATATCACCAGTACTTCATATAACTTTTTTTCCTAAAAGTCTTCGTAACCAAGTTACGGGCCCTCGAAGTTACAAAATGAAAAATGTTTTTCTTTGATAACTTTTCAAGTCAATATTCAAAATCATCCAAATTTTGGTAATTGACTAAACAAATGAATTCCGTCGATGAACTTTCATGCAGGAGTCAGTTGTTTTGCTACAAAGTCAGGAACGGACTACCCCCGATGGTCCACACCCCAAAACTTTGAAATGACAGATATTTTTCAATATTTTTCAACAAAATAAGGTTACTTGGACAATTTTATGAATAAAAGTACTCGTGTGGAAAGTCGATCGAAGCAACGAGTCTTGATAAAAATGTAGTTTCACTCGACGACATCAAACCCGCTCGTCCACCATTATTTGAAATGAATAATTATCAAAGCAGAAATAATAATGATAACGTTAATTCAACAACATTCATCCTGAGATGTCTACCATTATTCGAAAATATTAGTTTTTAAGGAAAATGGAAATGATAGGTAAAATGTTCATAACGAATTTTTATAATGCAAACACGTTTAACTAACGAAACTCAAAAGCCTCAAGAGCAAACAGAAATGAAAAATCCGCTACAGAAACTGCTCGATATGACCACCTTCTGTCTCTATACATTTTCTTAGTCTGCGAAGACACCCTCTCTGTACTTGAAATAGCATTCCAGGGTCATTTCGTATGGCTTCACAATGTAATGTTATTCTATTCAACAATGCATCTCTTGTGTGAGTAGGTGTAGCGTAAACAAGGCTTTTTAGATGCCCCCACAGAAAGAAATCCAATGGATTTAAATCCGGAGACCGCGATGGCCATGAATATGGCCCACCTCTACCAATCCATCTATTGTGGAAAATATGGTTCAGATGGTCACGCACAATCAAACTGAAATGAGGAGGAGCGCCATCATGCATAAACCACATATCTCTTCGGGTTTGCAATGGAACATGTTCCAAAAGTCCATTCAAATCGTTCTGAATGAACTCCAAATAACGTTCTCCATTCAATCGGTCCTGTAGAACGAATGGTTCTATAAGATGGTTTCCTATGATACCAGCTCAAACATTCACGTTGAATTTCCGTTGGTGTTTGGTTTGCAATATCCCATGGGGATTTTCTTCGACCCATATATGGAGATTATGAGGATTGATAACTCCATCTCTACTGAAACCTGCTTCATCAGTGAATAAAACTCGATTATTAAAAGTCATATCCTCTCTTTGCCTATCCATGAACCAACTGGCATATTCCAGTCGTGCTGGAAAATCTTGAGGTGT
Organism: Leptinotarsa decemlineata; assembly: GCF_025532065.1. Lineage (NCBI taxonomy): Eukaryota > Metazoa > Arthropoda > Insecta > Coleoptera > Chrysomelidae > Leptinotarsa > Leptinotarsa decemlineata. The sequence goes on from NW_027412684.1 coordinate 11,733,907, forward strand.
CATGGCATGTACCTTCTGGATGTGAAATGGGTGGAGCAGTTGTTCCCTAATTATTCTATGAATAGTGGACTTGGATGTATGGAACTGTTCTGATAGATTTCTGATGCTCATTGAAGGATCATCAGCGACGGCTTCCAAAATATTTTCCTCCAATATAACGGTACGTACAGTCCTAGGAGCGCCCTCACCACCTCGTTTTGGCAAAACTGTACCTACAATAATATCGAAATAAACCAACGTGCTCAAATTAATTATCAATTATTACATACCTGTCTCCCTCAAGCTGCGATCGACACGCTCGAATGTTTCTCTTGACGGTACCGTTCGATTGGGAAAATGCTCGGAATACAGACGACGAGCTTCTGCAGCATTACAAAATGCTCGTCCATAAAATACATGCATATCTGCATATTCATTGAATGTAAACTGTTCGGCCATATCAAAAAAAATTCAAAATATTCTATAGAATATTGACAATACAATGATAGTCATATGACAACGCACCATTCAACAAAACAAAATCGCATTCCAGTGAAAGAAATTGAACATAATTATTCCCTGGATATTTTTCACCTGATCATGTGCAGCCGTTTTTGTAGTTCATTCGTTTGCTTTTTATTAGTATAGTAAATATTTTTTCCGATGTGCATTTTTTCAGCTAAATTTAGATTCGTGTTGAAGAATTTCTCCCATAAAATTATAATTATCAGTGAAACTCCTCAACAGTTTAGCTGTGAAGAAGAATTTGAAACATTCGAATGTTGAGTTTCATGAGATTCAGATAACTGATCAACACGAAACGTGATTATTCCACACGTATTATGTACATACAAAATATGGAATGAATTCGATATTTCATAGTAGAGTAGCTTGTTAGTTTAAAAACACCACGAATCTACAGAACTTGATATTTCTTTTGAAAAAATATCTGCTATCACAATTGTGACTTAAACTTCCATATAGGTACTGTACTTTTTGTTTACGACTTCATTTTAGCATACTTTGTATTATTCCTGTTATAAATGTTGTTGAATTAACGTTATCATTATTATTTCTGCTTTGATAATTATTCATTTCAAATAATGGTGGACGAGCGGGTTTGATGTCGGCGAGTAGAACTACATTTTTATCAAGACTCGTTGCTCCGATCGACTTTCCACACGAGTACTTTTATTCATAAAATTGTCCAAGTAACCTTATTTTGTTGAAAAATATTGAAATATATCTGTCATTTCAAAGTTTTGGTGTGTGGACCATCGTGGGTAGTCCGTTCCTGACTTTGTAGCAAAACAACTGACTCCTGCATGAAAGCTCATCGATGGAATTCATTTGTTTAGTCAATTATCGAAATTTAGATGATTTTGAATATTCACTTGAAAAGTTATCAAAGAAAAACATTTTTCATTTTGTAACTTCGAGGGCCCGTAACTTGGTTACGAAGACTTTTAGGAAAAAAAGTTATATGAAGTACTGGTGATATTTTGACCCCATCTATACATTTCCGAGAGGAAAAGAGGAAGTCCAGGGACACCCTGTATATTAGATAAAATATGTGTTCACGTTTCCAACAGCCTATTATTGATTTTTGTAAATTAAACCTGAATTTTGCTCAGTTTCGCTTCAGAGGTGTGTACTGAAAGTTTCGAAACAAAGGAATATTATAATGATAATAAAAATAATGGTTTTTATTAGGTGAAATACAATCTAACATCCAAGAGGCGAAGTTCAAAACTGCAGTGTAGAGCACTACAGGTTTGTTTTACCACTTAACTTCCACAGCCGCTACGAGAACTGGCAACAAAAATGTAACAAATACAAAAAACCAAAAAAAATATAGAAAAAGTAATACATTATACACCTAATATCAAACATCATTGGAATAACAACAGAAAAAATATACATATGGATAATTTATTGAGTACTCAAGTTTGTTTGTAGTTCAATTTTTAATTTTTGCCTAAAAACACCTATTTTAAAATGTTTCAAATGAGGGGGAAGTTTATTGTGAACGTTGCATAATTGATACGTAAATGATCGCTTGAAACATTCATGAGTGTGTATCGGAGGAGTTGATAACCCTTTGTGCCGTACATTCAAGTTGTGTACGTCAGTCCGAAGTGTGATTTTATTATATAGATAAGTCGGAATTTCATTGCAGATAACCTTAATGATAGATACATGCTGGGTGTAACGACCTTCGGTGCTCCATATTGAGCCAATAAGATTCTGAAAGCTTTGATGAGATTAGTTTATTCACATGGGAATCAAATCGGAGATCATTGTCTATAGTCACCCCTTCCTTCACAATTTACAATCCATTAGATCTCATACTAATATGGAGTCGTTGTTTTACAATATCTCTGTAATTTTCTGAACCAAATATTAGTATTTTCGACTTATATATAGTATTCATTAGACACATATTTTCAGTAAGGGATGAAAATTTGTCGAACGCCTATTAACATCATTCACTTTGTGTGGTTCAAAAGAATAATAGATTCGGGTGTCATCGGCATAGAGATGTACACTGCAATACTGAAGGCGTTTCACTAATTGACTGGTGTACATTAGAAATAGGAGAGGGCCAAGAATTGATCCCTGTGGAACGCCCGTTTTCAAATTCAAATGTGTGAAATAGACTCCATCAAGAACAACTTCATGGCGTCTGTTGCGTAGATAGTTTCGACAAAAAAGAACTGCACCAAATGACAAGCCAATGTAGTGTATAGTTATTTCTGAATTATTGAAGATGTTTTTCACAGAAGAAGACGAAACGTTCGCTACTATAAATTCTAGTGGATCACGACCTACCAGTCCAGATTCAGTCCTCCCCAATGATGTAGTACATCTACTGATATTGGGTCAATTAAGGTTCTGCATCATGCATTAACATGAAGATTCTAACCAGAATACAATCATGTATATAGACTAGTAACATTCCTTATAAAGTTTTACTTTGATTGCTCATCTATTATTTGTACATAAAAGAGGTATTGGAGTTTTTCAACAAGGTTTTATTGGTCGTTGAGAACGAAAGCGAACTCATCTTTGTTTAGCTTTTTTTCGAGAAGAGCATCGGAAGTTTCGATACAAACGAAATTATTGAAGTGTTTTTGGATGAAAACCAAACACCACTTCAACTTCGAATGAATTGATAGCTATTCATTATTCAATAAACTCTCAACTCGCTTATTTAGAAATTAGGAACAAGTTTCATCAGAAAAGTTGTAAGAAACTCGAATAAGGTGGTTATTTGTTAATTTTCTGAAATAAACTCTGCCAAAGTTGTTTGAGTTGTAACCTGTTTATTCTAGTCGAATATTTTTGTTCGAATGATCTCAAAATTTCATCGAAAGAATTTCAATATTTTACGAAAACTTTGTTATTTAACAATACCGTGAGCCACCAACATGATAAAATCAAAAGTCCGAAAATATCCAAATATAATTTCTCAAACTGAATCATTTTCATCACTGTATAACGAAAATTCCCAACACGAATATTTGTTTTAAAGTACAATTATTGAAGCCACAATTTTCAAATAAATGAATAGCGTACATAAATTACATTTTCAACGAAAGGATTTGCTTCTTACCATCAGCTGTGGTCACCAAACTTTCTTGACTTTTATCTAGTTTTGTTTTATATAAGTTTATCAAATGCAGAGAATTTTCACCTAAATAGTTACGAATTACACCATTATCTAATATTGCAACAAGTTGTTCATTATATAATTTTATTGCAATATAATAATGATAATAATAATAATAATAACCTTCATTTCCAAAAATGAAAGATGAGAGATGAACATATAACAAGCACAGTTTTCAACGATCTACGAGATCGTTGAAAACTTTTATATCTGTACACTTCAACCACTTTTTCACATGGAGTTTGTAGGATGTATACTGACCTTTGACCGATAGTTTTTCCACATGTCGTTCCATTGATGTATCTACTTTTTGTTCTCGTGTTGTGATGATGTTCAATTGCTTGTAATTTTATTTTGTTTTTGTGGATATTGATTAGAATCTGATAAGTGAAGATTTGTCTTATTTCCAGAAATAATAAATTACTGGAATAAGTAATATTTTTCCTGTAAATTATCATCACAATCCACTTTTGCCTAACGTTTAAATTATGCAGATTACATGGAGCTACGCCACCCCATCCTAATATTCCATATGATAATTGGGAGTGTATTAATGCGAGATATAATGTTTTCAAGTTCTCTGTACTCAAAAAGTCAGCGAGATATCTAAATTTGATGGGCAATTCCTTTAGATTATTTTTAACATGATTAACGTGAAGGTCCCATCTTAAGTACCTGTCTATAATTATTCCTAAGTACTTCAACCTATCTTTTTCTAGAATGTGTGTTATATTGCTCACCACCAAAGAACCTAATTCTGGTAAATAGTTGGAATATGAAGTGAATGGTATATTGTATACTTTTTTATCATTCATTGTTAAACTGTTGAATTTGAACCAGTCACATATACCATGTAAGTCTTGTTCGGCTTTATTTTTTATATCTGTCCAAGTTTTGTCTTCATAAAGTATTGTCATATCATCAGCAAAACTGATGATTTTTACCTGTAGGTCGATATGTTATGAGACTGTTTATGTAAAGAGTGAATAATAGAGGTCTCTTGTCAATAGTTTTCGAAATGAATAAAGGGGTACATATCAATATTCACAACTTATCCAACTCCATAACTTGAAGGGTTAACTACACTTGATTCTGCATGGAGGTCATTTTATTTTCTTAATCTATGTCTTTGAGAATTAATATATAAAGACATCCTGACGGTTTGAAGCTTGAGTCCTCATTAGTCGTTTTTCGGATGGCATGAAGGACATACACTTTCATTAAAATCAGGTTTTCTACAATTATGACTAAATACTACTACTATGTTCCCTACACTTACGACCATTCTTTCCACATCTATATGTCGAAAATACGCTGTAATTGTAATGACTGCCATTGCGATAGTTAACGAAAAATATAATTTCATTCACAAAGATCGGGGTCGGTCAATAGGTTTTTCGTTATCGATACTTTTCTAACAGAGTAAGCGTTGAATTCAATTTATAATTGTTGAACCATGGCGGCATCATAGAAGTTATGTTTCGTTCAGGCTAGACTAAACAAACGTATCCTGTTGATAAGTTATAATACTGTAAACGCGAAAATGAAAGCTACGAGTTTGCATTTCAGCTTCGTGGACGGGAAGTTCAGCCATATCTGTTTATTTAAATGTTTTTTTAAAATAAAAGCTAACCAATGACTTTTATGAAAAGAAGATAAAGGTCTTGAGTAGAAAGGGTTATGGAAAAATTCTGGAATATAAAACATAGATCAAACCAATCAGGATACGGTACAAGAGAGGAGTGTTAGGGACAGTTATTTGGACTTGGGAATACTAATCGTAGTTAATTGGGAGAGTGGCGATCGGACAGTTGCGGAAGAGGGTCGCGAAACGGTCGCGAAAATCAGTTGCAGAAGAGGGTTGCGAAAATTGAATTTGCGAAAGGGGATTTTGCGACGGAGTTGCGAAAAGAGTCCTTGTCGGAAGAGAGTTGCGAAAGGTATTTGGGGGAATAGTGGCGGGAAGTCGGGTCGCGGAAGTGAATTGCGATAAAGAAGTTGCGAAGGTCAGTTGGAAAGTCAGTTGCAAAAAGATTCCTTTGCGATCAAGAGTTGATTGGCAGAGTTGCGACAAGGGACTTTCCGAAAAGTGATTTTGCGATAGTGGAATTACGGTCAATTGCGGTGAGTTAGTTAATTTTTGTTTCGTTTGGAACATCGATCAGTATTTCACACGGAAGACCAGAACCCAGTATAGTATCGTGTACCAATTTGGATTTTTTACTAACCCCCCATATCGATTTAGAGCGAGGGGAAATCATTCCAGGAAATCATCACATATTTCCTCGAATATTCTCAGTTCTGGGCGCGACTCTATCCACTTGAACTATAGATTATAACCAATAACCGCGTAGATTCCGATTACGTGGAGATATTCGAAATCCTCCTATATAAATCAAGATGATGTATTTTTATAATAATGTAAGAGTCAATAAAACATATCTGTCGTTCAAGTGAAGTGATTAAACAACCTTACATCACCTGGTCAGCTACAGAGCCACTGGTGAGTTTTTATCATCATCATTATTGTTATGTTGTACTTGTTGAAATAAATCATCAATTTTTTATTTCTAGGTACGTACCCTTAATAAAACCTGGAGGTGTCATTGTAATCGACAAAAAGTGAAACTGTTGATTTTTGATAATTTTTCCACTATTGAAAAGCTACATCATCGAGAAGTAACATAGGCAATCATTTATCTAGATACACCAATGGGATCAACATCTACGCATGTGAATCATGATAAAATAACAACACTAAATTGCACACAATCCAAAACAGGCGTGTGACAAGTTAAAAACTGAATTACCTATGATTTAGTTTCGCTCTCGAGTTTGGAGTACAGAAATCATTGAAGCGTTGATAACCTCGATCTAATTGGGAGCTGTTCATTATTCAATAAACTCTCAACTTCATTATCTCGAAGCTAGAAACAAGTTTCATCAGAAAGTTCATAGCGAACTCAAAAAAGGTGGATGTTTGTTGATTCCTGACAGAAACTCTGCCAAAGTAGATTGTGTGGTGACCCGTAATGTTTATCACTTGGTGAAATGCCTCAGATTAAATACGTCTCACTGTTTGATTTGTTGGGGTATCTTCAAGGAAGTCGAGATACTTAGGACAAAGGAAGGATTTCGGCGAGCAGGCAAACAGCACAACAAACGACAAACTACGATCGAGGTAGCGCTGGAGAGATTTGAAGTTTTGAGGTGGATTCCGGCATTGGAGCCTGTGAAAGATCTAGTTTTTGATTTGAGAATGTTCAACTTCCAATCAACTGATTCACTGTATTGAATCGACAGTTTGAACTGAAAGTAAGAGTTACTAAAATGGGCCTTTCACATAGACAAATATGAATCACCTTGAAATATTTTATTTTTGTTTCAGCTGGTTAATCCATGGAGTGAGTCTGTTGTTCCAATACACTTACTGGATAACTGAAAACATACAACATTTACATGATGTTTGTAGTGAAACTTTTTTTCAGTAGTTATCGTTTGAATGCTAGAAGAAATTTTTCACTTTAAGTATTTTTAGTGAACTGTTTTTTTCCATCAATTTACCATGATTCATTTGTTGTTTCATATCACAAAATGCTTTCACTGTTTCTCACTGTATTTCGATAAGCAACTTTCAGCAATCTGGAAAATAAACGAAGATGAATCGATAGAGAATCTGCTGAAGCACAGCTTGACAATTTCACTGATAATAAACCACTGGCAAGTCCAATAGTCAGTAATTTGTAGTGTTCATGAATTTCGACCACAAATCGAATAAACAATGGAAAATATTAATTTTCTTCAGATTCTTGAGACATGTCACCTATGTAGTTGTTATGCACTGTTTGGAACCTTTGAAGAAGATCACTTGGTGATCGAAACACGTGTCGAAGTGTTAAAATAACGGTTCGGTGTTATTCTCTTTGACGTTCGTAAAAGGAAATATAACTAACCACTTCATCACTTATGGAAAGTTAGGTTACATTGGGTTTAGTCCAAAGTGAGTGGGTCTATTCGACCCTCCACCGCAACCCGTAAGGGTTTATTGTGGCTCACAACTATTCACACTCGACCAAATAAACCCAGCTTCTCAACGAAGCCAATTAGTTTGTACGGTGGGTGGTCTTTCAGGTCAGATGGGGAGGGTACGGCTCTGCTCTACTCTAAAAATTTGATTGGGTCTCCAGCGGAGCAGGCACAAAGTATGTGCTCTGCTGTTTCATCATTTTCCAAACATACACAGTGTTGTCCTACAGTCCAAGGCTCTGCATATGATGATTCAACTGACAGTGACCTGTAAGAAGGCCTGTTAGACATCGTAGTTGACTCATACTGTAGTCCAACAACTGTTTGGTATCATGTTTCGAAGGGTGAAGAAACACTTTAGAGTGAGCCAATCCTAGAAGATTCTGTCAGAAGTCCATAACTCTTCTTGCCATCCAGGTTTTCAGTCTTTGTTTGGCAAAGCCTAAAGCGATGCAAATGATAGGTTCTGGTCCGATGAAGCTGCTTGCACCCTCCTTTGCGAAAGAGATAGCAGCCTTATTGCCTTTCAGGCCAGTTTGGCCAGGAATCCAGACCAGAGAAAATCTGTTGAGTCTCCTATCGAGGAGAGTTTTTTGGCAATTTGATACCAATTTCGTCGCATAGGTTCCTAGGCAGGTTGATATCTCTGTCCTGGGTCTGCGACTGAAAACACCTGCACCAGAGCCGGAAGGTGTTGTTGATCCATCTGTGAACCAACAATTATCTGCTCTTGGTATTTCCTTCTCCCGGAGGATCCAGTCTTTTCTACTCGGGAACAGTACTTTATACGACAGTTCCTAGTTGACAGTTGACAGAGACATAAAGTCAGGGGTCATTTCTAGAATGCTATGGTTTTCTGTGTCAACTAACAGCCTGTTGCACTCCGCATTAAATTAATTTGTGCAATTGAACCAGTTGATTCAGATTCATTTTCACCCGAATATAGAATAAAGAATGATTTCTTCGTATCTACAAAGTTTCTGGTAATAAACAAGGTTGTGATTGAGTCCGTTATTGAATTCAAAATTAGGTTCAATATGGTATTTGAAAGTGAATTGCTATACCAACTGGAAAGAAGAAGGAATGTATCGAAACAAAAAAGGAAACTGAATCCAACATCATTTCGCTTATCGAAACCATCAATGTTGTCCATGTGCGAATAATAAAATGATAAGGAAGTTTAGAGAGTTATTTCTACAGTTCATATGATGGAAGATAATCTTTTGAGTACAGTTCCAAAATGCCACCTGTCGTGACACCATACACAGAAGGATATGGAAAATGCCTTATATGGGCTGAAAAGTTTTCAGGCTAACAAATAGTTGGCGCTATTATTATCAAATACATATGGTTTTTAGTTAACCCCAATCTTCAAACGACACATGTACAAATTCCACAGCTGTTGGATTATGAGTTGATGCAATATAAAATTTTCTGTGGAGCAACGTTTGTTAGTTTGGAGAAAATGGATGAAAAAAATTTCATGTGATGATAACGTATTGCTTCTTGGCGAAAACAATTCTTTTAAAGCCATGGCTAAAGCCATTGAGAAGTGGTTTGCTAAGTTCAATCAAGGTGAAAAGAGAACTGAGGACGATGCACACAGTTGATGCCCCAAAGAGGTTGTTACCGACGAATACATTGAAAAAGTCCTCGAAATAATTTTTGATGTTTCCAAAATGAAGTTGATCGAGATAGCAGAAGCTCTGGAAATATCAAAGGAATATGTTGGACATATCGTGCATGAATATTTGGTTATGCGAGAGTTTTGTTCAAAGTGGGTGCCGCGCAGGCTCACAATCGATCCTGAAAAATTAGAATTTATGCGTCGATATGTGACAATGGAAGAAACGTGGCTTCATAATTTCACATCAGAATCGACCAGAATCGAAACGATCGTCACCTGAGTAGACCGCAAATGGTGAACCGACTCCAAAGCGTGCAAAGACTGTACAGCCGGTTGGAAAAGGTTATGGTGTCAGTATTTTGGAATGAGCATGGTATCTTATCCATCGACTATCTTGTCAAGGAAAAAACCATCAATAGCAACTATAATATAGCTTCATTGAAGCGTTTGTTGGACGAAATCACGATAAAATGGCCTCATCGAAGAAAAAGAAAGTGCTGTTTCATCAAGAAAATGCATCCTGTCACAAATCAATGAAAACGATGGCAAAATTATATGGAATGTGCTTAGAATCGCTTTGGTATCTACCTCATTCTCCAGATCTGGAAGCAAACCTTTATTTTTCGTTCCCAAATATGAAAAGAATGTTCGGTGGAAAGCAATTCAGCGCCGATAGGGTTAATGGTCGAAACTGAAGCCTATGTTGAGGCTAAAGACAAATCATACTATAAAAATGGTATGACTGAGAGATGACGGAGGCAAATATATTGAATAATAAAATGAAAGTTCATCGAAAAGAAATTGTTCTATGTTAGCCTACGAACATTTGAGGCCAACTGTGTAAATCATGTAAGATGGTTCTTGTTTTCTCAGCAGCAGGAAATCAAACGATAATGAATGAAACTGAAATACTCAGGAACTGAAAATTATAAAATGAAACGACATTTTGTAACAAATACAACATCATTTCTGGAAGAACGGTTAGAGGAGTTTGCAGTTACAGTCACGAACTGAAACAAAAGTTCATGGGTCCTAGGATTTTTTCACTTCCACCCACAAAATGGGCCACCTTATATTTCAGTTCTTCTTTCTAGATTCTTCACTTATGAAAATTTCAGTTCCACCCCGGTATCACGTCAGCCGCTCTTCTCGCTAATAAGCCGCCGCTAATAGGCACGAAAATCTGATTCGAAGTCCGTTTTTCTTGCGAGCCTTCTCCCGCAAGGCCGCGAACAAAAGAAAGTTCCTTCCCCACCTTTGACGTAAGTAGCCCGTTAATTGGCGCGTCCCCGAATTACACCTCCGGCTGCGCTCGTGTCGGCGGCCCAGATAGCTGAGAAGTTCTGAGTAATTAGCGGCTGGGATTGGGTAGTGATAATGCCAGCGGAGATGGGAAACTGATGAGGCTGCGAAGGATTAAGGCAGTCTGCTTGAGGCGAATAGGCAGGCAGCGTGGCGCCGAATCCAGTAGGAACCGGAAAGTGCAGTGGTGATCATCCGAGACAGTGAGCGAATGAGGACAGCAAATGGTGTCAGGTATGGGAAGAAGGGGCAACAGAGATACATCATGGAAAACTAGCAAAGAACACTCCTTTCCGATGCTTGAGAGCAGTGATCTAGGAAGGCCACGTATCGAAAGTCTAAAGATTGGTTTCAGTGAAAACGAAGAATAATGGAGGCGGAGGTGGTTAAGTCCTGAAAACAAAATGTAGCGAAGGTGGAAGAAACTATCAGTCAAGATAAATAGTTATGATCAAAATTGTTTTCCCAGAAAGTTTATTACGTTCGTATCGAATTCAAAGTTGTTAGTTCATAATTCTGTGATCCCTGATCCACTTCAAAAATAATATTACATTTTTCATATGAGAATATCCTCTCAAGAGAAACAGAGACCAGGTATATATCTTAGTGATAATATGATATGATCAAAGTATTAGTTTGTATTACAAAAAATGGAAAATACACTCCTTGGTGTGTATCTCAATATTCAATACTGATTTAGTTATACGAGTTGTTCTGTTAAAAAAATGAGGCGAATATTCAAATATCGCAAACTACGTACATTCGATCAGCGATTTTTCCTCATATTGGTACACTCATCTACAACATATCTTCACAGTTTCAGATGTGAAGCTTGTTCGTTGATGGGAAGAAAAAAAGTTAAAAGTGTTTCGCGTGTTCGGCGATTTTCTGCTTTCAAAAAAAAACGGATTAGATAATTTGCATCAAATTTCGTGGACAAAATGGTATAAAGTGCTTAAAAATACTTGAAATGTTGACAGTGGCATACAGGGATTGTACTCTGAGTCGAAAAAATGTTCAGATATGGTACAAGCTTTTCAAAGAAGTCCGAGAAGATGTGAATGATGACACTCGCCGTGGATGACCCAGCATATTAACAGCCAATGGAAATGTTTAGACAAAAAAATTGTTCTGCAAACTTATAGACTCACTAATAGAAGTTGGCTCATGCCAAGCAATTTTTTCGGAAATTCTGGGCAAGCGCGTGGCAGCAAAGTTTGTTGCAGAAATATTGAATTTTGAAAGAAAAAAACCGTCATATGGGCATCGCTCAGGGCTTGTTGAATGACTTGGACGTCGATCCAAATTGGTTCAAGAGGGTTATAAATAGTGAACAATCATTGGTATATGGTTATGGGATTGAAACCAAAGTCCAATCGTCCTAAGGGAAGAGCCTAGATGGGTCAAGACCCAACAAATTATGCCAAATTCGATAAAATTTCAAGGTTGTGCTCGTGGTTTCCTTTGTTTACCATGTCAAGACAAGTTGGCAGTCCTTGTTCATCTTTCACTGCCTGAACCATTGTGCATGCTGTTTTTGGCGAGTGCATTGGCTTGGGATGTGTGGGTTGAGAAAACCAACTATCGGATACCGGCTTTCACGTAGCCCCGCTGGATACGGGCATGACAGAATTACTTGTGGTTCTCGTCGCAGCATCATCGCCTTGTCACGGTAATGCGGGGCTCGGCCGTGATTGACCCTCTTTTCCTAGCTCCTCGTGCGACTTCTATGGACGGAGTAAACTTAAAAATTATTTCTGACGCTGAGTCTACAGAGGAGGTGGATGTCGAGCTTATGACTCCAACTGACATCCCTGTAAATTCAGATCAGAAGCGAGAGCTTCTCAACTCTCTGACTCCTGGTTCAATAACTGAATCTGAAAAAAAAGATTTTTTGGTGTAGCCAGGAAACGACTGAGTCGTCTCCTTGAGAGCGGGGTACCTTATGAAACCACTCTGCACCAAATTCTTGAGCGGCGTATGCAGAATCTGTCCCAGGTGGAGAAGCAAACCTCCCATGAGCAGGTTAGCAAAGGTTTGCGCTCAAGTGATGATTCACCAAAACCAGAGGTGAAAAAGCCCTGCACGGTTGAATCTAAGGCTTCGTCAGGTGTAGCTGACGTGCAAAAACCATCATATGGCAAGGTTGTCGCGGGTATCAAGGTGGGACTATCCGACTACCTCATCAACGATGGAACAGCAGAACATATACTTTGTGCGAGCCCCGCTGGGGTCGAATCAGGATTTTAGAGTTTGACAGAGCCGTACTCCTACCATGTGTCCTGAAAAACCACTCACCATACAAAGTAATCGGCTTCGTTAAGAAGCTGGGTTTATTTGGTCGAGTGTGTATAGGTGTGAGTCACAAAAAACTCTTGTGGGTTGCGATTTGGACCTAATCTAACGTAACCTACCGTCTCAAAGTGCGTCAGAAGTTCGTGACACATGGTCATACGGTCGAAAAGGAGTATTATCTTGAAGTTATGTTTCACTTCTGAAAAGAGAACGTTCGATATTGTGGAAAATGGATTCATGGCTTTTTCATCACGATGATATTATCGTAATGCAGGTATATACGTGCTTACACGTTATTCAATTGTTCGCGATTTTTTGACCAGAAACAACACCGTTATCATGCCTCAGCCACCATATATACCAGATTTTGCCCTATCCGACTTTTCTGTACCTGAAATTGAAGAGACCAATGGAAAGACGGCGTTTTGCGACGAATGAGACTATAAAAACCAAATTGCTGTGAGAGATCAAGAACATACCAAAAAGTGTATGTCAGAACTACTTTCAGGAATGAAAAAACCGCGGTCATCATCATTTATTATTGAGGGAACATAATTTGAAATTTGGGGAGCAGAAATTGTTAAATATTTTTTGAGAAAAATTAGAATTCACCTTATTTTTTGTACATACCTCGTACTTCTCAATGAGACCTAATGATATTTAATCATTTAACAATTGCTTCATTAGAGAGTATACATTTGATGAAAAAATCACCAATGAACGCAAGTTGTAAAAATATTGAATCGTTTTCTGTAATTCAGGAAACGATTGATTCAGAAAGATATTCTGAAAAATAATTACATGAATGAGCAATTTTTATTCTCATGAGGCAGCGTCTCGAAAAAGAAGGATATTCTTAATTGTTTGCTCCTTAGTAGTAGTATCACATGAAGCCTCAACGGGAAACATAATAATATTCATAAAGTAGATTGACTCTAAGGACTCAAGGAATCATTCACAAACTTTTGTGATGTTACAGAAGGTGTTTTCAATCAAAGAAGATTGATAGGCAACAATCAAGGCAATTGATATTTTGTCGCCTTTTGACCCGAGAAAAAAAATTATATAAGTTTGCTTACAATTTTCCATAAATATGGCTATCGTAGTTGATTAGTATCTGTGACAGATCTCAAACAAATTATAATTCAGATATTCATCAGATCTCTCTATGAAGAATGCTGTAGGTCCAGTGTTTTTAGGAAATGATTTTACAAATGAGAAGAAGTGATTCAGCTGGTCCCATCCGGGGTTTTTATGAGCATCTTCATTCTGGCATTTGTTCCAAAAACGGATTAGGTCCAGATAGTAAACTGTTCCAATCCTGACTGGTTAGTACAAAAAACTACCGCGTGCCGCTCGCCTATCAAGACAGTCTGCTCAAGGCAAAGCCTTCTGGATTATACAATACATGAGAACAGAATATGAATTGAATATAATAGGAAGCAGTGCCGTAATTCCGATTCACTCATTTCACGATTATGACAGAAGCTTAGAGGCATTGCTGGGTAATCGTCTGCGATGGTGGCGCCCCCTTCAAAATAAGAGGAATGTCTCGTGAAATTCAGAACTTCCGATAATCTCCTCTACTTCCCTCGTTCTCGACCCATTATCCAAGCACACTAATTGAATGAGGTGTGTTAAATAATAATAGCCGTTTTCGTTATTGGGTCGAGGATGCCGAAATTATAACTTATAACGACGATATAAAAATTTTACTCTGGCTTGTAGGAATTATGGTCACAGGCAGTCCTTATTGAAGATAGATTCGCGTTGTTGTGTAACTTGATGATGACATTAAGTTTTATATGCTGTCCCAAAGTTTTGAATATTTCAGTTGATTAATTTCAGCTTTCATGTCCCCAACAACTTTTATGTTGTATGTATTATGTTTGTATCGAAATAAATAAGCTCATTTTTTAATCAACTATTTCATTGCATACATACCAATTTTTGCAACCGTTTTTATAATTCTGCAGTTGATATATTCAAACATGGTTTAGAAAGACCCCAATTATATTTCGACGTTTTTTCCATATGAAAAATCATGCCATATAGGCGCTGGAAGGAATCAAAAACTCGCTGATTCCTCGACTGAATAGACTACCGAATGAAAGGTAGCTGCAAATCACTGCGAATGGCTTCATACCGCACGAACCAAGGAGCATTCACAATTATCCTTATTGACTTATTTCGCAATCTCTCCAGAATGGAGATATTAGACGGAGCCGTTTGTCCCCAGTCAGATACATTTAGGTGCCGTTCCACTGGAGGGATAAGATAAGGGATGCAACATGGGCAATCTTTTATCGCCCGTTGCAACTTTCATCCTCGCAACACTCCATTGTACACTGGAGCAATTCGATAGCCTATAGAATGAGTAACGAAGCAGTTGTTTTCATCAGTCGTTATGAGAGCTTCAGAGAAGGACGTTGTTTTTGCTTACCAGTACTTGAAAAAGAGAAAACGGGAATCTAGAAAATACTGGGTACAACCATATAATGTTCAATATTAAACACAGTTCGGTAGTGGTGGAAAGTCGTCCTCGTGTCGTTCAGGTTGGAGCCTGGCTCTCTTGCCCTTTCAACTGATGTTTGTCAGAAGGACAAACGGGTCATGACTGATGTTCATGATGTTCTCAGACATCAGTGCCGCCCTTCACGGTGTACCCCTATATGACTGATGGGAGATAGATGGAATGATTTTTCATCTTTTAACGGAGGAAATAGGGGCCTCAGAGTGTTGGAGCCTTCTATATCGGGAGGAGTCGTCTATAGCATAATCCATAGCTTCCCTAACTAACGGATTATCATGAGTTTATGCGCAATCAAAAACTCGCTGATTCCTCTACTGAATAGACTACCGAATGAAAGGTAGCTGCAAATCTCTGCGAATGGCTTCATACCGCATGAACCAAGGAGCATTCACAATCATCCTCTCGCACTCTCTCCAGAATGGAGATATTAGACGGAGCCGTTTGTCCCCAGACGCCTGAAGCATACACGATGACAGGCTTGAACATCGTGTTGTAGATGGTAATTTCATTCTTGAGGCTCATTTTGGAACTTCTGTTGATCAGAGGGTACAGACTGGCTATCCGGCCCTTCGATCCTTGTTTTAACTGACATAATGTGTGGGTTCCAAGTGAGCCTGTGGTCTATTAAAAGGCCGATGTACTGTTCCCGCGCTTGCCAGTTGATCTTCCTTCCTGAGACTCTCACTTTCCTAGCCGGAGACGATCGTTCTTTCTATGGTTATCGCCTAAGTTCGGTAATGGTTTCTCGTGAGCTCTCTGAACATGAACAGAAAGTTAGAGAGTTTTATAGAATGAACTCAAATAGTTACCTTTTTCATTGAGATTTATTGAGATTGGTGTCAAAGGGAAGTGAAGAAGCACGGGTTCTGCTTCATCAATTCTACGAAGGAAATAGAGGATTGCACGTCATCTTGCTGATCTAACATGAACGTGTCGAACGATATTGCGCCTTTCTTTCGCTCAAGCGACTCCCCCTCACCGACGCGACTCCGGTAATTATTAATGTAGTATCGCGATCGCTCCAGTGTGCACTAAATTGGTTGCTTTCATTTTATATGCACGATTATGAATGATCGGTGTCAAGTCAGGATCAGGTTGCTTATTGAATCACCTGTTGCATCGCTTATCGTATCGCTCCAGTAGGAACCGCGCCTTACAACCAGCCTTGATTGTTTCTCTAATTCTGGTTCTGTTCGGATACTGCTATTTTGTGATGAAATATTCTTGAAAATGACATAAGGTATCATGCTATTAGAAGTAGGTATCAGATAAATGAACATAAAAACGAGTTGATCAAAGAATGTAAACTTTCACGACCGCAGATAACTGTGTCAAAGCTATTTTTCAAATATTTTGGCAATGATATCAGCAGACGTTTCATTCAGAATGGGTTAGGTTAGGTCAAAAGTAAGTGGATCCATTCCAACTCTCCACCGCAACTCGTAAAGGTTTATTATGCCGATTAGTTTGTTTGGTGAGTGATCTTTCAGGTCAGATGGTAGGAAAACGACTCTACCAAATTCTGAAAACTTGATTAAGCCCCCAGTGGGACAGGTACAAAGAATAAGCTCTACTGTTCCATCATTTTCCAAGCAGAGACGACACACACTGTCTTCCGACAGTTCGCGTCTCTACGTATGATGATTCAGATGACAGTGACCTGTGAGAAGACTTGTTAGACATCGTAGTTCATCCCTACTTCAGTACAACAACTGTTTGGTATCAACCTCCGAAGGGTGAGTAAATGCCTTGGAGTGAACCCATCCTGGAAGATTTTGCCAGAAATCCATACATCTTTTCGCCATTCAGGTATTTGATGTTTGTTTGGCAAAGCCTAAAGCGACGCCAATGACAGGTTCTGGTCCGATGAAGCTGCTTGCAGCACCATCCTGTGCAAGGGAGTCAGCAGCCTCATTGCCTTCCAGGCCAGTATCGCCAGGAATCCAGACTAAAGACAGTCTGTTGAGTCTTCCAATCAAGGAGGGTCATTTTTGGCAATCTGCTATCAATTTAGACTTTACTCGGTAGAAGCCAAGAGCTTCTAACGCCGTTTGACTGTCCGAGAATGATTTTATTGAATTGTGTATGAGGTTGGATTCTTCCAATCTCTCCGCACACAATTCAACAGCGTAAATTTCCGCTTGAAATACAGTCGCATAGGTTCCTAGGCAGGTTGATATCTCTGTCCTGGGTCTGCGACTGTAAACACCTGCACTAGAATGTTTCATTTACTACAGCCGTAGACCATATGGGAATGGATGAGGTAACCGTTGAAGTGCTCGAGTTGTTCTCAATACGGAAACTACACTGCAGGAATTTGTCTGCGGTGTTATAGGTGGGCGTGGCTTTGTTTCTTTAAATTGACTTACCTGAACTAGTTCATGTTCAATTGAGGACAGGTAGCTGGATTCCTTCAATTTTCGTTGCATCTTCCTTCTTTTTGAAATTATCGGTATGCTTTCAAATTTTCATTCACTATATATTCTCGGATAGTGATTCTGAGTTTCATAGAGTATTTCTGTATCTTCGAACATGATGATGTTGGTGCCTCCTTTGAGAGTATGTTCAGCTACAGCTGATTTGTCGTTTTTTCTAGGGCAACAATGTCTCTTGTGTTCATAGAAACGGATACATACACTTTTTTTGTGGTTCAAATGTAGACCGATTCGCAGTTACATTCGATATACCCCGGGTGATGCTAAAGGCTCTCTGGGGTCCTTGGCTGACCTGAGGATCCTCTCTAATAGTTTTCGATGGCCTATATATTGGTTTGACGTCGTGTTTTTCTGAAATCCTCCCAATACAATCTCTAAAAATCACGAAGTGAAATAAAAGGTCGGCTGAGGACCCCAACAAGTTTTTACCAACACCCAAGTTATATCAGATTCCTTGTAGCTACGGGTCAGCCCACATTGAAACAACGAAAAGAAGTATAGGTGTCCGGCCCTCTGAAACACAGGAATAATTTCAATAGAGATGAAGACGCAATCAATTATTGAAATCTGGCTACCAGTCCCCAACTGTACACAACCGAACTCAGGTAATTCAATCAAGAGAAACAAAGCCACGCCCACCTATGATAATATGAAACCGGAGACGAACTCGAGCACAACTCGTGACTTATGATAATGGCTACATGTTCCCCGCAGTAGTAGACGAACCTTTGAAAATAAATATCTGCAGATCACGGCCTAGAACCCAAAAAATAACTTTGACACAGGAACGGGTCGCTTCTAGATTGAAACGAAGCAGTAGAAATTATTCAAATTCGAAAGGAGATTGGAAAAGATCAGAATCCCAAAGTAGAAACTAGTTGTCAACAGCGAAAATAAGGCACAGATTAGCAATACCGAATAGAAAACGAAGTCGTTCAAGAAAAAATCAACAGCAAGAGGTATGCCTACTATGGTGAGGTATGAAACGGATCTTGGTAATGGAAAAAGCTACAGATTCTTCGATTCTGAAAGAAGCAAAATTTGGTAACTGGTACCTTACGAGATAGTGAGATTCAATTCACTGGAACCAGTCAGCGAACCATAGATGAAATGGGAGAAAGCAAGAAGGATATGTATCTGTAGAGTAAGGAGGGTGAGTGTAGGCCCACAGCAGTTAGGCCGCATGTGACCCATTGTACATCCTCCCAAGGAGTTGTCGTCCTAGGTCATCGTCCATCCTGTCCTTTCCAGGAAGGTGGACAGGTCTCTGAGAGACATCTCCTTTATATCGGCAGGTGTAGGTCAAGACTCGCCGAACACACACTCTCTTATTCACGATAACTCCGGACATTCGCATAGGACATGCCTGACAGTTTCGTCTTCCTGTCCACATATCCTGCATAGAGGTGTTTCCACTAGCCCCATATTGTGGAGGTGTTCCCTTAGTTGACAGTGTCCAGTCAGATATCCTGCTGTCAGGCGTATATTTTTGCTGGTCAGCGCCAGCTTCCCAGAGTCGCCAAGGATGATCCTGGCAAGATTGCATCCTTTGATTTCATCCCATCTCTTTAGGGATTGAGCATGGGTGTGATGTTTTGGCTAGTTCAGCAATTGTCTCAGACATGAGGCCGTAGGTGCCACTGGGTCCTAAAATTCTTAGTCCAGCCGCTTCCTTGGCTGAAGAGTCGGCAATGCGATAACCTTCACTCCTGTCGTGTCCTTTAATCCACCTCAAGATAATGTTATTATCCACCGAGGCTTTGGCTGCTAAATCTTGGTGGCCCTGAGCTAACACTATGTCTGTTCAAGGCTAATATGGCTTGTCTACTATCAGTGCAGATTGTTATGTTTTCGCCAGAAATTGCTTTCCTGGTTATTTCGTTTGTGATGATTGAGATACTAGCCAGTTCTGGTTGAACCACATTGGTACTTTTTCCATTCTCCACTCGATGCTTAGGCTTAGTTATCTGGAGTACACTCCACATCCTGATCCTTTGGTTTTTGAGCCGTCTGTATATATTTATATTTCACTTGTAGCATCTGACTCTGTGTTCTGTTTTATTGGCATTTTGTAGGGTTTATTAAACACAAACCTGGGTTCAATTGTATTACTGCATTCCTACTTCGAGGTGTACACCAGTCGTTTGCAATCATAACATGGCCATTACGCAACCTCCTCAACGTACAGGTCCGGGAGGATATTGATGATTTGAAGTTGGTTTCATGCTAGCTGAAAGAAGGGATTCAACCTCATTCGCAGAATTTCTCCCAGCATGAAAGGTGGTGCTGCCAAGGTTTACTGAGTTCAACTTATTCAAAAGAAGAACTCTGACGAAGCAGCAGAAGTGCTCTAGTTAGTTGCATCAAGAGCATATGTCAAAGCTGTGCTGAACCATCTTCATAGGAGTCGAGCGATGTTTGATTTATCTGACAAGAAACTATATTTTCCAATGATTTTGACTTTGTGCGTAAAATGATTTTGACACATAGATTATTTAAATATTCGGGATCAGTAGTTTTCAGTAATTTCAGCAAACTTTCCTGAATTTTTGAGAAACTATTGTCGGCAAGAAAATAATTATTGGTAATATGAGCAAAATAGAGAAATATTGCTGCATATCAAGGCAAAGCATCAATATACTAGGTTGCATTGGTTTTTATTCTATGGAAAGTTATTAATACAAGATTGATCGATTAGAAATAATTTATTTGTCATGCTGACGGAAATAGCCTTGAATATAAAATATCGGGTACAGGCATCACATCTATTCCATTCCAGATTTTTATTCAAATCCATCAAACGGAATGAAATTTTTATAAGTTTTCGGGTGGTAATGAACGACCGGACTATGGGAATCAGGAAACAACGCTAGGATTTTGATCTATGAAAGAGGCCTCGGAACAACAATACCAGCAAATCCGAGTGAATTAATCCAGCATTTCGGAAGTTGTGCATGTATTGTGAACGTTCGAGTTGCGCCATACAATTCCGTATTGATCGGGCTGACGCGATTCTGGATGGAATGGTCAGGATTGGTGGATATCAACTGGAATCCGAGCAGTTCGCGGCTCGTAAACACAAAAATTGCCGGTTATTTCCTAGATTGCATGTGTTAAAAAGCATATTACTCGTTTTATGTGCAGCTATTTTGTCGAAGTGCCTTGGGAATGGAACATACAACGAAAGATCATTTCTCACCTCTATTTCCGCCTTTTCGCTCGGGTCGTGAGAATGAAACGAAAAAGAGTTTACTCTTAATAATATACAAGGCTATGAATATATTTTATCGAAACCGTTTTCGAAACCACAAGACTTGTTTCACTGTACAATAGATTCTGTAGGCGTATTCGATAATAACGTAAATTGTCAATAATGATTCTGATATAGATATACATAGAGATGTTGAAGGAGTGACTCATAGAAAAAAAGAGGAAGATAACAGATATTCAATCAAGAAAGAAGGTTGACAAACTGCATTCACAAACTTCAGGGCTTCATCAGTGAAGGGTAGACAATTATTTTCAGAGACAAGCTCAAACATGCGGAGACGATCACACATACAGCTTGTCAAATGTAGGAGAAGGTTTCTGAATTCGGTTATGTTCCCACCCACCTGATGTGCGTTCGTTAGAAGACTATGAGAGCGAGAGAGACAGAGAGAGAAAGGGGGAAAATTCTCAAACCTCTTCCTATATTTGACAAGCTGTATATGGCTTCAACCGAAAGATCTTATGTCTCCAGAAAGACAACTGATATAACAACAAAAGCAGCTGCAGATACTTGAATGACATGTGGGTCATTTTCATATATCTACTTTTGAGGTTTGGTCAAATGATCAATATTTTCCGACTCCATTTCATTGGATTAATATTAATTAATACATTCTCACGTTATTTGGTTGCTTAGAGTTAAACCCAAATTAGTACATAATATTTCAACGTGAAAGTAATTCTAGTTCTATCAGTTTTGGCATTATTGTACCAAACGTCTCTTCATGCGGTTTTCATCAATGTAAGGAGTGATTCAAAAGTAAGGTTTGTGTGTGAATCTCAATGGGGTTTTTCTGGGAATTGGTTGAAATCAGATGATGTGATTCATGAGAAGTCGGAGTTGTGTATTGCTACCCTAAGAGTTTTCGTCAGAAACGCCCCAACAAAATAATCCACTTCTCTTTATTTCTCCTTCTAAAGGTCTAGCAGGAGTCTCCCATGACTGCTTCATTCAAATCAATATTCAAAATAATGATTTCATTAATGTTCTGAAAAGAGCTACTCACTCAAATATAATATTCTTCCAGTTACCTTGAACATTTTGTACACTCTAACTGTCAATCACATCATAAATAGTTGTGAATGTACTTAGGTTTGGGTAAATTTCATGCAAGGTCATTATTATCAGTAACTAGTTGGAGTAACAGGGCTCCGTTGAAGAAGGTGTTACGAGATTGTGTGGAAGTTGGAATAGAATTGAACTCCAGGTCAACAAATCTTGCTCAAAATGTCCTTATCAAAAGATAGCCCCACCCATACAAAATGGGCTTTGTATGTTTTACAATGTTTGATACTACTCTGAAATGTTACACAATTACCTGTTATGTTCTTGAATATTTCCAAACGTTCCAGACTTTCCCTGAAAACTCCACAACATTTTAGAATGTTTCGGTGTGTTCTGAAACTTTCTGAAGGGTGGAACTTCCACCACCTATATATTCAAAAAAAATCTTTCGAATGAAAACAGATGTGACAGAAGAGAGCTATCAAAGCCTTGACGTTTCTACAATAATCTGAAATATTCCAGGATTATTCTAAACTGTTTCAAAATGATTCCACACATTTATCCACATTCCAGCATGTTTCACAACATTTCGGGATGTTCGGAATATTGTAGGATGCTTGCGAATAGTCCTGAATGTTGTGTTCTGTTGTAGAACTTTCTAGAGCGTGAAACTTCCAGAGTTGTATCTTAAAAATCGCTTTCATCAAATGAAAACAGCAACTTTTCTCGCTGAAAAACTGATGTGTCGCTAGGACACAAACAATGTAGGCATATATGCTACCCCTGAAAAGCCGTATTGTTTTGCTAGTAGTCAACGATTCAATTCAAACAGAAATGACGTTTTCCAACTGTTCGATGACTAATGATTTCGACCATTTCATCAACTTATAATAAATACTTTTGTTACCATCATGGGAAAAGAAATTTCCAGGAAGATAATGATTCAAGTCAAATATAGAGCACAAATGTATCATTGATTTTCTCAATCGAAACTACTTCTGATCTCCTTCATCCTTCCGGAGAAAGTTCTTTCCGTTTGACCCATATTGAATTTGGGGCAAGAGCTACGAGTTAGCTCATTTACTGCTGACCTATCACCTTTCGCTCTACTGTTGAAAAAATGTGATCAAATAGTGATTATTCGTTCTATAAACTGGTTCCTAATCTGCCCTTTTTAAATAAACAGCGATATTATTGTTCGGTTAATCGAAGCAAGTCGATTTTTTTGAAGCACATCCTTGTTCCTTGCAGTTGGATATATCACGAAAATTTGTATTTATAGTCTAATTATCTTAGTGAGCTCACTTCGGAATTTGAAATACTCAGTTGTGAACTCGTATAAACTTGCATTTCAACATCCTCAAAGTTGTTTCGAAACCTACATTTGGTAGGGTGTACGCGACTACTGAAAACAGGTCAATGGTCAAAAATATATATTTTATTTTTATTTTTTTTTGGGTTTCAAATGGGTTTTATACTATTTTTGTTCATCATCAGTAATGTAGAGGATTACATTTCCTACAAATTTTATTTAAAAAACTGTTTCATACATTGAATCGTTGAACCCACAGATTTTGGAGCCACATAGAATAAAACTCATTAATCCAGTTCATTGTATGATTTTTCAAAATAGATCTTCATCAGGTATCGGCCATTTTCTTCATTTTCCAAACAGAAGCGATATACTCTGCCTTGGATAGTCTGAGTCTCTGCATAATATGATGATTCTGTCGACAGTAACTTGTGAGAACGTCTATTAGACATCGTGGTTCATCCCTACTGTAATCCAACATTCATTTGGCTTCAATCTTTGAAGGGTGAATGAACGCCTTGGAGTGAGCAAATTCTGGAACATTTTGCCAGAAGTCCATGAATCTCCTTGCCATCAAGGTGTTCAATGTTTGTTTGGCAAAGCCTGAAGCGATGCTAATGAAAGGTTCTGGCCCAATGAAGCTTCTTGCATCACCCTTCTTCGCAAAAGAGTCAGCAGCCTCATCACCTTCCAAGCCAGTATGGATAGGAATCCAGACCAGAGACAACTTGTTGAATCTTCCTATTGACAGAAGTCGTTTTTGGCAACGTCGTTTAGACGTTGTTTGGTAGGAGCCAAGAGCTTTCAACACCGTTTGACTGTACGGGAATATTTTCTACCAATTTCTCCGCACAAAATTCAATGGCATACGCAGGTTGATATCTCTGTCCTCTATCTGCGACTGAAAACACCTGCACTAGAACCTGAAGGTGTTTTTGATCCATCAGTAAACCAACAACTATCTGCTCTTAATATTTCTTTCTCCCGAAGGATCTAGTTGTCTATACTCAGGAACAGTACTGTATGAGGCAGTTCGTAGTTGACGACTGAAGGCATAATGTCAGAGGTCATTTCCAAAATGCTTTCAGTGTCAATCATCAGTCTATTGTATTCTGCATTGAATCGATTTGTGCAATTGGCGATATGAATGAGTCTATATGCAGGTAATGTTGCCTCTGTCTCTAGAAAAATATGGAAAGTAGGTAGATCTAGAAGAATCTCTATCGCTTTATGGTCTGGCTTCATGTGAAATTTTTTCTAAGTGAGCGTTTCCGGTGAGTTTCTTAGTAAGAACAATGCCAAAATATATTACCTCTGTTCCAAATGGAAAGACCTCATCATTGGAGTGAAGTGGCCTTGAAGCGTCCAATTTTCTCCTCCCGGTGTAAGTGATCACAGTTTTCCTGGGGTTAAAAAACATCTGCTCCCTCTGCCACCAACTGTGATCAACGTCCATCGTACTTTGGAGGATATCACAAGGTACCCTTCCTTTCCTACAGACTCGTGATTTTATCATGCTGCTCTCATGTTATTGCTAAATAATGAGGTTTTTGTTAAAAATGGAAATGCATTGATAACATTCTGACATCTTCTAGTATCACTTACAATAATATTCTATTGAATAAACCCATAAAAATAATGAGCATAATCGAACAAAGTATTGTTAGTGGGTACTCTGTTTGTTTTCATCGAAAATTCCCTGTTTTATATTCAGTAAACATTTTCTCCCATTACTCTTAGTTCGGAAGATATTCAACAACACTTCAGCATCACGGCAGTGCAGGCACCTAATGGAGGTCCTCTAAGATCCTTCTCATGCAAATCCGATAGAGTTTAGGAAAGAAAGAGATGTCGGTGGATATTTCGAGGGAGTCCAAGACGGGATAAATTTACTAGAGAGAAACCGATCCGAAATACATTCAAATCAAATTTACAGAGGGAATTTATTATAATGTGTGAGAATGGATGAGAGTATCTTCAGTAGGAGAATCTGAAGCTGAAAAGGAAACTGGGAATATGACTTGAATTTTAAATTGACTGACGGGTGGTAGGTAGCGGAAGATTATTTGCCCTTTCCATCGTCAGCAAATTAAGTTTGGTTTTTCGGAAATTCTGGAACATTGTTGGTGGAAGTGATATAGATTTGTGGAAGATTTTGATACAAGAGGCTTTACATAGTTCAGAGGTAATGATATGTCTCAGATGTTTGCTGTCATACCATCGTTCGCTCTCTGAAAGTTGGATACACAAAGATTTCTTAGTTGCTGGTCGACTAATGGAAACACGAATGATATGGAATTATGGTTTATCATGTGTAGAGATACTGCGAATATTGATAGCAAAATGTTCAGCAGTTTCAATTGCCTCCAAAAATTCACTTCCATGATAGATGAGTGCAAGTTTTGGAGTAAAATGCTCCACAAGGAAACAGCCTCATTTACCATGAGAGATTTACAACGTGATGAGAACCCCATTCAATTGTGACAAAATTCAGTAATTTTTTTCATAGAAACAAATGTACAATATCAAAAAAATGTCTATAAATATAACAAAATTTGTACAGATTTTCAGCATGACTAAAACGAATTGAATAAAGTGAATAAAAAGCTTTCAAATGCGATGGAAGGAAAAGAAAAAACTTGCCACGAGTACAAAATAGGTATTCTTGCGCGGTAAAAGTGTGATTCTGTTACGCACAGAATAACCTAGTCGCACATCAAAAAAATATAATATTCTTTTTAGCGCATCCATATAAAAGCTATTTCTTCAATTAATTCAATTGTTAGTCTTACTGGAACTTGTGAAACCCATGTATGCCAATTTTGAATCGAATTCAACCACAATTACAAATATCATCCGTCGTCCGCCATCTTGTTTTTTTTATCGATTAAACAATCATAAAATCTTAACCTGAAAATCCCCACATATCAACTTTGATTCGAATCGGACCATAATTACAAATTTCGTCCGCCATCTTGAAGCCACTTCATTGTTTTTTTTCAATTGACGACCCTGAGAACCACCACTTGTCAATTTGGAATCAATTCGGACCATAATTACAAATCATGTCCGACATTGAGGAGCCGCCATTTTGTTTTTTGCCTTAGAAAAATTCCATAATGCATTGTTCCCGAATTTATTCCAGATTAGCTTTACAGTGAAGTATTATTTATAATTTGGAATACGAAAAAGTTTTTTTCTCGCAAAAGGGGGCCAAAATAGAAAGTTAGGTAGCGAAGATTGACATGGCCTAATTCCCTATGAAATTACCTTCTAATTGATGTATTACACTTATTACTTCTCCTATACAAATTGTTTGGGTGATAGTGACCAAGAGGTGAGGGGACAGGTATGACAGTTGAGGTTATTATAGGAAGATGTCCCCCGTGGATTACAAATCGACGTGTTTTTGAATTTTTTCAGAAAACATGTTTTTGAAGATATTCGATCTGTTTTATTTTCGGTGCCCGCCCTGTATATATTTAGAGTCACACTGACAATAGCAACTTCTGTTGATATTTTGACAGAAATTGTTCCTTTGCAAGAAAGGTAACTACTTTTTTCATATATTTTTCGAACACTTCACTAATATTACTTGTCAATGATACAGCCTATTTGAATCAATAATTATTCTGATTGACCCAATTGAGCTTCCAGTTATATATTTCCACGATTGTTCACAAAAAAAAATTGTATGTGAACCTTTTTTGAGATATATCCACAACATGAAAAAATAAAATACGTATACTGTAAAAATTAGGTGAATTTTCATTTTTCCCAAAAAATATTCATTCCTTCATCAATTTCTATTTTGTCCTCTTCGAAGTAGCCCCACTCAGTTACAATACACTTGTACCAGATTTTTCCAATCCTCTAAGCACTTCTGATACGCACTTTTTGATTTGTCCTGGAGCTTTCCCAGCAATTCGAATTTTGTCCTCTCAATCGTCGCAAAACGGCGTCCTTCTATGGGTCTTTTAAATTTTGGGAATAGGAATTAGCCGCAGAGAGGCAAATCTGGTCAATACAGTGACTGAAATATGACTACGGTGTTGTTTCTGGCCAAAAAATTAGGAACAAACATTGACGAGTGAGCAGCATCATTTGTTTTTCCAAAATACCGGACGTTTCCTTTGTATTGGTTCTTACAAGAAGCGCATGACTTTCAGTCAATACTCCTTATTGACCGTACGACCATGTCTCAAGAACTCCTGATTCACTGAACCACGATAATTGAAGAAGAAACAGAGAGCAACACCTTGACATTTAATCAAACTTTGGGTGCTTTAATCTGGTCTTCCATTGGGACTTGGTTTCGATGCCATAACCATATACCCATGATTCTTCACTAGTTATGATGCTTTTGAGCAAATCTGCATCGCCGACGAAGTCATTCAACAATTCCTGAGTGATACTCATGTGACGGTTCTTTTGGTCAGAAGTCAGCAATTTTGGAACGAACTTTTTTGACACACGTTTCAAGCCCAAAATTTCCCAAAAAATTGCATGACATGAGCTAACCGATTTGCCGACATTCTCAACAACTTTTCTGATAGTGATTCGTGATAATTATTTTACAATGAAACACTATGAAATTCGTGATATTCTGTCCATCAATCCGGTCAGAATAATTTTCTATATAAAATCTTACAGATAAATTAATTTTTTGTGAAAAAGCGTGGAGTGCTAAATATCCATTGTTATAAATAATTGGTTGGGACCTGTTTGTCAGCACCTTACGTTTTCAAACAACAAAATAATTTTTCTGTAAATAGATTTATTTTGATTTCAGACTCATTGAAAGTCATTAGTTACATCAAGGACTTATTATCGATGTTCAACATAATCTGACATTGGTTTAGAATTATTTTTTATTTTTTTATTTGTGTTGCTGTTGAAATGAGGTTTTTCAGTTTTTGAACCATTATTTATTGTAACGAACAAACACATGACATCACCGCAAAATAATGCAGTCGGAAAACAACGGTAAAACTCTAGAATCGAACCGACTACAGATTTCTAGAAAGGACCGTTACCGATATAAGCACGGCTACCCGACCCAAGAGGACAGTTCAGAAAGTGAATGGAGCGGCCAAACAAGAAATTCAAATAGTGAACTAAATTAGGCGTTAGTTGCTGAGTGTTGTTAATAAATTAGTTTGTAATTAGTGTAATATTGTTATAAACAAATTTTTTCAAGACAGTTAATTTTTCAATTTGTTACATTTTTTTTTCACTTTTCAGTTTGGCTTGCTATTTCAAGCCCCTTTGTTTCAATTTAAAATATTTACGCATGCGCAGACAGTGTGGTTGTCTCATTTGCTCTCACACAGAGACTGTGTGAGGAAATTATTCAATCCTGGTGATCCTGACCAGGATAACGAAATAAACTCATCAACTCATTGTATTTTCATCGATTGTTGATAAGTGTACAGAGTTTAAAATCCATCTGTCCGTTTAAAGTTAGTCCAAATTGAGTCCAAAGGAGTTGGTTACAAACAATTAATCGAACACACATACAACGGAAGCTAATATGAGCTTGTTTAAAATGGGCAGTGATGAAACAAATTACAGGAATGAAAAAAATATGTTGATACATTTCGAGTAATGTTAATGAGTGCTGTAGTAGTTCTGTGAGATATTTGAAATTCAGATTGGATTTCGATAATGACGAGGAATTTGTTAACAAAATGATTGATCTGCTCCTTCAAAGAAGTTAGGTATCACAATTCGGCAATGGCTTGTTTTCACAACCATGGAATATGGTTCATTTCTAAAATGATGTTGAAATATAGTCGAAATTCGTTGTGGTTCTGGTATTTGTCAAGAAAATCCCAACTCTTGATCTGTTTCAGAATGGTGATTGATATTCAAAAAATAAAAATTAATCTGTTTCAAATTTTTCAAATCAGATGGTAGGTCTGAATTTTTTTTGCAAAGTATCCAATGACCTTGAAATATCAAAAATAATTTATGTTTTTATTTCTCAGAATGTACTCTAAGTATGCTTTTTTCATGTATAGAACCGATAATACATTGAAAAACCCTTCAATGTAAGAAGTCCACCAAAGATTTCATGAATCTCCTCATATGTTATGCAAAGCTCATTTTTTAATTTTCAAAGCTATCATTTTGTAAACGAAATAATTTATTACTGGATAAGTTCCCTTTCAATCAACTGAACGAAAATAAAGTATAACTAGTCGAAAAAAAATATTCACACAATTCGAATGATTTAAAAAAAATATTTTGAGCCCTAATTGTTGAATGTGAATAATTTTTTTCGATCTATTTTTTTTCACGAATCATCTGTTGCCCTCCACGAACGACGACCCTCAGAAGCTGAACATTGTGTGGGTTCAGGATTAACGTGTTCTCAACTTTCAACGTGCGATTTCTGACACGTAGTTTTGAAATTCTTTTTCAAAATTCGTGACCTTGAAAAACATTTCGGAAATAGTTCAAGCACTAGTTATATTTCAAGTGACTGTTGAAGTAACTATTAATTAAAGAGAACCTGAACTTGAAGTGCACGATAAGGTTCATTCTGTGAAAGCTATGATAGAGAAAATTAAGACAACATGTGCTGAATTTTTATGTGAAAATTAAATAAATAACTTTTCAGAATAACAACACATTTAACTCAGTTCACTGTGGAAAAACTTGGGAAAATGGAAACACTATTGTGACTGGCTTCCATTAATTTTGAAACGAAATATTAAAGTTGAATTGAGAGTTCCATTATAGAGAAGTAATAATTTAGACGTAAATAATTTTTGGGACGACCTCGGTAATTTTGAGCTAGAACAATTTTCGTTCGTGAGGAGAAGAAAGTTGCTTTCACGAATGGAATTATCACTTCAATTTTCATCTGAAACATAACAAAAGCTTTTCAGGTTTCTTAATCGTGTATTGAAATGTCCTTATGGAGGCCATATTCCCTGGTTTCGAATTGATTTGCGTTTGTCTTGAAATCAAATCCAACCATCATCAGCCTGCGTCAAATTGAATTTACCAGATTGAAAAGGCAGTCTCAGGCGAAAATGCGGAAAATGGAGAAAAACTGATCGATTCCAAACTCACTGCACAATTCGGCCGTCTGAATTGATTCCAGAACGATATAAATCCGATTGGAATTGTAAAGCCTGTCTGCAAACAGAATTAAAAAAGTACGTCGATAATGACTGAAGAATCTAAATGGAAAATCTGCTAGACGAGCGTTGTTGCAGTGCCAATCCAAACATTTCACATTTTCACATTCGCATACTTACAGAAGAACAATTAACTAAGAGTATGTCCATCCACAGTGGGACTCAGTTGGTTTTATTCTTTCAACCATTCAAATTGCATTGATAGTCCCGAAATTGAAAAGTTATTGAGTTTTCTTCGGATGAAATAGTAAAAATAATCTTCAGTAACAGTAGTTACATGCATAAAACCTGCAGACCACGGCCAAAAACCAAACAAAAATACCTTTTACACAAATAGTACCCTTATTACCAAGGAATAATTCTACATTCACGACAGAGGTAACAGAGCCATCAGAAGTCAAGTAACAGTCATCAACAATCGTACACAAAGCGTTGAATTGGTAAATCCATTATCTGCAGCTAGAAATGTCATCTTGAGAGTACCTCAGGGCTCAGTTATGGGACCACTTTTTTCACACTTTATACTAGCCAAATTCATAAAATGTTGAACATGAATGCTGATGACATTCAGCTATACCTCCCTTTCGAAGTTGATGACCTGGACAATGCTACTAGAAAATTGAACTATGACTTAAAAACTATATCAAACGTTGCCGAATAGCATTCCATTGTGCTCAATCCGAAAAAATCAGTAGCGCTAGTATTTGGAAGCAATGCTGATGCATCATTAGTAAAAATAACTTGAAACTGCACCTGAATAATGAAGTAATTAGAATTGAAAGTAATGCAAAAATCTTGGTTTGATTTCAGATAAGTCGTTAAGATTTAGAGAACATATCAATCGAAATATTCAATGAGCCTATGGTGCACTAAGATTACTATATCCTCACAAAATGAACCTCAATTTACCTATAACGAAAATATTATGCGAGTCTCTAGTTTCATCACAATTCAATTATTGTTCTCCGGTCTATGGGCCTTGTCTTGACTACGATACTTGGTCCAGAGTACAACGTGTTCAAAACTCTTGTATTCGTTATATATATGGAATAAGGAAGTATGAACATGTATTCCACAAGCTTGCGAAATTGAATTGGTTCAATATGAAAGATAGGTTCAAATTTCATTCAATTTGTTTATTTCATAAAATTATATCATTAGGAAATCCGCCTTATTTATATCGTGAAATAACATTCAGGATAGACGTACACAACAACAACAATAATTACATGTCCACAACACAAGACCTCAGTTTTCCAGAGAAGTTTTTCGTATTCGATTTTTCATCTTTATAATTCTATTCCCGATTCGCTAAAACACCATAGTAATATTTATAAATTCAAAAAAGGGTTGAAAGTTTTCTGCAAGTCAACACATCCTGATGCATTTCTCTCTCGTATACCCCTTTTTTTAAAATCTGTGTTCGACAAGTAGTAATTTTTCGTTATTTTACTTTTTTTTTATTATTTTGTTGTTGGTGTTGAATAGTCAGGTGACCCAACAAATGCCAACAAATACCAAAAACAAATGCCAAAAACTGTGCTATATAAATTTAGGTTTCAGGATTAGTTAGGTTAGTCTTTAAGTTATATTATGAATATTCAAAAGAGCAAGGGTTGAGTGGTAGAGCACCTTCGGGTGAACTCCCCTTTGGGATTTCTGAGTAACAAGACGAATATCATGTAACATTTCATTTTTCATTGAAAATAAAGACATCATTATTATTATTAATAAGTAGAAATGAGTCAAGTCGATACTAGTGCAAATATCAATGAAATAGGAGGATCTAGAAAATAAGTCCTAATCTGTCGAATTAGACTGAAACGAATCACTCGTATTCTATCAGAAAAATATTCGAAAAATAGAGTTTCACTTATTCAAGGCCATGTTAACTTGTAGGTTCAAAGTTACATCAGCAGCAATCAAAAAGCATGAGCCTATAGCCCCCTCCACAATCAATGTAACTAAAACTCATGTGAACCAACTGTGAATGAACTTGTATTTGAACATTAGCAGATCCACAATATCCACACACATCTGATTGTCTTATGATCAAATATGAAGTTGAAGGTTATTGAGGATCACATAAGATATACTATAGAATTCAAATGAATTATCTTTCTTATTAGTAAGTGGGCTATGCTTGAAGACATACAGTAGACAAATCTGAACTAAAAAAGATTTGGAAAAGCTGAATACACTTATTTAAATGAATCGAAGAGGTTTTTGTATTAAAGTGTATAATTTTTAAAATTCTTGCAAAGCGCTTTCGACTTTCATCATCATCAGTGCTCACTTGTCAGGCAACAGGAAGTATCAAATCAAGTAAATTGCACATTTGTAATATTTGACTTATATAAAACAAAATAGGCTTATAGCCAAGAAAATACATTTTTGGATTGAGGCCATGTGGTTCAGTCAAAGTATCATATGAAGAAGAGCTTCGCAAGAATTTTAAAAATTATACACATTAATACAAAAACCTCTTCGATTCATTTAACTCTAACTGTTCAAGCCAGTCTCGGATATACCTACACAGTAGGTTGAATGGACTGACGCTCTTAAACGTTCAAGCCAGTCTCGGATATACTACACAGTAGGTTGAATGGACTGACGCCTATCAGAAAACAATTACTCCACTGGCTAATACCACAAATTATATCCAACAAGCGTCATTGCAGGAATCTTCACAGAAAATTTCCTGCATATGCAATTGGCAATACAACTGAGAGGGTTGTCCCTCAATTTTGGAACGAGAACACTTACAGACCGGTTTCGGGCTCCTTAGTCAGTGCAAGGTGTGACCATCATCGACCTAAAGTCGATGATATTCCATAATTGAAATATATATTATCGAGTTTCTTTACCAGCTATACTGAATATTTCACCGTCATGTATCACATCAAACTGGTACATGCTCAAATAATCTCGATAAAAATATCGATTAGGAATCGAAGATATTGCATCAAAATTATGAATTTTCCTAGCTTCAGAGGATGATCATTCGAATCCATCTATTTCGATCAATTTTCTGGAGATTCAAAAAAAACTGTTTTGCCGTTAACCAGCTGTCGCTCCCCTACGAACGACAACCCTCAGAAGTCGAAACTTGTGCGAACTGAGGATTAGCGAGGTCTTACCTTTTAATGTGTGATTCCTAGCACAGGTTAAACGTTTACCAAAAGTAGGAAGATTATATTTGAATATAATAACCAAATTCCAAATTGAGTTGTGTCATTTAAGCAATCCAATCGAATTGAATCGAGTAAAGATATGACCGCAGAAGCCATTATATGGCGAAAAACGTGTTGCGTTTTTGCAAAATTGTTTAGTGAAAATCTTACAAGTGTTTCCAAAATACGTTAGAATTACTTTCCGACAGCGTCTACTCAGGCGAATTGTGAGAAAGTTCAATATCAACAAGGCGTCTGACCCTGATGAAGTTCCCGACATCGAACTTGGAAAGTGCGCCAATGAACTCGCACCAGTATTTTGCAGACTTTTCAGCCTGTCTTATAAGAAAATGATTTTGACTTCTAGTTGGAAGATTCCTCGCGTTTAGCTCATTCCCAAATAGGACAAGAAGAATCTCCAAATGAGTATAGACCAGTCGCTCTGCTATCAATGATATCCTCAAATATTTGTAAGGCTTCAACATCTTGAGCGATCATCGAAAGGGCTTCAGGAAACAAAGATTAACAGGCGACATTCTATAGTATGTCACCCATATTTGAAACAACGCAATCGAGAAACAAGGAGAATCAAGAGCTGTTGCGCATGATATTTCCAAGGCCTTTGACCGTTTGTGGCATGAGGGTTTGCTGGGCAAACTTCGATGCTATGGCTTGTGTGATCATTTTTGTGTATGGCTCATCAGCTTCCTGAAAGAATGTTTCCTGCAAGTGGCTGTTGATGGATATCTCTCGAATACTTTCATCGTCAACGCTAGTGTCTCCCAGGAATCCATATTTTCTCAACCTTTTTTTTTTATTGTACATCAACGAATTCGATGTAATGCTGACGACAACACACTCTCGTCATTCCATTCAGATTTCTAGACATCGGCTACGGAGGCACATCTTCACCGGCAGCAGGAGGTTGCATATCTTGATGATGATCTAGAAAGTAACCAGGTTCAATTGAATGCCACAAAAACTCAGGCATCGGTTTTCTCCAAGAAGATACATGTCTTCGAACTGGGTATGATGATGTCAGGACAGACAATTCCGCTTTCTGATACGATTACTTATTTGGGGATTGAAGTGGACACCAATATGTCTTGGCACCATCATATCGCTGGAATTGCAAAGGCTGCTTCTCAAAAGCTCGGAGCAATGTTCCGAACCAGAAAACGGTACACACCTCAGCAACTTTTGTTGCTTTATAAAGCTCAGATCTGACTTTATTGTTCTCATGTATGGAGCTCTGCCCCCAAACAAACCCTGGATTTCATGCAGAACAGAGCCATCCGCCTGATTGGAGACGCGAACATCACGTGCAACGTTGATAGCCTGAAACATCAAGTAAAGGTTGCAGATTTGTCTCTCTTCTATAGATACTTCCACGGAAAGTATTCAAGTCACTTGGCACATTTGATTCCACGAAGAGTGGCAGGTACATATCAGAATTACGCGACGGACTGTAGCTGCTCATCTTTTTGAGGTTCAACTCAGTACATCTCGAACTTCACTGTTTGAGGACTCTTCCATCTGTAGAACTGTGTTTATGTGGAATAAACTTCCTGCGAAGTAGGAAACCAAAATATTTCTGTCTTGAGAAATTATTCACTCTTATATAGATACGTCTTTGAATGAATTCAATATACATATTTGATTGTGAAAATATATGCCAAGTGGAAATTCACGAATGACGAATTTTGTGAATATTGAATACGTCATTGATTTTTGTGGAAATATAATGCACAAAAACTTGCACGCTTGATTAGGTTGAATAGGTCAGATATCTTTCAGAAAAGATGCATATGAAATGATCATGACATTTTTCTACGCCTAGATCCCAACATATATCATTTAGAGGAAAGATCTTAGTATCTCCGTCCCAGTATGGCTCTGTAAAT
The DNA here is from genome assembly GCF_025532065.1 of Leptinotarsa decemlineata. Lineage (NCBI taxonomy): Eukaryota > Metazoa > Arthropoda > Insecta > Coleoptera > Chrysomelidae > Leptinotarsa > Leptinotarsa decemlineata. The sequence continues at coordinate 11,769,593 of NW_027412684.1, forward strand.
CTATTCGAAGACCCCATTAAATTTTTTCACATCACTACCTGATAAACCGCTATTCCTCTCAACTTCAAAACACGACCTAACTGGGAATCCTAAATCCAGCGTTATTGAAAAGGCCAACCGACGTTCGCTATAAAACTTCCGTCATGCTTTACATTTTCTGTTATACTTGCTGGAAACTTCACCGCTGTACTGCTCGCATATATCAAAGAAACCTTCTAACATTTTGAGAAATCTATTTCGAAACTTGTCCTAACTTTTATATAATTCACCGCGACATTACTTATTAGCTTCTATACTGATTGAAGTTGGCGTTGGAAAGTTGGTGGTGTGAAGTTAGTTGCTGGAAAGTATGGAGCAAAATTATTGCGCCAAAGTTGATACAGCATGGAGATGAGTCTTGCTCCAGTGGATCTGGAGGATAAATGGCTGTGGGATATAAAAATGATTGATTTTAAGAAAGATTAAGGCGGGGTACCTTTTAACTCAATCAATCCATGCTAGATGAAGCTGATAAGACAGTATGAAGTTACCGATATGACGAACTAGTTTTTCTTCAAATTCCTGAAACTAAACAAACATTCAACCAGTTCACAAATTGCGAAACGAAATTGAAATGATTCAATAACAACAAGTAACGGTTATCTGTCATCAACAGAAAACTCTTGAAATTCAAAATGACTGTCAGATTAATCTTCATCCGATTCGTGCTCGTTATTGATTTTATATGGGCGGGGTTCATGTTGTCCAAAATTCTTTGATTGCTCTAATGGTTTACGTTGGAAATTGCAAATTTATGGCAGGATCACTATCGACGTGATCCATTTTTCATTCTCTGCCATCTGTCTTTCAGAATGTGGCTACGATAGCTGAAACAATATTCTGTGCTGTAATATAAGCGTACCTAACATTGCCATAATGAAATTCAATCATACACACTCGTTTCGAAATTGACACCAAAATAAAATGATAAATTCAAATGAAGGGGATGTAATCACACGATTTTTTTCATCAGAGTCATCAAACTTTGAGTACTTTGAGTTATCAACAAGAACGTGTATACATTCTAGATAGAAATCGTGATAGGTACATAATGAGCAAAATTAGTCTTGAAAGTAGAAAAAGTAGGATTCGTTTTTTGTCAGAATTTTTTCATAAAATTTGTTTCGTACTCTACTCCATCAAACTCCAAAGTCACACTTAATGATAAGGTTTGAGAATTGTATCCAATGGCACCCAACTGATGTGAAGATTGAAAATGCTCCCAAATAATTTTTTTTACAAAACTGAATTCCATTTTTTCCACTGGTTTTCATTCTAAAATACTGTTATCATCAATAAACTTTGCCTTGTTGCAAATAATCCACGCTTTAAAGATACTCATTCTGGATCGAGAAGTTATTTGTGACAGAACTTTCTTGTCCATATTGATAATTGAAAAGTTTCACAATTTTTTTTATTCTACTCTCGTTTTGCTAACAATGCAGCTTCATCAGTATTGGTTAATGTTGAATGAGATAAAATTTAGTGATGGTGAATGGTAATGGTAATGGTAAATGTTAATGTAAAGGATAATGGTAAATGATAATGACCAATGGTGATGTAAATGGTATAATGGTAATGCTATATGGTAATGTAATTGGTAATGGTGATGTAATTGGTAATGGTAAATGGTAATGGTGAATGGTAATAGGAAATGGTAATGGTAATGGAAAATTGTAACGGCGAATAGTAAATAGCAAAGCTAATGAAAAATGGTAATATAATTTGTAATGGTAAATGGTAATGGTAAGTGGTAATGGTGAATGGTAATGGTGAATCGTAGTAGTAAATTGTACTGGTGAATGGTAATGGTTGATTGTAATGGTAAATGGTAATGATAAATGAGATATAATTCAAAAAACAATGACAATCTCAGTTCTTAGACAGCAGGTAAATTCTGAATAAGAATAAGTATTGCCATTACTGAAAACAGTTCAACAATGGTGAGAGGTTAGCCTCTTGTTGGTCGTTCGATAGAGTGATTGCGTGTTCACCCTCATTGATTTCCAGAGACTCTAGTGTTAGCGAAATGCATTAGTAATGGAGAAAAAAGTAAATGGTGGATGATAATCATGGATTGGCTTATTAAGTTTCACCAAATAACGGGCCAGTCCATTCGCAATAAGAACTTTGCTGATGGAATACAGCCAAAAAACCATAAAACACATTGTTATTTTTCTAAATCAAAATCACCACTATTGTTGGAAATTTGACACAAAGATAGCGAGCTCTGCGTGTAACAATGGTCTATGCGTATGCATGTTAATGTGCTCTTAATGGAAATATACAGAGATGGAAATGAATTTTCCATCTCCTATTGTCACTCGCCTTTCTGTCGACCGTTGAAGGATTAGAAACAGGATTTCTGAGTGAAAACTCGCTTTTGTGGGATTCCCGCCAGTACCAAATCGCAGTTTGCAGTAGTTTAAATGAAGCCAGGAGCCGCCCGAACCCTATTAAGCCCTAGTGTGGTGATAACGGGTCAGCAATCCTGCCTGCTCTGTCCCATTAGATACGGTGCGGCTCTATTACTGCGAAGTCCGCATCGCAGGAATCCAATGACGCTGGATATTGGGAGTCCTGGGTAATTGTTTAGATTTTCGCACTCAGTGGAAGTGCCGGAAAGAAAGTGATAAAAAACCTTTCTGAGTTGGAATTGGGATGAAGCTTGCCTGCGATAAAGACTGATTTGATTGTTTTTCGAATGTGATACGCAACTTCTATACTGTGTTCTCATGACGAAATGTGCTGAGAAGGATTATGTTGTGAAAATTTCAAAGTGAGAGTGTAAATGTATATTTTTATTTGCGTCATTTTTTGCGAATTACTGATAATTGCTCGAAACCTCATTGTACAAGTACCACAAAAAATGTACTGATATTTTTCAATCTAAGCACGTGAGAAAAATTGAAAGTTGTTCATAAACTCCTGTTTTCAAACTAGATAGATGGAAAGTGATGACTGTGCCTAAGGGTCGAATTTTATGACAATGTCAATGCTGAAAACCGCATATCGATACAGCATGTTTTTCGAAAATTTTCATTTCCGAAAAAAAGTTGCTGCAACTCTTTACAATAAAAAATTTCTTGTTTCTATGAAGAAATTTTCGAAATATTTACGTAGTTAATGGTGTGAAAAACCTTTTTTTTTAATGAGATATCAATAGTTATTGAAGAAGAATTGTGTTTTTATTGAGACATCCTGTATATTTCTGCATATTTCAATTCAATTCAATTTTCAATTTCATTTTCAGAACCATTTTACATACAGTCATTAATATCAACACAATCAGTAATGTGAAAATAAATAATATAAATAAAATAATGGATAATAACTAGTTTTTCTTAAAGACTCACTGAAGTAGACTCACGCTAGGCAAATTAAACCTGTTTTTGTGATGTCTAAATCAGCGTGGCATTTATACAATTGTATGTCTTATGTATAATTGTATTAATATGGTAAGTGAAGCTTTCTTACATTTTTTATAGAAAGACGATAAAAGAGAGAATTGAAAATTGGGGTTCAAATGAGATTGGATAATTTGAGTCATTCCGATTGGGGTATAACCACTTATTGTGGTATTATTGTTAAAATTCGGTAGTGTATGTGTAGTGCTCATATACACAATATATACAAAACATGAGTAAGTATTTATTTCAGTATGAAGTTGGAAATTTTTCTGGGTGATTAGGTACATACTTTTTCGCCTCTTTTTTGAATAGTTTGAAGGATGTTATATCTTTTAAATTTTCAGGTAATACGTTGAATATTTTTGACCATGAAAGAAAAAAGAATTCTGGGTAACCGTTTTATTAAAGAATTCAATTTTTACGTCCTGGTTCATTTTTGATCTAGTATCTCTAGTATCTAGATTCTGCGCGAAATCTGCTCTTTGATGGAACATTCTTATTAGGCAATGATAAATATATAGTGATTGAATATTTAACATGTTAGTTTCTTGATATAACTCTCTTGTTGAGAATAGTCTATTTTTTTTAAGATAATTTTTAATAAAATGTTTTGAGTGGTTTGTAATGGGCTAATAGCATTTTTGAAAGTTACACCCCAAGCAGGAATACAATATTTTATTATTGATTCGACAAGAGAGGTATAGAGTATTATGAGATTTTTTTCGACAGTATGTCACGTAGTTCATAAACATTGTGCAATAGAGATTGAAATTATATTTCCAAAAACGTAGCAGACTTGATGTTTTGCTAGAGTCATATTTGAAACACAGAACTTTTGGGTTTATTAATGTAGGGTTTAAAACGCACATTTTGATCCAGTAAGCTTTGGAAGATACGGCGATAAAACAGAATGCAAATCTTTACTGGTAGCTGTCAAATGTTGATTTGAGCAGTAAAAACGCTTCACAATTAGTGATGTTTTTCAATTTTCCAACAATGAAGTATGAGAATTATGAAAAATGGGATATGATAATCTGTATTATACAAACCTGGGAAAATGCAGAAGCAGCAAGCAATTTGTATCACGAGAGGTATCCAGAAAGAAGACAATCTTTTACAGACATTTTCGCAAGAATGCGACACAATCTAATTGATGGTGATCAATTTAGAAAGAAAAGTCCAAAATTATATGAATCAAATACGGATAAGAAGTGAGAACAAAGTCGTTTTAGGAGCTGTTTAAAATGATCCCAGAACGTCAACAAGAAATTTGGAAATATCAATATGCATACCAAGCTACCAAGCTACTAAAAAGTATTTTGAAAAAACACAAATTCAAGCCATACAGTTCCGGAAGAGTTGAACTCAGACCAGGAGATTTTGAACGCCGCATGGCTTTTTGCCAGTGGTTCCTGGAAAGTTGTAACCAGGTGCGTGATTTTTCGTTAAATTGTATTTGGATAGACGGAAATTATGTGAGTAGTGTAGTGTAAGGGCAGATATTTTTAGGGGTGGAATTATGGGCCTGTTGATTTATGGCACTCTCATATCTCAAAGGAATTTTGGAATTTCAAGGTGAAATATTGAACGTCTTGTTGAAGAATTGCCACTAATGGAGCTCAGAAAAATATATTTTCAACAAGACAGGGCTCCGCCCCACAACACTGCAATTGTCACCGATTTCTTGGCTGAAAATTTTGGTGATATTTGGATAGCCAACCAAGGACCCAACCATCGGCCTGCCAGGTACCAGACCTAAAGCCTATAGACTTTCACCTCTGGTAAAGGTTGAAAGTAATAATAATGCAAAAGACTTTGAAATGTGTTTTAATATATACAGTGTCACACATAAAGTCCGCATCAAATTGGATTTTTTTTGTTCATCTCTTCAAGCAAATTTTGATATCTCCATTAGGTTGTGCTTTAAAAATGATGCCAGATGACATGCATATGACCGATCAAGTGATTTTTCTTCCCTGTCCAATTTGACATTTTTTCCAAAAAATGTTCAGAAAAGCAGTTATTGCTCGAAATTTCGAAAATCGGTAAATAGAAAAGATGATTGTTTTATCATTTTTCACTTATATACCAATTTTTAGCTCTCTAGTACAAATTTAGTTTTTTTACAGTTTTTCGAAAATTTGACTTTTGCCGATTTCTCAAATTCAGCCAAACCTCAACAAAGTTAGTGATTTATGCCTAACTTATCTTTCCAACGCATTTTCATTACCAATTGCAATTCTAAATACAACTTACTTCGCAAAAATTTAAAACACCACAAAAAATTATGCCAAAAATGATGCAAAGTTGATACAGTTTTTAAAAACAGATGAATATTTCACTTTATTTCTCTTTTTTGCGAAATAGCTTGATACATAAGCATAATTAAAAAACAATATCAATGAAAAGTCAATAATTTATTCTTTACTGCACTTTTCAAACAGTTAAACTTTGATTCACCAATTATGAAAAATTACAACGCAATTAAACTAAGGGAAGGAATTATACGAAAGTAATTTCACATTTACTAAGTATCTTTCATGGGGTATGAATGAACAAAATTACTTCAGAAATCAATTTAGATTTTGTTGCCTAGAAAACTAAACCGTGAAAAATTCTAACAAACATCTGTTAAAATAAAGTTATAATTTAAATTAAGAACACTAAATACCAACAGAAATACAAAATAAAAAGTCACATTTCGGTGTGCCTTCCACCACGTTCAGTGCAATCAATTGTCCTTTTCAAAACATCTTTAACTGCATTCTTTATACTACGGGGTTTCGTGCTTACAACACATTTTCGAATAACTGCCTCTAAATGATTTATATCTTGAAAAGATCTTTGCTTATACACCTTTTGTTTTAAGTAACCCCACAAGAAGAAATCTAGTGGGGTTATATCAGGAGATCTAGGCGGCCAAAAGTGTTCCATATTGCGACTGATTACTTTGCCCCTAAATATTTCCAAAAGACGCTCTTTAACCACCCTTGTGATATGAATAGGTGCACCATCACACTGATACCACACAACAGTTCTTACTTGAAGGGGAATATTATCCAAAACTTCAGATAGTTCGGTATTCACAAAGTGTAGGTAGTCCGCAGAATTTAAATTATGTCTAAAAAAGTATGGTCCTATAATTTGATCGTTTAATATGCCACACCATACATTCGTCTTGAACGAATATTGATCTCGACATTCGCTTACGAAATGTGGGTTTTCTTTTGCCCACCACCTGCAGTTTTGCGAGCTCACAACGCCATTTGAAGAGAAGGTCGCTTCATCTGCCCATAAAATTTGATAAGGAAAATGATAATTTTCTTCTTTTTCCCCTTGAAACCAAAAAGAAAAATACGAGCGCATATCGAACTTCCTTTCTTTCAATGTATTGATAAATTTCGGTTTATAAGGCGTAAATTTATTTTTGTGTAAAATACGTCGTACACTCTCTCGGTTAACATCTGTTCTATCAGCAATATCTTGAATACTTGTTTTTTTATGTTCTACGACATCCAAACATATTTCAAATTCCACTTCTTCAGTATGTCTAGAAGGTTGATGTGCTTATCTAAAATTACTCTCAACCGAGCCACTAGATTTAAACTTAGCTATTATCCTACTAACTGTTGACTGATGAATATTTCTTGCAGGATGTCTGGTAAAATGTTGAATGATAAATATCGAGATGAAGAAAATGAATATGAACTTTTAGGATTTCAATATACTCGAATATGCCAATATACAGGTTCTAAGTGCACTTAGGATAACATTATGAATATCTAAAACTATTTATTACAGTTTATCTTATGATTTTCACTATAAAAGGTTTTTACAAAAACCGCGACAAGTATTTAGTTATACAATAGTTTCCTCAAGCGTGAACTAGAAAAAGCTATTGTGTAGCGAAACACGTGTCGAGGTTTTCGTAAAATCTTTTATAGTGGATATCATACAATGAAATATATTACATAGTTTTTGAATAATTTCACCTGAAATGTCAAAATTTGAAAACGGACACGTTAGCCATCGTAAAAACTATAGTGTGTTCAATAACATCAAAGAACACAAACGTTTTTGTGATGACTGATAACAATAATGTACTGAAGAGGCATTCCAGTTTTGCCTCAACTAAATGTAATCCATACAGAAAGGTGAACTGCTTTCCTTTGAACCCTCATCATCAATAAGCAGAAACTTTATGAATAATCAGACGATATCCTCTCTAGTTACCTCGCATCAAAGTGAAAGAGAACAAGGGAAGACCAGCTTTCAATTTTCTGTAACAACACTCGATAGAAATTACTTCCATCCAAAGGCACAAAGCCCACATGTGTATACAAGTTTCGGGAATTCCATTGTCGGAACTCCCGAGCACTTTTCTGAACTCATATGTATGCAGATCTCCCCCAAGAACTTTTCATGCCTGCAGCCTTCAGCTATATACATAAGTGTATACAATTCCTTAGTTTTCTACCTAGTTAGACGATTATTCAAATTCGAAATATCTGATTAGTTTGTTCCCTGATAAAACTCGCGTGAACGGCAATGTGTACACAAGATTATCAGTGTTCACCTTTCTTGAGCTGGGGAGCATAAAACGGTTGCGATAGGATCGTTTACAAGTTTTTGTTTTATCAGTCAATAAGGGAAATTTGTAATAGGGGAGTTTCGAGGGAGCACAGTAGTGGCTGGAAACTTGAAGGTTAGAAAACGACAGCTTGTAGGCGAAAGTTGTGGATTTTCCAAAACTTGTATATTCTATATCGTAAATGTGGAAATCATTCAGGTATGATTAGAAACGTATTTTCCTATTATGTTCTTGGGTTGGAAATGTGGGAATATAGAGGGTGTATCTTGAATGGTTGGTCGGTCGGTAGCCAAGCGGTTCGGCGTGGGTGATTTGTACACTCATTTGAATTGACTGCCGTGTTGGTCGGTGGTTCAAGCCCTAGTCTGAACGATCGATCTTCACTTGCTATCGTCCAACCCGTGTTAGGAATCACACGTTGAAAAGTAAGACCTCGTTAATCCTTAGCTCGCACAAGTTTCGACTTCTGAGGATTGTTGTTCGTAGGGGTGCGACAGCTGGTTAACGGAAAAACAGATTTTAAACAGATTTTTTTTGATATCACAATTTCAGATGGTGATTCCGTACCAAATTTTATGAAGAAAAGGTTACATGAACGTGTGCCCTAACTTGCTTCGTTTTCGAGTAACGAAGTACAAGGACAAAACACAAGCACTACAGGAAAATCCTCAAGACGCTCTTAGAGCGGTACCTGTTCGAAAGTAGCGATTAACGTTGTATTTGAATCGCTGAAGATTAGATCCAATTAAAAGAACATTTTCAGGAAGTTTATTCCACGTAAACGCAGTTCTCCAGATGGAAGAGTCCTCAAACAATGGAGTTCAAGTTATACTAAGTTGAACCTCAGAACGATGAGCAGCCACAGTCCGTCGCAGTAGTATAGCTAGCGTGCTTCTAGATACGATGGTAACCCATGCCATCGAGTTCTCCATCGAGGTCGCTAGGGGTGTCGTTGTTTGGGGTGAAGAAGTGTGTCAAAAAGACCTTGTTTGCGAAGATCAATGGTAGGTAGTGTTGACAATGTGACACTTCTTGATCAAATCTCGTTCTTGTAGATCGTCAAATACTAGAAGATGTTGTGAGAGGCACCCCTCAGCGTCAATGACCGAAGGGTGTAGGCTAACCCTGTTGAAGCGGTTAGGTTAGATTAGAATGTTATGTGTGTAGAAGAGACCTTTTGGCTCAGTGAAAACCCTCTTCGGCCTACCCCTTTTCGGGCACTCCTTTTCGATTGATGTACGGACATCATATCTTTGAATGATTTCATAAACCATCTATAACTTGCAGAAGTTTCTGATGGAAAACTGTAGAATATTTTGATGAAAATGCAAATATTAATCTCAAAATTATATAGCTTCACGAGAAATTTGTTATGTATACTTATTGTCATCTAAAATATACGTTGATAAATTACGTATGTCCTTTTTCATTTAAAACAAATAATCACGTTTAATCATACATATGACCCTTAAGGTCAGCTAATCTGGTTTATTATCAGTGGTTGCCAGAAGGGGGTTGACCGAAAAGGGGAGCCCGAAAAGGGGTGCCCGAAAAGGGGTGTCCAAAAAGGGGTGCCCGAAAAAAGGTGCCCAAAAAGGGTTGGCCGAAGAGGGTTGGCGAAAGAGGGTTCACTGAGCCAAAAGGTCTCTTCTACACACGAACATAACCGCTTCAACAGGGTTAGCCTACACCCTTCGGTCATTGATGCTGAGGGGTGCCTCTTACCACACCCTCTGATCATTGACGATTTACAAGAACAAAGGTTGGTCAAGAAGTGTCACATTGTCAACACTACCTACCCTTGTTCTTCGCAAACAAGGCCTTTTTGACACACTTCTTCACCTCAAACACCGACACCTCTAACGAACTTGATGGAGAAGTCGATGGCATGGGTTACCATCGTATCTAGAACCACGTTAGCTATACTACTCGTCGCGTATTTCTGATGCGTACCGCTCTTGGTGGAATCAAATGTTCCAATTCACTTGAACACTTCCCGTGAAAGTATCTATAGAAGAGAAACAAATCTGCAACCTTTTTTCAATGTTCTAGGCTATCAAGTTTGCACGTGATGTTAGCGTCTCCATTCACGCGGATGGCTCTTTTCTGGAGGGAATCCAGCAACTTCAGGGTATGTTTGGGGGTAGAGCTCCATACATGAGAACAATACTCAGAAGAAGGTCTGATCTGAGTTTTATAAAGCATCAAAAGTTGCTGAGGTGTGTATAGTTTTCTGGTTTGGAAGAGTGTTCCAAACTTTTGAGAAGCAGTCTTCGCAATTCCAGCGACATGATTGTTCCCAGACATATTGGTGTCCATTTTAACCCCCAACAAACTTATCGAAGCAGGAAGCGTAATTGTCTGACCTGACATTTTTATATCCTGTTCGGAGACATTCACCTTCTTGGACAAAACCAAAGCCTGGGTTTTTTTGGCTTTGAATTGAACCTGGTTAGTTTCATCCCAATAAGAAATCACTACTATTTCCTTATTGAGATTTGCAACCTCCTGCTGCCAGTGAAGATGTGCCTCCGTAGCCGGTGTCCAGGAATCCAAATGGAATGATGAGACAAGTGTGCTGTCATCAGCAAAGCAATATATTGGATTCATAATTTTTTTTCAATGAGTCATTGATGTATAATAAAAAGAGGGTTGGAGACAATATGGACACTATTCGAGAGATATCAATCGACGGCCACTTGCAGGGAACATTCTTTTAGGAAGCTGAAGAGCCATGGCATCGAAGTTTGACCAGCAACCCTTCATGCTACATGCGATCAAAGGCCTTAGAAATAGCAAGCGCACTAGCTCTTGATTCTCCACGTTTCCCGATTGCGTTATTCCAAATATGGGTGACATACGACAGAAGGTCGCCTGTTGATCTTTGTTTCCGAAAGCCATATCGATGGTCGCTCAAGATGTTGAAGATTTTTCTTGCCCTTATTGGGAATAGGCTGAACGCGAGCAATCTTCCAACGAAAAGGAAAAACCCCTTTCTTGTAAGACAGATTGAGAAGTCTGCAAAATACTGGTGCGAGTTCATTGGCACTTTTTGAGTACGATGACGGCACTTCATCAGGGCCAGACACCTTGTTGATATTGAGCTTTTTCAAAATTCGCCTGACTAGACGCTGACGTGAAGTGATTTTCGGCATTGTGGATTCTAGTGTGGAAATAGTGAATGATGGCTTTCCCAGAAAATCGACTATGGAATAGGACGCAAATCGTTCAGCTAGTAGAACTCTTCACAAAGGTGTGTAGATCAAGTAACTTTTAGACAATAACTGGAAAAAAGGCCTCTCGAAACAACTATTTCCATACGGAATGAATACTCTAATGGAAACTTCGAATTATATAAAAATACTTTTTCCGATTCAGTTCATATTTCACATTCATTTTGAAATTGAATTATATATCATTCACAGGATTTCTACACAATATAGCATATGTCAGTTCACTTACACGAAATACTGTCATCCTCAATGATGGACATTCAATGTTTCGGAATAAAACGTTGCCTAATTACCTCTTCAGCTCCAATCCTAAGAAAATAACAGGATGAAGCACTTGATTTACTCATATGTCACGAATCAGTTGAATCTACTCATGCCATTGATGACAGTACGTAATGACATTCATTCGCTTATTCAATTCCATCGCAGCTATAGCAATCTTGTTTGAATTGGAGGGGGTATATTTTTAGGAGAAATTAATTGTCGGTAGGAATCTTTCCAAGCAAGCATAGGTTGAGTTAAAGAACCATCTTGGTTGATACTCCACTTTTCCGCCATCATCTCCATCCAGAGATAGTTGATATACTTTTGAATTGTACTTTGATTTGGTACATATAGATTTTTTCTGATAATTGAAACAGATACTCTCATTTTTAAATATTACTGATTACACAACACAACAAAGTTTTTGTTTCGGGGTTGAAATTAGATGATTTTAATGTATTTCCACGTGTTAAAACCGAAAGTGACCATAAAAATTATATATTAGCTCTTGTTTTCAAGATATAGTATCATTATATTATATATATGTATATTGAGGTCAAGACTTCAACAGTGGAATCTTCTAAAACATGATGTGAAAATATCTCAGTACAGACAGCGTCAAAAAGATTTGCTTCTTTTTTTTGAGAAAAAAGAAAACCTCGTAGTTTGTTCTGATGTTAATGGTTTGATGGACTGCTTGAATTTGGATCACACTCCATCTGAATGGAGACTGTTTATAGACTCTTCAAAACTAAGCTTAAAAGCTGTACTTCTGCATAATGGAAATCAGCTACCCTCTATTCCTATAGGTCATGCAGTTCACATGAAGGAAACGTATATAAATATGAACACTTCTCCAATCAATCAAATATGAACAACACAAGTGACACATCTGTGGTGATCTGAAAGTCATTGCTACACTCCTAGGAATGCAATTAGGGTTCACCAAGTACTGTTGTTTTTTGTGTCTGTGGGACAGTCGGGATAGAAAATCTCACTATAAAAAAATGAACTGGCCTACACGAGACCTAAACCCTAATGAGAAAAATGTAGTTTACGAGCCTCTTGTAGATCCTAAGGATGTTCTCCTTCCCCCATTACATATTAAGTTGGGACTAATGAAAAACTTTGTGAAGGCCATGGACCAGGAAGGACAAGCTTTTAAGTACTTGAGAGCAAAGTTTCCCAGGTTGAGTGATGCTAAAGTCAAGGAAGGCATCTTTATTGGGCCTCAAATCCGTGAAATCGTAAATGATCCTGCTTTTGACACGATTTTAACAGGAAATGAAAAAAGAGCCTGGGAAGCCTTTAAGGGGGTTGTACATGGGTTTTTAGGTAACAAAAAAAATGATAACTTCACAGCATTGGTTAAAGAGCTTCTTCAAGCTTACCACCAACTTGGATGCAACATGTCCTTAAAAATTCATTTTCTTCACTCTCATTTTAATTTCTTCCCACAAAACTGTGGAACTGTGAGTGACGAACATGGAGAAAGATTCCATCAAGACATTGCCTTAATGGAACAGAGATATCAGGGCCGTTGGAATGAAGCAATGCTTGCAGACTACTGCTGGTCTGTGTGTAGGGATGCTCCAGAAGTGTTTTATAAACGACAAGCTAAACGACAGCGATCTTACAATGAATCGGATGGACTTAATTGAAATTTGGTGATACAAACTTCTTTTATTTGTCAAAACACTAAGAATTTTTTTTTTTATTAATTTTGTACTTAAAATATTCTAAAAGAAACATAACAATATTGTTTTATGTACTTTCACTTTTCACGTATAGTATAACTACTCTTTAAGATTAAGTACTGTGTATCTCAAAAACCAGAGCTAATAAAAATTTTTCATTGTTATTTTCGTTTTTATCACCCCAAAATTAGTAGAAATTGACTAATTTAGTGTAGGAAACATTCAAAAAATATTTTTTTGTTGTGTTGTGTTATAGATGACAGTGAACATGTTTTCCATGATTTTATCGAAATTTTCATTTCAAATCCTCTCAAACTGTAACCAGCTGAATACGTGTGTTCTGTACCGTCACCAAATAGGTTACACGGTACGTGCTTCAGGATACATGCAATATAATGCTCATTTTCATGCTTTCACGCTGAAAACACATATGTGTTCATCGATCGTCCAAATTCCGAACCACAAAACCAATTTCTATCAGTTCAAATGGCCGTGGACACATATGGGATATTGCGGTAGCTGTGGAACATGTATTAAATAATATTAAAAATGTGACACCATCAAGCGGGTATTTACGACATGAGAAGTTTGTTTATCGTGTTCAAGAGATACTCATTTGGAATGAAATAACATTCACAAATGGTGACTTCTGTATTTCTGTACAGTTCGTCAGGTAGAGTGAAATACCCCCAGCCTCAGAAACATGGCTTTGTACCCTGAAATGGGAGCGAAAAATCAACCTAGATCCAGATAAATGAGTCAAGTATCAGAATAGTCAGTGAGAGTGATAGGCCAGTTGAAAGTTGTTTAGATAGTTTAAGAATCTTATTGTGTGTGTCGACAGTTGTGGATTTGGTCGCGGTGGTAGTGCACCCGACTCACGATCGGAAGACCGTGGGTTCGAATCCTGCCTCGACTAGATATTTTTCTAGAGATAATTCATCTGGTTGAAGCTGGGATGATTCTGCAACCGTGTTAGGAATCACACGTTAAAAGGAAAGACCTTGTTAGTCCTTAGCTCGCACAAGTTTCTCAACTTCTGAGAGTTGTCGTTCGTATGGGGGCGACAGCTGATTAACGGAAAAACAAATTTTGAACAGATTTGTTTTTTAATACGAGTTCAGTTATTTAAGTGAGCTGTTCATACAGTGTGTCAATTTCAAATCATACAATGGGCTATATCTCACGAACAAAAGCTGATATCGAAAAATGCTTGAAACCGTTTCTAGGATGGTAAGGGGGAACTAAAGACCTCCTAGACCCAACCCACCAAAACTCAATAAGTTCAAATTGCAAACCCCTATATGTGATACCTCATTGAAAAGACTATAAAAAATGCTATCCAATGGTATAAATAACAATTGTACAGGGTGAAGCAATAATCTTTGGCAATAAACTTTGGCTTGAATGGAATATTTGATGAGAATTTTGTTGAACTACAAATTTATTGAAAATGTTTCCTTTATTTATCGATTAAGTAAATGTTCTAAGTGGGTTCCGTTATTTATTAAACAATAATACAGCCTACTGTCAAAGTCTGCACGAACTTCAATATCAGCCGGCTTACAATGACTTTTTTTATTTGTAATGTTACCTCCCGGACTATTATTTCAAATGATAAGTGTCCGTAGATATTTTTTTGGTGAATAAGAACCTAATTTGCCGTTTTTGCAAAACAAGTTGAAAAGATCTGTTTTTTGGGTTCTGTCAGAGTCAATAATTTTTTGTCATTTTTTTGTCATTAGTTTTCATCATTGCAATGAAACATCTGCAGTGACAAAACTTTCACATGAGTCGGTTAGAAAAGTTTTGGAATTACGTAACCCGTACAAAACACAAATTCTTCAAGAACTAGTCGATGATGATCCAGACCGAGGAATTGAGTCTTGTGAACTCATGACTGAAAGAATTCGCGTTGAACCGAGAATGTTTAAAAATATTTATTTCAGTGATGAATTTACTTTTATACTGAATGGTAATGTAAATAAACAAAACTGTCGGTACTGGAGTAATGCGAAACCGCATCGATTCAGAGAAGGTGACATTCAATATCCTGAAAAACTTAATGTTTGGGCAGGAATATTAGGCGATGCTATAATTGGTCCCTTGTTCATACCAGGCAATTTAAGTGGCAACAATTGTCTCGATATGCTGGAAAACACCATCGAACCTTCAATTGTGCATGAATTAGAGAACCAAAGGTAAGACCAAGGCAACCTAGCTGTAGACAAGAAGTTGCTACACTTCCAACAAGATGGAGCACCACCTCACTATTCAGCTCCAGTTAGGCATTGGTTGAATACAAATTATCCGAACAAATGGATTGGAAGGAGAGATCGCATTGAGTGGCCATCGAGGTCACCATACTTGGCGCCACTTGGCTTTTTTCTCTGGGGTCACCTCAAGTCAGTTGTTCATGAAACTCAACCTGCGTCACTTGGGGAATTGCGAGAAAGAATTACGCAAGCATGTCGCGCCATTACTAGAACAACATTTGGCAAAGTTCGTGCAGAATTTGAAAACAGGTTGTATTATTGTTTAGAAAGCAACGGAACCCACTTTGAACTTTTACTTCATTGACATTTTTAATAAATTTGCAGTTGAACAAAAACCTCATTAAATATTCCATTTAAGCCAAAGTTTCACAATTATTGCTTCACCCTGTACAATTATTATTTATACCATTGGATAGCATTTTCATAGTCTTTTCAGTGATATATTACAAGTAGGGGTTTGCATTTTAAACTTTTTATGTTTTGGTGGGAGGGGCCTAGGGGGTGTAAGTTCTCTTTCATGTTACTTTAGTTCCCCCTTACGATCCTAAAAACGGTTTCAAGCATTTTTAGATATCAGCTTTCGTTCATGAGATATAGCCCATTGTAAGTTTTAAAATTGACACACATTCAAACATTGTACTTTTAAATGGGACCATATTCTCGATGGATTATTTCACCAAATGCGGACGCAGTCCCCGTTTGGTGGCCTGCTTTTCGTGGGGCTGCTACGGATGGTATTTCCGGATCTGAAGCAGATTCTGATGTTGTACTTGGACCGTATTCTTTTCATCCTTCTCGACAGTATTCTACGTAGAGAAGGGCAAGTAGTGGTTCTAACGACTTCTCTTCCTTGTGAGGCTCGTGCTGTCTTTTAGCCGAAGAATGTTTCACCATCGGTAACCATGCCGTTGAAGATCTTCCAAGATGATGCCTAGCTCTTTCTCGAGATTTTCCTTCATAACACAGAGCCTGACAGCAGGAATCATGTTGAGTACTTCAAGTGTCCCTCGTCTCAACAAATATTCCTACTGTCACATTCATCATTTCCATAGAAGCTTGTTTCTTCTAGTACCAAATCATCCATGTGATAGAAGGAAACAATTGATTCATTTCGGATAGTACTCCAAATTTTATTGTACAAGAAAGTGTATTTGGTAACGTTAGGTACGTTTTTGAGTGTTTTTCTATTCAAAAATATATTTTCATTCAAATCTTTGGCGCTGCTCGGGAACTGAAAGCATGCATAAGCGCAAGCTGTTGGTCACATTAACTTATTTTTTATTGAAATGGAAGAAAAACACCTTGATTCGAAAAATCAACTTGTACGCTAAATTGAGCTACTTCTACATTATGCCAGAGAAAAGAAGATGATAGATTGAGCCAATTTTGTAACCACAAACGAGCCATGTCCCAGCAATCCATGCTAAGTCATACAACCGTTGCCAATTGTATAATTTTGCTATATCTTACCACGCCCCACTATCACATCAAGCCAATATTGTCAAATACAAGCCATGCAGACTGAAGTAGTTGTATCATAACTTCGATATCGTTCCGCCTGTCTATATTTTAATGAATAAAGAACCAGATGGCGCGCTTCTCTAAAAAACTTGGCTCGTTCCGATCCGACTATAAAGCCGGAGCCGTGCGCATATGAATGTGCTCTTAATGGAAATGAATAGAGATCAGAATAAATTTTACATTTCCCATTGTCGTTTGGGTAAATCTCGTCCGTCGGATTAGAAGGAATTTTAAATGAAAATTTGATACTGCAGCTTCTCCACAACCACGGAAAGTTTGTCGGCCGTTTCGTCCTGTCGAACCCTTGTGGGGTTCATTATCCACACAATATAACTGAATTGGGACCATAATTGAATTAAATTGTTTGGGATTGTGTTGCTTGTTGGGTCCACCGGCTTGATTGAGTGAAGAATATAGTAATTGGAAATCCTGCGGAAATGAAACTGGCAAGAGGAATTCTCCAGGATCGGTAGGGAACCTTTTGTGATATTCCAATTCAGCTTCTTGCTCAACATTATCAATATTGTTGAAAGAGAACTGAGTTGAGGAATAGAAAATTTCTAGAGAAAGGTTACCTAAATCTTACCTCTTTTTACATTTTATTTTTTTACATCTTATAGGAAGAACCTGTGCAAAAGTACCGTAACCCTAAGAAGTATTGGTTATTTAGGTAAATCTAAATTTTAGTATCTGATATGGTGATATTAGATTAAGGTGAATCACTTTTTGAAAAGCGTTGCAATCGGTACGATTTAGGAAACCAGTTGCCCAAATTGTACCTCCAACTTTCTAAATCGTACCACCTTGGATGAAGTTGAAAATAAAGTGAATGAAACAATGAAATGGCAAGAATGGTTGGAAAAACTTTTATTGAATGCAGTATTTTCTTATACTTTTCAGATACGAAGTGTTTCTCTTGGTCTGTGTTTCATTAAGAGCTAGATACAATTTGAGCAAACAAATTTTTTGATGTTTGCCTTTTGAGCCGACACAACTTTCGTGAACTCATTTGTCACAAAGCATGCACTGTACCATGTCATCGATTGAATTTTCCTCACAAACCAAGCAAAACCAATCTTCAGGTTTGATTTCAATGAGGATGTCACTCTGGACAAAAGTTCCAGCTTGGTTTAAGATTACTAGATTTGGATCTGTTTTTGAAACGACAGCCTTCTTTTGTTTTTTTCTTATCGGTGGCTCGGTCACTTTCATCTCTTCAGATAAAGGGCGTATTTTCATCTGAAGCTCTTTGACCTTCTCTTTAGCCAATTTCAGCTCGTGACCTACTTCAATTTCATGTTTGTAGGGGCTACTGGTTAATATAACTGCTTTTTGCACTTTTGAATTAGATCTGAGTTTAGGTCCATTTCTCTTTTTGGGTGGTTTTGGAAGTGGTGACATTTCTTCAATCGAAACATTCAGTTTTGAAGTTAAACTTGCTGGCCTGCTAGGTGAGGTTACTTCAATATCAAGAGACTGATTTTCACCCAAGCAAGTTTTCTCTTGATCTAAACATTCACTGTCTTCTCAATTCTGATCTAAAGTTGTGTTGAGATATTCTGCTGGCAAAAAGTCTGACTCTTCAAAGATGGAGGAGTCAACGGGCCACACATCACTACATTCGAATCCGTTACACGAATTCTCAATCGTCGCAGCCTCACCATATGCTTCAGTTACTATTTGTGAAATCTGGTATTGAGTGACTCCCAAGTCAGGATTTGTTCGCAGCCATTTTTATACCGCTTAGGCAAAGTAACTTTTGAAAGGCGTGAAAAATGACATGGCTAATGGCTGCAATCGGTGCGTTGTGTGTCCTGGTAATTGCAGCATAATTACTCCAGCATCTCGAGCGATTACCAATGCTTCTAAGTTTTTAGAATGAGTAGAATGGTCATCAAGAAGGAGAAGAACTTTTCATTCTTTGTTTTGCTTTACAATATCAATGAAGTGACGAAGCCACTTTACGAACAGATCTGAATTTATCCATCCGCTCTCTGACACAGGTGGAGGTGGAGGTCCAATAATCAGGGGCGAAATATACATGCCTGCTGCACTTGAACAGCACACAACGGGTGTATTGGCACCTCTTTCTCCACTAGATATCGACCCTACAGCACGTTTCCCCTTTTCAGCTATCACCTTCTGACATTTGTTTTGTACGGTGCTCACGCCTGTCTCGTCAATAGTATTTTTCAAAATGTCAAAGAATTCTTTGACATTGTCTTTAGAAAATCCTTGTGCCCTTGCCAAGGATGTAGCCTGGGGCTCACAAAGGGAGATGTCCTTGTGACGTTTCATGAAGTTGTGATACAATTTTTTTACCAGCGATCTGTTTCTCCTCATTAAATGCGTGAGGGATACCATTTCTAACAAAAATTTGAAATGCGAGTCTACGCACGTCCGTTATTGTAAGCCCAAACTCTTGCTGTTGCTCTACATCTAGTGGTAATGTAGGGTGACGTCCCATAGCTTTGGTACCTTCATTGGCCTTTATATTTTTACTGTCTAATGACGCTTAAGTTGGAATTCCGTACTGTCTACAGAACTGATTAAAACCCATATATCTGTTCCTATAAGCAGCTAGAGCTTTTTTCATATCATCTTCATTCCACGTTCCATACTTTCGTTTTGACATTCTGAAACAGAAAAATGGTGTTAGAATCAAGTACGCTACTTTATTTATTCAAAAAACAAACTAATCCCAGCAATATATCAGTATTCATACACAAAAAATGACGAATATCTATCATGGTATTTAATGGGCTCCAAAATCGTACCGGTACAATTTGAGAAACCATTAGAGGTACGATTGAGGCAACTGGGACTCTCCGGAAACATTACCTTATTTCTAACATCACACACTCGTGGAAGCATAAAACGGCTGGATAAAACACTCGATATTAGTGTTAGTTTTACAAATTATTAATGAATAATATCAGTACGTACCTTGGCAGTCACTACGTTATTACGAAAAAGTTTCCAAAACACTAGCTCCAAAACAGGAAATCTTTCACAACAACTTAAAGAGTAACCGCACACGCCTCAAACTCAGTCTCGACACTACAATTAAGCAGTACTTGCTGGTAGCACCGCACGAACGCTGTAGTCACTCTATTTCGTATTAAAATTAATGTGGTACGATTTAGGAGACGGTACGATTTTGGCAACTCTCCTCTAATTGAATACGTCGACATGTCATTATGGATTTTCTCAAATAAAGTTCATTTCATATTTACACTAAAAAATTTGAGAAAGATTCCTGCATATGAGAAAAACATCTGAACAACAGGGCTTTGTAATGAGTACCACAGCTGCAGGCGATGCTACAAGGGGTCAGAGAAAATTCGTCACTTTTCATGTGAATATTAGGCACTTAACCACGAAGGACTATTACAAACATTCAATATTTATATCAATTATCAATCAATCAATCAGTCAATCAAAATATGCTATATGCTGGCATATACCATATGCATATGCCTTCACGACGTTTCGATTGTTAGTATCCACAATCGTCTTCGGGTGATAACTGTGGATACTAACAATCGAAACGTAACTAACAGTAACTTGGTTTAAAATCTTTAAATTATTATTTTTCAATTTTCATGTCTCGTTAATAATTTGTTAATTTTTTCAGCTCGTGTTAATAGTTCAATTCCTTTCATTTTTTTGTTGTTGCTTGCACGTTATTTCATTGTAATTTCAGTTTTTGCTCAATGAAATTGTTATTTTCAGCTAATGTTTCACAGATTCTTTCAGGAATATCAAGTCAATTCATATCATATTAGACAATGAAATACACCACGAAACATTGTCAACCATCTTCAACCAAGAAGATTGTTGCTGAAAGTGAGGCCTATTTTGGGGCTGAAGATAAATCGCTCCAAAAGTGATATTGAAATGTTAGAGCAACGCTGCATGGCTCTTGATGAAGATTACATTGTTTAGTTTTTAACTAACTGGACTTTTCAGCCCAGATGTTTTTGCAGACATTTCACCAAAACCATCATATAATTGCCATTTTGTAAGTGTATTAAAGAAAAACCAACATCTTCTCATTCAAATCGGACAGGAACTAATTGCTATATACATCCTGCTACCGGAATTAAAAAAAAGGAATGCTTCAGAAAAACCTAGTGTATGCTTTTGTTACTGACAGCTTATGAATATTTTTCAGAATAACGCGCGGACAACGTAATTAAGGTTATTCTATTCGAGAACGTATTAAAAAGTGGAACTTTCAAAGGAAAAATGTTTTCTGTTCGTTATCATTCAAACAGACTTTGTAATATCTGGTTTTATTTGGCGAAAATATTTGTTTGAAGTCTTTTTACAGTTAAAACAATGGCCTCTCTGGTATGAAATACTAATGGATGGTACGTGCTGGGAAAATATATATTCTAAACTGAAAGCTGAAATTTTCATCAACGGTATCTCAGGTGCAAGGAATAGTAGAATGTAATACCGTAATTTCCTCTAGGACATACAAAGGTGAATGAAATTATATTTTCAAACCATTATTGTTCCATCGCTCATTTTAATTTTTTTCAACGTTAGTAACGTTAGGATATTGAATCTAATCTATGTAATAGACAACTAGGCGTTACTGTCAATGAACAAACTCCTGAATTGAAATTGGTTACTTGTGGTGTACTCCAGGGTCTTGCCCTCGGACCACTTCCTTTCATAATTTACAAAAAAATAAAATACCACACAAAAATTTGTAGATCATGAACAGGAATTTCTTCCAGATACAAACCGGAAATAAAACCCTCATGAAATAACGTCTTACACATAAATAATAAATTACATGGGAGAAACTGATCCACATGAATCGAATACTCTCATAAAACATGAAAAAATTGTTATAATTTGAAGTTCATATGGAAGTAATTGTTTTTGAAAAAAAGAATTCATTTTCTGTAAATCAATTTTCATGTGGAGGTAGTTGTTTCAGAAGGGTTTCCTAGTCCATTTTGTGCCTGAAAGAAAACTTCTCTTCATGATCTATACAGCTTATATTATACTGTTGTCATTATTTCTTCTGTGTGAAGCTTCCTTCCGGAAAACTCTGTTTTTTCTAATTTGCAATATAAAAAAGTGGATTTTAACTTAGCTGTAAACCCGATAAAATTTCTGTAAATTCTGTTAGTGGTCAGATAGTGATGTCATAGTTCTATATATTCAAGTTTAGTTGTTTTTACTCCTCAGTTACTAAATCATAGCGGTATATTTATCGTATTCAAACAAAATAAAATGATTTTCATACAAAACAATCACGTTAACCATATTCCCATAACAAACTCTTTATTCCAACACCTGTATTCAGTGTTTCAAATATTTTTATATATAATTTTGTTATATGGCGAACTTTTTAAATATTTCACGTGATATGATATGATCAATGAATTCTATAAAAATGGAGTATTGCAATAACTATCTGCTAAATGAACCATTATAACTTCTTTTACTTTGGACTTACCTATTCTTTCCTTTTCTGGATCCTTTTCCAGAATAAAATTGTGAGAGGAAAATTGTGAGAATTGTGTAATAACGATCGATTTGAAAACCCCATCCATCATAAAAGAAAGCTTCTTACCCTTACCTCACCTTACGTAGTTGAAACAACCCCCTATCATTTCCATTCAAGCAAAGTATTCCACTGACACAGAATCTGGCGAAGCAGACGAAAACGCATTAAAGGAATGAATAATGAATAAGCGGAAGAACCCCGGGCTTTGTCAAAGGGATTAAAAGACGAACATAATGTGGAATTCACTTCAACTCCACATGCGAGTTTTGCATGTGTTGTTTTTCTTTTCCTGGAGCTTATCTATTCATGTGTCAGTCCTCTAGCAGCCTGTCTCTTTCAGTTCATAGAAACTGGTTTCTTTCGACACTACTTTGACTATGAGCTGCGTTGTCGAGTTTTTACATTTGTTTGAGATAATGTTTTGATTGAAACGGGCTACATACACACTTGCCGCAATGACACTCTACAGTGTGAAAGTAGGGATGGCCTTCAATTTTCAATGTGTGTAAGCAAGCAAAGGCTATTTCCTAAATTGGCCCTGCGGCAGGGCAGCAGGGATGCGAGATCATCCTCAATCAGTTGGTTGTAACTGATCACTGCAAGGATCTCTTCAAAAGAGGCAGTGTCCATTCCTCAAAAGTGATTGAGTCAATCTACTTCCAAATCTTCCATAATATCCATGCAGTCATTGTTCGTAATTCTGGCGTTGAATCTGGTCATTATTACGCCTTGGTCAAAGACGAAACGGACTGGTTTAATTTTGGCGATAGTCGTGCCTGGCGATGTATTGAATTTATTGGAGCCTCTGGAGACACCCTACATTTTGTTTAATGAGAGAGAGGACATTGGCAGATCCAGATATTCAGATGATGTAGTGCTGCAGGTTTTTCCGGGTTTTCCAGCAGCTGAAAGATCAAATGCGCCACTGAAGCCAAATCTTCAACCAATATCGTCTTTTAATTTATTTGCAGTAGCATCAGAGAAAGTTCCAAGGAACTGTATTGGGACCCATCTAATATCTTCTTCTAATTTCTAATTTCAACGGTGTAATAACTTCATTTGCTGATGACACAGCTATCACTTTTGTTGAAAAAACGTGGTAAGAAGTATACTCTCAGGCTGAAATGGGCATCAAAATTATTCTGAACTGGTTAAGTTCTAATTTATCAATTGTCAATTTCAAAAATACCGAATTAATTGCATTCATTCCAACAAACAGTGTCCCATTTTGGTAGACTTTTCATGGACACACCAGAAAATAAATAAATAAATGATTCAAACAGACAAATTATTCAATTTTTGAACTTTCCCAATATTCTGCATAACAAAATTAAATTCACAGTAGAAATCGAACAGAACAAGGAGCTTAACTTCATAGATTTGAATATTTCAAGAGTTATTATTTGATTACGATTTAATATCTACCGGAAAAACACGTTCACAGAGTGTACGATTCCTTTTGACTCTTTCAGTCCACTCTCACATAAGTTATACGCGTTTGGGTCGATAGTACACAGAGCTTTCGCAATCCCTCCACCCGAAAAGAATTTCCAAGACGAACTAAAAATAATCAAGCAAATTGTAGTAAACAATCAGGTTCAAATTTCTACAATAAAAAAGATAAAATCAGGTAAAACTCACAAAACACTTGGGAGTAAATTATACCAAACTGCTAAAAACACAATATATTTAAGAATAGTAGCATCAACTACTCAGGTGAACTTTCAAAAAATATTCAAAATTCAAATACAAAATATCAACAGCTTTCATAACTAATAATAATTCAGACAGAACTCTGTTTAACGCAAAACCCAAACGAGGGAAAACACGAAAATGAAAAAATCAGGTGTGTATAGAATATAGTGTGGCAAATACTCTGCAGTATATACAGGCCAAACCGGTAAAAATTTTGACGTAAGGTTGCGTGAACACATCTGTTTGGAAAAAAAATCTACAATATACGAACATCTTCAAGACTCTAAACACAAGATAAGTAAAGGTAACTTTAATATCCTACACATGTGTAATAAAAAGAAAAGAATGAATTTGTTGAAAGCCATGGAAATTAAGAAATCGAATAAAAACAAGAAATGTATACCCTTGAACGAGCAACTCGATTTATGTAGGTCTCCACTACACTACCTACACAATACAATGATTGTCAAACCTGTCAAAAAAAGTTGAAAATAAAACACTTCATTAAAATTGATAACTAGAAGTGTTAGGTTTTCTCAATTCAAAAAATTTCAAATTTTGTCGATTAGCAGACCCAATCGCATGAATAATTTTATTTTTTCAGTTTGCTTACATGATTCGATTTGAAAACTATACATATGTGTGTGTGTGTGTGTGTATGGGAGGATTGGCATTGGAATTATCCTTTTGCCACAGAGTGTTGGATATATGTAGTCAGTCATATAATTATTTTACTTTTTATCATAAACCTAATCAATGCATCACAGATCAACTTGTTTTCCCTTGCTAAAAGGCTTGTAATGTTTACCGGGAGTTGGATATTGAGAGATGTAAGTGTGGACAGTAGGTTTTGTGTTTCTTGAACATGGTTTTTACATGCAAAAAAAAAATGGTTCAAATCCGCTACAGAGTTATCGTCACATGTACATAACCTAGTGTTGTGTGCGCCTATTCTAAATAAATGTGCTGGAAAACTTCCGTGATTGAGTTTAGGCCATGTTATTGTGACGGCATAAAACCTTGGTACTGTATATAATTCAATATGTGGAATTGACATGGGAAGAATGGGGTGAATCAGAGTATAAGGATTATTAGATTTGATAGTATAGTTATGCCAATTATCTCGCCATTTGTCCTTATGAATTTTTTTTAACTTAGGTATTAGGTCTAGAGAGGTATATATATTTTCTTTTTCACTTAATTGGGTAGCTTCTTTAGCTGCGCGATCGACCAACTCATTGCCCAGTATTCCCGCATGACCTTTCACCCAAATGAATCTAACTCTACCTGAAGAAGAAATGATAGTATGTATGTGTCTTCTGATATTTTTTCATGATTGGATGACTGATAGAATCTAGTGCCGATTTGGAATCTGACAAGATAATTGATTCGCTCACCCTGTTGCTCGTTATCCATAGTAATGCCCTCTCTATCGCGTAAATTTCAGCTGTATAAATAGATGCTTCATTAGATATTCGGACTTTGTGAGCCATTTTGGTGGATGAAACGTAAAAAGCACATCCAGTACCTAGCTCAGTCTTGGAGCCATCAGTATATATAATTTCTACATTAGGCTTATAGCCACTCAGCAAAGTTTTGATGAGGTTATTATTTACACTAGGAGTTTCCGAATATTGGGGAATTAAGACAATGGGCTTGAGCACTATTTCTTGTAAGTTAAGATGATAAATAGGAAACTTATCGGTTGTTGGCAAGGCTCCGATTGACTTCATCTCTATAAAGGCCTCTGCAAGAGGTGGACTATTTTTTATTCTCCAGTAGTGATTTGTTAAATTATCTACAGATAGACTACAGATCTTGTCTGTGAACCCATCTGATGAGAATCTCAATTTTTTCACTAACATCTTGCATGCCAAGAATTGTCTTCTTATATATAGAGGTGGCTCTTGTGCCTCCGCCTGAATTGCAGGACATGGAGAAGATCTAATTGCTCCTATACTTATTCTAATTGCTCTATATTGAATTCTATCTATTGAGGTTAAATTCGTGGAAGATGATGAACCATACAACACACATCCATAGTCGACGATAGAGCGTATATAGGGTCTATAAAACATCAATGCTATTTTTGGATCTGAACCTTGCTTAGTGTTTGCTACACATCTTAACATGTTCATGCCTTTTTCACATTTTTTTTGCACATGCTTAATATGAGACGTCCAGGTAAGTTTTCTGTCCAAAACCATACCTAGATACTTATGCTCGTGCTTTCCTGGTATATTGATACCACATAATCTTATCGTATTTGGAGTAGAGAGGCGAAGTCTTGAGAAAAATGTGATGCATGATTTTTCGGCGGAAAGTGTAAAACCATGTTGTGTGAGCCAATTCTTTAAGCAGTACATTATGCATTCTATACACTATACATATATTTTTGAGAGAATGATTTCTTGAAATCAGGTGATCTTGTTGGCTATTCTATCAATAGCCAAATCTACCTATTTTGAAATACCAAGGTGAAGTGTTGCTGATATTGGTGCAGTAATAATATAATGGTGCTCCACCCGTCCGGCCAATATTTTTGGATTTCCTTGAACTAGGTATAAGTTATTTGTCAAGCAATGCTGAACAAAATTTTCTATTTGAATTGTCACCAGTGAAAATACTTTTTCATGGTTCAATATACGAATCATCCACCTCTAAAAAGAATTTTCCTTATACCAGTAATGACTATTTTGATAGATCATTGCGATTGAGTATTAAAATGCACTCAATTTGGGTAACACTCAATATTTATTCACAACATTAGGTTTTCTGGTCGAAGTCCTCTTCCATGAACTCTTGAGTTGATACCAATTCTGCGGTTGCATTTTCTGTGTTTTATGAACCCTTTCGATGTTGTGGCTGCTTACTGAGTAGAAGTGGTGTCTCCATCACAAACTCAATGACTGAGTCAAATTTGGAAGCATAAACAACTCCATTCAGACCGTTATTTCTCATCTGCTTTTACCTATCTTTATGTATTATCTATAGAAATTGCTCTTCAATTTCGATAGATAATTTTATAATCACTCAATACATAGTACCGGAGAAATAACACAAAGCAATATCTATTATTTATATCCAATTACATTGTTTTACATCCATATTTCTTTATTGATCAGGTTATATAGGATTCACCCATTCAATTCTTTCAATTTTTGTATTCGTTCACAACAAATATGTATACAAATATTTGTTTATATCTCAAAAATGAAACTAAAAAACAGCGGAAATAACCCTGTGTGTTTCAGAATAATAAATTGGAGAATCGCATCAATAAATCATGAATATTGCAAATTCTGAAATGGAGTTGCCATACGGTTTGATTCCAAATGGATAGGATATTTTATATTTTCATTTATATTAGAAAATTATAGAGTATCTGGTGAAAATGATACTTGTGAACTGAAAGTCATATCATGCTTACTTGATTACTCTGATACCTGATTACCTTGATAGTCTGGAACATCGAAAAAAGGTTGCAGATTTGTTTCTCTTCTGTAGTTACTATCGTGGGAAGTGTTCAAGTGACTAGAGCGGTACATATCAGGAGTATGCGACAGGCTCTGGCTGCTTATCGTTTCGAGGTTCAACTCAGTACACCACGGACTTCGCTGTTCAAGAACTCTTTCATTTGCGTTTACGTGAAATAAACTTTCTGACAACAAGGAAACGAGAATTGAAACTTTCTTTGTTTTTTACCACTTTGATTTGTAACTAACGTTACTGCAGCTTCGTCCTATAAACCTTTTCAAGCTTATACATTGAACAAACAATTGATGAATACATTCGCCCTTATATAATACCCCTGTAGGTGATAATAGAGGTTCTTGGCTCGATTGAGTACCTGAATTTTATTCACTAGTTACAATGCGGATCGCTAATTTGAAAACCGGTGAGTAAACTTCATCGATTTGATCATTTAACAGGTTGCATCCACAATGTAAATGCTTGTGAATTTCCAAGGGTTGTAAATAATTGAGTTTGCAACCCTTCCTTGATTAGTGCAGAATTTCCGTATCGTTTAGATTCCAGAGCTTGTGGTTGCATGCCAAGAAATGATTCATAAACGTCGAATCATTTTTTCTCAGTCTGAAGAACCTTTCATGTTCAGTTTACCGTTTTTGTAAATTTCGACCACATTGTCCCACATAAACACTATTACACTCCGGACACTTGAGCTTATAAACTCCAGATTTCTCCAACTCGTCCACCTTATCTTTGGCATTGAAAAGAAAATCAGATAACCTGGCATGTGGTTTGAATGCCACTCCCACACTGTTTTTTCTGATGAAACCCGCAATTATCTCTGTTTTTTTTCCAAAATATGTTAGAGTTACCCATTTCTTGATTTCTGATTGTTTGACCTGAGTGTATATTAATCTAATCTCCTACCAAGTAGTAATAACGGCTATATCCATCAATTTATTGAAATGCTTCTCCAAATGAATTCAATCTCCAGCGATTCAAATCCAATGTGAATCGCCACTTTCGCACAGGTACCGCTCTTGGAGCGTCTTGAGGATTTTTCTGTAGTGCTTGTGTTTCATCCTTAAAAGAAGTTGTTCTGAAAACAGTTTTCAGTTTTGACTAACAATTTTACTAGTGACCCGCCCTGTGTAGAATTATAGAAGATTTTGGAATATTATACAGTATTCGAAAGCATTCTACAACATTATAGAAAATTTCGAAAAATTCTGGAAATAGCATGGACTGTTAGAGGGAAACACGAAACATCCCAGATTTTTGTTTTCATTTGAAAGGTGAGTTTTCGTAAGATATTTATTGTACGGTGTAAATAAAGAACAATTAAAATGTGCATGTCACTAACGGATTCATTCGAAATATGAGATTGATATCGTATCTATATAAATGGCTTCCCAATTGATACATTTTTATTGGCCATTATTTTATACTCGGTTTGTTCGAAAAATAAGGTGAGTTTTCAAATTTCGCGGGTCACGTACTTTCGATTAGCATTTGTTTGAGTTGTTACACTTGTCTCGAACATATGTTCACAATTTCAGCTGTTTGGCATGTTTAGTTTTTCGGTTAGAGGCATAAAAGTTGACAGTATTTTGCATGTTTGGTGATTTTCTGCTTTAAAAAAAAATGTATCAGAGAATTCCCATCAAATTTTGTGTTTGAAAAAATTGAATCCTCAGAAATACTGGAAGTGTTGATAGTGACATACGGTGATTGTACTCTGAGTCAGAAAAATGTTCACAAGAGGTACAAGCTCTTCACAGAAGATCGGAAAAATGTGAATGACGACACACATGAAATAAACAAATACAAAAACAGACACAAAAAAAACAAAAACCAATCCCGAGGCTAAACAAAAATGCTCACCCAAATCTATAGCGGTAGCTGGGGATGAACAGAAATGTCCGCACAATCTACCGCTCGGAATGAGGCTGAAAATGACAGATCAATTCGTGATATAATACAAAGTCCAAGGCGTAAGTCAATTTGCGACGCCGACGCCAAAAGGAGAAAAAAAGCGATAGAGGCAGGAGTGGCAGCAACTAAAAGTGCACCCTCCTCCTCTCCCACTCCACCTCCAACAGTAAGGGCACTTCCTGCAGTGTGCGCCAAGAGCTCCGCCTTGAATAAAGGCAAGGAACCGGCTGCCCCTGCAGGAAAGAGCCCTAACTTGGGTACTTCCATGGAGGGAACCCCAAGAAGGTTGAAGAAGTCACGCAACGACAGTAATATCGCTGCACCTTCCAAAACCTTCGCGAATGCCACCGTGAGACACCTCAAGGTTACCAAAGAGAGTGTGTGTTCGGCATTTACCTGCCGATATGAAGGAGATGTCGCCTAGTGAGCTGTCCGCCCTCCTGGAAAGGACATAATGGACGATGACCTAGGAAAACTCCTCGGGAGGATCTACAATGGGTTTGCATTCATCCTTTCTACTCTACAGATACAAATACAGAAATGGTTGTGACATCGAAACCAAAGTTCAATCGCCCCAATAGCCCAGCCCAGGAAAGCCAAGACCAAAGAAGGCACGCCAAGTTCGATCAAATGTCAGTAGTTCTTTCCACATGGTCATACGGTCAATAAAGAGTATTTTCTTGACGTTATGCGCTGCTTTCAAGAAGCAATATAAAGAAAACGTTTGGTATTGTGAAAAATTCATGACGATAAAGCACCTACTCACACGTCATGGCTTGTTCGTGATTTTTTGACTAAAAAACATAGTAAACTTGCCCCAGCCACTATATGCACCATATTTGTCCCCTTGCCATATTTATCTGTTCCCAAGTTTGGAAAGACCCATGACAGGACGATATTTTGCGATGATTGAGGACAAAATCGAATGGCTGAGAGAGCTCAAGAACATACCAAAAAATGCACATCAGAACTCCTTCAAGGATTGGAAAGAGCTTCAGCATAAGTGTATTATATCTGAGGAAAAGCTCTCTGACGGAGACAAAATAGGAACTGTTGAAAACATATTCAGTTTTTGAAAAAACTGAAAATTAACACTATTTTCTGAAGAGACCTCTTACATTGAGCTATATTTGAAAGATATATATACCGGGTGTCCCATATTTTATGGGACAGGCAATATCTGGTTTGTTGAAGGAGATACACAAAAATATTTCATACAAAAGTTTTAGGAGTTCATGAGAGCTATATTTTGATATAATTTTTGAATATACAGGGTGTTTGGTGTAGGTGCTAGAGAGCAAAATTCCATTTTTTAAAATAGAACGTCCTGTATATCATTACATATTCAGATGCTACGTTAAATTCTGATATCATTTCATGTTTGGTTTTTGAAATTCGGTTACGGCGTTGTTGAGTTATTGCACTTTTCCTTAAATATAAAGTTTCAAAAAAACTTATTTACTCGTACACGAATCCAGTCTATATTTTTTATTAAATTGAACTAGACTACTACTGAATACAAACCATTATTCTCACCTCTACGATACGATATCCATATCAGTTGAATATAATATTGAAATTTTTGAGAATGTGACTAACTTGAGGGTGAATTGCTTTATATTGCACAATTTCATCAAGTAGCTTATGCTTGTTGATGCCATAGTAACAAATGTTGAATTGTATCAACTTGTCAGTTCGATTCAGTGATTCTTTGCAAAACAGTAACTGTGTTCTTTGTGCGAAAACTCCAGTATGCCTTTCGCGTTCAGTCCAAGTGATTGCATTGATATGTTATTAATTTTTGAGGAATGTCAGAAAAACTGCCATCAAGCACAACGTCTATACCAAGAACGTTTTCCAGACAGACCCATTCCGTCACGAATGACTTTTTCGAGAGTTGTAGAGAAATTGCTAACTGGGTCATTTCCTTCTACTATAAAGCATCGTCATCATACGAGATCTGTTAGAACTGAAGATTTAGAGATCAATGTGTTGGCTTATATTATTATTCATCCACATGTTTCTATCTGTACTCTTGCAGAAGAAGCCGGTGTGAGTAAATCTAATGTACAGAGAATTCTGAAAGAAAATAAATACCACCTATTCAAAATTCAGTTGGTACAAGGTTTGAAACCCACGGACTTTGAACGACGACTTGAATTCATTGCTTGTATTCAGGTAATATTTCATGAAAGTCCTAACATATTCAGTCAAATTTTGTGGAGTGATGAATCGCGATTCCACAATAATGGAGTTGTGAATCGACATAACAGTCACTATTGGTCTCAAGAAAATCCCCACTGGGTCCGCGAAAGTAATTTTCAAACTACTTGGGGTATTAATGTATGGTGTGGATTGTTCAATGGCCGCATCATAGGACCTTACTTTTTCAATGAAAATCTCAATGGATTGCGATATTTACATTTTCTAGAAAATGATTTGATCCAGTTGATGGAAGATATTCCCATAGCAGAACGACAAGGAATTTGGTGGCAACAAGATGGTGCTCTCCCTCACAATTCACAGGTTGTTACTGAATATTTGGATAGAACGTACCCAAATAGATGGATTGGTAATAAGGGACCAATTCGGTGGCCGGCTCGTTCCCAGATTTATCACCGCTTGATTTTTTCCTATGGGGTTATTTAAAAGATATTTTTTTCACTACTCCCCCTTTGAATGTGGATGATCTGAAAATGAAAATTCGACTAGCGTGCAGTGATATTACGCCTGATATTATAAGAGCGACTTGTACGAGAGAAGTGATTCGACGTTTCGAAGCCTGTATAATATCTAATGGGCATCACTTTGAACAATTTTCATGACTTATTTCTAGGTATCTACCATTCTTATGAAATGATTTATCAAGTTATATTATTTACATTGTTATTAATTAAAGACTTGTTTTCGAATACACCTCTTTCAATTTCTCAATTGTTTCATATTCAAAATGATTCCTGACTGAATTCCACAACTCAAAATTGAAACCATTACTTCGAACACCCAAAATTTTGACTAATTTTCATGTGATCTGATGCATAGAGAATAATTGTATGAGATATTTTTAAAAATAATAGTCGTTCTCAAGACTTTACATTTTAAGCAATAACTCAACAACGCCGTAACCGAATTTCAAAAACCAAACATGAAATGATATCAGAATTTAACGTAGCATCTGAATATGTAATGATATACAGGGCGTTTTATTTAAAAAAATGGAATTTTGGTCTGTAGCACCTACACCAAACACCCTGTATATTTAAAAATTATATCAAAATATAGCTCTCATGAACTCCTAAAACTTTTGTATGAAACATTTTTGTGTATCTCCTTCAACAAACCAGATATTGCCTGTCACATAAAATGTAGGACACCCGGTATATACCATTGCGAATGTTTTCTAGATCTTTAAGAGAAGAACAATATGACGTTAATTGTTTTGTTTTTTTTTTTAAGGGATTAGGCAGTATTTTTGATGATAAAACGCAGAAGAGGACCACCATACCGATTTCTCACGAATAACACAGTCATATTTGGAATGATTCACCCGAAACATCAATATATCATAAACAGACAGATTTTTCTTCAATTAGGATTCTTCAATTAGTGTCTTCTATTTTGAAAATGTATAATGTGTTGAATGGTTTTATGATTGTTTCAATTATACTCTCAGTTGGCCGTAGCAAAAATCGTAATCTGAAAATGATGTAAAGCATCATAATAATGTTCATTATCATGTTTTTCCAGCATTTCGAGAAAAAAACGCAGGTTCCTCCTGTCTATATGAAAAAACGTTTCTTAGGTGGAAATTATTTTCAGATTCTCATCTATTCACCCACTCTACTGAAGTTGGAAAATTGCCGCAGAGTTGTATCATCTCGACCGCCATTTTTCTCACCCTCAAACCCAGTGATAAATCTTCCCGACTCCCCCCTGCAGTCTAGTCAGCTCGGCCTTGTAATATATTTTTAATTGTCTTCATTAATCTCTTCGGAACGAACGCGGAGCGCCAGCCGCGATTATAATAAAATTAGCTTTGCTAAACAACGAAATGTTACTCACAGATTGTAATGGACGTCTGCCATGTTGGGTCTGTAGTGGAGAGCTTCTCGAAATGCTAATTCCGCCTCGACTACACGGCCCTGGCTGCTGAGGACGCTGCCCAGATTTCCATAAGCTGAAACGATACGAGCTGCTGTTATCAATTCATTAAAAATGTTATCTACTGGATGAGAACTACATTATGATTATTTTTTGGGCCTTTAGATCTTCCAAAGAAAAAGAATGACTGATGAAGATTAATTATTCAATGATTTTTCGCTGATGAAAAATTTAACCTAAAACATAATTTTTTGTTGATATTCTCAATACTGCCACTGCTGTGGAAAACTTCCTGAATGGTTCGTCTATTGGCGTTCATTCATTTTTCATTTGAACTTTCAATCTATTAAAAGTATTTTCAAATATGTTTGTACTATCAGAAATTATTATTACCATGGGGGACTATTTATATTTCGGGAACTGGCAACACATATGTTAATAGGTGAAATGTAGTAGCAACACCATAATACAGTTTGACGTTTTTTAACATAAACGTACTCACAACATTTTGATGTACAAGTGCAATTTGTTTTGTTTACAGTGATATAAGAAAATCAATTCGATCGAAAAATAGAAATTTCAAGAGTAGGTTTTTGTTGGATTATTTTTCAAAACTCCCAAAGTGGATTATCTCGACAAGAATGTGTCGCTGACTCAGTTTTTTGTATGACGATAAAGCACCATCAAAAACTACAGTATATCGCTGGTTTAATGAATTCTTTCGTGGTCGTAGTTCGATCGCCGACGAATTCTGTGAACGATGTCCAAAATCGGTTGTTGTGCCAGAAAACATCGATGCAGTACGTCAACTGATAATGCAAGATCATCATGTGACATACAGGGTAGGGTGTAACTGAATAAGTGTAAAACATTTGAGGAGGTGATTCCTCATCGAAAAAGAGATAGGATCTTTCATATACAGAAACTTCATTGGAGCATCCCTTGTTAAAATACTGCCCCTTAAAGGGGGTACATAAAATTTGTATAACATTTTTTTTCACAAGTACTGAAAAAGTTACAATATTGAAATTAACCTGACGTTTAGTACTACCAAAAAGACACTTAGCCAGTGATTTATTTGGTTTACCCCATGGTTGTAAGGGGTGGAAAACGAAACCCCTAAAATTTATTTCCAATGTTACATTCTGTCTTATCATTTGTTTACCATTTGAAAATTTATTTCCGATAGCATGTTTCATTCTAAACAAAATATCTCTTGGGTTTTCTACCCAAAATAAACCAGTTCGCAGCAAAAAATTATTTTACAAACAACTACAGAGATACATCGTCATAAATGCGAACTGGATTTAAACTTTAAACGATTAAAGGGTAATGAACAAAACTAATTTATAAATAACAAAACACACAACATGTAGAAATCATAGTAATATGTCTACCTTCAGACATTACGCATGCGTCTAGACGTCGGCGCATTGAGCCACGTATTCGCTCAAATATTCCTGTAGTCTCTCTAATTACCTGGCACGCATCGATGATGCGATTTCTTAAGTCCTCTACATCGTGAACAGGAGTACGATAAACCAAATGCTGTAAATGGCCCCAAATAGAGAAATCGAGAGGATTGAGATCCGGGGATCGAGCGGGCTAGTTTTGTGATCCTCCTCGACCTATCCACTGATTTGCATATGTTTCAGTTGAATGCTGACGTGTTTCTTGACTAAAATGGGCGGGAGCCCCATCATAGATAAAAAACATATCCCTTTTGACGCCCAAAGAAACTTCCTTTAGCAGTAATGGATGCACTTCTCTCAAAAATTGAACGTATGCCTCACCATATAATCGAGGAGGTAGGAAATTAGGCCCAATTAAATCATACCCAATAACTCCGAGCCACACGTTGAGAGAAAACTTGTTCTTGATGGTTAGTTTCGACAATACAGTGAGGGTTTCCATCCGCCCATAAGTGGTAATTATGAAAATTAATAATCTTGTCCCGAGAAAAACTACATTCGTCTGTGAATTCTATCGTCTTCAGAAAGTCACAATTTCTTCTAATAATTTCCAGCATCCAATTGCAAAATTCTTGCGGTAACAGTGCCTGTACTCGTTGCAGATGGTAAGAGTATAAGAGATGTTCTTTTAAAATTCGAAATACCGTCATATGATCAACATTCAGCTGTAAAGCAATCTTTCTAGTACTGGTAGTAGGTTGTTCTTCAATCAAATTAGGTACTGGTTCCTCAAGCTGTGGTGTTCGTACTTCTCGATGGCGACCACAATCTTTTGCGACCGTTCTTTTGTCGAATGAACCATATTCTCGTAATCGTTGATGAAGTCGAGCAAATATTCTATGTGAAGGATGCTGCCATTGAGGATACATTTCAGCATATCTTCCAGAAGCTTCTAACCCATTCCCCTGCGATAGACCGTAAAAGTAATGCATATCAGCCATTGAATATAAAAAAAAATCTGTCTGTTTTAAAATCTGTTTTTCCGTTAATCAGCTGTCGCTCCCAAACGAACAACAACTCTCAGAAGTTGAGAAACTTGTGCGAGCTAAGGAATAACGAGGTCTTACCTTTTAACGTGTGATTCCTAACACGGTTGCAGAATCATTCCAGCTTCAACCAGATAAATTCTCTCGAGAAAAATATCTGGTCGAGGCGGGAATCGAACCCACGGTCTTCCGATCGTGAGTCGGGCGCCCTACCACCGCGGCCAATTCCACAATTCCACAATGAATTATTAAAGTAACAAATTAAGAACAGAACAACAACACACAATTAGTATTAATTCAATTTCGATAATTCACAAACTGACAGCATCATGCCAATTTAATTGTCACTATCGCTAATAGTGACCTACTTGATAGATCAGTTTCGTATTTTCTTATGACGATGTATCTCTGTAGTTGTTCCTAAAATAATTTTTTGCTGAGTACTGGTTTGTTTTGGGCAGAAAACCTAAAAGACATTTTTTGTTAAGAATGAAACCGGCTATCGAAAATAAATTTTTGAATGGTAAACAAATAATAAGACAAAAATATAAATTGGAAATGAATTTTGGGGGTTGCGTTTTCCACCCCTTACAACCATGGGGTAAATCAAATAAATGTCTGGTTAAGTGTCTTTTTGGTAGTAAAAAACGTCAGGGTAATTTCATCATTGTAACTTTTTCAGTTCTTGTGAAAAAAATTGTTATACAAATTTTATGTACCTCCTTTAAGTGGCTGTATCTTAACAAGGGATGCTTCAATGAAATTTCTTTATATGAAAGTTCCTATCTTTTTTTCGATGAGAAATCACCTCCTTAAATGTTTTATACTTATTTAGTTACACCCTGTATTATGGGATAGAGGCATCTTTGTACATCAGTTCCATTTCAATACATTCGATTTTGCATGATCACTTAATTGTAAAAAAATTGTTCTCGTTGGATACCCTATAATTTACCAATCGTCAAAAAAAAGCTCGCGTCAAATATGGTATAAGGAAATGATTGAAAAATTCGGCCGTGAATATATGCGTACGAGCCGGAAACAAAACATCAATCGATTGTGTGGATATTCCAAGACAAAAGTTGTTCGTGAAAGAAGCACAGAGAATGAACTGGTCCCCTGTTTCTTCGGTGTTCGGAGAAATTGGTAAAACTAACCGCAAAAGACGAATGATTCTCCGTTATGACAATGCGAGCTCTGACACATCTTGTCAAACAGATGAATTTTTGAGCGGTCAAAACATCGAATTGATGAGTCAAAGTCCGTGCAGTCCTGATTTGACACCCAATGACTACTTCTTGTTCCCGAATATCAAAGGTAAACTGAGTGGTCAACGATTTACGAGCGCCGAAGAAGCAGTTGGGGCATTCGAAAAACATGTTTTGGAGGTGTCTCAAGGGAAATGGCTTAACTGCTTTGAAAAATGGTTTGAATGAATGCAGGAATGTATTGATCATCAAGGAAAATGTTTCAAAAATAATGAAGCCCTGTTTATCAAAATGTGTTTGTTATTATTTGCTATTTCCGAAATATAAATAGTACTCCTTAGTGGGCTGAAAATAAAAATTGATTTTGAGTCACTGTCTCAAAATGTTGTATTGCTTTGAGAAATTATTGAAGAAATATGAAATATTTGAAATTTTTGTGGAAATTTGTTATTGCTTTATTTAATGTATCTGTTCATTTTATTGGAAATACTGATAATCATGACTTTCAGTCTCTACGATATTTATTGAAGCTTCTGTCAACAGCGAGCTTGAAAGTTTTTCCAATACGATGTTGAAATTATACCTATTTTCAGAGTAACATTGTGGAAATATCTAGAATTTGTTGTTTTTCTGTTAAATTGTTTGTTGCTCAATCAGACCTAATCGGCTGTTCCAAGTTAAGTATAACTTTTTATGTTGGTTAATAATTGATAGCTATTATTTATACTGAATCTTAGTGAAATCAGTGAAATATGGAAATCACCCCCATTTGTATTATCGGATATTCTCTAACAATG
Source organism: Leptinotarsa decemlineata (assembly GCF_025532065.1). Classification (NCBI taxonomy): domain Eukaryota; kingdom Metazoa; phylum Arthropoda; class Insecta; order Coleoptera; family Chrysomelidae; genus Leptinotarsa; species Leptinotarsa decemlineata. The sequence continues at coordinate 11,807,822 of NW_027412684.1, forward strand.
TTGTGGAGAAGATCTAGTTTAGTACTGAAGACTCCTGGATGGGTCGAAATATGAAGAAATTACGATTGGATATTCACCTTATGCAAAAATAAAAATTATAATATTCACATAAGTGCATTCAAGAATCTTTTAAATTGTTCAATAACCGTAGAAATAGAGCGCACATCAATTAGTTTGAAGAACTATTGCAAAAACAAACTGAATTATACTAATGGTAATAAACAAAATACCCTATTATCTGGAAATCTTCATTTCATAGAAAATCATCTCTCAGGAAAGGACGAAATTCCGCAGTTTCTCCCAAGAAACTACCAGTCTTTCAACTAGTCACTTTAATAGAGAAAACATCCCAAATGTAACATCCTAATTACAATCTGAATGTAAAAATGTTTTGTCACTACCCCATCATACTAGAAGTAACTTGAATAACTATAAGAAACTTGCAATAACATTACTTCGTCTGAATATTGAAATACTAATGAAATATTATCAAATTATGAAGAAATTGGTACAGTGATAATGGATACAATCGTTTATGAGAATAAAGTATCAATGTTGATTTCGAATACAACATAACAAACACATAATATAGCAAAAACCGTTAAAAAACTGAAAGATGATCCAACAAGTTCAGTTGAACAGAAAATTCATGAGCTCAAATAATATCCTAACAAAAATTCGACGGGCTCATTTTAGTAAACCTTCAGACAAACATAAGTAATTCTAGTTGCCTCTGAACTTTGAACCTTACACTTGTACTGGCTGCATCAGAAAATGGACATTTCTTACCTTTTGGCGGGTTAACTGGAATAGCCGACCTATAGAGCGCCTCTTCATCCCGCCAGTCTCTATTCCGAAAAACAGTCTTTGCACTAAAAGCCACCAATACGAGCACCAAACAAAACAAAAACACTGGTCTGAATCGTCTGTACCTCTCCCAGAGCAAAGCTCCTGCCAAACCTAGCAACAAACACAACCCCGCGCTAGGAAGATACAGCACCCTCTCAGCCACTACAAACCCCACGTAGAATAGAAAGTTCGTAGCAGGGAGGAAAGGAAGCGCTAGGAAGGCAAGTGAGAGAAGCAACGCGCTGCTGTAGTTCAGAGTCCTTCGCCCTGAGGATAGCTTGGAGGAGGTATAGCACACGCACGAAGAAGGGTGAAAGTTCGTTGAGTTGTTATTGTTCGTAGTGCGACAGGAGTTGGAGTGCATGTCGAAACTGCTGGACATGCAAATCGTACAAGAGTGATACTTCCCCACTTCAGCCCTTTCCTGCAGGATGACACTCCTGACACATCTCCTGAGCACTTGTGCTAGCCCCAAGTAGAAAGCCACCGTCACCAGATTTCTTCCATCCCGAAGGCTGGTTATCCTGGGGATGGCCTCCATGCCCCAATCGAAGCTCAGTGTGTTGGGAAACAGCAGCAACCAGAAGTTGAAGACAGGCAGATAGGAGAAGGTGAGAAACCTCGTCAAGAAATCCGTTTCTCTCGCTGTGGGATTATCCGCTGTTGAGAATTGCGGCGTTCGTGTTTGGAGTCGCACTGCGAGGATGACTGACAAGGCGACGATGAGGATCAATAAACTGCGGGCCTGTTTCTGAAACAAAAGACTTCGATTAGTTATTTCATTGAGAGCTGATGTAGTGACAGGTCTGGGAATTTGAAGGATGGATTTGTTATGATTTTACTCGGTATAAAGATTTCATTACAATTTTTCAATAAAAATTAAATTTCAGTCAAAGTATTGCAATTCTCATTATATTAGCATAACGAATCAGTCAGGACAATGATAATAATGATAATATGGTCAGCAACCTTGAGAGAACAGGAGTTGGAGCATTTCTCTTCAGGGTAGCAGCACGAGCAGCTGATGAAATCGGTCTAGTTTTCGACACTGAACAAGGTGATCACAACTCTGTCACCGAGTTGGAGCCCGTTCAGCAGTGGCTCATATAAAAGCCGCAGAGATCACCTCAGTCGTGTGATGGGTATAGATGTTCCTGACACAAGGTGCAGGGCCTACCGCGAGGCGTCCGAAACCATAATGCATTTGCTCTCAGCATGTCCAGCATATGCAATCTCGGCCTATATCCATGGACATAGCTTGGCCCTGAGAATGCTTTATTACCACCTGCGGCACTTTTACGGTATTGGAGAGACACCAGTGTTGACCTACGCCCCGGAAGATATTGAATTCGTTGTGGGGAACGAGAAATGCCAAATTTATTGGAACTATTCGTTCCTCACCCTCAGGCTCACACAAGCTAATAAGCCTAACCACCAAGCACTAAAGTAAGATGATATTTGTTGTGAAATTTTCAGCTTCTGGCGACCACTCTTCAGTCTCCTATCTAAAAATCATGCCAGCTTGCCGCACTATGCCAAACATCTCAGCCAAACAAATTCAGAAGGCTGTCATTCTTCGATCACTGCGATAACTGAGGACACATGAGTTCTGGACACATTGATCACTCACCCCACGCTGTGGGGAGTGGTCGTTGGTGGATAATGCTGGTGCGCCCTCCTAAATGTATCGAGTCTTCGGGCGATAGGACCTGACCAGTGCAAACTCAGGTTTGAAGAAGAATAATGGTAGTTTTCTCCGACTTACAGAGTAAGATGATATATGTCGTAGAGTTTTCAATTTTCGGTGAGTATTGTCCGTATTGAGATGTCCGGATGGACTCTATCCAGACTAATCCGCCAAAAGTATTGTTTGTTTATTGGAGTTCTTGGTGGAATAATGCCCTACCTACTACAGAAGGCTATTTATACTAGCTGTGAGTCTTGTTGAGTCTCTTTCACTTGTCGGAATTATTAGTATGTCTGTTCTATTCTGGGTAGATTAGGTTCAAAAATCAATTCCTACAAAAAATATGGTGAATTTCAATTTTTCTTGAAAAATATTCAGTCATGAAGGAAATAACAGTTTAACATTTATCGACTAACTAGCGAGAAGGAGAGAATATTTATGTAAGAACACTTGTGGGTCATATATTATTATTTCAAATACGGGACCGCTGGACGGAAATCTTGGATAAGATAAACAGCCAAGGTCATGAAGACTTGTAGATTGGCGACAGTAATCTAAACAAAAGGCTTTCGAAGTTTTGCTGAGTGAACAATTTCGTGGGAAGTCGGAATTCTGAGACTTGAAACCGAGCTTAGCGACCATGGGTTATGGGTTAATTAATCATGATCTCGACCAATTGTTGACCCCAAAAGAAAGAGAGCCTCCCGGAATTGGTCGAGGAAGGTGACGAAGATTTTGGAACAGGAAAACGGATCTTGGAAAAGTGGCCGGCGAGAGGGGTGGGAAAAGAAACGTCGTGGACGGAGGTCCACGCAGGGACCGGAGCGCAGGGGAGCGAGTTACAATTTTTTGAAAAAAAAAAAGTCGCGACGCCGCGTATCTAGGGAATAGAGCGGAAACAATGCGCGGTCGAGCGTCTTATTTGAGCGATATTAAGTAATGTTTTAAATATTGGAGAAATACCGCGATTTACATGGGTTTATTAGGAAAATAAAGAAGTGTTAATTTGAGCGTATGAGCGGCGGATTTATAGTGAAATTACGGAATAATAATTTTGTCTACCGTGGCCGGAAAAGCGAGTGAATTCTCTCCGTGAAGTTAGGTTTTTCCACGACATTGAATAACGGATTACTACGTCCACTCGAGATCGAAACCTTTGGATTTGCCGAGGAAAAATTTGGAAAATAGTCGGTGGTGAGATTTATGTACTTGTCTGAATAACATTTGTATGAATTTTGGGAAGGAGTTAGCCAAAAGTAGTATACAGAGTGGCGCAAATGTTTTTCGTGTGTTTTATTCTTTTAAAGTTTCAAGCCAGTATTAAAATGTTATAGGCTGGTCGAGCTGAGTATTACAATCACTCTCCTTATACGATAGCATAGTCGGCGAAGGCACGCAAAAATAGATGTTGACGTTGGGAAGTAAAAACTCGTAGTACCTTCAGTACACTGTTTAGTTTTTCTCAATTGTTTAGTGTCTTGTATACCAGGAATTCAGTTTTTTTTTATTTAAAAGGAAAAACACCGCATCAACCACTAGGGTTATTAGCGGTTACAGTAGGTAAATTAAATTCTGTTAGAGATGCCAGCATTTTCCAAAAAACTATAAAGGGAATTCAGTTTGTTTTCCTTTGTTTTGTTTATCATCCACCGTTTTTTATTATTACTTTTTTTTTGTTTTGTTGTTCCTCAGTTTTTTTATTTTTTCATTATTCAATATAATATTTCATTTACAAAGTCGAGTTTTCTCCAACTTCGTAACCTCCTAGAAAAGAAAAAAAAGCTGCGAACTGTCAAAATTCTAAGATGAACCTACTTATGACCTTTCCTTCGTACAAAAGGCCGAATTCATGTTTTCTTTCGAACATAGCCTACTAATCCAAAAAATTTTATGTGAAGTTAGTACTTCACAGAGTCCAAAAAAAAATCTAATTTTACATTGATATGTTGGGACGTCCAGGGCGAGCGTCGTCATTCACTTTTTCTCAAGCTTCTGCCTGAAGCTTGTACCACTTTTGAACATTTTCCTCACTCATGGTACAATCACTGTATATCACTGTCAACATTCCAATTGTTTTTTTGAGTACTATATTTATCTTCTATATGAAAGTTGATGCAAATCGCTTAACAAGTGAAACACTTCAAACTTTTATTCCTGTCACCAACGAATAAATCCTGCTCAGCAGCTGGAACTGTGAACATACGTAGCAACATGAAAAAGTCGCTACTCGAATAAGTGTAGCCCGCGAAATTTGAATATCCATTCCATTTTTTGAACAGTCCTAAGAGCGGCAAATACTGAGTTGGCACCGGAACAGGGACCGCAGGATGAGGCATTTTCAGAAAACTTCATTTCGACAACTTTCGGTATGATTTCACGTCAAAGTGAAATCGTTAATTATGGAGAATTGAACTTTCATGCTTGTGTTAGTTTTTGAAGTCGAATGAAGAACGAAAGGGTAAAAATATCTGCGTTCTACCTATATGTAATACAGGGTATTTCAAATTCGATCCTCACCATTGAGATCTCGGAAACTAGGAGAGATACTAAGATGATTGAATAGGAGCAAAAATGCGCATTTGCCTGTCTAACAATATGCCGTTGAGAAAGTTCTGAAATTCCAAGTATATCCGGAGATATCCGGAAAAAAACGAAATTTCGGAAAATGGTTTTTATCTTTGTCTGGCTTTATTTTTCGAAAGATTCGAAAATAAATTGCACTTCCACGTTGTCACTTTTTCCCTGATTCATAACGGTGTCATCAGATTTGCTATCCGACGTTTCGTCTTCCGGTCACCATCATCCACATTATTTTTTGTTATGGGCGCTACATTGAATTCAGTCTGTTTTAAATAGGACCAGATTTCATCTTTTCAATGATGTATCAACACTTATCAATCTTTTTCTAAAAATTGGAGAAATTGAAAAAAACTAATTCTTATGATAACATAACTTTGATGTTTCTAAATTTGACTTTCAGTTTGTTACACTCAATGACATTTTGCGAATGAAGAAAAAAGAGATATGATACAAATTTATAACAAATACGATAGGAATATTATTCACAGCACAATTAATTTTCCTCCTCCTCAATCTGCCAAACTCTGTAACAATGCTGTGTTGAAGGTCTTCAATATTTTGATATTTTCTCTGCCATAAACTCAATTTTTCAGTGCACCCCATGAGAATATATCCATAACACTTGAGTCTGGAGACGTTGCTGGCCACCCCACCGACCCATTATTCGCTATCCATTCATCACCAAACTTTCAGACAGGTAATTAGATACTCGTCTTGTAGTGTGCGGTGGAGCACCGTCATGTGGAAACCAGATGTTGTTATAGACAGCCAAAAGTATATCATCCAAATAGTCTTCGAAAATCGACATAAAAAACTAGTGATAGGTTCCTCCATCCAGCTTTCCGTCAAATAAATGAGGACTCAAAATTCTATCTTTGTAAATTCCTGCCCAAACGTTCATACTGAATCGTACGTGAGGTGTTCCAAATGTGTTCGTTATTTATAGTTGAATATCCCACAGTTCGTAAAAGTGCTTTCATCTGTGCAAATTACATTTTCCAGGAAAACGAGAAAATCAGGTCTTCTTATCCACTTACAAAATTCTATAATCACCTTTCGGTATCAACTGGATGCAATTTTTGAGATATGTGTATTTTGTAACATTTTAAACCGCTTTTTTTAAAGATTTCTCCAAGCACTTGTTCGACAAATATTCATTTCGGAGGAAACTTGACGTGTAGATTTCCTCGGGTTGATGTTTGTCTGCAAATTATTAATTTTCGTTGAAAATAATACAATGTCTAAGTTACCTCATACACACCTCATTTATCAAACTTTGATTGTTGGCTTTTCGAACGAATCAAACTGGGTGAGATTTTGATCCAATAACTCGAACATAGTTCGATGTGGTTGTCGTCTTTCGGAAAACAAGTTTAGATACATTTCCGTTGTCCTCACACTGTTTCTATCATATTTGTAATGAATTTGTATCATATCTTTTTTTTCTTCATTCGTGAAAGCCATTTTTTGCCAAAAATTCAATGACTTGTTCAATAACAAAATGTCATTGAGTGTCACAAATTGTAAGTCAAATTTAGAAACATAAAAGTCAAAACGTATTATTCGAAAGGATGGTGAATTGATAGAAGATCCTGCAAAGCTTGTGACTGAATTAAACATTTTTTTCATCGAGGCTCCCCAAGCACTGATGAGTAAAATTCCGAAGGCATTGCATCTAGACAATCCAACTAATTCCATAGATTTCTATCCACACATTTTATTCTTGAAACCATTCATTGAAAGCGAACTGTTCGATCTCGTCAGTCGTAAAATGAGAAACAAGAGGACTTCGGGAATCGACGAGGTACCTGCCTTCTTGGTAAAAAAAAAATATTGAGTACGATCATTGAACCATTAACCTTTTTGGTGGATCTACCATTTTCAAACGGCATCTTTCCATCAAAGCTGAAGGTGGGTAAAGTAACTCCCATTCAAATGAATAAAAAATTGTCAATATCGTAAATTTTCAGACCAGTTACTATTCCTTCAACTTTCTCGAAGATTATTGAGTATGCATTTTTAGAACGCCTGAACGATTTTATCGGGTACACAATATTCTGACTCCCATTCAGCATGGTTTCCGGTGTGGAAAATCAACTCAAAGTGCCCTATTATCTTTCTACGAGGACTTGATTGAATTTATTGACTCAGGGAGTGTCTCGCTGTAGTTCTATGTGACTTGAGCAGGGCTTTTGACTGTGTTAATCCTACCAAGCTATTAGATATTTTGGATCGTTATGCAATAAGAGGAAATTCACATTCATGAGTTTCATCTTTTCTCAGCAACAGAATGCAGTGTGTCTCGCTCAAATTTGACAAAGGTGATGTGTTTATTCATCTTCAACATCAGAAATGAGGTCGATCCAGCTGGGAGTACCCCAGGGATCTATTCTTGGGCCACTTTTCTATTCTTCCTTTCCTATTATATATCAATAATATAGACAGAAAAAAACTATATTCTGCAGTAACTGCTTATGCAGATGATATTAGTTTGGTGATACATGCCAAAGTGACGAATGAATTAACACGAAAATGTGACGTTAAAAAAAACTTAGTTATTCCGTTTTCACAACTATTAACATGAAACCGATGATATTCAGGTGAATGGTAATGACTCTATTTTGAGAAACACCCATGATGCTGTTAAATTCCTAGGCATGCAAATGGATGAAAGTCTTCCTTGGAATGAGCACTGTGACCAACTAGTCTCAAAATTGAGCTCTATAACCTATATTTTCATTAACTTGAGAAATGTTCTCAGCATAAACCAACTTATGGCTGTTTATTATGCCCAGGTCGAATCCAGGTTGCGCTATGATGTATGTTTGTGGGGCAACTCTGCAAAGAGTAAAAATGTATTTATCCAACAAAAATCTATCCTAAGCTGTTTGTTCAGTGTTCCTCGACAGTATTCATGCAGAACCAATTCCTCTATACACGACATTTTAACTCTGGTGGGATTATATATTTATGAGTTGTCAGTTTATGTTTTTACTCACAGGAATGACTCTAATCTCAATAGCGGTATTCATGATAAAAACACTGTTAGATCGGCTAAGTATAAGATAACTCAAAGTGCACCAGAGCGTATAGGATCCAAAATTTACAACAGTTTACCAAATAAATTTAAGTTATTATACAGCCTTTCGTTGTTTAGAAAAAATTTAAATTATTTCTGTTAGAAAGATGCTACTCTGTGTATTTTCCTTGTACATTCTTGAATATGTGTATTTTCTATACTTCAGTTTAGTGTACACTATATTTTGTTTATATTTTTATATTCATGGGACATTTATGTATTTTATTTTATACTTACTTACTAGCTTCCTCAACAAGTTTTTTTTTTCTTCGGACAATAAAGTCGTATATAAGAATTGATTTTTTTCAATATCTCCAATTTTTCGAAAAAGAATGATAACTTATGATACATGATCTATACATAACAGAAAGAATCCAATGTAGCGCTCTTAAGAATAAATTAAGCTTACTCAATTCTCAATTATCATTCGAAGCATTCGTTTAGTTTTGGTTTAGCATTGGTTTAGTTTTCTACCCTCTATCAATTATAAGTAACTATTAATACATATCTGCAACAAGCTCAACCAACCAAAATTTAAAAAAAAGGGTGATGACGTCATGAATCAAGGTTAGATCATTCTTAATTCAATTATTATTTTTGAAAACAAAATATCGACCTGTATTGATAATTTTTCATATTTGCTCTCCAAGATTATAGTGAAATTGTGAAATATCAAAAAGCAATCGCTATGGTAGAACAGATCACATTTTGTTCATAGTCCTAATTTGAATTAGTGTCAGCGTGTCTGTTATTTCTCGCAAGTAGATTGGATCAATAGCTTCACACTGCAACATTTTTTGCCCTCAAGAATCATCGCTTCATTCAACGACAAAAAATTGGTGAAACTCCTCTTTGCAAAAGTGTAAACAAAATTTTTACAGATTGTCAACATGGATTTAGGCCATCAAAAAAAGGAGAGAGATCATCCGCACATTTTTTCAAAAATGTATATAAAGAGCTAGATGATGGCAAATATGTTTTAACTCTATTTTTTGACCTATCGAAAGCTTTTGATTCAGTGGACAGGAACATACTGTCTAAAAAATTATATAATATCGGAATAAGAGGATGTCTCCTAAGCTATATCAATTCCTACATGGAAAATAGAAAACTAATTGTAAAATGTAATGAATGCCAATCAGACATGCATGACGTAACTCTCGGTGTTCCACAAGGCTCTATTTTAGGCCCACTACTCTTTTCAATTTATGTTAATGATTTACCAAATCATATTAAATATGGTGCCACCACTTTGTATACTGACGATACCACTGTTACTGTGTCGGGTGTTACTGAGGAGGAACTTTACCACAAAAATCAGGTAACTCTTGACGAAGTGTATGCGTGGTGTCAAAGAAATAAACTTATTTCAAACCATGGGAAAACGGTTTTTATGAACTTTAACCTTAGGAGGCCATTAACACCTGGCTGTAATTTTGCTCTATCTGAAACAACTAAGTTCCTTGGCACCTTTATAGACAGCAAGTTAACATGGGAACCACACATTGACCACGTCTGCAAGCTGCTTAATGAAGCTTATTTTGCCATTTTACAGCTTAAAGACACAATTGCCAAACAGAGTCTTGTAAGTGTGTACTATGCATTAGCTTATTCACATATTTCATTGAATATATTAACCTGGGGACGATCGAGTCATTTACAGTGCGTCTTTGTTGCTCAGAAAAGATTACTGAGACTGATTTTCAATATAAATCGCTTAGATAGCTGTAAAGAAACTTTCATAAATAATATTATTTTTACGGTACCTAGCATTTACATCTATAAATGTCTGGTGTACGCGAAAACTAATATACTTTCTTTCAATACCTCTGCGGAAAGGCACATGTACGATACACGACATAAAAAATTATTGTCGATACCTGGGTATAAAACAGCTGCATTCAAAAACTCTCTATACTATAACTGTATTATTTTGTATAACTGTGTTCCTCAGCCTATGAAAGAAATGACGTTATCTTCATTTAAAAATGAAATAAAAAAATATTTGATGATGAATGCTTTTTATAGTACAGATGAGTTTATAAATAGAAATAAATGACCTGTCAAAGGGAAAATAGGAGGAATGAGGAATCTAAATTATTTCCTCATTGTGTAAACTTTTTGTGTAGTGTAAGTATTTTGTTTTATCCCATATACACCTGACAAATATTTTGTTTTGTCTCATATACTTGTCTCATATACCTGTTATTTTGTGAAATTGACAAGTATAAGTTATATTATACAATCATATTTGTAAATATGTTCATGTGTGAAAATGTGATGATTCAGTTTTTATTCATTTTGTTACATGACTCTACATTTATTTGTGACATTTGTGATATTATTTGTGTGTGATATTCAAGTGACGTGCCAAATATACACTATTGTATCAAATATTGGTAAATAAATATTCTATTCTATTCTATAATCGTGCCCGCTAATTTATTACAAGCTGAAAGCGAATGCAAAATTAATGCCAAGTTGGCGCATTGTAGTGTTGATGTAATTACTCCACAAGATTTCTGAGTCTCACATGATTCATGCCTTCAGCATTTGATGTACTGCATTGGTAATCAAATATACTTTATCCAGTTCCTAAAACTGGTATGAAATTGTTAGAGCAGTTTGAACAGGTCGGATGATTTGATTAACTTAGCTATATTACGTTTCCTGGAAACAAGATTTACATGAGCTTCTGTTAGTTATCCAGATTGAGAGAACAGACGCCCACTTCTATATAAATGTGGCGAGGTGACTGGTTCGTTTGAATCGTTTTATTTTTCAAACGGTCAGTGAGACAGCGTTGAGACAGCTCTTCCAAACTTAACCTTACAAAATTCATTCGCAATAAGACCAGCAAATCAAATTCAATATTTGGGAATGATGTTGGATTGTTTTTTCAGATGGAAAACTCATGTAGACTACTCAATCTTCCAGTGGTGACGTACGGTTTCTCACACCGATGCGTCACATCCCCTTCTATAATTTTTGAGTGGGGGATAATATTTACAATTCCCTCCATGTATCTCTCAGTTACGTTCCGTTAGATACTAAGGGCCGGTTTATCAATATGTAGTTGAATGCTCCTGTTAGCTACCTCGAAGCTGAGCTTAGCTGATAGTCAATGTTGCAGTTACTATTCAAATCGTTTATCATACCCTGACTGATGCTAATGTTTAATAACTGTTAGTTAACTAAGGTTGGCATAAGTGACTATTTCAGGGGCTTGTTTTTATTGGAGGATTTATTTTCAAAAATGACAACTGCTAACAAAAAGTTCATGAGTACATAATAACCTATATGAGTTGAGACGGCATATGAAAAACGAAAATGAGCAATGAAAGAACATCCAATTTTACCGAAACAGACAGATCACTCCTAATAAAAATTGCCAATTCCTATAAATTTATCATTGAGAACAAAAAAAACTGATGCCATCACATGGAAGAAGAAAGAAGAGGCCTGGAAAAGAGTTGAATTTAATTTTATTTTCTCTACATCAGGACCTGTAAGTCTCTACCTCATCTAATTCTTTGAAAGCATCATTACATTCATTAACACTGTAAGGTCTTCTTTGAACTCCAATATATCCTCATCTTCGTCATTCAACAAATGGAAAACTTCTTTAAACAAACAATTATAGTAATTAACCCTTTACTTGCAAAAAGTATTTCTCAAATTATCACAAAAAACATAAATAACCTAATTTCGCATACGCGACCACATAACCACAGAATATCGGAACTGATATTCTGTGACATAACTGTCAGCTTAAATAAAAAAACTATCACTTTCTAGCGACTGTTACGGTCACTGAGACTTCAGCTACCAGTTGATGGTAACATGATAACGAAAAACAGTTTGACTAGGAGCTAAGACAAAACCATTAGTCAAATGAGGTTAGCTGGCGATTGATAAACCGGCCCTAAGACGAAGTGGTGTGTTGTCAAAATAATTTATGAACAGGTTATGTCAAGTTTCGGTGTCGTAAACCGAAGTCACTGTTGCGGTTAGGGAATTGTAATTGAAGAAAAATATATTAATTACCAAACTTCTGTAAGTATGATAGAAGATAATGAAAATTATAGTTCATAACTCAATATATTTTAATTATTTGAAGAAAATGGGTGATTATGAGCGTGAACAAGAACAGCTGATAGCCCTTATGGAATTAACTGTTGAGGATATTGTTGAAGAGCAGTACGATGTCGAGGAAGAAGATATATGGAAGATCGTTTGGAAGAAGAGAAGAATAACAGCGACACAGAAGAAGAGCTAGAGAGTGAAGAAGAGGAAGAAGAACAGCCAGAAGAGGAAGAAGAACAGCCTCTTCAAAAAGAAGATAGTCCAAGAAGCAACGTTTACTGGTGAAGATAAAGTTACTAAATGGAACAAGCACATGCCGAACCAAAATGTGAAAACTTCCTCTAAGAATATAATAAGAATGAAACTCCCGTGTGTGAGGGGCCCTCTGAAACAAATAACAGATCCATTAGATATTTGGAGAAATTTTTTTGACAATGATATGATAAACATTATAGTTACTATTACCAATTCTTATTTAGAAAGCGTATCACATAAATATAACCGAGCAACATATACAAGACCTACCACCAGAGAAGAGATAGAGGCACTTTCAGGACTGCTCTTATTCAGTGGAGTAAAGAAGAATAATAATTTGAACACAGAAGACTTATTCAAAACTGATGGTACCTCTGCTGAAATATATCGATTGACTATGTCACTTCAACGATTTCGTATTCTTTTGTGCTATATCAGACTTGATGATTTAGAAACGAAGGCAGAGAGACAAGCTCTTGACAAATCAGCCCCAATAAGGAGTTTCATCAACAAACGAAATTATAATCTGTCAGAAGAAGTTACAATTGATGAAAAACTTGAGGCTTCCGTGGACGCTGTTCTTTTCGGCAGTACATGCCAAATAAACCCAATAAATATGGGATTAAAATTTTTGCACTTTGCGATTCAGAAACATTTTATACCTCTAATTTAGAAGTATATGTTGGTACTCAACCAGATGGTCCATTTGCTCAAAATACATCGACACTTTCTTTAGTCGATAGGTTGTGTGGACCAATTTACGGGTCTGGTCGGAATATTACAACCGATAATTGGTTCACAAGTATTTCTCTAGCTAAAAAACTTATACATCGGAACCTAACAACAATTGGAACTATACGAAAAAACAAAAAGGAGATACCGCCTGAATTTGTTCAAGAAAAATATCGTCCAATTGGTTCCAGTATGTTCGGTTATAGAAAAGATTGTACTCTCGTTTCCTATGTACCAAAAAAGAAGAAAAATGTCCTTTTGATCTCCACTTGCTACAGTGACGATAAAATCGATGGACATAGTTCAAAACCAGATATAGTTATTGACTATAATCGTACTAAAGGGGGAGTTGACGTAGTGGACAAATTATGTGTATCTTATAACACTGCAAGAGCTACTCAAAGATGGCAAATGGTAAATTTTTACATTTTGCTAAATTTATCTGGAATCAATTCGCAAGTTATCTTTTATGCAAATGAACCCCAGAGCAGAGTAGTTAGACGCCAATTACTCGAAAATCTTGCGTTGTGTCTGATTGAACCACATTTGAAAATCCGTGCAATGTCTCAAAATTTACCAAGACCTCTTAGAGTTCGAATATGTCAGATTTGTAAATTAGAAGTAGCAGAGGAAAATTGCAACACGGAAAATATTTTCCGTGTAGTTCAAAGAAGAACAGAAAGACCAAATACCGCTGTCAAGACTGCAATAAATTTCTATGTTTGGAACACGTGACTATCTTCTGTATGGAATGTTCCAGTCAAGAAGAAGCCAACGACTGAGTTCAACATTCGAATGGGTGCATCGCAATTATAATACGTAGGCTTTAGAATGTTCCTTTTTGTTATTTATAATTATTCACTCCTTCATGTTTTTTTTTTCATACTTACTTGAAGAAAAAGTCAATAAAAGTTTAACTTCATTAAAATCCTATAGTTTATACAATTTATGACGTTATATAGACGATGAAACTTGATCGGTGTGGTAGACCGAAGTCACCACTCGTGGCCTACGGCAACACGTCACCACCGAAATGTTAACAAAAAAATTGAGGTGTATTTTATATAGGTTTGAGGAATGTATTGAATTTTCGAATAAAAAAGAATGAGAGTAATAGTTTATCACAGTTTGGTAGGATCACATCTAAGCTACGGAATCATAGGTTGGAGAGGTATTTCAGAAACATACTGTAATGCAATACAGGCCTTGCAAAATGAATTTTTGAAATTACCACTGAACAAAAACCATAGGTATCCCACCGATCAACTTTTTGTCGAAGCAAAAGTATTAGATATCTGCCAGATATATTATATACAAGTCAATATAAGACAACACTCAAGTAGAGGTGCATTACAACGCCGCACACATATCTATGAAAACAGAAATAATGAAAAGTATGTTACAACAATTATGAACAAATTAATCGGGCAAATTCTTTGATTCATGTTTTTCAATAGAAGAAAGTCACCAAACACGCAAAACAGTTCAAACTTTTATGCCTCTCACCATCAAAATAAACATCCTTTGAACATATGTTTGAGACAAGTGTCGCAATATGAAAAAAATCGGTAATTGAATGTTTTTCAAACTTCAACGTCCAATCAATATGTGGAACGAAATTTTTTAAGTGTTTTACGACATTCAGATTCATAGTTATTCAAAACTATCCTGAAATTAGGATCACTTTATAACTCGTCACATCCATTTTACAATTAAAGAGAGGAATTTTATGTTAATTTGACATTGAGGCGATGATTTGACAGTCTTCATTGATTTTAGTTAAATAGAACTGGCCGATACTTGATAAAAATTCCTTTTTAAAACTAATTAATACTTTATAAGGGGTTTTGCAAAATCCGCGACACGTGTTTCGCCATACAATAACTTCCTCAAGCGTAATCTAAAAGTAACTTCTAAATTACAACTATTTCATGCGCTCAAATGAAAGTATAAGTCAAGTAAAACTCTTTGTAATGAAAATCATATAATAAACAGTAATTATTAGTTTTTCCTGATTTTATCTATCACAAGAAAAATGGTTAATATAACTGATTATTGTCAACATATTGAAAATAATTTCTATGGAAGGTTCAATCAGCGCTGTGAACAGAAGTGGTCCTGATGTGCTTATTCTCAACACTCCTGGAAGTGTTTTTTGAATCAAAAACACTATTCTCAAGTTCAACTATCGAAAAGCTTCTTCAATATCATACTGCAAGTCCTTTTCTGAAACGAAATTGTTGGAATTTGAACAGGTCAGATGAGTTTCCAGGAAACAAAATTCATATGCTCTCCAGTTAATATCCAGAGGGCAGGCGTCCACTCCAATCTAGATGCGGTGAGGTAATAGGTTTGGATCCAGTTACTTTTCAAGTGTGATGCTTCGGGAAAATTACGAATGAGAGATGTGATTTAATTTGCATGGTTAGATAAGGGAGAAAATGAAGGAGAGATGTTTCAAGTAACGTGAATAAATAGCAACGTTTATATGTACACATATTAGGTTTATTCAGATGAAAATTCATATTTTTGTCGATGATTTCGAAATTTGCAAGTATTTAATGAGAAAAATACTCAAAATAGTAAAGAATAAAAGAAAATTGAAATTTTCTATGTTTCCTACCACTTTTATTTGTAACTAACGTTACTGCAGTTTCGTCCTACAAAGACATTTTCAAGAGTATACATTAATGTATAATGTATAAAAGAGTGGTAAAAAAGATAGAAAGTTTCAATCTGCTTTTCTTTATTATAATTTCCTACCACGTAGTAACGGCTACATCCATCAATTTATTAAAATAGTAAATAATATCCGAGAGAAATGGGAATATTTGAAAACTAATCAGAACAGTAATTGTCCTTCAGATATCTAGATAGACCAAAAATGAAGAATCCCAGTCGATATTCGGCAAAGAATAATCTGAAAATCGTTACAGGTATACTTGCTCTGTATTCAGCATAAAAAATAAGAAAATTGATAACCGTGAGAGATACAGAGTCGGTTTTCTTTTCCATTTTATCTGACGTCATTTAGAAATATATTGAAGAACAAATAACACTTCCTGATTGCAATTTCTCAGGAAGGCGTACACAATTTTTTCATCCGTTTTATCTCCAGGAAACCATCACTGATTCGATTTTTTTTTTAAAAAGCTAGTCAACTGTTTTTAATTTTTCATCTCTTTTACGGTTTTTGACTGTTCCATGCTTTCCTTCCTCGTCTTGTGCACATTGTATAAACAAAAACCCTAGCTAATATAGTAAAAAAGTGATCAAAATTACTTCATATATTTTGTTAAATTCATGTAATATCGTGATGGACTAGTTTATATTTCGAAAGAAAGGGTATACGTTCGAAATTCAGGTTGCCATTATAAATAATTACATCATTATGGATACCATTTGACTAATAGAATCATTAAGAGAATCATCATGAACAAATTTAGAATATTACTGCTTTCAGCTGTATTCATCTATTTGGATGGTGCATAATGAAACATTATTTCAATTGAATAGTAAAATGAGCCTTCATTTGTTTGAATGATATAACCTCATTCGGTTGAACTCTCGACCCCAGTCGTCAACTTTGTTTCGAAATAGTCTAATCGGAATTATATATTTCCTCGAAGAGGAAATCATTTGACTTAGTTTCAATAGAGATTCATCAACTCAAGTCAGTCTATTACTATTTAAACGTGGATATTCCAGGCAGCTTTATTTCCGATCAATAACTATTATTATCCCAACTCCACCAATCAGCATAAAACCTCACTCATTTTCGTGATACTCTAGTTGATCCTTAAAGTTTCGTAGACGTTTCCCAGAGTTTGGAATTTTAAATCACTGGTCGTTAAGTGAATAAATCCAGTTGACTTTTTTTAATCGTTGATGGAATCCTTCTTCTGGTTGAAGGATATTTGAATTCTATAGGATGATGCAAGTTGGATAAATATTAGAAATGGAGATTCGTGTATTATGGGACAAGTTGAGAGGAATCCATGCCCACTTGAAATGTATTTTACCTACTTATAGTTTCTTAACCAGTTATCCGATATTCATGCAACTTGCACCGATTTCTTCAAAAAAATATTCCTCAAGTGCCTGACTATTGTTTTTCGAATTTTTGAAAAGAAAAAAAAATATCCCAACTAAATTGTTTTGAAATCATGGAAAATGAGAGTTACCCTCTAGTGAATATAGTTTTTTTGAAATTAAGTACATTTTCAAATCATCACATTTCAAATGAAAACTTTGAGAAGTAAAATAGAAAATGCATTTACGGCAACCAGTTTGTGGCGCCCTCTGATCACCCGACAATCTCTTCCCTGATGCAAATGCAACGGCAAACGGCGTGCGGATTTTTATTTATGGGCTGCAATTCGTTCATTATGAATTTCTCCTTCATGGTTTTTGAATTCGGAACTTGCTTTCTGGTGCGATTTGGGAAAGGAAGGCTAGACGCTGCGAAAGGAAAACGGTAGTACACAAGTGAGAAAATACGTAGGCGTAGGAACATCGGTAAGAAATCATTAACTATTCAATTAGTTTAATCGCACTATTTTATAAATTTGAGCGATATCATTATGACTCAAGGTTAGTTACATACTGAAAACGATGTTTAGAGCAAATTCATTGGAATTCAACTTCGCATTCAATTTTATTTTTGTATGACAAAAGGAATATTCATGTCCGATTTTATAGTCGTATCTTTGATATAGTGAATTATAATAAAATTATGGATTGTTAATAATAATTACGTTTATCCATAATTCAATGCAATGGTAATAAAATGATTGTTTACCCATTTTTTCTTTCAATTGTAATTGCTATCTTTTGTTAATAAATTTTCGGAAATCAATTTATTACTTGTCAATTATTCCCAGAGTATTATTTTGAGACCATTATAGATGGTCAGGTAGGTATTACTAGTTAGGTAGGAAACGCCTCAGGTAGGTATTACTTATGTATTTTCGACAAATATAAGCCCTGGTTACTTAAGAGGTATTGTTTATGTGTAACGTCTCATCGAGCATGTGGCATTCGAAACCCATCGATTCGTAGATTATTATTAGTCAAAAATTTTGAAAGCTTCATATGTAAGTCACTTTCGTTTCCTGTATTAGTGTGAGTTTGTACTTAATTGTGTTTGAATTACGTTCCATAAAATATCTACTCTTAGGTGCTTTTGTGGTCATGGGAGAGATAAAAGAAAGGCTAGGCGCTGCGGAGAGAAAAAGGTTGTTCCCAAGTGAGAAAAGACGTAGTCGTAGAAACATCGGGAAGAAATCGTTAATTAAGAGGTAAGTGCTTTTAACTATTCAATTGATAAGTTTCATCTCGCCATTTTGGGAAATTTAAGCTACATCATTTTATATGATTTTAGATTTTATATATGTATTATGTATATATTAATTCTGTTTTATATTCCATGACCCTATAAAATTGATAGGATTTTTTTTAGATTATCAAGGACGATTCATTCTGGACGAATAAAATGAAACCAGAGTTGGAAATTTTTTACAACAGTTGCCTCCTGCCCGAATTGATAAATTCTAGATACCTGAGGAAATTGGAAATTCGCAATCCACCATGCCAGTAAACATACTGTTGATAAGTCTAGTTCATAAATACTTTTTAGGTCAAAACTTTTTGCTGGCTCCTAAAAGTATGGTTGAAGTGTCATTCGATTCAGAATTTTTTTCTGTTTGATAATATAGGTGCATTTTCGAAACTAGAAGGAATTTTATTACGACCAATGTAGGACAACCTTTGTTGAAGATGAAATGATTCTGGCAATAGCCTCATGATAATAATAGAATAATAAAACATCGTTCACCATTGAAAATATTTAAACGATTAATTAATCTCCAAACGTAAAACAATTACGCTCCGTCTATGGAGTTTGCCTTGCCCCCTCTGTAGTGTGTGAATTCGAGTCGCAACAACATTAACTTGTCGATTTGCGTAATGAATATATCCATCAAGATAGAAGGAGGCGTCCCTTGTTCAGTATGTCTGTGATTGTAAAAATAGGACCGCCTACCATATTCTCAGACATTTACCGTTAGATGCAGTTCGAGGGTCCAGTTGCAGGGGTGTATAAAGCCACACTTGCTGTCGCCATTTCGCACTTCAATAGTGATAAACTCCACAATAATGAAGCACTATCTATGAACTTCGGGTTCTCATCGATAATGATTACAGCATATTGTGACAATATATAACAATATAATAGTAATAATAGGATAGAATTGAAAAATTTCACATTAGCATATTTTTTCTCCCACACTAGGAGTGAGTACACACTTGTCATGTGCAGTGAGAAAAAACAGCGTAAAGTGAATACATAAACAAAAAAACAAAAGAAAAAATAAAAGAGAAAAAATACTATTCAAATATGATTATAGTAAATTATTGATGATAATATTATTGATGATGAGACAAAAATAAGAAAATTTCAGATTGGCATATTATTACAACAATAAAAAAAATAGAGAGTGAGAAGATAAAAAGTGAAGGCATATGACAAAAAAAAGTTGTACGAGTCAAAATTTAACAGTGTTGTTGCTATGGTAGTAAGTTGTTAACTGATAATTTTATAGATTTTGTGATTCCACAATTTTCAACAAGACCTTGTAAATTAATAGTATAGTGACAGATATGAATTTCTTGATGCTAGTACATTTTGGAATGGCAAGGGGTGATAGATTATAAGCTTTAGGTTGAAAATATTTCACGAATTGACGACTTATGTTCTTGTTGTTGAGTCGTATAACAAGTAGACGGTTCAATGCGCACCGTGTGTTGTAACCATGTAAGTTTGCTGAGAGTGACTACTCTTATAGGCAAATAAAATTGTTTTTCCGATCGATTCGGCTGTTACTTGATGAAGATCTGTTCAACAAAAATCTGTTTTTCCGTTAATCAGCTGTCGCCCCCATACGAACGACAACTCTCAGAAGTTGAGAAACTTGGGCGAGCTAAGGACTAACGAGGTCATACCTTTTAACGTGTGATTCCTAATACGGCTGCAGAATCATTCCAGCTTCAACCAGAGGAATTCTCTCAAAAAAAATATCTGGTCGAGGCGGGAATCGAACCCACGGTCTTCCGATCGTGAGTCGGGCGCACTACCATCGCGGCCAATTCCACAGTAATTTCATAAACTATTTGAATATTCTAATAACTGTTGATGAAGCTAATGTGTTAGCGAAACATGTCGTGATATATTTTTCAAATAAAGTTTGTGCAGATCAAATCGTGAGGTGTAGTTTATGAAATGAACATTATTGAAAAGTATAATTACCGAATCAATTTGAGATTTTGTAGTGAATTCATTCAGATCACCCCACACTAGTATTCCATAGCGTAGTAGTGACTCTACGAGTGATTTTTATATTATAAGTAATAGTTTAATCGACAGTATCTCTCTCATTTCATAGAATTTGAAATTCCTGGTATTTTTGTCAATTATAATGCTGAAGTATTTGATTTTGCTAACCTATGTGATATTTCTATTCAGATTAGTAATGTTAATATTCTAGAACTCTGGTCTACTTGCATTAGTGGTAAGAAGAGCTATATAGTGTGTTTTCCCAACTTTCGGTGATAGCTGAAAAGCATTTAGCCAATTCATTATTATGTATATTTCTCTCTGGACATATAATTCAGGTGTCACCCTCGAATATGATTACAGTGTCATCAGCATAGGAAACAATTTCAGCATTTGAAAGTGAAAGCATTGAATTGATGTACAGTAAAAAAGTCCTTGTACCGTTACTTGCTGAACTGCTATTTTGACAGCAGTTGGAATACATGTCACGGATTTTAACTCATCGTTGTCTATTTTCCAAGTAATGGCTTATAACTTGATAACTTTGCTTGATCTCATTAAGGGTGAAAAAAGCCACCTGACACCTATTTATATCTAACAGTTGTTCACTTTCACTTCCAAACACATATCAATGATTTCGGGTAGAAATTTGCAGGATATTTTTTCAGGAATGTCTCCATAATTCTAATAGAGCGACTCATATGGAGGTGGACAATTGACTGTTTGGAATGAGATTTTTGTCACTGTTCAGTAGTTTTTGAGCTTATCAAGTTCAGACATATATTGACTGCAGAGAACTTCAATTCGTGAAGTGAATACTACAACTAGGTAACTACGAATCAGCTGTTTCGGGAAACACGCAATTTAATGTTTTTTTACGATTTCGATTAAATGTCATTCTACTACCATTTCTGAATTGTATTCATCAAGTAATATTTTTGATGTTGATTTAGATACATAATATTCAAATATAATATCTTATGGAAGAATGATGTTTAAATTTGTTTTATATTCAATTTAGAAAATCAGGCTTGTGAATTGAATGTTTATTGGCGATCTGTTATTGTATTGGCAATAATGCACTGCAAAAAATATTTCATTTACAAAAAAAAACTAATTTGATAAAAACAAACAAATCAATATGTTGAACAACTATATACAGTGTGTGAAAGCTAAATGGAATAAATTCATTATTTTGGTTACGGTAGATATTTTAAGCAAATCCCGAAACACGTCA
The DNA here is from genome assembly GCF_025532065.1 of Leptinotarsa decemlineata. Taxonomy (NCBI): domain Eukaryota; kingdom Metazoa; phylum Arthropoda; class Insecta; order Coleoptera; family Chrysomelidae; genus Leptinotarsa; species Leptinotarsa decemlineata. The sequence goes on from NW_027412684.1 coordinate 11,829,660, forward strand.
AATTTTAATTTTAATTTGAAATTCGGAAAAATGCTATATCTACCTTCAATCCCCATCGAATGAGACGTATACACTTGTGATATATCGTTTGTAGGCAGTTTTATTTGAGATTAGGATGTTGCCAAGACGTTCGCGATGAACAATTTGAACATCTACTTCGTTACCATCCATAGTTCTTTTTCTTATTCTATATTTCATTACATTTCATTATTTGCATTACATTTTAGTTTTTGAGTGTATTTTATCGAATTTTGGTAACCACATCTCAGTTGTTGCAATAAATTTGAAAGCAATAAAATGTTTGAATAGAGAATTTAGAGATCTTTCAAACGATATATCACAAACTTATACTTCTCATTCAAAAAATTGCGGGTTGTGTACCTGTCATTCGAAGGGGGTTGCAGATAGGGGTGGAATTTTTGAGAATGTCAAATTATAATTTATATTTGACGTGTTTTGGGATTTTTTTATATATGTAAGTAACCGAAATAATGAATTTATTTCATTTGACTTTTTACACACTGTTTATTTTAATGATTTGAAATGAGAATAATCGTTTGAAGTTTTCTGTTGTGAAAGCTGGAAGAGTCAAAGTACCTGTGAACTTCACACTCAAATTGTAGATTTCGGAACGAAAGGTAATGTTTTCTATGAAAGTGTCACGGGGTTTCCTTTGTAATAATCCTGTGAAACCAAAAGCCAAACGAAAATTTTGAGACTACTTAATGGCAGGAGTTTCCTATGATCATTCATGTAGAAATATTTTCCCTTCTTATAAAATTTCACCTCTAGCAAGCTTATAAATTCCTCCTTCCTTTTGGAGAAATGTTTTTACTCACTAGATGAGTATTTAAAAAAATTCTTGATATCAACTTGTGCTTGTTCAATGTATTTTCATGCACTTTCATTATGACACCCAGTTTTTGCGGTATTTTGTTTCGTTTCGTAACCACTTTGGTTCATTGTATTTTATCAATGACTATTCCTATACATTCTAGATGTCAAAAGAAAAATAAATATTATTATTTTTATTATAAACAGAATTGCATTATGTATATATCTCCTTTTGGTCATTTTCTACCATCTGATGTAATTTATATGATATCCTCTGACTTATGATGCACTAAGACTGTTTTAATCTTCCTGTTTGAAGACGATCACTTGGTGATCGAAACACGTATCGAGGTGTTGAAAATAACGATTTGGTGTTGAGAAAAAACTCCAGTAATATTCATATCCTCTGATGTTTAATAATTCCAATAGTTAGTCTTGAACATGGATTTTGTACCTTTTCAATTTTGGTTTGATATTGACTTTTCAAGCAAGGGCAGTAAAACGAATCACCATAATTGAACAATGACAGAACCAATATGTCACAAAAAATAGCTTTCACATACAGTGATAGATGATATATAAATGAATATTTTTGAGAAAAATGAGAATACAACCTATTTTTTAAAAAAGCGTTGTATTACATCCTATATACCTATATGTATTGCATCCTATATTCATTTCCATTATATATTGTCCTATACGTTATGTGTCACAGGCATCACACGTTTCCAAAAGAAATCTGAATAAAAGCGTTCTGCTCCAAAACCGTACTTCATTCCTTTTTTTGAACCAGCCTTGTATAATCTCAAAGTTCAATCAAACTCTGAAGGGTACGGTGAAATAGGATATTAACTGTTCATCCAATAATTGGTCAATTCCATACTTGTACAATGATAAACGAAGAAAAGAGGCAACCGCCCTTAGTTGAACGCCAAAGGAAAAATGTAATGAGTTCATCGCAGAAAACCATTCGGAAGAAATACTGTTATTACACGGTTCGGCCCGTTTTTCATTTCAAATTGGTGTAATCTCGAGAATCAACTCTATATTACATCCAATACAGATGTATAATTCATTCTGGAATGAAACATTCCTCTGAAACACAGCAAAAGATTTATAGCTGTTTATTATTTTCCGCTCTCCAATCTTGAGTATTGTTTTTTACATTATCGATCTTCGCGAGTTCAATTAAATGTTTTCTTAGTACAGAGAAGTAAGCCATCTCTTACCGTTTTGAATGGAAATATCAGGGAATGGAAATAAATGCAACGGATTTCAGTTTCCATAGATGTATGAATAACGACCGGTTTGGACTAGTCGGATAACATTGAATGGGTCGATACTTGATTAAAATCCATATAGATACCTACTAATTGAATAGATTTCTTATGATTTTTACTATTCATAATTAAACTGACATTTCAATTTCTCGTAATCGTCTCATAGGGTCATATTATCATGAATGAACACAAAGTTGTAGCATTCAACAGCCTAATCCACATACTAGGAGGGGATATTCTTCTGCTGGATGTGAACTTTAGTGAAGAAATTAATATAATAAAACAGATGAACAATGGTTATCTGAAAGATTCCTTACTATCCAAAAAACTATACATGAGTCATGAAGAAAATTCACCTGATTCCAAGAGAAGAGGTACATATTTGATGATTTATCATTTCCTGTAAAATGAAAGTGTAAATATAACTGCAAATATAACGTTCTAAACCGATAAAAATATAAATATTCATATTAAAAATAAAAAAATCAAGAGTTTGGTGTCAGATAGATCATGAGTTCTTCAATTGTTTTGTGGTTGATGTGTGGTGTTTTACATAGGACAACCTAGATGAACCATCAAAGCACACATGAAAGAACAATTTTCAGGATGGAAAACGAATTTAACGTATGCTACTCATCCCCTTTCACAGGAAAATCACTTCAAGCTTGAATTCAAAACTCTTCATTTCCAGAAAGAGGGTTTGAAACTTAACCTTCTGGAAAGTACAGAAATTCACATTGTCTAATGAATGATTTCATTTAGTTGAGTAGCTCCCTGTTACTTGATATATCGCTACTCCTAGATAATAACTATGTATTATTCAATAATTTTGTGCCGTTTTTCACTCGAATTTTAGTATTGAATGAGTTTAACTTTTCTTTATCCGTTTTCCTCTGCTTTCACTAGTAACTGATATAACTGTATATGCCTCTTTCTGATAGTTTCAACGGGATCAAAATCATTCAGCTGATCGTACCGTGGATCATAATAATGGTTTTAGAATATGGAATTTTGCTTTTGACTAACCTGAGAGGCTAGGTAGTGTAGCTATTAAGAGACTTATTGTCTCCCCAAAAGCAAGACATTTTATGAATCTGCCAAATAATTGAACAGCATTAGTTAGCAGAATCTGCACCAGGAGAGGAAAAAAACTCTTCTTGAGCATGTCAGCAAACACTGTCACTACTGCAAGGATTATTCTTATGTATCATCATATAAAGCTGACTTACAGATGGTCTCACTTGCTTATGTTGCTGTGGTCATTGAGGTAGAAATTTTGTATGTCGAGCATCTCACAACCAGTGAACTACAATTTTTTCTAATTTTGAAATGCTGCTTGAAACCATTATTTGGACTACATAGAATTCATTTTTATATCAACACACTACTGTAGACGATTTCAGTGAAGGCAACTTACGGCTTTTTAGCAAAATATTTGTCTTCGAAATGAGCCAATCGGTGCAATCATCACATACATCCGTTTGTTTTTCTGAACGCGATGAACTCAAAAAGTATCAAAATAACTTTTATACGGTAACAGATCATTTGTCACATCTAATGTAGTGAATGAAAAGCTATTTAGACTGATACCATATCAGTTCTTATATCTTGATGAATATTTCAACCTGGAGCCACACTAAACACATAAGTGCTCTTCAAGTTATACAATTCAACTTATCTTATATCTTATATCTATCGCAAAATTGAAACTGTTGAACAAAAAACTGAATTCAAAGGGCCACACAGGTATGCACCTAATGCAGAAAGGGTGTAATTGCTATTTTCCAGGTGCGAGAACGTGCGAACACGACTTCGGCCGACTTCACCCGACTTAGTACCTTTTCCTCGTGTCGGACAATAGCAATAAGTAGATTTGTTCTGGTTCTAACATCCGAAACTGTTTGGAAACTGCGCAAGACATGGTGCGTACAAACAAAAAAACTCAAACACTCCGAAATAGTCTCGGACTTTTGTTTAAACCAGAACGCTTTTGACGAGACCACTGTGCCACCTATCGTATATATGAAGAGATGAAGATGAGAAAATACTATTGATCATGTCCATTTTGTTATGTGTCGTATTCCTATAGTCATTTCAAATGTTATCTAACCTCAATCATAATTAATTCAAATCAAATAAATGAAAAAACATCCTAGCAAATAGCCCAAACAAATTTCCACATGAATGCGCATGAGCAACGGGAACAGTTCTCAATAGTTCAGCCTCTGGAGCAAGAACGATTCGGGATGGTTCAAAACAGTTTAGGATCATTTCGCAGTCGAAACCAGAACAGAGGATTCATCAGTCCGAAATTATCCGTGATAAACCAGAACACTCTATATCAACTGCGCATGATCGTGACGTCCTAGAACCTGAATTTTTTGAAACCAGAACGAACTTAGTATATACATCAGTTGTGTTCAGTAATTTGTTTAGGTGTCATCGCTTGTTTCGTCCTGATAGACCCAACCCTTTCCTTCTGGTAAGTTTTTATTTAAAAAAAACGTAGAGGTGAAAAAGTGAAATAGTATCATTTCAGATTGAAAAATGTCAGATCCATATGAAAAAAATATCAATTGGCTGCGGAAGTTGTATAATGAGGTGCCTACAGACGAGGAAGACATTATTGAGGAATCTGAGGATTCCGATGCAGATGAAAGAACATGTGAGTACAGCGATCACGAAACCGATTCAGAGCAGGAGATTACTCCGTTAGACGAAAATGAAATTCCTGCGCAGAGCATTTCACGTGGTAAAAGGGCTCACTTATATTATGAAGCCAAAGATGGGTTTGAATGGAATAAAATGTGTCCTCCAAAAAACGTGAGAACTAGGCAGCACAATATTATATCCAAACTGCCAGGAGTGATAGGCGATGCAAAAAATGCTTCTACGGAGACTTATTTTTTGACGCAGCTATAACCATGAACATTGTAGAGTGCACTAACATATATATCGAAACGATTGCCAATCGTTACCAAGACAGCTCTGATGTAAGACCAATTACAGTAAGACTGAGCTGAAAGCCTTGTTTGGTTTACTCTATCTGATCGGAGTATACCATAGCGGTCGGACATCTATTTTTGAGTTCTGGGCAACTGATGGAACTGGAATAGACATTTTCCCGCTACAATGGCTTTGAGAAGATTTCGATTTTTAATAGGATGCCTACGATTCGACAACAAACATACCAGGGAGGAACGTAAACGAGAAGATAATCTCGCCCCCATTAGATACGTTTTTGAAGCCATTGTTAAAAATTTTCAGAAATGTTATTCCATCGGGCAATATTTTACCATCGATGAAACGTTGCTAGCTTTTCGAGGTCGTTGCAGCTTCAGGATGTACATTCCCAACAAGCCTGCCCGATATGGGTTGGAAATTTTTTCATTAGCTGACGTTCGAACGTTTTACACTCTGAACCTAGAAATTTATGCAGGTAAGCAGCCAGAAGGTCCGTACAGAGTGAGCAACGCAGTCTATGATGTAGTTGAAAGAATTGTTAAACCGATTACGAAATCAAACTGAAACATTACCATGGACAATTGGTTCACTTCGGTGGAATGTGCTGAAAATTTACTAGTGACCCATGAATTGACGGTTGTTGGTACTATGCGGAAAAATAAGCGGCAAATACCAAAAGAATTCATCTCTATTGCAAGACCAGAAAAGTCAAGTATGTTTGGGTTTACTGAAAATATGACCATTGTTTCCTATAAATAAAAAAAAACAAACATGTTATTATTCTGTCTACGATGCACGTAGACGATACACGATGACGACTCCATCGATGCAAACACTGGTGAAGATAATAAACCGGAAATTATCACTTTATACTACGACAAAATGTGGTGTTGATGTAGTGGATCAACTTTGTGCCAAATATAGTGTTGCCAGAAACACCAAGATATGGCCGATGGTTATTTTTTACAATTTATTGAACGTGTCTGCTATTAACGCTTTTATTATAAAAAGAAGTAATGATCCTTCATCACCGTCAGGAAAACAGGTAAGGATATTCCTAAAACAGCTTGGAATTCATTTGGTAATGGAGCACATGAAAGAAAGAGTTACATCTTCGCATTTGACGAGAGAAATACGATACAAGGCTGCAAAAATTAGCGGTGTCCAGGAACCGGAACCAGTAGCTGTCGAGGGTAATAAAAGAGGTCGTTGTAGCTTCTGTAAATATCGCAAAACGCGTTTTCAATGCAAAATTTGTAAAAAATATATTTGTTTAGAACATTCCAGATATGTATGTCATGTGTGTGCTGACGAAGTTTAAAACGTTTATTTTCTACAGGGTATTTAACATTTATGGACCAAAGAACATATATTTGTTATTTATTATTATTGTAGTTCTTTTCCAAAATTAAAACATTGTTTTTTTTTTCAAAAATACGAAGTAAAATGTTTATTTAGATGATGTGTAATGTTATTATGCATAATAAAAATTTTTAATTACAGTTTTCCTTCTGGGTCTGTAAGACCCGAGCCGTTCCTTTATGTATTGAAATTGCACCCGTGCACTGAAGGGTTGACAACATTGCTGCTATTTCATCAACTACTACTAGAAATCTCACGTTGACCTACGCTCAAGTTTTCTTTCTTGACCATCCCATTACAGTGTTCAAAATCTGTTTGATAATATTGTATTCGTCTGAACTGGGATGAATGAGTTATCTGCAGCTAGGTCTTGTATGTCTGTTTTGGTCTAGCGATTACAAGATTTTATGATTGTTATCACCATCCTGAGAATATCTCGCAAGGATGATTTCGCTATTATGGGGCGATTTTTTTTCTCTTCGACGCTCTGATGATTGATTCTGATAACAATATCGAAGATAAGAGATGGAAGTACCACCAGATGCTCTTTGGCATGTTTTACTTTCCCGTCACCTGAGATGAAATCGTTCATTTTGACAACTACTCAGTACATATTGTTGAAAACATTGGTAAGTTCCTTGGTCAAGGTCATTTTGTCAAACGAAAATCTTCATCACTAATTTGAAGTGGAAATTGTACCGACCTTGATGATGGAAGCCATCTTGACCTCAATATGACCATAGAGGTGATGGTTGAGGCCAGTCCATCAAGTAGTTCACCTGTAACTTTGGAATAAATTCCAAAGGAGCGTTTGGTTCCAATGCCTTTCCCAACCTTTACAATTTTTTCGATAATTTTCAGAAAAAAGTGGTCTTAATCAGTCTTCAATCGCCAATGCTCAACAAGACGCTCAACTCATTATGCAAACGATAAATTCATCTCTCAAGTTGAGCTAGAAATCATTCCTTCGAAACTTCCACCAGAAATGCATTGTGGTCCTCATGCTATTGTAAATGAATCAAACAAATTCAAACAGTGGCTCAAAATTAATGAAATGTGTAATAAAACTTTTCTTTGTTGTCATTCAATAGAAAGCGTGAAGCATTCTCCTGCAATCCATCAGCCACCGGAAAGTGAATTCCAAGAGAAAAATAGGCGTATATAATGACATTTCCAAATGGCCCGCTCACTCTGTCTAATTTCCCTGGAGCATTTCTTTGCTTCTTATTGCAGGAGCGTTATTCAATCGAGTTAGTGTAAAATCATTCCCTGAATATACGAGGTCATTTAGACTGGTCCCCGCTTCCATTACGCAGACACGCCAGTTTCGAGAAATCAATTCCAAACTGCTCCAGACCGTTCAAATTGCTTTTCTTACTTTATTTCAGTCGTTCAATATGTCTTTCTTTGGTTGGAAGACAGCCGAACATCAGGAGAATTACTTTTATACAGCTGTACAGATTTGTTTGATACAAATTTCGAGATGGGATCGAAAGAGGTTGAAGCAATATCTTTAAATTGATTAGAAATATGTGAGTGGGTTTCAATTGAAAAATGGAAGTGAGTCAGTGAGATTTGGAATTTTCACATGGATAGTTTAGTAAATCACAAAACATACCAGTACGTATTTTTTAAACATTCTTTGACTCATGCTCGTCGAAGTTACGAATTCTCTTGTATTATACATATCACAAATTGCCAGTCATTTCAATACTGCTACCTGTGAGCTACATTGGGTATCAGTTTCTCACTTTGTCAATTTTCATTTTGAACAGACTTTTTCAACAATTTACCTACAAGTTTGTTCATAAATGTATGTTAGGATGTGTGTCTGGAAACGTAATTCCTATATTCATTCACCGTCATGACCAAACACGTAACAACTTTACTGCAGCCGCTTGCGAGAAAAACGAAGTCATTCATTAAAGACTCTGGATATTTCATCAAAAATATGAGAGATATGAATATAGTTACAGGAGACATCCTAGTGAGCTTGTAGCATATAATTTTTTTATACAACTGCACAAGCTAACGGCAGCTCTTCGTCTGGTGGCACTGGGTCATGGGTTCAAACTACATAAAAGGGTTTTATTATTATTACTACGTTACCTTTTATTTTTTTGATGGTCAATTGGCACGGAGCGCCACTGAAGTTTTTGGTGTTATGGAACTCAGAAACCTTTTGAGTATTGACAGAGAGTAATGAAGTAAACGTTTAAAATACCCAATTAAATTTAAATAATAACCCAAATACATGATATACAATTAGATGAGCATATACAATGAATGAACGAAGTAACTATAATTTTTTTTATATTGATCAGTCTTTAAATTGTTCGATTTACAACAGGTTTGAATGATACCACCTTATATTATCAATGTAATATAATGAAAATATATGAGATGATACTCATATATAAAATAACTTTAGAACGTACTTAAAACTAGGTGAAACTGACCTCAATAATCTTCACAAGGTAGTGGTGACATTCAAGTGGATATAAAGTTTTTGGTTCATCTGAATGGAAACTCAGACGAAAATTTAGAATCAGGAATGATCAAAATGAACTGGACTCGTCAACATATGGGCTCAAAACCAAATGGGCTCAGCAACAGAGCATCTCAGCGACTGAGGGGTGTTCAGCAAAACGATGATCCATCAAAATCTGCTGCCTTTCGCATTGAAAAAAAATGGAAAATTGGGAACCAGGAAGCTCCAAAAGTACGTCCCAAAACAAAGACCCTGTGAAATAGGTACATTTTACTACCCATTTCATGTTTATTATTCTGCATGAACGGAAGGAATTTGAAATTGTCGTTCCGATATAGAACGATTTTTCTTAAAACAGTTTTTTTTACATACCTCTTGACTCCAGAGGGATTTCAAACCTCGATAGGTCTTCAAACAAATAAACGGATGGAATACTGCCTGTACTTGATAAACATATCATCAAACACCAAAAATAGAGCAGATTACTGCAGATTACAGATTACAGATACTGCACGACTTTTCATTTTTCCACAATCTCATAAAAATGGCAATCTTCAAAACTTTTTTTTGTTGAACAAAAACTAAATTGAACTCTAAAACCTTCGGCTTCAGTTGAAACTTTGCCCAACATACAGAAGTGTAATATCCATCTCTCTTCAATACATGTCAGAATGAGTACAGAATAAGTACAAGGTTATAAACAATTAAAGGTCGCACCATGAACATTGGATGATCGGGATTGGATGATTTCATACTGACGCAAGAGCAGAGGACTGTACAGAAATGTTAACTAGATTGGGTCAACCTTGAAGGTGAATAACCTGTGACTCAAATGTAAACAATGAACACCACTCCGGAAAGATTACTTGAGATTCAGTGAGATCATGAACATCAAATGTTACGATTATCACAACCATACAAAGAAATACTCAAACAATTATATACATGGTATAATACATCAAATTCATCAAATGAAGGTAATTACGATTGAATTATAAAAGTATTTCTTTTAATTACAGAAAATGGTTTAGACTCTACAAATGAGATACAGAAAGCAAAAGTTATGTGTACTTCCAAGAGACGAAAGGTAAGCTCTAGAATATCATTTTATTGAAGAATTGATAAATGAATTTTCGTCTTATTTTAGGTTTTAACAACACTGTACTACTGGGAAGTAGGTTCATCAAGGAAAACATAGCGACACTGTATCAATTCACAAATAAAGCTATAAATTTTATGCTGCTGAATTTCAACTCATGGTTTTGAATAGTTCACATATCAAGAAAAGAAAACAAATAGCATTTCATTTTTATGTTATTTTGAATTCAAATGCTACAAGCTTTGACTGAGCAAAGCTTCTCTTTCTGTCGTTGACATCGCAGTTGAAACGCTGGTGATTGAATCCATTTGGCAAAACATTCTAGGGAAATTTATCTCACATGAAACCAATTCGAAATCACTTCTTGATCCTCATTAAGATATGCAAACTCCTGCTGACGGTGGATATCCGATATCCTGGAATATAAATGAATTGATGAGACGAGTGTGCATCCGTCAGCAAGGCAATATATTGTATTCCTATTTATGTCCAATAGGTCGTTAGTATACAAGAGAAAATATGGATCCTTGGGGACACCAGCGTTGATGGTGAAAGTATTCGAGAGATATCCATCGACAGCTAAATGAAGAAAACGTTCTTTCGGAAAGCTGGAGAGCCATACACAGAAATAATCCGGCAAGCCATACCGTCAAAGTTTGGACAGCAAACCCATACACCGTCAAAGGCTTTAGAACTATAAATGCAACAGCTCTTGATTCTTAATGTTCCTCAATTGCGTTATTCCAAGTATGGGTGACATACTATAGGAAGTCGTCTGTTGATCTTTGTTTCTGAAAGTCATAGTGATAATCGCTCAACGATTTGAAGCCTTCCGAAATTTCTAGGATATGGTAGTGTACGCTGACGGGCACTTCATCAGGACCAGACGCCTTATTGATATTGAGCTGTTTCAAAATTCGTTTGGAAATTTCGATGGGGGGGTGCCTTAGGTTAATGACTTGTTAGAAAAGTTTTACGTCATCATGCTTGGGTTGAAATTATCATTTACTGTGATTTGTTTCATCAAATTAAATTTCGAATTGAAATTCTCTGTGGATATCGGGATACTGATGAATTTGTGTATCATGCTATTGTGAACTGACATCCGAGGAAAATTCTATACATTATATTCAATGTATTTGCAAACGAACAATTTTAAACCTATTGCTAATGGTTCCAGCTCATGAGATTACTTAATACTTATTCATTTAATTTTTTTAATTGTTCTTATGGATTGTTCTATCATCATCAGTTATAATAATGAACTTCACTAATTGTTATACTTCAACAATAACTAACATTCAGTCGGGAACGAAAAAACTACAAACATTTTCATGGAACACATTTTCTATATCAAAAATCATCTTGAGCTATCATTAATATGGCTTTCGGAAACAAATATCAACAGGCGACCTTCTATCGCATGTCACTCATATTTGGAATAAATATGGAGAAATTTGGAAGAAATATGAAGAACCAAGAGCTGTTGCGCTTGATATTCCTAAGACCTTTGGCCGTGTGTGGCATAAGGGTTTGCTGGCCAAACTTCGATGTCATGTCTTGTCGGATCATTTCTGTGTATGGCTCATCAGCTTCCTGAAAGACCGTTCCCTGCAAATGACCTTCGATGGATATATCACGAATACTTTCACCATTAACGCTGGTGTTTCTCAGGGATCCATATTGTGTCCAACCATCTTTTTATTGTATATCAACGACTTATTGGAAAAAACCAAGGATCCAATAGATTGCTTTGCTGACGACAGCACATTTCATTTGGATTCCAGGACATCGGCTATGGAGGCACATCTTTTCATCGGTAGCAGGAAGTTGCAGGAGGAGGAGGAGGATCTACAAGTGATTTCGAATTGGGATGAAAATAACTAGGTTTAATTCCATGCCACAAACACCCAGGCATCGGTTTTCTCCTAGAAGATAAATGTCTCTGAACCGGTTATAATAATGCCAAATCAGACAATTCCGCTTTCTACTTCGATAATTCGTTGGGAGTTAAAATGGACACCAGTATGTCTTGGCACAATCTTGTCCCTAGAATTGCAGGGCTGCTTCTCAAAAGCTCACTGGAACACTGTTTCGAACCAGAAAACTGTACACACCTCAGCAACTTTTGGTGCTTTGAAAAGCTCAGATCAGAACTTTTTTGGATTATTGTTCTCATGTGTGGAGCTCTGCCCCCTAACATACTTTGAAGTTGCTGGATTCCATTCAAAAAAGAGCCATCTGCCTGATTGGAGACGCGAACATCACGTGCAACCTTGATAGCCTGGAATATCGAAGAATTGAGATTTATCTGTCTTCTATAGATACTTTGATATGAGGTGTTCAAGTGACTTGGTATATTTGATTCCACCAAGAGCGGTACATATCAGAAATACGTGACAGACTCTGGCTTCCCATCGTTTTGAGGTTCAACTAAGTACACCTCGAACTCCACTGTTCAAGAACTCGTTCTGGGGAACTGCGTTCATGTGGAATGAAATCCCTGAGAACGTTTTTCCGGATGGATTCAATCACCAGCGATTCAAATCGAATGTGAATCGCTACTTTCGCACAGGCACTGCTCTGAAAGCGTCTTAAGGATTTTCCTGTAGTGCTTTTGTTCTGCCCTAAAAAATAATACTAATACCTACAAAATACTGACATATGAAGAAAAATAGACATATAAGAAATAACTAGTCAAACATGGACATAATGATGATAATAATAATAGCTTTATTCTTCAACAGCTAACCATCTATAGGACAACAAAAAAATTATATTCACGATGCTAGAATTTGGCCAAAGAAAAATGAATTAAAAGGAAAACAATTGTCATTACCCAAATCAAGTACATGTTTTCAACTTTTATGAGATTATGGAGGTTTGTGAAGAATATATCATAATGAAAACAAATACTATTGAAATTCATACACATGAACATGTCATATATTGGGGATTCGAGCATTATATAAGTCATTGCTCTGAGAGGTCTGAAAATGGACAGAGGTCGTGAAACAGGCCGTGGTTCGTTGAAGTTGATTTGTTTTAGAATTTTACAACAGTCTACTCTTTCGTTTACTACTTAGAATGACAATATGAGTGATGCACAATTTCTGCGATGTTCTAAACTGAAAATTCACAAACGTTCAAATATTTCGTCAATACTATAGGGGACTATTTATCTTTAGGAACTGACTACACTAATGTGAATAGGTAAAATGGGGCAACGCCATAATGAAGTTCGATAATTTTCAGTGTAAACGTACTCAACATTTTGATGTACAAGTGATTTTTCTTTTGTTTACAGTGAGTTACAATAATCAATTTGACCAAAAAATTGAAATATCAAGAAAAGGTATTCGTAGCATTATTTTTCAAAAATTTCGACGTGGATTATCCAAACTAGAATGTGAGAAAGAGGAATCCTCGTACATTAGTTCCACTTCAATATATTTGATTTTGCATGAACACTTAGTTGTAAGAAAAACTTGTTCACGTTGATTCATCAATCGCTCAAGAAAAGGCCCGCGTCAAGTTGTGTAAGAAAAAATTTGATCGTGGTGCTTCAGAAGACTTGTATCAAATCGTGATAGGTGACAAATCATGCACCGAGTGGGTATTCCAATACAAGCTAAATGTAACAAAGTTGTCGTGGAAGAAGCAAAGCGAAGCAATTGGTCGCATGTTTCTTCGGTCGAATGGGCCATGTGGCCACAGTTCCGCTTGAGCAATGCAGAACAGTCGATTATGAGTGGTACACGACAAATTTGTTGTGAAGCGCGTTTCTATAGAGATAAATCATTCAATAAAATGTATTCATATAATTTATTTTATTCCATAAACATATGGCACGTTGAATAAAACCTCATAATTAATAATTGAACAAATGCGACACTTAACTTGACTCGTATCAAATCAATTGGAACAATAACTTTGAACTATGCTCCGTTTTGCATCTCTCTTAGAGTCACGTGAGGTAGTGTACATAAAAACTAATCACGCCCTGCGTGTTGTAACAAACAACTTCTGTAACTCCGACTTAGCTGTTTTTAGTATTGAAATAGAGTACTTCTCTTGGAAAACTACTATTATTTCAAATTGTTTAACGTTTGGCGTTCCTAGATGGAATAACCCCAACATAAATCTGGTTCCCGAAAGGGAGCGTGGGTTCGAACCCCACACCTGACATCAGATTTATGCTGGGGTTATGCCATATATGGTTGTTACAAGATCGATGAATGACTGCCAACGCCACACAAGGCGTTATTAGGGCGTGAATACGTTTTATTGAATGATTCAAATCCAGAAACGCGCTCTATAACGAATTGTTTGCCAGAAGTCATTAGAGAAACTCGTAAAACTAACCGTCGAACACAAATCATTCTCCGTCATGACAATACGAGCTCTCACAATATCGTTAAACAGGTGAACTTTTGAGCAGTCGAAACATCGAGTTGATTACTCATCCTCCGTACAGCCCTGATTTGGCATCCAATGACTTCTTTCCAAATATCGAAGAAAAACCTCGTGGTCAACGATTCACGAGCGCCGAAGAAGCAGTTGAAGCGTTCAAAAATCATGTTTTCGAGGTGTCTCAAGGAGACTGAAAAACTGTTTTGACAAATGGTTTGAACGGTTGCAAAAGTGTATTGATCGTCAAGAGATATATTTCGAAGAATTATAAAGACGAAATATCAGTAGTTCATAAACGCAAACATTCAAATTTCCATTTGGACGACCATTGTGAAATTCGTTTTCTTAAAATGCTAAGAATGAATATTCAGGGTGTTTATCAAATATGCGGCAAAAATTTAACGGACTCTTCCTTGGAATGAAGATATTCTGTCCATTGATGATTTTTGATAGGGCGTTTTGTTTCGAAAATCCGGAAAAATAATTTCGACAATAACAATTTATTACCAAAAATCACATGCAATGTAATCTACAGGAACTGTTGAAAATGACTACCCCCGCTCGGATGCAAGAATCCAGTCTTGTCCTCATCGACTCCCGAACTCTTTCAAAAACCCCATGATCGTTTCTAATTGCGTTACATCCAACAATTATCCGATTTCTCAAATTTTCCACATCTTCTACTGTAATCGGAATGTTGTTAGATTTTTTATTACTTGGTAGGTCCAGTGTAATATGCTATACTTTTATTTCGGTTACATTAATAATTATAAAATGACCAAAATTGTTATTGCCGAAATTTTATTAGCACCATATCTTCGAAACAATCATCAATGGACAAAATATCCTTAGTCCAAGGAAGAGTCCGTTAAATATTTGCCGCATGTTCAATAAAAATCATGTATTCATGAATTACCTATTTTCCTAGAAGTAATATTCCATTGTAATTGAAAATTTCATTCAGATGAGCAGCTGAAATACTTCAGAAGTTTTTCAAATTCGGGTTAATCGGTACAGAGTTATTTTTCCTTCATCAAAACTTGGTCGGCTACCAAATCCTTGGAGTCATTACCTATTCACTTACAGAAGACCTTCCATTTCCCCGACGGTTTGTAGCATTTAAGCAACATCCACCCCAACCGAGTTTCTTATTATTCAGATTTGATATTCCCACAAAGAAATGAGGTATAAATAATTTGTCGGATGTTTTTCGTATGCACAAAGAGCCGCCTTATCACGGAAGGGCTTCATCTCAGAGCATTAGGGGCCATGTAAAATGGCGAAATGTGGCGCAAAAAGCTCGTTATCCATCTTGGATCTTTTACGTTTGACGTGACGTGAAGATCGCTGACTTTCGACGAAATAGAAGTCGCCAGGACCCCATTAGGTAGGTAGGGGGTATTTGAAAGGGCTCCATGGAGACATATCTGTTACGAGAAACACGTTTTTACTGACTGACAGGGAGACTCTGTGGTGAAGCAGTTGTAGAAGAGATTAAGAACTTTTTAAATCAATAATGTTTTATCCATTGAATGTACCTAACCAAATAATTCTCTGAACCCAGGGAAATATAAAGTATAAAATGAGTAGTCATTAACGTAACAATTAGGGATTGAGATACGAAAAAAACCAAAGAAAATTTTTATTCAGTCGTAGGGACTAAGTTTTAGTGATCTTCTGTTTATTATTACTTGATGAGCCTAACTCAAGTGGTGTCCTCAAGTATTCATAGTATACTTTGTTTCCTGAGAGTTTTTTGAGAGTATCTGTATCTGTAGGGTAGGGAGAGTGAGTGTTGACCCTCAGCCACATGTGACCCTTTGTACGAGAATTGTTCTCCTAGGTCATCGTTCATCCTATCCTTTCCAAAGAAAATATTTCATGAGTTTTCGGGTCGTTTTGATACCTACAGTAGCGTGCTTTCGTTTTTCTAATTGAAAATACTTGTTGAAACTGATAACTATATTTATCAATATACAATAAATATTGTTATCACATTTCGATTCAAAATATCCACATAATGATGAGTAGATACGCCTGATCGAAAAAATGTGCGTTATAACCAAAAAATTTGGTGTGTTATTATCATATAAATTCGATGTTCTACAATTTCTTTAACTGAATGGTCTGATTTTCAGATGATACCTTCTGGTTTATGATATGTTCAATAGTTTTTTGCCATTTTTCGAAATCTAGTAGTTTGACATCTTTCATTTCAAATATCGTGTTCCTTTTCGCGACTCTTCACTTTTCCCAAAGAAATCCAATTGGGTATTGTGATTGATGACTTGTTTATTTTGTGGAAATTCATGATCACTTTAATGGAATGAATGAAAACACTTTCCTCATCAAAGAGTTCAATTGGATTAATTTTGAGAAGATAAGAGAGTAGATGCAGAATAATAATATTTGTGTCATCTTGTATACTACATATTTCGTGAAATAAGCTTCATTTGAATGAATTATAGACAACAGTTATTCTTCAACCATACCCAACCCTATATAAATAACACGGCAGAAATGAGAGAGTTTTAGTTGACATGTCAAGAAAAGTACTGAAGATGACTGCCGTAGATGCAGTTGAAACGTTTGGAGATTATAACCAAAGAAGACACAGCAAAACCCGGAAGCCAATCATAACATTGACGTCAGCCGCGAAAGCCTACATCCCGAAAATATATTTGATTTCTTTCAATATATCCTTCGGACTTCTGATTCAATAAAGCTTGTAGCTTCTTCACCAACATTTTCATTCTCAAAAATGTATTCATGTACTATACTAGACGATTTCAAAGTTTCCATTAATTCTTGAAAATATTATTTGCATTTCTACAGTTCTTGTGATACACTGTTTGGAA
This sequence comes from Leptinotarsa decemlineata, assembly GCF_025532065.1. Taxonomy (NCBI): domain Eukaryota; kingdom Metazoa; phylum Arthropoda; class Insecta; order Coleoptera; family Chrysomelidae; genus Leptinotarsa; species Leptinotarsa decemlineata. The sequence goes on from NW_027412684.1 coordinate 11,846,961, forward strand.
CATTTGGTGTTTTGATCTTCCTCTTGAAGATGATCACTTGGTGGTCGAAACACATGTCGAAGTGTTGAAATAACGGTTTGTTGTTGGAAAAAAACTCCAGTAATATTCACTTCTACAGTTCATGAACCGTCGATATAGTTTTCCATACACTTTCTTTGATTTCTTGGGTAAAATATTCTGTACTGCATTTTTTGCTTTCTCCGATAAGTATGAAGGAGTCGATGGTTATTTTCATATATCGCTGATATCAGACATTTCGTTGATATGATTATCGAAGTTTGGCTATGTCCTATGAAAATTTAATACTTACTGATTTTGATAAATGGAACAATCTGATAGGAAACTAGGACAAACGTCGGATGCACGACATGCTTGATTGAAAAATTGTGGTTTTCTATTGATTGAAAATCTGTATCATAATGGATCTCATTATGAAACCGACTCAACTATTAAGGCCTATGAAACAGGTTTATACAGGGTGAGTCAACAAGATTCCCACGGTCCATTGCTTTGAGGGAAACAATTTTTCAAATTGCTCAATTTTTTTCGCAGTCATATCGATAAATACAATCTTCAAGAATTATTTTTTCGCATAATGAGTGATTCAGCCTGAAATGCCCTGCCGTCTAGTTGTCTTCTCTCGGGGAACTTCTCTTTGTAAATCCTAAATGCATGGAGGCAGTTTCCGTCACTTTTGTCCATAGCATAGACCATTTGTACCATATCTTCCAATGCATAATTCATAATGAAAATGATTCAATCTATACGAGAAATTAATTTCAACACATAGCGTTGATGACAAAGTTCGAGATTCATTTGGATATCATGGATATCAATAAAAGAGGCCAAACGGGGATTTCGGGATTTACTAAAGCGCGGCAGATTAATATACAGGGGGATACCTTGTACCCGGTTAAGTACCTCCACCAAAAATGAGCCGTCCGTGAAGGATAAAGGATCAGATTAGTAAAAAAGAAATTGATCATCAGAAATTCTCGAGCACGTCAGATTGAGGTGAGGTGAGTTAATTACATACTAAAAAGTGTATATTCCAGTAATCTGACAATTTGAGATTGACGTAAAGAAAGGGGAGAGCAGGAAAGTTGTAAATTGCGATATTCGTACGTAGCATTTTTTTTTTATTTTGAAGAAAATAATTCAAGGACAAAGAAAAATATATGATCTGACGATTTCCGCAAGCTGAAATAACAAAGATTCGTCGATAAAGTTTAATGCATGCAGCTGTGTGATACCTATAATTCCCTCTCCGAGTTTCTTTTCCTCTTTCATTTTTTCTCTATGTATTAATCTCTCACTTCGTCCCCACTCTGAATTCTGTTGCCATGACGCCATCACAGCTGATCACAGAGACTCAGTCGTGATGAAGATGATGATTAATTATTCAATTGATTATAAAAATCATTTTTTTTTTGAGAATTTTTTGAAAATTATTTTCTTATTCTACTCAAAAAACATACACTTATTTATTTGCATGCTATTTCCTGAGCTTTTCAATTAATTAATTTTAACGATTTGAAAAAAAAATTAAAAATTTTTTTTTTTTGTAAGATCAGGCGAATTCCTCTAGATAATCGTCAGATTACGAGACAGCACGTGTAAAACATGAAGATGAACCATAAATATCGTAATCTCACGCGCTAAAGTATTTCAAAATGGCGAATGTTTTTTTGCACATAATAATGGCCGCGAGTTTGCGTCAGATCGAAATCGTCAGATTATTGAATGGGAGCTTTTTTTTTGTTGCACTTAACATCCCCTTACAAAATCTGACGCGCTCGATTAAATTTTTTTCTTTTCACTTTTAACCCTTACGTACAACCACCCGCATCATGTAAACGATCAGATTAACATACGAACATTATTAAAAATACGTAGGACATTGATGCTACCAATATCTGACGTGCTCGAGTATGTCCATGCAACAGTATATTTTTACATATTTGAAAATCTATAGCCTCTTCCCACAACGATGAAAAGGTATATATTATATAACATTTTTTTCTTATCATCATCTTAGCTTTGCAAACTTATATGTTTCTATGACGCTCGAGTAAATCTCCATTTTGCATCGTGAGCTCCCCTACTATAACTGGGTTTTCAAAGAAAAAGGCAGTATAAATATTCTTTAGATTTGTAATGCATTTCTTACCGTTGAAAGTGCTGATGACTATCAATAGATGGTATGAAAAATGCTAATATACTAGCAATTAGTTTGAATATTCGAGAAACAAATTCAAGTAAGTGAACGCTAGAAAATACATTTTTGTGGTTACAACAATTTAATTCAGTTCAATTCAGTTTTTTAAGATATCAGTTTTTCGTAAACCTATGATAAAAAATGTTGTGAAATGTTGAAATATTTAATACAAATGAAAAAATACATGAAAAAAGTTGAATTAGGTTTGTTGGAAGATGAATGAAACCAAGCACCCTATATATTGTTTCCCAAAGTTGATATTCTTAAAAAAATCCACTCAATTACTGTAGACATGGGGGTGGTGAATTAAAAGATATTTTCCGCAAAATAGGTTTTCCTTAGAGAGCAAAAAAATATGGAATCGCATAATGTATTCATATACAGGATATTCCATTTAAAATATATAGCTTTGGTTGGCCACGCTTGGCTGAATCACCCAGTATGCGAGACTGCTGTAATTTTGTCGACTCACCCTGTATACTCAAAAATAATTTATTACTACACTGCTCAAGGAAATAGATTATATTCTTGTCATCTTTTGAAATCCGGTATATGAAAAACCGGAAATAGAAACATGCCGAAAATTTGAATATATATCAACGTCATCAATCCCCCTTTACCTGCACACCTAATGAAAACGCGTTGAAAAAGGTTAATGCAGCGACCTTTGCCGGGTTTAGGGTCGACTTGGTCAGTTCGTGGGTTGCGCGTGAAGATATGAATCTCATTTTCCAGGATAGAAGGGATTGGGATCTTACCTGCCTCAGCCTGAGGGAATGCAGAGGGTCGGTCAAGGCGAGCCGTGAATATACACACTTGTTATCCTCAGTAAACAGTAAATACTGAGTTGCTTTTATAGAATGGCTAGTGTTTGGTAAGGAAATATTCATTGTCTAATATTCAGGTGTATACAGGCTGATTCACGGTGGATGGCACATTAGACGTTTCTGGTGAACCAGACAACGGATCACTTTGAAAATTTAATGGAGGGCATATTCAGACATTCTCTAGCCAACTAAAATATTTTCGACAATGCGGTGTTGCCGCTTCTATTAGAAAGCAGTAGCAACTTTGATTTTTCAAATGGAATTCTCTGTATAAAATATTATTTTTGGAATCTCCAACAATTGCCCGACAACTTTTCTTGATATTTCCCTATACCTATCTGTTACCGTTTTCGAAATAAAAATTAATTTCAATTTTTTTCTTCGAAAATCATGACTTCTAAAAATGCCGATATCTTTTAGTTAAGAAGTACTATGATATCGAAATTTGGTTTGGAGTTAGGTGATACTTGGACACTTCCCACACGTCAGCCTCATCTCCGTTACTTCAATAAAGGGTGGTAAAAAAATACAGTTTTTTCGTTTGCTTGAAAAAGTTGCTGAAATTTGATTATTTTAAATGGAACACCCTGTATATTATTGAAAATTCGGAAAGCTGCTGAAATTTGCTTTCTTTCTATGTATATCATACCTATACCTAACTAGTCAAGTTTCGGACTTATGAACATTTATTTGTGAAAATGTCACTTCAGAATGGTATTTCCATTCGGTATTTGGTAAGCAGGCCATGATTACTATTTGACAGTAGCGTTGTGACATTCTCCTGATAATATCGACATTTTCGTCACTTCAGAAGTTGCAAATACCTTCAAAACGATGGAACAAAACTATTCAAACGAAGTTCTTATGAATTTGTTCATTATTTTTTGACAGTGTGACAAAATTATCAGCAGAACATGTAGAAAGTTCAATGAAATGTATCCGAATCTACCGCCAATGAACCTCAAGAAATTTATACGAATTCAGAACAATTTCAATGCATTTGGATCAACTTTAAAAGCACCAAGAAACTTGCCTCGACCCGTAACTTTCGAAGACGACCAGATTAATGTCTTAGCATATTTTCACGCATTTCCCGAGTCATCGATAAGAAGTGCTGAAGAAGATTTGGGTATAAAATATTCATCGGTTCAAAGAATCTTGCAAGGACTAAAATGCATGATTATAAATTCACCAAAATTCAAGCAATGAAGCCTCAAGATCCTCAACAGAGAGTAGAATTTTGTGAAATGTTGTTGACACGCTTTCAAGAAGATCCACTTTTTTTAAATAAAATTATTTGGACTGATGAATTGAAATTTTCGAGAGAAGGGATTTTCAATAGAAAAAATCGTCATTATTGGTCCAGTGAAAATCCTCACGTCACAAAAGAAGCCGGATTTCAAGAAAAATTTAGTTTTAATGTCTTCTGCATGTCGATGGACAACAAATTGAGGTACGTGATATACGAGGAGTCATTAACATCCAGAAGCTACCTGAATATTTTGGAGAATACTGTAGACAGTTTCGTGGATAATCTGCCACTCGAAGATTATCGAAACTGTTGGTACCAACTAGACGGAGCTCCTGCACATTGCACAAGAGAAGTGAGCGCAGAACTGGATAGACTATTTGACGATCGGTGGATGAGGCGCTTGGGACCATGGAATTGGCCAGCGAGATCACCCGATCTTAATCCATTAGATTTTTATTTGTGGGAAATGTTTAAAGAAAAAGTTTACAAAATACCCGTGCGTTCGAGAGATGAATTGTTAGAAAGGATTGCCCAAACATTTGAAGATTTGGATTCCAATGAAATCAGATCTGCCACCACGAAAGCAGTCAACACCCGCATTTTAAAGTGCTTGGAAGTGAACGGCCAGCGATTCGAACATATTTTGAAATATTCCACATGATTGTTTTACTTTTTTATAATTATTCATATCAATATTTCCAATTTCAAGTTTCTTGGTGCTTTTTCAAAGTTTATCCAAACATATTGGAATTGTTCTGAATTCGTATAAATTTCTTGAGGTTCATTGGCGGTAGATTTGGATACATTTCATTGAACTTTCTACATGTTCTGCTGATAATTTTGTCACACTGTCCAAAAATAATAAACAAATTCATAAGAACTTCGTTTGAATAGTTTTGTTCCATCGTTTTGAAGGTATTTGCAACTTCTGAAGTGACGAAAATGTTGATATTATTAGGAGAATGTCACAACGCTACTGTCAGATAGTAATCATGGCCTGCTTACCAAATACCGAATGGAAATACCATTCTGAAGGGACATTTTCACAAATAAATGTTCATAAGTCCGAAACTTGACTAGTTAGGTATAGGTATGATATACATAGAAAGAAAGCAAATTTCAGCAGCTTTTCGAATTTTCAATAATATACAGGGTGTTCCATTTAAAATAATCAAATTTCAGCAACTTTTTCAAGCAAACGAAAAACTGTATTTTTTCACCACCCTGTATTGAAGTAACGGAGATTAGGCTGACGTGTGGGAAGTGTCTAAGTATCTCCTAACTCCAAACCAAATTTCGATATCATAGTACTTCTTAACTAAAAGATATCGGCATTTTTAGAAGTCATGATTTTCGAAGAAAAAAATTGAAATTAATTTTTATTTCGAAAACGGTAACAGATTGGTATAGGGAAATATCAAGAAAAGTTGTCGGGCAATTGTTGGAGATTCCAAAAATAATATTATATACAGAGTGTTCCATTTGAAAAATCAAAGTTGCTACTGCTTTCTAATAGAAGCGGCAACACCGCATTGTCGAAAATATTTTAGTTGGCTAGAGAATGTCCGAAAATGCTCTCCAATAAATTTTCAAAGTGATCGGTTGTCTGGTTCACCAGAAACGTCTAATGTGCCATCCACCGTGAATCAGCCTGTATTGTTTGTACTCATTTGTTCTCTTAAAAGAATGAGAAATGTTCACTGATTTCAGATTGCAGATGTTGTCAGATAATAAATTATACCAAGTGTCTGGAAAATATGAAAATAGCGGACTAACTCAAAAATCCATTTGGGGAAAAAAAATTGAGAAAAGTCCCAATAGGTTCCTCCTGATCTATTGAATGGTGAAATCAGATTTGACTTCGACATCAGAGGTTATATCAAGATACATCAACGATGATGGATGATACCTATCACTTTGAGATAGACAAAATATTCCACTTAGATCGAACAACAGTTCCAGACAATTAGTCACAACTTGCCCAAAAAATGGTATAATCTTTTCATAGAATGTCGGGAAGATATGAATGATGACACTTGCCCTGCATCCATTAGATCATCAACCACCGATGAAAATGTTGAGAAAGTGAACAAAATGATTGTTAAGGTTGACCTGAAATATCTAGGTTTATTCCGGTCTCGAAGAACGAAAAACTGAAATTCAATGTCAGTCAAAAAAGTATTATTTTATTTTCATTGTTACAGTTACAAAAACTGAATATTGAACTGAATATTACTAGAGTACAAGGTAAAACAGAGAGTGAACTCCTAATATTGAATATGAATACTGAACTATTTTGACATTTCTTCTCGGCCGATGCCATTTACGTCGTTTTGCTAGAGATGGTAGATATTCTAAGCTCACCTTTCTCAGAATGGATTTGTGAGCTCTTGTGCTGCTTTCCATTTGTTCACTAAACACAAATCCTTTTCATCGGTTTCAGCACAAGGTAACGATGAATAATAAGATTCAATCAAGAGAGGAGCTTACATATCATCTGGATCATTGGGTACATGGCTAGGGGGTCTCGAGTCCAAAATATTTTCCACTTCTGCAGATACTGTCCTTGAAACATATTCCTGGGGATATCTTGTAAGAACTTCCAACACATTTTTCTTGATGTATTTTATCAAACTCTCCCATGATCCACCCGTAAAAAGAGCTGATGGCGGGTTGAAAAACCACGTCACATTTTTCAGCGTACAAAATTCTTTTGTTTCATTTTGATCAAACGATTTCAAAATATCCTTTTAACAAATTTGCATTTTGTTTTTCTCCATATTGTATCATGTCATTTCTGCTGTCAATAAATTTATTTATTATTATATTATTATTATTTCGGAGTTCTCTGTCACTTCCTTTGAAATTCCTTCCATTGTCATTATAAATCTCTTGCGGAACACCTTGTCTACTACCAAATTGCCGAAAAACATGAAACCATCCGGCTCGAAGGACCAATTGATGTTATGTTCTACTTGAAATATCTGAATTGATCCGGCTTCAGAGAACGAGATATTGAAATACAATGTCAGTCAAAAAAGTTTTATTTCATTCTAATTGTTTTAGTTACAACATCTGGACATCAAACTGGTTATTACTATATACAGGGTGAAACAGAAGGTAAACAAATAATTCTTGATATGAGTACTGAACAATCATAATGGAGAATCGTCGAATCACTATTAGAAAAGTTGTTGTCAGCATTTCCTGTTGTCAGCAGGATGTCAGCATTTCGGTCGGCTCATACCATGCATTTTTCCTGAAATTTTGGGAATGAAGTGTGTGACAGCGATGTTCGTTTCAAAATTGCTGAATTTTTAGCGAAAAAGCAGTTACATGAGCATTGCTCATATATTTTTGAATGACGTCAACGGCGATCCAGATTTGCGTAGAAGGGTCTTGACTGGTGACGAATCATGGGTATATGGTTATTATTACCAGAACCAAACTACAATCGTACCAACCTCCAATCGTCGCAATGGAAGAGTCCAGGAGAGCCAAGAACAAAAAAGCACGCCTACCTCGATTAGGTGTCAAGGCTTCACTTACTGTCTTTTTAGATTACCTTGTCGTACTGCATCAGGACTTCTTGCCACACTGTCGAAAAACAATTCATGGCTTTTGCATAACGATAATACACCTGCTCACTCTTCATGGCTTGTTCGTAATTTTTTAGCAATTAACAGCCACTGTATTTAGCAGATTTGCTTCCCTGCGACTTTTGTCTGGTTTCAAGATCCACGAAAAGAAGGCGTTTTGCGACGATTGGGAAGATAAAAACCGAATCGCTAAAAGAGCTCAAGGATACACAAAAATGTGCATAGTATAACTGCCTCGATGTTTGGAAAAAACGTTAGCGTGAGGGAAAATACTTTGAAGACGACGAAATAAAAATTGACAAATAAATGAATATTTTTCGAGAATAATAAAAAGTCGCGTTATTTTTTGAAAACGACATTCCTTATTTCCTATTCCTTTCATCAATTAATTTCTAAATATTACTGGAGTTCTTTCTCAACACCAAACCATCATCATCTTCAAAAGCAAGGTGAAACTGAGTATAACTGAATATATTCCTTGTAATCTCGGTTCAACAGAACTAGTTGATGTCATCTATACATATTCAAATAAGGGGATCGATCAGATTGACCACCATCTACTTTTGAAAAAAGTTTCAAAGAATCGGATTGTTTTCTTCTTTAATAAAATTGCTCAAATCGTATCTATCAAATCGCATTCAGTTTATCGAAATTAGGAGAGTACACCCGAACCATTATATTTCCACCTTATGGGTACTTCAGAGCTCTGATCTGGGGCCACTCTTATTTTAAATCGTTATAAATGATATTTCGGTGAGGATTACATGGCCTCATATATTTTTCGTAGATGACTTGTAATTAAGTCCGTAGACGACTGCTTCACAGGACTCGCTCAATGAAGTTCAAATCTGGTGTAGTGAAAACACATTTCAACTGAATGTACCTATATAAATGCAAAGTACTGTCTTTCTACAGAAAACTTCATCCAGTAATTCTCGAATATTCCATAAATAATATGACTCGAAAACGGCGATACGTTTAAAGATTCAGGGGTCGTGTTTGATCGAAGGCTTACATTTGATACTCATATAAGTCATATTGTATCGACGGCGTTGAAGCCATTGGAATATTTCTGGGATACCTTTTTAAATTTCCATGCTCAAATTATTGTATGCCAGTTTCATAACAAGTAAGGTGGACTATGCATCGTTAATTTGGTCTCCATTATGTCAAAATTCCGTTCAGCGATTAGAAACTGTTCAGCGTAAGAGCTTGAAATTCATGTTTTTTGAGTGTAATGGATTCTAACCAGCTATCCAGCTAGGGGCACAGACCAGAATATTATATTGAACACATTCAACTTAAAAGCTCTAGCAGAAAGAAGAAATTGCACCACAATTATGTTTTCAGTAAAACTTTTGAATAACGAAATTGATTGTAGTGACTTTTGAAAACAAATTCAGTTTCTTATACCTAGAACACAACACAACAGGAATCCTAGGACAAATTTATTGAAAAAGTCGCCGATTTTTGTGATGTGTACGTTGTTTAATAAAATGTCCGACCTGTGCAATATACATTATGACAGCAAACAGTTTATTTCAAGAACTATTAAAAATTCAATGTAATGATTGTTTCCAAATTTCATTTTGTAATTTGAATATTTTTCATTCATATATACTCTCTTATCATTTGTATTTTCTCTATTTGGGGAAGTAAACCTGTTGAGAATATATATTTTATTATTATATACAATGTTTTTCTTATTAATACCATAGATAACTCTGCTAGGTACCTGTGTCTTGATTGGTTCAAAATTTCACAATGTTTCCTCATCTACTAGTCCGGTGAATCTAATAGCACAGAAAATTATTTTAACAAGCTTTATACTACATTATTGTGTATCGGTTCACCATCGTTATTCATAATATTAAGTTGACTTGTTTCTAAGCTTTCATAGGCATCTAAATGCCTGTTTTTGTTAACTTGTATAACCAATCTCAATTTACTGAAGTCTATGGAATTGATTTTGTTGCAAAATATAATGGACGACTGCAAATTTTTTAGGTCTTCCATATTTTAGGTGCACTAAGTGTTCCTAATATCTTATTTCAATAGATCTTCTTTGCATCGCAGTCCCCACAATTAATTTCGTAAATTCCAGACTTTTCCGAATTATTGTCTTTTGAATTTTCTAAAAGAATCTATAGTGTATGACTTGTTTTAAATGTCACCTTCATATCTACTTCTCTGAAAATCTTCCGAAAGTTCTTCGTGTATTGGTGGAATGGAACTGAGAAATATTCATCTTGGTTTTCGTCGTTACTAAAAGTCGAGATTTTGTTTATTCTCACCCTAACCCCGAAGAGGCATAATCCTATAACAGGGCCCCACACAAAATACACTATCACAAATATTTGTATTTCATCCAAAAGCTTGAATGAACATTTTTGACTTGAATTGATTCTCACCTCAAACTTATTCTTCTATATAATATTATTCACAATAACCCTCGAGAAATCGTTACCGACTGATATTTCCTGAATTGTCACTATTTTTTTCGTAAAACTTTCATGTGTAAGAGGAAACGTCAAAAGACGATGCACTAGAAAATTCAACCCAACCCCAAATTTATTAAGCTAAAAACAGAAATAACATACAGGCAACAACTAAAAAAAAAAACAAAAAAAATGAACTATTAACACGAGCTGATTTATTTTTTTTTAATAAATTATTATTTTATTTAAACAACGATAAAAATAAAATAAAAACAACAATAAAAATTATTTGGCGCTCCGGGGCAACTTCATTGATTCCAGTGGCGCATTTGCTTTTTCAGCTGCAGGAAAACCCGGAAAAACCAGCAGCACCATATCATTTGAAGATCTTGATCTAACAATGTCCTCTCTCTTATAAAACAAAATGTAGGGTGTCTCCAGAGGCTCCAATAAATTCAATAAATTGAAAAAATATTAACAAGGAATGAAAATGAAAAATATAAAATTGAAAGTTTCAAAACCAAGTTTTACTTCACGACGTTTCGATTGTTAGATTCCACAATCCTCTTCGGGTTATCACCCGAATATTAATTTCCTGCTGATAATTTTTCAGTTTTTCAGCTCATGTTAATAGTTCAATTTTTTGTGTTTTTTTTTTGGTTGTTGCCTGTATGTTATTTCATTGTAATTTAAATTTTTTTGCTTCATAAAATTTTTTTTTCAGCTGACCATTTTAATTTTTTACAGATTCTTTCAGGGATTTCCAATCAATTTATATCATATTAGGCAATGGAAGTCCGAACTGATGAAATACACCACGAAACTGTACATCACAAATCAATTTATTTTTCAAGTAAGGATAATTTGTTTGATAAAAACACTAATGATTCCTGCCACAACTGAGAATGAATCATTTGATTCCAGTCGAACATGGTCTCCCAGTCCGGATTGTGTTCTTTTAATAACGATCTGTTTTTTTACCAACTAATATTCTTAAAATTTTTGCAATGTACTTTTACTCACTTTCATTGACATTATATTCAACTAACTCAAACGAATATTTCCAATAATTTTGAATTCCTTCTTAGACTATGTAAGCACGAAATTTTAATTTTCAAATATTATTAGCCATTTTTAAATAAACGTTTTCAGATTTTTCAATTATTCTTTTGAAGTTTCGTACATTAATGGATGAAATTGTGAAAATTTCCCTTAAGAAAAAATGTCGTTTCGTTGGAGATGACATGGACTTTTATCATATTATGACAAATAGATCCCAAAGAGTCGCAATCTCTCGTAGTCAATTCACAAAGTGAAATATTTCCAGATCCCGTCACGACATCCGAATAATTTAGAAAGAACACGTCAAAGTGCCTTGAAATATGATAAATTCATGTAAATCCAGATATTCCTCGAGGAGTACGAGGTGAAGCACTCTGAAATAAAATATCCTACATTTCTGCAGGAAATCTCAAAGTCAAATGTTATGTAGAAACTTTACTGCCGCTCGTGTCAAAAAACAATATACGCTTCGCACCTCTCAATTCCTCTCCATGCCCGCCATTTCCTCGAATATGCGAATGAAATTGCGAGATTGCTGAAAGAGGAAGATCGAAATAGCAAATAAAATCAGACTGGCTTCCTTGTAAACGATAAACCGATAGTCAGGCTGTGTGGAAGATGTCTGGGCATATTATCTTACGAGGGTAGTGATGACAGTAGAATAAGTAGATATTGGGATATAATACCACTTCATAAAAAGGAAGATGAAAAATAAGTGAATAATCAATGCACCTATCAAAAAATTTCGAGAAATTAATAAAGAAGAAATTGACTTCGTATATTAAAAACATAAAATTTTATCTGACAAGCAGTTTGATTTTAAAGAAAACACCTCAACAGAAAATGCAATCCTCGCCCTAACCACGAAACTAAATGATGGATTGAATGAGAACAAGTCCTTTATGTATTTTCATAGACCTATCGAAAGCTTTTAACACGGTGAGCCACGTCCTACTTCTGCAAACATTAGAGGACATTGGTACTAGGAATGAAAACCTGACATTATTTGAAAGCTTTATCACAAATAGACAGCTGATCGTATAGGTAGGCGATGTCCTCACTCAGGGAGAAACTATTGAATATGGTGTGACTCGAGGTAGTGTTCTGGAACCTCTTTCGTTCAATATATATATATATATATATATATATATATATATATATATATATATATATATATATATATATATATATATATATATGGTCGTACTGTCATCTTCTAGGCACTCCTCAACCTGAACTTGTTATCCAGTCGTCTGCCTCTTTATACGGTCCGAACGTCTCAACTCAGGTATTTCAGGTACTTTGGGTAAATTTACTTGTATTTGTACTGCATCAGGTACTATTCTTTGTATTAGAACTTCTCTAGGAATGTGTATGGTTTTGTTTAATTTCTTGAATGTGAGGTCTTGTTGTGTTTTGATTTGTACTTATTCCTCGATAAGTGATTCATGACTGTTAAATTTATGGATGTTCAAGTTTTCCCAAATGTTCTTGTGGTTTCCCTTGTTGACTTGTTTTATGAGTTTTATGTTCTCTGGTGGGGGGAAATTATGTTTATTTTGTATGGCGTGTGTTGCGAGGTTTGATTTATATACTATTGGATTAATGTATGCTTCTTTGTGTTCATTGTACCTTTGGATCAGTTTTTTCTTGGTTTGACCGATATAGAATTTGTTGCAGTCCGAGCATTGTATACTCTATATCCCGTTTCGGTCTTTGTCTTCTTCTTTTTCATAGTTGTTTATTTTTTGTGTTATCTTCGTGTTTGGCTTGTATGTGATGTTGATGTTCAGTGGTTTGAAGACGTTTGTTAGTTTTTTGGTTTGGTGTCCTACGTACGTAAATGCTGTCCATCGTTGTGTTGTTTTGTCTGTTGGGGAGTCTTGATCCTTGTTCTGTATTTTTTGTTTGATTCTGTTTTCTAGTTTATCTATTGTCTTTTGTATGTATCCGTTTTCGTTCGCTATTTGGTATATGACTTTCCTTTCTTTGTTTCGGGCTTCATTGCTGAGTGGTATCCTTAACATTCTATATATGAATGCGTTATAAGCAGCCATTTTATGTGATGGTGGATGGTTTGAACTTGCGGGTATGGTGGAGCTCGTTTGTTTAGGTTTCCTGTATATTGCCATTTGAAATTGTGTTTTGTTGTGGTTATATCCTATTGATATGTCCAGATAGTTAAGCTTTGAGTTGTGTTCTTCCTCAATGCTGAAACATAGTTTTTGATTTATTTCGTTTATCTTTTTTTTCATTTGATCTATTCTTATTCCATTGTTTTGTGATAGGTACAGATCATCGTCAACGAATCTGAACCATTGTCCTTTTTCATCATATATTTTTATTATTGTTAAGATTTTCTCATCTATGGTTTGCAGGTATATAACCAGAAGGGACGATACACAAAGATCGTACGGGACCCTACTGCATCAATTGAAAGGAATTTGTACCAGATTTTGAAAAACCACCGAGTCTATTTTTCAGAAATGGGAAGATCATCGCTAACACCGCACCATAGTAAGCCTGCTCACTTGTATGGACTACCCAAAATCCACAAGAAGGACGTTCAGTTTAAACCGATCATCAACTCCAGAGATTCGGCTACTCAAAACTTGTCTAGATTTTTACTTCCCATAATGCAACCATAACAAGGAAAAACATCGTCTTTTGTGAAGAATTCAAGGCATGTTGTCGAACTACTAGGGTCAATTGAAGTCACACAGAAAAATCAACTAATTAGTTTCGACGTGGAAAGCCTTTACATCAACGTTCCGGTCGAAGAAACACTCCAAATTATACAGACAAAGTTATCCGAAGACGAGAATCTGAAATAGAGAACGAATCTACATATAGAAGTAATCATGGAATTACTAGAAGGCTGTGTACGAAACTGTTATTTCCAACTGAAGGACGAATTCTTTACACAAGATGAGGGACTGCCAATGGGATCGCCACTTTCACCAGTCATAGCCAACATATATTTGGAGTGGTTTGAAACTCTGGCCATTGAAGAAGCCCACAAGAAACTTTGAGTCTGGTTGAAATATGTTGACGACACCTTCATAATATGGAACAATGGGAATACTGAACTAGACGCCTTCCTGAAACACATCAATAGCGTGAGACCTTCCATAACTTTCACAATGGAGAAGGAAATTCACAACGACATGCCATTCTTAGAAGTTTTGGTGAAGAGAACCGACACTAAGTGGGAAACATCTGTATACCGAAAACCCACTCACATGGGACAGTATTTGAATCACGAATCCAACCACCATCAATCAACTAATAGAGGAATCATCAAGACTCTATTATACCGTGCTTTTGGGCTCTGAAACACGAAGGAAAGTCTCGAGAACGAACTAGACATCATCAAAAATGATCTTCAATGGAATGGTTACTCCAAAGCGATGGTCGAAAAGATGTTGGCTGAAAGACAGCAGAAGCCTAGCAAGGAAGAGAAGCCGTCACAACACACAGTGCTTGCACTTACCTACATCAGAGGATTATCGGAGAGTACGCAGTACTCAGTACAACATCAGTACTCAAGTACAACGCAGTACTCAAGTACATCAGAACCTGCTTCAGATTCGGTAACACTATCCGTAGCAGCCTCACGAAAACCAGGCCACCAAACGCGGACTGCGATTCCAAGAATTGTATTTACCGGATACCCTGTGAGTGCGAAAAATCCTATGTTGGTGAAACTAAGAGGCCAGTGAATGTTCGCATTGCCGACCACAAGAAACACACACAGCGAGGGCAAATCAGCAAATCAGGAATAGCAGACCATGTTTGGATCCATCAACACAACATCGAGTGGTTACAACCTAAGATTTCACACAGAGAGGAATATTGGTTTAGGAAAAAATTGAAGGAAGTCGCATACATATTGTCCAATGACGTATCAGCGTGAAGCGGAAAAAATGGAAAGTGGGGATAAGTGAAAGTACTCGAACGATCCATAAATAGTCATCTCTCGGAGGAATCAGTCCAGTCATCACCCGGAGACTATTGTGGATACCAACAATCGAAACGTCGTGAACTAACTTGGCTTAAAATCTCTTAACTTTTTCATTTTCATCTTTATTTTCATATTGTATTTCTTTAATTCTATTTTTTTTTTCAATTGTTTTATTTAGTTTAACTTGTATTTTATTTCATTATCAATTCATTTCAGGTTTTTTCGCTTAATATAATTGTCATTTACAGCTATTTATTTTTTAATTTTTCTCTTTCAGTTGCTTCAGGAATTTCAAATCATTTTATATGTTAGGCAATGAAAGTCCGAACTAGTGAAATTCATCATGAAACTTTGTCAATCACCTTCAAACAAAGGATCATCTTCTTGTTTATATACCCGATCAGAAAAGAAGGCGGTGTGCTATGGAACTCTGTACCACAAGTGCAAGAAAGATATGCAACAAATGTAATATTGAACGTTGTTTAACATGTAATGTGGGTTTTCATACTAAATGACTCAAAAGGTAGTATTGAAGCCCACCGTTACTTATATGTAACACACTTTTTTTCACTATTAGGGGTATTGAAAAATAGAAACATACTCAGATTGTTTTAGTAACCCTAATTTAGTGCAAAAAGCATGAGTATAGCTAAATATTTTGAAAAAAGATAATTCGAGCTTTTGAGGTTTAACGATCTACCGGAATCTACGTCAAGTCTATGGTCATTCCTTTTGAGGTTTAACGATCTACCGGAATCTACGTCAAGTCTATGGTCATTCTGAGATACTCGACTCCATCTATCCCGTTTTTTTTTGAAATTCAACCACAACGCATTAGCTTTATAGTTACCAAATATAAAGTTTCAAGTTACTCCACCTAAAGTACCCTTTAATTTATAGAATACTAGAATAAGAAAGCCAATATCATATTGATCAATCACCCTGTACCGCATATCCCTATTAAACACGCAATAAACCTCTTCAAGATTTTTTGTCGCAGCCGAAAACATCGAAAGCCCGCCGTCAGTGTCGTCCCGCGATGCCATTATTCTTTCCTGCAGCGTCAAATAATTTGTTCTCTCGAGCATTTGCCTTCCTGCATAGAAAACGATCCGGGTATGGTAGTCGTCCTCGTATTCGTCTCCGGTTCTTCGCACCATTACGCTACACGAACACCAGCCAATAAATTCAAGCGAGCGCCAGCCCGTCTGATAAACATGTAAATACACGAGCGGGTGTCGAGTGCCGAGCACAGACACTTCATATTTATGCCTGTATCGAATTACGATAAGTCATTAGGTGGAGGAACGCAGGAAATTACATTTGAGACGCGTTGTGACGTAGCGCTGAATTTTGGGACTATCTTCGGGATTATCTCAACTATTTGGTGTGGGAATTCGGGGAAAATGAACTGAACAAATTTGTTTTACGAAAATCAACCATGTGGAAATTATCTCTGTTCGATGTGACAAATTGGGGTTTTTAAAAACACCATCTGATATTTATATTGGGTTGTTTCAGAAGTCTTGCACGTTTTTATGGGTATTACGGTTAGGTCAGCTCAGTTCCGACTTGAGTGGGTCTACTCGACCCACTCAAGTCGACCCACTCTATTCACACTCGACCAAATAAACCCTGTCTTAACGAAGCCAATGAGTTTGTATGATGAGTTGTCTTTCAGGTCAGTTGGTAAGAATACGGCTCTGCCGTACATCGTAGTTCATCCCTACTGTATTCCAACAACTGTTTCATATCCAGTTTCGAAGGGTGAATGAACGCTTCGAAGTCAGCCAATCCTGGAAATTCCTGCAAGAAGTCCATTGATCTTCTTGCCATCCAGGTGTTCAATCTTTGTTTGGCAAAGCCTAAAGCTATGCCAATGACAGGTTCTGATCCAATGAAGCTACTTGCAGCGCCCTCCTCTTCAAGGGAGTTAGCTGCCTCATTTCCTTCCAGGCGCCATTTTGGCCAGGAATCCAGACCAGCGACAATCTGTTAAGTTTTCCTATTGAAGATAGTTGTTTTTGGCAATTTGCTACACCAATTTAGAAGTGGCTCTGTAGGAGCCAAGAGCTTCCAACGCCGCTTGACTGACGAAAATTTCATTATTGACTTGTGTATGAGGTTGGATTCTTCTAATCTCCCCACACACAATTCAATAGCGTGAATTTCCACTTGGAATACAGTCTCATAGGTTCCTAGGCAGGTTGATATCTCTATCCTGGGTCTGCGACTGAAAACACCTGCACCGGAACCGGGAAGTGTTTGTGATCCATCTGTGAACCTACAAGTATCTGCTCTTAACATTCCCTCCTTCCGGAGGATCCAGTCCCCCTTCTCGAGAATATTACTTTATAATATTAAGTTGACAGTTGGAGGCATAAAGTCAGAAGTCATTTCCAGAATGCTGTGACTTTAAGCGTCAACCAACAGTCTATTGCACTCTGCATTGAATTGATTTGTGCAATTGGCAATGTACACAAGTCTATATGCAGTCAACCTAACCTTTCTCCCCAGAAAAATTTGGAGAGGTGGTAGATCTTGAAGGATTTTCATGGCCGCTGTCGGTTGGTACTGAACCCACTGATGGCTAGATTAGCCTGGCTCGGTAAGCCAGAGAGCTTCGCCTGGGCAGTTTTCTTTAAAGCCTTAGGCCATCAAGCAATTTCATTGGTCTGACAATTATCACACAAATCTAATGGATTTGTTTGGAACCTGAACCACATCCTTCGACATGTCCACCCATTATGGGTGTACTCAAACTGTAATATCTCGGGAATACTTATGCAGTTCAATCAAAATAAGCGCAATTAGGTACAGTGCTAAAGTCTAATAATTTCGTAAGCATGAAAATTGGGTGCACGGGGTTCGATGGAACCGACGAAGGCCATTCATACCTGGTCCTGATTGGCGAAGATTCTTCCGGTGAAAAAGTTATTGGAGTACTTAAAAGATGGTAGTCGCTTGTCGAAAGGTCTAGGGACTATGGTAGGAGAGGCAGAGAGGCTCAATTCGTTTTATTTTCGGACGATGATTTGCGGAACGGGCAAAAATGCAATGTCGTGGAGCAGGATTGAACCTCTTCTGTTGACCAGTGCCGGATGCTGCTGACACAACTTTTCGTTACATTCCGTCGATTCACTCACAACAGGACTCTGGTGTGATGTGCGAAGCATAAGAACTCAAAGTTGTCTCCACAATTTATTATCACTCTCAGATGTTAAAACGGTCAAACTATCAATTAATACATGTTTTTAACCTGATAGGTTCATCATCACCTGATTATTTAAAAATTCTACAACAACAATAGTTAAAACATGGAATATAGAAAAAAATTATCACATATCACCAATGAATAAATGCTCACGATGACATGTTAATAGCACCTGAAAATTTTGATAACGAGTTAAATAGTATGAGACAAAAAGGTCATAATAATGGTCCCCCTGCTTATCTAATTAATAGCACCTATATAACAAATACAGAACCGAATTTCTTAATCTTTATTCTCTACCAACACCTCCAATAAATATTGTTCTATTCCCTATCTAGGTGAAGTTTCACAATGTATTTTGAATATTCTCAGACCGTACTGTGATGATATTAATTTTTCATTTGATACTATGGATCCTGTTTCCAAATTGTCAATACTACAGGAAGAGTACCAATCTCCCATAAATCAGGCGTTTATAGAATTTCTTGTTCACAACAAATTTGTTCGGCTCAGTATGTTGGACAGGGTGGGAAGAAAATTAAAACAAGAGTTCTTGAACATGTCAAACTAATTGACAATTTCAGAAATCTACACTTCGATGATTATAACACAAAAAGTTCGTTCTCTGATCACATTCTTCATTATTACAACCATAGTTTTGATATTGAATTCGATTTAGATATTTTACATGTTTGCCAAAAGGCACTTCACTTTGCTTGAAATTTTTGAAATCAACTCTATTAATAACGCCAATGTAATCTCTCTTAATAAACAAGTATAGTTTGATCGCAAAAAGTTTTTCAATTCTCCTAATTTCAACTAAATTTGCCCTGCCTTGGTCTTCCATAAACCCTCATTTTATTAATTTTATTAGTATGTTTGTACAGTTGTTTGGTGGCCAGATCCAGTTGTTTGACAGCTTTTCTTCATTTCTTTTATGGACAATAGATGTCTCGTATGGTGGTGCTGATCGAAAAAATCGTTCTTGCAACTTTATTGATTTCATAATTCAACTCAGAGAGAATTACTTTCACAAATTTTTGTAGCAAGATGGCATGTAGTGATGGTATGGGATCTGTTTGCTCAGAGTACGAGTTGATATGTATGTGGAGGTCCTTCTTCTGCTGGGTTTTGTGTTTGCAGATCTCTTGTCACTGTTCCATGTCATCTGGATGTCATTTCTTCATATATTTTTGACAGCTGATTCTTCTTTCTCATTCAATTCACTTCGGATCTTTTTCATTAAAATTCGTTTCCATGTGGCGTTTGATGTGCGTATAAAAATTTTAAGCCTCCCATAATTCTATCATATACAGCTGAGATGTTATAAACTTCCGTCATTTACTAAATATAGAAAAAATCATTACTATCAACATGCCAGTGTAACCATTTTTTCATTGCTAACATGTGACATTTCATCCATTATAAAATATTTCTGTTCACTCCTCGTTCCTTCCTAGTTTAGTTAAATTTTTTCTTTCCTTTTAGGTTAAACATTTAATTATTATATATTATATTACCTATTCTCAAAAACCATTACCCGGTCATTCAACGGAAATATTTGAGATTCTCTAGCAAATTATTTGTCCCTCACTTTTTGCTCCCGCTGTATCATAATTTCTGGCCAGCCGCCAGATGGTATGTCAGTTCTTACCGAGAAGCTCACGCTAGCTATAGCAACTCCAAGTCGTATCGCAATCTCGAAAAACCCGAGAAACGTGACCCGGAAAAGTGCATTCCTTTTCGATAAGTCCATACCCAGAATACAGTCCATTTTGCATTACATGTGAAAGAGCGGTGGAAACCACCGAAGCCAGAGAAGTCCAGGATTCCAGGTGAGTTAACTTTACTTTATTCAGCTGGCGGAACTCTAACTCTCTCAAACATCAACAATTTCCTTTCCCGTGCAAGTATTTTATACTTCATTGTTTCAACTTTTGTTATGTTGTTCTTCTTTTATTGTATAATTTTCAAATAATTAGCTGATGATGAACCTATATGGGTTCGAAACATGTACTGATTGATGGTTTTACCATTCTCACTTCTGAGGGTGATGATAAACTGTGAAGACAACTTTGATTTTTCATGCTACGCAAATCTCCGGAACTTCACTTTGAGATATAAAGGACTTCAACAACAGGTATGTTGTGACAGTTTGGCTCGGATTTGGAAAGTTATAGTGAATCTCTGTTGTCATAGAGGATCCAATTTTCATCGTACATGACGACCCGATTGGAAAAAGGTTAGTTTTGAACAGAAATACAACTCGGAACGTGACAATTTTTGTCGATCTGTCAAATCGTAGGGCACTTTTCGAGTTTTTCAACCTTTTCAATACGTTTCAAACCATCAAGCTGACGCCCTGTTCTCCCGCCATTTCACGAACCGTTTGGGATTGGTCAGTCTCCATCAAGGTTATCAAATCCCCGTTCTGGATTACTGTGGGTCGACCACATCGGGGTTCAATTTCGAAACGAAGAACTCCGGAACGAAATTTCGCAAATTAACGTCGAACAGCTATCATTGCCAAATACCTGACTGATTTCCCGGGCTATTTCGGCAGCGCTTTGGTTGAATTTGAATTCGTAGAAAAAAAATGTTTGATAATCGCCCAACGACATCATATAGTGATGAATTGAAAAGAAGCAAAAAAATTTGGAAAAAATTGAACAGCATCAAAGTATAGAGTAACAAATTATCTATCGATCGTTATACACCACGACACAGTTGGATGAATATTCATGAGATATGTTGTTCAAATCAAATCAAATATGCTTTATTGTCCAAAGTATGAACTCGTTGACAAAGCTAATCATGTATAAATGAATTTCACTATAATAACTATACATTATACATATACACTGGTTTAATGTATGTGTCATACTGAAATATGGTTACGATTTTTAGTGCACAGCTAAAACAATTATAGATAAATAAATGAATATGCATATATGAACGCACATAAATACCACACGCATACATATTTATATATATCCTAAATAAACGAATAGTCAGGCATTAACAGGTAAATAAGGAAGTCAATAGATAAAATATATAAATAAATGAGATAAACAGACAGTGTTTTCAAAATTGCAGGAGCTATTGAAATCAACATAAGCAGTGTTCGAACAGGGAATAATTTTATTTCAGAATTCCATCCATATCTTAATCAAAGTACTCTTGAACACTAAACACATGACATCAAAATGGACAAAACTTTCGAAACAACCTGAAACTTGTAAAAAAATTGGTGGTAAAATCCAATAAACATCAGCATAATGCTTCAGTCCGTATTTCTGAATTTTCAGTTCCTATTCCAAATTATGTATTGATGATGAAAAAGTGCAGACATTATGACAAAAAACATTTATATTGTGTTTCGCCATTTCGTCATTTATGTAAAAAAAAATTATAAATCTCCATGATAAGAAATATACTACAAAATAATTGAAAGAAAGTACATTATGGTCCTTCACCTTTTTCAGTAGGGTATTATTTTCAGAATTACTATTTTATTCAAAAGATGGAAAAACTAGCAACGCAGGAATATTAATATCATAGTACTTAGATAGTCATACATTGAAGGCATAATGCTGTTGTTTCAATGTTTTACGGAACTTTCGTGTTTTATGTCGGTGTGTTTTCATAATATCATTTTTTAACATACTGAAACTCAATTCAACCACCAAATATATCAGTGAATTTACACCGGTGACTCCACTAAAATTTTTCCATCAGCTGAATCGCCAAATATTCGAATTTTTCGAGATTTTTCTTGTGTAAATATGAATATCAATATAGTATTACTTATTGCATCATGAATTGGAGTCATAAGGCTGTTGTTTCAACGTCTTACGGAACTTCCGTGTTTTATGCCGGTGTGTTTTCATAATATAATTGTCTTTAACATACTAAAAACTCAAGCTCTTTCACCAAATATATCAGTGAATTCATACCGGTGACTTCACCAAAATTTTAACGACAATTAAATCACCAAATATTCAATTTTTTCGAGATTCTTATTGTGAAAATATTAATATTAATATCATAGTACTTGCATTACGAATTGGAGGTATAATGCTGTTGTTTCAATGTCTCACGGAAATTGTTTTAGTGTTTTATATCGGTTTGTTTTCATAATATCGTCTGAATGATCGATTTTCACTTGCTATCGTCCAACCCGTGTTAGGAATCACAAGTTAACAGGTAAGGCTTTGTTAATCCTTATTTTGCACAAGTTCCGACATCTGAGGGTTGTCGTTCATAGGGGTGCGACAGCTGGTTAACGGAAAAACCCATTTTGAAATAGATTTTTCAACATACTGAAAATTCACGCTCATCCACCAAATATATCAGTAAATTTGCCCCGGTGACTTCACCAACATTTTAATATCAATCGAATTCGAAATTCTTATTGTGAAAATACATAACAATTTTTGATTGAATGAATGGATGTGGAAGGATATGCAAGCACATCAAATCATTAGGAAACTTTTCTCAGAATATAAAGTCCACACAGGCATAAACTGAAGGTTAGTAAAGTCTGGCTGTCAGAAATTGATTGACAACATTGCTTTGCTGTTTTTCATTATATATAATTACCTTTCTAGCAATTCGTAAAAAGCACTCCACAATATCTGTTCAACATGAAATTCTAATTTCGGCGAATGGGACAATGCAAACTGTATTATTTTCGAAAAATGAAAAATTTGACAACTCGGAAATATTATTATGCATAGGGAAAAATGAGGAACAAAACTTTCAGTTTTTTCATCACTCGTATGTGTGACAACGATTTTGCAGTCTCGTCCTGTAAGAACATTTTCAAACGAATACAATAAACAAGTTCATTGAATTCCTTTCAAAATACCACAAAATCTTAAAATGGTTCTACAACTACTTTTATAATTTACAAGTGCTTTATTGGTGCTGCTCAATCAGCGTCTTCCAGGTGGAGAGTCCTGTTGCTTTGAGTTCAATGAATGACGAAATCAATGATCAAATAGTTATTCACGTATTCAGAGAAATATCGGGTCACTATATTATTATACTGAAAATATCGGCAATTCGGTAATTCTTTCGCAAAGGTGGATATTTCATATGTATAATTACTGGAGATGATATGATATTAATCACCCTGATGGAAAACATGGAACCTCATAAAGATTGTCAGCCGCAGGTGTACAGAGACACGTCTGTTCAGTAAACTACATGGAAATAATCTACAAAATGGAACATCAAGCTGGTGTTTTCCATCAGACATAGTGTAATTAGGTCATAGTGATTTGGTAGTCTCGACGAACTGACAAACGTGAAATATTGTCAAATTAAGACACACCATTATATCAAATTTCGGTAAACATGAATACTGAGGTGTCTACTATTTCTCAAATTACTATTTTGGTTTGTGAATGAGTTTTGCTATTCAATAAATTCCAATAATGACAAAGACAGAGAACCAGTGATCTACACCAGTGTTACTGGTGTAGATCGGTAAATAAATACTCGAATGGTGTTCAATTAATTTGCGTGTTATATCACCCGAAGACGATTGTGGATACTAACAATCGAAACGTCGTGAAGTAACACGGTTTGAAATCTTTCATTTTCTGATTTTCATTTCTTGCTGATGATTTTTTTAAATTTTCATCTTTGATTTTTCGGTTGTTGCTTGTATTTTATTTTATTTTAATTTTAGTTTTTTCCCAAATATGATTGTTATTTTTCAGCTAATCTCTATAATTTTTTACAGGTTCTTTCAGGGATTTTGAATCAATTTATGTCATATTAGACAATAGAAAACCAAACCAATGAAAGTTTCATAGACATCACCTCAATAGTTTTCATACGAAGTTTCTGTCAAATATCTGAAATGTTTACTTCTATGCCATGCTCATTTCGAATGGCTCCGAAATGTTTCACGTCAGATTCTTAATTATGAAGAATTCCTCATACTGAAAATTTTAAAAATTGGATAACGATTATTGACAATGAAAGACTTTTTGTCATAATAATCAATGTGATATAAATGGATAGATATTGAATCACCACAATGCATATATACAATTGAAAGTTTTAAATGCGTGAAAAAAATTAAAAATTCTTACTTCACAGTCGGTGGTATATGGAATCAGTTATATTATCAGAATACAATAATTTTAAATACACCGCAGACGTGAATAATACCTACTCCTTCACTTTTGAACGGGGCAGATTCTGACAAAATTTTCATGAGAAGGATTTATTTTTGGTACTTTTTAATAAAAAAGCCAGTAATATAACATGACTCGATGCAGAGATAACTTGATAAGTAGATATCGAAATTAAAAAATGTGAAAGTCAATTCTCTACAGGGTGTTTCAAATTCGATACTCGCCATTGGGATCTCGGAAACTATGACAGATACGAAGCTGGTTGACTTGGGACAAACTTGCGCATTTACCTGATCGAAAACATGTCGTTGAGGAAGTTCTGAAATTTCGTGTATATCCGAAGATATCCGAAAAAACAGAAATTTCGGAATATGGTTTTTATTTTTTCTGGCATCATTTTTCGAAGGATTCGTAAATAAATTGCACTTCCACGTTGCCACTTCCTCCCTGCTACATAGTATTGTTTTCAAATTTGCCATCCGACGTTTCGTCTTCCGGCCACCATCATGAACTTTATTTTTTCTTATGGGCGCTACATTGGATTCTTTCTGTTTTGAATAGAATCAGATTTCACCTTTTCAATGATGTATCATGAATTATCATTCTTTTTCGAAAAATTGGGGATATTGAAAAAAATCAATTCTCATCATAATAGGTTTTGACTTTGATGTCTCCAAATTTGACTTTCAGTTTGCTACACTCAATGAAATTTTGTTATTGCACAAGTCATTGAATTAACTGAAATATGAAAACAAAAGCACATCACAGCAAATGCTCAAAATGCTGGCCTTGTTCATGATAACACAACTGTGCCCTTCTTCAAATACTATTCACTGCACGATCAATTTCCCTTCTCCTCAATCTTCCGAACTCTGTAACAATGCTGTGTTGAAGGTCCTCAATATTTTGATATTCCCTCTGACCATAAACTCTATTTTTCAGTGTACCCCATAAGAATGTAGCCATAAAATTTGAGTTTGAAGACCTTGCTTGCCACCTCAACGGTCCATTACTCCATATCCATTTATCACCAAATCTTTCAGTCAGGTAATCAGATACTCGTCTAGTACTGTGTATCACCATCATGTTGAAACCAGATGTTGTTATAGCTAGCCAAAGGTTGATCATCCAAATAGTCTTCGAAAATCGACAATAAAAACCAGTGATAGGTTTCTTCATTCAGAATTTCGTCAAATAAATGACCCAAAATTCTATATTTGTAAATTCCTGCCCACTTGAAGTAGAATTTCTCGGAACTGCTTGGGGTTGTTTATGCTTTAAATGTGTTCGATATTTCGGTTGAATATCCCACAATTCGTAAAAGTGCTTTCATCTGTCCAAATTACATTTTCCAGGGAAACAGGAAAATTAGGTCTTCTTATTGGCCAATTGCAAAATTATAATCGCCTTTCGGGATCACCTGGATGCAATTTTTGAGATATGTGTATTTTGTAACCGCTATTTTGAAGGAAATTTGATGTGTGGAGTTACCCGGGTTCATGTTATCTGCAAATTATTTATTTTTATTGAAAAGGATACATTGTCTAACTTTCCTCATGCATGCCACGTTTATCAAATTTTCTTCAGTTTCCTGTTTCATTTTGTCTCCGTATTCTTCCCTCCGTCTCCAGACTTGAGTATCATGGATATATTCTTATGGGGTACATTGAAAAATAGAGTTTTTGGTCAAAGGGAAAATCAAAATTTTGAGATCCTTCAACACAGCATAGTTAGAGAGGTCGAAAAATTGAGGAGGAAGGAAATTAATCGTGCAGTGATCAATATTCGAAGAAGGGTACACTTGAGTAACCATGAACAAGCCCACAATTTTGAGTATTTGCTGTGATCTACTATTGTCTCTACATTTTAGTTAATTATTGTTATTTGTTCAAAGTTCTATTTTCATTGAAAAGGACACAATGTCTAATTTACCTCATACATTCCTCGTTTATCAAATTTTTATTGTTGATTCTGTCTCCGTATTTTTCGATTCGCTTTTCAAATGAACCAAACTCGGTGAGATTTTGATCCAATAACTTGAACATGGTTTGATTTGGTTGTAGTCTTTTGGGATACTAGTTTAAATACATTTCCAATGTCCTAATACTATTTCTATCGTATTCATAATAAATTAGGATCATTTTTCCTTTTTTATTAATTTGTGAAAGTCAATTTTTGCCAAAATTTCAATGACTTGTACAATAACAAAATGTCATTGAGTGTAGCAAATTGGAAGTCAAATTTAGAAACATCGAAATAAAAGCCTATTATGATAAGAATTAAGTTTTTTCAATATCTTAAATTTTTCGAAAAAAAAAATGATAACTTATGATACATCATTGAAAAGGCTGAATCTGGGTCTATTCAAAATAGAAAGAATCCAATGTAGCGCTTATGAGAAAAGATAAAGTTGATGATATTGGCCGGAAGACGAAATGTCGGACAGCAAATCTGAAAACACCGTTATGTAGCAGAATCCTTCGAAAAATAAAGTCAAAAAAAATAAAAACCATTTTCCGAAATTTATGTTTTTTCCGGATACCTCCAGGTAAATGCGCAACTTCTCTCTGATTCAACCATCTTCGTATCTTTCATAGTTTCCGAGATCCCAATGGCAAGGATCGAATTTGAAACACCCTGTAGAGAATTGACTTACCTTTCATATAAAATGTGATAAAACCTCCCTTCACATAGCGCCCTGTGGGCGAGTTATGTCACACTATAGGTTTTTTCATCGAAGAATACCCAAATGACTCTTATTCTGAAAATTCGTCCGACTCTAATATCGTGTGAAAGTTAATAGAGGTTGGGGGAAACTATTCACGTCCATACTGTATATACCAGACCCTTCCGAAAATGAAGTTCTCTCAAGTTATCATGCATTTTCCATTCTCTGTAGACTTGCAGATATATGATGTGATAGATAAACATTTCCAGAGTCGACATCTGATTCGCCTCATTCCCCACCCTTTTTCTTCCGACAGCCACCAACCAGACCTGCCTCCAGCATACATTCCCGCCTGCATCAAATTACTATAACTCATTAGGTTGAGAACGAAGGAAATTCGATTTGTGACGCTATCAGATGTCCGTAAAATACGACCCTATTTAAATCGCGAGCGGAGGCGATATTAACTGGTAAGGGGTCAACGTGTGAAATCAATTTCTTGGTCGGCGGGGATGCCTGGATACCATCTCGAGCATTAACACGATGGCCAGAATTTTGGGGAGTCGCGGCAGGATAAATTGACAACGAATGTAATTACATGGTTGGGTTCAGAGGAACGGCTAGGTGATTTTTTGGGTCCTATTGAGTTAGTGACCCTGCATGATGAGGCAAAGGGTTATATTGAACAGTGGATTCCTTCCGCGTTCAATGGATTGATGATTCAGTGATTTCTCTGTCGAAAGTCAGGTTGTTAGTAGAATAAAAGCAGAACCTCTTGAGTATTCTTCAAGAAAAAATGTCGAATTCATTTAGAGACAGTCTAAGTCATAGTCATAGGTACTGTCGGAGGAAAACGAAATCGCTGCTCCGATTCGTTTACAGACAGAAATTCATACTCATCAGAACTGTCGGAAAAAAACAAAGTTTTGCTATTTCAATCTCACTTTACCTATTCAGAGTAGTAGAACTGTTGCAAGAAAAGCTTTATCTACTCGATTTGAAGACCCATACAATGATACACCTGCTGCATAGGAGTTTGCATTCCAAATCGTCCGGTCCACGCTCGTACTTCTCCTGACAATAGAAAGACCGTGGACCTTCGAGTTTGGAGTACCTGCATGACAGAATGATACTGGCTGCAGCCAGTATCATTCTGTTATGCAGGTTGTGGAAAATGAAAAGTGTCAAATCTTTTGGAATTATTCACTTTCTGTCCTCAGACTCCTACAAGCTGATATAGTTCCCTACGACCAACAGAGTAACACGATATTCGTCGTGGGGTTTTCATCTCCCGATGAGGCGAAGTTCATCCTAAAAGAGTATGAAAGACACTATCGAAATTTTCTCTTGGAACGCCACAGACTTTATCCAGACCACTCTGTTAAAATAGTTGTCCTGATTTTTAGAATCCTTGGTGGAATGTCCCCTCTGCTCTTGAATCTTAAGATAATGTCGGCTTGCCGCACAAAGGCAGAAATCTTGGCCGGATAAATGCAGAAAGCTGTCATTCTTGGTTCATTGCGTCTGCTTAGGGCACGTGATTCTTGGACCCAATGATCACTCACCTCACGGTGTGGGGAGTGGACACTGGGTAATAATGCTGGCATGCTTTCTCAAATGTGTTGGAGCTTCAAAACCCAACCAGCTTGCCTTTTGGATATTATCCATGTAGCGATAATATTAATAACATAGAAATTTGTTCATACAAAAATGTCAACACTTTCATAACAATTGGAAAGCTTGGTTAGAATTGGAAATTCAAGATTTTCACATCAATTCTAATGACCATTTGGTATTTGTCATACAGTGAAATCATAATGTTGTTTCTCAATTCAACAATACTTCAAAAGATGATGGCTAAGAAGCATTCAAATCAACTATTATTATCTTCAATGTTTATCTTTCGCGTAACTTCAGTTCTCCAATGATGTGATATCCATTTTTTTCAGTTAAGACTTGTGAAGTTCAAATGAACTGAACAGTTTCTCGCTCGGTAGCATATTATGGAGTTTTGCTCCAAGTAAAACATGATCTCTTTGGTCGAAGGTATTTCGACAGACCCCTCTTCATAACGTGTGTCGTGTTGGTGCGTGATTTTATTTTGTTTGTCCCTATTTCTGAATTGTTCAGGTGATTTCTCGACAAATATATTTGCCCAGAAAGTGGAAATCCATTTTTGAGCCACCTAAATTCTTTCGTGATTATTGTTGTAGACTGTAGCGTCTCTCCAAGCAATTACACCATACAAGTTTGTCCTAATGCTCAATGAACACTTTTGGGTGCTCCGAAAATATTTCTGAAGTGTTTGAATTTGAAAACTGAAATTCGGAGTTTTTGGTCGAGTTGCTAATGTGCACATTCCAATCAAAGTTATTGTCAACAGTAATGCCCAGATATGTTATTGCGTTGGATGAATTCATCTGCAAAATAATATCTACCACTGGAGTATCAATCACAGAGTAGACGAAAAGATTATTTTCATAGGTGAAGAATTGCAAGATTGAATACATTTAGAAAAAGTTCTCAGGAAGTTAAATCCACATAAGGTTGGGTAAGGTTAGGTTTAGTTAGGTTAGGGTAGGTTAGGTTAGGTTAGGTTAGGTTTGGTTAGGTTAGGTTAGGTTAGGTTAGGTTAGGTTAGGTTAGGTTAGGTTAGGTTAGGTTAGGTTAGGTTAGGTAAGGTTAGGTAAGGTTATGTTAGGTTAGGTGAGTGGGTCTATTCGACCTTCACCACACAAACGCAGTTCTCCAAATGAAGGAGTAAAAAGTAAATTTCGAGGTGCAATGGGTTGAACCTCAAAACGTTGAGCAGCCACAGTTCGTCGCGTAATTATGACATGTACCACTTTTGGTGAAATCAAATGTGTCAAGTCACTTGAACACTTCCCGTGAAAGTATCTATACGATATTCCAGACTATCCAATCAGGCGGATGGGTCTTTTCTAGATGAAAATCAGTTGCTTCAGGTGATAATTAAGGGCGGAGCTCAATGCATGAGAACAATACTCTGAAGAAGGCCGATTTGAGCTTTATAAAGCATCAGAAATTGCTGAGATATGTACAGTTTTCTGATTCAAAACAGTGTTCTAAGCTTTCAAGAAGCAGCCTTTTCAATTCCAGCGATTGATTGATTGTGCTGAGACATATCGGTGTCCATTTCAACCCTCAACAAACTTATCGAAGCGCGAAGCGGAGTTTTTTATCCTAACATTATTATATCAGGTTCAGAGACATTTATCATTTTAGAGAAAACTGATGCCTGGGTTTTTGTTGCATTGAATTGAACTTGGTTACTTTCACCTCAATTCGAATTCACTTCTAGATCCTCATTAATATATGCAACCTCTTGCTGCCGGTGAAGATGTGCATCCTCAGCCAATGTCCTGGATTCCAAATGAAATGACGAGGCCAGTATGCTGTCGTTAGCAAAATAATATATTGGAGACTTTTCCAAAACGTCGTTGATATACAATAAAAAAGGGGTTGGAGACAATATGGATCCCTGGAGAACACCAGCGTTGATGGTGAAAATATTCGAGAGGTATCCATCGACGGCCACTTGCAGGAAACGTTCTTTCAGAAACTGAAGAGCTGTACACAAATAAGAATCGACAAGCCATATCATCGAAGTATGGCCAGCAAATCCTCATGCCACATACGATCAAAGCCTCAGAAATATCATGGGCAACAGCTCTCGACTCTTCATGTTTCTCGATGGTGTTATTCTAAATATGGGTGACATACGACAGAAGGTCGCCTGTTGATCTTTGTTTCCAAAAGCCATATCGATAATTGCTCAAGATATCAAAACCTCACAAATATTGAAGGTTATAGTGGTTTACGGTTTTCTTCATGATTTTTGGTACCACCCACAGCAAAGCGACGGGTCTATAGTTATTTGGAAGATATTTCTTGCCCGGAATCATCTCGTAAGCTTGTCATTTCTGCAGGAGCGGGTGAGTTGAACAGTTGATTTATGTATAGAATAATCCCTAAGAACTCATTTGAGAAAAAAGTTGTTCAAAAACAACTTTTTATTTCGTCATTTTATGAACAAAAACTGATATTTCTCGAACTCGATAAACCGAAATAACTTTCCTACAAAAGTTTGTAATCCAATCAGTAGCTGAAGTAAAAGAATGAGCATGTTACGGAATCGCAATTTCCGTACGATATGGATGTTTTATTCAATTAGGGTCGATTTCCGGGAGCAAATCGATTAATGCGATTTTAATTATTAGTTCCAATCTATTAGTTACGAATCGCTCGCAGCAGTCAACAACCAAATCAAATTATAATCAGCAATTTCAGCAGCTATTGGGTGGCCAAGATGTCGATGGAGATTGATGTGTTAAAGAATGTGGCAGTATACTGAATCTTCTAGTTCGGGTTGAAGTTTTCTTTCATTAAAAACTTCAGAAATTCTCTGACCCATTACTTGAAGACATTGAAAATATTCTGATATATCAGTTACTGATGAAGCTACTATGCAGCAAAACGTGACACAAATATATTTATTGTTTATTCAATTATTTATTTATTCATTTCAAACACTATTTTACAGGATTAACCCAATTATAGAATAAGGAGAAACAATGGTATTTTAAAATATGTACTTACATAATATGATTTCTGAATATTTATAAAAAAATATTGAAAACAGAACTGTCAGTTAGCTAAGAAATGTCTTTTAATTTGTATAATCTAGCAGTTGAATATATCTATGACACGACTAACAGAATTAGAGGTATCGCACATTGTATAAATTGGAGACTTTTTCATTATATTTGTTCGCGGCGAAGTTTTGAGATAGAAGGTGACACTAGTCCTAGATGACCGTCTAAGAACTCAAAAATTCAACATATGTAACAATTGAGAGCAGGTAATGACATTGTTTATGACGTTGAATAAAACAAGAATATTAAAGCCTCACCTTGAATTTCAAGCAATTCGTAATTGGGTATTCTTACAGTAGGATACGTGCCTTCAAGTTTAAAAGACACATATTTTATGAAGCACCTCTATAGGGCTTTAGTTGATTTATATGAACCTGATAGTAGGGACTCCACTCAACAGATGCACATTCCAGTAGAGTAATTTAAATGTTGAAGCTTTTTCGAAGTCTTTTGTATTTCTAACTAAGAATCCATACATGTGATAAGCAGCTGTCAGAAAAGTGTCAATATTTTTATTGGCAGTGACGAATGAATCAAAAGTTACACCTAGATCAGTGAGTGTGTCAGAACCTCCAGAACTTGATTGTTCATGACGTAGTTGTGTAATGTCGGATTCGTTTTCAGTGAGTAGGACATTACATTACATTTGGACATTTGGACATGTTGATAGATAGATTATTCTTCTGACACCGTGTAGCAACATGATTTGAATTCAGGGCGAGACGTTCTCCATCATTAGAATATTTTATATGCATATGAAAAGAAATTGACGTTAATCTCAGCTCTGATATCATTGAACAGTAGGGGTCCTAGGTTTGACCCTTGTGGTACACCAGATGTGGCTACATATTCGACAGAATTGAGCACATGCTACACATACTGCTTACAGTTGTAGAAATATGATTTGAAGAGAGTATTGAAGTCATTGGATAACCCAAAAGTCGAAAGCTTGCTGATAAAAGTCGAAAGCTTGCTGAGCAGGATACTATGGTCAACTCTGTCGGACGCTTAGAAAAATCAGTGTAGATGACATCAGTCTGAGACTGATGAGACCATTCGCAATACATTGAGTGACTGTTACAAGATTGTGTGAATTTCATGTTTATTATCCTAGATAGTATTAAAAACTTTTCTCAATTGTTAACACGTCATTTGATATATGACATGGTCAAATTGTGAGTATATTTCAATGCTGTTTCTTTCTTATGAAGATGAGCAGAAGAAGAAAAAGTACAACCTGCTTGAAATTGCTATCTTCATCAAATATCCACCTACTGCCGACGAAATAAAGCTGAAATTTTTATTAGGACTATGAAAATGATTCATTTTCTGAAGTTATGAAAATACCTCTACAAATTCAACATGAGCTTATGATCTATAGTTTGTGATCAATTCCGAAATCACACCTGTCGATTATTTCTCATTGTTGTTTTGGGTATTCAACCTAACCCAAAACAATCTGAGAAGTATACAAAGTTTCATTAACAGACAAAATACTGAAGTGCGATGGAGGGTAAACTGAAAAGTTCATTTCGAAAAGTTACTGCGTAATATAAATTATAAAGAGTGCAATAAATAAAAATATCTATCTTTACCCCAATTGAGTTGCATAGATACAAGTAAATTGCATAAAAACCATAGTTGTTTAATACGTCAAAATACTATTGATACAATGCAATGAAAGCGACATGTCAATATATAACAATTATTGGAAAAACTTGTTGAAAACCTTTTTTTGATTGCTTTCGGGAATGTGCTCATTGATTGAATCCTCAATATTATCTGGAAAGCGATTGGAACATTTGCATCCAACAAATTTTAAATTCATCTGATGAAAGGCTGTGGATTTGAAAGTAGTAACCTGTCTCGGAGAATTCAGTATGAAAATTGCTTTGAAAACTTGAACATTTATTGAACGCAATAAGTGCTACCTGATTAATAATATTGAAGAAGAGGGGAATGTTAGGGATTCACGCAATGAGCTCTGAGTATCGCGATACAAATTATGTTGGTCAGACTAAACGGACTATATAATTTCTCTACAATGAACATTTTTATATATTCGGTTCAATAGATCATAGATGTCTAAGTATCTCTCAACATGCCATAACGAACGGCCATAGAATGAGTGAGAATGCTTGAAATTGTTGAGATCAATCTCATTATAAATAATGCCAAATAATGTTAACTTCCTTACGTAATGACTGCTGGTAGAGACCAGATGAATATTAGGTATTATAACAGGTGATAATGAACAATATAGCATAAGAAACAATAACATACTAGATTATAATGATTTTCAAAATATCAGACGACGGTTTGTCAGAATTCACATAATAACACAGCAAAGCTGTAAGATTCAGTTTCAATTCTCTCCTGATGATTCTAATTTTGTTTGGAAAACGCGCGTCGTGAGGCAGTATTTTAGTTAGGATGTCAGAAAAAATTCATTAGAGATAAAACTAACTGAATGATCTTTTATCGTCCTTATGTTCTATCAACATAGTATACAGTAGCATACCAGTTTGATCTTCGTGTTGAAGATGAACTATGGCTGATCGAAACACGTGTCGAGGTGTTAAAATGACGGTTTGGTGTTGGAAAGAAAATTTCCAGTTACATTAATTACTACACCAAAGGTTCCAAACAAGCACAAAAACATAGTATACCATTCAACTCTTCATTCACATCTGAAACTATGGTGAAACTCGGTTCAATTGATTGTGATTTTCTATCTTTTGAATAATGAAGTGAAAGTTTTGGTATTGACTATCGCACTAATTATTCGACAGGATGTTTTTCTTTAGCCTGTATTGCCATTGTATTCTGTACCATATGTATTTTAAAAAACTTCTGCAAATTGTGTCGTTTCTGTTCACATGTTCAAAAACAGATCTTTCTTTATATCATTTATTCCATATCACTGAAATATTCTGATGAATAGACAATCCCACTCCCTAAGAACTGTTCCTTGTATGACTTCACGAATCCACTTCCGATTTCGTGACGTCAGGCACATCCATATCGAATTTCAAGGAAAAACACCCCTTATTCATAATACATTACTGCAACAACGTATTCCTTTTAGTATAAAGAGAAGACACATTGTTATTTTCTTTTCATCTCTCGTATGACGGTTCAGGCTGCTCTGCATACAAAGCCTCCGGAGTTCCGCATTTCATTATCACATTTTTCATTTTGAGCGATCGATGAGGTCAGAATCCGGGTTGTCTGGAAGTTTTAACAAATGCATAAACTGATTTATTGAGAATGTTCTTCGCAATAATTAATTCGATTCTCAAGAAAACGAAGACATTCGTATCAGGGCGAATTGAGAAACTACCAAAATTCGTTACTCTGATAATAATGATAATGAAAATATCGCTTTTATAATTTGAAAACTGAAACAAAAAACACAACATAACTTAAACATTCAACTCACAATTGAAATAAAGGGCGAAGTTTATCGTTCGTAATAAAATACATCACGGAAAATGTTTTTCCACTTAACCCTGGAAAGAGAACAAATAAAAAAAAAGAAAAGGAAAAAATTAATTGTGATTGTTATATATAATGATATTAAAATATTAATATGAATAAACACTTCACATAAAGAGTTTACTTCACCTATTCCTTACTAGATATCAATGATTTGATTTATATATTTATATTAGGTTTTGAACTTTGTGAAATTAAATTTTTTCATAGGATTTGGGACTTAATTATACTTTTGACAAAGTTGGTACCTGGAAGACTGCCTGAACACTTCAGTTTTGAATTCTGGCATTGCAATCATATTTGTCTATCGAATATTCATTTTATTATTTCATTTCATTCATTTTTCTGTAACAATTATATTATGGGAAAAACAGACAGCGAAAAGTAACCTTCTTTTCTCCATGTACAGCGATTCAATTTCTTGAAGCTTATATGAGATCATGTGTCGCCGATCAATAGAAAAAATTAACCTAAGGTTCGAGTTTTAAACTTTTTGACCCTTATTTTTGTATTGATTGGTTGAACATGGGCCATAAAGGAAATCCGCATAATTGACAACTGAAAGCTCCAAAGATTCACATAAGGACTTTTTCACATAATGAGGCAGAATATGTCGGTTACCATTAATGATTTTCAGTGCAGAATAAGCACGTTGTGAGCGTTCATTAATAAATTTCTTAAATCTCAGATCTACATCCATCAAAACACCAAGATTCCTTGCTTCAGTGACAATATCTAGTGGCTCATTTAGATTGCAGATATTCGCAGAGTTATTCACTATGGAACGATGAAATCTTGGACCGAAGATCATTACATTTGATTTACTTGGGTTTATCAATGAACAGTGGTCCGTTGCCAATTTGAAAAATCTATTCAAATCTGCATTGATAATGTCACAAGCATTGTCTGCTATTTTAGACGGAAAGCTATGGTATACTTGAGTATTATCAGCATATAAATGTACCTGACAAGTATGAGCCTGTAGTAAGTTTGATCTATATATAGATATCAATAAAGGGCCGAGTGTGTATCCTTGAGGTACTCCTGATTTGATATATAAGATAGCTGAGTTGTATTCCTCTACTATTTCTAGACTAGGATAGTCGCAAAGTGCGTGAAGCAAACTTACGCTTTTTCTGCATTTAAATTATTATTGTGTATTGTGACACTTAACGACATCTAGTGCCATCTAGCTACCCGCTAGGTGGCATTAGGCATAATTAAATATTTGGAATTACCGCGTTGGTTCGAGAAAGTTCTGGTTCTAGCTAGTATATTCCGAAGCGGCGCAACTGCGAAATAGTCTGCGTAGGAAAGACGAAGAAAGTGAAACTGTCTATTGTAAAATAAAATAACACCCGTCAATAAAAGTAGTTTGATTTGACTTATTGTTTTATGTGTGATTTGTTAGTATGGCAAAGAAGCGAAAAATCGACAGTGAATGCAGAACGTTCCAAGAAAAATGGAACTTTCAGTATTTTGAGATTGAGTCCAGTAATAAAGCTCTATGTTTAATTTGTAATGAAACCATAGCTGTTCTCAAAGACTATAACATTAAACGAATTTGAAGTTTTGAAACGCGGACTCAAATCGCAGCAATCTTTGTTTACCAAAGCGAATACTGAACAAGAGTCTGCAACTCGTGCCAACTTTCGTGTGGCTCTTGAAATCGGAAAACGTGGCAAACCATTCACCGATGGAGAAATGATAAAAGAATGCTTGATTGCAGTAGTCGAAGAAATATGCCCCGAAAAGGTAAATTTATTTAAAAGTGTCAGTTTGTCAGCAAACACCGTGGCTCGGAGGGTGCAAGACATCGCAGAAAATATATCATCTCACCTGTCTGACAAAAATTGACATCATGAGTTGTTTTCTCTAGCATTGGATGAGTCAACGGATGTGTCAGATACTGCTCAGGTGTTGATTTTTTTCGCGAAGTAGATAAAAGCTATGAAGTGTATGAAGAACTTCTTGATATTGATAGTATTCACGGCCCGACAACTGGGGCAGATATTTTTGAGGGAGTTGAAAATGCCATTAATGAAAAGAACCTTCGATGGAGAAATTTGAAATCTATAACAACTGATGGAGGCAAAAATATGTATGGTAAAAATGAAGGAGTGGTTGCACTTGTGTCAAAGAAAGTAGAAAATTATGGTGGTTCAAAACCATTAGTCTTACTTACATTAGTCATTCATCAACAGTCCTTATGCGGAAAATGTTTGGATATGTATGAAGTTCTAAAACCAGTCATATCAGTTGTTAACTTCATCAGATCCACTGGGCTGAATCACCGACAATTCCGCGAGTTTATTCAACAGATTGGAGAAAATGATTTACCATTATCATACTGCCGTACGCTGGCTCAGTTGCGGAAAAGTCCTTAAGCGCTTTTTTGAACTTCGAGCAGAGATCGAAGAAAAACATTTTTCATTTTGTAACTTCGAGGGCCCGTAACTTGGTTACGAAGACTTTTAGGAACAAAAGTTATATGAAGTACTGGTGATATTTTGACCCCATCTATACATTCCCGAGAGGAAAAGAGGAAGTCCAGGGACACCCTGTATAAGAATAATTACTGAGTATACTTTAATAGGCGGGTAGTTCATGAATCTTTGTAAAATAAAATAAAAAAAGAAAGGCTATAAATTTCAAAGTAAATATTAAAAATTTATCCAAAAAAAGTTTTGTCATAGATGCTTCATTTGAACAATGCTCCAGCTCAAATTTCATTGATAGTGGGTCCCAAGAATGGGATTTCTGTATTGGGACATTCACCTGACTTACTAGATTTAACTTCGCGTGACTTCTTTGTGTCCCTGACAGTTGAAGAATCATTGACAAAAACAAGATTTGATACAGTTGAAGCTGTGGAGGGAAAAGCTGCACTATTGTGCAGATAAATATATCAAGGAGGATGAGATGGAAGTTGTGAGGAGAAAGAAGTTTGAAGAGAAACTTCAGAAATTCTTTCAATAAACTGATGGATTTAGACGTTACTACCACTTTTATTTGTAACTAACGTTACTGCAGTTTTGTCCTATAAAGACATTTTCAAACGTATACATTAAACTTTAATGTTTGTTCAATGTTTAATGTATAAGTTTGAAAATGTCCTTATAGGACGAAACTGCCCTAACGTTGGTTACAAATAAAAATGGTAAAAAAAAAACATAGAAAGTTTCAATTCTCTTTTCTTCATTCAGAAATTCTGCCATTTTCTAGCCATAGTCTGTAAGTTTGTGTTTGGTATTTGGTAACCTTCTATACTCGTATGTCGGGGATTGCTCTTAGGGAAAAAGCCAACCGATGTATATAACGGTTTTGTATCAAAAAATATTTGGATGACTCTTCATATCGATTGAATAGAAAATTCATTGTTGAATTCTTGAATTGATGAATTGAGTTTGAGCAAAAAATAAAAGGGAAAGGAGCTACTGAAGCTCTATGACAAACGTTTTGTCAATATTCATGTTTATAAAAGTTTTATAAAAACAGTTAACAAAACTATAACAAGTATTTTACTGTGAACTGATTGTTTCAGATGTTCATAATAATGAAACTATTGACGTGTAGCATTTCTTCAATAAATCAATGATTGAAATTGTAAGACTATGATGGAAAGAGTGCTACTATAACGCAAACATGACAATTCACTTTCAAACATTTTAGCCACACGATGTTAGATAGCAAACTTACCAGTAAATACTAGTGAGCCAATGTTCGCTCAAACAAAGAATATTGAATTCGTTTTCATATAGAAAGTGAGAAACAGAATCGATTTTATTAGATAAGCATTGTATGTTCAATTGAAAGATACCTACCTCTATGCTGACACACTCACTCAGAGAATTATTTGAGTTTATTATGTTTCCGCCTCCTTCCGGGTCCTGGGGTGAAAAAAACCTACTAATACGAGCTCCAGATTCATCGTCTTTTGAAAATTTTTCTCGTGGATATTCACTTTAAATGATGAGTAGCTGTTGGGAAATTTAACTTTCAGAGTGTTCCATATCTGAGGGAAACCACTGTGGAGGCGACAAAACAGAAATTGATAAATAGATACATATTTTTCGTGAAAAATTTCACATTATTTTTTGAACAGAGATGATTATTGTTATTCATTTCAATGTACATTTCTTTTCTGTCTGGAAATGATAAAAATATTTTCATCAAACCGTATAGTAAAAAAAAACTATTTGAATTAATTTCACGCATTCAATAAAATTGTTTTTATTTCGCATTGGTCGACAATAAACAGTTGAAATAATGTATTACGTTGATAATCAAATTGAACAATGTAAATTAAACAATTTCATCGTGTTTTCATACCGAAATAATTTTGAAAGCCTAATCAAGAGCATGCTATTGAAATTTCCAATAATGCGATGATAACACTTTTTATTCGTATACAGTTTCATGTATATATTCATTCATCACTGTTGCTGGTGTTTTACAAATATTTTCCAAGAGCTCTCTGCAATTTAATCGACATAAAAGAAGGAAATTGCGAAATGAATTAATATGTTTCCATCAAAAACTGGAAAACTGGCAGCTGTGCCTGAAAGTGACATACTTCTACATCTGGCGAATATTATGACTCAGCTTCGCATTACAATCAAACATCAACTCTTTATCGATTCAAATCTATGATTTTTACAAATTGCGGTTTATGAAAATCTCAAAAATAATTTATAAAACGCTGTTATCTTTGTGAAATATCCAATTAGATGTACAACAACCCCTTGCTTATAAAAACTTCCACCCTCACCTACTCGTATTATCACGTTCGTCACTGAGTCCTACAATGACACCCCTATTTTTGGCTCACCCCTTGGAACGTGTTAATGTGTCACGTCCACCCGGCTCTGTTCAGCCTTGTCGCACAATCGTCTTCTCAGCTAAGATTGGAAAAGTTCGGGACAAATTCATATCGAGTGTAGGCTATCCCGTATTTTATCAAACAATTCATGGAAAGTATTCCGTAGACTGGAATTTTATTGGGTGTGTTGTGATTAGGCTCTCAGATCAGCACAAGTGGTCAGGCCGATTACATTTAATGTTTACGAGTATGAAAAGCATATAGTTAGTGAAATAGTGGAAACTGATGATCTTCTACTACGTTGTTACGGCTACATACATCAATTTACTCGTATTAGTGGAATTGATTTCCGTTATAATGGGCAGGTAGTATGTGTTCACCTACCTCATGTATCATTATACATCATCACGATCTATATAATTAGCAGTAGAATTATAAACTTTTGAAAAATATAAAAGACTCATTTATCAAAATCATATATCTATATTCACTGATAGTGACGCTTTATTCTCAAGAAACATTACATGTTTATGATTGGAGCAGATGAAGTTAACACCTGTTAACTCCATCTGCTCCTGCTTCTTTCAAGATCTTTGATGCAGCGACCTCTTACAAATATAGGATTTCTCGAAGTATCCATTGATTGAATAGATTCTACTTCAAAATTCGATAAATTTTTTGCACTGAAATTTTAAACGTCAAACTGACAATTTTTTGAACTTATATGTCAACTATGGATCCAAATTCATTTCTCAGAATGTTAAAATTCAAGAACCCAGAAAAAATCAGGTTTATCAATATTAGCACTGAAACATCCTTATTTCAGAAAAATAGTTGCATGATACGACGTTCTTTGGACTCGCTAATCACCATGAATTAGAGAAAAGTCACATATTAAGCAGCATTCTGATTTCATCAGATTAGCCGCAGAAAAAAATTGGAATATCTCCTCCACAAGTTAGCCTTGTAGATAATTTCTGAAAACCTTTTTTTGGGCCTAATAGTTGTAGCCTGAAATTTGTTTCGAAACAATCACAATCAGGAGGAGCACAGAGTATTCTTCTGATTTCTTGGTCAAAAATTTTTCATATTCAGTCATTGTTATTATATTATAAGCTGATTCCTAACGAACACTGAAGGAAATATTCAAATAATGAACTATTCGTAATCCAGATGACATTTTCCCAGAATGACTTTCCGACACTGCCAATCATCTCAGTATGGTCAAATCAATTTCCCCAAAATCGAATCTCTATTTCGTAAATCTTCCTACATACTAACTTTGCGACAACTAGTTATTTCATCATCACAGTAGTTGAAATTTTGTTCATTGAAAAGGTAATTTTCTTGTGCGAAAACAATTGAAATAAACCTCTTCTCTATCATAATGTTGCAAGCAAAATGGGAAAAGATAGAATAAGAGCCTTTTGGAAAGCTTTCAGAACAATTGTACAAAGGACAGCGCTAATTTTTCAAAACCTGGCAACAATGAATGATGCCAAATAACATTATTATTATTTTCCAATAACCCTTCAGAAACGTTTTGTACCTAATTCAAAATTTGTTCTGTTTACAGTCATTCGTAAAACGTATCTTTCGTCGTTCATGAGTTGCAATTTCAGAAAACATTGCCAAATATTTGAAAATCAGAATAATATGCATATCATATATCACTTCCATTGGAATTCATATTAGAAACCAACATTTGAAAAAACTAAAAGACTTAATTACATATCGATATTAACTCACCATGTTATATATATTTTATCAATAAACACTTCATTTAATTTTAAATATAGGAAGTACTTCAAAATAACGATAAAAATAAAAACAACAATAAAAATCAATGGCGCTCCGGGGCGACTTCATTGATTCCAGTGTCGCATTTGCTTTTTTAGCTGCAGGAAAACCCGGAAAAACCTGCAGCACTGAAGATCTTGATCTGCCAATGTCCTCTTTCTTATAAAACAAAATGTAGGGTGTCTCCAGAGGCTCCAATTCAATACATCGCCAGAACACTTTGTGACACGACTATCATAAAACTTAAACCAACGCCAGAACCACAGTAACCTATGACTGCATGAATACTATAACAGTGGTCTGCTAGATTGGACTGTTCATCTATTTCACACCTTCGAAAGAGTTTCTTGCTTCCGTCAGAGTTTGAGTCTTGTTTGAAGAGCATCAGTGTCATTATTAGATAGACTGGTGCCTCAGCTATACTTATTTCCTTATATCAGTCAGAAAGTTTGGCGCATGTTTGGCAATACAGTCGATGATTACCTGTTACTGGTAGACTGGTTTTATTAGTCATATTAGGAAACGCTAGATGAAGTTCCAGAAATTCACATAAGTTTTCGCTACCTCTTGAACATTTACTATAGAGTGAACAAGTGAGGATTTTTCCTCAAAAGATTTACAAACACAAGACGAGATGGACTGTACGGAATCATTCAATCCAGAGCAGTCAGTAGTATTTATTTTGCTATTGTTTTGCTCAAGAGGAGTATTCAACAAGAATCCCAAGAATTCGGAACAATCCTCTTGTTGTTCTAACGAGTATCTAGTATACTTCAAAGACTCCAGGAAATTAGTTGGTTCTTACGAAACTGCAGCTACATCAGTTTCAGTTTGTTAATACATTTTCCTATATAATATTTCATGCCTTAGATACTAGAATTCGAAATCTTCTGGTAGGTACTGCCACTTATAAGTTACTTGATACTTTGCAGTTTGATATTCGAGGCAAGTGCTACCTCAAAATTTCTCCTTGATAACATTTGCCCTCTACATATTCCACAGATAATTTGTAGTCACATCCAGAACTCTACAATAATATACTTATCCCGTTTACATTCTGTCGTTGAATCAAATGCCTTCGGAGAAAAAACTAATTGAAAAATTCTGTCCAGAACTGAATCTATGCGATTCAAATCAGCTCCACATGAATGAATGAGTATAATAGAAATCAAGTATCAACTGTTAAATTATC
This sequence comes from Leptinotarsa decemlineata, assembly GCF_025532065.1. Classification (NCBI taxonomy): domain Eukaryota; kingdom Metazoa; phylum Arthropoda; class Insecta; order Coleoptera; family Chrysomelidae; genus Leptinotarsa; species Leptinotarsa decemlineata. The sequence goes on from NW_027412684.1 coordinate 11,890,343, forward strand.
ATTTAATATAGCTATGTTCTTGAAGTTGAGTACATGCCTTCCCCATTCCGCAGAGAGTAAGAATTTTTTCATTTGATATGAAGGTTTGTTAATCAGGTCGTTACAGCTTTCTTTCATGATGAGAAGGTTCCAAGCACAGTAAATATATCGATCATTTTCATGCCTCCTTTGTGACTCTTTTCACCGTACTCAAAATTTCCATCATATTTTGTATGAACTTTTAGAGAAGTGAATATATTTCTGCAAAGATTAGAATTGGTATTATGGAAACCACTTCTTGAAACACCTTTTGATTTAAGTCTCAAGTTGACTCGACATAGGGACTTGATATAATATGGAGTGGTCATGACATCACTATTTACTATTATTTATTTATTTCTTTCTCCACCGTAGTGTGCGCTGGTCAGGCCCTATCCCCCGAAGCCCCGATACATTCGAGAGGGCGCGCCAGCATTATCAACCAATAACCACTCTCCACACCGTGGGGTAAGTGATCATTGGGTCCGATAATCACGTGCCCTGAGCAAGCGCAGTAAACCAAGAATGACAGCCTTCTGTGGCTAAGATTTCTGCCTTAGTGCGGCAAGCCGGTATGATTCGAGAGTAGAGAGGATATCATTCCACCAAGGACTCCAATAATCAGAATAACCATCTTGACAGAGTGATCTGGATAGAGTCTGCGGAATTCGAAGAGAAAATCTCGATATTTTATCCGTTTTTCCTCCTCTTTTCTGACGATATTCGTCTCGCCAGGAGCTGAAAACTCCACGACAAATATCGTTTTGGTCTGGTGGTCGAGAAGGATTACATCAGGCTTATTAGCTTGTATGAGCCTGAGGGTGGGGAACGAATAGTTTCAATAAATTCGGCACTTCAATATCCCCCGGAGCGTAGGGCAACACCGGTGTCTTGTCAATACCGTAAAAGTGCCGTAGATGGTAATATAGCACTCTTGGTGCTATTCATTATTACATATATTCCATCTTAGGTTCACACAACTTTCCGGCTACTGCGTCCCATGTGATGAATCATATCCTAGAACTTTCACAATCTGTTTAGAAAATCTGTTTCTCCGTTAACCAGCTGTCGCACCCCTACGAACGACAACCCTCAGAAGTCGAAACTTGTGCGAGCTAAGGATCAACGAGGTCTTACCTTTCAACGTGTGATTCCTAACACGGGTTGGACGATAGCAAGTGAAGATCGATCGTTCAGACTAGGGTTTAAACCACCGACCAGCACGGCAGTCAATTCGAGTAAGTGAACAAAGCACCCACGCTGAATCGCTTGGCTACCGACCGACAATGGAAATATGCAACACTTAAAACATTTAAAATCAAGTGTATAAGTGACGTAAATGCCAAAACGTTAATCTTTTCATCTTTTTTCATTTCTTGGAGTGCATGCTCTCCCTTCAATGGCCAGTCCAAAACACAACGTCACTGATCATACAACAAGTAGTCTTTGAAATTATTTCGAAAGAATTATTTTCTTTCGTGTAATTCAATGTTTATATGAAAGTAGATGTTTCAGGAGGACTTTCTTTCAGTTTGTGGCTGAAAGTTACTTCTTTGCATGATCTACATATTCACGTATAGAGTTTCCAATTGATTACTTCCTTCCTTTCTTTGGAATATTCTCTCATCCCTTTTTTTGTATCAGATGGAGTAGTAGAAAGCCAAAAACTTTCTTTCCCAAAAAACAACGAATAACTTCTAAAAAGGTGAAACTTGAGTAACAGCTTGGAGAGGAAAGCTTTCGACGACATTTCAGCACCTCCATCCAAGCCTCTCCATGCTGACATTTGAAGAACTAACGCTCAAAAACTGTTCTCACAAGACATTACTATAATTCGCAATGATAATAACCATTGCGGCAGACCAATTTTCCCAAACTTCCGCAGTCGTATTTCTTTTTGATGTGCAGCGTGGTGTGTATATAAAAATGTACACCAATACCAAGCAATCCACTCATAATCCTCAGAAAGATCAGTATCTTCATAATAAAATGTAGAAATAAATTGATGTCCACTCAGTATAGTCTTCAAGTCATCTCCCAGATTATGCCGAAGTCTCTAGTTTGTGTATAGTGGGCACTCGGTTAGAATATTATCGACAGGCAATTTAGTATCACATGTATAACACATAGACACTACTTGTTCTCCGGAGAGTAGATAAATGTGTATCCAATATGTAACATACGGAATTGATAGACATTTCAAATAGGGTGTCACAGGACATTATTCCCATTTGCATTATTTGACATCTGGGTTGTAATGAGGGGGGGTGGCAGACAAGGAGTTGATTTTTCCATGGAAATGTGTCCCTCTGGAAACTGAGGTTGAGTGTTCCCATTATTGTTCACAATCTTAGTATCAAATGAACTTTTTAGGGTGATTCGTTTGGACTAGAATGTACTAAGTATTTACTATGGATTAGAATGAGTTCTGTAAACATTTCACTATGTATGACTCCTGAATTCAGAACATTCCATTTTTCAACACTTCTGTAGTGGAAGCTAGTGGTAGTCCTGTATCACATAGCGGTTTGCTTTCGACTATCTTACGTAGAATTGAGAAAGGAATGTCAGTCAAATCTGACGTTGCAAGTTTGTTTCCCACGAAACAAAACTCAAGATCTAGATTCTTGTATACTGTCAAATATAGAAAATAATCATGAAATGATTCAGATTCATTTAAGTAAATACATGAATTGAAAGATATTCCAAATATTGAGGGAGGTCAAGATCATGGATCATAGTTAACAATTAACAGTTAACAGTCAACAGACAGTATTCATTTACGTATCGATTGAGTCATCAGAAAATGCAGCACATCTCCTTCTCTTCAATCCTGCTGGGTGGCAGTATAATGTGAGTTTTTTGATTATTTTAATGTATTTTTCTTATTAACATTTGAGTTTGAGTTTATTTAAAGTATTTTTTTCGTTTCTTTTACAATAAACATTTAATTAAGTTTTAAATGAGTTCTTTTATTATTTGGATGAATGAATGAATGGGTGAAACAGCAAATAAAAATCCTCTCGTTAACAGCCAAGCGAGAACATACTATCTGTATTTCAATATTCGAATGCATCCGAATCTTATTCACTGGTCTCTTTTTTTCGCATTGTTCACCATCGCTATTGGAATCACTAGAATGGAAAAAGTCTGCGTTGTTATCACACTCGTTATTAATATTAGTGCTTGTTCCTGAACTGAACATGACGGCGATAACCATCCCCGCATTTTCGATTTCTATTGGTCACCGTAACGTGACTTTAAATTTAATTTCATAACTTTTCACCCAATCATAAAATTCGGTTAGTAAAAATCATCCAATATGAACCGCCAAGTCTACAGCCTACGTGGAATAGTTCGCTGCCGGTTCATTTCTATGTATTGTTTTTTTGGCCTTCAAGAGTGCCGCAAATTTTAAGAGTGCACAATATAGTTCACTTTGAATATACTGTGATACTCTGCAGTTTGATATTCAAAACAAGCGCTACCTTAAACTTTCTCCTTGCCTTCTGCATATTCCACAGATGATTTGTAGCCACGTCCAGAACTCTCCGATGATATACTTCTAAAATAGACTTATCTCTTTTACATTCTGTCATCGAAGAAAATGTTTTCGTAGAAAAAATTTATTGAAAAATTCTATCCACTACTGAATCTATGCGTTTTGATTCAGATCAGCATTTCATGAATAAGAGAGTATAACAGAAATCAACTATCAACTGTTGAATTATCGAGCAAATCCAGACATGTCTGCAATAATCAAGAATGAGTTCATAGACTCTAGCATTCTACATTACTTTGTAATTGAAGGGAAACTGCAGTAATTAGGTAATTTATCAGGCGATATAGACTTGACGACTTGCAGACATATTCTTCTTCTTGACTGAATTTGTAACGAGCGCACGTTCCTTATATTCCTGAACAAACTCCCAAAACATAATAAGGAAAACACGTCAGTGGTCATAAATCAGCATAGCAACAAAACATTCCACTAGTTTCATTAGATACAGAATTCGTATAACAATTCCAGCGATATTAAGGTGGAAATCGCATGTAAATACTAGCTGGAGGAAATTTATTTCGCAGATATGGCCTGCATCGAATTTTCAGCAAATTGTCCTATGATAGTCGTGGCAATGAATACCACAGAGAGGCAAACTTCTGAAGTTTTGAAGAGCAAGTCCAATTTTGATGTTTTTTGGTTCCGTCGTGTGTGATATAAATTCATAGGATATGGTGACAAATATATTTTTGAATCAGAGCTAAAACAGAGACAAGCTACAGAGAGAAGCTATGACAGAGAGAAGCTACTTATTGAGTTCCTATTCAACTCGAACTTCACTAGTCACATTATATAAATAATGATGAACTGACTATTGAAAATCATGCTCCTGGTTACCCGGAAATACCGTCAAGCTTCGATTTTCAAGTACGCAGTGAAAAATATTCATTCAGAAAATCTGGAAGAAGAGCTGCAGAAAACGAAAAAAGATCATACAGGTTTCTATAAATAGTGCACCTGTATGGATCAGCCAAATATTTCACTTGTTGCAGAGTCTTATTTTTTTTTCCATAGAAAAAAGATCAGGGAAACGTGCTGGCCATTATTGGCAATCCACTTATCATACAACAATTGATCGGGTAAATCGCCTACGTCCATGCAATCATGAAGCGGTGCTCCATCTTGTTGCTACCGAATATTTTTCGTATCGTGAATTGATTAATTATCCACTGTAACTTTCACGATATTTTGTAGTTTGTAACAGTATTTTCTACCAGTCCAGTATTAATAAAAAATGTACAAAACACAGAATGCTATTGTGCTTCACTGCACAATTAAGGGTAAAACTTCAACTTTCTTCCTTGTGGATTTTCATCAGGCCAAATAGTCCATTTTTGAACTATTTGGCTTGGCATTTGAGTTGATACGGTGAGCGATTCTGGGTTTACAAGTAGGTTTTTCCCACATTTTTTCAAAAATGCATCCCAATGAGCAGCTAAATATCCATAAATATCTATTTCCAGATCTTCATTATCCATCTGAGGCTAAGGTTTGATTATTCTTGGAATGAATTATCTATAATACAAACAATTCTTAACAGCCGTTTCACCGTATTGTAATTTGGTTTAAGTTTTTTCGAGTACGTTTTGGCAAATAACCTGCCTGTCCGGTCGATTACATTAACCATAGATCATAATAAAATTTGGAAAATATTCGGTCGTATAAACTAAACGGAAAATTTCACTACCGAATTCATGAAATACACTTATATAAATGACAGTCTCTTCCAATACCCTAGATTCCGATGAAATCATGTATAAGATATATGTAAAATGAAGTAGCTCATTTTTAGTTCCTTCCAATAACTGAAAGAACTCAAGCCATCTTTCACAAAATTTACAATGGATATTGACTTTTAAAATCAACATGAATGTGAGGAGGCCCATCATCTTCAAGATTTAAATTGACGATACTATCAGTCTATGTAGCACCAGAGAAAAAATCGAGAGGGATATTCAGAACATTCTCCAGAATCTGTGACACAAATTGTAGCATCTCTACAAAAATGGAGCTACTAACTGCCAAAATGGAAAAATTAACCGAGCTGCAATACTCTTTGGTTATTAACTGTAACAAATCAAATCAAATCAAATTCTTTATTGGTGCTAGGACACAGCAGTACTAACACAAGTCATTCCAAGTTGTACATACAATTTCACTAAAATCTTAGCAATTGAAAAAAATACATCAAAAAGGTTGTTTTCGGATACAAGGTGTGCTGTTATCCATGGCCTTGTAGATGTATTTAGTTAACTGAACCCATCCTAAAATCCAAACTCTGAACTCGATAGCGTATTATTCTTCTTGAAGAAGGAGTTCAACCAAATTTTCAGAAGTTTTTTGAAGATTTTACTGAAATTAGTATTTGAGGATATGGGTCGGTAGTTTACTGCTTCAGTTCGCTCACCTTTCTTATAAATATATTGGAATGACTAAAGATGATTTGAGACAAGATGGATAATGTTCAACTTCTACCATCCTATTGAATATAAATGCAATAGGTTGGGCAATAAATTCTGCCACTATTTTTATAGTTTCTGCTCTCACACTATCAACTCCAGGCGCTTATAATTCTACAAATATTTTATTATGCTTATTATGCTTATATTAGTTATTCAAAAATCGGAAATTATAGAGGGTATTTCATTCGAATCGTGGAGATTGGTACCAGCTTCCGATATGATAGGCAGAGTTAAAAAAACGCAATTTTTCTCATTCGATGAATCATATTAAAAAAAAATTATTTGCAAACTTTCAGGCTTTTCTGGTTATGAATCCTACCAGTTTCCAAAATACGGATAATCAACAGTCATCTCGCTATACTTTGTGTCTAAATATTATGCATACACCTTCTTGGAATGTTTTATGTTGATGAATCAATCATGCTCTCCATTCCATAAAAATGTTTCCTTTAATAAGCGATAAAACTAAAGAAAATGTAGGTTGACTGATGGATAAACCTGCTGACTCTACGAAGTCTGATTTCATAAACATCACAATCTATTACGAATATTCATCAGAATCGCATCTCCTGAATCCTAATCCTGTTGAAGAAATCCATTCATCCATTCAGGAAAATGAAATTAAATGCAACGTAAGCATCACCAAATCCCCAATATTATACGAAATTCAATATAGACGATACAAATCATGGGATAAGAGGGGTGAGCTGATGTATCGAAGATAAACAAGTTTGTCGATAAAATTTCTTGAACACACACATTTTTCGATCCCAAATGAAATCATAGAATTCAGACCTGACCGGAGTTGGTGTAGGTATATTTTCACATCTAGTGTTTAACATATTTTGCGGTGAATTCTAAGCGATTTTTTCACGATTTATCTGTGGAACTGAATATTTCGAAGTAAACAGAGGTTAACAGAGTTAACACAGGTCAAAAGAGGTTGCATCTTTTGGTGCAACCAACTGATCTTCAGCCTTTCCCGTTCATTTATTGTATTATTATGGGAATAAAGACCTATTATTATTATTATTATTATCATCATTATTGATTATTTGATAATGGATTTTTCCAATGTGATAGACACTGCAGAATCCTTATGATTTCCAAATGAGAAAAGCTAATAATTTTTCTTCATTGAAAAATTGCTTTCAAACTTTTGTACGGAATCCCTTGGAAATTGAGAAGAATGAACGAGGATTCACCTTTCATCGTGCGATTCCTAGCAAGTTACTTCGTAAAAGAGTAGTACATAGCTGACAATGGAATATGGTTGAGACTTTGGGACGCATGCAAAGAAGAGTATTGGCTTTCTGGTGAATGGGAAAAGTGCTTGTTTTCAAAATAATTTTAAGTCGGGTTTCAATTCCACCTTTTATTCATATTTCATTCCAGAACTCTCTTGCTGACGTAACTTCCATCCCTCATATGTTCGAAAGCACGCCTTTTAAATGAGAAGACAAATTTCTCCACAGATTGCAAATAGAGAGTCAACATAGTGAATGAATTCCTTGATAGTTCCTCAATGATCTGGAATATTTCAGGATGATTTTCAAAATTCCAGACTGATCCCAAACATCCCATGTTATTCTGGAATGTTCTGAAATGTCGTGCCCTTGAATACTCTTGAGTGTTCTGAACTGCTTCAGAAATTTCTAAAAAGAATCATAGCCCAAAACTACACCTGTTTGGTTAAAACAGAAATCACTTTTCAGAACATTCCTGGATTTTTTACAGCACCACAGAATGTTCTGAAATGTTGTGGAATGCCTTCATATAGTCACAACACGTCCTCTAGGTGCAAACTGGTCATTAAGTCAAACAGGTAATAAAATCAAACAAAAAACACATTAAGTAGTTCAGAAAAAGAGTTCCATTACGAGAGTACAATTTTAACGGGAAAATAAAACGAATATTACTTCCAAAAAGCCGGAAGGACCAAAAATTAGAATGATATTGTTATAACTATACTTCTGAATGAATAAAAATAACACAGTTTATGCGGTGGTACCGAAAATTGAACTCATAATCTGAATTGATCAAGATTATCATTGCAAGTTCCTTTATATGTCCATTTCCTTTTTCAAACGTTTCTGAAATTTTTACGATCAAATATATATGATTATGTTTGTGACATTTGGCAATGAGACTTTGAAGAACAGTTCACAAATTGAAGTAGAAAGTAATACAAATCATGAAATTATGAAACAACATAAATTAATTAGCGCTACGAGGCGACTTCATTAATTCCAGTGACATATTTGCTTTTTCAGCTGCAGGAAAACCCGAAGAAGCCGGCAGCACCACATTTTCTGAAGATCTTGATCCGCCAATGTCCCCTCATTCATAAAACAAAATGTAGGGTGTCTGCAGAAGCTTCAATAAATTCAAGACATCGCCAGAACACTTGGTGACACGACTATCATCAAACTCAAAACCAGACCCACAGTAAACAATGACTGAATGAAGATTATAATAGTGGTCTGCTAGACTGAAGTGTTCATCTATTTCGAACCTTCGTAAGAGTTTGATGCTTCCGTCAGGGGTTGAGTCATGTTTGAAAATCATCAGTATTATTATTACATTGACTGGCGCCTCAGCTATAGCTTGTTTTCTCATAATAGTTAATTAGCCTGGCGTATGTTTGGCAATACAGTTGATCATCACCTGTTGAAAATTCCATTTTCAGATGATTTAACAATAAGCTCTGCACGGACTGGTTATCAATCATATCAGAAAACGCTGGTTGAAGTTCCAGAAAATCACTACCTCTTACAAATGAAGTCATCTCCTTTTTGGTTCTTTTTTAATCCACATATCCTTCGGAACATAACGACATGATTCAATGAGTTTTCAATCATTTCATAGTATAAAACAAAGTCATTTTCTTCTCCAATAGATAGAGTGATTCAAAAGGAAGGTTTATATGTATATAACATGCAGAGTACAATAGGAAAGCACTGATAATTCTAGAGGTTTCTGAAGTGATGTCGTGAATCAACACATTTTTTGTTCTCAGTATTACTGGAGTTTTTTTCCAACACTAAACCATTATTTCAACACCTCGACACGTGTTTCGATTACCAAAGGATCATCTTCAAGAGGAAGATCAAACTAATCCTACTTACAGAGCTATCCTCATTTATACCATAGATTCCGTTTCTAGGTACCTGTGTCTTAAGTGTCTTGAACTTATTTTACAATATTGTCATAACCCACTACTCTTGAATTAATTTTATAATGTGTCCTTATGTAACTGTCAAGTGAATCTAATAACTGGAATATTATAAGCTATACAGAATTAATTTCACAATGTGTCTTTATTAATTCAAGTCTAGTAGATGAGGCAAACCCAGAAAAAAACCCAATTTCCTTCACAAAATTATGAAAAAAGCACACTTCTAGTCCAACTGGAGTTCTGCATGAATCCATTTATTTTCATAAAGGAAAATTTGTTACTGATCAGTATCTTGTATCTAATGGATCCAAGAATCTAACAAAAAGAGCTAGAAGTTTCAATGGTTTTCCTTATCATACATCAACCCAGTACCTGGACGTTCATTGAAAACACTATAGTGAAGAAACATTTCCGATACCTATTTATAATTTTTCGTCTCATTTGGAATCGATTCGTTTGACAAATGCAATTTTTTTTTATTTCATCCATACATTCAGAATAAATGATGAAAAATATGGAAAGAAACAAAATGAAAAATAATAACAGTTTTCAAATAATAACGTTTTGGAGCCTTTTTCAGAATAATTTCTCTCTTTTTTTTATTCATTCATCTATTTTTCTCCATTTACATCATCGAACAAGTTTCTCAGAGACCATCCAGAATATTTTATCTTTCCCTCGTACTTAACGATTTCTATACCATTATATTTTTCACGATATTGCGATCTTTCATAAGACCCCGACATTTTCAATTAAGTTCTAGATTTAACCATGTGTATTCAGGAAATAAAACATCTTTCCAGAATCTCTTATTATTTCCTTTCCAGCGGCCAACGGATGTCATTCTAGCTGGCCCGGGCGAATTTGATTGGAAACTCATATCGCCAGATACGGAAGAGTTTTATTGTCCCATTTCATAAATTTTATTCGAGTAATATAGAGGTTTTTCTCGATTTTTCTCCGATTCTCATCGTCGTATATTGCAATACCATTCATATTCGACCGAAAGCTATTTTCCTTTGCGTCCGGGTCTGATGAAAAATCTCGAATGTTTTCGTTCATGACTGGGTTCAATTAGATATGCCGGGTAATATTTCAAAAAGGGTTTTCATCGAAATTCCTACTCTCGTGGTTGATGTTGGATCTTCGATGAATGAAAGTAATTTGTAAGTTATTCGATTGATCATCCAATGCAGAGATGAATTTTTTGGACAGACAGCTTTATATTCATTAAATTTACTGCATACTTCTTCAACAATAATGATTCCATTTATGGATACAAGATGAAATAAATTATAGAAAATGACAAACAGGATGATTCAAATTCGATTCTCACCATTGGGATTTCGGAAACTATGAGAGACACGAATATGGTTGAATTGGGATAAAGTTGCGCACTTACCTGACCAACAATATGCCGTTGAGAAAGTTCAGAAATTTCGAGTATACCCGGAGATATCCGATAAAAACAGAAACTTCGGAAAATGGTTTTAATTTTTTTCCGGCTTAATTTTTTGAAGTATTCGGAAATAAATTGCTCTTCTATATTGCCACTTTTTTCCTGCTACATAATGGTGTTTTCAGATTTGCTATCCGACGTTTCATCTTCCGGCCACCATCAACAAATTTTTTCTTACGGGCGCTACATTGGATTCTTCTTGTTTTGAATAGAAACAAATTTAACCTATCATAAGTAATCATTCGTTTTCGACATATTGGAGATATTAAAAAAAATTCTTATCATAATAGGCTTTGATTTTGATGTTTCTGAATTCGACTTTCAATTTGTTACACTCAATGACATTTTGTTATTGAGTTTTGAGTTTTGAATTTTTGGCGAAAAATGGCTTTCACGAAAGAAGAAAAAAGATATATGATACAAATTTATTACAAATACGATAGAAACAGTGTTAGGAAAAAGTATTTAAACTCGTATCCCGAAAGATGACAACCACATCAAACTATGTTCAAGTTATTGGATCAAAGTCTCACCAATTTTGGTTCATTTGAAAAGCCGATAAAAAAATACGGAGACAGAATGGACCAGGAAACTAAAGAAAATTTGACAAATGAGGTATCTATAAGGTGAGTTAGACATTGTGTCCTTTTCAAAAAAAAATTAATAATTTGCAGATAAACACGAACTTGGAGAAATCCACACGTCAAATTTTCTCGAAAATGAATATTTGTCATAGAAGTGCTGGGAGGCATCTCAAAAAAAGCGGATTAAAATGCTACATAATACACATGTCTCAAAAATTGCATCCAGGTGATCCCGAAAGGCGATTGAAATTATGTAATTAGCTAATAAGGAAACCTGATTTTCCTGGAAAATGAAATTTGGACAGATGAAAGCACTTTTACGAATTGTGGGATATTCAACCGAAATAACGAACTCATTTGGAGCATAAACAACCCCAGGCAGTTCAGAAAAATTCGACCTCAAGTGAGATTTAGTACTAACGTGTGGGTAGGAATTTACGGAGATGGATAAAAGTGATTTCATATATCCAAATTACATGTTCCAGGAAAACAGGAAAATCAGATCTCCTTATTGGTCAATTACAAAATCCTATTCGCCTTTCGGAATCACCTAGATGCAATACCTATGTGTATTTTGTAGCATTTCAAACCGCTTCAAGCACTTGTATGACGAATATTCATTTCGGAGGAATTTTGACGTGTAAATTTCCCCGGTTTCATGTTCATCTGCAAATTATTGATTTTTATTGAAAAGGACACAATGTCTAACTTACCTCATACATCACCTCATATCAAATTTTCTTTAGTTTCCTGATCCATTCTGTCACCGTAGGTTTTCCTCGGCTTTTCAAATGAACCAGAGCCGGTTAGATTTTGATCCAATAACTTGAACATAGCTCGATGTGGTTGTCGTCTTTCGGAATACAAGTTTAAATACATTTCTGATGTCCTAACACTGTTTCTATCGAATTTGTGTTAAATTTGTATCATATCTCTTTATTCTTCATTCGTGAGAGCCAGTTTTTACCAAAAATTCAACTATCACAATTACAAAATGTTATAGAGTGAAACAAATTGAAAGTAAAATTTTGAAACTTCAAAGTCAAAGCCTACTATGATAAGAAATGTTTTCAATATCTCCAGTTTTTCGAAAAAGAATGATAACTTCTGATAGGTACATCATTGAAGAGGTAAAATCTGTTTCTATTCAAAACAGAAAGAATCCAATGTAGCGCCTATAAGAAAAAATAAAGTTGATGATGGTGGCCGGAAGATGAAACGGATAGCAAATCTGGAAACATTATGTAGCAGGAAAAAGTGGCAATGTAAAAGTGCAATTTATTTCCGAATCCTTCGAAAAATAAAACCAGAAAAAAATAAAAACCATTTCGGTTTTTCCGGATATCTCCGGATATACCCGGAATTTCAGAACTTTCTCAACGGCATATTGTTAGTCAGGTAAATGTGCAACTTTGCCTCGATTTACCCATCTTCGTATCTCTCATAGTTTCCGATATCCCAATGGTGAGGATCCAATCTAAAACACTCTGTAGATGAGATGAATGAAACAAAAGACCATGAAGAATGATATTTTTATGTGGATATTCACACTGATATATCATGAGATAGAAAAACAGTATAAAAGTATACGAGGTGTGTTCAAAATATAAGGTGAATATTCAAATTCCGTAGGCGACGTACACGATTAGTGATTTTTTCATGATGGTGAACTCGATTCGAACAAATGTTCACAGCTGTTGAGCATGTTCTGTTTGTTGGTGAGAGGGACGAAAGAGTTTTCTGTGTTCGGCTATTTTCTGCTATCGAAAAAAATTGATCGAAGAATTTGCATCAAACTTTGTGTAGAAAATGGATTCAGGTGCTCACTTGAAACGTTGACAGTGGCATACAGTGGTGGTACTTCGAGTCAGAAAAATGTTCACAAGTGGTACAAGCTTTTCATAGAATGTCGAAGAAATGTGAATGACGACGCCCTGGACGCTCCAGCAAATCAACAACCGATGAAAATCTTGTGAAAGGGAAGCGAATTGTTGTGCTTCATTAGATAACTTCGTACCGCATTGTCAACTAGACTTTACCGATATGCATGTTGCTAGTTTTTATATAAAAATCAAATATCAAAATCAAAATAATTTATTCGCAGCCGCTACCTAGGATCCATCTTTAGGATAGATGAACACGTCAAATTCTGTTACATTGAACAAAATATAATAAAATGTCACGAACACTAATAGTACTAAAGAACAGACAAACAAGCAGGTGTAACTCTTAGACAACAAGTAAACCGAAAATCATCTTTCAGGAATTCACTGATGGAGTAATAGGCTTTTGCACACAGAAATGTTTCTAATCCTTTTTTAAATTTTTCATCGTCCATTTTTTGAGATGATGTGGAAGTTTATTAAATATCCTTATACCTGCGTAGTCTGGAGATCTTCCAAATGCTTGGTAACTGAAAGTGTATTCGCGTTTCTGCAAGGATATGAATGGTAATTCATATTTTTTGTGAATTTAATAATATGTTGCTTTACATATATTGATAATTTATATAGAATAATACAAGGATATGTTAGAATATTGTACTTTGGAAAAACGGCTTTACACCTGTTTCTATTTTGTATTTTAAAAGTGAGACGGATAATTCGCTTTTGACATATGAACGCTCTCCCAGAATTTACACAATCCCCCCATAAAATAACATTACATGCCAAATGGGAGTAAATTAATGCATACTACGTATCAATGAGAACCATCTGATTCACCGTAGACTGCAGTTTTTAAATTGCATAGAATCTTGAGCTTGATTTCTTGCAAACATGTTGCAGTTTGTCACTCCATGTTGAACATTGATCTAGAAATTTTGTATTGGTACTAGTTGATACAACATCAGTAGATATGTTATTATGAATTTCTCGGCATTTGAAATTGATACATACGATTTTATTCAAGTTTAAGATGAGATTATTTCTATTTCAACAATTTTCAAATGAATATATAATGTGTGTAAATGCATTTTGAAGTGCCTCTGGTGTCTGCGCTCTAACCCCTATTGAGGAGTCGTCTGCAAACATCGTGACAGATCCTGTTGATAAGAACTCAGGCATTTCGTTTATAAATATGATGAACATTAGTGGCCCCAGTACGGACCCCTGAGTCACCCCAATATCATTCGTCATACATACTCTGAACAACAGTATATGGTAATCGAAATCTCTCGAAGCCGATAGGGAAGTCGCTAGAAGTCTATCGTAGTGACGCGGCATCTAGAATAATCGCAAACGCAAGTCGAGTTGGCCAGGTCACAATCGATTTACGCCGACCAGCGGCGGCCGACGTTATTTTGCCAGGGAAAGATTAACAACAATATTTCCAATGAAGTCAAAGGGTGAAGATCTCTAAAGAAAATGGTGAGATATGCAGTTATTTTCTGAATATTAGTTATGATATCGAAACGGGAATTAATTTCTTCCTACCAATAGTTCTGTTTCTCACAAACATTCATATATTAATCTGTAGTGTTCCAGGCTGGGAAGTGCAGCTCTGTGATCTTGGACCATCTTCTGGAATATCCTCATCGGCAGCTATAAAGGCCTTCTGGAGAGATTTCAGTTGATTTGTTGGTATTCATATTACCGGATGTTTGAAGTGAAAAATCTGTAAGTCAGCCGTACCTGACCATACATCAGATTCAACCATCCAGGTAGATTGATCCTCTGGTCGGGTAAATCGTCGTTTGAGTGGAAGAGTATCTTTTTTTGTCTCCTGAGACTTCGGCAGGACGGTTCTAACGCCATAGATTGAAAACTGAACTATTACTCAATTCACCCGGCAGGAGGATTCTAACATCATGAATTGAAAACTGAACTATTACTCAATTATAGATAACCATGTATATTCAATCATTATTTTGAAAACAATTGATCAAAATTGACTTGAAAATTATAATTAGTTCGGATTAAATTTATACGTTACTCATAGTATAATCAAGGAACATGGAAGTACTTATGACTACCTACAAAATTTGAAATGTCACACTTTGTGTTGAAGGAAACACTCGTCTTTTCTGAGTCGTTTTCAGCGCCGTTTCACTTGGGAATATGTTCCAAAGATTTGATGGGCTGTCGGGGTAACTTTTTATATTTTATAATTTCTGGACTAATGCATATTGATAGTCTATACTAAAATTGAAACTGAAACTAGAAAACGGAGGGGAAATTCATCCTAGCAGCTTACTAAGAGAGATTTGTGTACCTTCTCAGACACAAGAGTCCGTGATTTCATATTTCACTGGGTCTAAGATCAGTGAACCAATTCATATGCACATCGAAATATTTAAAGAAAACATTCATATACCCTGAAATAACATTTTAAGCAGAAATCTATATTAATAACCAGATGCTAGCCTCAAGTTAGGCCAAAGTCCGTATTATTGAAACGACATGGAGTGTTGTTTATTATTCCTGAATTTTTGAAACATGACTGTTGAATTGGAATAATCGATGTTTGATAATCTTTGGAGAGAAATATTGAAACACATGAAGGTGAATTTTTCAAAGTACTATTTCTCTGAAATTGCCTCCAATTATATTTGGAAGTGCAGTATATTATTCTATCGAATATCATGAGGTATGAGGATTGATGTATATCATGAACACGAGTTTTGGGTGTAATAAACGTTTCAAAGAAAGGCGTTTGACAGACTCGATCACGGATTACTGCTATCAAAATTGTACAGGTACGGCTTTTCTCTGACCCTGATCTGAACTTTTCATGTCATACTTTACTGACAGGCGTCAGTATGTTATATTCAATGGCTTCAAGTCTGTGGAATATGCAGCTACCTCGGGTGTTCCACAAGGAAGCAACCTAGGTCCATTCATCTTTAACTCCTTCATAAACGACATAGTTGAGGTCATTGACATCAACTGTTTGATATACGCGTATGACCTGAAATTATATTGTGAGATCAATGGCATCGAGGACTGTCTGCAACTCTCCCTCAATATGAAACGTGTTAAGCAATGGTGTTTTCGCAATAATCTTCCTTTGAACGCGAGTAAATGTAATGTAATGACGTACACACTGAAAATTCGTCCATTCTCATATTAATATTTAATAAACGATATTCCACTTCAACGGCCTTTCACATTCACCGGTCTAGGTGTTACCTTCGACACAAAACTTTCCTTCGTACCACACATTGAATCCATTCTGTCTGCTGCAAACAGAATGTATGGATTTATTGCACGAATCTTCAGAGATGTTTTGGATACATCTACATCGAAAACATTATACTATGCTTTCGTCAGATCAAATTTAAAATATGCTTATATAATCTGGTATCCATCTCATCAGTTGTATACAGAGAAAGCTGAATCTGTACAACGTCATTTCCTAAAACTTATTTCCTATAGATCAGACAATATGTATCCTCCAATTGGATTTCCCCATGATGCATTTTTAGCTAGACATGCTATGGAAAGCTTGAGTTGCCGTCGTGATTGTCACTCCAAAATTTTTCTTTTTGAACTGATTAATAATTTAATTATTGACCCACATATTCTGCAAAAACTTAATTTCAATGTACCTAGACCAACCTCTGACCAACGTTCACCTCTGCATAACATGTGTGTCAAATGCAATTCTGTGATGAATCGTGGTTTCTCACTAACGACACAGAAACTAATCACCAATCAATGCACTAGAAAAGGCCATGATGATTGGTTTTTTCGACAATCACAGAATTATACATGTGAAATGGCTTCCTGCAGGATGAACAGTGAATAAAAAATATCATCAAGCCATTAGTTTGAGCCACTCTCCGTGAGCAAGTGAGATGGAAGCCATCTGAGTTGTAGAAGAACAGGTAGTGGATGCTTCTCAAGCAATTGTTTAGTCATTTTTGACCAAGCATGGAATACCTGTGTTGGAACATGCACTATATTCACTAAATTAAGATCCGTGTGACTGAACTCACGACACTGAATGAAGCATCAAAAGGAATCAGCTTTGATATAGTGTAAGCTGACGAGGAAAAAGCAATGAAGACTATGGAACATGGACACGTGTAAGACTCGTGGAAGAGAGTACATTATGAAAAAAGAGAGACAATAATAATCTTCTTACCACCTAATATCTTATTTAAGTGGAGCAGCAGCGATAGGAATGATATGTTCATTATCAGAAAAAAGATAATTAGAGTGCATTCCATTAGTTCGGACTTCCATTATCTACTTTGATATAAATGGATTTGAAATCTCTGAAAGAATCTGTGAAAATATAAAAAATATTATCTGAAAAATAACAATTATATCAAGCAAAAAAAACTGAAATTGCAATAAAATCAAATACAAGCAACAACAAAAATTAATGAACTTTTAGCACGAGATGAAAATTAAAAAAAATTATTAACAAGAGATCAAAATTGAAAATTAAAGATTCTAAACCAAATTACTTCAAGACATTTGGATTTTCAGTATCCACAATCGTCTTCGGCTGATAACTGGACTTATTCCTCCGAGATCTGACTATTTATAGGTAATTCGAGAGCTGTCACCTATCCCCTTTCCCCTCTTTACGCTTCATCGGTTTTAGCGGAAACTGACCGTTTGGCGGGAGATGGTCGTGTTCCGCTTGAATAGAGGTTTCCATATGTTGCGTATCTCTACGCTAGCTTGGATGAATGCGTTTTTGGATAATATTTATAGGGCTTCTTTGAATTTTCTCGTAAACCAGTGTTCCTCCTTTTGTTATGTTGATTTGTCCAAACATGCTCTGGTATTCCTGATTTGCTGGTTTTTCCTCGCTGGGTGTGTTTCTTGTGTTCGTCAATGCGAACTTTCAATGGCCTCTTAGTCGCAGAGTATCCGGTAAATGCAATTCTTGGAATCACAGTCCGCGTTAGGTGGCCTGGTTTTCGTGAGTTTGCTACGAATAGTGTTCACAGATCTGAAACAGGTTCTGCTATTATACTTGGACTCAATCCTTCGTGTCCTTTCCAATAATCCTCTGTGGTGAAGTACATTTACTGGTTGTGGCGGCTTCTATTCCTTATGGAGCTCTTGCTGTCTTCTAGCTAAAGCCTCTTCCACCATCTCTTTGGAGTAACCATTCCGTTTCATTTGATGATGCCTAGTTTTTTTTTTGAAACCTTTTTTTTATTACAGAGCACGAAAGCACGGTCTAGTAGAGTCTTGATGATTCCTCTCTTAGTCGATTGATGGTGGTTGGATTCCTAGTTCAGATCCTGTGTGAGTAGGTTTTCAATATACAGATGTTTCCCATTGAGTGTCGGTTCTCTTCACCAATAGGTGTACGAATAGTAATTCGTTGTGGACTTTTTTTCCATTGTGAAATTGATGGAAGGATTTACGTTGTTGATGTGCTTCAGGAAGGTGTCTAATTATGCATTCCCATGGTTCTATATTATGAAGGTATCGTTCACGTATCTCAACCAGACTTGGTGCTTCTTTTGGGCTTCTTCAACGGCCTATATATATATATATATATATATATATATATATATATATATATATATATATATATATATATATATATATATATATATATATATATATATATATATATATATATATATATGTTAACTCGAAGATTCTCACGGATAAAGTATGATGAGCTGTTTTCTCGGGTTTCGCTTCGTGTTCTGTGTATTTTCTCCCCATAAGGATTATTTTCACAACGTTTCGGCAAAATCTCATTTGCCATCTTCTGGTGATGTCTGGTTGAAAAAACCAGACATCACCAGAAGATGGCAAATGAGACTTTGCCGAAACGTTGTGAAAATAATCCTTATGGGGAGAAAATACACAGAACACGGAGCGAAACCCGAGAAAACAGCTCATCATATATATATATATATATATATATATATATATATATATATATATATATATATATATATATATATATATATATATATATATATATATATATATTGGCTATAACCGGTGAAAGTGGCGATCCCATTGGCAGTCTTTCAGTTGGAAGTAGCAGTTTCGTACACAGCATCCTAGTAGTTCCATGATTACTTGTATCGGTGAGTTTGTTCTACCTTTCAGGTCCCCATCTTCGAATAGCTTCCAGGAACGTTGATGTAGAGACTTTCCACGTCGAAACTGATCGGTTGATCCTGCTCTCTGACTTCGATTGCCCCTATCAACAAAATGCCTTAAATTTTTCACAAAGGATGATGTTTTTCTTTGCAGTGGTTTAACTATTGATAGTGAAAATCTGGACAAGTTCTGTTTTGAAGATGGTTCAACCACCTTCAAACAAAAGTATCCAGAGTAATTTTCAAAGTCGTTTAAAGGAATTTTGTGACGAGTCAGTTTTTTTATTTTGGACTGTCGACCAAGATATTAGTTTCTAAGAAGCTAATGTAGCAATGACGGAGACAGGAAGATTCTATACAACTATAAAGTTTTTCAATAAATCACTACAGTCAGGCACAAATGTCAGAGGTTTTGAAATGTTTCGGAGAAGACGTCAAAAGCCTCTCGAGCAAGTTATAATTTTATCGGTTCAGGAATATCTAGAAGGTTTTCATACTATTAGACAAAATTTATATAACCTTGCTTCTTTGTTTTATACTTTTTCTCAATGTATAGCATTCTCTGAGATACTTTCATGATTGGAAACCAGAGTCCAAATACACATTTCTCATTCAATACCAGAAAGCGCTGTCATCGCTATCACTGACTCAGGCTTGTCTTCTGAGGTCTGTTGAGTCTAGCAATGCATTTATGGTTCAGCCTAGTATCACTTATGAAACTATGATGAATCGAAACAGCGCTGTCTGGTGTTGAAGCAAGAATGGGTTGTAATTGGGCTTTGGTTTTGACTAGTCGCCTTGAATTGGTAGACAAAGGACGAACTTCATCGGCGGTCGATGTCAAAGCTTAGCCGCTTTGAGGAGCCTCATTATCCTTCGATATTCGATAAATGAGTTTTCTGTTGATCCCTTAGATGGTGTTTTCATAAGGAAATATGGCATCGACTTACTTGCCTATTATAATCATTATTACCTTTGTTATTACCTTCCATAAATGAAGCAAATATGTGATTTTGGTTGCTAATTATTACATCTGTTTCATTTCTGGCTCACTCTATATTATACCATTATCCGTCAGAACACAGTTTACGATAACGTATTTGTGAGTGATTATCAAAATCGATTCATATTGCTCATCTTTGAAAACTTCAACAAACTTTCTTGAAAGTTGGAAACAAAGTGTTTACTTCGAAGTCAAGTTCAAAAGATGATTAAATCGCGCTTGTGGCATGAAATTTCAATTTATACTTTGAAGAATACTGAAGAATTCACTTCTGAGGTATGATTGAGGGGGCTTTAGATACTTTTGAGTCTTCTAGGGATTGATTGATGTCTTGAGTCTATGAGTTTGCAATTGTATGACTCGAAAGGCGGAATTTCCTGGAAAAACTTCCAACTTCTCTGATTTATGTATAGTTTATTGGAAAGTTTTCGGAATTTGGTTTGTCCTACAATTGCCAACTGTTTCAAAGACGGCATTGAAGTGGCAATATAGATAAACCAAAGAAAAAAATATTGAGTTAAATTTTTTATTCACCCATATACAGGATGAATAACAGACATCGAAACAATATGAGAGCGTGTTCAGTATCTTATTTTTTGTAAAAAAGTCATATAAACGCATGGTTTTCAGGATACAGGGTGTTGTTGAGATTACGTTGATGAATAAAGCTAATGTTGAATAGAAAAAAACGAACAAAAAAAACAGAAGAGTGGTTGTTGAAGAACAACTTTCGTTTAATTTTTTGAAATATCTATTTTTGAACAGTATTCAGTCCGTTTTGGGAATGAAAACCTATCAGTTTCACAAAAGTGTGCTTTCTTGATTAGACCGACCTACATTAATGAAAACAGAGACAACCAACTTGTCTCTGATGAAAAGTACTATTTCTGAACTGATCTGTAGGCGATCACTAATTTGATATCAGCCCAGAGACTGGGCAGAGGAGTAGTGTTTTTTGACAGGTGTTTATTAAATTCTGCCTTTTGAAAAACTTAGAGGTGCATATTTTAAGTTTCATTTATTCATTCAATTCCCAAAGTCATTTCTAAAAATATATAATCAATTTCTTGATAAAACGCAAGTGGAAATTCAATTTCACGTTTCTCAAACAATAACCTCGAAAGCAAAAGAAGGAAATTTTCCAGTCGATATTTTGATTTCTTGGAGCGGTTCTTTCCGAAATTGGGTTTTACCTAATTTATGTTGACAGCTATTGCATGCTCATAAGTTTTAACAAGGATTTGAGTGTTTTTTATAGGAGGCGGTTGCGTTTTCAGCAGAAACATAATTTAATAACCCTTTAACATGCCAAGTGGGGTGTCCCGGAAATGGAGACACGATTTTTTTCTTCAATATAACTCGGCTATAAACAGCTCGTGTGCGGACACGCCAAAGGAATGGTGTTTTTGAGTACAGCAGATTCGTATTTTTATGGGTTTCCAGAAACTTTCGGGTTATTACTATATATATGTACACTGAATCGGGTTTTGCGGTGGTACAGAAACGAAAACTGGAATGCACACTATTTGAAATATAAACATATATGTTGGATATGACGTTATTAACTCATCAATAGTTGTTTTTTGAATGAAGAATTTTGAATTTCAAATAATAATATTGAATATATAATGGGGAATGTTCCTCAATTTTCGTTATTACAGCAAATGCAAGTTTAAACAAAATAAAGTTCAGCTTAATTCACGAGTTTTTCAAATTCCCTTCGCAAAGTTTTCAAATTGATGTTTCTAATGTTGGGTTTCAATTTTCAAAGGGATTTGTTTCTAATTCACATATTGGCAACATCACCTATATCCAGTTGAAATAATTTATACGTTACTAGATATTTTACTTTTAAAAAGAAAAATTATCTCTATAAATCAACAATTAGGGCAAAATATAAATTATAGTTCAATACAACCTCCACAAGCCACATAAACAACAGTTGCTTTGTTATTTATTTATATAGAGGAAGATAGCTTAGGTGCACAAAATGTCATATGTCACAGAATGTCTCGGAACTCGAAACATAAGTAAACAGAACAGCACGCCTCTGAAATATGTCATCTTTGTTTGTCTCATACAGGTAACATATTCATTGTCCTTTATTAGCTATAACCGATGTTGCCAAATGGTGAAATAGAAACGTATCCCTTTAAATGTTGAATGCATTATTTCATTTCTCTTTTTTAAGTATTCAACTGATTTTTTAAAGAAAAAGGTTGAAATGATAATTACTTGATTTTCATCAGGAGGAACATCCCCCATTGGTTGAAACTCAACAATGTTCTGCAGAACAATTAAAAACGAACCAGAACAAAACTTATTTCCAGCTGAAGAGCGTGTTTTTGAAGCAAGCTGAAACTCTAAAAACTTCTGGAACACCCCGAAATATTCTGGATTCCAATGAAATGTTTGGAAATGATCTGGAACATTAGACATCACCTCCATATCACTGTGGAATGAGTCAAAAATTGAGAGTCAAAAATTGAGAGGAAAGAAAAAGTTTCCAATTGAACCTGAGAGATATGCATATTGAAAATGTTAGTGCTGAAAATTTCGCTCTCTAGAAATACGAAACAATTCAGAACATTCAGTCTCCAGAGGTGTGACAATTTTGCTGGGTGCAACGGATACGTGGTGATAGACATATATAGAATGGTGGTGATGATAGGTAACAGAAAAAAAGAAAATAGTTAAAGAAAAAAAAAAGATACAGAAAAAAAGGAAACAGAAGCAGATACAGAAAGAAGATTGAGTGAAGAAAAAATACAGAAAGATATATAAACAAGGTACAGAATAAAAGACTCGCTGAAAAAAAATGGTGACAGATATATAAAAAAAATAAGAAAATAAAAAAAACAATTAATGGAAATTGCCCACCTTATTTGGTGTGAATAGTGATAGACAGATATAGAATGAAAGAGTACATGAACATAACTAGACAGAAATGAAAAAATCGTTACAAAAAATACAAGAAACTGTACAGAAGAAACAACTGAATGAATCTGTATTGAAGAAAACAGATATAAAAAAAGGAAAACTGAAATAGGTCCTTTGTGGAATTGTCCCACTCTTTTCGAATCTCTCCAGAGTGGTCTCAGTTGTTCGAAATATTTCATTTTTGTCAAATACCACGAGGCATCTAACCAATTGTAATATGCTTCTTAACGAAGCCGATTAGTTTGCATATTGAGTGGTCTTTCAGGGCAGATGGTAAGAGTACGGCTCTGCCGAACTCTAAAAACCTTATTCGGTCACAGCGGGGCAGGCACAAACTATGTGCTCTGCTGTTTCATCATTTTCCGAACAAGGCGACGCTTCCGACAGTCCAAGTCTCTGCATATGATGATTCAAATGACAATGACCTGTAAGAAGGCCTGTTAGTCGAACAACTGTTTGGTATCAAGCTTCGAAGGGTGAATAAACGCCTTGGAGTGAGCCAATCCTGAAAGATTTTGCCGAAAAAAAATTGGAGGAGCCTATTCAAAGGAGTGTAAAACAACCGCTTTGAGTTTTCTTAATGTTTCTGGAAAAAGAATTCCGACAAGGAGTTATGAGGTTCAGTACACTAGACCCTACGGTAAGACCTTGTAGTTATATTTCCTATGAAGGCAATCATTGGAAAGGGCAGACAATTTCAGTTCAGTGATACTATGATTTCTTCATACATTGACCATTCATATGCAATGTTGACTCATCATAATTTTCATTTATTGCTTCACTCTAAAGTTGCGGATGCAACAGAACAGAACCCTATGTGAACCGTAGGTATTCCTTGTTTCATCGATAAGCTTGCAGTGTCTCCCATTCCAGTGTGACTAAGTTGGTCTACAATCACGAGTGTTCAAAAGGGATACAGTGTTTCAGACACTTCTATAGATTGCGTCCAAATGGGGAGATTCTAATTTGGTAACCCCTTTCAGCCCCTTTCATTCCAACTGGGCACATGTACCGCTTTCTTGCTCTAGATTAGGAAACGAGTAAGAAAACGTCTCTCTATCTGTGTCAGATGCAACGAATTTCTTCGACTCTTCCTCATGTGAAATGTTTGATATTGTGTTGGAATCTGTGTTGAAATCTGATGAGAATTCCAATATTGGGTCCACTGTTATTTTCTTTGAACATCTCAGATTTTCATTCATTCGTCAAATTCTGCCGCATACACCATTACGCGGACGATACCCAGCTGTATTTATCTTTCAATGAAGTGAAACCCGATGTTACCGCTGCTTTAAATTCGGATCTGGATTCTTTGATGAATGTATCTGCAGCACATAATCTGAAGTTGAACGCGAGTAAGTCCAGTGTATTGTTTTTCGCGCCGAAGCTCAAACGTAGTCTAGCCAGTACCTCAATCGACATCATTTTAATAATAAGAATAATAGTAATAAGTCGACTTTATTCATCAAAAATAAATTAGATGAACAGGCGGATTATCAGCATAAGCTGTTTTCCAAATCAACCTTACAAAAATATACAATAAAAACTATAATAATAACAAGTATAGAATAGAAGATAAATCAACCAATACAACAATAAACACAATAATAAAAGCTTGATTGAAATTATTAAAAATAAGGGTTTTGCAAAAATCGACATACAGAGCACCAATTATCAGGATTTAAGCAGAAGTTTTAAGCGTTTTTTAAATGTCATTATCGTGTAAAGTCTGAAGTCACTGGGCAACTTATTATACAGCTTAGCGGAAATATAGGAGAAACTTCGAGTAAAAAGTGCCGAGTTGTGTTTGGGAATGACCAAGACAGATCCATTTCGAGTATAATAGTTGTTAGTCTGGGAAAAACTAACAAGTCTATTATATAAATAATCAGGTTTATTTGTTAATAGTAATCTATGTGTATTTGTGAGGATGTGTAGAGTGCGTAGTTTTTCAAGTCTTAACCATCCGGAGTCATCAAACCTACTACTGATGTGATCAAATTTACGTATACCGAAGGAAAATCTCACACAAGAGTTTGAATTCTTTGGAGGCGAAGAGAGTCGTATTGAGTAAGTGCAGGTCCATATATGCAATCGCAATAAGATAATTTAGAGAAAATTAAAGTTTCGCAAAGCTTAAGTTTGAGTTGTGTAGAAAGAATGTCTCTGTTGGGAAAAATTTGTCTGAGAATGTTATAAGACGATTTACAAAGATGACTGATATGTTTAGAAAATCTCAAATCGAAGTCAATCCACAAACCCAAGTTTTTGCATTCAGAAGTGAAAGGCAAGGCAACATCATTTATGTGGATCTTGATGAGGTTGGAAATAAGGCTCCTTTTAGATTTGGGTCCAAATAACATATATGATGATTTTTTAGCATTCAATTTCAAGTTATTTGCGCACGAGACGTTATACAGTGAATTGAGATCTCTATTTATCAGTTCTTGTGCTTCCAGGTTGCCTTCCGGAAAAGATAAGTAAATTTGAGTGTCATCAGCGTAGTGATGGATATTGCAAAATTTAATACATTTGTAGAAATCTGAGATATAGATGTTAAATAAGAGAGGTCCAAGAATGGAACCTTGTGGAACTCCAAATTTGGTGTTCAGAACTGCAGATTTTAAGTGATCAAGGCTGATACACTGAGTTCGGTGTTCCAGAAAGCTTTCAATAAGATCTACGGCACATTTATCCAAACGAAAGTGACTAAGTTTATTACATAAAAGACTGCGGTCAAAGGTATCAAAAGCTCCACTAAAGTCCAATAAAACTAGACATGTAACATAATTTTTATCGGTTGCTTTGAAAATATCATCCTTTATGCAGAGGAGTGCGGAAGTCGTGCTATGTTGAGAACGAAACCCAGACTGAACGCTAGTTATGATATTGTAAGAAGTGATGAATTCAATCATCTGATCTTTGAGAATCAGCTCAAGCGTTTTAGATAGGGAGGGTAAAATACTAATGGGCCTAAGATCAGAGTAATGTGTCGGTAAGTTACACTTAGCCAAAGGAATCACAAGTGCATGTTTCCAAGGGGAAGGAAAACACGAGGAAATGATACACGAATTCAGTATAAAGGTGATGTATTCCAAGAGATGTGTTTCCACCAAACGAATCATTCGAAGTGAGATGCTGTCCGAACCTACAGCGTTGCTTCTGATTTTATTTAAAAACTTCTGTACAGTATGTTCGTCAACGGGAGATAATCTGAAAGAATTTGCAGTGTTCTTAGTTTGGTACTTTTCTAGAAGCGATGATTGAAATTGTGTTTTGTCAGGGAGGATAATATTGCAAAAGAACTGATTGATTTCATTTAGATTTTTCAGGTTAGGTGGTAGTTCAGGGTTTGACTTCTGACGCAAGATGTCTAAATTACGTAATGTGCTCCACGTTGCCTTGGCATCTTTCTTCAAAAGAATAAATTGAAGATACGCTTTTTTCTCCCGACGAATAGCAGATGTCGTATAGTTCCTCAGTTCTTTATAGCTAGTTTTAGTTTGCTTATATTTTTTAAATGCGCGGTCCCTTGAAGATATCATCTGACGGATGTTGTACGTCAACCAAGGTGCGGATGGGGAAAAATTCCCATAAAAAATCTCGGACTCTGGTCAGACAATGAATTGAGGTTCACAAAACATGTCAATCAACTTTGCCGAGGTTCATATAATACACTCAAACAACTTTATCCAAGTAGACAATTCATGAGTTCCGCTCTGAAAATTCGTGTATGTGAATCCCCCATATTATCGAAACTGGCCTATTGTGACTACATTTATGGACCCGCTCTTCTGAGTGTTGACAGTAGTCGACTTCAAGAAATACAGAACTCTTGTATTAGACTTTCCTTCGGAATACGTAAATATGAGCACATAAGTCATAAATATCGGGAAATGGGAAAACTGAAATTGTTAGATATGAGAAAATTACATCTATTAAATATGACCCATAAAGTACTGAAATATGGAACACCAACATATCTATATGACAAACTAATTGAAATAGGGAATCTGAGTGATTATAACACTCGTAACTCGGGGTTACTGGCAATGTACAAACATAAAACCTTCATTTTTCAGCGATCTTTCACGTACAACGCCTGTAAGTTCTATAATCAACTTCCGCATGATTACAGTACATATATACTCTGATGAACTTCAAAAAAAGTTGAAATCCCTATTATCAGCTCAATATGATTAACAAATGTCGAACTCTGCATCTACAGAACGGATAATGACCAGTCAATCACTTTCTGAATTACTTACTACTTTGATAGATCTCAGATAGCAAAATTATTCTACAATGTAATAGAATTATACTCATCATATATATTATAGCTAAGATAATTGAGAAAATTGTAAAATAAAATTGTATTTCCATGGTTGAGTTGAAAAACACCCACGGGCGACACTTCGCCACTTTATTTTTGTTGAATACCTATCACTGTTATCTCTTTACGTATGTGTCCAAAGATGAATAAAGACGATTTATTATTATTATTATCAATTTCTTGAAAACTGAAGTTACCTGCTGAAATGGAACCTTGTTCAAATGTGGATATATTTTTGTGAATGTCTACAATTTCAAAACACAAGTTCGCAGTTTTTTTCCTCAAACCTTTCATACAGCTGTCATATCTATTCTTAGTATAACTCTCATCCATTATCCATGCATACAACATAGGCTTTGATCTCAAGATAAAAAAAGAACATGAAAGATCACTTCGTAACTGTAACACAGAAACGGTTTTCTTGTCTCATCATATTTATTGATGACCTAACTCAATATAACCAGCCTGAACATAGACTTGGAATTCCGGTGAACCTTTTTCACTTCGAGAGTTCGCTTTTTTCAATTCGAGCCTCTGCGATGGCAGTTTAGATTTACACAATTTATTCTTTCCTGCGGAGCGTCATTTAAAGGAAATATGGTATATCGTTACAGAAGGGTTTGTGAAATGTCGGAGCTCGGACGAGTTTTGGGGTATGCGATTGAATTGATTAGCATATCATACAGACAGTGTAATGTTTTGTATGTGATGTGTGTCCGAAAGGAATTTCATGTTTTGAATAATAGTCGAGGATGAAAATGGAGCTGGTACGGTGGATGAATTGATGAGACATACATTCTTGACATTTACGGTTTGTCATTCTTCAGAAATGAAAGAATTTCCCAACTTTCTCTTACCCTCTCTCAATCTGACAGACTTGGTCAAAATTATCTCTGGAATATTCCAGAATTCTGTGTTGACCCAGGATTCCAGTCAGTTTCGTTCTCATTCTAGTGAGTTTTGCCAAACCTACTTCCACACTTTTGATATATCGAGCATTTGGGCATGACAAACTTCACTATTTTATTGCCGGTCCTCTTTCTACAGATTTCAGATGAGTTACCAAAAATTGAATTAAAATGAATGTTATATCCATTTTGAAAATGAAACAAAAACATTTTTAGACTCTTTCTACTACTGCTTTCTATGACTCATCACATTTCGTGAAGAAATTCATGAAGAAAAAAGCTAATAATTCTCTTTATTTCCTATCGAATATCTATCTGCTTGTTATATCTCTCTAGATCAAATTTTCTTTCGATATATTATTTATTCAATACATACTCTTTCTGAGATTTTCACTCAACATTCCATTAGTTCGGACTTCCTTTGTCTTATATGATATGATATGATTTGAAATACCGAAATAATCAATAAAATTGAGGAGGTTAGCTGAAAATAACTATTTTGTTAGGCAAAAAATCCTGAAGTGAAATTACTATGAAATAAATACTTACAAGCAAAATTTGAAAATCTAACAAGAAACTGCAACTACGACTTTTCAAGGCGAGGCATAAGGTTCAGGGTCAACAGAGGCTTCAATCAAGTTGAGGTACTATCTTCCCGTTTGTGGTCGCCCTGATGGATAGTCTGCTTGATGTCCTCAACAGGAGAAAAGTAGATCTGCAAGTTTATGCAGATGACATTGTTATCTTCGCAAGGTCAAAGGGTAGCTTGTTATATCCTCCAAAGAACGATGGAAGTTGTTCAACGTTGGTGCCTGAGGAAGCAGATGTCTGTCAACCCCAGCAAAACTATGATAATCCCCTTCAACATGAGGAGAAAATTGGACCATCTAACGCCACTTTCCCTCAGTGGTGAGGTCATTCCATTTGGAACGGAGGTGAAATATCTTGGCATTTTCCTTAATGAAGAGCTCACCTGAAACGCTCACTTGGAAAAAATTTTACGCACTGGAAATGACCTCTGAATTTATGCCTCCAACTTTCAACTAGGAACTGCCTTATAAAGTACTGTTCCCGAGTAGAGAGGACTGGATCCTTCGGGAGAAATATTAAGAGTAGATAGTTGCTGATTCACAGATGGATCAAAAACACCTTCCGGGTCTGGTGCAGGTGTTTTCAGTCGCAGACCCAGGATAGACATATACACCTGCCTAGGAACCTCTGCGACTGTATTTCAAGTGGAAATTTGCGCAATTAAATTGTGTGCGGAGAGATTGAAAGAATCCAACCCCATACACAAGTCAATGAAAATATCCTCGGAGATATAGTGGCCTTTGAAGCTCTTGGATCCTACAGAGCTACGTCTGAATTGGTAGCAAATTGCCAAAAACGACTATCTTTGATAGGAAGACTCAATAGATTGTCTCTGGTCTGGATACCTGGCCATACTGGCCTGGAAGGCAATGAGGCTGCTGACTGCCTTGCAAAGGAGTGTGCGTAAGCAGCTTCATCGGACCAGAGCCTATTGGCTTCGCTTCAGGGTTTGCCAAACAAAAATTGAACACCTGGATGGCAAGAAGATTATTGAACTTCTGACAGAATTTTCCAGGATTGAGTGATTCCAAGGCGTTTATTCACCCTTCGAAGCTTGAAACCAAACAGTTTTTGAACTACAGTAGGGATCAACTACAATGTCTAACTGGCCTTCTTACAGGTCACTGTCATTTGACTCGGACTGTCGAAAGATAGTGTGTGTTTCCTTTGTTTGGAAAATGATGGAACAGCAGAGTACATACTTTGTGCTTGCCCCACTGAGGACCGAATCAGGTTTTCAGAGTTCGGCAGAGCCGCATTCTTACCATCTGACCTGAAAAACCAATCACCGTATAAACTAATCGGATTTGTGGAGAAGCTAGGTTTATTTGGTCGAATGTCAATAGGGTGAGCCACAATGAACCCTTGCGGGTTGCGGTGGAGAGTCAAATAGACTCAATCACTTTGTACCCTACCTAACCTAATTCCAACATGAATAATGTGAATGAAAATATTTTTTTTTTCTGAGTATCATGTAGTTGTGATGAATTGAAAACATTGATGAATATATTGATTGAAATGACAGTTAGTTTCGATATAAACAAATATTTTACACTGTGTGAAATAATCGGAAATGAAAAGAACATTGAAGAAAACCATCTAATTTTCACAGCAGTCATACTACTCGTACATGCTCTCATTAATTTTTATGAAAGTATGATATTCATATCGATCCGATATCATTTGGATATGAAATCCATGTAGATGAAAAAGCTTCACATCAATTATTGCGAAGGTCTTGCCCAAATATATTATATCTATTATTTGAAATACCCAAATTGAAAATCAATACGGATTCCGAGTTCACTATGAACTGGTTTCGTCGAATAGAATTGGACGCACTGGGGTGGATTTTCATTATGAATATAGCCCCATTCACTGTAACATTCGTTAAAAATGAAAGTCCTAGAGTGGAATAGAGTATGTTATCACCAGCTTCAATATTTTTATAGCGAACTCTTTCAATTCATAAAAATTGTTTCAACATAGAATGAGATGTGTGAAACACCACATCATATTTTCAAACTGATAATGTGTGGTTTCAAATATGTTTTTTCCTTCAACCAGCTACCGCACCCCTATGAACGATAGCCCTCAGAAGTCAAAACTTGTGCGAGGTAAGGACTAACGAGGTATCACCTTCCAACGTGTGATTCTTAACCTACTCCTGATATATTGTGTTGAATTCCTGAGAATCAAATTCGATGAAAACAAGGAAGCTGAGAGAGTCAAATTATTTTCATGGAATAATCTATGTCCAATGTTTTCTATGATACTGAAGACTGTGAAGTCCATTCAGTATATTGGAATCTTCAACTGCCTGTACAAATTCTTGATTCCATCTAAAATCGATACGAAATATTTTGTCGATGCGATGTGTGCATTTCCAGATCAATCAACCCACGATATCTTGAACCTTTTCAAAGATATCACCTTTCTTCACGTGCTCATCATAACTCCTACCAAAAAGTCAGCAGAATATTCCTGCGTCTACAAGTAACCATCAAAACGTTTTTCCAACAATCACCTTCGATATCCACTGACTAACCCTGTTTTTAAAATGTAGCTTAACAATGATATAGAACGCGTCCGAAAAAAAAATTGCGCTAAAACAGATTTGTCTGTTGGAAACCACTAAACTGTTAGTCTGTTAGCTGTTCGAAGAATGACAAACTTTTGAGGACCATCATGTTCACCAACTGGAGCACCTTCGAAAGAAACGTTTTTGTTATTTGAAGTCCCAAAAATCAACATTTTCTAGCAAGTTTTTCTGAAAGATGATCAATGTGCTCATCGACATTCAATTTGTTATCTAGATAGACCCTTAACACTTTTGTTCATTATGAAAAATATAACTTCTCAGGGTTCATCTTCACAAACTCTGTAGTTGGAGTTATCAACTATTCTGAAAACTACACAATTAATTCTGGCTCTATTCAAGAAAATTTATTTTGAATAAAATATGTTGAGGATGCAGACACAACATTCAATATATTACTTTTCAAATTCATGTTTCAGTTATGAGGTGAAACGAGAATTAAATCATCGGCATGACTGGAAATCTGGTGTTGGTATTTAAAAAAATTCCAGGAAAATCATCAAAATCAATGATGAACAACAAAGGACCGAGCACACTTCCTTGTGGGACTCGTTTATTAGTTTCAGCTATGTCAAAGTGAAAAATTTCTGCTTGATATTCAATACAAACTTTTTGTCTTCTGTTGATTTACTCATATGCTGAAAACTCCGAGTTGAAAATCAACATGAATGTAATTCCTCATATATGAGGTGGTATTGTGGATAATCATCACATCAGAACGAAAGTTGAATAGAAAGTTCTTTCGATTCCTCATAAAAAACTTTCCTAGGTTGATCGATTACTTTCAGAATCGCAGTCACATCTATAATGAAATATGCTTTCAGTTAAATGAGGCTTCAGCGAATTTTTGCGAAAAAGTCCGAGAAAAGTTGAATGTGATTTTCTTTAATAAGTGAACTAGACCTAAAATCAATGGAGTTTCAGTAATGAGGAAAAGTGTAATGGTAGGTCGACTTCAACGCATTATGCGCTGCACTTTGAGCCTCCTGAGAATAAACTTTTTGAAGAGATTCAGAAAATGCAGAAAACAATATGAAATATACCCTGAAAATACGTGTACTGTCTCAAATACCTACGAAATAAGCGACAATGACATTTATTTTGTATTGATGGTGCAGAAGTTGTCATGATGATGTCCAAAATGTTTGTATTCCTGATGTATCATCCATTTGATAACAATTCAATACATATCTATAGATAGATATATATATTGAATACACAGTTGATTCGGTTGTTTTTTCGTGAACGAACCTTGAGCTTATAAACAGTTTAATTCCAAAAGAGATCCCGCTTTACGATATATTTCAAAACAGTATGCATCTTTGTCCTAAAACAATATATGCAGGTTCATCAGCTCCATTCTGAATCATCCTTCCTCAGAGAACAAACATCTTTCAATTTCAGAAGTAACGTTCCGAAACGGAGTTCATTATTTCCACTATTATGATAAGTGAGACGTTATTCTGAATTCGTCATCAAAGAAATACCTTTTGTCTTACAATTTTGATGAAAGAGTATCAGCCATTCAGTAACTAAACAGAGGAAAATTACAAAGATACTTTTCTTAATTCAGAGAACTGAACCGTTATCATAAAATTTTGCTCAACATGCCAAGATTGCCAAGTTAGCAGTTAATTTGTGTAAAGTAACGTTTCCCTTTGAAGATATCAGGACTGCTTAGATGAGTCTCTAAATATACTTGTATTCATCAGATCAAGGTAATTATTACGGACATTATGAAGAGAGTTTTCTTGTCTCATTTTGAACGACGAAATCCTTTGCACTGGTTACTGAAATAATTTATTCAGTGTTTCTTACTTGAAACATTCCGTTAACAGAGCACAATTGTGATATTTTTAGTATATTCGAATGAATTGCATTCAAGATTACTCATATCTGGCCAATATTTTGGCTGATTTATATTCAAAACCCGCAAAATTCATCATAAAAAAGGTATTGTGTGGGGTGAATAAGCCAAGGCCTTCGACACTGTATCTCATGCCAAGCTCTTAGACAAATTATATAACTACGGGATTTGTGGTCCAACGTTACTTTTAATAAAAGACTATCTCTCACACAGAATGCAAAAAGTAAAAATTGACAACCATTTGAGCAGCTCTAGAGAAGTCACAATAGGAGTTCCTCAGGGAACAGTATTAGGTCCATTACTTTTCCTTGTATATATTAACAGTATCAGTAAGATCACTTACCTGTGTGTAGTGTAGTCCACTTCGAGGTGGGTTGACAAAGCAGCACAAGCATATCACATGCTTAGGTAATGTCGCCCCACTCGAAATGGAAATTTATTGTTCACAAATATTGTACTATATAATTGCACTGTACCCAATCTGAATTTATACATTATACATTATAGTTATATGCCAGCATGTTTTTCTCGTTTCAGCAATGTTGGCAGTATTTGAAATGAAAATTATTTCGACACGTCATTCGTATCGATTTTATCTGGACCCCTTCCCTATGTAAAATTTTGTAAAAATCCCTCAATCTACGGCACTTTTGATAAAGAAATAATAAATATATCCGATGAATTTTAGCAATTCATTCACAGAGATGCTGCCACTACAATTTCCAATGTTTTTACATTTTGTAAAAAAATGGCTGAAGATGTTTATTACATAATGGTACATGACTTAAAGACCTATACAAAACACGCAATAGATTTCAAATCTTGCACAATCATTGAATAGAACTGACCGATACTTGATGAAAATCCAAATTAAAAAAAACTAATCAATATAGTTTATTGTATGATTTTCACTATGAAGTGAAATATAGTGAATATAGTGAAAATCATACAATAAACTATATTGATTAGTTTTTTTTTTGCTCAATCTATCACATGTGTACAAAGTTGGGTCAATCCCAGTTCTCGCGTCGAGAGTTTTTGACAAAACGGAAGCGAGTCGGTTCAAACGCCATGGTTTTTATGCATATTTCATCTAACGAACCCAATAAATCAAATCTTTCGGTCAACATGTTTTACTTTTTGGATAGCCCGTTTGGGTAATGTTGTACAAGACTTATGGCGTATTATACGTAAATTCCACAAAAGCATATATTCCGCGAAGAACTATGAGTTGAACTGCCATGAGCACTGACACCCCTAGTTTATAAAAACGCAAGGTAATGAGGTATGGTAAGGTAAGAAAGTTGGAGTATTGAGAAAACACACTTGCGTTCTAAATAAAAAGTAAGGTAAGGTAACGTCGGTAACGCAAGGTAAAAAGTTGGCTGATTTCAACTTTCTGCGTTGCGTTCTTACTTCCGACCAATCTGAAAGCGCCATACTACGAACTTTGATGGATATATCCGAATGGTGTAGAAGTAATGTCACCAGATAAAGTTAATTTTGATTTTTCTTTTGAAGGATATAAATACAAAAATTGCCGCGATCGTGTCAATAGTAAGTGTCTATCTTTTACTCAAGAGAAAGAATCGAAAATGGAGGAGGTTTAATGTCAGACCCACTCTGAGAAGCAGAAAGACTCAGGGGCAATTTCAGTTATTTAAAAGAATGAAAAATGATGATCAATTTTTGTACACAAGAATGAACAAAATATGTTTTGAACATTTAATGAAATTGTTAGCGCCTTCATTGTTAAAAAAAAAAAAATATGGATCGATATCTCCAGAAGAGAAATTGGCTATAACACTCCAGTAAAGTGAATTGTTGAAATTGAAAATATATAGAAATGAAGTTATTTATTTCATACGAGTGAT
The DNA here is from genome assembly GCF_025532065.1 of Leptinotarsa decemlineata. Taxonomy (NCBI): domain Eukaryota; kingdom Metazoa; phylum Arthropoda; class Insecta; order Coleoptera; family Chrysomelidae; genus Leptinotarsa; species Leptinotarsa decemlineata. The sequence goes on from NW_027412684.1 coordinate 11,925,753, forward strand.
TGCTGCTGTCAAGATTATGGAAATGGAATGTCAATATTTGTTTATGCATTCCTGCCAACCCAAAAATTACCAAAACCTATAATATACTTTCTACTTTACCTCACCTCCAGAACGGAATACAATTGCCAAATATAATGACCAGAATCACGTTTGTATTAATTTCTATCCAATTGAAGAAGGTGAGGATGTAAGTGCTCTGAAGAAAATGAAGGACATCTGGTCCAGATAACATACCTTCTTTCTTCATCAGGGACTGTTCTGGTTGTCTCACTGTTGTTTTAACTAAGATCTTTAATTTATGTTTAAAAACGAGAACATTTCCTGAAAGGTGGAAAGAGGCTAGAGTTTGCCCGATATTCAAGAATGGCGATAAAGATAAAATCGAAAACTATAGAGGTATTTCATTGCTCTGTAACTTTGCAAAAGTTTTTGAAATCATTTTGTATAATCGTATATATTCCTGTATCCGAAATATGATATCTCAAAATCAGCATGGATTTGTCAATAATCGCTCAACAGTGTCAAATCTGATATTTATCACCCAATATATCGCAGAGGCGCTAGATGACCATAGTCAAGTAGATGTCATCTATACAGATTTTGCAAAAGCATTCGACAGAGTGGATCACACCATTCTATTAAATAAATTGAGTGCAATTGGCTTTAGTGAAAATGCAAGAGATTTTATAGAATCTTATTTATCAAACAGAAAACAGTATGTTTCAATTCCGACATTTACCTAGCATCATCTGGCGTTCCTCAAGGATCAAATTTGGGACCACTTCTATTTTTAATATTTGTGAATGATCTATGTAACAATTTAATATGTGAAAGGTTGTACTTTGCTGATGATTTGAAGATTTTTTCTATTGTGAATGATACGAATGACTGCTTAAATCTGCAGAAACAAATGGATTATATTCAAAATTGGTGCAATATTAACAAGTTATGTCTTAACGTTAGAAAATGCAAAGTTCTGAGTTATACTAGCAAAATTACATCAATACACTATTGTTACAAGGTTGAGAATTCTCAACTGGAACGATGTACCAAAATCAAGGATTTTACGTGTTATTTTTGACAAAGAGTTGAATTTCATAGAAAACATAACCTTAAAAGTCTCTCAAGCACTGAAGACATACGGTTTCATAATGAGAAATTGTAGAAATTTCACCAACATCAAAGCATTGAAACTACTGTATTTTTCTAATGTACGATCAAAACTTGAATATGCTAGTATTGTCTGGTCCCCTTTTTACGAGTGTCATAAAGCAGCCATTGGAGGCGTTCAAAAAAGATTTTTGAAATTTCTCAGCTTCAAAATAGATGGTACACATCCTGAAAGGGGAACAAACAATGAGGAATTATGCATGAGGGTCAATATTGACAGCTTAGAGTGCAGAAGAAATTGTGCATTTGTTATATTTTTGTATAAAATCTTGAATGGCCTTATTGACTCTCCCAGTCTGCTCAGCCTGATTAATATCAATGTTCCTTCATATTTTTCTCGAAATCATGCAACTTTCAGACTTCCAAGAATAAGAACAAAGAACAAATATGCAATTGAAATCTCCACTTTATATAATGTGTAGTGAATTCAATAAAATTAGCAATCGAATTGACATTCATTCGTGTTCCATCAAGGAACTCATCTCGGTGATGAAAAATTAAACAGCATTGTTATATCAATATTTCGTTAATTTTTGATATGTTATTTTAATTATTGTTTAATCTACTGAATATTATTATTAATTTACTCATACACACCATTTTATGTTTTGTTATTCTTTGATATTGTCCTGTAAATGGGAAACTGTTGGACAATGAAGGCTATTATTATTATTATTATTATTACCTCTCTGCATTACCTTACCTTACCTTACCTTGCATTATTATAAACTAGGGGACAGATCTTAGGTTCTTAAGATCATATTATCCAAAGTGTATTTAGTGGAAAGTATGTACAACACAAAAAAGCTCGATCAAATATAAGAGAAATAAACTCCTTCTTACCTTCTGACCTGGAGATGAATACACTAAATCATAAACGAAGCAAATCCCCAACACGGTGATTCCAGTTTCTTTGCTCAACATTGCAGCGACAGCAAGTAATAAACACAAAGCAAAATATATCCACAGCTTCATGTTGTTCTTCCAACAACACACACATGTCTCTTGTCCCTTTTCCGAAGTCTTCACTAAAACACTAGTTATAGAAACGTTTCTATCCGAATGTTCAAAGTCTCTCAAGTGCCTTTTGGGCCAGTTACAGCTAGTCACGTTTTTCTGCAGTGCATACACGAACCTGTGATACCGCTTCGTGTCAGCTCTTGGAGCTACGTGTTTTTTACGATAAACTGGGCAGCACAACACGTCTCTATATTTGACATGCGCGATATAAGCTAACAGTGACAGAAAATAGAAGTTGCAAGCTGCCAAATCTGCCCTACCCACCACTCCAGCCACTGTCTCGGTGTGTATAGGGTGAGTGGCGAAAACTAGCCCGGTAATAGTAGCTCCAACTTTCGATTTTGCCTTCGGTAGGATCAGTTTTGCTAGTCGTATGAGTAGAGCTGTAGCTGTGCAGTGGAGTAGCACGTTCACCAGGTGGTAGCCCCACGGTTGGAAACCGCCCAGTAGATAGTTCAGGCGGAAAGTCAGGACACATAACGGGCGGTACGATCCATGGGATCCACTGTTGCTCAAAGGAGTACCCCAGAAGTCGTTTTCCAACATTCGAGTCCATGGGGTTTTGGGAAGCAGGTCGGGGTTACTCAAGATTGCACGCCTGGAACAAATATGGAAAAGTCAGTAATATGATGATCTTGAAATTTTATACAGGGCTATTCAAATTCGTTTCTGTACACGGAGATCTCGTAAACTATAAGAGGTAGAGGGCCGATAAATTATAGCAAAGTTTCGTATTTCAGAGACCTATTTAATGATGTGGAAAAATCGAATATAGCTCTTTTAGTTCTGGAGATATACAGGAAAAACCAAAAAATTCGAAATTATATTTTTGCCTATATCTTCTCTATTCGCAAACATGTTGAAAATCTGTCCACATTTTGCTATTGGCACTTGATACGGGCTATCAGAATATGACCATGAATTTTTTATAAAGGGTATCATCTGAATTGGGCCACCCCCATCTTTGAATTTTTAAATACTGACCTGTATTTTGTGTTGTAATTTTTGTTGTATTTTCTCTTATTGAGAAATCAAATTGAGTTATATATTTCGTGGTGTTTGGGTAATATTTGATTATGATCTTGTGAATTATTCCCTTTTGAATTACGGGCCTGGAAATTGTTTGACTGAGTTGAATAAAAACCCAAAACCAACTTTCACGTCTCCCTATGTACCGTAGAGTTTTTCGAGATTTTTTTTCATTTTTAGGTACCTATTCATTTTTTTTATTGCTGAAAACCTTTCATGGTTATCTAAAACATATCTACATCAAAAATATATTATATGTGTTTTAATAAGCAGAAACAAAAATTATAGCAATAATAACATCCAAAACGAACACTATAGGTAATTGTAATGAAAATTGAAATGAAGTAATTTATATACCTACACAAAAAATTATTGGCGCAATGAATGCTGGTATTGGAGTCCTTCCATTTCAAGACATTTTTGAACTCTGTTTTTCAAATTATTTATCAACACACTTATTTGCTGCATTGTTGCGAAATCATTCAAAATCCTCAATCTCGAGTCTTCCACATTTTCCATCTCTCTGCCAGCGTAAATCCTATTTTTCAATGTCCGCCATAGAAAATAGTCCAAAATAGAAAGGAAAAGAGAAATGAAAAATTTCTATTTTTTTTCCACTTTTAATTGTAACCAACGTTACTTGTTTATTGTATAAGTTTGAGAATGTCCATATAGGACGAAACTGCAGTAAAGTTAGTTACAATTAGAAGTGGTAAAAAATATAGACATTTTTCATTTCTCTTCTCATTATGATATCCTACCACGTAGTAAGGGCTACATGCAACAATTTATCAAAATAGTAAGATCTGGTGATCTTGCAGGCCATTATATTGGCCCAATATTTGTCTCGAAATGGAAGGACTCCAATCCGAACAATTATTGCGCCATTAATTTTTTTGTGTGAATGAATTACTTCATTTCAATTTTCATTACAATTATAGTGTTGGTTTTGGATGTTATTATTGCTATCATTTCTTTTTCTGCTCATCAAAACAGATTATAATATATTTTTGTTGTAGATATGCTTCAGATAGTCATAAAAGGTTTTCTTATTCAAAGTTCATTGTAGAAAACGCTCAGAGCAATGGAAATATGAAAAAATATGAATGGGTGCCTAAATATAAAAAAAAAACTCTCTAAAAACTCTATGGTACATAGGGAGACGTGAAAGTTGCTAATATGTTTTTGTTTAACTGAGTTAACAAATTTCCAAGGCTGTAATTCAAAAGGGAATAATTTACCCAACTATAATCAAATATTACCGAAACATCCACAAATATAAAATAAAATTCAATTTCCCAATATGAAGTAAACGTCTACGATCTGAAAACTACAACAAACAATACAAGTCCGTATTTAGAAATTCAACGATGGGGGTGGCCCAAGTCAGATGACACCCTATATAAAAGATTCATTGGCATATTCTGATAGCCCACATCAAGTGCCAATAGCAAAATGTGAAGAGATTTTCAATATGTCTGCGAATAAAAAAGATATAGGCAAAAAATCATTAGGAAATTTTTGATTTTTCCTGTATATCTCCAGAACCAAAAGAACAATATTCGATTTTTTTACATCATTGAATAGGTCTCTTAAATACACAACTTTGCCATAATCCAACCAACACTCTATCTCGTATCGTTTACGAGATCCCCATGTACAGAAACGATTTTGAATAGCCCCGTATATCAAAAATATTTCTTTGAATGATATGTAGCATGATAATTGTTTGTCAGACCATATAAATATTGCTATATGCAAAATATATACAGAGCGGACATGAATTGTATTTTCCTTTCAACTTTCGAACAGGGCAAGTGTTGAAACTTCCTGTTGGGATAAATCTATTTTATACCGTTTCAAATGTGACTTTCATCCAACTTGACTTTCACATTTTCAATGAAGAATTGTTTTAAAAAAGTGACTAGTCTGTCCACCCCATGAGCAATTCAAGTCTTCACATCAGTAGTACATCTGAGGGTACAAAATTTGAACGCAACTCAAAGTTGGCAGGATTGTTCAAAACACCCTCATAAATACCTGGAAAAAATTACTAGGGGTCAAAGGTCGCAATTTTCAAGGAAACGTCGAGTTTTATTATGAAATCAGTTCAGACAAAAATGTACATCAGTTAATTATCAATGGAAAATGCACGCCTCTCCACGTATTTTATTTGATCAATCTATGACAGTTTCTATCAGTCAACAGAAATTTCTTGCACATACTCGGAACAAATCTCGGTTCATTTCAATATTGAGAGAAAAGTTAACTGCTGAAAACATGTTAAAACAAGCTAAAAATGATGATTTTTTTATGATGATTGACAATAGCAATAAAGCAATTCAATTCTTCTTCAAACCAATCCTTCATGAAAACTGTATCTTGGTTCAAATCCTGAGATGATATAGACTTGGTCAAATTCCATGTTGTACTTTTCTCGATTATATTCTGTTTGGTTTCAATTTCTGTAAGAACATCATTTTTCTTTTTTCGATAGCTTTCAATTTTTCTAGTGTTTCTTGCTCATCTGATTCTTACTGCTGCTGAATGAGTTTCAGTTTCAAGTTCAGCTCCGAAAAAAAAATGACTCTTTTTTTTTGGTTTTACATTACTAGAAAAACAGAAATTACTTTGTCTGCTTCTCTTATAAAATTCTTGTGTAATTGATTGGTTTCAGCATAACCAATGGGAACTGTATTTAATTCTAGATCAGCATCATTCATCTCTGCAAATTTCATTGGTGAAACACCTTTGTTGCTCTTAGCACTTCTACAAAGCTCAGTTTCATATATGTTTCATATTCAGTGGCTGATGAATATACAGCAAAGTCAGCATGGTCAGGGTCGGAAAAAAAATGTGTGAAAAGCAATCTTCATCAGTTAAAATGAAATAATCTCGTCTTATGCCCTTGAAAGTAACACTTATCTATTGCAAAAAATGTTAATAACCACCATTTTCATTTGAAAAAAATTTATAGTGCCTCTCAGCGGAAAGTGATGTCACACTATTAGCTTCTTTTCATAAAAGTACTGAAAATTAATAACTTTCACAAATATTTTGTCCGAGTCAGATATCTTACCCGTTAGAAAAATGGGGGGACTATACACGTACGGACTGCTGGGCTCAACATTCCTTAAAATACAAACTTATTCGAGAAAAGTTGCCAGAAAAAGTATGGATTGAAAACAAATAGAAATTAAGGGATTTCAGTGACGAATTCAATACTTTGAAAATGTTGGTATATACATAATAATATAGATAATGAGGATTTTTTTAAAAATTGTTATTTCATAACAAACTTCCTTCAAGGAAATTTCAACGACGAACAAGGTCATGAAGCTGAGGCTTTTGCAATAAGCAGCGGACTTTATCGGATTAAACATGAGCCAACCAGGATTCCTGACCGTGATGGAGATTGTGCTAGTCTTCTGGATCTATATCTAGCAACTAATCCAGAAATTCACACAGTCACCGTTAGGACTCTTCTGATCACAAATTGATTTCAGTGTTGATTGAATTGCTGATAGATGTTGAGGAACAATCTGAGCCGCGCAAAGTTTGACATCACAGATCTGCTGTACCACTAACACAAGCGTATAGTTCAATTGCAACAGCAGCCATGGAAAGCAGATCTACTAGCTGAACAATTTTTGTCCCACTTCACATTAGATTTTTTGGGAAAGGCATCAGCCACTATTTCCACACTGGAATCCACAATGCCAGAAATTACTCTTCGACAACTTCTAGGCAAGCCAATTCTGAAACAGCTCAATATCAACAAGGCGTCTGGTGCTGATGAAGTGCCCGTCATCGTACTTAAAAAGTGCGCAAATGAATTCGCACCAGTTTTTCGCTGACTTTTCAACCTGGGGTTTTTCATTCTTGTTGGGAGATTGCTCGTGTTCAGCTCATTGAAAAAGCCGTGAAGCACCATATTCTAGAATATTTGAAAGGCTTCAATATCTTGAGCGATCATCAGTATGGCTTTTGATAACAAAGATCAACTGACGACCTCCTTTCGTATGTCACCCATCTGTATCTGTAGAGTAGGGAGGGTGAGTGTAGGCCCACAGCACTTAGACTACAAGTGACCCTTTGCACATTCTCCCGAGGAGTTGTTCTTCAAGGTCATCGTCCATCCTGTCCTTTCCAGGAAGGTGGACAGGTCACTGGGAGACATATCCTCTATATCGGCAGGTGTAAGCCAAGACTCGCCGAACACACACTCTCTTATTGACGATAACTCCAAGCACTCGCATAGGACGTGTCTGACGGTCTCATCTTCCTGTTCACGCATCCTGCATAAGGGTGTGTCCACTACTCCCATATTATGCAAGTGTTTCTTCAGTTGACAGTGGTCAGTCATAAATCCTACTGTTAAGCGTAGATTTTTCCTGGTCATTGCCAGATATTCCTTTGGCGCCAGCTTCCCATCTCTCTGAGAATTGAGCGTAGGTGTGACATTTGTCTACTTCCGCATTTGTCGAAGTCATCAGACCGTAGGTGCCACTGGGTCCTGAAATTCTTAGCCCAGCAGCTTCCTTGGCTAAAGAGTCGGCAATGCGATTATCTTTACTCCTGTCGTGCCTCTTGAATCCACCTCAGGATAATGTTATTATCTACCGAAGCTTTGGCTAAATCTTGGTGACACTCTAGTACTAACCCTGAGGTTATACGTTGTCTGTTCAAGGCTAATAGGGCTTATCTGCTGTCAGTGCGGTTTGTTATGTTTTTGCCAGAAATTCCTTTCCTGGTTATTCTTTTTGTGGCGATTGAGATACCAGCCAATTCTGTTTGGACCACGCTGGTATTTCTTCACATTCCCCACTTGATCTTTAGGCTTAGTGATCTGGAGTTCACTCCACATCCTGAGCCTTCTTTAGTTTTTGAGCCGTCTGTATATATGCGTATTGCATTTGTAGCATCTGAATCTGTGTTCTGTTCAATTTGTATTTTGTAGGGTTTATTGAACACAAACCTTGGTTCAATTGTATCACTGGTTGCCTGCAACAGACGTTGCGCAGTAAACGCTTTCCGCCATAGGCTCAGCCTCAATTGATACATTTCTACTTCGAGGTTTACACCAGCCGTGCGCAATCGTACCAAGGCAACCTCCTTGACGTATAGGTCCAGAGGGGTCATACCCATAATCAATTCCATTGCCGTGGTTGGTTTTGTTCTCATGGCTCCTGTGATATTTAGACCCAGTCGCTGTATTTGATATAATTTTTGGATGGCCGTTGATTGTAGAACTTTTGGTCCCCATGCATTGGCTCCGTACGTTACGATAGGTCTTATTATTGCAGTGTAGATCCAGGAGACCACACGGGGTTTGTCACCCATATTTGGAATAACGCAATCAAGAAACATGGAGAGTCAAGTGCTGTATAGCTTGATATTTCTAAGACGGATATCTATCAATACTTTCACCATCAACGTTGGTGTTCCGTGTTAGGAATTCCGCGTGGTTCAACTCAGTACATCTAGAACTGCAAGGCGCTTTTAGAGCGCCTCAAAGATTTTTCTGTAGTGCTTGTGTTTTGTCCTTAAGAAAAATATCTATATTTCTTTTCATCAGTTCGGACTTTCATTGTCTAATGTAATATAAATTGATTTGAAATCCCTGAAAATTAAAAAAAAAATCAATCGAAAATAACAATTCCATTAAACAAAAAAATAACATACCTACAAACAACAACCCAAAAAATAAAAAATTTAAATATTAATAAAAGCTGAAAACTAAAAAATAAAAAGTATCATTAACAAAAAATTGAAAATAAAAGATTTCAAACCAAGTTGCGTCACGACGTGTTTCGAAACGTCGTGACGCTTTCATTAATATTTCAATTTTTCATTTTGTGGTTGTTGCTTGTATGTTATTTCTTTTGTTATTTCAATTTTTTGTTTATGTAAATTGTTATTTTCAGTTAAATTTTTAAAATTTTTTTTTTCAGTGATTTCAAATCAATTTATATTATATTAGACAATGAAAGTCCGAACTAATGAAATAGGTACACCACGAAACATTGTCAACCACCTTCAAACAATCTATATTTCTACACAAATGTTGAGTTGTCTTGACAAAAAATTACGTCCTATAAAAACATATAAACAGAGAGACATCTAAAAATAATAGGAAAATAACGAAGCCTTGTTTTTCTTCTTTCTGTACCCTTTGTTATACAACTAATTATATCGAACGAAATAGCCCTTCTCATAATAACTTTCATTTGCGCCTTAATTGAACAAACAATTAACTGGTTTCTCAGACTGTTATTAAATTAAATTCCTTTTCATGAGGCAGGGGTCGTCGAACCATCCCAGCGCCATAATTAATTTAAACTGATGAATGGAACAAATTTCATCGACCCACAAATTGCCAAGAAAATTAGGCAGTAATTGTAATGTTGCTTCACTTGGGTTCTGGACGTTCTAATTCCTGTAACGGCTTCTCCGAATGGGGACACGCAAGGCCGCTGCCGGTCATAAGTAACGTTCATAAAAGGGCAACAGGAAGCTTATATTGGATCAACGGGTAGTTGAATTTTCGCAGGAATATACTGGGTTGGTTTTAATCGGGGTATGTAACTGAACGCGGTCGTTGGGAATCTGAATCCAATGAGTCCCACTTGTTTTATAGGCAACTTTCACTTTTCTACAACAGTAGATATGTTTGTGTTGAAGTAAGAGATGCGTGGAGTAGTTCTGATGTTGCCGCAATATTATGGTGCCAATAGTCAATTTTTTTATTCATTTTGCCAACAATTGATCCTTGATAAATGATGTTAGTTACCTTCATTATTTTTCTCCATCCAACTGACATTATCGCAAAAAAGCGAATCAGTTTATTTTTTGTTGTGATAATTTTCTGCAAATTTTAAACAAATAGTTGCAATATTTTTCATCAACCCAAAACAGTTTCCAACTTTGAAACTGACGAAATTCAGTATAATTTTTGAAGTCCTATTTTCCCCCTCGGGGGGAAATTTCTGATTCTCTTTCTTGATGCTCATTCACGCTATACAAAGAACCCACCTGCATATTTCAAGATTCTAGGTTCAGTAATCCAATTGACATTATCGCAAAAAACGAATCAGTTTATTTTTTGTTGTGATAATTATCGGCAAACTATGTTTGGTAATCAATCAATAGAATCGTTCTGTTGCTCGCTACTTGAATATATTATTGGGTACTGAGTGAAATGAGGCGATATTGTTTTTAGTATCAGTGTTCCAAAAGTGAGATGTTAATGTAATGTTATATAAGGTAAAGACAATTTGTGAAATATTCAAGACTAGTTTGGATTGTTACATGAATTTCTGTGACAGATCATTTTGAACAAATAGTTACAGTATTTTTCATCAACCCAAAATTTCAGTTTCCAACTTCAAAACTGACGGAATTCAGTATAATTTTTGAACTCCTATTTTCTCTCTTGGGGGGGGGATTTCTGATTCCTTCTCTGGATGCTCATTTACGCTATACAAAAAACCTACCTGCATATTTCAAGATTCTAGGTTCAGTATGTTAATTTAAGAGCGGGAAACCGCTAGTAAATCATATTTTTACACAAGAATACAGTAACTGAAAAAATATGACAACTGCACTAAGTGATGAATGACTTAGAGAATCGAACTATGTTACCATAAATAAATTGGCAAAACTAACACAACCGTCAACAACGTCTGTCCTCACGAGTCTGCCCGCGTTCTTGTCGCATTCTCGGCTTCATCGCTTAGACCGAACCTCTACCCCCGCACATCTTCCCCTGTCGTCCTACAGTAGACGCGAAGCGTGATGGCTTACTGCGTTGCGCCGAAATAATCCTATCGATAACTTTTGAATGATTCGTTCAAATTACTAGGTGTAAGCAGGGGAACCCACAATGCAAAATGGGGATTTACTCGAGCGTCATTGAGACATATTAGGTTGCAAAGCTTAGATGATAAGAAGAAAAAATGTTATATAATATAAACCTTTTCATCAGTGGCGGAAGCGGCTATAGATTTTTAAATATGTAAAAAAATACTGTTGCATGGACATACTCGAGAGCGTCAGATATTGAGAGCATCAATGTCCTACGTATTTTCAATAATGTTGGTATGTTAATCTGATCGTTTGCATGATGTGGGTGGTTGTACGTAAGGGTTGAAAGTGAAAAGAAAAAAATTTAATCGAGAGCGTCAGATTTTCTAAGGGGGTGTTGAGTGCAACAAAACAAAAGCTCTCATTCAATAGTCTGACGATTTCCATCTGACGCAAACTCGCGGCCATTATTATAATGTGCAAAAAATAATCGCCATTTTGAAATACTCAAGCGCGTCAGATTGAGATACATATGGTTCAACTTCATGTTTTAGTCGTGCTGTCTCATAATCTGACGATTATCTAGAGGGATTCGCTTTATCTGACAAAAACAATATTTTTTTTTCCAATTCATTGAACTTAATTAATTGAAAAGCTCACGAAATAGCATGCAAATAAATAAGTGTATGTTTTTTAAGTAAAACATATGTACCTATTTATGAGAGAATAATTTAAAAAAATGCTCGAAAAAATTCAATTTTTTATAATAAATTGATCAATTGATGAAGAAAAAAGAAATGAAATTTTGTATGTTTTTTACCACTTTTATTTGTAACTAACGTTACTGCAGTTTCGTTCTATAAGGACATTTTCAAACGTATACAATATATAAGAACATTTTCAAACTTAAACAATATATAAGTTAGTCCTATGAGGACTGAAAATGTCCTTATAGGACGAAACTGCAGTAACGTCAGTTACAAATAAAAGTGGTAAATAACATAGAAAGTTTAATTTCTTTTTTCTTCATAATAATTTCCTACATCCATCAATTAATTGAATAATTAATCATCATCATCTTCATCTTCATCACCAACGAGTCTCTGTGATCAGCTGTGATGGCGTCATGGCAACAGAATTCAGAGTGGAGTCGGAGTGAGAGAGTAATAGATAGAGAAAAAGTGAATAGAGAATAGAGGAATAGAAACTCTGAGAGAGAAATATAGGTATCACACAGCTGCACGCATCAAACTTCAACGAATTTTTGTTATTGCATCTTGCGGAAATCGTCAGATTATATATTTTTCGTTATCTTCGAATTATCTCCTTCAAAATAAAAAAAATTACGTCACTCTCAAATTGTCAGATTACTGGAATATACACTTTTTAGCAGGTAATTGACTCAGCCTACCTTAATCTGATGTGCTCGAGGATTTCTGATGGTCATTTTTTTTTTACTAATCTGATCCTTTATCCCTCACAGGCGGCCTTATATATGGGGCTCATATTTGGTGGAGGTACTTAACCGGGTACAAGGTATCCCCTTGTATATTAATCTGCCGCGCTTTAGTAAATCCCGAAATCCCCGCTTGGGCTCATCTATAATGTGGAAGACAATACAATATTAAATTCTCAAAACGACAATTCTATCAATTTTTATAAGAATTTGACAGATATTCTAAAATGTGCATTGTAAAAAAGTATCCAATTTAATTGTATTCATGGGCACAAAACTAGCTTCTTCAGAGATTCATTTATCTTGATGATTCACCTCAACCAATTTATTACTCGTCGATGTAAATCAATTCAGCTACACCGAGATAGAAAACACTTCGAAAATATCAATAAAGCAAAGAATATGATCAACTCGAGAATTTTGATAGGCTTTTGCATCCCTATGCTTGAAATGAATGAGTGAAAATACAAAGTGTCGAAGTTCTGAAATTTCTCACTCTGTCCAATGATTGCTTCAACTGGAAATATAACAAGGTACAGTGTCTTACCCTAGGCTTCAATGCAGCTTCCTGAAAGAATGTTTCTAGCAACGCTGGTGTTCCCCAAGGGTTCATATTGTCGCCATCGTATATCAACGACTTATTGAAAAAAAAATACAATATATTGCTTTGCTGACGACAGCACACACTTGTCCCGTCATTCCATTTGCATTCCAGTACATCGGCTGATGATTCATTTCTTCAACGGCGGCAGGAGTTTGCATTTCTTAATAAGGATCTAGAAGTAATTTCGAATTGAGGTCAAAGTAACCACGTTCAATTCAATACCACAAAAAGCTAAGCATCGGTTTCCATCAAGGAAATAAATGTCTCCGAACCGTATGTCTTGGCACAATCATTTACTGGAATTGCAGGTTATTTCTCAGAATCTTGGAACACTGTTTCGAACGAGGAAACTGTACACACCTCAGCAACTTCTGAAACTGTATAAAACTCCGGTCATGAGAACAATAATCCAAAGAAGAATTATTGTTCTCATGTATGGAGCTCCGCCCTAAGCGTATCCTGAAGCTGTTGGATTCCATCCAGTGGAAAGCCATCCATCCGATTGGAGATGCGAACATCGCTTCCAACCTTGATAGTCTGGAACATCGGAGGGATTTGGAGATTTGTCTTTCTGGTATAGATACTTTCATGGAAAGTGTATAAGCGACTTGGCACATTTTATTCCTCCAAAAGAGGTACATATCAAAAATACGCGACGGACTGTGGCTGCTCATCGTTTTGAGGTTCAACTCAGTATATCTCTTTCATTTGAAGAACTGCGTTCATGTGGAATGAACTTCCTGATATAGTTTTTCTGAATGGATTCAATCTCCAGCGATTAGAATCTAATCTGAATCGCTACTTTAGCACAGGCACCGATCTCAGAATGCCCTGAGGATTTGTATCTTTCTCTTGAAAAAATAAGTAAACCTTACAACATCTGATCGAAATCCTATTTCCAGAAAACATCAAGGAACCTCAAGGCTTCTCTTTTACACTCCTTCAAATAGATGCCACTGATTCTTGAGATCCGGAATTTCGGAAATCTCCCGCAGTAACAACCTCAGACACGTTCAAAATAATTTCCCGTTGTGTCCAATTTATTTTTATTTTCATATTAGTGGTTATTTCACTTTGATATTTTTGTGATTGTATTATTTTCATGCTTATACGCTTTCAATAATTTTGTGCTCTTATTATTTTGCCCGGCAACATATCTGAATCTGTAACGCTAGTTGCACACACACCGATTTTGGACGGCCGACTTTGTACCGGTCGTCCAAAAATAGTGAACCACATGTGGGATCGGGACCTGGCACACACGCCGACCGGTGATCGTCGCCGGTAAAATACCGGTGAGCAGCCGTCCACTGCCACTGTATCGCCGCCGCCGGCAGTACCGGGAAGTAGTGGCGTACATGACTAAATACACTCTTGCATACTCACCGAATGCTCGGTGAAATTGTAGTTACTACGCATTAACTTCGTTTTGGTAGTGCGTGCTGATTACGACAACAAAGCAACTGATTGTTTGACCGATAAAAATCCGGTGTGTGTGCAAGCACCCGCTACCAATAAAATATCGGCCGATTTTATACTGGCCGTCCAAAATCGGTGTGTGTGCAACTAGCGTAACAAGTTGCTACGTCTGTTGTCTAAAATAATTGACTGTTTTTCTTCGTTTTTTTCAAAGTTCACCTTGATCATTTCATTTCGTTGCAATTTTGAACTATGCCATTGTAAATAATTGATACTCCACTTATGTTTCACGCTTTGTCAATTTATTTCTCAGGTCTCAATAATTGCTTTTCTCACAAATTATGGTTCTTACGAATTACATTCATCAATATTTGCTAAATTTCATTCTTTTCAGGCATTACTTTTGTTTCAACTAAACCAACCGATTTTTCAGTACTTTCAATAACTTTTATATTTCATTAATTTTTTTATTTGTTCTTCCATAGAGTCCGTGTCGTTCAACACTGTTTTAAAGAATGGAAGTCTCAATTCTCAATATCCACCAAGAATCATTGAAAACCACTTTCCGATAAAAATTATTAAATTTGTAAGCCTTTCTGCTTCATGATATATATTTTAGAAACAATGTCGACAAAAAAAATATCAGGAAACAAATATTATTTCGTACTGTTCTCAGCTTATGTGGTTACTCTACAAAATGAGTTATTACTGTGTAGTTTGTTATCAATAACCTTTCAGGTAATAAACAACATAATTACAGTTCATATCAAATAGTTTTTCCCTACCTCCTCAAGTTCACCTTTGACTAATTCGTAGCCTTCTCGAAAATGCCTATTATATTTTGTGACGGATCATAATTAATAACGGTAGATCAAACATTGTGTGCAGTCTGGTCGTTTAATTGAAATGACATTTGTTATTTGTTATAACACACAGTGGCACGCAATGAAATATGTAATGTCATTGTATCGGCACGCTATCGCATCTAGCAAACTAGGAAGTATCGATTACTTCCGTTGGTGAATTTTCACAATTGCATGATAAGAAAAAGGTGGGCTTGCAATGAAATTGTGAACTAAAAAAATATGTTTTGAGTTCAAATAAAATCAGTTCAACGATATACTTTTTCTTTTCAAATTGATATTTCGAGAATTATTCCAATAACAAATGTCAGTTCTATGTTTTATACCACTTGTAGTTGTAACTAACAATACTGAAGTTTCGTTTCGACATTAACAAACAAATAAAATGAACTGAAATAATTAACAATGTTAATTCTTATACAATACGATGCAAGTGTATGGAATGAAATCGATATTAAAAAGCCGGCGTCTTTTGAAAGAGATCCACGTTAACTTTAATTTTTGACAGCCAGTCTCGTGTTATACAAATGACAGACGTTTCGTCACCGATGTTAGCGTAATGACGTAATCGACATTTTTTTAAATGCAAACGGGGGTCATGTGGCACCTCATCCAGAAGGTCTACTAGTTGTCTATTCAATGGTATGATTATTCCAATATTTATCTATACAGGGTGAACCAAAAGTTTTCATTCATTAAAATACAATAAAATCTTTGATAAATGTTTTAATTGATGACCTTCAGCAATGATGCAATGTAGAAGCCGGGCAGTGAATTCCTTTCTAACGTTTTCGAGAACTTCGGGGGTTATTTGCGCAATCTCTCTTCTGATGCGTTCGTTCAACTCTTCTGAATCATTTGGTCGATTATGGTGAACTTTGTTCTTGAAATTTTCCCATAAAACAGTCTAACGAAGTCAAATCCGGAGACCTTAGTGGCCATTCAATCAATCCTCTTCTTCCTATCCACTTACCTCGGAAAACAGTATTCAGTTAGGTTCAGATAGGTTTTCAGTTGCAGACCCAGGACAGAGATATCAACCTGCCTAGAAACCTATGCCACTGTATTCCAAGCGAAAATTTACGCTATTGAATTGTGTGCGGAGAGATTGGAAGAATCCAACCTCAAAGACAAGTTAATAAAAATATCTTTGGACAGTCAAGCGGCGTTGGAAGCTAAAAAATTGATCTTGTTGAAGGGAAAATATACATTTCGATTATTACCAGTCAAACCTGAAATTATTGATGCTAACAACGCTTTTTGTTGTATTTCAGCTAATTGAAAAATGCTTTGCATTCAACCGCTGTACAGCGCTATATCAACTCCTTCATTGTTTTTTTCGTTGAAAGAAATTAATCTTACAGTCGAACAAAAAATATTTTCTGATTGGAATTCTGTGAAAACCATCCATCACTCCAGTCAAATCAAGACGCCTTAAATCGAGAAATGAAGCGATATTTGAATTCCAATTTACATTTTAATGATATGAAAGCTATTGCACTCGAATACCAGAATTAGTTCAAGCGGAAAACTAATTTCAAAAATGATTAGCAGTAAAGCATCTCTGGAAGTGAAAGATAATAGATTGATATTACTTGCTGAAAATTGTGTATTGCATCCCTTTTGACTGAAAGTTCAATGGATGGAGTATGAATATCTAAATAGACCAGAAATGAAATTGTCTTTCTCAATTCATGAGTAACAAGTACTGATTGGAAGTATTTTTCATTATTGTTTGGTTTCTATAGATTTGATTGTCAAAGTTTTCAGTTTGGTGGTAATTATAATGATAATAATAATACTTGTCTCTATTATTTTCATAAAATTTATAAAAAAAAAACAAGATTGAGGAAATATGCCACAAGATTTTTTTTGAATGAAGGGCGACATTCAGTTCAGTTCCTGAATAAATTCAACAACTGAACTGTTCTTTCACAGGGTCTTTCCTAACTACGGCACGAAACTTTGGAGGGTGATTCGTTAGATCGTTTCAAAAAAAGTTTTCGTGAACATATGTCCGCAGTTGCTTCGTTTCTGAGATACAGGGCGTTGAAGTTTGAAAAAAACTGTATTTATCAAATATCCTCACACCAATTTGTTTGGAATTCCCTTCACTTATTTGAAGTAATGAAGCGCTTACTCAGCTCTAACTAGATTGAAACTATTATGTCCAGTGGAGTCGCAGTGGGCACCGCAGCCAACAATATTGGGGAAAGAATACGTACGCCCCTGACTTGTTTTTGTAGTTTACAATTTTTTTAGATTAAACAATTGAAAATAGAACTTTTTCTTCGCCTATGTTTGCTTCATATATAGCTTCGCTTTAGAGAAAAAAAAATTAAACTATTTTGCATTGAACACCTTCTTTGGAGACAAGCTGTCAGTGATAGCGTCATATCAGTAAAAGTCAATTAGTAATGAAAGTTGTCAATTAGCAGTGATCCCATCATGAATGATTTCACTAACGTTGAAATGACTGACATGCATTTTATTTATGGATTAGCAAATGAAAATGCCCAAGAAGCACGTATAATTCACCAGATATAATTTAACAGGGTAACTCCATGTGCTAAAACATTTGGAACGCTATATTCAAGATTATGTGGATCTGGGAGTTTCAACAAAAATATAAGTGATGAAATACCACAATCTGTAACAATGCCTGAACTAGAAGAAGCTATTCTTGATGCGATAGAAAAAAATCCTTCGGATAGATTGTACAGCAGCTGAAAGTCAGCCCAAAAACCGTATAGACACTTCTAAAAATGAATCGTATATACTTATATCACATACAGCGGGTCCAAACTCTATTGCCTCGGGATTTCCATCCAAGATTAATGTTTTGCATACGATGGCACACATTAATAATTTTTTAGCTGATATTGCTGCTTCGGTCCTTGGAACTATTCCTCTCATACATAATTTTGATGAGATCATGCATTGCCCTCATTTCAATTTGGAACTAAAATCTCTTAGAAACAAGCCGAGATATGTGTATATTCATCAGTCTCCGATCAAGGTTAATTCGCAAGTGATTTTCCCACCTTATTCTTTTCAGTGCGGTCAATGGACTTAGGTCATTCTTGCCCCCCAAATTTGAGCTGCAGTGCTCGTGGTTCTGGTTATCTTTCTTTGGAAAAGCTTCCTGAAGCAAGAGAGAATTGATTCCTCTGCGAAACCCTTCATCACTTGGAAGGATCGATTGCAACTTGAAAAATGGTTCTGATACAAATTCTGTGAAACATGTTCTTCTTTACAAATCAGTTGACAGTTGTTCTGAAAATCTTGCATAGAAAATTGGATTTGTTATTGTAAGAAACACTTGCTACATGAATAACATTTTACAAGTGTTCATAATGAAGAATTTCAAGAAAGAGGCTTTAACCATGAACGAGAACGATAATGTTTCCAACTTATATTCACCAAAGTCAAACAATTTTCTGATTGATTCGGCCGTTACTTGATGATTAATCAGAAAATTAAAGGAAGCTACGACTAGTTTCAAACATTTTTTCATGCAGTTACAGTTTCGTAAGAATGTATCATCTTTCCCACCAAGCGATTTCCTTTGAAGTCAAGTAAATACTCTTTAGGACAACAAGAGGATTGCTCCGAATTCTTGGGGTTCTTGTTAAATACTCTTTGTGAGCAAAAAATAGCAGAATCAATACCCCTGACCACTCTGGATTAAATGATTTCATACAGTTTATCTCGTCTTCATTGTAGATCTTTGCTGGCGATGGTGATGTCTTGAATTTTTTGGAGCCTCTAGAGATACCCTACATTTTGTTTTACGAAAGAGAGGACATTGGTAAATGAATATCTCCAGATGATGTGGTGCTGCAGGTTTCTCCGTGTTTTCCTGCAGCTGAAAAAGAAAATGTGCCACTGGAATCAATGAAGTCGCCCCGGAGCGCCAATTAATTTTTGTTGTTTCCTAATTTCATAATGTGTACTATTTCCTTCTTCAATATTTTTTTATTATCAGCTAATGAATAAATACTATTTTTTAGCAAATATTTTATTTACGGACCAACCAAGCAAATATTTCATTTACGGACCATCCAATCAAATTTTTCACGAGATACTATTTGATACGAACTTTCACAATTAACATTTTTGGGCCGACAAAACTACCCACAAAACTCCGTACGTGATTTTTAGCAAAAATTTTCGCTGAACGTTAGGGTAGGAATGATTGATGACTACCTGATTGGCCTGTTTTTACTACCAGCAAGATCAACAGGTGAATCCCACACAGAGTATTTCGAAATCATTTACCCATTTTGTTATATAGAAGATAAGCCGATTCTTGTAAGGGAAAACATGTCATTCATGAACGACAGGAATCCAGCTCATTTTAGTGTTCTTGCTCGTCAACATCTCGACATCACCTACTCTAATCGCTGGATTGTACATGCTGGACCTCAATTCTGGCCAGCTCGTAGTCTTGATATTTATCCTCTAGATTTTTATTCATGGGGACATCTGAAACCTCTTGTTATCCCGTAATAGATGTGAATAGCTTGAGGAATTGAATTATTGACAAGAAAAATTGCAGATATTTTTTACGTATCAGAAAATCAATAACAGATTGTTTTTCAGTTGTGGATCGTTTGACGATGGAAATTTTGCTCATTTACTCATTTTTCATTATTCACTTTTGATTTTCGTTTTATGTTGTTCAAGAATTATTAAATGATTTTTTTTTTTCTTAAAAACAACGAAGCTCGATATGAAGAAAAGGCAAGCAACAAAAAAGTTGTGTTTTTACTACTAAAAAAGTCAGTGGCATTCTTTTTCTCAATTGTTGGCTATGGTACCCACTGACGCCACTGGACCTAATAATTTAACATAGTGTGGGCTAAATATGCGCCTTATTACTTCAAATAACTATAGTAGATTGCAAGCAGATCAATGCAAGGATATTTATGATATTTTATAAAAACCTTTTTTTTAACTTCAACGCTCTGTATCTCAGAAATGAAGCAACTCCGGACATATGTTCATCAATTTTTTTTTAAAACGACCATACGAATGGTCCTGTAAAGATTTGTACCTTAGTTATAACACCCTGTATATAGGAAAATCAATTTCTTCTGTAATCGACTGTAAGTTCCACTTCCCGGGCTAGAAAGTAGTATTTTTCCGACGTTGTCAGGATCGAAGTAGATATATTTCATTCTATGTTCATTAAAATTTATCGGAAAAATGTATCGGTAGCTAGCAGAAAGTAGGCAACATATTGAACTCATCAGATTGAAAATCTGGTTTCAATTCCGACTTTCCGCATATAGCAACTATTGAAACTAACATTAATTGGCAGTTTCATTAATTTCCATTCCACTGACGCAAATTCTGTCTGATAAAGAAACTTCAATCAACGATATCCAACGTCCGTGGTCGGTTTTGATTGCGAATATGAATATTCGGTTCATAAATATGCGAAAAATAATTTATTGGAAATTGAAACTGAAACCGCAAATATGTTGTTCGGATACAAACGTAATGATTCATTTGACATTATTTTTCGTCATGACATATATCACGAATATTAATGTCTCGCTAGAGCTAACAATGAAGCCAAAAACTGATTGGCTTGTTGATTAATAATATATGTGTGAAAGAAACATCATCGTTATAATCTTCAAAGCATTATGAATTCATTCGTGACAATTCATAAATCTCAAAAATATTGCTGACAAGAAAACAAGCAATAGAAAGAAGGAATAAAATTGTGTTAGGTTCATGAATTTTATTATATGTTCTTTTCCATAAGTTTATAGTTATTGATTTTGAAATTATTGTTTTTTTCTTTACTTCTTCTTCTGTATGCAGAAAACAGAACAAGAAACTGACAGTCATCAGCTATAGAAACTGAAATGTTCACGGCATTTCTGGTAATAGAAAAATTATAATCGAAGAAAGGTAAAGTCTATTCAAATCCAAGATAGAGTAAAACAAAACAAAACCGAAGCGTGATGTTCACGTGATCGCCCTGTGTCAGATAGAATGGGCAGCGTTCATTGGTGAATTCGCCTTCTTGGTACGAGTTCAGTACCAGCACAGGGTTGTAATGAGTCGTTTACGTGTTTGTGTGGCGTGCGTTATAGTATATTGTTCAAAATTGTTTTCAAAGATGTCCAGTACACTGCTGGTGACACTGTGAGCTATCCTCTGAGTCCAGCCAGGAAACGATCCAAAAAAAGACATTTGAGTGTTGAGATGAAAGAAGTGACTTTAAATGTCTTCAAGAAAGAGATGAAAGAAATTGAGACATCGACTGCCGACGAAGTCGTATCGAAAGTTTTCGATTAAATTGGAGTGTGTTGCGCTTCGATTTACAATGTTTTACGGGAATATAAACAAAATCATACATTTTCCAAACCGAATACAAATCAGAATCGTCAAACCATTATAAAATCAGAAGATGATGCTGATAAACATGCAATCAGGAGGAAAGTGCATGAGCACTTTTTCAGAAATGAAATACCCATGATAGAAAAAGTACTCACAGAAATAAATGAAGATGTTTTACTGCCAAGTTTCAAGCGGTCAACATTCCATAAATTATTGAAACATTTGAATTTTGTATGGAAAAAACGAGGGCACATTAGTTTATTATTGGGTAGAGAGGAAATTGTGTTATGGAGGAGAGAGTATTTGACCAAAATTAAATATTATAGAGAACAACAGAGAATTTATTATATGGATGAAACCTGGGTTAAGTAATGCTGGTCATACTACCCCTTAAGTATGGGTCGATGAAACTGTGACCTCATCTAGGAGGGCCTTTCTAGATGGACTATCCACCAGATTAACAAATCCATCAGGTGAACTTATATTTATATCAAGACCTGCCTCATTCTCAATACATAAAAAGTAACCCTCGTATTTTTTATTTACTTACATCCCTCTTCATAATTTCAGGTGAAGGAAAACGGCTTTTAATTTGTCACATCGGCAATGAGAATGGGTTTGTTGCTGAAGGGCTGTGGTGTTTCGAGTCGAATTCCATCTAGATTCTGTAGCAAATATCCCGGTTTCCAATACACTGCATCATTTTCATTCTCCCATAACTACTATATCTTGAAGTGTTAATAATGTTCCTAGTGCAGATATATTTATTCTAACGTTCAAACAATTCAAAAAAGAGATTCTTCGTTTCATTCGAAACTGATTTTACTACATGTATAATTTATTGTAATTCTAATTGTGTACTTCTGTAAATGGGCTTTTGGGTCTGCTGGATGTATTGAATAAATGAATAAATGGATAAATTTCATTTTTTCATATTGGTACGGGTATTTACGGATAGATACGGGTCGGTCTAGGTGAAATAGTCTCATGCTACCCTCACTTATAAGAGAACACGTTTAAACTTGTCGGTACCCACTGAATATACTGAGTCATACGGGTCTAAGCAATCGCCAAATCAAGTTGTATTTACAAAAAAAAAAACTGTTTGTGGTCAACGAACTATTGTTTTCTATGATAAATGATAAACCAGTACTTTAATGAAATGAATAAAAACACTTCTGTCTAATTACCACTAGTTTATTGTATTTATAAATATAAAATATTATTTATAAATACATATTCATTAATAAAACTAACTAGTGGTAATTAGTCAAAAGTGTTTCTATTCACCAAATAGAGCAAACCATATAGATCTAGACATTTGCCTGTTAAGGGTGAATTCACAGAAAAGCTAAAATGGTAGTAGATAACATAGTTTTGGTTTCTATGGTAACTGATAAACCATTAACTTGAATTCATCAGTTCTATGTGATATATGGCGATATTAGCCTAATTTATTTTCATTTTCTGTCTGTTTGAGAGAACAACTAGTGTCGTACAGTTGAATCAAATACTTTCAAGGAGTGGAAAATCTTCATTCCACGAACTTGCCAATAAGGAAGATTAACCTGTTTCTTCATGCAAGGTTAACCTGTATCAATCAGTGATGACCTAAACAGATAAATCTGGATCGACAAGCTGTTTCTTCATGTAGTCACCAATATTTGACAACATTTTCATTGAATGAATATTACTGGAATGTTATTCCAACACTTAACCGTTATTTTTAACACCTCAACACGTGTTTTGTTTCAATCACCAAGTGATCATCTTCAAGAGGAAAATTAAACTTTTTGATCCTCCTCTTGAAGATGATCACTTGGTGATTGAAATACGTGTCAAGGTGTTAAAAATAACGGTTTGGTGTTATTGGTGAAATTCGGTACCCGGGTTTTTTTGAAGAGGAAAATCATAATTTCGTATTAATTTTCATGTAACATCTAGAGGGCGGTGCGTACGCTGTCATTATTTATTTCAAATTGCCTAATTTTTTTGACAGTGAACTTTTCCAAGTAAAAAAGGTACATCTCTTCAACAACGCTAGAGGTGATCGTTTTCGAGATATTTACAATTTTCTATATCGATGCATATTACTTCATAGCCAAATACGATTTCAGTAATTTTTATCACTCTCCGCTTGCAAATTAAGTTGATTAAATCGAGTAGGCTATGAAAGTTTTTTAATAAAAATAGAAGTTCGTTGTCACATTTTCAACTATCCATTGACAAATTCAGAATTCAGAGTTTATAAATCTATTTTTTGGTACCATGCCCAATTTTACGAATGCTGAAATGGCTGATATGGTTTTTTCATACGGCTTGGCAGACGGAAATACAAGCGAGGCCAGACGCCTCTATCAGGAAAGGTATACCCAACGCGTGACTCCTTGTGTAGCGACATTTGCGAATATTTTCCGGCGACTTTCCGAATCTGGAAGCTTTGGAAGATGTTTCCATTGGTGTCCGAAATCACTCTTCGTTTATGCACGATGTAGCTCCTGCCCATTTTAGTGTGATAGCAAGATATTTTTTCAGACGTGGCATGTTCCCATTGATAGGAAGAGGAGGCAATGAGCATTGGCCCCCGAGGTCACCAGACCACGATCCCGTCGATTTATTCTTTTGGGGACACCTGATATCACTAATTTATGTTAGCCCCATTGAAAACGAGGAAATGTTGAGGGATCGCATCATAGCTTGCTGCGAAACGATAAGAAACACTCCGGGCATTTTTCAACGGGTGCGGAATTCTTTGATGAAGAGAGCAGAAGCTTGTATTACTGTTGGGGGTCGTCACTTTGAACAATTGTTGTAACAGTTGTTTCGTTCAATTTTTATATGTTTATTTTCCTAATAAATAACATAGTATACTTCTCCGGATGTAGCACTTTCTAATTGAAAAATTAAACCTGACAAATTTTTTTAATTTGGATTGAATAAGCAGTTCGATAATGCTCAATTTAGAAGAAGTCTGTACGGGTATACTGCGTAAGTTTGATGAAAATAACTAAAATTGCAAAGAACTTATGACAAAAACCTACCATGTTTTGAAAAATTTCAGCAATCTACATTTCGAAAACGAATCATTCTCCGTTAAACATTTTATAGAAAAAAGTTGTTTATTTTGACGAGATCCACCACATACTTAGTTTTTGTAATGTTCTCAGCAACTTCATTTAGCGCCCTAGGAGCTAAGTAATATGCATCGATATAGAAAATTGTAAATATCTCGAAAACGATCACCTACAGCGTTGTTGAGGAGGTGTACCTTTTTTACTTGGAAAAGGTGTGGGGATTAGTTTTTCCATGAAAAGTACCAAAAGTTCACTGTCAAAAAAGTTAGGGCAATTTGAAATAAATAATAACAGCGTACGCAGCCTGCATGTCCCACGCCAAAAAACCCCGGGTGCCGAATTTCGTGCAAATAACTTATTTTTTGCAAGAGTTATTTTCAAAAAGTGAACAAAAAAATTCAATTTCAACACCCCGTATCTCCGAAACGAAGCATTTTCGGACACAAGTTCATATAGACTTTTTTCCTTAAAACTGTCTCAGGAATACGTCACTTGAATATTATTTTAACGTATTTATGTTACACCCTGTTATAAGTCTATTTATGGCAAGTCAAAAAGCTTTGAAACCAAATGTAAGCAATATATACAAAATAGAAGAGAAAAATACCATTCAACAATAAACATAACAATAAAACATCTCGATTGAAAAAAAAATGAAAACACATGAAATTTCCGAAGTGATTATGGTGTTGGAGATGAGAAACGTCTTGATAATTAAACAAAAATCTATTGAAAACCTGCTTTTTTGTTAACCAGTGTATTTGAAGTGGTTGTATCATGAAGATTTCATGATATTGAGTTGTTTCGAAAGTTTTGTCTGTTTTAATGTCATGAGTTTCTGTGGCTCCAAATCTCAATCAAACTTATCTGTCTGTCTGTTTTTTGTTTTTCCGTTAATCAGCTGCCGCCCCCATTCGAACGACAACTCTCAGAAGTTGAGAAACTTGTGCGAGCTAAGGACTAACGAGGTCTTACCTTCTAACGTGTGATTCCTAACACGGTAATTTTGTATTGCCTAGAACATCGATGAAAGGTTGGAAGTTTGTCTCCCTTTTATAGATACTTTTACGGGAGGTGTTCAAATGACATGGCACATTTGTTTTCACCAGAAATACGTAACGTACTGTGGCTGTTCATCGTTTTGAGGTTCAACTCAGTACACCTCGAACTTCAATGTTTGAGAACTCTTTCATCTGGAGAACTGCGTTTGAGTGGAATAAACTTCCTGATAATTTTTTTCCAAATGGATTTAATCTCCATCGATTTAAATCCAATGTGAATAGCTACTTTTACACAGGCACTGCTCTGAGAGAGCCTTGAAGATTTTACTATAGTGCTGGTATTTTGTCCTTGAAAAAATTATACAATTAAACCCTATTTTGAATTTTTGGCTCTATTCAAGCAATTATTATATGATTTCATTAGGCTCACTTTTAAAAATTAATAAATCTGTGATTATCACTGTCCCCATTATTATTCATCCTTTATATTTTTATATTTAAACTCGATTGTGAAATATTTGCCAGAAGAAAAACCATAAAACAATATTACAATAATGAAATAGAACGAGAAATCATGTGAAATATATTCAAAGAAACTGGTGAGAGATACTGATCGCTAATTCCACTTGCCCGAACACATTCCATTCGACAATAAAACTGTATTCAATAAGGGAAACATTATATCACCGCATTTCTACTTTGAAGCGCATTAGTGATAATCCAGCAACCAATATCTGATGTGATTCGAGATAATGTTCTTCCCATAAACCGAACTTATAGCCGTTAGTATTGATTGCTTGTTTGATATTCAATGAGGCTATCTCAATAGGGTTGCAGCAGATTATATAAGGGCGTAGTAACGCAGAAAGTGTTATGCTCGATACCTCAAACACCCTAAACGGTTTTCTTTGGTTCTCCTGAACGAAGTGTTTTAAATTTACATACAAATTCGAGAGTGTCACTTTTTCGATCTGGGTGGGCTTTGAATAATATGAGAAATAGCTTGGGGAAGATGAAGATCACTGAAGGCAAGTTATTACGTGTGTTTAACGTTGAAAGTTCAGACTATAATCCAGATTATTTTTCTCTTGGATCGTAAGACGTTAGACAATAGAAACAAGGACTGGTTATAATATATTTTGCGACTGAAGTTGCTGATGATGGTAAGGACCAAAAATGAACATTTTCAGAAGGTGAAAAAAACGGGACATTGGCTAGAGCAAGTTTGACAACCCTTATAATCTTCAGTACCTATTGAATTACATAGTTGGCACTCTTGTTCATTAAACTACCATGCCTTCTAGCTTTCATAAAAACTCCATATATAATCTAGTTTTCACATCTTAGTTTCGTACTTGATAATGGGGTAAAACCCGAAACCGGTCGTTAAAATAAAATAACTACTGGAATTTACACAAAAGTGTTTTTATCCATTTCATTGAAGTGATTATGAATTTCCACAAAATAATCAATTCACCAATCACACATATCCCTTCAAATGATTCACACCTAGAATGTTATGTTTCTCACAAGAAAAATAACATAAAATGGAACCTCAACATCACAGTTTTTTGTTCATATCCAAGTAACGAATCGTTTTATGATATATTCCATAGAAGAGTAATTATTACTGACAGAAGGACGGTAGCCTGGTGGGTTTTCGTGGGTAGTTTCGTCCACTCACTCAATCAACCGCTGTGTGAACCGGTAGTTCAAACCGCGAAGCCGAACAATAGATTTTCACTTCCTATCATTCAACCTGTGTCAGAAATCACACGTTATAATGTAAGACATCGTTAGTCCATAGTTCGCACAAGTTTCGACTTTTGAGAGTTGTCGGTCGTAGGAGGGCGACAGCTGTTTAACGGAAAAATAGATTTTAACAGACATAAAATTGTTCTGCGTGATCGATAAGGTTATTTGAAATAACTTTTTTTGAACGGAAACGATGAATTGGGTCACTCCCGAGTTAACAGCAAACACACGTAACATCTACTTGTCCCTCCAATCTGGAAAAAATAATGACCCTAACCATCTCGTCTTCATTACTACTCTTATCCATGAGATATTACTTTTTCTTTTAATTGGAGTTCTTTGTTAAATCTTCAATTATGATCTTTTATCAACCCAAATAATTGCATTCGCTATGTAACTCCTTCCCACAATGGGGTATCCGTGTCAATTTTATCTTATCTTTAGGCTAGCAGCTTCTCGAGTAAAATTCACGATTATTGGAAATTATGCCCAAAGTCTTATCCAATACGATAAATTCCGTTCTAACCCGAACATTATCAACATTCGTAACTACTTGATAATCCCTCCATATTTATCCTTTATCTCTATCGGTTCGCAAGTTTTACATTCAACCTCAGGAAAAACTGAGTATTTGCCAGCAAATTACATTCTTACTCATAGATATGGATATCGAAAGTACATAGTATTAAAAAATTGCGAATTTTTCATTTCTTATGGAGAACAGAGTTGATTTTTGTGAAATTGAAGCTGATAGAGTTTTTCACTGGAACTTAATTACATTATATCTCGAAAGCTATGAAAGTAACAATATAATCTTCAACAAGATTTTTGTCACAAAAAAATCGATCAGCTTCATGAATAGAGTATACCAAGTAACTATAAAATGAGTTGATACATGAAAAAAAGTAATAGTTGAAGAAAAAATCGAATAGAGGCAAATTTGTCGTAGATAGAATTCATTAAGTATCGAGATTTGGGAAATCTTTTTCGAAATCTCGCACTTTCACATTGCAATTTTCAGTGGTCTATAGATTCTAAAGGAAGTATTTTTCAAGGTAATCTATTTTTCTTCTTTGAATTTTCGAATGCAGGTCTGTGATTTTTAAAAATGATATCTTCGAAAACCTTTTGAGCTTTCAGTTTCTCCGATGATGATGGTCGGTCGGTAGCCAGGCGGATCGACGTGGGTGCTTTGTTCACTCTCTCGAATTGACTGCCGTGATGGTCGGTGGTTCAAGCCCTAATCTGAATGATCAAATTTCACTTGCTATCGTCCAACCCGTATTAGATATCACACGTAAGACCTCGTTAATCCTTAGCTCGCACAAGTTTCGACTTCTGACGGTTGTGGTTCGTAGGAGTGCGATAGCTGGTTGACGGAAAAACAGATTTTAAACAGATTTTCAAACAGATATTCCATCAGTGAAGATTTTATATCTTGAAAATTCAGAAAATATGTGTTTTGAGGTCTTTTTCATTGTAATAAATAATATAAATATTCTGCATTTGGAATATTTTCTCACGAGTAAATCAGTAAATTTCAGTTCATACAGGAAAATGTGTGAAATGTTCATTCTCAATTCATGCATGAAAATAATAGTATTGAAAAAATATTCATTTGGAACAGATTTGCTCCTTTTATAACTCATTATCGAGATGTTGAAGATCTCAGGAAGGTAGATATATAGATATAGAGATACATTGAAGGAAAATTTTAAAATATTTGGATTTCGTTCTGGTCAGTTACGTCTGATAAGATTGAATGAAAATGATGTGGCACCCTTATATTGCAATTTTCAATCCATTGTAGAAATATCCCAAAGAAATTATTTTCCAGGGTGTTGTTCTATTCTTCAACTTTTGATTTTCAAATACAGACCTGTATTTTTTGAAAAGATTTTGTAAGTCGTCAGTAGAGAATGAATATTTTGGAAGCACGGAAAATATGTGTTTCCTTGTTTTTTAATTTCTAATCATGTAGATATACTGGATTCGGAATTGATTTTACGAGTAGACGATAGAATATTATTACCATTGAGACAATGTGTGAAATACTTACATCTGAGTAGGTCAGTTATTTAATGTCTATTCGACCCTCCACCGCAACCCACAAGGGTTTATTGTGGCTCACACCTATTCACACTTGGCCAAATAAACCCTGCTTCTCAATATGCCGATTAGTTTTTACGGTGAGTGATCTCCAAGGTCAGATGGTGAGAGTACGGATCTGCCGAACGCAAAGAACCTGATTCGGTCCCCAGCGGGGCAGGCACAAAGTATATGCTCTGCTGTTTCATCATTTTCCAGACAGAGGCGACATACACTGTCTTTCGACAGTCCAAGTCTTTGCATGTGATGATTCAAATGACAGTGACCTGTAAGAAGGCCTGTTAACATCGTAGTTTATCCCTTCTGTAGTCCAACAACTGTTTGGAATCAATCTTCGAAGGATGAATAAACGCCTTGTAGTGAGCCAATTCTGGAAGAGTCTGCCAGAAGTCCATAAATCTTCTTGCCATCCAGGTGTTCAGTGTTTGTTTGGCAAAGCCCAAAGCGATGCCAATAACAGGTTTTGGTCCAATGAAGCCGCTTGCAGCAAGAGAGTCAGCAGCTTCATTGCCTTCCAGGCCAGTATGGCCAGGAATCCAGACCAGAGACAAGCCGATGAGTCTTCCTATCGATTGGAGTCGTTTTTGGCAGTTCGCTACCAATTTAGACATTGCTCGGTAGGAGCCAAGAGCTTCCAACGCCGCTTGACTGTTCGAGAATATTTTGATTGACTTGTGTGTGAGGTTGGATTCATCCAATCTCTCCGCACACAATTCAATAGCGTAAATTTCCGCTTGAAATGCAGTCGCATAAGTTCCTAGGCAGGTAGATAACCCTGTCCTAGGTCTGCAACTGAAAACACCAGCACCAGAACCGGAAAGTGTTTTTTATTCATCTGTGAACCAATAACTATCTGCTCTTAATATTTTCTTCTCCCGGAGGATCCAGTCCTCTCTAGTCGGGAACAGTACTTTACAAGGAAGTTCGTAGTTGACAGTTGGAGGCATGAAGTCAGAGGACATTTCCAGAATGCTGTGACATCCAATGTTAACCAACAGTCATTCTGTATTGAATTGATTTGTGCAATTAGCAATGTGCACAAGTCGGTATGCAGTCCATCTAGCCTCTCTCATGGACATGCCCATAGAGACAGCCTGGCTTTGTGTAAAACTCCCGGGTGAGCGTTACAGGTGAGTCTTTCATCAAGGACAATGACAAGATATTTCACCTCCGTTCCAAATGGAATGACCATACCACTGAGAGAAATTGGCGTTAAATCGTCCATTTTTTTTCTCTTGGTGGAGTGGATCAACACAGTTTTGCTGGGTTTGACAGACATCTGCTCCATCAGGCACCAACTGTGATCAACGTCCAATGCGCTTTGGAGGATATTACAAGCTACCCATCCCGACGTGGACCTTGCCAGGATGAAAAGGTCATCTGCATAAGCTTGCAGATCAACTTTTCTTACGTCGAGGGCATCAAGCATACTATCCACCAGGAGCGACCACAGAAGGGGAGATAGTACCCCACCTTGAGGGCAGCCCCTGGTGATTCTGAACCTGATAGCCTCGCCTTGAAGAGTGTTTGTTGCAGTTTTCTTCACTAGCATGGCATAGATCTAGCCAGTTATGGTCGATTCTATACCCTTCCTAGCCAGAGACAATCCTATAGATTCAGGTAGTGCATTGTCAAATGCTCCTTGAATATCAAGAAATACAGCAACCGCAATTTAATGACTAACGTATGTAGGTTTTCGTTTTATCACAGAAGATAGAAAAAATTGTTATTGAGAGAGGCATATTTTTGAGAGAGTTTGTTTTCTTTGTACAAAAAAATGTGGGAATCTTCCAAAAGAAGAAATATAGCAATTGCTTTGAGAATGAAATTCTTACAAAAATGTGTTGACCATGCAAAGAAGTAATTTCGAGACACAAACTCGAAATAACTACTTTTATATAAATATTGAATTACACGAAATGAAAATACTTTCGACACCACTACACTTATATTAACATAGAATAATAATGAGTTCACCAAAACTAGATGATTACTTGAATGGACAAAATTCAGGTACCTCTTCTCGTTTTTTCATAATATTCCAGTAGGCTATGACAATTATTCACTTGAAAACATTCAAAACTTCATTATTCATCTTCCTTCTCTACGACTGAAAATCGTAGCTTTGACTAACGTGACATGAATATTGTTCATTACAAAATGAATAGAATTAGTGATTTAGTGATGATTGAGAATTATTATCTAGACAAAATGGAAACAAGTAGAAAATGGTTTTCTTAATGATATTGTGAATAACGAAGTCTTGGCAAACAACCTTGTGGTGACGTGAAACGGGTGAATTATAATGGAATGTATGGAATTCCTCAAAATCGATAATTTTGTTTGTGGAAGTCGAAGATAAAACAAAAGTTGATAGCTTTGACAATTCGAATATACTTTATTGTTTGAATATTTATTATTTTTGTTCATTGTTTTGGTTTAGTTTTCACTTTTCTGTAGAAGAATCAAATTTCTGTATTTTTTAGTTTCGTCAAGAGAAACATTGGATATTCATTGAGATTTTCAACGTATAAAATTCCAATAAATTGATGGATGTAGCCGTTCTTACTTAGTAGGAGATCATCAAGAAAAATAAGAAATTGAACTTTCTATGTTTTTTTTACTATTTGTATTTGTAACTGACGTCCTATAAGGACATTTCAAACGAATACTGTATTGTATTGTATTCGTTTGAAATTGTCCTTATAGAAAGAAACTGCCGTTACATTAATGTCAAATATATGTTGTTAATAAACATAGAAAATATAATTTCTCATTTTTCAATATTGAATATCAATTCATGCAATTTAGCGAGAAACGAAAACTTCGGAATACTATTTTGAAATGAAGTAATTCATAATAATAATATCGAGATATTCATATTGATGAAAGGGAAACCAAAAGTATTCATAGTAAAGTGTTTTGAACCACAATTTGTCAACTTAAAAAATGTTCAAGAAATGAATCGAAAAAGGAAAAATTTCATCATAATTTCAGTATATTTGAAATTTTGGGTGACTATCAAACGTAAATTTCATTATCTTACAGTTGTTCGTTCATTAGCATGAGAAGATAGATTTATAATATATCAAAATCGATGGTGAACTTGAATCCATTCCGAGTGCTCTCAGAGCGGTGGCTGTGCAAAATTAGCGATTCACAGTGAATTTGAACCGCTGGAAATTGAATCCATTTGGTAAAACTTTCTCAGGAAGTTCATTTCACATAAATATAGCTCTCCAGATGAAAGAGTTCTTATACAGTGAAGTTCGAAGTGTACTGAGTTGAACCAATACAAGTCACTTGAACAACTCTCGTGAAAGCATCTATGGAAGAGAGACAAATCTCCAACATTTCTCCGATGTTACAGAATATCGAAGTTGCAAGTGATGTTTGCGTCTTCAATCAGACGTATGGCTCTTTTCTGGATGGAATCCAGCTACTTCAGGATAGGTTTGGGGTCAGAGCTCCATAAATGAGAACAGTACTCCAAAGAAGGTCTGATCTGAGCTTTCTAAAGCATCAAAAGTTGCTGAGATGTGTATAGTCTTCTATTTCGGAACAGTGTTCTAAGGTTCTGAGGAGCTGCCTTTGCAATTCACGCGATATGATTGTACCAAGACATATTGGTGTCCATTTCAAGCCCCAACAAACTTATCGAAGCAGAAAGCGGACTTTTGTGTCCTGACATTATTATATCCGGTTCGGAGACATTTATCTTCTTGGAGAAAACCGATGTCTTACTTTTTGAGGCATTGAATTGAACCTGATTACTTTCACTCCAATTCGAAGTCACTTCTAGTCATGAAGATATGCAACCTCGTGCTGCCGGTGAACATATGCCTACGTAGACGATTTCCTTGAATCCAAGTGGAATGACTAGACAAGTATACTGTATGTGAAAGTGTATGTATAGTAAAAGTATTCGAGCGATATCTATCGACGACCACTTGAAAGAAAAGTTCTTTCTGAAGGCTGGGGACTCTTACACAGAAATGATTCGCCAAAAACTTTCACAATGTCAACTAGAACATTATGGCTATTTCTCAGTTCATGCTGAATAGTTGGTAGTTTTGTGACCATCACAAGTTGTTACTGAAAATTAAATATTTTTTTTTAATATTGAGTCACCTCAGAAATCTTTAGCATTTTCCCCTTCAGTTCCTGTTTTTTTTTTTTATCGATTAGTTCTCCTCTTTATAGAAATATGATCCAACAGTATTCCAAGAGTTACGATTCTGATGAAATATCAATTTTCCATCCTTATTGCTCTCCATTGCCGTCTTTCCGTAGCTAAGGTTCAGCAAATAGAGTGTGGTATCCACAAACATTATCAATGTCGGAAACCAGACAGAGTCACACGTTTCAGAGTCTCTCGCTAGGATAGAGTTCATCCCTTCGAAATCAGGTCGCGGAAATATATCAACGCCAACATATATATCAGCTTCTCTGAACATCTGGGACGTTTTAAGTATTCGTGCAAAGTGTAAGTATGAACTTCCAGGTGAACGGGGATTTCGATTCTGGCAATGAAGTTTTCCCGGTTTATTGATATAATACCCATGGTGTCACGTTTTTATGTTACTCTTGTGATTTTTTATCATTAGACATACAGGGCTTTTCATGTTGAGCGTTAATTACCCGTTTCTGGCAAACTGATTAACGGATCAACCTGAAAATTCCACAGTATGCATAAGTCAATATGACCTACACGCCTAAAATATTTTAGATGAAGCGGCGTTGTCGCTTCTACTATAAAGTAGCGGCGTCTTTGATTTTTCAAATGGAACACCCCGTATATAATATTATATTATGATTCATTATCACTTTGTCAACAAATTCGAATACTATTTCTCTATAACTATCTATTACCGTTTGGTAGATATAAATTAATTTCGATATTTTTTTTACCAAACATGAACTTTTATAAATGCTGATAATCCTGAACTCTCTTGCACTAAAACGATCAAATTTGGAATGGAGTGGAGTGATACTATGAGGATCTTCACTCCAAGTCATATTTTCATTTGCCTCATACAGAATCTTCAAAAAATGCAGATACTTTGATCTCATGAATAAATGAGTGGAACTCAATTTTTTCAAATAGAACACCCTGTATATTTCAACATTTTTGAGCTCTACATCCAATTTTAGATTAAGTTCGTTCGGATAATACTATTTCTATTTTGAACTGTTTTCGAGATAAACTGTTTCAAACGGAAATTGACATGGTTTCCTTGTTCATCACTCATTTTTGTAGAACAGATTTCGTTTGATGTTTCTCAATTAGTCACAGATAATACAATGAAAAGATAATTATTAAAATACTCCTCAACCATCGAATGGAACTTCTCTTCAAACAATAGTTTTATTATTATTCGAAGATTTCGGTTAAAGCTTCGCTGACTGAATGAGAATTATGTGGTGGAGCACCATCCATTTGGTACCATACACGTTCTCTTCCTGGTCTATTATTTAAAATCATTTGAATTCCATTCCTCAGTAAATCTTCATATTTTGATGCATTCAAATTATCATCATAAAACTCGATATAAAAAATTGACTCATTCTTTATGGCACAAAATACATTGAATTGCCATCTTTCTTGAAAACCCCTTTGGCGGACAACATGGGGATTTTCTGGCGCCCAATAATGACTGTTGTGTCTATTGAAAACTCCATTTTTTGTGAACTTGGCCTCATCTGCCCATTTGATATTGTCAAGGAAATGTTCATCCTCTTGAATCTTGACAAGTAACCATTCAAAGAATTCCACTCTACGAGGTAAATCAGTCTCTTGCGAATGTTGGACACAGTAGAACTTACAGGGATGCCATTTATGCTTATTAAGAATTCGACAAATCGTCACGTAGGGTATACCTATCTCCCTTTCAGCCTCGTGCAGAAAAGCATTTGGAAATGCATGAAAGTATCCCTAAACTGTTATACGATTGTCATCATTATCCACTTTATTCTTCTTACGAATAATTTTTGGACGGAGGGTTCCATTCAACCTACAGTTTTTTAGTAGTCGATTCATCACATTATTATTCGGCTTCGGAAGTTGTGGATATCTTTCATGAAATACTCGGCATGTTCTACTTGCAATTCTATTGCACTCACCATAAACTATTAATAAATTCAAGAAATATTCATTACTGTAACCTAATCTTGACATTATTCTATCATAATTGGTAGCTATCACAATCAGTCAAAACCACCATCGAAAGTCTGACGTTAAATAATTGGTTTATTTATTTTTCCAAAGCACACTATTAAAAAATATTAATGTGTACTGTTGTACGTTAGAGACCAATACCTCAATGTATACAAATTGTAACTTTTTCTAAGGTAGGTACATACCAATTTCGAATTGACTGATCTGAGACAGTTAAAAAACTGGATCAATAAGAAATATTACTAAGTATAAAAAAAAAGTTGAATATCCAAAATAAGTGATGAATTCAAAAAAACGAACAAGAAAACCACGTCAGTTTCCGTTTGAAACAGTTTATCTCGAAAACGGTTCAGAATAGAAATAGTATTATCTGAACAAAGGTAATCTGAAATTGGATGTAAAGCTGAAAAATGTTGAAATATACAGGGTGTTCCATTTGAAAAAATTGAGTTTCACTATTTTTTTCATGAGATCAAAGTATCTGCATTTTTTGAAAACCCTGTATGAGGCAAATGAAAATATGACTCGGAGTGAAGATCCTCATAGTATCACTCCACTCCATTTCAAATTCGATCGTTTTAGTGCAAGAGAGGCTTGTAGGTCTAATTGATTTATGCATACTGTGAAATTTTCAGGTTGATCCGTTAAATAGTTTGTCAGAAACGGCTAATTAATGCTCATCATGAAGAGCCCTG
This sequence comes from Leptinotarsa decemlineata, assembly GCF_025532065.1. Classification (NCBI taxonomy): domain Eukaryota; kingdom Metazoa; phylum Arthropoda; class Insecta; order Coleoptera; family Chrysomelidae; genus Leptinotarsa; species Leptinotarsa decemlineata. Next base: position 11,962,292 of record NW_027412684.1, read on the forward strand.
TATATTTTTGCTATTGTGTTATTGCATTCAAAATATACAAACTCGTATATGAATGAAAAACTATCAGAAAACTCGCACAAGATTCAACATTTTCATTGCATGATAAATAACTTACTTGTTGCTCAAGAAAAGAGGTAGTTATTTGTTGGGAAAACAGAGTTTTCATTATATATATATATATATATATATATATATATATATATATAATGAATATTTCGTTTATATAGATGAGTTGAAAAGTAGGAATTCAAATAACAGTGATGATTGAAAATACTTCTGCTCACATATTTACATAATCGATCGCTTTAAAAACTATTCACTAACTTTCTTTGAAAGCTTCTGATAATTTTTCTTCAATAATCTGTGTTTTACTGTCACTGTCCTTGTTTAATCAATGATGAATTTATTTACATCATTAATATTGAAGTGGCCAATCTCCATGAAGTCTTTTTCAATTAAAATTACTTTCTTGATCCTTTTCTGCCAGTCTTCTTCGGCAATATTAAATACTTCTCCTTCAACTAGCTCTATTACTTTCTTATCAAATTTTGCAAAATTAGTTTTACGCCTGATGCTTTGTTTCAATTTTACCCAAATCAACTCGATGGGATTGAAAATATAAAAATAGAGGGGAAGTCTCAGTATGGTGTGTCCATACTTTTCAGCAATACTCACAAGGGCATACACTTTTTCAAATGTTTTTGTCTGTAAAACTACAAGTGGTTAGTTTTTGGTATAGTTATCTTCATAATACAATTTGTTATCCATTGAAAAACTTTGTATTTCATCTTTCTTCGAATTTTTATTTGGTACTTTGATGGGCTGTCGCGAATGATAGGAAGCGTTGTCAAGAACTATTACACTATTCGTATCCATATTTGGGATCGATGTGTTTTCACACCATTCCTCAAAAATATAAGCTTCCATGTTCTTATGATAGTCAACATTGCAGTCCTCAAGTTTTTTCCACATATTTTCAAAAAATACACAAAGATTAGGAGCGATCCTTTGTTTGCAGACATGTTAGGCCTACACTATCTCGAACCACCAGTCCACTCTTTCGTAACTGTTTCGTGAATGTCATACCAAGTTTCGTCCAAATAGAAAATTTGCCGTTGTTCTTGTCTCTATTTAGTTATTTGTTACGCAATTCCACTATCCTTCTGCTTTCCATAACTGCTTGACATATGTTTATTATTTTAAATCTAAATCCTAGTTTCTTCATCCAATTCTGAAGAGTTTTGTCACAACATCGTTATGGCCGGAAGTATTCAATTTCTTCCTTATGATTTCAGTTGTAGGAATTTCATTACTTTTGTAACAGTCGTATATTATTTTTCTCAATGATTTTATGAGATGAACATCTAAAAGTTTTGGTTATTCCATATGGTGGAATGGTAAACAATATCCAACATTGGGTACCATAGTATTCAGTATAAAATAGTGAATAAAGACCATAAAAATTTTTTGAAGTGACATAGGTGAAAGTCTAGTTCAACGTGGATACTCACAGCTGTTAACAAATAGTAAGTCATCTCAATGAGTCTGTTTTCTGCATGTTCACATAAAAGAACCAAATAACAACAGATATTTTATCAATTCAACCTTGAATCAGAAGACCGGAGCTCCTTACCACCAATGGGGGATTTGCATTGTCTGGAATATCTGTAACATAACAATTTTGTGACATCCCTGCTAGTATTTTGAATAGTAGACAGACGATATTATATAATATTCGAAAAACATAGACAACAACAGATGAAAAATTAAGTGACAGAATATATTCGAAGCAATGTCGCTAAGGTTGACAAGGTCTCAGAATATATCCCAAAACGCTTCTCAAAATGCAGTGAAGGTTCCGAAAACTAGCTCACAAACAAAAAAATGTGTAGTGAATACAAGCCGTATACCGAGTGACGAAGATGCATTTCTCAAACTGAATAAGGAAATAAAGCATTTGCGGATGGCACTGGAATTGAAGGATAGGGAAGATTCTGATAGGATAGAACACTACTAAAAAGAAATACAAATTCTCAAAAGAGATAATGAAGAGAAAGAGAAGTATATTAAAGAACTCAAGAGAAGAAGAAAAGATTTTGAAGACGAAGTCTGTGAAGCAGAAGAGAGTTTTGTACTCAAGTCCCAAAAATTCCAACAAACAATAAGTGAACTCAATGAAGAAATAAGCAAAATGAGAGAAAACACATATTTTCTACAAGTAATAAATGAGGAAAACGAATCAAAAGTGAGGAAACTTGAATAGGACATAAAAGAACTAACCGAAATGCGGAAAAATATGTTGACTTCTATCGAAGTTTTGACAAAGGAAGATGATTTATATTCCGATGAAGTAAAGAAAATCAAGAATGAATTTCATAGGTTTAAAATGGAATCACTTGAACAACAGAAAGGCTGTCAGTGTCAGACACCTCTATTGTGGTGTCTGACACTGATCGCCGAAGACTACAGAAAAAAACTGACTCAGTTTTGGAAGATTTTGCGGATTACTGTATGCAGAATACACTAATAATGAATCAAAGTAAGACTGTAATAATTGAGTTTCACACAAAACATGGAATACCTTCTAATTTCACCTTGGAAGTCAATAATAATATTGTTGAAACCTCCACTTCATCTAAATTCTTAGGAACGCTCATAGATTGTAACCTAACATGGGAAGATCAAATACAAATAGTATGTAAAAAAATCAACAAAAGCTTTTATATTTTGGCAACACTAAGAAATATTTTGAACACAGATTCATTATTACAGGTTTACTATACATTTGTGTATTCCACAATTTCCTACAATATTATAGTATGGGGTCAGGCATAACAGACAACAGACATAACAAGAATTTTTGTTGCTCACAAAAGAATCATAAGGCTTATCTTTAACATAGTAGTCGCCAATCATGCAGACAGGTTTTCAAAACTAAACGGATCCTCACGGTTACATCAATTTATTTAATGAAACTATTATCATATATTTTCAATAACAAACATTCATTTCCCATTAATAGTGATTCACATTCTCACAACACCAGAAATAAAAATGATATCAAATTGAACAAGCCCAAACACTCCTATTACAAAAAATCTCCCATCAATGCAGACTGCCGTTTTTTTAACTGTCTTCCGAAAGAAATAAAATATGCGGGATCCCTGGCGGTTTTTAAGTATAGACTTAGGGAACTCCTTATCAGAGAATGTTTCTATACTGTTGAGGAATTTGAATTATACTTTTCAATTTTGAAATGATATCGAAGTGTATTTTACATAGTCTATGTTAGTCATCATTGTGCTTGTTTCGTCCTGTTTGTCAATTAAAACTCAATGACACTGTTTTTGACTTATCCTATCTATTGTTAACAATAGTTGAAAGGAATAATAAATATTTTATTTTATTCTTATTTATTTTATTTTATCACATCGCGTCTTGCGTTCATAATGTTTGTTTTTGACTATTTTACGTACAGTTGAGAAAGGAATTTCGGTCAAATATGGATGTTGCTTGTAATAGTTTGTTTTATTCGAAACCAAACTTGAGATGTAGATTCTTATATACATTGAAACATACTCTCTGTGTTTCAATATTCAAATGCATCCGAATCTTATTCACTGGTATCTCTTTTTCGCATTGTTCACCAGCGCTATTGGAATCACTACAGAGGAAAAAGTCTGCGTTGTTATCACACTCGTTATTACTATTAGTACTCGTCCAAGGACGGTACATTTCAAACATTATAAACATTTTCGGTAATTATAACTGCACCAATATCAGATTTCAACACTCTAATTGCGATTAGCTCCTTAACTGAACATTGACGACGCAACGGTGATACACATTCCCACATTCTATTCGTCACCTTAACATTACTTCAAATTCAGTTTTACGACTCTTCAGCCAATCATAAAACTCGGTTGGTAAAAATTATCCAATACGAACCGCCAATTCTTCAGTCCACGTGGACTAGTTCGTAGCGGCATTATTTCTCTGTATTGGTATTTTTGGCCTTTGAGATGCCGATACCTTCAACTATTCACAATAAAGATTACTTCGACTATACCTGCTCAAGAACTAAACTCACTCATCCTGAGATGACATTGTAGTGTTTCAATTCAGTTCCGTCAATGATTTCAAAGTGCAGAAATAGTATGAAACAAAAACAATTTTCAATCATCCATCTTCCGAAACATCCACGCAGATTAATTTCACTTCGCTGCGGATCGTTACATTTGCCTCACAGTCACGTTTGGAACGTTTCTGGTATTCTTTCAAAATTGAGGGAGGGAAAAAGTGGGCCAGACCCTGCGGGGATTGGAATGGAATAATCAAAAACAAGGAGCCTGGATGATATTCACTTCATACATTTTTCAGTTCGGACTGAGTAACAGCAGCGAGGTAGGTGAATTCATGAAGGCGTTTGATGTGATGTAATAATTTGATAGTCTACAAAGAAAAGTCGCTCGTGATATTCCAAAGCGCTATGGAGTGGCAAATGGATCAAGTGTTGTTGTCGGTCTGAAGTATTATTTTGCAGTGCCTGTCGCTTGATCTGGTCAGTTTAAAACATAAAAAAAAATGCTGCAGATACTTGATTACTCAAGCAATGTCAATTGGCTTTCGAACGAAATAATTCGTAACTGAGTGAAGATATTAATGTTATGATGAAACTATACCGTTGATTTTTTTTACACGCTTTATATTAGCGTCACCTGTATGTATGCATGTATTTATGTATGTATGTATGTTTGTTTGTTTATAACTCTCAAACTCGGGATCTGTATCGACAGAATTATCGATATTATTGCTTGATCTATTCGCGGGCAGATGGCGCCGTACGTGACTTCCTTGATATTTCTTGATCTATTCGCGGCAGATGGCGCTTTATGTTACCTCTTTGATAGGTTGTTCAAAAGAAAATCAAAATAATGAATATAGTTGAAAAAACACACTTTTATATCATATGAAACTGAAAAGTAAAAAATAAATATAGTTCAAAAAAACTAAAGAACACGGTTTTAAAGAACATTGAACTAAAAAGTAACTAATAAGTAAATGAGAAAAATCAAAAATCTCAACTTTTTCAAAAGGAAACCCCCATTTATTGAATATCGAATTAACTTCAAAGAATATTGATTATGATATTCTCCCAGGTAACTATTTCTTTTTGAAAAGAGTGGTTTTTGGCTTTCTACTTCTCCACCCTCGAACAAAAAATGTCTTCACGTCTTGTCATCGGGACATGAGTAGATTCAACTCATTCGTGACATGAGGTCGTAATTTTACGAATGAATCAAATGCTTCATCTCATAATTTTATCCAGATTGTTGTTGAAAAAGCAGTAAGACAAGTGTCTCATGTCGATACATCAGATGTCCACCAATGGGGATGACACTGTTTCAAGTAAGTGAAAGTTTTCTCTGTCATTCACAATATTGTGTGTGGTACCTGTTTCAATCCCTAACGGAATACAAACTGGATAAAGAAATGAGATCCCTCCATACATAAGAACATTACTCCAAAGAAGGTTTGATCTAGGCTTTATAAAGCATCAAAAGTTGCTAAGTTGTGTACAGTTTTCTGGTTCGGAACAGTGTTCCAAGCCTTTGAGAGACAGCCTTTGCAATTCCAGCGACGTGACGCCAAGACATATTGGTGTCCATTTTAACCCCCAACAAACTTGAATTAAACCTGGTTACTTTCACTACAATTCGAAGTCACTTCTAGATCATCATTAGAATATGCCACCTCCTGCTGCCGGTGAACATGTGCCTCCGTTGCTGATGTCCTGGAATCTAAATGGAATGACGTGACAAATGTGCTGTCGTCAGCAAAGTAGTATATTGGATTCCTAATTTATTCCAATAAGTCGTTGATATACAATAAAAAGAGGGTTGTGGACAATATGGATCCCTGGAGAACACCAGCGTTGATGGTGAAAGTATTCGAGAGTTATCCATCAACAGCTCCTTGCAGGTAAAGTTCTTCCAGGAAGCTGAAGAGCCATACCCATATTCCTATGTTTATGTACTTCTATGGTCTCTCTCAATAGCCTTGCCGCAAAAAAAAATGTCATCTGAAGAATGCGTTTCTTGGTAACGGATATAACAAAGCCAGGATTAAACGAGCTCTACGACCCATACAGAAACACTCTACGGTGCCATTGTAGCGAACGGCCAATGGAAGAACTGTTCTGCCCTACATAAACGGTGTGACGAACCAAGTAGAAAGCATCCTTGGAAAACATGGAGTTAGGGTCATTCTCAAGCCTACAGGAACCATAGAAAATAGTCTCAGGTCAGGAAAAGAGCTCAGGGATCCATTGATTACACTAGGAGTACACACAATACCGTATAGTTATGGTTCGTTGTACATTGGAACCACGAGAAGAAGCGTCAAAAAGCGCCTGACAGAGCACGAAATGAGTGGCCGCTATGGCTAAACAGATGAATTCGCAGTTGCAGAATAGGCTCTCTCCGAAGACATCCATAGCATTGGCTTCGAAAGCACGCAAGCCCTTGAAACCAGGTGCTACTATCCGAGGCTACTCAGAGAGATCATAGAAATACATAAACATCCAAATAATTTCAACCGTGAGGAAGAGAGCTTGAACATCATCTAGACATGGATAAATGTACTTTATAACACAAACATTTTCCCTCTAATTGAAGAACGGTCGGATCAATCAGGTACACAAGCAGTCGGTCATCCAAGACCTAGTACCATTATGAATACCAACATACCGGAACCATTTTCAGTTGGTGCAAGGTAGATCACTTTGATCGTTGCCGCATCACATTAGAAAATGTCTGCCGTAGTAGCAGGTATGGAAAACTGCAGGACACGGCTTATCAAACCGGAAACATCGGACAATTGGTTCAGTGTTCATACTGTATAAACGCCGCAGGAAGCTATTTCATAGTACACATGGTGCGAACTGTTCGGGGAAAATCTCACAACAAAGTGTTATTCAAATATTGTTCAATTCCATAATATACAGGGTGTTAATTGAGTATGTACCATAAATTCAACAGACGATTCTTCAGGCAATCGTCTGTTGAATAAAAATTAAAAAAAGTTATTCGTGAATATCTTGAATATCCTTCACCTAATTTTATTGTAATTTGGCAATGGTATTTATAACACTGAGGAGCTGATTTAGCCCGGATGTGATTCAAATTATCAAGTCCAGTGCCGTCTCTAGCGGGATTTGAACGAAAATTTTTTTCTTAAAAATGTACACCACTGACTTTGGTGCAATTTCTATTATTTCTTTGGATTATCCAATTAGAAATATAACTTTCTCGTCTCCTGAATTTTTTTCGTATCTTGCTTAGTTTTTAAGAAAATAAAGTCGACCTAATTGCATATCCCTGGACCTCACAAGGAATAATGTGGGGAATTAAATGTTTCTTTTGGAAATTATTATTTTTACAATATTTCATTACTGATTATGTAACAATGACAACAAATATTGAATATCATTAACATCTAGACTAACGAATTGCACTAAATTAAATGGCCTCCTTCGGCTTCAATAGATAGCCGCCGCATCATTGAATTTCGCACTCTTCTGGAAATACCATGAATAATAATCAATGGTTGCCTTGGAAAACGATTGCAGCATTTAATAAACAACTTGACAGTTGTCAAGTTTATAAGCTTTTTATTTATAATTGTTTTAAAAAGTGTGTTTAGTGGTTATTTTTCGAACCATATTTGTAAAACATGGTTCAATTTACTAACAGTGAAATGGCAGATATGCATTTATGTTATGGAATGGCTCACGGAAACTCGCATGCTGCAAGACGCATTTACCATGAAAGATTTCCTCAGCATGTAGAAGAATAGAAGAACTTTTATACGTCTCCATGCACGACTTTCTGAAACAGGCAGCTTTAAAAGGTTGACGGTTGTCATTGGGTACTCGGAAAATAGCTGAAGAACTGAATATTACCCATGTTACAGTGTGGCAGATTTTAAGAGCCCAGCAGCTATATCCCTATCACATGCAACTTGTGCAAGCTTTAATGCCCAGATATTTGCCTGTAATAATAGATTTTTCTAATTGGTTACGCGGTAAAATGAGAAGGAATCCAGGTTTCCTGAGTCGAATATTGTTTACAGATGAAGCTTGTTTTTCTCGCAATTCAATTATCAACTTCCACAATAATCACATTTGGGCCGAAAACAATTCACACGCCTTGATAGAAAATAATTTTCAAGAACAGTTTTCTTTTAATATTTGGGTTGGAATTGTCGGTGACCATCTCATTGGGTCTCACTTCCTTCCACCTAGACTTGATGGAGAAGAATACCGAAGGTTTTTAGAATTTGTTTTACCTGGACTTTTAGAAGAAATTCCAGTCATAGAAAGATTCCGTATGTGGTACATGCACGATTGTGCACACTTTAGTGTAGTGGCACGGCAATTTTTGAATGAAAATTACCATAATCGCTGGATTGGGAGAGCAGGCCTACACACGAGGTATCATCATTTTTGATATTTTTTTTATACTTGCTACGGTTCTCTGTTGGTACTTTCTAGAATGACTCCTCGTATCTCAAAGAACGAGGATTATCGAAAGGTCAGACAGTGCTCGACGTGAATCTTTCACAGGTGATCTTATTATTCTTGTCCAAAAAATCGGGAAGCATGTATTATGGAATTCTTACCAATATTTCAAGAATAGAAAATGAAAATATTGAATTGACTAATTTGACTGACCTTAGATGTTTTTAGATTTCGGACAGTCCCTAACTAGAGCCTTGCTTTCGTGTCGGCTTCACGATAGATACTATTCTGAATTGTTTCTAAATACTGACGATAAAAATATCCTCGGTTTCATTTACTCCTACTTAATAGATAACCCACCATACCAACAATATTCTGATAAAATAACTAACCTACAGGGCGGCTCGACTGATTCTTCTAATTCAGATATTTAAACGTTCCGAATCAGAAAACATTATACACTTCAGCAACTTTTGATGCTTTATAAAGCTCAGATATGACCTACTTTGAAATATTGTTCTCTGGAAACTGCTGGATTTCATTCAGAAAAAAGCCATCCTCCTGATTGGAGGCGCGAACATCACTTGCAACTTTGATAGTCTGGAACATCGAAGAAAGGTTGAAGAGCGGTACACAGCAGAAATACACGACGGACTGTGGCTATTCATCATTTGGAGGTTCAACTCAGTACACTTCGAACTTCACTGTTGAAAAACTCTTTCCTGTGGAGAACTGCCTTTATGTGGAATGAACTTCTTTCCAATGTGAATCGCCACTTTCGCACAGACACCGATCCTAGAGGGCTTTGAGGGTTTTCCTGTTTTTGTTTTGTTTTGGCCTGTGTGTAGGCCTGCCACCTCGCTCGCCCTAAAAGAATCCCTTAGATTATTTTCTCTGGGGACACCTTGAAGTGTTGGTATACAAAACTGCTATTCAAAGTGAAGAGGATTTACGGAATAAAATCATTATAATTCATGTGACATAATAAAAAATACGTCAGGTATTTTCAGAAGAGTGCAAAATTCAATGATGAGGCGGCTAGACGGTTGTATTGAAGCCGAAGGAGGCCATTTCCAACACTTAATTTAGTGCAATTCGTTAGTCTAGATGTTAATGTTATTTAATATTTGTTGTCATTGTAACATAATTAATAATGAAAAATTGTAAAAATGATAATTTCTAAAAGAAACCTTGTGAGGTCCAGGGATATGCAATTAGGTAGACTTTTTTCTTCTTAAAAACTAAGCAAGATACGAAAAAAATTCAGGAAACAAAAAAGTTGTATTTCTAATTGCTCAATCCAAATGAATAATGGAAATTGCACAAGAGTCAGTGGCGTACATGTTTCAGTCAAAAATATTCGTTCAAATCCAGCTCGAGACGCCTCTGGACCTAATGAATTGAATCACATTCTGGCTAAATCAGCCTCTCAATGTTATAAATATCATTGCCAAATCACAACAAAATTAGGTAAAGGATATTCACCCTGTATCTTGAGAACCAAGGATTTGCGGACCCATATTTATATGAACATTTCATCTTGAAATTACCTAAAGAATCGTCTGTTGAATTGATGTTACATACTTAATTAACACCCTGTATATTCCTGAGGAGTTTATTCTTTTCCTGGGTATTTTCCATTGCTATTGCTTCTACTATTCTGAACATATGAAACAGACACACATCTTTCTAAATCAAACAACCTTCCAATTTGTATCTCTCCAATAATGATGATAATAATAATAATAATAATAATAATCGTCTTTATTGTAACCCAGCTGTAGTTACATACAAATATTCAAATAAATCAAAGAGCTAGTTGCTGACATAACAAAAGGCGAAGTTCAACTTAGTTAGCACAAGTGCTAACTAACAAGTTGTTCTTCCACTTTCAACTCAAGAATAATATGAATTTCGTCTGGGTGAAACAACTCGTACACAACTCCAGAATTCCAACAAAGAATCCCCTTCGGAAATTCTGGGAACATCTTGATTCCCATGAAAATCACCCGGAAACGTATAAGGAAAATTGTTGACGTTTTCTCGTTTACTGGAGTACTTATGCAGAACATTCATTTACGGCACGCAATCGATAAAGCTCGAGGGAAACATTCGTTGGGCAACCCGGAGAACAGAAGTTGAGACAAAGGAGGCATTCCGACGACAATTGTTCCGATGTTCATAACAAAAAGTTGATAGGACAATAAAAGCCTCCCTCAAGACGAATACGAAGTATACGTGTTATGATTTTCAAAACGATTCATCCGTGCAATTTCATCCAGGCAGAACAAAGGAGTATCGGAAGGGTGGAGAACGTAATTAACCTGTCTGCTGAAGGAGGATGAGGTTGGAAGTTTTTATTGTCAAGGCTATACGAGTATTTCATATATAGTATTCGTTTGGGGACAGTTTCAAATGAAGCGATCAAAGGAAGTAAAATATGTAGTCTTTATTATGCAAAGTTTGGTGATCGAAGTGAATGTTTTGTTGAAATCTTGCAATATCAGTTTCAGTTCGAATTGTCAAATATGGAAAATTGTTATAAACTAATCTAAATCGATTCATGTGAATAGATGAATTGAAATATGTTTAAACCTGTACTTCAGTATTCTAGAACAAAAACACAGGGCTTTTCGGATTTTTGATTTCAGCTTTCAATATAGGTTTGCGAAAAAAATATTTACATCGTTTCTTGTATCAGTACTTCGATTTATCACCAAACTTTTACTAGTCCTGTTTCTGTTTCGATATGACAGTATAATTCGGATAATGAAACATTGTGTGACTTTCGTTTACAAGAATTTTTTTCAATCAAACCTTTTGACATATTCACTTGAATCAATATTTACAAACACAAATATGACAAATAGGCAAATTTATTAATAACAGCTTTTTGATCTATCACAACCAAAACTGTAAATGGTTACCGTTGAGAAATTGAAGTTGATTCAGTAGTAGATACGTCAGATACTCACTTTCCATTTCATCAGTTCGGACTTCCATTGTCTAATATAATATAAAATGATTTGAGATTCCTGAAAAATATCAAAAAGATTAACCACAAATAACAATTTTATTTGAACAAAAAAACTGGAATTACAACAACAAACAACTGCCAAAAAATAAAAATTGAAATATTAATAAAAGCTGAAAATTAAAAATTATTATTAACAAAAAATGAAAAATAATAAAAGTGAAAATTAAAAGATTTCAAACCAAGTTATGTCACGACGTTACGATTGCAAGTATCCACAATCGTCTTCGGGTGATAACTGGACTCATATCTCCGAGATCCAACTATTTATAGGCCATTCGAGTGCTTTCACCTATCCCCTCTTCTCTCTTTCCGCTTCAATGGTTTTTAGCGGGAGATGGCCGTTTGGCGGGAGCTGTTCGTTTTTCGTTTGATTAGAGGTTTCCATATGTTACGTATCTCTACGTTAGCTTGACTAAATGCATTGTTGGACAACATATACGCGGCTTCTTTGAATTTTCTCTTAAACCAGTGTTCCTCTTTGTGGATGATTTCAGCTTGAGCCCACTTGATATTATGTTGATGAGTCCAAACATGCTCTGCTATTCCGGATTTGCTGGTTTTTCCTCACTGTGTGTGTGTTTCTTGTGCTCAGCAATGCGAACTTTCAATGGCCTCTTAGTTTCACCGATGTATAATTCTCCGCACTCGCAGGGTATTCGGTAAATGCAATTTTTGGAATCACAGTCCGCGTTTGGTGGCCTGGTTTTCGTGAGGCTGCTACGGATAGTGTTCCCAGATCTGAAACAGGTCCTGATGTTATACTTGGACCCAATCCTCTGGATCCTTTCCGATAATCCTTTGATTTTGGGAAGTACAAGTACTGGTTGTGGAGGCTTTTCTTCCTTGTAGAGCTCTTGCTGTCTTCTAGCTAAAGCCTGTTCTACCATCACTCTGGAGTAACCATTCCGTTGAAGGTCTTTGTATTGCAGAGCACGAAGGCACAGTCTAGTAGAGTCTTGATGATTCCTCTCTTAGTCGATTGATGGTGGTTGGATTTCTGATTCAGATACTGTCCTGTGTGAGTGGGTTTTTGATATACAGATGTTTCCCATTCAGTGTCGATCCTTTTCACCGATACGTCTAAGGAAGGCAGTTCGTTGTTGATGTGCTTCAGGAAAGTGTCTAGTTCTGCATTCCTATGGTTCCATATTATGCAGGTGTCGTCTACGTATCTCAACCAGACTCGGGGCTTCTTGTGGGCTTCTTCAATGGCCAGAGTTTCAAACTACTTCATATATATAAATTAGCTATAACCGGTGAAAGTGGCGATCCCTTTGGCAGTCCCTCATCTTGCGTAAAGAATTCTTCCTTCAATTGCAAGTAGTAGTTTCGTACACATCATCCTAGTAATTCTAGATTACTTATATCGGTAAGTTTGTTGATGTTATTGATATTTTTCAGGAATTTCAAATCATTTTATATTATGTTAGACAATGGAAGTCCGAAATGATCAAATAAACCACGAAACATTGTCAACTACCTTCAAACAAACTCACTTTCCAATTCATATTATCAGTGGAAATGAAAATTGAGAAAAGCTGAATGCTGAGTTGAACATTTTGATCTGTATCATTTTTTCATCGGAAACGAGTGGAAGTGGAAGAGGAAAGAAAGCCTTACTACCCAAGTACTGAAGCGGGAACACTCACACTCGACGGGAGCCAATCGCGAACAGTTCGACAACCTAGCAACCTAGCCACATACGAAAGCATCAGCACTCATTTTGAGATATTATTATTTGAGTTGAGGATCAACCTATAAAAAGTAGATTGAGTCATTGTCCAATCCAAGTTCAACACTTCCTCAAAATTTTTGGCTAGTCGAAAAATATATGCTAGTACAGCTCTGCAACCTAACATTCAAACGATAATATAGGGTACAGGGAGTTCAACGAGATGAACCATTATTGAAACTATAAGCTTTTGCCTGTTCGAAAATTCTAATCTAAGATATGCATTTCCAACTGTATTACTGTAGGTACTTGGGGCAGATTATTATTTCGAAATTTTATTTCCATTTTTTTTAATATACCTACGTATGTATTTCTCCTTGATGAAGTTATTTTCTTTGACACGAGTTGATCTCTTTTAAAGTATTGATACATAAGTTGTTTCTTTTCCGCATGGGGCATTGTTCACGAGATAGAGCTGTTACCCGATGAAGGTTCTATATCGTGTATTTCATCAATAAAACAAAGTGTTAGTGAGATATATTCAAAAATTTTCATTCGTTTGAAAAACCTATCAATGCCATTATGTGTGGAAATGTTCACTTCAACTTCTCTAGGTGGACTGCATCCAAAACGTCCAATTTTCCATTACTCTGACGCATAAATTAGGCTGAATTTGACCAATGGCACGGGTTATGTTGGCTTCGAGAACCGCTGCGGATTGTGGTTTATTTGCATACACCTGCGACTCAAGAAAACTCTACAATAAATAGTCTAACGGGAGCAAAACGCATGATCTTGATCACCAGTCTACATCACCTCTACGAATGAGAAACATGTCCTCAAATCGATCGTGCAGAATATCCAATATGACATGAGCTGTGTGGCACACAGCGCCGTCCTGTCGAAATCACATGTTGTTGGTGACCGGATCATCTAATTCAGGCCAAAAAAAAGTTGGTAATCATCAACCTTCAGTGCTCGCCGTTGACAGTAATGGCCTGGCAAACGTTTTCCTCGAAAAATTATGAAGCGATGATGCAATGCATATCGGTGTGCATTAGACGCTTTTAGATCTCATGTGGAATGGTATCGCTCCAAATTTGACATTTTTTTGTTCGCTTAGGTACCCATTAATCAAGAAACGGGCCTCATTTTTTAGATGAAAATTAGGGAGAGTTTCCAAGTGCTCAGAGCCCTTTCATGGAACACACGTCGTTGTTTATGGTCGTTTACTTTCAGATCCTAGGTCAGTTGAATTTTTTACGGATGTAAGACCCATTCACTTCGCAAAATTCGCCAATTTGTGGTCTGTGGAAGAACAAGTTCTTGTAAGCGACGCAAACCCTACTGCCACGGATTCTCATGCAAGACAGATTTTGCGTTTCGTCTACAAACGGGTATTGGTCTGTCATTTACTGAATCCGTGGACTCAAATTTATCCGTCACATTGCGAATAGTCGTCTCAGTAGAACGATTATAGCGACCGAAAAATGGACGGAGCGCGCGGTGCATTGCCCGAATAGGATGAAACTCATTTTGATGAAAAAATTTCATTATTTGCTGGTGTTGTTGAATGCTATATCCGTCTATGTTGATTTAGCAAAACAGACTGAATGAATGAACACTCATTTGACGGAATTAGCTACAACAAGATACGCGTTATCAATTGTCAAACAATTGTCAAAGATTGGAAGTTCCTGTTGGGAGACCCTTTAACACTATGCACCCTGTAACCCATACCCTATACCCTATACCCTATACCCTATACCCTATACCCTATACCCTATACCCTATACACTATACCCTATACCCTAGACCCTATACCATATACCATATACCCTATACCCTATACCCTATACCCTATACCCTATACCCTATACCCTATACCCTATACCCTATACCCTATACCTTATAACCTATACCCTATACCCTATACCATATACCCTATGGCATATACCTCATACCATATACCATATACCATATACCATATACCATATACCATATACCATATACCCTATACCCTATACCCTATACCCTATCCCCTATACCCTATACCATATACCATACACCATGCCCCATACCATATACACCATACCCTATACCCTTCACCCTATACCATATACCCTATACCATATACCACATACCCTATACCCTATACTCTATACCCTATACACTATACACTATACCCTATACCCTAGGCATTTTGCTGTTTGGGTCGGAGCTTCCCTGCACTGATGCAGGGAAGCAAATAATTTCAGCATGGTCTTGCTGATGGATGAACGAGAAACATCTGCGAAAATAACATCTTTCAAATATCTTACATGAATGTCTGTCGAATATAATTTGATATCCAGCGTTGTATCAGAAAGTAATTGCTTTCTGGCAGGCATTTTCCAGAACCTACGGCGTAGAAAGTTAGGCGCGATGAAAATTTCGAAATATTAATTTTCTAGTACGAATGGATCTCTCCTCGATACAGTATTCAGACACGGAACGAGTTAAGGTTATATTGAAGTCGAATTGATTGTATTTATTTATTGAGTTATTCATTTATTTGTTTATTTATAGACTGTTCTATAGGTTACACCCAACTACAGAACAGGGATATAAGTCAAATCACATTACAATAAAATTACAATAAGTTATAATGTAAAAAAATACATATGGAATCAGCTGAAGTAAAGAGAGTTAATCTCAGAGATGGAACAGTAAAAAATGTCGAGCTGACAACTTGCAGAATTGCATTTGACACACGTGTTATGCAGAGGTGAATGTTTCCGAATATTTGTACGTGGTGTTGGCAGATAGAAAGGATTAACCACTTCAGAGGTTGGTCTAGGTATATTGAAATTAAGTTTTTGAGGAATATGTTGGTCAATAATCAAACTATTAATCAGTTTAAAAAGAAAAATTGTGAAGTGACAATCACGACGGCAACTCAAGCTATTCGTAGCAGGTCTAGCTAACAATGCGTCATGGGGAGATCCAATTGCTGGATAGTGTTGTCTGATCAATAGGAGAGAAGTTTTAGGAAACAACGTTGTACTGATTCAACTTTCTCTGTATACAACTGATGAGATAGATTCCAGATTATGAATGCATATTCTAATTTTTATCTGATAAAAGCATAGTATAAGGTTTTCGATGTAGATCTCTGGAGATTCGTACAATACATTCTGTTTACAGCAGACAGAGTGGTTTCAATATGTGGTACGAAGTAAAGTTTTGTGTCGAAGGTAACACCTAGATCGGTGAATGTGAGAGACCGTTGAAGTGGAATATCATTCAATAATATTGATATGGAAATGGACGATTTCTTAGTATGTACCTCACTACATTACATTCACTCACGTCTAAAGGAAGATTGTTGCGAAAACACCATTGCTGAACACGTTTCAGATTTAGGGAGAGTTGAAGACAGGTCTTGATTGATCTCACAATATAATTTCAGGTCATCGGCGTATATCAAACTTTTGATGTCAATAACCTCAATTATGTCGTTCATGAAGGCATTAAAGAGACGTGGACCTAGGTTGCTTCCTTGTGGAACACCCAAGGTAGCTGCATATTCCACAGACTTAAAGTCATTGAATAGAACATACTGACGTGAAGTATGATACAAAAAGTTGAATCAGGGTCAGAAAAAAGCCGTACCTGTACAATTTCGATAGCAGTAATCCGTAATCAAGTGTCAATCGAACGCTTTAGCAAAGTCCGTATATATGACATCAATTTGGGATCTCTTATCAATGCTTTCAGAAATATATTGTGTAGCATTGAAAAGGTTGGTGATTGTCGACCTTTTCAATGTTACCTAATATATTCTATACTGATAGGCTTTTGTAGCACCAGACATTCTGGTACAATCTGTATATGCTAAAATATTTTCAGCATATGACTGCAGAACTCCGGAATTCGTATGAAACTTTCCAGAGATATTTCCATTGTTTTCCACGATGAAAAATCTATTTTCGTAGTAACTTTCAGGCAATACACATAATAATTCAATAATCCAAATGGTATGGAAAACTCCATATAAAGATGACATTTTTAGAAAAGAAAAAACAAACATCTCTACAGAATTGGCTGAGAGTTCCTTTTCCAATTCTTCTGAACGATAATCGTTCATGCAAACCTTATTAGATCCAGAACATCCTTTCATAATATCCCTTCATACCGAGTATTCGTCTTTGATAAGCCAAAGGAGACGAGCGGTCCCAAGACTCAAATCCTTTGTATAATGATAATCTCAACCTCCCGAGTTTGCTGTACCTCATTTCGTCAGTGAATGTAATCTAACTTTTTGCGTTTTCTCAAGGACGCTTCGTGAGCGGAATAGATTAGAGACCGTCTGAAATGCAGAGAATGAGAATATCCTTTTCGGAAGATTTATCCTTTGGAGGGATGTGTTTCGCCCGGATGATCTTTTTGCGAGGAGCGATGGTGTTCATCGCAACTGCACAAATATTTGTATTGGAATTTGTGCAATATCTTCCACGATATGAATTCGTGTCGGAAAATGCAGGCGATTTGAAAGCGTTATGAATATTGCGTTGAATATAGGAAGCTCTCAGGCATAAGCAAATCATTTCGGTGATAAATGACGACAGCGGAAGGCGGGTGCTTATTATGTATCTCGAATGGAGAGCCAACTGAAGTACTTGTAATGGATATTCTGCTGTTATGCTTTTGTGAAGTTTGAGTGGAAGGAAAACGTAAGCTAAATTCCCCGAAGATAAAAAATATATTTTTTTTTGGTCAATGGGATCGACTTCCCTGGTCATAGCCTTCGTGTTTTGGGGTAAGCAACGTCAATAACCCTCCGAGCCACCTTGGAAGTATCATGGCTATTCATGACTATTCGAATCATAACAACTCAAGAAAGATACATTATCTCGAGAAAATTTCTAGTCGATTGTTCGACAATTCATCGCTGAAATCCATTCACTATCATTAATTCTTCAACCCTCATTATTAATTCCAGTCTAGATAATGTTAGAGAGTCAAACTTCTCATGTATCGATATTATACTTACTCGTGGTACTTCTTTAAGTCACAAAAATACAAAATTTGGTATGCGATCTATGATGAGCATATTATCTACCAATGAGAAAAAAACAAAAATTTGTACCCTTTTTCTTTTATCCCTCATCTTGAGGAAAGATTTCATAAACTTGTTCCTTTGAATTAAACGTTCCCAAATAGGAACATATTATCATTCAAAAGATTTATTAAATATTGAATGATCTGTTTTTGTTTGGATGAAGTGAATGATTTTCATAGTACTGAAAACTGAGATTCGGTTTTTATTTCCTCAATCTTCGCAAAACGCTGGATCTCTTCAATTTTGGGAACAGTAAAGAGTCATAAGAGGGCAAATCTGATGAATACGGTGGCTGATGCATGATTAATGCTTCTCGCAAGCCGCGAATAATTTGATGGTATCAACATGTGGCAAAATTTCCTGATAGACTATGCCACAGTAATCGAAGAAAGCAGAGAGCAAAACTTTGATATTTGATCGAACTTGGCGTGATTTTTTCGCTCATGACTCCCCTTAGCTCTTCCATTGGGATGATTGGACTTTGATACTAATAATAATGATAATAATAAATTTATTCATCCTTAAAAGATCATTCACATGATATAAAATACATGTCATAAAATACAACACAGGAAACAGTGAAAACAATAAATAAGTACTTTATTCATTTCATTGTAGGGCAATAATCTGATACATTGTAAAAACATGACTCTACTAAGTGTGATTTCAATTTGGCCTTTAATTTCCTGAAATTTTGTTCACCCTCAATGCTGATAGACAATTATAAGACAATTATAAAATTTATTGCCAGTAAAATTTGAAGATTTCTCGTACAACGAGCTGGTATGTTTTGGAATCCTGAGTAGGTTACCGTTTCTAGTATGGTACTGGTGCATGTCTGAATTCAATTTGAATATGTCAATATTTTGTTTAACATATAATAATATATTATTCAAAGATCATGTAATGATGGTTATTAAGACACGAGCATTAACCGGGATACGAAACGAGCCGAAGGCGAGTTTTGTATGGTATATGCGAGTGTATTAATAACCATTACATGAGAGTTGCATACGCTATTTTTTCTAAACCTGATAAATAATGAAAAACTATAAATATTATATTTGTATTGAACACATTTACAGTAATTAACTCATATTTTTTTAAAAAAACACAAACTTAATGGTATTATCATGGATATATGAAAACTATAACGACTCTAATTAAATTTATATTGAATATAACAACTATAATTCATCTGATCTTTTAAAAATATTGGAGTCGATGGTATTCCTTCTATATCGCTGTTTTCAGACATTTTGATAATATAGGCAGGTAATATGAAAACTGATTTTGACAAATAAAGCAATTAGTTACTTAGGTTAGAATCTAGGACAAACAAAGGAACAGGATTCTCAATTAAAAAATTATGGGTTTCTATTGGTTGATAATCTGTATCGTTATGAAAAATCTGTATCATAATGGATATCATTATGAAACGGATTATGGTCATATAAGTGTATCTTTAGAGTACGGGTGTAGAAAATAGTATTTTATATATATAAATCGATGGAAGTGTGAGAATTCTACTCTTTCTGAAGTGATTTTTACATGTTTCATTATGTGGAAGATTGTATATGAGTCGTATATTTTTTTACAATATAAATACTCTAGTAGCATCGACTGCATTTCCGCAAAGCAATACATTGTATGAGATATGACAATATCATAATAATATCTGGATCGCATTGACGTCATTCAACAATTCCTGAACGATGCTCATGCGACGGTTATTTTCTGGTCGAAATTTAGCAATTTTGACCAACTGAAGAGGTCGGAGCTCAGGGCCTATGATTTATTGAATTGTGGGTTATTTTGCCAATGAATAAAATTACAAATCATACTTACAGTAAAAATGAGTAAAAAAAATGAATTGAACTTATAAATCGACGAAAGAAAGTTAAACATTATTACATTTTTTTGGTTTGAGGAATGTCATATCTTCACATAAATGTAATTTTTCAATAGGCATGATGATTTGATAATCTTTGACTCTAAAGGGAAAGTTTATTGATAGAATTTTCATTATTATCATTATTGTTTTTGGTGTAGTTCCAGTAAGTTACTGTATATGCTGCTGAGATTATCAATGTCAGTTTTCTTATTCATACAAACAGAAGACTCATTAATTTAAAACATTTCAAGAAAAATGCGTTCGAGAATATTTTTTTCTGTATGTAAAACTTTGATATTAGAGTAATTTGGTTTATGTCCTGTTTCTATAGAATGTTGTGCTAATGCACATAATTTCTTATTAAGCTTTATATCACTTTTATGTGAAGTTATTCTTCCTTTAAGAATTCTAGATGTTGTTCAAATATAATCCAAATTACAATTGTTACAGGGAATGTTATGAATCACATTTGACTTTTTGGTAGCATCCGTTTTATCTTTCAATTTGGTAGTCAAATTATTCTTTATAGTTTAAATATTTTTTTAGCATATTTTGATATTTTGTTCATGTTGAAAAAGTTTTATCATATTTGAAGATGAATTTCCCACATTGGGTAAAGATTTATAAGAAAAATTGATTGGTGAACTATTATTATCACATATTGATTACATCGGAATTTGTATTACTTTCAGTATTGAAAATTATTTCATAAAGAAGTTTTTTGGGATAGAAATTTTCGATCAATATATCTCTGAGAAGTTTGAGATTTTTTTGCTTGAGAGAAGGGTGTACAAATTTTTCTATTCTCTTTTTTAAACAGAGTATAAAATTGATTTTAACTGATTTCTCATGAAAACAATAGTAATTATATATCTTCCTGAATCAGTAGGTTTCACATATCAATCAGTGATATCAAGAAGAGAAAGGATCTGATTATTTTCTATTTTGTCATTCGAAGGTATGACATTTGTCAAACCAAAAAAATTCATAAATGTTTAACTTTCTTTCGTCGATTCATATGTTCAATTCATGGTTTTCTACTAATTTTTACTGTAAGTACGATTTGTAATTGTATTTATTGGCAAAAAACCCACAATTAAATAAATTATAGGCCCTGAAGAAGCTTTCCACTAGAAGCGGAAGCTTGGCAAAGTAAAGCAGAGTTTTGATTTTTCGACTGAGAGACCTTGTTATATATATATATATATATATATATATATATATATATATATATATATATATTCATGCAGTATTATAATAGTCATCAATGAGATGAACTCTTGTTCCTTCAGATAATAATGAAATTCAAAATATAGCTACAAATATGAAATATAGTATATTCAATGAGTCCTCAACTGACATCATAACCTGAAAATGCAGACACTGAACTGCGGCTATACACAAAAAGGCTGCTGACTCCCTTGCTGCAAGCAGCTTCATTGGTCCAGAACCTGTCATTGGCATCGCTTTAGGCTTTGCCAAACAAACATTGAACACCTGGATGGCAAGAAGATTTATGGACTTCTGGCAGAATCTTCTAATTCTGGCTCACTCCAAGGTGTTTATTCTCCCTTCGATGATTGATACCAAACAGTTGTTGGACTACAGTAAGGATGAACTACGTTGTCTAACAGGCCTTCTTACAGGTCACTGTCATTTGAATCATCACATGCATAGACTGTGTGTGTCGCCTCTGTTTGGAAAATGATGGAACAGCAGAGCAAATACTTTGTGCCTGTACCGCTGGGGACCTAATTAGATTTTTAGAGTTCGGCAGAGCCGTACCCTTACCATCTGACCTAACAGACCACTCACCATACAAACCAGTCGTCTTCGTTAAGAAGCTGGGTTTATTTGGCCGAGTGTAAATAGATGTGAGCCCCAATAAATCCTTGCGAGTTGCGGTGGAGGGTCGAATAGAACCACTCGCTTTGGACCTAACCTAACGACCATACACTTCCGAAAAAGTAGATGACTCCCCACATGCCATCAAGTCTAAGTCAGAAACAATTCTAACTTTTCATTACACACCATGTCGGCCCATTTCCAATCCACCCCGTCTAACGACGCTTTCCAAATTTCCAATATAACGCCCTTCCTCATCGCACCATACTGTTTCTGGCGTCTCTGCTCGCTCGCTTTCTTGACAAATAAAACGACCAGCCGAATTTCATTATGTAAAGAGCGAAATTATACTAAATAAATAAGAAAGTGTGGTTCGGTTGCAATTTCGCATGTTTGCTCTTGCAGATTTCTCAGATATTTGACGACGAAAGATGTTCGAAGTATTTCATAAAAGGCACTCTTGCGTGCCGAAATTTCGCTATGCAAGATACGCAGTGAATGTTTATTGTTTGATGAAAAAGTATATCATCGAATGAATGAATTTTAGGTTATGTTTTTCATATATATGAGCAGATTTTTCAGAAACCGTATCAATTGTATAATAAAACAATTACGGTGAAGGATCCGAAGAGATTTTGTCCTGGTCTATAGATTGCATTCACCGCTTTTTCCGTTGAAACTAACCTCCAAAAGAAAGCTGTTGAAATTTCATGATATACTACTCATAAGTTTGTGAGTTATTTTCAATACAATGAAACAAAAAAAAATGTGTTAATTCAACACTGCTTCTTTATGGAAGAAAATACCGTTCAAGCGAAGCAATGGCCTTAAAAGTGTGTTATAAGGTCTCCATTTCATCAGAAAAAACAGTCAAATGTTGTTTTGCTGACTTCAAACGTGGTTGTAGAGACGCCGATGATGCAGAACGCAATGAACGTTTAAATAAGGCAGTAGCACCAGAAAACTTGAAAAAATTGGTTTGAATGATCGAAAAGTAAAATTGCGTGAATTAGCTGATGATGTAAAGGTATCAAAAGAACTTGTTGGCTTTATATTGCATGTGCATTCGACTATGAGAGGTCAAAGTGGGTGAGTTCATTGTTGACCAAAAACGTCTTGGTGGTTTTGAGCAATGGATGGCCATGTTCAAACATAACAAATCGTAATTTTGGGTCAGTGTGAGAAGTGGAGAGCAACTGGTGAACCTCATCCCAAGCGCCCAAAAGCACCACAATCGACTGTGAAGGTTTTAGCCTTGATAGTTTAGATATAGATATAGCGTTATTGGAGCATTTGAAGACCAAAAAATCAAAGAAATGACAAAATATGACAAAGAAAAAATTTGTTCTATCCATACACCGTGTCACAAGTCAATTAAAACAATAGCAAAACTTCATGAATTGAACTTTGAATTGCTACTACATTCACCGTATCCGCCAGATTTGGCTCCTAGCGACCAGCGAGCGACTACTGACTGTCCGCAGACCTTTAAAAATACTCATCGGTAAGAAATTCCGTACGTATGAAGAGGTTATTGCTGAAATTGACACCTTTATGTGGCAAAAAAATAAATCGTTCTACAAATGGCATGTGAACCTTTTTTTTGTCGAGTATCGAGATTATATTTTGTTTCATTCAATACGGATTTTATACTCAATACGCCAATTAGGCGTCTTACTTTTTTCTGTGAAATGAACAATCCAATTCCGTAACTCAGTCTCGAATCTGAGCATAGCACTCGTACAATGTCAACAACTGATCAACATTCAATCCTCGTTCAGTGTTCCGAAGTTGGTATTAAATATAACTGATTTTTTCACCAGAATTCTGCAGTGATTCTGCCAACTCAGACATTCATCAGTATGTTTCTTTCGATTCTGCTAGTACAAAATCAGAGTTATCGTTTGTTCTACAACTGATTAGATAACAGCTTCGTTGGTGATAATGAAATCTGATTGATAAAGTTTCATTCATATTTAGATACAGACTATTTGCTGAACTTTCAATAAATTGATTGATGTAGCCATTACAACATGGTGTAATTATACTATTGTGCTAAATATGGTCCAAAACATAGCCTTAATTGAAATTAAGTACATCAGTACTCCCAATTCATGAAGAGTTGATATTTTGATGATAGTTTGGATAAACTCGAAACATTCAAATAACATCAAGAAATCGACTTCATATCATACAGGTCGTGCAAAAATTACTATTATTTCCATTGTGCATAAAAGTAGTCGAAAGTTCATTTTTTCAAATAAAACCCCCTGTATATTACTCGGTAAATGGAAAGATAATGAAAAATGCTTCAAGATGATATATCATGTCCCTATACCTATAGCAGTTCGGTTACTTTTATAAGTAATTTACAAAGAGTTATCGACGGTGTTTCGAATCATCTTCCAAAATGAATGCAAATATCGATTATTCAAACGAAGTTCTTATGAAATTATTTATTATACACATGAACAAAGTGATCAAGTCATTGTCGGAACGTGTAAAAAATTCAACCAAATGTATCCTAAACACCAATGAAGAAGAGGAAGTTTGTAAGATTACAAAATACTTTAATTTTTCATTAATAATTTGATTGCATTTCATTGAAGGTTACTATTATCAGTTACAAGCTGATATGAAACTACGGCTGAAAATAAATGTAGGCATATATATTCAGTGAATCCAGGCTGGGTTGCTAAGTGCATGATTAGGTTACAATTTCGCATATTTGCTATTGAAGATTTCTCAGATATATGACGGCGAAAACGTTTATGTATCGTTATACACAAGATACATTTTGAATGTTTATTATTTTCTGATGGATTCTAAATGAGCGATGGCCCTATAAACGTACGATTTCATTCGTATGGAGAACGATAAATAAGCAAATGAGATATACGATGGTTTGTTCAGTGAGAATGTAAACGAATCGAGGTAAACAATAACATACGGAAGTGTTAGCAGTTTCAGTTAAAATCAAACAATGTTCCCTTCGGAAAATAATCTCAGTCAACATTGAAAGGGTGTACTTTTGATGAAAAATAATATAATCGAATGAATAATTTTTATTTGATATACGATATTACCCGAAAAATTTGTTTTCCCACGATCAAAACAGAAAATGTCATATTCCGTAAAATTTTTCAATCAAGAAATCAACTCATACAAATGACCGACCTCAATTCATCGAGATAACTAATCTGCAAAAAAGTTATTTTGAAAATAGGTGAAAACTCATTGTTACTAATGATTCGACTAACTCTAGGACATTTTCCATGAAAATAAATTCAACATTGGTGACAAGTCAACTTCTCGATGGTCGTTCGATAGGGAAATTGATTGTTCACTTTCATCAATTTTCGGAGAAAATAATAATAATTTGTCGATCCCTAAGAATTACAGACCGATAACATACTTGAATTCCTGTTATAAGTTGTTTACAGGAATCTTATACACACGAATACTCACCGTAGTTGACCGAGTGTTCGAACGGATATATGAGCAGAGAGGGTCGAAGAGAGAAGTCGCTGGATGTGAAGAGAACCTGCTCATCGATAGATGTATAACGCAGGACTCGATACAATATAAGCGTAACCTCTCTATGGCCTGGATCAATTACCGTAAGGCATTTGATACAATTTCGCATGAGCTCATCTTGCATTTGCTCTGATGCCTTGCGGTACCAGACAAAATAGTGAGATGCATTGAACAACTGATACCACTTTGGCGAACTCGCTTCACTATAACATCTGGTCAAGCAAGAGTCCAAACAGGGTTGGGTAACTTTCAGAAAGGGTTTATTTCAGGATGATTCCCTCAGTCCCCTTCTCTTCTGCATCTCACTATTGCCATTATCCGTTGACTTCAGAAATACTAGAGGGTATAACTGTGGCACCCCCGGAAACCGAAGGCACAAGGTCACCCATTTGTTTTATATGGATGATCTTAAACTATATGTCTCTGGAGAGAAGGATCTACATCAGTCCTTGAGGGTGGTGTAAGAGTACACGCATGCTATCGGTATGAAATTCTGGATAGGCAAATGTGCAATGGTCCATCTCAATAGAGGACAATGCGGGGACTACGGAGAGGATGTGCAGCTCGTAAATGGAAGCATACTTCACCATATGGATGCCGAAGAGACGTATACTTACCTCGAGGTGAAACAACGCCACTCAAAAGAGGTAACAGCAGTGAAAAACTCTCTCCGCGGCAAGTAGTCATAGTCATAGTCATAGATCTCAATTTGCTCCAGTTACATATAATGTACATATATAAACATGTCAGTAGTAAATAACAACTAAATAACAAAATCAAAGTTTTACATTCATAATCAATATTATCTCACGAGTAGTTTTAAGACACAAAAAATATATATATACAAAAATCAGGCATACGTTAATAACATTCATATAGTTAGCATACTATCATTTAAGAATTCCTGCTAGCTATAATAAGGTTTCTCTACGAGATAGCTCTTCAAACGACATTTCATTGTTGAAATTGGAAGATTTCTTAGAGTGAGTGGAAATTTATTGTAAATGAGGGCAGCTTCAGTTGAGACATGTTCCGACAGTATTCTCAATGCATAGCAATATTTTGCAATATTTTTTGATAAGTAGTCTATGTGATTTTTCCAGTCCAGTCTCCTATCTATCAAGAGTCCCAAAAATTTTACCTGATTGCATATGTTTATATTTTGATTATTATATTCAAAGGTATTCAACTCTGGCGAGGATCTATTTGCGAAATGAATTATTTGAGTTCTGTCAATATTGAGTAGTAAGTCATTTGCTGTGAGGAAATTGTTCAATACATCTAGCACATTTGTTATCTTTGTCATGACCAACTGTCATGACCAACTTTTACGATGACCGATATATCATCAGCATATAATACAATATCTTCATTAACTACATTTGGTATTTCATTTGTGTACAATATATATATATATATATATATATATATATTAATGGACCTAGGATGGATCCCTGTGGCACACTTTTTTTTATCACATTTGATTCTGATTTAATTATCCCCAAGATGTCATTTTCAATCAAATGTTGGATTCTGTTTGTCAAATAGGATTTGATTAAGTCCAAAGATGTGCCTTTGATTCCATATTTATCAAGTTTGTTGCATAAAATTTCATGGCTGACACTGTCAAATGCTTTTGACAGGTCAATACACAAATTTACAGTACAATCATCTTTGTTCAAATGGTGTAAAATTTTTTCTATGGCTTCTAGTATCAGCACGAACTTAGACAGTTCTGGTTGGAAGAACAAAGTTGCTGCAACAAATATGCTTGCCGTTCCAATCTTACTCTACTCGTTTGGAGTAGTGAAGTGGACTCGGGAGGAGCTGTATCAACTCGACGTAAAGACCCGAAAAATGATGCATCTCTATAGGAGTTTGGATCCCAAATCGTCCGTTCCACGGTTGTTTCCCGACAACAAGGAGGCCGTGGACTTTTGAGTCCACGGCCTCCCTCCCTTCAAATTCATTGAAGCGAATACACAAATTGAAAGATGTTCCAACCTCAACTTCATTATTCTAAATCAAAAACACTCAGCATTCAGAATTCCTTCTTTTGATATTCCACGTTTATAGACATCAAAATTGATACGATCACAGGATATAGAAATATGAAACAATCTCCAAATACGCAAACTTTCACCCAAACTTTTACCTTAGTATAGTGACCGGATCAAAGTTTCAATGTCAGCGTAAATATTGAGGGAGGTCAAGATCATCAATAGACAGTATTGAGAAATTCATTCATTTTCTACTGATTTTCAGACGAGGTTCCAGCAATGCTGCAACATTACTGGGTGGCATTATAATGTAGATTTTTCGTGATTCATTGTATTTTTGATTAACATTTAACATTTTAGTGTAAGTTTCTAAATAAGTTCTTTCATTATTTGGATGAATGATGAATGGGTGAAACAGCGAATAAAATCCTCTTGTTAATAAGCCAATCATTTAGAAATGGAATAGAAAACTGTTATTTCAAGAAAAGATTGGATGTGAGGGAGAGATGTGGTATTTGTGTTTGGTGTCACACAGTAATTTGATTTTCGAGATTTTTCAAAAAAAGCACTTCCCAGGTGAACACAACACTAACAATAAGCTAATGAGGAATTGAAAAGAAGGTTCTAATAGTTTTGAAAAAATTATGTTTTTGAAACAATCCTAAAAACTAGTTTTGAAGAGTTATGAAAGTGACAGCAGCCACAAACTGTGTAATTTCTCTGGACAAAACATCATCGTCGATAGTCTAGCCTGTATTTTCGATGTCTGCAATCCTCAGCAAACATTCTCACCACCTATGGAAGTGTTCAATTCCTCTAACGAACTGGTCATTATCAATAATCGTTTTCTACGTCCTTCCTCAGCACTCGCCGGGCATATTGATTACTTCAATTGATCTCCTCAGGCAAAACAACCTCAAATCAGACAACACAAGCGCTCACTTGCAAAAATCAATCATTTGTACGACTTGACAGATACCCAATAAAATTGACAAACTTTTGAAACGCGATTCTGGTTATTCCATTCAAATTTTCCAGGAGCGTCAACAATGATATATTGCCCAAGATAAACACATTTCATTCGACTATCTATTAGCTACGTGAAATACGGCTGAAATATTATGAAGATACGGAGGGCGAGGCAAATATAGGCAAAGGGTTACAGAAAACCTACGCTTGGGTTTGCTATCATTGTTTATTTTGAAGTGTTCGGCATGCGGAGGAAAATATTTCAGTTTGGCCGGGGATTTCTCTATCTGTGGAAGCACTGTAAAATATGTTGCCGATATATTTGAATGAAATATTATTCTGCACATTTAGTTTTTTTGTCATATAATGTACAAAAGGACGTCAATGGAAGTAATCATCACATTAGCGATTACGTCGGGTATGTGAAAGTTAGAGTGAAGAATTAGTTTTCGGTATGTACATCACTACTGCTGGTGTGATAGCAAAACAAGTAATATTTTCGAAAATGATGTTTATAAAAATCGAATCGTTTCCGTAGTAGTTTCCGACAGGAATCAATTAATTATTTTCGTAATAACTGTCTTATGTGACTGAATGATCATAACCTTATCTGACATACCAGAACAATAATTATTCAACTTCTATAACATATCAAAATTACCGAATATTTTTCCAAAAACACTCAGTGATCATCGTCAAGAGTAAGATCGTCCTCTTGAAGATGATCACTTGTGATCGAAACACGTATCGAGGTGTTAAAATAACGGATTGTTGTTGGGAAAAAACTCCAGTAATATTGAGTGTTCCAAGAAGTGAAATTTCACCTCTTTCATACACGGTGTCAATTTGAAAACTTCTCACCCTTAATATCTTCCTTTCAGTAAATAATATGAGGAATTGGGAAAACAAGTACATTTAATGATCAAGAGGGACACTTTCAAGAAATATTTATAGCCCTCGCGGTTTATTCCCCAAGAAGGGGTAGATGTTACCCTTAGAATCTTGAATGGGAAGGGGTGTCAAGTGGCACATCATTTTGATTGGTATTCAATGTTGTATTTTTTGATGAGCAGTTTCCGAAAAATGGCATTCTAAACTTACATGAGTAATTAGAATTTACCTGTTCTGAGATGCAATAATGTATCGACAATATTGTATTAAAAAAATGGTTAGAAGAGTAGGTGGCACCGTTCCAACTCATCAATGACAGAAATAAATGTATTAGGCTGGGGACTTTTAATTCGTTGGTTATTGGCCATTCACAAAATAAAATTTTATTTTCGAGAAAAATATTTCGAACAAAATCTACTCATATTTATCTTATGAACTGTTCAAAATATCGTTCATTTTGCTCTAAAGACTCTGTTTTCGAACTCCCGTCTGACATTACTGAAAACTTCACTTGGAATTGACTGGCATGCTGCTGTATGTCGTCTTTTCAGTTCTTCAATATCAGAAGGTTGTGTTCTATAAACAACGGATTAAAGATACCCCCAAAGAAATACCTGTATCATTGAATATGATTAATTTATCAATCAGCGTAATTTCAAAAACTCATCAATCGCGTTAGATGCTCGAAAGCAAATCATATACAGACCACTCAAATCCTGCATTTCATGTTCCAATTATCGACTGAAGAACTCAACTGTATCATTCACTGATTCGCCACTATGAATCTCAACCATAAAGATATTTCTATACTTTTTAATACCATCATATAAAACTTTACGAGGTCGTAATTCTTCGAAATGAGAAGTTGCTAATTCAATAATAAAAATGTTGAGGGCAATAAAATATGTTACGTCCAATTGGAGACGCCCTTATCTGTTTCAGGGAACCGTTTTCACTTCGGAAGTATCGATAAAAATTCTGAGAAGCATATTATATTGACGAGGGTCGCCAATATTTATTGCTGTACTCTCCTTCCAACAGATGAGTGATTTTCGTGAGATGGAAGCATGCGACTGACGTGGAGGAATGTATACATCGATATTGAAATGAGTTTTCATGGAAAGTATATGATCTCTTTCGTATGGTAAGACGGAAACTGGGTCAGACTAGAGGAAATGATTTATTTCAGTGATTTCTCTGAAGAATGGGATTACAATGTTGTTACTGGTGGCAATTGGAAGTGTATTGTTGTCATTTCTTGGTGCATGGTTTTCAAGTAATGTGATGGGAATGGCCGATACTTGATGAAGATTCAAACTTCACTGTCGGATAAATCAGGAGTATACAAATGTGATTTGAAAAGTTTCCGACCTGACAATAGAAACAACACATATTTTCAGATTTTTTCCATGTTTCAACTCGACACACTCCTCCCAGCGATGCTGTCATCTCTGTAACCTGTCCAAATATAACTCGGCGTTTTTCTCTGCAAAATAATTGTTCACGAAGGTGATTGTCTCTTCATTTGACGAAAATCTCTAACCTCCGCGCACAATTTTCAAATTAGGGAACAAAAATAAGTCGCATGGGACTAGATCTGGTGAGTAAGGTAGATGGTCAAGCAGTTCAAACAGTAATTCGTAGATTTTCTTCATGACAACCATTGAAGTGTGAGACGCTACATTGTCTTGGTGAAACATCTTTTTTGTTCTGCAAATATGGCCTTTTTTTCACATTTGTGCCTTTATCTTGTCAAACAATGGTGCGTAGTGTGCTGATGTACTGGTTTTTCCTTTTTGAAAAAAATCGATCGAAATAACTCTGAGAATATCTCAGTTGGCAAAAAAAAACAATTTCTGCAGTCCACTGTTAGGATTTTACTTTTGTTTCTGGCATATAATGGTGAATCCAAGTTTCATCTACATCTACAGTAATTAATCGGTGCCAAAACTCAGTTCCATTGCACCTAAATTGTGCTAACAGAGTGTTAGAAATGTTCATCCGAACACGTTTTTGGTTTAACGTG
Source organism: Leptinotarsa decemlineata (assembly GCF_025532065.1). Taxonomy (NCBI): domain Eukaryota; kingdom Metazoa; phylum Arthropoda; class Insecta; order Coleoptera; family Chrysomelidae; genus Leptinotarsa; species Leptinotarsa decemlineata. The sequence continues at coordinate 11,993,788 of NW_027412684.1, forward strand.
AGCAAACGCGGCACCCAACCCACGGGCAGCTTTCTCATGCCTAAATATTGATTTGATATGTTACAAACATATCCTTTTGACATATTTATAAGCTCTGCTGTCTCTATCACTTCATTTTGGCGGTCGTCTAGCACCATTTGGTGAACTTTCGCTATGTTTTTGTCGGTAGTTGCAGTTTTTGAACGACCTGAACGTTCATCACCTCCCAAGCTCTTATGGCTACATTTGAATTCATTTGCCCAAAATTTCACCGTGCTGAATTATGGTGCAGAGTCCCCAACTCATCTTTGATTTGCGTAGGCGTGTTGCTTTTCAAAAACCTCTAGATTGAAAAAAAAACTAATAAATAGAGTTTATTCTATGATTTTCACTATACGGGTTTTACAAAAACCGCGACACGTGTTTCGCTATACAATAGCTTCTTCAAGCATAACTGAAGTTACTTCTAAATTACACCTTATATACTATAACCTAGTAACTATTCGTCTACCTAAGTAATAAAGAATTATTCAATTCAGTTTGATCGTTCATAAGATGAGAGTTTTTGAATTTGTTTATTTTCATACTCTCCAACAGGTTAAGTTTCTAACCTTTCTTCTGGAAATGGAGGGGTTTGTATTCATGGTCGAACTCGAACTCTGAGATTAGATGACTGGCATATGTGGAATTTATTTTTCCGTTCTGAAAACTATATTTGTCTTCCTTTATGCGGGTTTTAAACGTTCTTCGAGTTTGACCTATATAAAACATCGGACATGACCCACACGATAATTTATACACTCCTGATTTTTCTGAAACTGAACTTTTATCTTTGTTATTTTTAATATACATACCCAAGTTGTTGTTGGATTTGAAAGCAGTATTTACACCTTTGCTGTGCAGAAAATCTGAAATATTTGTAGTGGGTTGGCCTAAGTAGGTTAAGGTTCCATAACTCTTATCATCCTCTCTTCGAATTGGGTAAACTTCTTTCAAAGCTGGACTGTATAACTTCTTTGATAATAAAGAATGTATCAGGCCACTATCATAATCATTGTTGACGGCTATTTGTTTTTTATATTCAGTTCTTCATTGAAATTCGCTTCTGACAAGGGTACATTTATCAGTCTGTGGATCATACTGTTGAAAGCTGCTACCTTATGCTGATATGGGTGTGTGGAGGAATTATGAATGATAATATCTGTATGTGCCGGTTTACGATAAATTGAAAAATCATGTTTGTTGTTAACTTTCGCTATTGTCAAATCCAAAAAATGTATAGATTCGTCCTATTCCATCTCCACTGTGAATGTGATAGATGGGTGAAGAGAATTTATGAAGTTTGTCAACTGTCTGTTCGTTTCCGTGAAACATACCAGAATATCATCCACATAGTTTTCAGAACGGAAAAATAAATTCCACATATGCCAGTCATCTAATCTCAGAGGGACATGAGTTCGACCATGAATACAAACCCCTCCATTTCCAGAAGAAAGGTTTGAAACTTAACCTGTTGGAGAGTTTGGAAATAAACAAATTCAAAAACTATCACCATCTTATGAACGATCAAACTGAATTGAATAATTCGCCTTTATTGAATTTGTTCACACGCAAGTAATAATAGTAAGGTATATTTACAGGTAGACTTTCGAAAAATGTATTGATACCTGACTTTTTCAGCTATATTTTTTCAGGTAGATTTATCACTTAGGTAGACGAATAGTTACTAGGTTATAGTATATAAGGTGTAAGGTGAAGAAGCTATTGTATAGCGAAACACGTGTCGCGGTTTTCGTAAAACCCTTATAGAGAAAATCATCATATTTGGATGACTTCTTTAGATACACATGTTGAAAGAGTTTTACCTGACCACCAAAACCAAATCGGATCTGATTTTGAAAATTGTGCACTTACTGTGATTTTAGGGTCCTTATCACCTTATTGAATAGTTCTTTGCTCCTTGTCCAATTTGAATAACTCCTTGACTATCTCAGGCATACGACAATAGCGAATATAATGTTTTGAAAACATTTTTCAAGTATGAGAGACAAAACTATTCCAAGAATTTTGAGTTCTTTTTCTTTCTCTCTCTAATTTTTCAAAATATTTCGAATATTTTTGAAATTCCTCAGCATAAATCTATAACAGAGGAGAAATTCTCCGTGAAAACTATATTGACCAGATGATTATATAACTCATAATAATATAGATTATGAGCTAAATGAAGAGTTGGCCTCATTCCTGCAATTGCAAACAAATAAATATATAATGCATATAGGCGTCATCAAAATCTCGTCACATAAAATTGAACTGTGGAATAATAATCTGGATAATTGGAATTTCATTGGAAATATTGTTGGTAAATTCGATATTTTCTACAATGCACATCATGTAGTTGTTGCCATGAGTGATTTACGTAACTACCTGTTGGAGAGTTTATGTTACTTCAGTTTTAATGATTCGAATTATTTACGGGCTGTTGTTGATGATTATCGACGTGGTCAACCAATTTTAGTAATGATAATACCGGAAGTTTATGTTGAACTAAAATATGATTTTCGTTTATTGAATTGGTATCAATTCAAAATCAAGTTGAGAAGGATTTTGGATAACTGGTACAATATTTGATATTTCATTGCGAATTCAGTATTTATAACCTCACACACAAGTCAATAAAAATATTCTTGGACAGGCAAAAGCGGCGTTGGAAGCTCTTGGCTCCTACCGAGCCACGTATAAATTGGTAGTAAATTGCCAAAAAACGATTCTCCTCAATAGCAACACTTAACAGATTTTCTCTGGCCTGGATTCCTGGCCATACAGGCCTGGAAGGCAATGTGACTGCTGACCCTTGTAAAGGAGTGTGCTGCTGACTAAGGGAGTCACCAGCAAAAAAACGGTGCTGCAAGCAGCTTCATCGGATCAGAACCTGTCATTGGCGTAGCTTTAGGCTTTGCCAAATAAAGATTGAACACCTGGATATTGTGGAATAGTATGGTATGGAAGCTGCTGGATTCCATCCAGAAAAGACACGTCTGATTGGAGACACGAACATCACTCGTGACCTTGATGGTCTGAAACATCGTAGGAAGCTTAGAGATTTGTCTCTGTTTTAGAGATGCTTCCACAGGAGGTGTTCAAGTGACTTGGCATATTTGATTCCACCAAGAGCGGTACAAATCAGAAATACGCGACAGACTGTGGCTGCTCGCCGTTTCCAGGTTCAACTAAGTACACCTCGAACTCCATTGTTCAAGAACTTCTCCATTTGGGGAACTGCGTTCATGTGGAGAAAACTAAATGGAAACGTTTTTCCAAATGAATTCAATCTCCAACGATTCAAATCCAACGTGAATTGCTACTTTCGCTCAGTAATCATTCTTAGATCACTTCAAAGATTTTTTTGTAGTGCTTGTGTTGTGTACTTGAAAAAAATATCATTATGAATATGTATTCGGTGCATCAGTTTGACTTTCAATTGGTCTCCAATATTGGACCTTCTGAAGGATCCTCTACTGATTCTCCATTCTTCTGCTCTTTCTTCTCCCACCTTTCACATCCGCATCTCTCGTCCCCTTTCTCTTTCCTATCATTTCCGCCCTTCCATATTTTACACACCTTCTTCATCTCCAATATTCTTTTTTCTCTCTTCTATATTCTTCCCACTCTTTATTTTCAATAATTGCTTCCTTATCTCTTCCTTCACAGTTCTGTGAAACAGAACAACAGTTAACGAAACTACTGACGGCCTTTTGGGACGAGAAAAATCTAAACTTTCACTGAAAATATATTTAATACGGTCGTACGTGAGAAGCTTAAGTTTCCAAAATATTCTAAGACTTTTCTCAGGGTGTTATTTATGTATTTGAATATAACTTTCAATCATGAACAGATTTTCTGGGTACAATTTTTTATTTTTCGAAATGAAGGTACTTCATTCAAGATACGTTCATTTCTCTTTCATAATATTTGTTTGCTGTTTGACTTAAAGCCATTGTCAATGCATCTTATATTATTATCAAACCTGAATGAGTTTCTGACCTGTCTGAAGTTCCAACTCTGAAGAGGATAAAATGCATTTGCTTCATGGGTTGTATATTATAGGCAATCATCAGAGTTTTACGGGAATAAGTAGAATCCAGACCGTTTACTCACTTGTTACAAATCAATCCCTCTCTGATGCGATCATCTCCGCTATATATTCATAAGGATACTGACCTGTTTGTCAGCCTAGACTACAGATCATCGTTCGCTCGACAGCAGGACGGAAATTATTCAAATCAAGCCAATTTGTCGCAATCCAACCCACTCAGCGGTCATCATGGACAAATCCGGCATCCAACGTGTTATAATAGAGCAGGAAGGCCAAGCTGCAGTGGGCCAAGTTATCAAGCATAATTCATCGAGAGAGCCATCGAGAAATGTATGTTTTCCTCAAGAAAAACTGTGCAACTGGCATTTTGTCACAAATGAGACAAGAAAATACCTCATTCCGACTCGTCTTTACTGACTGAAGGGAACTTTCTCTCTTGAGTTGGCAAGGATACCTAAGACAAAATGTGTCTCTTGACTTGGCAAGAATAGTATCTCTTCCAATGAGAGAAGGCATTCTCTTGTTTCGACTACTCTTGACGAGAGAACGACCATGATTTTCATAATTCGTAGTAACCAGTCAAAATATAATCATTATTTTTTATTCGATATCGAGAAAAATTGCTTTTTACGAGCTGGGCATAATGAATGTGCTTTTTCATGATATTGTCTCTCAACTTCTCTTGTCCTCATTTGCCGCAAGAGGATTGTATTGTCTTGTCAATCTCGACCAACGTGACCCAATGTTTCGTCTTGTCAAAACACGTCAAGAAACCAAGATGAAACGACTTCTCTTGATGGAAATACTAAGTGACTTTCTACACCTCAAGAATTTTGGTAATCTAGATATATGTACAAACAGTGAACAAAATAATGTCAAATTTTAGATAGTTTTTGAGATAACTGGTAGTGATGTGGTCAACTTTGTTGTATAATATTCAAGGTCAATCACTGATAGATCTGAAGACTTCTTATATTCAATATTTCAATTTTTTCGTAAAGCTGATTGGTGGAATAGCATTTGATTTTTTCACAGATTGCATGCAGTGAAATTCAATTCAGTCACTATTTCAGCCGAATAATTATTTGAAATGGTGACTATTTTTTTGAATATATCTGATACTATAAAATCTGTGAATCGAATGTCTCAATTTTTTTCTTTGTCCATCACAAGACAGATACACTGGTTTATATACTTCCATACATCCGTACTGTTAAAGTGTTATATGTATGTTGATATTTGAAATAGAAAGAAAGCAATTCAGCCAAATTTGCAGAAGAAGTAAATGTATTTTTGAGTTAGATTGAAGACGATTCCAAAGTGTTATCACTTTATATTATAATATTTCCACTGAACAGTTTACAAAACTCTTGTCCAGGCGTGTTCATAATATGAAATCATTACTGCTATGCTATCAACGTATGCAAAAACAATGTTGACAAGATTTCAATTTTATCCTCCATATGTGGAATTGGCACCTATTAATTCCAACAATTTGCCTATTTGCCAAATCTGTTTAAAAAAATCTGTGTTTCCGTTAACCAGCTGTCGCATCCCTACGAACTACAAACCTCACAATTCGAAACGAGCTAAGAATTAACGACGTCCTACCTATCAACGTGTGATTCCTAATCACTTAAATGAAATTAATAAGAAACACTTTTGTCTAAATACCACTGGTAGATTTTATTTATACGATCGCTTTCGGGTTTGACCCCATTATCAAGTATAAAACTGAAATCTGAAGTTTGAGATACCGGTTATATTAGACTTTTCAGGTATGCTGCAAGAACAGGTATTTGAGAGACACGTAGTTGGGCGAACCAAGATGCAAACTTTTAAAATTCCACGCTGAAAATTCTAGGAGTTGTTAAACTCATAAATTCAAGAGAGGAGACCTACATAAATCGAGTAGTTCATTTAGGGGTATATGTTTCTGGTTTTTATTTGATTTATCAATTTTGATGGCCTCCAACAAATTCATTTTTCTTCCTTCATTACATATGTGTAGGACTATAATTAGTTTAATATGTGTGATTGATAACTTGTTTACTTCATGATAATTCATGATCACTTGAATGAATTGATCACTTCAAGAATCAAACCACAAGATAAATGAACAGAACCTCAACTGTTCATTTATCTTGTGGTTTGATTCTTGAAGTGATCAATTCATTCAAGTGATCATGAATTACCATAAAGTCAACAAGTTATCAATCACACATATTAAACTAATTATAGTTGCAGAAAAGTTTTCGATATATCCAAGTCACAGATATATGTTACAATTGAAACTAATATCGCTTGTATCGTGTTTGAATTGCTCCCAAAACCGAACTTCTTGTGTCATCATTCAAACATAATGATGAGATTTTCCATTCAAGATCTCTTTGGTAACGTGAGGTTTGTCAGTGAGTTATCTGAATCATTTTGTTTCAGACCAATTGTCTCACGTAAAACTCCGCAGTCTGTTAACATGAACAAAACCGGCATCCATACTTTTATAATAGAGGAGGAATGTCAAACTGCAGTGGACCGAGCTAGTATAATCCAACGTGAGAGTTTGTTTTTCGAAAAGTGCAAATAAATTTTGCCTCAAATAGGCTACATTCCATTCACACAGTTTTTAGCAGATAATCATCGTATTTGCTCGAAATATTTTAAAATTCCACCATCCATTGGGAAAAAATTTGTCTTTCTTGTAATTGTTCGTGGAGAATTTACACACTCTGATGCGTTAATTTACATTTATCTTCAGAAATTCAAAGCAACTCAATTTTTATCGAGAAACAATCATTCGTACCACATTGTATTCGTTTCTATGTCATATATATACATTGAGCACGACTAGAACTATAACTGCTCTTGAAGCAGACCACCAAAAAACCCGCTGATGGTATTGTTGAAATTACTAGACAAGATATTTGTGACAACAACAACGAACTAAAGAACATTTATGCGCTCATTTGTATCTTCCATAAGTTTTTGCAAATCAAATTCATCTGATTTATTTTGGGGTATGAACAACATAAATGAATTTCTAGAATGGTTTGTGAGCTAACAGGATCAAATTATCTTAAAAAAACAATTGCTTCACGTCAAAGTTTAGAATTTAATGAAAATCTTCGTCAGGGCTTAAAAATGAGTTTTTTCATGTGAAAATAATAACCAAATTTGAAAATCATCATACGGGTAAGATACATGAAAAAACTGTAGCAAACAAAATATTCAAGACCAACACAACACAAGCGAAACATTCGTGTGTTTTATGTGATTATGTTGCGTGAGGCTTGAATATTTTGTTTGCAATATTGTTTTCTTATCCATCACGTCTGATGATTTTTGAATTCATAACAAACTGAACATATCAACAATTGTGACAATACCCCTCTATATGCTTTTTTCAAACATTTGTCTCAACCCGGTGACAGATTTTGGCAAAATTCTAATGATTTCATTTCATACGGCATATTCATATGATTAGATCAATAAGTCAGGCACTGTTTTTCACAGCAGGCTTCAAAATTGAGTTGTCTCCATTTTTGTTGTTATAATTTTGTTAAATCATCTGAAAATGGAATTTTTAACAGGTGATGATCGACTGTATTGTCAAACATGCGCCAAACTAACTGACTGTTATGAGGAAACAAGTATAGCTGAGGCACCAGTCAATCTAATAATAACACTGATGATTTTCAAACAAGACTCAACCTCTAACGGAAGCAAGAAACTCTTTGGAAGGTTCGAAATAGATGAACATTTCAACCTAGCAGACCACTATCATAATATTCATGCAGTCATTGTTGACTGTGGTTCTGGCGTTGAATTTGGTCAGTATTACGCCTTGGTCAAAGACGAAACGGACTGGTTTAAGTTTGACGATAGTCGTGTCACTAACTGTTCTGGCGATGTCTTGAATTTATTGGAGCCTCTGGAGACACCCTACATTTTGTTTTATAAGAGACAGGACACTGTTAGATCAAGATATTCAGACGATGTGGTGCAGCAGGGTTTTCCGGGTTTTCCTGCAGCTAAAAAAGCAAATGCGCCATTGGAATCCATGAAGTCGCCCCGGAGCGCCAATTGATTTTTATTGCTGTTTTTATTTTATTTTTATCGTTGTTTTAATAAACATTCATTTATATTTTTACAACGGAAAAACTCCATTTAAAGCCTTGAAGAAGAATTTCATTTCATCAGGAACTATGGCAAGAAACAAATGTTTTGCCAAGACAATTTGTTAGTCAACAAACGATTCTAGAAATGAGTCACTAGACTATTCAACGGTTTGTAAATCAAGATACTCAGTACACTGCCAGAGGCAGAGTGGTTTTTCTGAATAATCATAGCGCAAGTCTTACTGGCCTTAATTTTTTCAGGGTATTTATTTAAAACAATTTTCAAACCGCAACAGTGTGTTAGTTATGATAACAAATTCCAAATTCATGATTTTTTGACTGACCCTGTATAACAAACGGAACATATCAACAATTGTGACAATACCCCCCTATATGCTTTTTTCAAACATAACAAACTTGAACATGTCAACGATTGTGACAATACCCCTCTATATGCTTTTTTCAAACATTTGTCTCGACCCGGTGACAGATTTTGGCAAATTTCTCATGATTTCATTTCGTTTCATATGAATATATGATTAGATCAATAAGTCAGGCACTGTTTTCACAGCAGGCTTTATAATTTTGAGTCAGGTATCCTCAAAAGCTTTCCACGAGTATTTGGTGAATAGAGTTATATTAGGGTTTCGCGAGTTTTCAAAATGGTAAATTTCAACTTAGTCGAAAGAATTGAGATTGTGCGTCTCCAGAATCAATACGTTATTCAATAGAGCTGGGAGAGTAAATAAAACACATGCACCGAGAAAAGATGGAATAAAGAGATAGACGAACAATTTTCAGAGTATGTTCAATAAAACCCAAAAAATAGCTTGCGGCAGATTTTACGAGATTTACACGTTATTATATATAACAACGTATATGTTCGACAAAAAATAAAGTTATTTGCTTCAAATCGAAAATCATGCACACTGAAAGATGCGATGAGGAACGAAGGTTGGAATTCTGTTTATTCTGCCAAGGTGAATAGTTGAATAATAATAACTTTCTGGTCAATATTCTCTTCATCGATGAGGCGACATTTACCACCAACGGTATAGTGTACACTCAAAATTCCAGATACTGAGCAAGGGAGAATCCACACTGAAAGAGACGATATTCATAAAAAATCAATGTATGGGTAGGAAAACCCACTAAACGGTGGAGGATTTTATAATTTTTGACAACAAAATTCGTGTATTTTATGAAAAAACTAAGCATTGAAAAAAGCAGAAAATTTTATATTTCAGCTGACGGTGCCTCCATTCCACAATGTGGAATGGAGGCACCGAATGTGCGGCAATATCTTGATGAAAAAATTCAAGGAAGATGGGTTGGAAGACACAACCGTTTTATTTGTTGGCCCCCTCGATCACCAGACCAGACTCCATTAGATTTTTTCCTGTGGGGATATTTGAAAAAAAGTGTTTATAGAAATAGACTACGAAACTTGAACGAATTGAAGGTAAGGATAAGGCAAAAGTGTGGTGAAATAACACCAGACCAATTAAGGCAGACCCGTCAGAATTTGAGAAGACGTTATGAAAAATGTATAGAGCTTGAAGGAGACTATATTGAAAACTTGAATATATGAGAAAACTCTTCCATTCATCATTTAATTTATGTCTGTTGTCGGTAATTTGTTGTTCAAAAATTAAAAACACGTTTCAACTTTTGATTTGTTGATTTTAATTAAACTAAAGACAACTTCATGAAATGATTTCAACCTATGTAACTTCGTAGATGACAATGCAAAGTATTATTTCATTGAATGATCACTTCATCTTTTCTGGAAAGTTCATAGATTCTCATACAGGGTCAGTAAAAAATCATGGATTTGGAAATTTGTCATCATATAACCAACATCCTGTCTGAGATATTGGGCTGGAACTTGGAATCCAGATGTTCGAAATATGCCCAAATTGAATGGGGTATCCGCTTTTCCGATAAAAGGGCCTTATGGTCCTTCTCGAAATTTCGACCCATTTTTCAGGTCATAGTAAGCTTCGAAAATGATAATAATTCATATCTGTCAACATATTCTGATAGAGCTCGTCGAATACCATAATTTGAAATTTATCATTTTTCAAAATCAGTTCATTGATGGGTTTTTCATAGAAAAACATTCTGCAGATGATTTGCAGTTCATCTGATGGTGAAGCAAACCAACATAGGTCCCTTTTTCAATTTGAATAGTTTAGCATTATTATGTTGTTGAATAATTCAACCCATGATGGAGTTGAAGAAGTATGTATAATTTTTTTTCATTAAAGATCTCTGTAAAAGTTTGAACAGTTTATCGCAATCCAACCCACTCACCGGTCATCATAGACGAATCCGGCGTCCAGCGTGTTATAATAGAGCAGAAAGGCCAAGCTGCAGCAGACAGAGCTAGCATAATCCATCGTTACTGCCTTCTAATACATGTTCTCTCAAAATAAAAGACGCACTGCACTGACTTGTTGCGCCTCAAAAAAGTGTCAGAGTGTGTGATGCTACCCGTACGATTGTGTGCTACATTACGCCGGAGAGAAAAAAAAAGAATCGTTTTTGCTATCAAAGCGTTTCCTCCGGATTTACTTAATGACAAGGTAGATACCGCGAGCGCTGACGTAAGTCAATTAAAACCGTAATTTCCTTTATTGTTTTTAACGATTTTACGCGACGAATGTTCGCACTCCTCAGTCGATCCATTAATTCAACTTTATTAATTCCTGTCGTGATTGATGGTCCCAGTCCCGCGTTACTCGACGAACGAATAGCGTGAGCGATACCTGTAGAGCCTCTATCACCCGATATAGAGTACGATAAGCGATACTATGCGATCGCGGACCGCATCTTCGCGGTTATATACTCGATAGAAGCATTGCGCGACAACTAAACTGACTCTCCGATCGACCCTTCGGCTTTCCACACGCCCCGCATCAGCGCGCGCAGGGTTTCGCGTTTCTACCCTTACTACAGGTGGTGCAAGTCACAATGCTTCCGAGCGACCATTGAGGAAAGTCTTTCATACACACCATTTAGTATTTTCTGGACACAACATGTCAAGAAGCGATCCGTCAACGCTATCTGCTGACTTCCGGGGATACGGCTCGATAGGGTGATACGGGGGTTAACAGGTTTCCTTGTTCTCTTGTTCCCTTGTTCAATAGTAAATAAGAGGATATGAGCTTGTATTGAAGCTTTCAGGTTTATAACATGTGATGACTTTTGATTATTATGTATTGTTGAAAAATTTGACTTGATTTTTCTATGATCCACAATCGTGTTCAGCTGATTATACACAGACTCAAAAGTCTTTCTTTGTTCAAATACGGGTGTCCATTTATCTTGGATTTCTATGCCGATCGAATATATGCTTATTCTATATCCAAGAAGTTTCTGTGGACTTCTCTCGCAAACCAGTTTTTCTATCAGAGTAATTTCAACTTCGGACAACCTGATGTGTTGCTCAACTATTCTTGAATTTCTGCTGACTAATAGATGATTGTTCTAGTGCTAGACAATCTAGAGTTACAACATCCTGTTAACTTCATCCACCTACGACTTGCTGCACCCAAATAAAACTCCATGAATGCAGCTCTCAGAGTGGTGTTAACTTTCATTAGCTGAATTTTCTTGAGGTTGGTACAAACTATATGTGCGAATATGATACAGAATTTGATTCTGTACTGAAGTTATCATACACTTTCCAACAGTTGGATTGGTACATTGACAGTGAGGTTTTGATATTCTCTCTGTTAGGTAGCATCTGGGCTCTTGTTTTATTCTGGTTAACTATTATATCAGTTATCTCAGGGCTCTTGTTGCTTCTGTTTCTTCAATTATTCTATTCGTTGTGGGCTATTCTGGTTGCTACAGAATCATTTGGTGTTGCAATACCTATTGTTGTATTGATGATAGTGGAATTTTTGATAACTGTTCTCTGTGACCTCATTTTCTGAAAACATATGTTTTCCAGTAGTTGTTGATTCACTTCAAGTCTTGAAACGTGGAATGGAACTTAGTTGCTCAAAAAGCGTGAATTTTATGTAATGTATCATGATGTTCAAGGTTTTCAGTAAGGGGTATAGTTCTAATTCTTTAAGTATCCATACTATGACGGTCCGACAAATTCATCAATGAAACCTCGAAGATTCCATACTTATCAATTCTCCACATTGACTTGATTGAGTATGAGATTATCCAACGCACCAGAAAATTCTTAGAACGTCAGTTTCAACCAGTACCTCTCCTAGGTATGACTTCAATTCCTGGCCACCGGATGTTGTATTGGTAAATCTAGATATGCTTCACCTATTCTGACTTTCAGGTTCCTCCTAGATGATTGTTCCTCTTCAACAATCATTCTGATTCAGCATGTACGATCTGCCGAATTCACATGATATATCAACACTGATCCTAGGAATATTTTTAGCTCTCTGTGGTTTTTGTGATGCTGGTATTGACCTTATCTTAACTCAGATCAAATACCTGTTGTCTTATCCGTTTCATCGTGAGGGTGAAATAGATAGGTTCGAGTTGATTTTGTATTTTATGTGTTGGACTTTGTGCTAGGGTCAATAGCCTCTTGAATTCTTGGTTTTGTATTATAGACTCACCGTATGTTCTAACCAAATAGTGAATTATTGATAATTGGATTATAAACTATCCATGGCTTCATTCCTGTAGATACCAGTCCAACTAGAATTCTCGATGGAAACTTCAAAAAAGTATAGAACTGAATATCTTCCAGCAATACCTCAGAAAGCAACTACATTATCTGCAGTTAGTGAAAAAGTTGTTCATTTTAAACAACCCATATTTTATCACTATTCATCCATTTGGAGATAAAACACTCGTACTCATGAAAGTCTAAATGAGGAACAGGGTCCTCAAATAGCCAACATATTGGTCAAAACTTGACCAAGAATTTTGAACTACAGAAATTTCCATAGGAAAAAATTCAAAGCAGGTTGGTAGTTCCAAGTTTATGAAATTTTCAATACAAGTAGAGTCCCAGTGGGTTGGCCTACCTATTGGGCGCGTCTCCAGGTGGCGGATAGGGGAACGGCCAGGGGACTGGAGGCCCTGTCCAGAAAGCCAATGTGGCTCCTGAACAGTGGCAGAAATAAGTAGGGTGAGGGGAACTAAAACTCCCCAAAAGTCTTTGCAAAACATGCCACCGTGGACTAGCCTACCCAAGCTAAGGTATAAAGAATCGTACTGACAGCTGAATGGCCGCAGTGTGATATGCGGTTACGAACAAACCCCCGAGGAAACTGGGCGAAACCTCATTGTAATCAGCCTACCTCTGGTGATGCGGGGCTCTGCCAGAGGTGACCAACACTTGCTACTCGTGAGAACACACATGACTGAAACAAATACTAAACAGGAACAACAAAAACCAAAACTAATCCCGAGGCTGGACATAGGTACTCAACTCAATCTGAAGCGGTGGCATGAAGATGAATGTCCACCCCAATCTAGCGCTTGGAATGAGGCTGGACATAGCAGATCACCCCGTGATGTAATACAAAGGCCAATATGAAGGAAAGCGGTAGAACTGTCAGCCTCATGTGGGGGCCTAGTTATTGTGGCATAAATAACAACGAGGATGTGGATAAGGCAGCTAGAATGATTGCTAACTCTAACGAGTATGAAGATGTACCACTCCACTCAGAAGATCTGAAGAATTTTATTAAAACCAAAGATCTATCTGACTGGCAGACTCTTTGGAATGAAACTGATGCAAAACTGAATTACTCGAAACCAAGTGTGAATAAGCTAATCTCACCACTGAAATTGACCAGGAAAGAACAAGTGGTTCTCACGCGTCTGCGAATCGGCCATACAAAAATAACACACCTTTACTTGCTCCTAGGAGAACAACAACCTCTATATGCTACATGCCAAACAGTACTAACGGTACATCATATACTTGTAAAATGTCCAGAATATGAAGAAAGCAGGAGACAACATAATATAACAGGGGCAGTGGAAGAGATTCTATGTGATGATAGACCAACGTTGAGCAACTTGATGGCATTTTTGAAAGCCGCAAATGTAATAGATAAAATTTGAAAAACAAACAACAAGTCCGCAGCTAATAACCTTGCAGTTGATGCCGCAAAAAAAACACAAAACAAAGGCCAAGGCGTGATCGCATTTGCGGCGCCGAGGCCAAATGGAGAAACAGAGCGAAAGAGCAACTATAGGTGCACCTTCTCCTCCCCCACTCCACCTCCAAAAGCAAGAGCACTTCCTGCGTGGTGTGCCAAGAGCTCCGCCTTGAATAAAGGCAAGAAACCGGCTGCCCCTGCAGGAAAGCTCCTTCACTTGTGCACCTCCACGGAGGGTACCAAAAGAAGGTTGAAGAAGCCGCACAACGACAGTAATGTCACTGCACATTCCAAAGAGAGTGTGAGTTCAGCGAGTCTTGACCTACACCTGCTAATATAAAGGAGATGTCTCCTAGTGACCCGTCCATCTCCTTGGAAAAGACAGGATGGACAATGACCTAGGAGGACAACTCCTCGGTAGGATGTACAATGGGTCACATGTGGCCTAAGTGCTTTGGGTCTACACTCACCCTCCCTACTCTACAGATACAGATTAATACAAGCAGAGTCTAATGCAATTTCAATGCTTTGAAATGCGAAATATATTAAGCGTATTTAACATAAAAGGTAAATAATATTTTTTAATATCCCCGAATATACCGATCCCCGAATATACCCGCAAAGAGACTATTTCTGGAGTACCCCAAGGTAGTATTCTTGGGCCCTTATTATTTGTAATTTTCATTCTTGATTTTTCATCATGTTCAAACTTTTGTCAAGTTCACCTATATGCCGACGATTTTCAATTATATTCACCTTGCGATTTGACTGATATAGAAAACCATGTGAGCATTATCAACGAAGATCTTCAAAACACTCAAGTTTATTCTGAAAAACATGGCTTGCGTATCAACCCAGACAAAACTGTTGCAATCTGCTTAGGCCCTCAGAGATAGACTTATCAGATCAAACAACATAGTCTCAGAATGAATCAAACGGACGTTGAATGGGTTGACTCAACGAAAAATCTCGGATTGATTATCGATCAAAACTTGAACTTCAATGACCATGTCCAAAATATATTTAAAATAGCGTTCTTCAAACTGAAATTACTTCAAAAATTTAAATATCAACTATCAACCCAAATGAAACTTAAACTAGTCAAATCCCACATCTATCCACATTTTCTACCGAAATATAATCGACAAAAGTTGCAACGCATTCAAAATTCTTGTATGCGTTTTGTTTGCTGTGTACCTTATAGATAGCACATTACTCCTTTTCTGATAGGATTTAGAGAATTAAACATAAAGTGTAGAATGGAATATCTGATCACAATATTTCTTTTTAAACTCATCAAAAACAAAATACCCCAATATTTATTAGAGCTTATGGTACGTCGTTCTAATATCCGTAGCATCAATACCAGGTTCAATAATTACAACATTCCAAGCCATGTTACATCTAAATACGAAGGATGCATTTCCTATCTGGCACCGTTATTTTTGAACAGGATAATTCCTCTCCTGAATTCATCTTTATATGAAGTGAAACATCATTTGAAATCAACTTTGTTGGCCAGCATGGAGTAATATATTGTAGTGTAGTGTTTTCCTTTACTTTTCTGCAAACTGAGATGTATTTATCATATTCTTTCTTTTAATTTTGCCGCTGAAGAAATATGAATTATATTAGGTAATTACCTTATTGCTCATAAATGTTATTTGTATTAATTAGCAGGAGGGGTGGAAGATAACCATTGGCTAACCCCTACCTTTTGTGTGTAATTCATGCACAATAAAGCTATTATTATTATTATATGCTTTTTTTCAACTGAACACACACTCAGTTTTATAATAATCAACCCTTTCTTATCCGTCTTCTGGCTCATGTTGGAATCAACAAAAAATGACAATCTCCATAAAAACATTTCATTACCTACCATTGAACTTTCTTCTGAAAATATTCCAAAATTCTGAACATTCTCTCAACATGTTTGGCATGTATAACCTGATACGAAATTATATCTTCACAGCCTTGATCGCGAAGTTTACGGCCAAACTCTGAGTTTAGATCGAAACCAGTATCCGATTTTATAGCGCGATTTGGAAAAGAGACGGTAATATAGTATTTATCCAAATTGAAATCTCTCTGATGTTCGCATTTTCACACATACCCACGCAGTTTCGTTCATTTCAATTCCTACGTTTTACCACAGGTGGTGCTCGACCGAATGTTTCCAATCGTTGGAAATAGTCTGCGAAACACGTCAGTAGGCCATTCAGATAATAATTCGATTTCTCAAATAGATTCTTCTCTATTATTTCTATTAACCCTTCACCATTTGATTTTATGGTGAACTAGAACAGTCTTTATCGAAATAATAGAACATGGGATTCTGTTGAACGTTCTGAAGAATTTCATAGACTCAGATGGCGGATATGAGCTCTTCAGAAAGTTTCAACTGAAAATGGAATGTGTAACTAAGAAAAAAACTCCAACTGCCAAAAATATTCTTAGAATATTGAGGAAATAAATAAATAGCAACTATACTGATTTGGTTATCAACTTATATTTCCATCTAATTTTGGGCTACACAACTGTTCCGTGAATCACAAAAACTACCTATCTATAAGATATTTTCTTCTACCTTCTTTCGAGCCGAAAGAAGGTAGAAGTTTTCCCAAAAATAACTGGTTGCTTTAAATTAACACTTCAATACATAATAATAAAAAATTAAAAACTTCGTTTTTGTCTTTGTGAATTCAAAAAAGTTACCAACATCTCCGACACACAGCAAAGGATCACACTCTATGAGAGTTTGGTAGAATCCACTATAAATTATTGAATAATTGGTTAAGGTGGAGTTTTCAAAACTTACCTCAATGCTCTAGAAGTATCTCAAGAACGCTTCCACACATGTGTTTGAGAGAGAAATTCAGATGTGTGTTATGATCAAATCTTTGACTACCCTAGTGACCTTTTATATGCCGAGTCAGAAATATCTGATCCTAGAGAGTTGTACTTTATGAATATAAGAACAAATCTAGTCTGAAATACTCCTGTCATAACTATTTCACACGAAACAAACAGGCGATTTTATTGCCTTGTGCAAAAAAGTCAATAAGACGGAAGAACTCTTGTTACTTAGAACTCAAATTATTAAAATCTCTGCCAGAAGAATGCAAAATGAAACAAATTTTCATAATTTCAGAAAACAACTAAAAATCTTTTTGAAAAAAACACCAAGGGAAGAAATCATAAACATAATTGAAACATATAGGTCACAATTGCTCATCATTTTAATTTTCAGCTGTCGAAACTTTTCAAAGTGTTGGAGTATTTTTTGTAACTTTCATATTCACTTTAATAATTTTATTCTATGAGTTCATCTAATGATTTTATCCAGTAAAGCATCTGATAGATTCAAAAGTATGTTCACATATACTAATCAATGTATTTATATCACTTTGTATGACTTGTTCATACACAATTTCATTTCATCAGTTCGGACTTCCATTGTCTAATATAATATAAAATGATTTGAAATTCCTGAAAAAATATTAAAATGATTAATCAAAAATAACAATTTTATTTGAACAAAAAACTGAAATAACAAAGAAATAACATAAAACCAAACAACAAACAAAACATAAAAATTGAAATAATAATAAAAGCTGAAAATTAAAAATTATCATTGAAAGAAATGAAAAATAAAAATTAAAAGATTTCAAATCAAGTCATGTCACGACGTTTCGATTGTTAGTATCCACAATCGTCTTCGGGTGATAACTGGCCATAATATAAACTGATTTGAAATTCCTAAAAAAATATTAAAAAAAATAACCGAAAATAACAATTTTATTTGTACAAAAAACTGAAATTACAAAGAAATAACATAAAACTAAACAACAAACAAAAAATAAAAAATTGAAATATTGATAAAAGCTGGAAATTAAAAAGTATTTTTAGCAAAAAAATGGAATATAAAAATAAAAATTGAAAGATTTCAAACCAAGTTTTCTTGTTCAAATAAAATTGTTATTTTTGGTTAATCTTTTAATTCTTTTTTCAGGAATTTCAAATCAGTTTATATTATATTAGACAATGGAAGTCCGAACTGAAACATTGTCAACCACCTGCAAACACAATTTCATTGTTGATATGTGTACTTTTATTTGTATTGTTACTAGTATTTCATTGTTATTTGTAGTTTTGTATTATTTCTCTCTGGGACAAGTGGAATTCTCCACTTCGTGGGTCTAACCTGCAAACCTTATTATTATTAAATATTATTGTAACATTCCATACTACCCTTTTCATTTTATATTGTCTGCGACACAATCTGAACACATATAAACCGTATTTGGCACTTTCAACTTGTAGATTGTAAACATATCATTTGTTAAAAATTTTATATTTTCATAGATCTTGAATTCTTCTGAGCAATCTACAGTAGTACTCCAAATAAATCATAATCAGAATGCCGATACCTATTCAAAGTCCATACTGTTCATTTTGATTGTTTTCATTCTTATTACGATGAGGCATACAAATAGACGTCAACTAGTTCTCTCCTTCTAGTGTGTACTGTACTGTAACGTAGAGTGAGAAGTAAGGTACCGAGAGAGAGAGAGATATATCTACTTCTAGTAAAGTTATGTTACGGGTATTTTGATAAGTTCGGGCACTATTAATAATGGCCGGTCTGTATTCATAATGCCCGATTCAATTGGGCAATGATTAATCACTTTTACCGGCCATTATGAATAATGCCTACCCTATCTTGGGCAAAGTAATAAAATAAGTGAACTGTAGTGTTTTTGTTTATTACATGAAAAAAAATCATGAAAAATTAACAAAAAATTAACTGTTGAACATAGTAGTTGGAAAATAAATAGTTAAAAATGTAATATCATCAGTAATATTACTTAAGAACAATAGTTTTGAAATAAGTAAACTGAGAAAAATCAACAGAAATATCTAATAATTAAGGACTGCGCAAGAAAGTTATCAAGTTTATAATTATTTACCTATTCTTGCAAGATGAACTTTTGTGACATTTGGAATTGCAAAGAATGTTTGATTTCTTGTATTCACAATGTTATGAATTGCAGTCCCCACTACAGTTACAATGCTGGAAACCTTGTCAATCAAAATGAGAGTCTCTTCGAGGACATTCTCGAAGAGTAAAATCAAATTTTGGAACATCATCGATCGAAATGAACTTGTCTTCATACACAGTAAACTCATTTCTGGAGTACAGTTGGTTTGAAATACCGTGTTCAGTTCCAAGTTTGTAAAGTTTTTCTTTTTTAACAGATATAATAATAGCAATTATATTACGACTGTCCGTCTTGACTCGATATAAATCTGGTATCCTTACTCGAACGCTTTGTCCTATTTCTGCATTTGAACGCGCCAACATTTTTTCGGCTTGCTTATCAAGTTAATCTTTAATTGCGTTACGAGCCTTCCGAATTTCGTTTGATTTTGCGTTAACTAAAGATGCAACGTTTTCATTATCAGAATTTTCCTTTTCATTGCTCGCATATTGGCAGAAAGCTGTTGATCGGCTGCTCGCAGGTTTTTATTCATTATGTCCTCACTCACAGTGGGTTGCTGATTTTCTGGTAGACTATTGGCAAAATGTTGTTCCAGTTCAGAAGGCTGTTGATCTATGTTATTGCTGTCTTCGTTTACGGCATCATCCGCTCTGTCCACAATTTTAACATTGCCTCAAGTTCATCTTCACTTGCTATCTCCGTTAACCCGTCAAATGATGGCAAAACTGATTTCAAACCTACTTTGGATTTGCCAAACGTAGCTTCGTAAGGACTGCCATCGATGCCGGAGTGGTAAGTAGAAAATCAATCAACTGCCCGGTCCAAGTGATAAATCCAAGGTATCTCAAACACTGACTTATTACATGGACCACGGGTCGACGGGTATTATTGATAATGGCCGGTCAAAGTGATAAATTAATGACTTTGCCCATCGCTCTTGGGCATTATTAATAATGGTCGGCCCTTATTGATAATGCCCAGTTAATCACGTTGCCCGTAACAGTTATACTTACAATCTGTGGGCTTCGTGAATACATATATCTATTGTAACAGGTGAGAGGATTGCTTGAACTTTGAACCAATACCGATTCCATGTGTTGAAGATGAAGTAAGTTTTGAAAGGCTTTTTTCTGTGCCTGTTTTCTTTCAGATAACAAATAGTGGTGACTTGATACAATTTTGAGAAGCATCCATCAGAGTAATTTTCAACTTTTGAGGTATTTCTAGATATCACTTCAAAAATGGATAGCACACCCGCAACCACTCAGGCGAGTGTCCTGCTGTAATTCTATGTGACTTGAACCGGGCTTTCGACTGTGTTAATCATTCCAAGCTATTAGATATTCTGAATCGTTATTCTCATTACACACGAAATTTTAACTCTGGTTGGATTATACATTTATGAGTTGTCAGTTCATTACAACTAATAGAAATTACTTTATTCTCAATAGTGATATTCATGTTAAAAACACTCAGCAACTCTTGCTTAAAATACAAAAATGTGATTTGCCACTGGGTATATTTTTTTTATCATTCTTCTGTTAATATTTTGTTTTGTCCTTTCATGTATAATGATTATATCCTATACATTTTTTGTCATTTTAAGGAAATGAATAATTTGAATTTGAATTTGAATCTTTTAAATTTGTTAATTATAACTAATCGTAGGGTCATCAGGTTATTTTATATTATAGTTCTGCCAGGCATAATCGTAAAATTATCGAAATTATAAAGATGATGTGATCATAAATAATCATAGGATCATGATGACTGATGCCCCCTTATAATGCCTCATAACGAGAACTTTTCAAGAAGCTTAGGATTCTATTTGAAGGTGATTGACAATGTTCTATGATGAATTTCACTTGTTCGGACTTCCATTGTCTGATATTATATAAAATGATTTGAAATCCCTTAAATAACAAAAAAAAAGGAGAAATAAAAATTGAAGGAGAAGATTAAAAATGAATAGTAAAAAAAAACAATTATATGAAGCAAAAAACCTGAAATGAAATGATAGTGAAATAAAATACAACTAAAATTAAACAAATTGAACAAATATAAAATAAAAAAGTTAAGAGATTCCAAGCCAAGTTAACTCCCGACGTTTCTATTGTAAGTATCCACAATCGTCTTCAGGTGATGACGCAATTCCCTGAACTTGCATCTGTACAATAAGCTACCACGTGAATGGAGAAATCTCGATCTCATCCCTTTTGAAACGAAGATGGAACAATTATTGGTAAATTTCAATTTTTATTCAGTAGAAGAGTACTTAGGCTATGCAATTTCAAATTGATAAGTACGTAGTTTCTTACCAAAAATAAATTAAAATTATTTATATCTTCACTCTCCGACGAGCGTTCGATATTCTTCCCAATTAACTTCATGAAGTTTCTTCTAGATATTTCATATAATACATTGTTACCACTTTTAAGCTTTTATCATTATACATTGCATCTATATATTATCTTTTAATCTTTACATATTTTATAAATACATCTTCTTACACACACATCTAGAGCTGACATTCCATTATTATTTTGTATTTTACTAAGAACTATAAACCATTGGACTTCTCATATTTGTATTTGGTACATAACATGATGAAATAATTAAAATAAAAAAGCATACGATCATAAAGAGCATAAGAACAACTAATAGCGTATAAATAGGATATAATGATGATAATAATAATAATAACGTCTTTATTATTTCCTCTTTCAATACATAAAAAAAAATCCTTCATAATATATTTAAGAAAATAAAGGGCGAAGTTCAACTCGGCAGCGGAGAGTGCTACTGTGTTGTTCTTCCACTTAACCCTGAAAAATACCTATGCGTACTTATTGAATGATACAAAAGAACAATATATAAAAAATATTAAAAAATGTCTATACAGTTTTTGGTGAAAGCGGCAGTTTTCAACCTTGTTATGTGAAAATAATAAATAAAACCTACTGATAAGTCCTGAACAAAAGATTTTTAAGTTGGGTTTTGAAAGTTTGGATACTTCCTGTTTTGAAATTTGGTGGGATGAGATTATATATCTTGCAAATCTGGTAACTAAACGATCTCCTGAACAGTTCAGTTCTGAATGGGGGAGGGGACAAAATTCCTCGATGTCTAATATTGACATTATGAACATCAGTGCGAAATGTTATTTTCTGATGAAGATAGGAAGGTCTTCCGGTAAGGATGATTTTATGAAAGAGATTTCCAGAATGTAGAAATCTTCTGTTTTCCATATTCAACCAACCCGTTTCACATATCTTGTTGGAAATTCTTTCTCGCTTCCTTATTCCATATATTAACCGAAGGCAAGAATTCTGTACCTTCTGAATTTTTTGTTTATATTGGCTGGTTAAATTTGGTCCATATACGGAGTTCGCATGATTGAAATTAGATAAAACCAAGATCTCGCAGAGTAAGGATTTCAACCTAATAGGAAGACATTGACGTACACCATATATAACTCGTAAAGATGAGTATGCTCAATCAATCAATCAATCAATTACTGTACTTTATTGTCTACGAAAAAAATCTTATTGACAAAGCATATGAAAACAATACTATTACACAAAATAACATACACACATATATATATATATATATATATATATATATATACATACACATATATAACACATATATGCACATATATACACACACACATATATATATATATGAAATACAAGTTATCAAGTAATTATAAAGAAAAATAAAAATAACAGGTGCAGACAAAATTAAAATATAATAAAATATAATAGTCGAAATTATGTAAAATTCCCAGAACTTTAAAAAGTTCAAAAAATAAAACCTAAATCAGAAGCTGGTCTCAAAGCCTGTCTTCGAAATATTCGACAAAGCTGTAATACGCTTTCAAGAGCAAAAGTTATTTTACACGGTTACGGAATACCTTGTAGTTCACTATACTTTTCATTTCGGTAGGTAAATGGTTGAAAATCTTCCGACTCTCAAACAAAACAGAATATTTTGTTAACGTTGTTATTGGAATAGGCAGAGGTATGTCCTGAATTTGACGGGTAAAGTAGGTATTTTCTGATCTATAGCATTCTCTTCTTTTAAATATGAGACTTACTGTTTCCAAGTTAAAAATGCAGTGTACAGTCAGTAATTTATTATTGATAAATAGGGGTTTGCAATGGTCCCTAATATTGGCTTTGTAGATGAATTTCACTGCTCTTTTTTGCAAAATGAAAACAGACTGTAGTAACTGTTTGCTACAAAACCCCCAGAAGGCGACATCATATCTCAAGTGAGATTCGATTAAAGCGTAGTACGCAGTTTTACCAGCAGTTGCTCCCAGTTCTTTAGTGATAACTCTAATTGCATAACAGCTAGATGAAGGTTTATTGTTCAGATATTTTATATGATCTTCAAATTTCAGAAAGTTATCAATCCAAATTCTCAAGAATTTAGCAGATTGTTTATTTTCTATCATATGAGTTTGAAGGCAGAAATTTCCATGCACAAATTCAAATGATAGAATGTTAGTTTTGCTGAAGTTAAAACATAGTGAGTTTGAGTCACACCAATACTTAATTTTTTCTAAATCAGCTTTAATGGTACTCTTCAAGGAAACCAAATCCTTTCCACGTCACAATAAAGTGATGTCATCTGCAAATAGTGTAATTTTACCATCAATATTGATGTTAGGAAGATCATTCACATATAGGAGAAATAAGATAGGACCTAGAACAGATCCTTGAGGAACTCCACGGCATATTTTGGAGAGACTAGATGACTTAATTTTTTCTAAATCAGATTTAATGGTACTCTTCAAGGAAACCAAATCCTTTCCACGCCACAATAAAGTGGTGTCATCTGCAAATAGTTTAATTTTACCATCAATATTGATGTTAGGAAGATCATTCACATATAGGAGAAATAAGATAGGACCTAGAACAGATCCTTGAGGAACTCCATGGCATATTTTGGAGAGACTGGATGACTTAATTTTTTCTAAATCAGCTTTAATGGTACTCTTCAAGGAAACCAAATCCTTTCCACGCCACAATAAAGTGGTGTCATCTGCAAATAGTGTAATTTTACCATCAATATTGATGTTAGGAAGATCATTCACATATAGGAGAAATAAGATAGGACCTAGAACAGATCCTTGAGGAACTCCACGGCATATTTTGGAGAGACTGGATGTTTTATTTCCTACCTTGACAATTTGATTTCTGTCAGAGGGAAAAGAGCTGAACCATTCGAGGGTTCTTTGCGCTAACGCATTTACATGTTAAACAACACAACAAAGTTTTTGTTTCGGGGTTGAAATTAGATGATTTTAATGTATTTCCACGTGTTAAAACCGAAAGTGACCATGAAAATTATATATTAGCTCTTGTTTTCAAGATATAGTATCATTATATTATATATATGTATATTGAGTTTTCAACAAATGAAATATTTCATCACCAACAGTTGGTACACATGTTTGTTTACATAACACCCCTCTCATCAGCTGTTCTTAAGTAGTAAACATAACCTATGTGAGTTTGTCAATTGTACGCACGTGGTTGCTATTGAAATTATCGTGTGAAGTTGATTTTTAAATTAATTTAAGTGCTGATCTGAAATGCCTCGAAAGTGTGTGAATTCTGTCGATAGCTTTTGCTATATATGTGGTGAAATAACATTTAAGGCTCAGAAACGTAAAATGACACCTATCGTTAAGACAGTCTATGAACATTTTTTTGGTGTGAAAGTTGGGGACCAAGATAAATCATGGGCTCCTCATATATGTTGTAATTCTTATTCCGTCATATTGCGAGAGTGGCTGAAAAATAAAAACCGGGCAATGGCTTTTGCAGTACCTATGGTTTGGCGTGAGCCTACCAATCATACAGACGACTGTTATTTCTGCTTAACTCCTCCCATTGAGCAAGGTTTATCTATGAAGAGAAGAGGAACGGTTAAATACCGTAATCTCCCATCTGCTCTTCGGCCTGTACCACACTCAGACAATTTGCCAGTCCCTTCTCCACCCCAAAACTATGAAATTTTAGAGGAAGGTGATGAAGACTGTTTAGAAGGAGCAACCCATCCTTCTACATCCTATGACCCTGATTTTGAGGTAAGCGATAGGTCTAGTGATCCGCACAGAATTAGTCAAGCAGAGTTGAGTGACCTTATAAGAGATCTTCGCTTGTCTAAGGAAAAGGCTGAGCTGTTAGGGTCAAAACTACAACAGTGGAATCTTCTAAAACATGATGTGAAAATATCTCAGTACAGACAGCGTCAAAAAGATTTGCTTCCTTTTTTTGAGAAAAAAGAAAACCTCGTAGTTTGTTCTGATGTTAATGGTTTGATGGGCTGCTTGAATTTGGATCACACTCCATCTGAATGGAGACTGTTTATAGACTCTTCAAAACTAAGCTTGAAAGCTGTACTTCTGCATAATGGAAATCAGCTACCCTCTATTCCTATAGGTCATGCAGTTCACATGAAGGAAACGTATATAAATATGAAAACACTTCTCCAATCAATCAAATATGAACAACACAAGTGGCACATCTGTGGTGATCTGAAAGTCATTGCTATACTCCTAGGAATGCAATTAGGGTTCACGAAGTACTGTTGTTTTTTGTGTCTGTGGGACAGTCGGGATAGAAAATCTCACTTTAAAAAAATGAACTGGCCTACACGAGACCTAAACCCTAATGAGAAAAATGTAGTTTACGAGCCTCTTGTAGATCCTAAGGATGTTCTCCTTCCCTCATTACATATTAAGTTGGGACTAATGAAAAACTTTGTGAAGGCCATGGACCAGGAAGGACAAGCTTTTAAGTACTTGAGAGCAAAGTTTCCCAGGTTGAGTGATGCTGAAGTCAAGGAAGGCATCTTTATTGGGCCTCAAATCCGTGAAATCGTAAATGACCCTACTTTTGACATGAAATTAACAGGAAATGAAAAAAGAGCCTGGGAAGCCTTTAAGGGGGTTGTACATGGGTTTTTAGGTAACAAAAGAGATGATAACTTCACAGCATTGGTTAAAGAGCTTCTTCAAGCTTACCACCAACTTGGATGCAACATGTCCTTAAAAATTCATTTTCTTCACTCTCATCTTAATTTCTTCCCACAAAACTGTGGAGCTGTGAGTGACGAACATGGAGAAAGCTTCCATCAAGACATTGCCTTAATGGAACAGAGATATCAGGGCCGTTGGAATGAAGCAATGCTTGCAGACTACTGCTGGTCTGTGTGTAGGGATGCTCCAGAAGTGTTTTATAAAAGACAAGCTAAACGACAGCGATCTTACAATGAATCGGATGGACTTAATTGAAATTTGGTGGTACAAACTTCTTTTATTTGTCAAAACACTAAGAATAATTTTTTTTTATTAATTTTGTACTTAAAATATTCTAAAAGAAACATAACACTATTGTTTTATGTACTTTCACTTTTCACGTATAGTATAACTACTCTTTAAGATTAAGTACTGTGTATCTCAAAAACCAGAGCTAATAAAAATTTTTCATTGTTATTTTCGTTTTTATCACCCCAAAATCAGTAGAAATTGACTAATTTAGTGTAGGAAACATTCAAAAAATATTTTTTTGTTGTGTTGTGTTATTGAAACCTCAGGTTGAAATCCAATAATACTCCTAGAACCTTGGTTTCGTCTACAATTTCGATATTTTCTCTATTAATTTTGATATCTACTGAGTTTAGAACATCAACTCGCTTATTATTGGGTCCATATAAGATAGCCTTTGATTTTGTGGGGTTTGGACATGTATGCTGCCGGAATCCCAGATCTCAAGGATAAGAGAGCTTTGAGTTTCCTTGATGGTTTCTGGAAATAGAGGTACAGAATTTCTAGAAACTTATATAGATGGCGTACAAATGGAAGCTTTTGATATTGTAACCCTTTTCAGACACTTATAATTGAGTTTCTATAAAAAATTCAAGAACCGACCTGTGCTCTCACCTCCACAATTTGAGAGCTTGTCATTTCAATCGGGCACATGTAAAGCTTTTAAGAAACGAGTAAGGTTTTTTTTGAAATGATTCGAAAAATTGTATGCCACTTTCAAATTGAATCAAAGTTCAGGAGATATGGCACTCAGAATAACAAACCAAGAAAGAGTATGTAGGGTTACCACAATGATAAATTCCCATGATGATCTACAGTACGGACACATTGAAGGGGCTGAAAATATTCCTGTTACTTGTAAGCTTGTATCTTTTTGCAATATAGCCATGAGACTCAGTCGAAATTCTATTGATAATTTCATCACTTTCAGAATCAACTTCCAAAACATTCCACTCTAAAATAACTCCCTGTAACCAGTAAGCATTTCGAAACCCATGAAACCAACGAACTCGTTCTATTGAGCTAAATCACTACTGAATATCTGAGTGTAGTCATCAATTTCCTGCCAACATCAGATTCCAGACCGAGTCCAATTTCCCATAATAAAATCGTCCGCCAAAGGAACTATTCGACGATCATTCAGCTCTGCAAACTATGATTGAACTGGCAAAGCGCATCGAAGAACACCTGAGATTGTTTGCGTATTTGAGTCTGATGTGAACGTATCACTAGTTAGAAAATGTCAGGGATATCGTAGTAAGCATGAAATGTTATCGATCAAGTCGAAAAAAAGGGGTTGGATGGATAATGAAACGAAGAATGTATAAATCATACTGATTATATAGTTAAATAATGAATGCTTATGTCCACTCCCCATTTTGTCTACAAGCTCACGAATCAATTCTGATTCATAATTTAAAGTTTCTGCTTTCATTTTCTGTTCGGATATTTATTTTTCTCCATTGCACTTTATTAAAGTGTGCCTATCTCTTTTTTATCACATTTTTAAGATCCCCCTCTCAATTTTCATCAATTTCACGTAAGTTTTATTCATTTTGAAGATATTATCCGTAGCTGCCTGAGTAAAATTTGAATCTCAAACAGACAAATGATCATAACAATGATGTCCTTGGTCAACCTTAGTGAGGTGCCCTGAATAATTGATGCCGATTTGAAGAAGAGCTCTGCCATAATATGAACATAGAATTCGAACCGAGCGGAAAAATTGATAAGGTTTTATTTTTAGGAGTGATTAATTTTTGGAAAAGAAAGTTTTTGGCTTTCTACCATTCCATCTTGATACCAAAATGTTTCAAAGAAAGAAAGAATTAACTCTATACAAAGATATGTAGACCATACAAAGAAGTAACTTTCAGATACAAACTGGAAGAAATTGACTTCCTGAAGCATTGAATTACAGGAAAAAATCTTTTCGAAACAAATAATTTTATGTAAACACTGAATTATACAAAAACACACTTTTTTCCACTCAGTTCGTATTCCAAACATTATTTATGGAAATGAATCGAATATTATTCACATGATTCTTACACAATATACTGGATTAAATGTAAAAAAATTCATTTACTGTCATCCCCACTGGTAGACATCGCCGAAAGACACTTGCTTCATTACCAATCTGGAGAACATCATGGAAAAAACACAAAATTCATCAATAAAATACGACATTATGTCACGGAATTAACGTGATTTATTCATGTCATTGATGTTAACGTAATGACAGTCAAACGATTTTTTTTTATGTTAGTCCACAAATTTTTCAGCCCAACTTATTTCGACCATAAATCTAAAGGACAAAGTCCTTTGTGGGGACTGGGATGCGAAATATTATGGATAGACTGAAAGATCTATCAAAATAAGGTATGAGGCACACTTAGCAAAATATGGAAGACCAGAAAAATCAGCAGTCGCCTATCATGTTTTGAAGGTGTACTTTGCATACTTTGGTATTGAATTAGGGAACCAAGATAAATCTTGGGCTCCCCATATAGTGTGTTTTGTGTGTGTTGAAGAACTTAGACAATGGTTTCAAGGTAATAAAAAATCATTTCGTTTTGGAGTACCAATGGTACTGTTATATTTGTTCTTGTTCAGTGCAAGGTTTCGAATTAAAAAACAGAAAGGATATTTCATACTCCACCAACATACGTTCAGCTGTTCGCCCTATTCGTCATGGGATCTAACTTGCCTATTCTTTCACCTCCGGATACCTTGGACAACATTTTGAACGATTTAGACGCGAAAACACATAGTAGCAGTAGCGACAGTGATGACAGCTATGATCCAGGTACCAATGACCTTGAACTTTTCTCTCAATCAGACTTGAATAATTTATCACGAGATCTGGGCCTCCTAAAGGACTTACCAAACGTTTTAGGGTCTAGACTTAAAGAGAGACATATGTTAGCCTTCATTTTTATGGTACCGATTTAGAGAAAGGGAATTTGTCCTTTTTTTACACAAGAGGGTGATCTAGTTTTCTGCAACAATGTACACGGCATCATGGAAATGTTCAACATAACGTATTAACCAGAGAAATGAGGACCTCATCGATTCATCAAAAAGAAGTTTGAGAGCTGTACTTCTTCACAATGGGAACCAATATGCTTCTGTGTCTGTTGGACACTCAGTCCATTTGAAAGAATGCTACGAAAATCGTGAGTTTGTTCTCAATAAGCTCAACTACTCTGATCATAAGTGGACCATTTATGGAGTTTTCATTTTTCCTAAGTGAATGGGATAGCCGTGACACGAAACAACACTATGTCAAGCAGGTTTAGCTAATAAAAAAGGGTCTAATTCCTGGAGTTAAAAATGTTGAAAAACAAAGTTTGGCGAATCCTGAAAAAATCTTACTTCCACCACTCCATATCAACTTGAGGCTAATGAAACAGTTTGTGAAAGCATTAGACAAAGAAGGAGATTGTTTCAAGTATCTTTCTGAAAAGTTTTCTGGTCTATCCGATGCTAAACTAAAAGAGTCTTCGTTGGGCCTGACATGAGAAAACTTTTAAAAGATGAAAGCTTTGTAATGCTTAAAATGAAAATGAGGGAAAAATTGCCTGGAATTCATTTAAACAGGCTTCCTTGGAAACAAAACAGACCCAAACTACAAATATTTTTTTGCTGAATTGATACAAAACTACAAAATGTTGGGCTGCAATATGAGTGTCAAAGTCCATTCCCTTCACTCACATCTGGACTGCTTTCCCGAAAATCTAGGGGCTGTAAGTGAGGAACAAGGAGAACCGTTCCATCAAGTCATGAAAGAAATGGAACGCAGATACCAAGGTCGGTGGAATGTTAACCTGATGGCAGATTACTGTTGGATGTTAAAAAAGAAAACTCACAAGAACACAGCCAAAAAAGTACAAAAAAAGCTTTCACTGAAAAATAAAACGTTTTTAATAAGACTTATAAAAAAAGTGCAAACACTTTTGTATCACTATTATGTTTAGTTTAGCTATGTAGCATTGTTTTTTTGCTTTTACTTCATGTAAAAATAATAAAAATAAATACACAATTCCTCGTTTTTTTGTACTTTTTCAATTATTTCATCCTCATTTTGTAGGCAAACCTCACGTGATGGATAAAAACAAATGTTATTTTTGAAATCAGTGCAAAAAACTACATAAAGATCAGTTAACGAAATCAAAACCATTTGAATTTTTTTTTTTGCAGACTTGTGTAATTGAAACACGTGTCGAGGAGGTGTTGAAAATAACCGTTTGGTGTTGGGATAAAACTCCAATAATATTTACTATTTTCACGATCTTGAAGTCCGTTTGCGATCAACTTTGCATGTTGGTAAGTACATTCCAGAGATACAGTACCCGGCATCCATCTATAAATGCGTCCAAAGCACTCGTGAGTTTCTCGAAAGGTGGCAAGATTACTTGATGGAATGATACCCACGAATCTGAAGAACATATTATTCTTGAAATGGCAGAAATATAATGAAAAACAAATGCAAAAAACTCAAGGCACACGATTTTCCGGCCCAATTTGGCTATCAACCTATTTTGTTTTGAAAAATAATCATGTTTTGAAAAATAATAAAAACCTCTCTGAGATTTCTGATCTTTTCTAAGTTCTATAAAGAGAACTCATTTACGAATCAACGTGGATATGGAGAGCTTTTCACTTACAAAAGCATAATGCGGAAGAATCTTCTGAATGGTACCAAAATGAATTTACAATTTTACAAATAGTTTTTCCTGTAGAAGAGACATTTTAAATAGGTTAGTTACTGAAATTTTCGAAAGATTATTCATAACGATATCTCCAAGATATATTTGGAAAATATCATACAAATATCTTTCAAAGATATCCTAGAAATATTATTTCTGACGAAAGATTTTCTCAAGGTTATCTTCGATGTTTTTCAGGTTTATAACTTTTCGTAGTCTGCAAAATTATTAAATATATATATTCACAAAGGAACGGTTCCCAAATGAAAATTGGAGATAACCCAAAAAATTAAAGTGGTTATGTGACAATGTTTGAAAACTCTCAATATTTTTTTCTTTCGACTTTTGTTGAAAGGAATAAACATATTTACTGAGAAAAAGTTTTCAATAACAATTTTTTCAGGATTTGAGAACGAAAGAACACTATCTCTCAAAACAATAACATATTTTGTAAAGAGACAAGTATTGAAATTCTATTTTTCTAATCATCCATTTTATGCATAGATGAAATGCATAAATACGACAATATACTGACTAATCAGACCCTTCAGTTTGCCTTCATCAGATTTGATCTGTTGATCTGTATTCTTTGAGTTTTCAGATTGTATAAAAAACATCATGGAACATTGATTCCACAAGGAATAATGCGTCTTGAATAATGTCTTCGAAACGACTTCAGGATATCTTTCAGGAAATAAAGGAAACCCTTATCACAGGTTACGTCTTGAAACGTATTTCTGTTTTAGATATCTCTGTGATATACGAAAGGAATTTTCTGAATTGTTCATAAGACTGCGAATATAATCAAGATCAATTTCCTCACTAACGAAGATTTCATTTTGATCTCAGAATCGGTTGAAAAGGAAAAATCCAACCCTGGAGAAATTCGGAATCTAATAAGCAATGAATATTCCAACGGAATTCCCATCGCAATAATACGTCGTTTGTTTTTGTTTCCCTTCTATTTTGCATAATAATAAAATTGACCAATACGAAACACGTTCCGTCGATAGGTACATTTCCATAGTATAATCGAGAAAACCGTCACAAATTGTGAAAAATAGCAACAGACTGCAAAAACACGGAAAGCCATCTTGTTTTTTGCAACAAAACTGTTCGGAGTTTAAAAACTTTCATTGCACTTCCTGTTTTGCTCGCATGTAGAGTGAGTCATAGTCCAGTTACGATAGAAATTTCTGGTGACAAAAATCAATATGGAGCTGAAAATTGGTGTACGTCTCAAATATGCTTTTATAATTATGATATCAAAAGTTGATGACATCCGAGATATTAACTCAGGACGAATAAACCCCTGAGAGAGCTAGCCGCTCTTGACAGCGACAGGAATAAATCCAAAATATCCACGGCTTTCAAACCCGAAAAATAGTGACGTTAAAAACCTTGACCGCGAAAGCCTCAACCATTTTGTCAACCATCAGTCATTCAAGAAACCCCATACGCCCGCAGAATAAAACTGACGAAAAAATCAAGAAATGTTTCAAAATTCGCCAAATTTTGGTAATGGAAACATTCTACCAGGTTTGCAATGCTTTCTTGAGCAGTGGACAGGTAGGATATGTATACTGTTACTTTTTATCCCGTATTGCTTCAACCTCCCTTTTTGCCTTGTCTTAGGATTCTCGAAAAGCACAGGTAACGGCGCTTACACCACGCTTTCACGTCCCGACAGTAATTGACCCAATAATACCTCTCACACACTCTCGCTAGAGTTCTATTTACTCCAAAATGCCCTCCAGTGCCACCATCGTGGAGCTGTTCAAGCATATTCGAAATACAGGTCTTTGGAAGAATTATCTGGAATTTGCTGGTTTTTCCATACGGGCTTTTCCATTTCCGAGTGAGTAGGACATCTAGAATGCACATGAAGTCTCATTGGAGCCAGTTACCATTCTTCTGCTGGCCGTACTTTGAGATATCTTGCTATTCCAGCCTCACTCCTTTGTCAATCCATTCTTGTCCAGTTTTCAAGACCGGATCCTTCTTCTACGCTACCATGGTGTCTCGCCTCGTCACCATTAGTTGATTTCTCAAATTGTTCGTCCGCATCCATGGACAAGGGACCTTTACTGTTGCTACCCTTCGAGTCGGAGGGATTCCGAAGCGGCGGGAGGCAGGGGAGCTTATTTCCCTATCAGAGCTGTCCATAAAGGAGTTTCTGCCCGCTACTTCATCACATCTGTTGTAAAGTACTTCTTCTGGTAGCTGGGTATCCTTGTCCTCCTGACGTTGGCAAAATTTACATCCGGATATCAGGCATGGTCTTCTTGTTCTTCTATCTGCCTGGATATTTATTCTTCTGGAGTTTTGAAGTTGAAAAGCCACGAAAATGCTGAGTGGTCTGACCTGATCAAACATTTACGGTCATATATGTTGGAGTGGTAGTGATCCACTACGTTGACTACTGCGAGTAATTCTTTTCCAGTGACGGAATGATTTCTTTCTGATGTTCCCAGAGAATAACTAATGACGACTTCTTCTTCCTGTATATTTCTCCATGTTGAGATGCATCCGTGTCCAGCATTAACAAGCCCACCTCCTTTAGGTTTGCCAGGATCGGTGCGCTGTTCAAATATCGCTTCAGAGTAGCAAATTCTTGCTGGCAGTCTTGGCACCAAATTAAGGATGATCTCTTTCCAGTTAAGCTATTCAGTGGTCTGGCAACTTTCCCAAAGTCTTTCACAAAACGCCGGTAACAGCTACAGAGTCCAAGAAAACTTTCTACATCGTGCTTGCTCTTAAGTGTTGGTCACTCTTGCACTGCCTTGATTTTCTCTGGATTTGTTTCATGTTCTTGTGAAGACACAACGTGTCCCAAAAAAAATCACCTTTTTCTGGAACAAGCAACACTTGGGGCAGCATTCTTGTGAATTAGCATTCCGCAGCCTCGTGGAAACACTGCACAAGTTTGACAGATGTTTGGTTAAACTATTTCCGGTGACTATAATGTCATCAAGATGGACTAAGCAAGTGTTCCAGGTGAGTCCTCTCAACACTTACTCCATCAAGCGTTCTAATGTTGTGGGTGCATTGCACAATCCGAACAGCATAAACTCAAACTGGTATAGTTCATTGCTGGTGGAAAAGGCAGTTTCCTCTTTATCTTCGAGGTGAACGTCTACTTGCCAATAACCGCTGCATTCAGCCAAGATGTTTAGAGTGTCATCTATTCTGGGGAGAGTCTACGCAAAATCTCGTCGATCCATCTTTCTCAGTAACCAAAACAACATGTGACGACCAGGAGCTCTTCGATTCCTCGATTACTCCCTCCTTCAACAAATCTTCAACAATGGATGCAGCTTCGTTTTGCTTTGCGAAGAGAAGTCGTCTCCGTGGTTGAGTATGGGCTTAGCATCACCAGTATCGATCCGATGTTGAAATAAATCTATTCGACCAATGATTTTGCCCTCCAAAAATATATCGTTCTCTTCCTCTACGAAGCGGGTGGCCTTGCATAGTTCTTCTTCAGACAGATGGCTCCATTGCGGGTTGTTGAACACGCTGTAGATTGATTTCTTCTTCGATTCTGGCAATTCTCTCCATGGTAACGATTTTGGCCAGCAAACTCTCATGCCACACACGGTCAAAGGCCTCAGGGCCTTTGCACTGGTTCAATTTTGGCACACTCTCTCTAACATATCGACCGGTATTTCACGTATAAATGGTTCAATATTGGCTTCTAGAGCGTTAGTCGTTGCTGGTTTATCCCTGTAAACATGAGCTTTAACATGACCTTACAAGAAATAATACAAAGGCGTTAAATCAAAGGCATTACAGGCGTTCAAACATGAGATAAACTGTTCACCGAAGGCGGCTCTTAATTGGGCCATTGTTTCGAGTGCCATATTGTCTTGTTGAAACCACATTACAGGCATGTTCAATTCTTTCATTTTGGGCAACAAAAAGTCGTCAGTCATCACACAGTAGCGCTTGTCATTCACAGTAACGTTCCGGTCATTGTCGTCTTTGAAGAAGTACGGCCGATGATGCCATCGACCCATAATGTACACCAAACAGTGACTTTTTCGGGATGTATCGGTAGCTCTTGTAATGCTTGTGGCTGGTCTCCATTCCAGATGCGGCAATTTTGCTGTTAACGTATCCATTCAACCAGAAATGAGTCTCGTCGCTGAACACAATTCTGTTTTAAAATCTGTTTTTCCGTTGAAAATGTGGATCTTCCACCAACTTTGCCAGAGCCAATTCACCAAATGTTAGACGTTGTGGGAGGCAGTGTGGCTTCAATTCTTGCATCAGCTGTATCTTATAAGGTTTTACATCCAAATCCTTCCGCAAAATTTTCCAGGTAGTGGAGTAACAGAGGCCCAATTGCTGCGAACGGCGGCGAATCGACATTTCACGGTCATCACGAACACTGGCGGATACAGCCGCAATATTTTCTTTGGTCCTCACTCTAGGTATGCGTGTTGGTGATTCAATGACCAATAATGTGAACTGGGTTCGAAATTTACTCACAAGCTTCCTAATAGCTTCCTCAGTAGGCCGACGAAACTGCCCATAAATTGGAAGAAGTGCACAATGCACCTTCTTCACCGAGCATAATTTTGATAATAAAATTCAATAATGTGCAAGCGTTGTTCATTCCTAAATCGATTCATGATTAAATTATAGACCGAACTAAACAAGTTTGACAATGACACAAGACACGATTCACGCGTCAAAAACAGTATTGCCAAAAAGATACCATAAAGAAAATCACTCCTTACACAGGCATGAAAATTCGTAAAAGTATAGAAATATTTTTTTGGACAATTGTATGATCTACAACTCATTTCCAAACTATTTTTCGATAACACACACACAATTACCGATAAAAATGTAAAAATCGATATTTTTGACCTTCAATATTTTTTTTATCATACATGGAATCGGTGACAACTTTTGATATTCCATTAAATAATTTCATCGGAGACTTATTCTAATTTCTAGCTCTATGTCAATATTTTGATCCTAACACTGTTTTTTTTTGCTCATTTTGTCTGAACTGTGATCAAACATGTCTGATCGAAGTTGTCTTTCAGCATGCAATTCGAGTCGGCCGTGCCTTCCAGAGGCAGCAGATGTTTTGTTGTATGTGATACTACTGAAACTGACGCTGATATGTTGATATATTGACTAGGAGCGGAAAATTTATCGCGGGACTGAAACATGCGTCTTCTTCCAGCTTAAAAAGTGACTTTCCGTGCAGGCAGTTTCGATTCATTCTACTTCACAAGTCTATTAAAAGTTTCAGCTTCCAGCCAGAATGTGGTGCAATCTACTTCGGATTCGACTCGAAACGGAAAGACGTTTACTACTGAAATGGTTCAGATGCGAGATGCATCACTTTCAATAAGCACTGAACAAAATTCAGTTGGATTCCAGCAGTGATTAAAAGAAATATTATAAAATTTTGAAGGAGATGAATGATATGTTGGTTGGTTTCTAAATTGTTTCGCCACGAAAATTCTTTACGAGAATTTTCTTCAAAACCGACAGAATATTTTTCGCTACTCAACTAAATGATCAGGCAACAACAGACATGTGACGTACTTGGCAGATGCTTGATGAAAATCGAATCCAACCAAAGAAACTTGATGCTCAAACACTTGGTAGTCACATCGACTTGCCAGACTTGTGAATTTTCTGTGAATCTGTTACTCAAAAAGTCTCCTTGAGTGATGTATATTATTGTCTTTGTCTTCGTTCTGATTATTTTTTTCTTTGAGAAGTATTTTTAGCGTTCCTTGACTGATAATCAACTAACATTTCTCAGAAATTTCTTGAATCTGTCAAATATGGAAAATAATCATGAATTAATTCAAAGTCGTTTAAGTGAATACATGAATTGAAAGATGTTTCAACCTTAACTTCAATATTCTAAAACAAAAACACTCCGTATTCAGATTTTTTTTTTTAATTCCAAGTTCATTGATACGATTCATCGAAATTGATACGATCACAGGATATAGAAATATAAAACTATTTCCAAATACGCAATCTCTGCACAAATTGCATACTGGACATTTTACCTTGGTACAGTGACCAGATCAAAGTTGCAATGTCAACGTATAAATCTTCATTGATATTGAGGGAGGTCAAGATCATGAACAGACAGTATTGAGAAACTCATTCAGTATTTATTGATCTTCAGAAAAGTTTCCAGCAATGCAGCACATCTCCTTTTTTTCGATCCTGCTGGGTGCCAGTATAATGTATGTTTTTGGTTATTTATTGTATTTTTGATCAACATTTTGATGTGAGTTTATTCCTGAAGTATTTTCCCCGTTTCGTTACAATAAATATTCAATTAAGTTTTCAAATGAGTTCTTTCATTATTTGGATGAATGATGAATGGGTGAAACAGCGAATAAAATCCTCTCGTTAATGAGCCAAGCAACTACTGAGTTGCGACAGTATGTCTTTAGTGAGTGCTAAATAGAACTTTACATAGTGACAACATCCACAAAGACTTCGAAAAACTCAAACTAGATTTCAACAACTTCAATCATGTCTTTCGACTCTTTTTTTGCTCCTATGACTTGAAGTTTTTTATATACGTTACATTCCCCCTTGGGTTTACCCATAATTGACTATCCTGTACAATAATCAACCTCAACTTTATTTCACTTTTGATACAACCAAACACACTGAGTGAAACTTCAACTATTATTCAAATATCTATCACCTTATTAGATTGTTCTGTACCACACTGTTCGTTGAACTTGACTTCCACGATTTAGGTGTGGATCGCGCTCAAACAGCGGTAAAGAATTCCTCAGAAGCCCATCGAAGCCGGTAGAACGGTCGCGAGCGCTCATCGAGTTGGTCGCGAGTTGGTCGCGGTCGCGGTCTTAGTTACGTCACAATTGATTCATGAACACCAGCGGCGGCCGGCGTTATTTTTTTCAGAGGCGATTTACAACACTATCTTCTCGATAAATTTAGAATCAATTACAATATACGTCTTTGCCATTGACAATTCGCTTCAACACCAAATTTGGATAACATGTTATTCAGATTTGGTGCTGAAGAGTCGATAAGGCAAATATTTCACGGCGGAATATCGGATGTCTTTCAGTGAAGATGACATTGTTTCATGTAGGTGAAATTTCACCTCTTTCATTAACTAAGTTGTGTAGCAGTCCCATGAATGATATCTGATTCAATTCCATAACGAATGTTTCGAATACAAGAAAAATACTTTTCGTATGATTCAGTGTTCAGTATTTGTTTAGAAAGTCTTTTAATGTTTATATCAAAGTAGTTGTTTCGAGAGCTTTCCTTCTAGATTGTATCTGAAAGTTACTTCTTTGCAAGATCTACACATGTACAGAGTTACTTTTTTTGAAATCTATTGCTTCCTTTCTTTCTTTGAACAACTTTTTGACAAATATTTCTTCGGTACTCGTGGGGAGACTATGGGAAATAAAGAAACATTAACACAAAAGAGAAGAAGGTTATAGAAAGAGAAATTGAAACGAAATGAAAAACTTGTCAATGAAAGCGTTAATTCGAAACGCCAAAGGCCTCCTGATAGAAGAATTAGACTATTCGAAATTAACTGAGACTTGGCCATGTAATGATGACGCCATCAATGAAATGAATCGACTAAGAAATATAACAAGCTAATTCTTCTATTAAGTATGCCGGAGGAGTAGGTACCTATCTATTTCTATAGAAAATACTTTATCCTTACAACAGTTTTCCCCGTTCCTCAAGTTTTCCTGTAGAAGGACTCTCCGTTTAATAGATGGATTTTCGTATCGATCGATAACTATCGATTGAAACAAAAAATATAAAATGAAATAACGATAAAAAAACTTTCAAAACAAGCTTATATTAAAGTGCCCTTGAAAGATCAAAATAAAATTTCAAATCACATTAACCACATTCATTAATGACTTTACAGAATTGAAATTATAATAAAAGCTTGTCGCGATAATTTCAATTTGTAATTGAAATTTTGTAATTAGGTAGGCACCTACTGAACTTGTGAGCAATTCATAATGTTTGTGATTGAATAAAAGTGCCGTGAATGCTTAAAATGTGAAACTTCAACCTTGAATAGCTTTTTTGCACACATATGATTTATCGCGTTTGAAATTTATTGCAGTACCTAGTTGATCTGTCAGAATGTTTCTTAATTCAAATTTCATCGCGACATGCTTCTATTATAATGTCAATTCTGTAAAGTCATAAATGAATGTGGTTAATGTGATTTAAAATTTTATTTTGATCTTTTTAGGGCACTTAAAAAAAGGCTTGTTTCAAAAGTTTTTGATATGCAAGGTAAAACACACTGATCAACGTGCGTTTCATTGATCGAGTTGGCGTCTTTAGGAGATTAAGTAGACTATCAACCAAGCATA
Source organism: Leptinotarsa decemlineata (assembly GCF_025532065.1). Lineage (NCBI taxonomy): Eukaryota > Metazoa > Arthropoda > Insecta > Coleoptera > Chrysomelidae > Leptinotarsa > Leptinotarsa decemlineata. Next base: position 12,033,535 of record NW_027412684.1, read on the forward strand.
TATCTTATAATAAATAAGGGAAAGGATTATTGATGAATTAAAAAAATATTTCCCGAAGTAAAGTTCTGAAAATAGTTGAGTATTATTTTGTAACTGATAATGGTTTTTTCCCCATCGACACTACGTTTCGGAATTTCTTGGCCAGTATCGGATTTGAAAAATCTTAGTCGGTTGAAACTTTGATGTATTTGGCCTTTAATTTTCTGATTTTTGTTTCAAGGAAGATTTGAGTTCCACTTACTTGACAATTTTAATGTTGTGTTTGATATTTAGAATAGATTCAGGCATCGAAAATAATGACCAGAAGGTAGATGCCTTTTATTTGTTGGATAATTTCCTTAAGAAATTCAATACCATAATTCAGGGGGATTTTTCAGTGCCATTTCAATTTCGTCACTGCTAAAACTTCTCGTATATTGCCTTACATCCATATGGATGATTTTGGCGACAAATTTTTGGTTTTTTCATTAATTTATGAAGAAGTGTACTCCAGATTACCGTTCTTTTTTATACATAATGATCTTTGAAAATACACTAATTTTTATTTGACAAAATATTATTAAAAATGTGTAACTAGCGTTTTCATACCGATCCTAGAAAAACAATATCTGGGAGCTCCTTGGAAGAGCAACTTTTAATTTATAGAAATACCCTCAGAAAATAATTTGAGGGATGAGAAGAGTACTGCCACACGTGTCGGGTTGATTGAGCGCTTCATTAGAAAACCTAATTGGGTTTTTCAAAGTCTCTTCTCCCGCGGTATTCCCAATTCCGGCGACAGATGTTTCCAGAGCTTGATTGCGGCATCATACGTGGGGGACCTCATCTCATCATTCGGCTCCGCTGTGGATCTGTAAGCTAATAACTCTAATGAAACTAGTTATCCTCCAATTGTGCTCAATTGGTATATTGTGTCAGACAATGTCTTAAAAGGAATTGCCGACGAGTCTGTCTGACGAACTCTGTAACTGTCTCTCCGTCGCATGGAAACTCCGCTTCCCGTGATGATATTCATAATTAATTTCGGCTCTATCTGCATGCAAACATCTACTACAAATCAACTATGGAAGCGTGTATTTGAATGAGATGTTGAACTGTGATATGTTGTGTCGCCCGATTGTGTATAGAAATGAAACTATCGACCTACTCATCTTGAGAGACTATTATTCTGTTTCCATCAGTAGTCTGAACGGAGATGGAACATCGTAAAAAATTATTGAATTATCAGACTCATTTTACTTAAACGAATATATTTTTTTTCAATTTTCACCCTGTTAGGCATCACACTTCGAAAGGAAATAGCTCGTTATTTCTTAACTCCTACAAGTTTCGACTTTTGAGGGTTTCAATTCATTGGGGGGCGATAGCAAGTTAACAAAAACTCAGATTTCCACGGACTTATTGATTATGGATTTTATACTTGTGAAAATTGTGTTAGTTACGAGAATTCAAATTAATGTTTAGTGAGTAAGTATGATTTCATACCCAAACATTTACAAGGTTCACAATTATGGTCTTCAAAATTATAGCTATGTATGTACCTACTGTAGAAACAGGTACTACTAATACCATCATCTGATGTGAACCTGTAAATTCTATTAAAGAGATAAAATTTACTAATATCATCAAATGCAATGGACGATTACATGAACTCAGTATGTGCCAAACTTTATATTACGAGTGATTCGAAAATTTTCTCCAACTTTCAGGATCAATCAGATCAATATACAATATATTTCGCACTTTTCAATTCATTACCAACATGTGAAGTCCTAATATGTGAAAATCCTTTCCAAAACTATTCACAACATTTTTCCATATCAGATGATCAGCATGGGTTTGTAGAAAACAAGTCGTGCATAACCAATCTTGCATGTCTTTCACAATGTGTTTCTGAAGCCTTGGATAGGAAACTGCAGGTTGACGTCATTTATACAGACATGCAAAAAGCTTTTGATCAAATAGATTCCTTCATTCTTCTCAAGCTTCTATCACAATTTGATTTTAGAGCAAATTGGGTGAAACTCATGTTGAATTACCTACTCGATAGAAAACAGTGTGTGAAGTATAGAGGTTTTAAATCTGCTTTATACACTTCCAGATCTGGAGTGCCCCAAGGCTCGAATTTAGGACCTATTTCGTTCTTGATTTTCATTAATGATTTAGCTGAAATAATAAACAATTCAAAACTGACCTACGCCGATGATCTTGGAATATTCAAAGTGATAGAAAATAATGGATACTGCTTAGACGTACAGTATGAACTAGATCTGATATATGATTGGTATTTCAATGATCGTTTGAATCTTAATATTGGTAAATGTCATGTATTGCATTTTTTCAAAAAGGAAAGTCCAACACAAATCACTTATAGAATTGAAAACAATACCATGAGTCGAGTTAATGAAATGAAAGACCTTGGCATCTATTTTGATAAGAAGTTCACTTTCGTTTCACATACAGACCAAGCTGTTTCGTCCGCTAGTCGAATGTTGGGCTTCATAAAGAGGAACACCAGAGAATTCAGAGATATAAAGGTGATAATCACGCTATTCTATGCTTATGTGAGGTCCAAACTGGAATATTGGGAGATGATCTGGTATCACATTCATAATTCTCACATTCAGCACATTGAAATTTTCCAAAGAAAGTTCTGAAAATTATTGTCCTTTGGCACTACAGGTATTATTTATCAACGAAGGGGAATTGACTATTCCATCCTTTTGAACCAATTCAATATTATATCACTGAATACACGTAGACTCCCCATTACGGTCACATTTTCATATATTTAATAAATAATAACATGTGCTCCGTTTCAACAAAAAATTAATTTTTATGTACCACGCCTCAACTCAAGATACGAGAAAATATTTCATTGTCAGAGTAGTAGAACAAATGTGAATCTCAGAGCACCAGTAAATATAATGTGTCATAATTTCAATTTAGTATTTATGTAATTTAGTATTTATAGTATGATATGTGTGATACCAATGGAATCTCTTTGAACTTCATCAAGGATTGTATCTTACATAGAGTCTTTCATTTATTGTTTTCTATTTTTTTTTGTCAACCTTGTGAAGGCTAATTCATTTATAATATGTCAATTGAATCTAATTATATTATTTCATTTATATTATTTATTTTATTTGTAATTTGTCAATTGAATATGTGATATGTGAATTTAATTGAATTGAATGTTATTTTTTTCAGTATATTATCAACATTTTCTGTGATTGGGTGTACACCTGTTGGAAATAAAGAGCTATCTATATATCTTTTTCATGATATGTATATAAAAAAAATTCTGAAGACAGTTGTAGACCCATTTCCTTGTAAAATTTATGAGCATAAACATTTCGGGTGCAACCTGTTAAATGATCAAATTAGTGTCCGACCGAAAATTTGGTTTTGGTTTCGGTTTCGGTCGAGTTTCGGCAAAAAAACGGGTTTCGGTTTAGTTTCGGTTTCGGCGGCAAACCTGCCGAAACTACGACCGAAACCGAAACTGCATTCGGGGGTTCCCGTGCTGTGATCGGTCTTGTTCGGCTAGTTAAATTTCATACAAGTGATATTAGGTAACAACTCAAAAAACTGATTTTATGTTTAATATTTTTGAAAACCCATCAATATATTCAATTTGAGTATTTTTAAGGGGCAATTAATATTTTTTCTCAAATAAGGGCTTTTTATGTTGATTATCAATCACTAAAAATGTATTGTAAGATTGTATAACTTTGTGATTTGAATATAGAAAAATGAAGACTGACTGATTACAATTACGTTTTCTTCATTTTTCCCTCAAAACAAAATCCTTGTAAGGAAGTTTCGGTTTCGGCCGAAACTGAAACCGTTGCCGAAATTCGTTTTCGGTTTCGGTTTTGGTCGTAAAAACCAGTTTCGGTCGGACACTAGATCAAATAGATCTAGTTTACTCACTGGTTTTCAAATTAGCGTATCCACATTGACACAGGTTAACAAAATTCAGATACTTAATTAAGCTAAGTACTAAGCTAAGTGTTATGTAAGGGCTAATGTAATCATTCACTTTTAGTTCAATGTATTAGTCTGATAATGTCCTTATAGGACGAAACTGCAGTAACGTTAGTTAAAAATAAGTGGTGAAAAGCATAGAAAGATTCAATTCTCTTTTCATCATTTGTATTTTTTGTTCACAGACCTTCAAAGCAAGCGGCCTGCCAATCATTCAGAAACGGCTGATTCGATTTCCAAATTTGAATGACTATTATATATAGGTTTAAACGAGGTTGCACGAGACCCATCCTTCATCCACAAAAAAAATTCCTAGCAACCTCTAAGATACTAGTAAAGCAACTTTATTGTCTTTTTCTTCAGTGGAGAGGGCTTTTAATAATTCATATTATCACGGTATAGTTCTGCACTTTCGAAATGGGTATCTACCTCAATATTTCGAATAAGTTGAAATAGCAAAATTCTGATGTGTGCATAAACTATAACAGTCATGAGCAAAATAAATGAAATTAAATGGAATAACCACCCCTCAACGCCACTGTAACGCCTTTGAAAACTGTTAATTGATATGCCAAAGATATTTTCATGCAGATATAAAATTAATTAATTATAAAACATGCAATGACACGTAGATCGACAGCCAGGCGGCAATATCATGTCTAGCATTCGTTTTTATATAATTATCGCCCATAAATCGACTATAAAAGTACGGGCAGTGATCGATACGAATTCATTCGACCCTTTATGGCCCCAGCGGTAATGAAAAATGAGCTTTAATATAATAAATTTGTGTATAAGCCTCAACCATTTCATAACTTATGATTTGTGTTGCTGAAACATTTGTTAATTTTAATTAATAGAAAATGGAAATACCCTTACAAACAATGGTAGACTTGAATACTTTGACTGAAAATTGAAGAAGTTAACGTTTGAAATCATGAAAACAAAATTAATTTATCGGTGAAAATTTTCCGAACTTCACTGGAAAACCAGATAGTTGGACTTCTTGAACAATGGGCTTGTTTCATGCTATGGAAAATGATACTGGTTTGCTTATAGACTCTTCATATTTGCAGAAAAAAGAATAATTCGAAAAGCAAGAATTTGAACTGGCCGCGTGTCTGTTGACCAATATAATTGATCGTGTCTAGAGCGGAGTTGCCAAGTGTATTGGTTTTTAATATCCAATCACAGATCTGATTATCCAATTTGACAGACGCCATTTTTATTGAAAACAACTGTTACAATTATCTGATTAAAGAACGTTTTTTTGTGAAAGGTAGGTCTCGGCGGGTGACTATTCTGCTGCATTTCACTGTATATATTTTTGCTTCTCTTTTCAGTCACCATACCGCTCCTTGGCCGAGATTAAATAAAATTTAAATCAAAACACTCTATCCTTCGATAAAAGACAAAGTCTGAAATTAATGTCATATAAATAAAAGGAACCTACTAAATACCACCTACCGTTTCAATTTTTCATTCTTCATTTCGGTACTAAATACCAATTTTTCAAATAAAATTCATGGATCATTTCAAAATCGACTCTTGGTTAGTTGTCGGGAGTTAGCTTTAACAAAACTAGTCTCAACATTCATTTTGAAATTATTTCAACAAAAATACGAAGTTTGTGGAAACCGTTGACATTAGAAAGAGCACATTGTCGCATTCACTTCAGAAGGCGCTGGCTGACTGGATGACAATATGGCTAATATACCAGTAACGTTGAATTTGTATTTTTGGTGGGTAGCATGATTGCATAGTTGATTTATTTTATTAGAGTTCATGAGCATTCGAACACCATTTGAAAATACAGCTCTTTTAATTCTATTTAGAATCATATTTAAATATAACTTGTACAAGGTAAATATTATTGTCTATTTTTATGCTTAATTCGTGGAATCGAGCGATCTTATTACTGTGTATTTATTTGTTTGCTGGCTTCATTCTTGGAAAGAAAAGAATGGATAATTACAGAAAATTCCAATTGATCGTTCATTTTCTCAGGAAAATGGAGTACCCATATCACAATTTATTGGTTTATTCGACATTGAAAATATATGTCACATCGGATCCATTCTGCTTATTTTTGCAACATTGAGTTTCAACTTTATCTTAGCTGACAGCTCGCGTAGGAACAATTCGTTTTTTCATCGAGTTCAGTTTGTGTGTTTTAAAAGTGTTTCAGAGGAATATTTGAATATTGATATGGTGCATTCTTGTGCTGCGCTTAATTGTGCGGAAAGGCACAATAAAACAGGAAGAACATTGGTTTATAGATGAGTTATTTCATATAATGAGTTTAGATTCCCAAAGAATGAAATGATGGGAAAAAAATGGAAGAAAGTATTGAAAAGAAAGAACAACAATCCGTCTACTCTTCCAAGATTTCATACAAATCATTAAAAAAGTGACTACAAATGAAAAGGAGACGAAAATACTGAATTTAATGACACAGTTTTCTATTTCGACTTCAAGTATTCTCCACAGAAAGTATTATCTGGAGTTAATACAATTGCTGAAAGTATGATACACTTTACTTCAATAAATTTTATCATATGATCAATGGCAGAAGCTTTTGTTGGATCAGTTCGAGTACAATCAAGTCTGTCTATATCTTTCAAAACTTAAGAGGAAGGTTGCTTCCTCTTAAGTTTTGAAAGATTCAACAGATTACCCAAGCGAGCCTATAACGCCTGAATTTGGTAGCTATATTTAAAAGAGGTATGTATTTAGGAATCGTTTTTTTTGTAATAAATTGCAGCTGTACAGATTGAGGATTGTAGAATAAATTGAATATTTGAAATTATTCTTTCATCCAGTTTGCTTCATTTTTAGATTTTCATAACTGTATATTATTAAATAATGCATAAAATCATCGACTTTGAGTACTGTTTTTAGATGTAGATTTTATTTCCAAACATGATTTATCGTGTATATTTTATTCCATGTGGAGAATTTTTCATTAATTGAAACGTTAACGGGTTCATATACACTTCCATAATTGAATTGACAATTATGGGCTCCGTAAATTTTACGATTTAGCAATGTTGATTATTTCTATTGTTTCTATTGGTCAATCGAACAAGCAGCGGGAATAGGGTCGTGACGTCACCACCCCACCACATTCGATTGTTAACAATAAATTACGGGGAAACTACGGTATTTATAGAGATGAAACTGTTTTTCAATTTAAAATTTCTATCAAGTGAACTATGAACCAAAAATCATTAAACAGGCCCATTCTCGATAACACTTCGAAGTAAGTCAGTGAAATCAGTAATCTGAACGTCAAGGAAAAAAAGGAGCCAACAGGACAAGCATGCTGAGAGACACATTGGTATACATGATAATTATAATCTCTATATACCCACGTTTCTTGATTTCAAATGTATTATTTAGTTTTTATTCTTGATGGGATAAAACTCGAAACCTGTCATTAAAATAAAAAAGCTAGTGGAATTTGTATTTTTTCATTTGAAGACAAAACACAAACACTACAGGAAAATCCATAAGGCGCTCTCAGAGCGGTGCCTGTGCGAAAGTAGCGATTCACAATGAATTTAAATCCATTTGGAAAAACGTTATCAAGAAGTTTATTCCACATAAACACAGTTCTTCAGATGAAAGACTTCTTAAACAGTGAAATTCGAGGTGTACTGAGTTGAAACTCAAAACGACGAACAGCCCAACTAGCAATTTCGTATTTCATAATAGTTGCGGAAACGTTTCGGAGAAACAAATTATAAAACTGCATTTCTCCCAGAAATGTTTTCAATGTGTATAAAACTGCTATAAATAGGAAATTGGCACCGTTTTATAAAACATTATAGTCGTTATCAATATTTTGTAAGGCCTTTTTATAAACACTACAAAACAGTTTTATAAACATTTTGGCAGTTACTATAAAATTTGTCTAACGCTCTTAAAAAGTAGTTTTGTGAAGACTTCACTTACTGCACTTTTGCAACATATTTAGGCAATACTTATAAAATAATCAGAAGACAATTTTATAAGAGTTTTTTAGTAGTTCCAAGTAGGCGTTATAAAATATAATACAGCCGAAAACGATAACAATAAAATAAAAAAGTGTTAAAGATATTTTCTTGAATACGCAAGAAGTAATTTTGTATTGGACACTAGAAAAGTTTCTTTCATCGATTATAAAGGCTAAACGACGGGTTTTAACCATTATCATAACCTTTTCCTGATGTTCGCAAGAAAAAATTGAAGCACTAGGTTAGGTGGGATAATTTAAAGTGTTTTTTTAGTAATTCTAATATACAGGGTGACTCAAAAACTTCCAGAAAGTTTTTTTATGGAACACCAAGTCATTTCTTCGTCTGTTTGAAGCACCTTGAACTGAATCTAAAACTATTATATACCCCCTACTAAATGTTCGAAATGGCCGCCATTGAGTTATTATTTATTTTAAATTATATTTTCGGGATACAAACAGAAAAATCCACTACAGTATCCACACAATGGAATTCTTATCAAATTGAAAGTATAAATTAATACACTAATATATGCATATCATAGTGTCTGAAATTAAGGATGAATTTGAGTGGAATACAGTAACAATAGAAACTGATTTTTATTTATTGACAAAATGTATCAATGTATTTTGCAAGAGTATTACCTCATATTACTGGAGTTTTTTCCCAACACCAAACCGTTTTAGACCCACTATTAAGATTTCCGACCGTATATTTTTTAATAGATGGATTTTCTGAAATAACTGAAACAAAACCAAACTAACCCAAACCAACCATTATCCCTTCTTTCACTAAACAAAAAATTATTAAAAAATTTTTCTTACAAATAGAGTATTCGAACCCACCACAAAAATTAATCATACGTCAATTGGTCAACATCCCAACATCAAAGTCATTTACACTAACGAATACCTATGAATACGAACACTGTCACGAATTAATTATAGAAAGCGGGTAGCGAACCTCTACAATTGAATTTGAACGCGAACGCATACGCTCAAATCACAAAATTATCGGAAACCTAGATACTCCCAAATGAATTGAATTCCGTGAATCACCTTGTATGGTTTAGCTGCTAAAACTGAACTCTCATTCAACCCTAACAACTCATTTCTATATGAAATATCTTTTCGAAACACAACTAAGCATCCCGCATGGTTTTTTTACACAGAATACTAAGAATACGGCCCTATTAATATTTGTTTGCCTTTCTGCTCCGCTGTGGCTCTGCTGTCGGTACATAACTATTGTGATTGTTTATGAATTAGTTGGCAACATTTTTGCTAATAAATGACACTTTGGTGACTCTTATAATATAAATTACTTATATTCATCACATATTACCTTTTTTATGATAAATATTCGTTGTCTAATGCTAAATACATGTTATATTAGACATAACCTATATGAACGCGGATTAAATATTGTTGATATTTAATTTGTCGTGCGTTTAGTGGAAATAACGGGTAAGTTTTTGATGTCAGAATATATCTTTTAATTAGCTTCACTAATTGATCAGATATTTGATAATTCAGGCCTATATTTTCAGTGGATAGTTTTGTCTTTTTGAAGCTTGATTTGACTCATTTTATCTAAGTTTTAGGTATATATGTTCACCATAGTTCCGTCGTCATGGGTACAATACTAACCAACCCTCATGGCCAAAAATTGATGCTGATAAGCTAATACGAAACCACAATTCTATGCCCGAAGCCAGTTGGTTTACAATGATGTATAAACTAAAACAAAGTCATTTGATGAACTACCAAATTGCTGAAGAAGAATTATTAGAACGAATGCTGAAGAATGACGATACAGAACAAGAAAAAATTATCAATTCTATGCAACCCAAAAAGCAAGCAGGGTTATTTTCATTCACAAAAAGTGTGAAAAAGCTGACAGTAGTTATTACTAGTTCGAGGAGTTACTTCTGAATACTGTCTGTGAAGCATACCTTGCTGTAGATGAATTTGTCATCATTTAAAGAGTTGTAACACGAAACTGCTTCACTCATAACAAAATATCCAGGTTTCCTAAATAGATAACTAATCACTGAAACTTGAAAGTGCAAACCCTTTGTATTTTACAGTCTTCCAAATTGTGAATAATGAGTTTGAGTTACTAAACCCAATGCATTGAAAATATTGAATTTACTTATGGGGTACCTATATTCAATAAAAATCAAATATTTAGAAGTCGCTGAAGAACTAACAAAAATATTCTTACTAAATACAACTGAAATTTTGAAGAATTTTCCAAAGCTGTGATTAGGAATCGATGTCAGCTGGTTGTTTTCAAATGCTGCATTTTATTCTTGGTGGCAACAAATATATATTAGCAAAAGCAATTCGATTTTATAACAGTTATGTTAGTGTTTTGGAATTGTAGTAAATATACCATACTATAAAATAGTTGGGAAATTATCATTGAAGTGACAATATGGTAATGAAAATAAATGAAATAAGCTTGAAATAGTTTTATAACTATCATAAAAATCTCGCAGAAAAGTGTTATAAAACTGCTACATAACAATTCACTTTTATAGGAAAATAAGTTTTATAAGTTAGTTGTGGAAACGTTTCTGTAATAATGTCCTGACTATTTTATAATGGTTTTTAAATTTTATTTCATAAACGTTTCTATGACAAATTTATAAAACACTTTTATTGCCTACAACTGTATTGTGTTCACCGATCATCTAATACAATCAATTAGCATTTTGGAAGTAATTATAAAATACTAATAAAATAAAACTGTTGCAACACCATGGAATTATAGAACAACTCTGCTGGTTGGGAGCCACAGTCCGTCGCGTATATCTGATATGTACCTACCGCTCTTGGTGGAATCAAATGTGTCAAGTCACTTGAATACCTTCTGTATTCTGTATACCTTCTTGAATACCTTCTGTACTTTCTATAGAAAGTATCTATCTCCAACCTTTTTTCGATGTTTCAGGCTATCAAGGTTGCAGGTGATGTTCGCGTCTCCAATCAGGCGGATGGCTCTTTTCTGGATGGAATCAAGCAACTTTAGGCAAATCAGTATATTGGATTCTTGTTTTTTCCAACAAGTCGTTGATATACAATAAAAGAAGTGTTGGAGGCAATATGGATCCATGGGGAACACCAGCGTTGATGATGAAAGTATTCAAAAGACATCCATTGACGGCCACTTGCAGGAAACGATCTTTCAGGAAGCTGGAGAGCCATACACAGAAATGATCTGACAAGCCCTAGCATCAAAGTTTGGCAAGCAAAAAATTACACAAAAGTGTTTTCATTAATTCCATTTAAGTGGTCATTAATTTCCACAAAATGAACAAGTCATCAATTACACAAGATCTACTGATAATATTTATTTTAAGCCACTAGTGTATGGTTCATTTTATCTATTGATTCATTATATTGTTTCCATCTACTAAAAAAAGTGTGACATCTGGAACCATTTTTGTTGAGTTTCGGAGAGTATTCTTCGGTGAATCGTTGATGAGAAAGCTTTCAAACAAAAACATAAAATCGACTAATTCACTCAAATCACACGAATCCTAGGCGTGTGAACTGAGTAGTTTTTTTATCGTAACATAAAGAAGGGTGAAGTGTCAAGGCGTTGACACGATAAGAGAAACAAACTAATTAGAAATTATTCGTGGAAGTCGTAAAAATGCAAATGCCAATCATAAAATACGTGATTCAAAGTAGCCTTCTAGCTTTGTGACAATCAGTCTTTCACCTGTTTTCCGACCCCAACATTATCGCTTTTTCTCGTTCCATGTTGCGAAAGGGTACTGAAATTCTTATCGGCGATCCAGGTAAAATGGAGCACAAGCGGTCCGTGAAATATAGAGTATCGGGGTTGTTGAGTAGGTCAATGAAAATATCAATCATTATTTCATGAAGTATTTTTTCTCTGATTTGCATTTAATGCTAATTTCAGTACATTTGTTGATCATCGAAGTGACATTTTTGATGTCTAGACATTTAAAATTATTAATTGATGCGTAGGTAGTAAAAAATGACTTTTTTTAAAAATCTTGCTTTGCATAACTACAAAACAAATTTACTGTAACAGATACTTATGGAAAGAAAGACAACTTTTTTAATTTTATCATAATTTCAACTATAAAATTGAAAATTTACTCCAAACACGGAACATAACAAAAATGTAAGTAGAAATTTTGTAATATTAACGATAGCTATGGATATTTATGGTGATATGCAAAATATTTTCCTATATTTCTTCACTGGCTTGATAATCCGTTTTCCTCTTTGTGACAAACCATCGGAGAAAAATTATATGTTTCACACGGCAGAGAAACAGATTTACTTCGCTGTCTAGTTGATTAAATAACTATTTTTCAATTCACTTGTGATGGACCGTTTGGAACCTTTGGTGTAGTAATGAATATTACTGGAGATTTATCCCAACACCAAATCGTTTTTTTATTGCCTCGACACGTGTTTCAATCACTCAGTGATCATCTTCAAAAGGAAGATTAATCTTCCTCTTGAAGATGATCACTTGATGGTCGAAACACAAAGATTGTGTAAGGAAATTATTTAATTCTGGTTATCCTAATCAGGATAATGGGATGAACTCATGAAATCATTGTAGTTTCACCGACTCTTGATAAGTGTACATAGTTGAAAATAAATCTGTCCGTTTGAAATTAGTCAAAATCGAGTCCGAATGTGTCGGCTAATAAAAGCGTGTTGAAAACATAAAAAAATTTTCAAAACAGAATGAATTCTTTTCAGTAGTTCATATAAACATTGGCTTTCCGTTTCGTACTTATGTGGAGATTTATCGGAACATTGCTCTACGTTTTCTCTCAGTTGAAATTTGAGTACTTTCCGTCAAGTTTCGTACAATTTTTATTGATACACTTTTATCAGCATCACTTGTATGTTTGTTTGTAACCGACTCCTTTGGATTTGATTTTGACTAACATTAAACGGACAGATCTATTTTAAACTTTGTACGTTTATGAAGAGTCATCTTCCATAGGACAGTCAGTTTGATCTTCCTCTTCAAGATGGAAACACGTGTCGAGGTGTTGAAAAGAACGGTTTGGTGTTGCGAAAAACTTCAGTAATGATAATAATATCGTTTATTATGAGTAAAAATACATTAATACATAAGAAGAAGAATATATTTATTGAAATAGGTAATCTTAATACACAATATTATATAAAACATATTACTAACATAGAAATTGGGAATAATTATATGAAAAAAACTTAAAATGTAGATATTGAAAATAACAATTTTTAGTTTGAAAAATAATGACATATAATATTAAAAATACATTGCAATATAGGTGCAGCTCCAATACAATGATAAAAAGCAGACAATATACAAATACTATATTTATTAATATTATCTTACCATGTATTATTGTATCTAGTATTATGGATGGATTTCAATAACTGTTTTTTAAAAATACTTAATGATGGACTAGATTTAATTTCATTTGGTAATTAATTGTATGTATCAAACCCTTTGAAAAATAGAAAATTCATGGCACTTCTCCTATTTGTATTGCATAAATGCAAATTAGTATGATTTTTTGTGGCATATTTGTGCACTTCTGAATTTAAACTAACAAATTCAGAAAAATATGAAGGTGATAAGTTATTTAGAATTTTATATATAAATGTCATAGTTTAAGTAATTCATCCGTAAAGAAACTGGTAGCCACCGCAAAATATTCAACATAATACCGATTTCAGTGAATCTATTCACTTCTAGAACAATTCGCATACCGCGATTTTGAAGTTTTTGTAATTGACATGTTTGATTTAGATTAAACAAGAAAATAATAGAAGCACAGTAATCAAAATGTGGTTGGATAATCGCATTGTACACAGTAATTTTAGACTGAGTGGATAAATTACCAGAAATTCTTGCAAAGAAATATAGTTATTTAGATATTTCTTTACATATTTTATATAATCGAGATGATTGCCAAAAAGTAATAGATTATCTAACTGGAATCCAACATATTTGATACATGACACAATTTCAATGTTTTCATTATTGATTTGTAGATTCATTTCATTAAAATCAAGGTTGTTCCATTGATATTTTGTTGTAGTAATCAATTCTTTAGTTTTCATTTTATTCAGTTTCAATTTATTTGCCATGAGGTACTCAATTACATTCTTTAATGCGTCATTCATTTTATCAATAGCTTTCTCTAAGGAAAAGAGTTAGTCAAAGGCTATCTTCCACCCCTCCCAAAAATTATATTGTAGGTTTGTGATATACGGTTTGGAACCTTTGGTGTAGTAATGAATATTACTGGAGTTTTTTCCCCAACACCAAATCGTTATTTTTACACCTCGACACGTGTTTCGATCACCAAGTGATCATCTTCAAGAGGAAGATAAAACGGTTTTATCTTCCTCTTGAAGATGATCACTTGGTGATCGAAACACGTGTAGAGGTGTAAAAATAACGATTTGGTGTTGGGGAAAAACTCCAGTGATATTTTTTATATTGTGGGTGTTGAAAAGTAATTAAAAAAGTACTTTCATGTACTATCATAACAATGATAGAGAAGAGAAAAAAATAATAAATCATATAGTTGCTGATAACTCTTAATATTCTTAACATTATTTTGGTCAATTTAACAATTTCATTGCACTACCGTACATTGAATTTTGAATTTTTTAATTCAGCACTGAGCAGTAAGCATTTTATTTCTGTCTTAAATTGATGAATATTATGATTTGAAAGAGGTGAAATTTCATTCAAATAATAACAAGCCATATGAGAAAAACATCCTTGAAATTTGGAAGTACGGTGCCTAGGTATGTTGAATGAGTTAATTCTCAAATTGACCATATGTATGTCAGAATGCCTGTTTAATCAACTATATAAATAACTAGGTGTTTCAGTTTGAAGCAATTCAAACAAAGAAATGTTTATCAAATATTGGACTCTGTACCTCACATTCAGCTCTTTCATTTTTAACCAAAATTGCGTGACATGTTCACCATATGGTATACAGCATACAAATCGCATGCAAGCATTTTGTATACGGTGTAACTTCTGTTTGTTATTGTAATACACCGAACAACAATACTCGATATGGGGGTAAATAAGAGTTTCAACTAACCTAACCTAACCTGAGTTTTATTTCTTCTGATAACTGATACTTGGATTTGTACGGCGATTTGAGTTTGAAAAATGATACTTTGAAACTGTTTTACACATGTTCATGAAAAGACAAAGAGTTATCTATGGTTACGCAAAAATTTTTAGCACTGTCTACCCAGTCAATGTCTGCATTATCGAGAGTGAGCCTAAAGTTACACTGATTTTCTACTATTTGTCTTTGAAACCCTATGCATGAGGCCAAAGTTTTATTTGGATTGATTTTCAGTCCATGATTCTCCGAGTATAGGAATGTTTTGTGCGAATCTGTATATATATTGGCCACGCAACTTTCTGTATCAGTATTATGAGAAGACAAATATAACCGTATATCATCTGCGTATACATGTACTTCACAATGTGATAAAAAAGTGGGGTATTTGAAAATTAACACTGAAAACATCAAGAGTCCTAAAATATTTTCCTGCGGTACACCTGAGATTGTTTCTGATTTATTATGATTTCAGACTTATTGAAAGTCATTAGTTACATTGAGCCATAAGACTTATTATCGATGTTGAACACAGTCTTAAATTAGTTTCGAATTATTTTTTATTTTTCAGTTTGTCTTGATATCAAAGCATGTTTTTTTTTAGCTTTTTAAGCTATTATTAATATTTTGTATTCATTTCTCAAAGTATTACTCGATAAAAATATCTTCTCTTGTACTGATTATTGGTTTCATGGATTTTTCGTTTGCTCTGATTAGATAAAATCGATCATTGACAGACACAATTCAGATTTCTAACCCTTCAAGAGTTCCTAGCCTCTTCAGTACCGCCAATGTTCTCATTCCACCTTAATTATAATCAACGCCCCCTAGTTTCCCGGTATCTCGTGACAAATAATTACTTTTCATCTGGAACAAGGCGATATTGTTGGGGCCGGGATAGAATTCAATATGATACAGATGGCGACATGGAGAATGACATGTGTGTGTGTAATGGCCGTGCGGGTTAGTTTCCTATTTAATTGGTAGTCCAAATACATTTTGAGTATCAGCGCTGGCGGTATATTAACTTTTATGGGGTGGTAATGGGGATAAGGGCGGGCTTAATGTTCTGAAGAAAATTATTAGTGTGGGAATTATTCTTTGCTAATGTCATACAGGGTGGAGGATTTTAAATTTTCCATTTCGTTCAGTATGGAAATGTATGTATGTCAAAATGTTGACTTCGATTTAGAAGTTTTGACTATTTACTATAAAGTCCGACTTCAAACTCCTACTTCCAAGATTGAAAACAAAATTCTGATTTCAAAGTTGAAATTTCAGAATTGTAGTAGTTATTTCGAGGTTGAATTGAATCGATACTTTCGAGTTAGAATTCATGGAAACATTATTACTGATTTTATTGCATAAATTGGGGGTGGAAATTTCTGATTCCTTTTCTTGATGCTCATTTACGCTATACAAAGAACCTACCTGGATATTTCAAGATTCTAGGTTCGGTAGCTTCGGCTGTACGTTAATGTAAGACTGACAGTCAATCAATAAATACTTATACAATACTAGCTATTTCCCGCTGTTTTACATGCGTTTCTGTGGAAAACTACCCTATGTGTTATTCCAAAAGGTCTGTGTCCCCCCATGCCCCCTCCCGGGTTGAGTGCCCTGAAGTAGGAGCTTCCCCCCCTATTTATTTAGCGAGGAGAACCTACTACCCCACTCCATCCATCCCCTCTCTCCGAGCGGTCCTCAACTTACTGATGGGCACTTCAGCAAGATTGACATCTGACCTCTTTTGGTCAGCCTTTAGGTGCTATTCTTTCGCGATCGGTGAAAATTGTTTTGTCATGACTATTCCTAACTGAATTTTTGCATGGGGGCCCCCAAAAACTAACCGGCGGCTATCGTTATTAATGTCGGGCGTTTCTCAGTGAGTCTAAGGATTCTAGAATCGCGGTCGATTTGTTCTGCGGTGAACTTGCTGAAAGAAGATCTGCTTTGTCGGCCTTACGCTTCGGGTGATGACCCAGTCATCACCCGAAGACGATTGTAGATACCAACAATCGAAACGTCGTGAACTAACGTGACTTGGAATCTGTACACTTCTTTATTTTTATTATTTTCTTTTTGCATTCCTTTAATTTTTATTTATTCAATTATTATATTTTTACTTGTAGGTTATTTTACTATCATTTCATTTCAGGTTTATTGTTGCTTAATATAATTGTTATTTTCAACTATTCTCTTTTTTTAATTATTCTTTTTTACTTGTTTCAGGGATTTCAAATCATTTTATCTAATAGACAATGGAAGTCCGAACTAGTGAAATTCATCACGAAACATTGTCAATCACCTTCAAACAAACGTCTCTTATTTGTAATGTGGTAAGACTAGACAAAGTACATTCTTCTCCTGACCTCTTCATATGGTAAAATATTATGGTTTTATTTGCAGATGATTTTTCTATATCTTGCTGGCAACTCACACAAAAGTGTATATTTGGCAATTCAAAAGATATTTGCCAAAAATTCAGCTATATTCTACAGTGGACAAGGCAAAAAGAAGAAAACCCCTTTTTGCTCTATGAATATTTATGAAGCTGTTGTCTGTAGTATGATTTGTTCAGTTTTAACAAAAAGAATAAATATTTGATATGAAAATAATTGTTTTTTTTTTCTTTTTAAGCTGCAGTTAGAAGAAGGCATAATAATGAGACTGACAAATCAATAAAAAAATCTGTCTCCTTGTTTTTAGCTACTGCGAAATCGAGATTATTGAATAAACAGAATGCATTAGGTAGGTATAGTACCTGTTGTTATTTTTTTATCAAATATTTTAGTGGTTCTATGTAGGCTTGTATTAAGTCAGACCTCTTTTAACGAAAATATATTTAAATATTTTTTGTTCTTTTTTTAAATAACTATAAATAAACTACTCATGATATCATCAGTTGATGATATAGTTATTATACATTGAAATAAGACTAAAAGCTTAACATAATTTACATCAAGAACATACATGAAAATCTTCAATACTGTGTACTGATGAAATATATTATTAGCAATTGAAGCAATATGAAAGATATTGAAAAATAGTTCGAAGTATTAGTTACCAACGGAGCTACATGTAGCGAAATGGGTTTTAAATAAAATTCATTGCGAAAATTACATATTTATTGTCATGAATAATCCTATTATTCATTTTTCAAATTATCATTTAGGAGCTTCTCTCAAATTTTGAAACGTGTCCAAAGAAAATACCATGTTCATCCAGAATTGTAATGCTCCTTACTAACTGTTAGGTACATTTTCTGCATTGTAAATGATGCAGAGAAATAACAGAAAAGTCAATGGAAATGAATAAATGAACATCGTCGAAAATTTAAATCTCTGCAATTATGAATGACCATGATTAGCAAAATACAATTTGAAATCACCGAACATTCTCTATAAATACTCAAATACCTCCGAATGTTTCAGTTTCTTTCCTAAATATTACATATGCAAATACCTGAAACATATTGATGAGCTCACATCGAATTTTGTCTCCAACCTCAATTATTTTCTTTACTATCAGCTACAAAATATATTATGATACCCAAGTTCTAACTCAGGTATTTAACCCACTTTCAGATGCATGTACATTCTCAGTTAAAATATTCGCTTTCAAACTTTTAATGAGGAGCACAAGATTCAACTTGGTAAACAATAACCAGATGAAATCGATTCCGATTATACATCGAATATTCCCATTAAAATCACTAGTGGGAAAACTTGCTTAATGATTTCAATTATCGTAGACTAACTTGTGTCTGTCCATAGCAACAGTTCCAATTTAGGCATCCAGTGTAGATGGGGATAGTTTGAGGTTATGAAAGTTAAAAGTGTGTTCCTCATTTCATAATTAGGAAAATAATCTAACTGATGTGAAAAATGACTGGAGGGTGAATCTTGGTTCTTGAAGTCCCGCTAATTTTTGGAAACTTTGAGTCTGACGTATATTTGTCAGCTAACCATGAATCAAAAAAGGAAAGTAAAGCTCTATACTATACTCACAGATACGACCAGTAAAAAGTCGAAACTTAACTATTTTTGGCATTGAATTTTGGTAGTGAAACTTCGAAAAAAGCACGGTAGTGGAACTTTGAAAAAAGACACTTTTTTCATATTCGCTGCTGCGAAAATAAAAACTTCCAGTTCAACTGAAAGCGAATATTGTCAATCCACTGGAGTTTTGTTGTCATTTTTGTGGCAAATTGCAAAATCTGACTTCGTTTTTAATGAAATCAAATCAAAAGTAATCTAGATTGACCAACGTTAGATTCGAAATGAAATGAAATGCTTCATTCAACTAGAATACATCCTAATATACAACAATGATAATAATGTTAACATTAGTATACATATAAACACAATAATAGACAAAAAGATCTACTGATATTTGTTAACAAGTACGATTCGATAATTGAAAATACAAAATAAAAAATAATACAGACGGTTGGAAGATTTCACATTTTCAGGTAGACTGTTATAGGTACTCAATAAATCCCTTAAAAATTATTGTTTCAGTGTTGAACGATTTAGTTTGATTATTTACATACAAATTATTTCTTATTCTAGTATTATACCGATGGAGTTGATTATTAAAAATCACAAATTAGTCAAAATATGAAGGTAGAAGGTTATGCAACATTCTGTATATATGAATCATCATTAAATAAGTAAGCCTACTTTCTATAGATAACCATGTTAGGAGTATTCAACATTGAAGATATACGGGTACTCCTGTCACATCTCAAAATAATCCTCATTGCGCGATTCTGTAGTTTTTGTAGTGTTCTCATTTTATTTAAATCACTTGTGTATATAAGAGTGGGACAATATTCGAAATGTTGTTGTATAATGGTTTTATATACAGTTATCCGTGATTACATAGTTAAGTGTTGGGACACTCTAATGAAAAATATAATTTCTTCAAAAAATGTTTCTGTATGTGAGTGAAATGGTTATTCATTGATAGATGCTTGTCCAACATGAATCCTAGATATTTGAATTCAGTAATGAGCAAAATAATGTTCATAATCACAATCATTACATTTGCTGATATCATTAATGTAAGTTTAGAATAGCAATGGCCCCCCTAAAATATTTTCCCGTGGTCTACGCTTATCGCTCTTGAGACAAACTCAATAATTTTTGTCACCTGCTTCCTTCCTAAGGTAATCACTGATACAATTGAGTACTTTCTCTTCATTGCTATATTTCTTTTATTTTTTAATTACTATTTTATGATAAACCATTCCAAACGCACGTATAAGATTTAAAAATACTGCTTCAGTGTACATGCCTTTACTCATTTTATCTTTCCATTCAGTAAAAGTGAGATGAAGTGCGGATTCGCATGAATATCTGGATCTAAAATAAGAATGGTTTCTGAATAGTATGTTTTTTTACTGAAATAATCCAACAGTCGTTAATATACTATTGACTCTAACTCTAACAGTTTTTCAGTCATTCATGAAAAATGAGAAATGAAACTTTCTGCTTTAACTTTTTCAATTTCCAGTTATCTCATGTAATGGTTGAGTCATTTATCGTGTTTTTGTAGTTTACAGTGGCAATGACTTGGTCTTGTATGGCTAGTACAAAACCTTCTGTCTTGTAGTGAAGTTGTCCTTGAGTTGTTTGTTGATGAGTACATTTTTTTAGTGGCATTCATAAAGTGGTTTCTTACCCTTTGTATCATTTGAGCCGTTTGGATATTTTAATTCCTTTGTATTCCATTTGGGTTTAGAAGTGTGTATTCTAGATCTGCTTCCATCATTGATTTGTATAACCAACTATTGTTCAAACTATTATTAACGTATATGCTGAGATTGTGTACGTATCTGGTATGTATAGTTCTGTTATATCTGTCTTTGTTGTTAGTATCAAATGACCTAGATTTGAAAATTAACGATGCCAGAACCTCCTCCCACGTTCAAAACTTTCATAACAAAATAACTCCAACAACCTGTAAAACATCCATCAGCATTCTAGCAACCCTCTTTTTGGCTCTAATCAGAACAGAAAGAGTTCTCTTCGTATTCACATTTATATTCATGGTAACGTCAAAAACTTTTAATAACCTCTACACAAACTTTCGACTTGTTGAACGATAACAAAATGAAAGTCAAGTGATACAGATTTGAATTGAATTACTTCCCGGGGAATTTTCCTACTTAATTACAGAAAGTAACCTCTCATCTCTGCATGTCAACAATCTTCAAAGAGTTAATTCAGTTAGATGTTACCAGTCGAAGTGGCAGAGTGCTATAATGTGGGTAATTCAGTTAAGAACTATACCGTGTCTCTGCCTCTCTTTTTTGGAAAGTTATGACGTGTGTTCAACGATTTTCTTTGGAGTTGAAGGATGATTTATTGCGGTGATGGTATTCAAGGAAAATACACTTTCTAGAGTACTTGGTATTCAAGGAAAATACTCTTTCTCAAGTACTTGACATGTAATGTAATAACAAATATATTCAGAAACAATCAATTGAAATGTTTCTTTCTCATAGAAAGTGTTAGTTATGAATCATTGAGCATTGAGAATCAAACCCATTTACTTCTTTGTCTCCGCAAAAAGAGGTATCTGAATATCCTTTCAATTATAGAACATTAGTTTCATTATCTTTATTCCACTAATTTTATAGGGAACATTCAACAATTGATCATGCAATTATCTATCTCATTACGAAACATTCAATGAATTTCACTGCTTCAAACACTCTCTGCTGTATGAAAACTCAACTAAACGTGAAGTTACTTGAAATTCTCATTTGGGGGTGGAGTCATATCTGGAAAAAAGATGTCGTCTAATTGTTAAGTTGTTATGAGTAAAGTCTCTTTTTATATAGGAAGCTGCTGAATTGAAGTTAGTTACTCCTCAAGGTAGAGTTCTTGACCCGGTCGCAAATGTTAATCAGTGATTTGTCTGAAGATAATGAATAATATTCAAAACTATGCCTGTGATATGAATATTTTTTCAAACGACAAAATATAAGTGCTCTGGCAAGAGAGGGCTTCGCAAAAATGATTCAGAAGTATTGAATTGATTTTGAAAAGAAATGAAATCTAATTCACTGGCTTCAAAATGGAAACACAATGAAATGGTTGAGGCTTTCGTGACCGAGGTTTTCAGTGTCACTATTTTCGGGTTTGAAGACTTTTGGTTTTTAGAATTTCTTCCTGATATTTTGCTGGCGTAACAGAAAGGAGGCTAGGGATATTTCAACAACTCTATGGAAAACATTGAAACGGTTTACAAATCCACCAAGAAGATACAACAAAGTATCAGGTAGGCTAAAGACAAAAAAGACTCACTATCAGCAGTGGGAGTATATCTCATACCGTGCACTTGTGGAAAGGTATACATCGGAACCACCAGAAGATCAATGGGAACAAGGTTGAAGAAACATGAGAAAAACTGCAGACTAGGCCAAACGGACCACCAGAGGATCCACGGAAAAGGCCAAAAAAGCATGAAAGAAACTATTGACTAGGCCAAACCTGGAAGTCGGATTTGGTGAAACCCTTATTCAATGAAGGAAACTACAGATTTCTGTTTTGAAAACACGAAACTCATTTTCTCCAACTCTAACCCTGAAGAAGCATAAGCCTATAGCAGGGCCCCTCTCAAAACACACTACCACAAACATTATGTAATTCAACCAAAATTTTGAATAAACATTTTTGACTTGACTTGTCCCCAACCAGGGATACCATAGCTGACAGGTACGGGAAGCAATAGAGATTCACACACGGATAATTTCAACAGAAAAGAAGAAGCTGTGAACTTCAACCTAATATGGAATCCCATTTTAAGGAGTTCAGGAATAGCAAACAGCATGACGGCAGGTAGAAAAGGGTCTAAGAATGTTGTTGACAATTTACTTAATCCAGATTCTGGTATTAGCACGCCAAACTACCTGAGTCAATATAAATAAGCGTTACACAGCCGTAATATTCAGTCATCGAAGATAGCTCAGGATGTCTTAGCCTCTGGAGAAACGAGCAACTAGCGCCAGCGAAACGTCAGGAAAACATTCTAAAAATCGACCGGCCTTCAAATCCAAAAAATAGTGACTCTGAAAACCACAACAGAAGCAAAGCCCCAAATAATGTATACCTCAACAACTCAGACAGAAGAGTTATTTGAATAACGGATCAGATACCAAAATAGATTCCAATCTGTAATGGTGCAGTCAAGTAGATTCTTCGTGCAACTCTTTTCTATCTCTAGACTATCTGGAACTTACGAGTGCGAAAAATGTCCTTCAGTGGAGCTCATGTCCAGTGCTGCCAGGTTCACTGTTTCTGCAGTAAATCTCCTGCCATTGAATCTACTGATGACTGAGTTAACTTTCGCTTTGCTATGAATGATTCATAAATCATGTAGAAACCGTCAACCAGAATATCGTCCAATACTTGGAAGGCTTTAATATTTTGAGCGATCATCAATATGGTTTTCGGAAACAAAGATCAACAGGCAACCTTCTATCGTATATCACCAATATTTGGAATAAAGCAATCAAGGAACATGGAGAATCAAGAGCTGTTGTGCTTTATATTTCTAAGGCTATTGACCGTTTGTGGCATGAGGGTTTGCTGGCCAAACTTCGATGCTATGGCTTGTCGAATCATTTCTGGGTAAGTCTCTTCAGCTTCCTTAAAGAACGTTCCCTGCAAGTGGCGGTCGATGGATATCTCTCGAATACTTTCCACATCAACGCTGGTGTTCCCCATGGATCCATATCGTCTCCAACCCTCTTTCCATTGTATATCAACGACTTATCTTATAGAAAAAAAAAACAAGAATTCGATAGATTGCTTTGCTGACGACAGCACACTCATCTCGTCATATTTGGATCCCAGGACATCTGCTGCGGAAGCACACCTCCAGCGATTCAAATCCAATGTGAATCACTTCTTTTGCATAGACACCGCTTTAAGAGCGCCTCGAGGATTTTCCTGTTGTGCTTGCGTTTTGTCATTTTTTTTTTCATATCATTCACTTCAGATCTTTATTGTACTGGAACTCGAATAATTGAAAATTCGGATTTGCGTATTCAGCGAACGATATAGAAACTAACAGCGATTCTTCGACATCCCAATAATTTTGTGTTCTTCTCGGCTTTGCTGGAAAACAGTAAGCCGCTTATCTCCGGAGCGGCAGAGAAATGCACTGAACGGTTGCCTTGGACTCAAATCCGACATTGGCAGGGATTATTAGTTGCCTGTTCTGTTCCTTAATCTCGGAACAATGCTCTCCTTCTCTATTAAGTCTGGATTTGCCATTCCTTCTTGTCAGTCTCATTAAAACCAGAATGATATTCTTGTGTTCGCAGTTGTCACCAAATATAATGGAAATGAATATACGGCTTTTAATGTATGCATTGAAACTCCACAAGCTTCATTGAGAAGTGTTTTGGATCACAATATATAATATACAAAAATTCCAAGTGGAAGTGCCGTTCCTTCGGATATTCGAAAGTGTAAAAGAAAATGTCGAAAGTCTGATCAATTTTCAAAAAACGAGAGAATGGAGAGATAAAAAATTACAGACCAATTTCTATCATATACAACTTTTGTAAAGTGTTTGACATGCTTCTTGAGAAGAAAATCTACTGTAGTGTCAGCAACATTATCAGTCCAAATCAACACGGTTTCATGAAAGAACGTTCAACCATCACCACACTGATTTTTCTAAATAGTTCGACAGACTTGACCATAGTATCCTGCTCAACAAGCTTTCGAATTTTTTGTTATCCAATGACAAATATCCTCTTCGAATCGTATTTTTACAACCGTAAACAGTATGTCCAACTCGATGGCCTCAAGTGTGTCGAATATGTAGCCACATCTGGTGTACCACAAAGGCAAACCTACGACCCCTACTGTACACTATGTTCTTCAATGATGTCGGAGCTGAGATTGATGTCAATTCACTTGTATACGCAGATGACTTGAAACTCAATAACAATATAACATGTTCTAATGATTGCGAATGTCTCACCCTGAATTTGAATCGTGTTGCTATATGATGTCAGAAGAATAATCTATGTATCAACATATCCAAATGTAATGTAATGTCTTACTTACTGAAAACGAATCTGACAGCACACAACTACATCATGAACAACGATAAAAATAAAATAAGAACAACAATAAAAATTAATTGGCGCTCCGGGGCGACTTCATTGATTCCAGTGGCGCATTTGCTTTTTCAGCTGCAGGAAAACCCGGAAAAACCTGCAGCACCACATCATCTAGATCTTGATCTAACAATGTCCTCTCTCTTATGAAAGAAAATGTAGGGTGTCTCCAGAGGCTCCAATAAATTCAATGCATCGCCAGAACACTTTGTGACACGACTATCGTCAAACTTAAACCAGTCCGTTTCGTCTTTGACCAAGGCGTAATAATGACCAAATTCAACGCCATTATGTAAGTACATATTTGTAAATGCCACTGATTCTCTCTATTCTATGATTGGATCATCCTGAAGAATAGTGTATGAAATAGATAGAATAAAATAAATAACTCGAACCTTTGGCGTTTAAAAATATCAAAACAAATACTGTTTCCAGTTATCAGAACTGGAACATTGTTTCCCAAACCACGTTGATTGGTGAAACAGGCGTCGAGAAGAGTACTGCAGTTCTGGTGTTTGGGTAAAGGACTTGTTTGGGTATGAAACACTGTTTTCCCCGTTCTCAGGCTAGGAACCTTTTCTAGGATCTATGGCTCGAAAGTGAAGCTGAATGATGATGATATTCATTCAATTGCATTTGATTTGGTTAAATTTGTGAATTTTACATTCATCTATTTCGTTGCTGTGATGAATTCTTCCAAGAACTTTACTACGCATAGAGATGGAATTGAAAAAACTTCTATATCGGTTAATTTCAATCAGATTTATTCAGAATCCATAACCCAATATCTTAACCGTTTCATTTTTAAAGTTTCTTCATAGAACTTTTTTTTTCCATGATAAGAATTGTGATAGTAAAATATTCCTTACCTCTGTGCAAAATTCAAATAGTATTGGTGGAAAATCACCTGAATCCAAATGTAATTGTGTGGATAACTTTTTCGTGGGGATTCTTTGGGGATTTATTGTGGAAATTCATATTGAATATAGGATGGAGTAAATAACTTTTGTCAGATAATTGTGAAGATATTATTGCGTTGGTTCCTGGTGAGGTTACAGATGGTTATATCCTTTCCAAAATTGAATCCATTTGTTTCAACGATAGAGCTCTCTGATGTCAAGATATCTCATGAAGGTTATTACTTGGGAAGGTACGTTTTTTATCAAAACTAATTTTCATTATCCATTTTTGAATTATTTCTAGGTTGGTTAGGTAATTATTCATCACCCATTCCCAAACAAAGATTCTATAAATAATTAATGCTTG
The DNA here is from genome assembly GCF_025532065.1 of Leptinotarsa decemlineata. Lineage (NCBI taxonomy): Eukaryota > Metazoa > Arthropoda > Insecta > Coleoptera > Chrysomelidae > Leptinotarsa > Leptinotarsa decemlineata. Next base: position 12,060,095 of record NW_027412684.1, read on the forward strand.
TACAATATACGGTGAGCAAATGTATTTCTCGAATAATAATGATAATAATATCGTTTATTATGCATAAAAATACATTTATACATAAAAGGAAGAGGATTAGCCAAATGCTATCTTCCACCCTTCCCAAAAATTACACAGTAAGTATTAGAAAATAATTATAAACATACTTATTCAGTATCATAACAATGATAGAGAAGATGAAAAATAATTCATCATCTAGTTGCTAAAAACTCTTAATTTTCTCAACATTATTTTGGTCAATTTAACAATTTCATTGAACTACCGTACATTGAATTTTGAATCTTTTAAATTAGCACTGAGCAGTAAGCATCTGTGATTTTATATCTTTCTTTAATTGATGAATATTATGATTCAAAAGGGATAAAATTTCATTCAGATAGAAAGGGGCTATATAAGAAAAACATCCTTGAAATTTAGAAGTACGATGTCTAGGTATATTGAATGAGTTGATTCTCAAACTGACCATATGTATGTCAGAATGCCTGCTTAGTGAACTATATAAATAACTAGGTGTTTTAGTTTGAAGCAACTTAAACAAAAACATTTTTATCAAATATTGGACTCTGTACCTCATATTTAGCTCCTTCATTTTTAACAAAAATGGGGTGACATGTTCATCATATGGTATAGAGCATACGAGTCGCATGCAAGCATTTTGTATACGTTGTAACTTCTGTTTGTTATATTGCGGCAAAAAATTGTAATACACCGAACAAAAATACTCGATATGGGGGTAAATAAGAGTTTCAATTAACCTGAGTTTCATTTCTTCTGATAACTGATACTTGAATTTATATAACGATTTGAGTTTGAAGAATGATACTTTGAAAATGTTTGTCACATGTTCGTGGAAAGACAAAGAGCTATGGTTACGCCAAGATCTTTAGTACTGTCTACCCAGTCAATATCTGCGTTATCGAGAGTGAGCCTTAAGTTACACTGAGTTTCTACTTTTTGTCTTTGAGACCCTATGCATAAGGACAAAGTTTTATTTGGATTGATTTTCAGTCCATGATTCTCCGAGTATAGGAATGTTTTGTGCAAATCTGTGTTAATATTGGCCACGCAACTTTCTGTATCGGTGTTATGAGAGAACAAATATAGCTGTATATCATCTGCGTATAGATATACTTGACAATGTGATAAGAAAGTGGGGTAATCAAAAATGAACACTGAAAACATTAAGGGTCCTAAAATACTTCCCTGTGGTACACCTGAGACTGTATCTTTTAGGGATGACCATGAGTAATCATCAAGTTAATGTAATGATACTTGTAGAAATTTATCGTATCAGGATTTTGTGAAATACACACATATTATCTCTCTTTTTAGTTAACTATCAAGGGGACTGCTTCTGTGGCGTTATATATTCTCGCACTGAATTGTTTGATATGTGAAAAGTAACAACAGGAAAACGATAAAATAGATAAAAACCTGAAAACTACTCTATTATTGCTGCAAGTTCATTTTCATAACACAATAGAAAGTCACGTGAAAAGCAACAACTTCACAATTTGGAATAACGTTACGTATAATCGTATCGAATTTATATGGATCTGATAACAGCATACATGTATCGCGCATTATTTGCTTGTTAAATCGTTGCTGGCACGAATAAAAGTTGTTTTACTGCATTCACTTTACAGATTGTGATAGGCCGTTGTAATCTAAAAACCTTCATTTATCCCTATATTATAAATATGATTGCATTGAAACGTAAACGTTATTGTCAAGGTTGTGTTTCATCTAAGTAGAATCACAACCTTGACAACAATGACAACTACTTTCTTAGAAAGCCGAGAGACTTCCATAAAATCATTGAGTGGTGTTTGATTCTATTACAAATGATTCTATAAACTGAATAGAAAAAAGTGTTTCTTGTATAATTCAATGTTTATGTAAAACTAGTTGATTTGTGAGAATTTTTTTTTTCGTGTAATTCAATAATTATGGAAGTAAGTAGTAGTTTCAAAAGTTTGTATCTGAAAGTAACATCTTTGAAAAGAGTTAATTATGTAATCAATTGTTTTCTTCCTTCTTTTGAAAGATTCTGACATTTTTATGTATGAAGATTGAGAAATAGAATGCCAAAACCTTCCTTTCCCAGAAATTCTCACTTTCTTCAGATTGTGGAAGCTGAAAATCTTTAAAGGTCGATTACAAAGTATGATAAAATAGATAGTTAGATAGATAGATTCATTCATTCATATATATATATATATATATATATATATATATATATATATATATATATATATATATATATATATATATATATATATATATATATATATATATGAAACAATTAGTGGACACAACACTCCAAAAGTGGGACAAACCGCGGACACGTGTTTCTGGCTATTGGCCTCATCAGCGCGGTGCAGCCAAGTGTAAAGATGGGCAACACTTGCTTGCCAAAAGCAGGAAACAAGACATATGCACGGAGTCAACAACAGGAGCCAACCGCACATTTGTGTTTCCAGTTAGAAGACCTAGAATTCACAGGCTACATCTAATATGACCAAAGCCTGGGAATTCTAGGTCTTCTTACTGGGACCACAAATGTGCGGTTGGCACCTGTTGTTGACTCCATGCATATGTGTTGTTTCCTGCTTTCGGCAAACAAGTGTTGCCCATCTTTACACTTGGCTACACCGCGCTGATGAGGCCAATAGCCAGAAACACGTGTCCGTGGTTTGCCCCACTTTTGGAGTGTTGTGTCCACTAATTGTTTCATCATCACAGTCCAATTCTCACACTAGGTTGTGAACACATAGTCACACATTCTTAGATATTGAAAAAACAAAAATATAAAAATATAAATCAATAATAAATTAAGCATACACATACAATTTCAAAAAAGGCTAACAATATCGAAAATATACAACAAGAATTCTATACCAGGATCAACAACAAACTTTCCTTTCTTATATATTATTATTATATACAACTATAATGATGTCAAAAATCATTTTGTAAATATTCTGCCGCACTGTAAAAACATTCAGATTTCAAATATTGTTCCATTCTGATTTTGAACTGATTGAAATTAAGACTTCTCAATTTTGACGGAATTTTATTATATAAATTCAAGTTAAAAGAATTCATTCTGGATATTGTCCAACGAAATTTGGGCATTTTCAATAATTCGCCAGATCTGGTGTTATATTCATGGTTGTGAGAGAGTGTTTCATAATTTTGGTTATTTTTATGTATTTCCAATATACAATAATATATATATATATATATATATATATATATATATATATATATATATATATATATATATATATATATATATATATATACATATTGTTTTCTATCGGTCAAATATGAACGAATAAAAAAAAGTGCAAGACCTCTCATCCCATAAAATTCCAGTTTTTTGAGGAAGAGATCATGAGAGACACAATCGAAAGCTTTCATGAGGTCACACAAAATTGAAACAGTTTGTTTATCTTCTTCAAACCCTTTTATGATCAGGGCGACAACTTGACAGGCACATTCACTGTTGATCTATCTGCACGAAAACCAAATTGGTATTGGTGGAGATATAAAATTTTTCAAAATAGGCACTTAAACGGTTTTTAAAATTACTTCGATAACTTTGCCATGAGTACAGATTATAGGGATGGGTCTGTAATTTTGAGAGTTTGTATTATCACCTTTTTTAAAAATAGGCACCACTTTAGATAATGTAACAGCAGTATGAAATATACCTTGACAGAAACATTCGTTTATGAGAATTGTATAAAATGTTAATGAGTAGTGTTACAACAGCAGATTGTCATTAGAATAGCTTTGAAAAAAACTTTTCTCAGCGTAATAATGAAAAACATACGAATGAATTCATATCGGTGAGGAATATATTACAGAAGTAAAAAGTATGAACTACTCATTCTTTCGATATGCTTGCGCACTTTATTTCACTTTATGATAATTAACGGTCTGACACGCACGTAAAACGTCACTGAATACAGTGTTTTATGTATCGTGTTCAAACAGCTAATGAATGTTTAATTTTCCCAAGAACAGGTAATTTTTTCTTGGATTGAGACAATTAACTGTGGTCATTTCCGTGCCACTTTGTTTGTGAAGTGAAAATCGCTATAAAAACTTTCTAAAGAAATTATGAAGTTGAAGAGAAAAATGACAAAAAAAAATAAGTTCAGTGAATTCGATAACTGAATATGTGGGACAGAAACCTCATTTTTGTTTTGAGTGTATCATCAGTGAATGTTCATGAACTACTCAAACCGGAAAATTCGGCACAGTCTTTCTGTATATGAATAAACGTTGAAAACAATATCTGAACATTTTCTTCGTTGAGCGGTAATTCATATTCTGATGAGGCACCATGATATGCATGTGAAATTTATCTGGAGTCTGAAAAATTCAAACCAGAATACTTGAATATGATCATTTTGGAATTAAACTATTATTGATTGACCTGAACGTCTCCTGTTGTCGTAGAGAATGCACATTCCATCACATGGGACGATACGATCCAAAAAAGATCGTTTTGGTTGTGAGAAAGCAATAAACAGACTTCAGAAAGCGACAATTACTTTCAATCGCTCAAATCGTGAGGTACCCACTTTTCGAACTTGACCTTTCCAGTAGGTATTGAACCATCAAGAACCGCTGATGCCCATTTCTTTCGCCATCCCACGCACCGTTTGTGATGGGTCAGTCTCCACCAAGGTCCTCAAATTCTCATCCTGGATCCCTTTAGAACAACCAATTTGGGGCTCATTTTCGCGGTTAACATTTTCGGAACGAAATTTCTCAAACCAAATTCAAACAGTGCTTTCATTAACACTATCATTGCCAAATACCTGGTTTATTTTTCTGGCTTAACACTCTTTAATTACTGTCACCGTTGGCGTTGGTCAAAATTTCCTCTAGATATAAATCTTCTACTGCACTGTAGGTTAATGGACTGACAAATACTTCCATGGCTAATATCACGAAGGGTGTTGGATTATATCTGACAGGTGTCAGCACAGGATTCTTCACTGAAGTTATTCCTGCATATGCTGTTGACGATACAGCTGCCGCAATAAATTTTCAATTATTGAAACACACTTGCAGTGACTATCATCAATTTAAAGTCGATGATTTCCGAAAATTGAAAATCGAATTCATTCAGAGTATCATTCCTCGAACTTGACTGAAGCGGACAACAAACAACAGGTTCATCATCACCCCATCTGCCTGTGAACGAGGTAACCAACGGCATATCTAAAATTTGCCCAATTCCTCGTATAAGGAAAGAAAACTTTTCACATATACTCAGTGGGCATACCTGAAGACTGGCTATAAATCAAACCATCTAAAAGAACAATTCGTTCAAGCCAGTCTCAACTCCCTACACTGTACGTTGATGGGCTGACACCTATCAGAAAATAACTTCTCCCCTGGCTTATACCACGAAGGGCGTTGGATTATATTCGACAGGTGTCAGTGCAGGATCATTCACTTAAGTTATTCCTGCATATGATGTTGGCGATAAAACTGCCGCAATAGATTTTCAATTACTGGAACACACTTGCAGGCCGGTTTCGGGATGTTTGGCCATTCGTCAGTGGCCGGTCTGCAAGTGTGTTCGAATAACTGAAAATCTATCGTGGCAGTTGTATCCCCAACAGCATATGCAGGTACAACTTCAATGAAGACACCGGTCGGATATAATCCAACGCCCTTCTTGGTATTAGCCAGGAGAGTAGTTGTTTTCTGATAGGTATTACTCCATCACCCCACAGTATAGGAAGTTGAGACTGGTCTGAAGGAATTGTTCTTTCAGATAATTTGACCATATTTTTCCGTCAATGAACCTCTACACTCTTTCAGTCACATATCCTGCATTTCTTTGACAAGATTTCTCAAATTGTTCTCAATTACTTATCTTATTTCTATATACGCTATTCTCTTCTATTGATTTCTCAACATTTTTTTCTGATTACTTGTCAGTACTTCAATATTTCCTTTGACTATTGAGTTCCTTTCCTGAGCAAGCTGTATATCATTTTCAGTTACTGAATCTTTTGTGTGCCAACATTTATTAAAAACGTTTCAGTTCCATTTCAGTCCCACATAAGAAAAAAAATATATGAACGGGGTTTGTGTCTTGTTATCTTCATTTTAAAAGTCTTTCGAATTGTTTTGAGGTGTCAACAGTACAATCGTCTATTCTTTTGGTATTTCTTGCATTTGTTGTAACGTTATTCTAATTCTCCCATTTTTTGTATATGAAGAGCATTGGAAGGCCAGATTATCTCGACTCTTCTGCAGGTGGGTGATGTTTTGTGAAACAAGAACATTTGCTACAAGTTTTTTATACCTTAATACTGTTCTACTTCGTAATCCTCGAAAATATGTTTCAGGAAGGTAGCAGATGATTTCTAGACCATTATCATTCTCGTTGATTAGAGCTTTACAACTATTCATTCTCTGATATAAGGGCCTTACAGTATGGGGAACATTTTCTACTTCTTTCAGCAGGTTCAAAATCTTGAATTTCTCGTTTGTATCCATGTTCCATTTAAAATTCTCGGTTCTGACCTTTTGTATCTAAAATATCCATTATTATTTCTTGTAAGTTATTTCCTGAATATATAGAAGAGGGTGGTTGACTTCATCAAATGCCTTGGATCTGTGTAAATGGAATGAACTTGGCCACCTTCGTCTAGGACTTTGGACAGATAACCTACATAGATATAAATATGGTGCTCAGCAGACTTTCCTGCTGAGCACCATTTAGTAATGAAGTAATGGGTCAAACAATAGTGTTAGATTGTTAGTATTGTGGAAATCGAAAACTTTGGGAATGCAGTTTAGGATACAGATTGCTCTGTTGTTTGTACAATCAGACTGATTACCAGATTTGTAGAAAGGGGTTACAGAGGTGTATTTCCAGAAGTCTGGCAAAATGTCCTGTTCAATAGAATCATTATATATGTGTAAATGTCTTGCTTCAACAATAATGAAGGAATACCATGCGGACCAGGACCTTCAAAAACATTCAAACTATTCAGTCTCTCATAGTTTTCGCAAATTGACTGGGTATAGTATATTCCAAAGGAGCAAGTAATATGAGAAAAATTGTTCACATCAGAACTAACATGGCACTGACGTTTGTCCCAGAACATGAAATGGTAGTAGCCAATAATACACTGCATTACCCGGACCAGACTCAATCAGATGTGTTTCGAAATCCACCGGGACAAATATCAATGTGGCCATGTCAAATCGAAACGATACAATTGACATCCCTTGATATACGTTCCATTCGCTATTGCTCTGCCTGCGGACACTAGATAATGCCTTTCGGTTCATTTCGGTGTTTATACACCACTCACAGAACTTCGTGATGAATTGCTACTGCACATAGGGCTTTGGCAAACTTAATACATTCCTCATCGATGGGACGGGGAATCCATCGGGGAATCTTATAACAAAGTTTAATTTATGTATGTCTAGTGAGTCGACAGAATTATGTTCGGGGAGGAAATAATAGGGCTAAGGTGAAGCGAAAAATATTCATCCATTGTTGGGGTCGCTTGTTATACAAATGACGGTGTCAGCTCCTTTGATACCTTCGAAACAGGTTGTGTTACTTTCATATTGTATGTCATGCTCTTTGTTGGAGAATCGATCATTATTCCGCGGAATAACGAATACGAACGAGGAATAGAATGGAAGGTTGTGGAAGAAAGTTTCGAAATTTTATTGGGAGGGTGTGTTTCAGAGTTCCGTGACAAAAACGCGGAGGTATATTCAGTAGGGCATTATATGGATGGTTTCGACCATCACATGATATGAAAGTTCGCTTTTTGAAATAATCAAATAGAGAAGCAAAGCCAGTGCTTTATTGAGTACCTGAAAGATTGTTTGATCGTAATATAATTCGAATTATTTCTGTCAATATTCATCAATCGACATTGTTTGTGAATGACTTGATATTTCATGTTTTTGGGGGTTTATAACCTTCCACAATCAGAAAAAAATTAAATTCAACAATGGAAAATTGGACTTTTTAGTAGTTTATATTTCGTAGTGTTTCTTTGAGGCAAACTTAACAATTTGTCCTCTACTACACTTCAACAGGTTCTCTATTCTCTCTAGGACAATTGAAGTTGATACATCTTCCCATTTTTTAGAATTATACACCATTATTAATTTACAACAAATTAACATATACTATTGTGAAACTGAAACTAAACTAAAATAATTTTTGTTTTGCCTAACACAAAATACTGAAATACCTCTCTTCTTTATCCCGTGGGTTGGGCTACCTATCGGGCGCGTCCCCAGGTGATGGATAGGGCCTGTCCGGGAAGCCAATATGTGGCCTTACGATCGGGATCGCCGGATTCCTGGTCAGTGGCAGAAATAAGTAGGGTGAGGAAAATTAAAACTTCCCAAAATTCTTTGCGAAACATGCCACCGTGGACCAGCATACCCAAGCTAAGCTGTAAGGAATCGTGCCGACAGCTGAATGGCCGCAGGATGATATGCGGTTACGAACGATCCCCTTGGGGAGCTGGACGAAACTTCATTGTAATCAGCCTTCCCCTGGTAATGCTCTTCCTCTGGCTCTGCCAGAGTAGACCAACTCTTCCCTTGCTACTCGTGGAAACACACATATATAAAACAAACGAACAGACACAACAAAAACCAATCCTGAGGCTGGACAGAAATGCCCACCTCAATCTAAGACGGTGGCTGGAGATGATCAGAAATGTCCACCCCAATCTATCGCTCGGAATGAGGCTGGACATAGCAGCCTTTGTATTACATCACGAGGTGCCGAGGCCAAAAGGAAAAAGAGAGCGGAAGAGGTAGGAGAGGCAGCAACAATAAGTGCACCCTCTTCCTCTCCCACTCCACCTCCAACAGCAAGGGCACTTCCTGCGGCGGGCACCAAGATCTCCGCCTTGAATCGACATCTTCTGCAGGAAAGCGCCCTCACTTGAACACCTCCAGTAGGGGAACCCCAGGAAAGTTGGAGAAGCCGCGCACTGACAATAATGTCGCTACACCTTTCAAAACCTTCGTGGAGGCCGCCGTGAGATACTTCAAGGTTGCCAAAGAGAGTGTGTGTTCTTGGACTACACCTGCCGATATAAAGGAGATGTTTTCTAGTGGCCTGTCCACCTTCCTGGAAAGGATAGGATGGAAAATGACCTGTGAGGATACCTTCTTGGGATGTTGTACAATGGGTCACATGTGTCGTAAGTGATGCGGGTATACACTCACCCTCCCTACTGTATACATATATACATACATACCTTTCTATATTTACATTTTTCAATATATCATGGGGTTGAGTTAGGTTTCATTATTCTTTCTCCACTACTCTGATTCTCTACAAATAAACCATTATCATTATTACCTTTCAATACTGTCAGTTTGTTAACTACAAAATTATATCTATCATCAGTTCGGACTTCCATTGTCTAATATAATATGAATTGATTTGATGACCCTGAGAAAATCAATAAAGATTAACCGAAAATAACAATTTTATAAAAAAAATCTGAGATTACAAAGAAATAACATACAACAACCAAACAAATGAAAATTGAAATATTAATAAAAGCTGAAAAAAATAAAAAATTGAAAATATTATCAACAAAAAATGAAAAAATGAAAATTGGAAGATTTCAAACTAAGTAATGTCACAACGTTTGGATTGTTAGTATCCACAATCGTCTTCGGCTGATAACTGGACTTATTCCTTCAAGATCTGACTATTTATAGGTCATTTGAGTGCTTTCACCTCTTTCCTCTTTCCACTTCATTGGTTTTGGCGGGAAATGACCGTTTGGCGGGAGTTGGGTCGTTTTTCGCTTGATTAGAGGTTTCTATATGTTACGTATCTCTACGCTAGCTTGACTGAATGCGTTGTTAGACAACATATACGCGGCTTCTTTGAATTTTCTCCTAAACCAGTCTTCCTATTTGTGGATGATTTCAGCTTGAGCCCACTTGATGTAGTGTTGATGAGTCCAAACATGCTCTGCTATTCCGGATTTGCTGGTTCCTCCTCGCTGTGTGTATTTCTTGTGCTCAGCAATGCGAACTTCCAATGGCCTCTTAGTTTCACCGATATATGATTCTCCGCACTCACAGGGTATCCGGTAAATTCAATTCTTGGAATCGCAGTCCGCGTTTGGTGGCCTGGTTTTCATGAGGCTACTACGGATAGCATTCCCAGATCTGAAGCAGGTCCTGATGTTATACTTGGACCCAATCCGTCTTATCCTTTCCGATAATCCACTGATGTAGGGAAGTACAAGTACTGGTTGTGTTCGGTTAATCTTTTTGGTTTTTTCAGGGTTATCAAATCAATTTATATTATATCAGACAATGAAAGTCCGAACTGATGAAATACATAAAGTATATATGCACAACAAATAAGCATGCCTTTCAAATCAATTCTATCTGATCCCTGTGCATTCGACTCCAGGTTATATAATGATTTTTGAATACGTTGTTTTGAATGGTTTTTGTACTTATGAATATTATTTATTCATATACCTTGTTGCACTCCCAAATTCTTTCGAAACGTGCCAGTTATTGACTTCCCAACTGCAATGTACACATTTTCCTAGGTTGCAAAAACATGCAACTATTGCAGTTAGTATCGGAGCTAGACGTATTATTATTCCAATCCCTAGGGAAACTTCCCAAGTATTCGACCGTTTGAAAATAATAATTTCATAGCTGGATACGTTTTTGTTTGAAGAGAGACAGGCTGAGTTAATTAGCTTCATCGTGTTCGAGAGTAATACTGGCAGGGGTTTCCAGCGAAGCCCAGGGCTTTTTAGAACCAAATGGTTATATTACGCTTTGGTAATATTATATACGTATGCGCGAGGCAAAATTGTGCTATATGAAGTTGGTAAATAGCCTGTTTGTATGTCTGGTTGCTTGAAATTTGAAACGCTGGCCGCTCGTTTTCATTGGCGACTGAATATGGATGGAAACGGAACTCCATTGGCATATTGTATTCAATGAGTGGGTATTACATATCAATAACGACTTGGGTCGGTTTTCAGAATATTCCAGTAATTGTGCTATATATCATCCACAGCAAATCACATAAAATATAGATAGGTGTACGGACGCAGTGATTATATTCCAAATATCCATTTCTGAAAAAAGAATACGAAGTTTGTTAAAAAATGTGATGAATGTTCAAATTTCTTTGACTACGTACATTCGATTAGCGGTTTTTTCAAGTTGCTACAATCGTCTCGAACATATGTTTACAGTTTCAACTGTGTAGCATGTTTATTTCATTGCTGAGAGGAGAAACAATATTTTGCGTGCTCGCCGATTTTCTACTATCGAGAAAAATAGATCAGAGAATTTGAGTCAAATTTTTAGAAAAAAAGGGATTCGAGAGACCAAACACACTTGAAATGTTGACAGTGGCATACGCTGATTGTACCGAGTCGAAAAAATGTTTACAAATTGAAAAAATCTGTTTTTTCGTCAATCAGGTGTCGCTCCCATACGAACGATAACACTCAAAAGTCGGAACTTGTGCGAGCTTGGGACTAACGAAATCTCACCTATCAACGTGTAATTCCTAACACGGGCTGGATGATAGAAATTGAAAATCGATCGTCCGGCCTTGCGGTTCGATTCACCGGTTCACAGAGAGGTTGATTGAGTGAGTGGAGCAAACGACCCACGTCAACTCACCAGGCTACCGTGCCACTACCGTGGTATGAGCTTTTCACAGAAGCTCGAGAAGATGTGAATGACGACGCTCGCCCTAGACGCCCCAGCACATCAGCAATCGATGAAAATGTTGAAGAAATGAAGAATGTTGTTATGGAGAATCTTCGAGTCACTATCAGAGACATTGCTGAGGATGTCGGTATATCGGTTGGCTCATGTCATGCAATTTCTTCGAAAATTTTCGGCATGAAGCGTGTGGTAGCAAATATGAATCCTAATTGCTGAATTCTCAGCAAAAAACCTGTCGCATGAGCAACTCTCAGCAGAGATCCAGATTTGCTCAAAAGGGTGACAAATCATGGGTATGTGGTTATGACATCAAAATCAAAGTCCAGTCCCCCCAATGAAAAGGCAAAACGGGGGTCTTGGAGAAAGTTCTGTGGGAGTATCTTTGATGTACCTCGCAGCACAAGAATTCACAAGATTCTCTCTAGAGAGCCGACTGCTGAAATTGGGTTGCCTAAACGACCCGATGTAAAATTCACGACCTCTAGTAAAGAAACGTTAGAGCCTTTGATAGAATACCACAATCCTGTAAATCTGACTCTTGATAACAACCTATGTCCCATCTTCGAGAGCGGTATACGCCCAAAAGAAAAACGATTGAGAGGTCGGCAAGCAGGTAATTAGAGCACCGGCAGTTGAATGGGCTATAAAGTGGTTTCAGCCCTTCAAATCTCCTGGAGAAGATGGTACATTTCCAGCTCTATAACTATACACCACCCAGTTGGTTTGCAGCCAAGGTGGTATATATAACAAAAGTGGGTCAGAAAGATCAACTCCCTAAATTGGTACGACAAATTAGCCTTAAATCCTTTCTGTTGAAAGAACTTGAGCGGGTGACATTTTAACATGCATCCTCTGAATAACCACCAGTATGCTTACCAAACCGGCAAATCGACACATTTAGCATTGAATAACCTTTTAGAGAAAATTTCCCAATCCCTTGACAACAAGGAGATTGCGGTTGCTGTATTTCTCGATATTGAAGGAGCATTTGACAATACACTTCCTGAATCTATAGGATCATCTATGGCTAGGAAAGATATAGAATCGACCATAACTGGCTGGATATATGCCATGCTGGTGAACAAACTGCGACTACGACTCTTCGAGGTGAGACCTTTAGGTTCAGTCACCAGAGGCTGCCCTCAGGGTGAGATACTATTTCTCCGTCTGTGGTCGCTCGTGATGGATAGTCTGATCGATGCCCTTGACAAGAGAAAAGTAGATTTGCATGCTTATGCAGATGACCTTGTCATCTTGATAAGGTCCAAGTCATGAAGCTTGTAGTATCTTTCAAAACAACATGAACGTTATTCACAGTTGGTGCCTGAGGGAGCAGATTTCTGTCAACCCCAGCAGAACTGTGATAATCCCCTTATTCAGAAGGGGAAGGTTGAATGATCTAACGACACTTTCCCGTAATGGTGAAGTCATTCCATTTGGAACGGAGGTGAACTATTATAACATTGTCTTTGATAAAAAACTCACCTGGAACGCACACTTAGGAAAAGTTTAACACAAAGCCAGACTGTCCCTATCGACATGTCGAAAGATTTGTGGTGAAACGAATCCATTGGTTTCATGTGATGATTGTCAGACCAATGATCACTTATGGTGATCGGCCTGGCCTGGTGGCCGAAGGCTTTACTGAAAATTGCCCGAGCACAGCTCTCTGACTTACAGGGACAGGCTTGTCTGGCCATCAGTGGAGTCATCAGTACCACACCGACAGCGACCATGGAGATGTTTTCAGTCGCAGACCCAGGACAGAGATATCAACCTTCCTAGGAACCTATGCGACTATATTTCAAGCGGAAATTTACGCCATTGAATGATGTGCGGACAGATTGGGAGAATCCAATCAATAAAAATATTTTCGTACAGTCAAGCGGCATTGGAAGCTCTTGGCTCCTACGAAGCAACGTCTAAATTGGTAGCAAATTGCCAAAAACGACCCTCCTTCATAGGAAGACCTAACAGATTATCTCTGGTCTGGATTCGTGGGTGCTAGGGTGCTGCAAGCAGCTTGATCGGACCAGAACCTGTCATTGGAATCGCTTTAGGCTTTGCCAAACAAATATTGAAGACCCGGATGGCAAGAAGATTCATGGACTTCTGGCAGAATCTTTCAGGATTGGGTCACACCAAAGTGCTCATTCCCTCTTCGGAGCTTGATACCAAACAGTTGTACTATAGTAGGGATAAGCTACGATGTCTAACAGGCCTTCTTACAGGTGAATGTCATTTGAATATTTGAAAGCTGCACTTGACGTAATGCATATAACGAAGATGATCGAGACTTTTCACAGATTCCGAAGCATTATAGACTGCCAATAAGGTTTGAGTTCCACTCTCTAATAATCTCTGAGCCGAACAATATTCTTCCTCAAATGCTGCAGCTAGTTCTTCCAAATTTGTCAGTTTCTCAACAACTTTTAAAAATGATTTTTTTCCCTTTTTAAAAAGCGCAGAAGTTGTGTCACAGCCACTTAATGCGTGCAGAAATAAAATATGTTTTTTAGAATGAGGATAATTATCAAAACTTTCAGTCGAGTATATCTCCGTTTTTACATTACCTTTCCCAACTTTTTTAAAGAAAATTTCTTGTTCGTAAGACAGTGTACGCCCAATTAAAATGACAAGTAAATCAGTATCTTGTCCTATTATAACTGCAGTTTTTTTAGATTTTTATTCTTCAATTGCAGTTTCAACAATAAGAACATCCGCATCATCTCTGGCTTGTTTAGTAGTAATATTTGCAGCTTGTAATTTTTCAATTAACATATTAATGAACTCATCTTTGTTATTTCGATTTGATAAGATTTTTTCTTGAGTAACTGGTACAACCATTGTCTCATCGAAACAAACTTCATACGTTTTTGAAAGTGCAGCAGGTCTTCACTGCTGCTCCATAGCTTTTACGTTCTTACTGTAGTCTGAATATCCGTCAAATACAACAATTATTTTGGAACTGTAATGCCTTTGTAAATAATTCATGTATTTATCAAAAATAATAGAAAAAGTATCTTCTCTGCTCCATACAACATGATGAAGAAGAAATCCGCCATCAATAATGAACGTCACATTATTTTCATTGAGAACAAAATCAATTGGGCTGATGTTGTCATACAATGACGATTTTGTTGTTTTTCTCATGCCATCATTATCAAATAGAGCTGTTGGATACGGACTCAATTCATATTGAAAATATTCTTCAAGATTACTTTCAAATTGTTTGCTGACAGTAATTCTTTGGAAGAGTAATAATGGAACCACTGCAACTTTACAATCATTTATTTTTACAGATTTGTTAACACTGGAAAGCGGCATTACTTTTTCGGAGCGTTCAAACTTTATTTCATCAAATGATAAGTCGGTGATCTTCTTCATAGACTCCAATCCAATTTCGTAAGCTCTGTGGCAGTTAATTTGCTCATTTCCAACAATTCCAGAAGCTATCGATATTAGCTGCGTAGTATTTGGAAAAGGATCATGGAGTTTAAAATTTACAGATTTTAAAGAGGCACTAAATTATTTTCTATTTAAAATGTCATTAGTGTAAATGGGAATGTAATTATATTATGATTTAAGTTTTTCTCTTGATTATTTTTTAATTTTAGTAAACGGTTATCAGTATTATTGAATAGATATAGATTTAATGCATGAAGAAAATGATAAAATATAATATAATAGTTAATAAAAATTGACAAATATTTATAATCATTGATTTATCGATAGTTCATCAACTACATATGGCGCGTTTTCGACCGGAGGCACCGGTTGACCTGAAGTCATGCTGTGACCGCGCGCTCTCCGCCCTCTATCTCGAAAACGGTTCACCGTATAAAAAATTTTTGAAACAAAATTTGTAGAGAATTTTGTATTCTACAATATTGATAATAAATACAAATAGCAAAAAACCCATAGGAAATGAGATATTTCCAAAAAAAAGCGCAAAAACCGATTTTTGTGACCTTTGACCTTCAAATTTAATAGTTGCTTACACCCTACCATATGTAGGTTTTGAGACAACTTTTAGGGTGTCAATATACAAATATTTACAGACTTACAGCTGGGATCTCGAATTCCGAGATTCTTACCTAATTTAAGCTTACCTAAATGACTGGATTATAAATACCTATTTGTTGGAGAATGTCTCGGTTACTACTGGACATATTTTAACATTTATCATAGTAGATTTGTTATTTTGTTTGTTATGAATATTTTTTAAGAATAAATATTGTATTTTCGTTTATAAATTCACTCATTCAATCCGTTGAGAGTGAATAATTTGAATGCAGTACGCCTATGGCACTGAAATACATTTATAGATATACTGCTGTAGTCTCTTTCATTTTTGAACAAACAATAGGTTGAAAATAGGAAGCACCTAATGAAAGACCCTATATTAAGAACCACCATATGGTTACACACTGTTATATTTCAGAGTTTTTGAAAGAGGCTCCACCTCTGAATCTTCATACAACAAAACATACGAATTGCGTCTAACTCTCCGCCCTCCAGAACAATTTCCAGCCTTCATCAACAAGAGTAATGGACAAGCAGACATGTTGACTTGTTGCAGAAGATGGAAAACTTCCGATTTGTCTGCGTCACCAAAACTTGATTAATTTTTGTCAACTCTAATTCGAATAGCAGAACTCTCTTGGGACGTGAGCAGGTGATGGACCAGAGAAACTGTCAGTTGATTTCCTAGCCTCGCTCCAGACCATATATTCGTTAAGATAAAGTGGTATTTGAGCGTTTACCTTTGCGAGACGTTGTGGACGATTTGTCATGATTTCAATAGTTTCGCTTTGTCACCGGGGGCGATCCGCAGTAATGGATTGTATGCATTAGTGTGACAATATGAATAATACCCTGAACTGATGAAGGAACAGAAGACGGATCGGGGGTAAATTGTCCTTTCAATGGAAAACTGGATAAACAGGATTTCAGAGGCAATAATTCATGTGCTTCTTCTTCGGAAGTCATACCTTAGATTCTCAATGGACGTGGTCCAGATTTGATGAACATCCATGGATATTGTTTGTAAATCAGTCACTGTGCAAAAAAGGATAATAAGATGTATGGCAGGTCTACGTCACCGTCACCGTCTCAAGTATATAAAGTGATGTTACTGTTATCCACTTTATATATATATATATATATATATATATATATATATATATATATATATATATATATATATATATATATATATATATGTATATATATATATATATCAAAATGCTCTTTTTTGCAGAATAAACACACTATCAAATAAGTAGGTACTACAAACACCCCAGAAGGCGATTCCATATCTCATGTGGGATTCAATCAGAGCGAAATAAGCAGTTCTGGCCGTGGAACTACCCAAGTCATTGGAGATTATACGAACTGCGTAACAACCTGATGCGAGTTTTTCACACAAAGATTTTATGTGACATTCAAATTTCAATTTATTGTCAATTTCGAACCCAAGAAATTTTGTTTGTGATTTATTAGTTATTAGTTCATTTGACATTGGTATATCAGGAACACTGCAGCGGAAATTGACTATGCTAGTTTTATTTAAGTTCAGAGCTAGGAAGTTTGAGTCACACCATTGTTTCATTTTGCACATATCCTTTTCTATTTTATTAAACAGTTGCTGCGGTGTTCTACTGTGCCACAGTACAGTGGTGTCATCCGCAAAGAGGGTAATTTTTGCTGAGATGTTCAATTTAGTGGTGTCGTTAATATACAGTAAGAAAAGTAATGGGCCAATAACCGAGCCCTGAGGGACGCCGTATTGTATGTGTCCTACTTCAGACTCCGTACCATGTCGAACAATTTGTTTGCGCTGTTCTAAATAAGCTTTTATCCATTGCAAACTCCCATTTCTGACTCCATAGAATTCCAGTTTTTGCAGCAGAGTACCGTGGTTCACACAATCAAACGCCTTCGAGAAATCTCAAAATACTGCAGCGGCGCACTCACCTTTATTTATGTTATCATACATGTTCGATAAGAATGAGAAGAGGGCATCGTTGGTTCCCTTATTTGGTTGGAATCCGAATTGTTCTTCTGTTATTATATTTTTTGATAGTAAAAAGTTTTGAAGTCGATATTTCACTAGTTTTTCTATTAACTTCGCTAAACTGTTTATGAGCGATATTGGTCTATAGTTTGAAGGGTCGTTTATATTTCCGCCCTTATGTATAGGAATGATAACTGCATTTTTAATAAATGGGGGAACTATCCCAGTTTTGAATGAGTAGTTGATTAGCACTCATTGCCTTCACTGTGTATCTTCATCATAGCAGTGAATATCAAGAAAAATGAATCAAGTTATATTACAAATAACATGATACATAAACATCACACTCGGAATGGTAATGAACTGCGATCACCCTTCTCCCTACTGGCTTTCGGTCAGGGATCCTAAAGTTATCAGGGTATCATCTGCTATAATAGAGTACTTCAGCTATTCGGAAACATATGTAGTTTCACCGAATTCCAAAGTGGTTTACTTGACTACCTCACAAAAAATGCACTTTATTCTACTGAAGAATTTCTACAGCTCTAGGTATCATTCAATAATTAATTTATTTTACATGTATGAATAAATATAGATTTTACAATTTTAACTAATTTGAGCTGATCACCGTTCTTGCATCTTTTGAAGATGTCTACTCAACTGCTTACATGTATATAGATACTGTAACTATCGATAAGCTCAGTTGCTTTATGTTCAAGTTCTGACTAGTCTGATAAAGAGTGGGGAAATGTTTCTCAATTAAAATTTCGAACAATATAGGCGTACCGCAAGGGAGTGTCCTGGGACCACTGCTGTTTATAATTTACCCAAATGATGTGAATTATATACAAGGTTATGATTTTTTGAATTTATTTGCAGATGACACGTTACTTGCATGCTATGGAAATGACGCTGTAGAAACAGTTGAGCGCATGAATCGACTCTTGAAAAAATTGAAATATATTTAAACGAAAACAAACTAAAAATTGATACGAATCAAACCAAATCAATGATAATCAGTAAGAAACATAAACTGAAATCAATTGACTATGAAAAGCTTCAACTCGAAGTGGAGGGAGACAAAATCGAATATGTGTCAGAATTCAAGTATTTAGGCTTCGTGTTGAATGAATCACTAACTCTCAATGCACAGTGTGACTATATTTGTAAAAAAATATCAAAAAAATTTTTTTTTTCTGCAGGATTTCATCGGAAGTTTCCATGTTTTCAAAAATAACAATATACAGAACCATTATACAGCCCCATTTTGATTATTTCCACTCTGCTTCATCTTTTAGATAAAAACAATATACAGAAGTTACAGAAATTGCAAAATCGAGGTTTAGGAATTATCTTAAAATGTAATAGATACAATCCTATTCAATGCATGAGTGCCTTAAAGTGGTATGATGTGGCAGATAGACTGTATTACTCAAGTATGATATTTATTTATAAAATAACCAGAAATTTATTACCAAAATATTTTGATTCCTTCAGTACGTACAATAATCAAATTCAAGACTACAACACAAGAACCACCAATCAATTCCACATTTCCAGGACAAGTACAAAGCAATCTATGAAATCTATGTTTTTCAGAGGATTGAATGATTTCAACCAATTACCATACTGCATTAAAGATTCTGTTACTTTATATTCATTCAAGGTTCAGTTGAAAATATATAGTACATCACGTACTCTATGAATTTCCTGATTTTTTTTTTCTTATGTTTCACATCATCGAATTGTTTTATTGGTTCGAGCTTTTATGTGTTCTGTATACATGATGTTACGTCGTTGCCACATTTTGATATGTTAAATAATTCATACCCACTCAAATAATTGTTTTTATGCCTTAGTATAATTGTAATATGGAACTATCTATTCTGAATACTCCTGATTTGTTCTGTGTTATGGGACAATATTCTCAGGAACACATTTCTATTTTTAGCTTTTGAGCTTCTTGTATTTATATATTATTTGAACGTATTTTATTGTTAGAAGAATTTTTATACTATTTTATTATTTTTTATATACCATTTTTACTTTTTTGGACTTGTATTTATATAAGGATTTCCTATTTTGAAAATAAATAAAAAACACATGTATAAAATTCTCAATGGTGAATGAATTTCTATTATATTCTATTCAATTACCAAAATCCTGAAAATAAATGTAAATAAAACAATAATGTATTTATTTCAGTGCAATGAGAAACAAACTGAGAAATCCACCCTGAAATAATGTGATATACAACAATGAAAAACCACTTCAGTCAGTAACTTATCCTATTCATTCCAATCATCAATGAAGACCAAATCAACCAAACATCCTAACGGAAAGTCCTAACGAACACATATATTCTTTTGGTAGGTGAAAAGTCTATATGAAGCAACTCCGTGGATAATTACTTATTGCTAAGACCTATCGACATGAACTAAGTTCACTCAGATCATCGAATAAAACACAAAAAAAATACAAATTGTGGTGTGCACCAGCCAGGTGACGCTCTTCTGATCTTTCAAGTGACCTGTAGCTATTGACACCGGATTGTACAGTCATGCAATCATACCTGAGAACCATATTCTGATTGATTTTTCCCGACAGTAACAATGGTTTACTGAGTAGGGTCTAGGTGATTGGTTTATATTGAGATATAAGGGTGTTCAAGATACAAAATTCCTATGACCGCGTCAATATTTTTTGTGAGGACATCTTAAATCTGCTCTGAATGACAAAACATCAGATCCAGCTATGCAGCTCTCATTTGCTTGGTTAATCATCATTCTTGCGAAAGTATTTGGTTACCTCCGCAGCGGAAATTTGTGTTTTCAGGTGATGCATATTATCCTACTGTTTAAATCTGTCTATTTAAAAACTGTGTTTTCGTTAATCAGCTGTCGCCCCCATATGAACAACTCTCAGAAATTGAGAAACTTGTGCGAGCTAAAGACTAACGAGGTCTTATCTTTTAACTTGTGATTCCTAACACGGCCGCAGAATCACACCAGCTTCAACCAGATGAATTATCTTGAGAAAAATATCTGGTCGAGACGGGAATCGAACCCACGGCCTTCCGATCGTGAGTCGGGCGCACTACCACCGCGGCCAATTCCACAACAATCTGATGGAAGGTAGTGGGTAACTTTCTAGTAGCATCTCCTAGCCTCCTAGATTCGTCAACAGGATCAAGATTAAGCACTTCCTCACAATTCAATGTTACTAGAAAAACAGTTGACATTATTTTCCTTTGTACATTCAGAATTGGATTCTTGCCTCTTCGATTTCCTAATTCAGCCCCACTCGACATTCCACAACAGGACTATCTAAAACAAGTGTTTGTCGGTTATAATTGTATCAACAAATCGAAGTGAATGGTAGGCTGTTTGAAAAAAAATTTGCGATTCACCCGAAAATTATTTGACACAATGAAAATGTTGGGTTTCATGTTGAAAATAAACAACCATTCTTAGCTACTGTCAGTTATTACGGTCCAACATATTCGATATCCCACACATTTGGGACCAGAACCCAGGAAGCTTTTTTACCTGAAGAAAAATACATCTCAATGAAAATATTTTATACTAATCAATAGCTGATTTGTCATTTTCACAATGAAGTATATCGTTCTAAATGCTCCAACCCACTTCGTCTTTGCGTTTTCGGAAAAAATTTCGTCGTCTACGATGTTGGACGATTTTCACTGTTCTGACTTTTATTTATGTTTTTGCTATTGAAGTATGATTATTGTTTAAGGAGCTATAATGTTTTGAGTTTATGATTGATGGTATATGTATCAGTTTGTTGGGAAATAATAAAAAAAGAAGGGTCTTCTACCCCGCTGATTCGTCTCTCCGTATGACCGTTGACTTGCAACGGTAGTACGGGGAGGGGGTGAGTTCGGAGGAGTAGGGGTTCCCTTGACAGTGCTGGCGATAGATAATGGGAAGATGCCTGATGTAAGGCCTAAGGGCTAGGGCATCAAAGGCAAAGGCGTTATTCATGTCCTGACTTTTCCTATAAACTGTAGTAGTCGATCAGGAGTGAGTCTACAGAGGAGATGGATGTCGAGTTCACGACTCCAACTAACCTACCTGTAAATTTAGAACAAAAGCGAGAGCTTCTCAACTCTCCAACTCCTGATCCAATAACTAAACCTAAAAATAAGGTTTGGTGGTGCAGCCAGAGGCGAAAAGCCCTACACGGTTGAATCTAAGACATCGTTAGGCGTAGCTGACCTGCAAAAACTCTCATATGAGAAGGTTGTCGCGGGTATCATGGTGGGAATCTTACACCTTGACTATCCGACTACCTCATTAACGATGAATCAGCAGAGCATATACTTTGTGCCTGCCCCGCTGAACACCGAATCAGGTTTTTAGAGTTCGGCAGAGCCGTATCATCTGACCTGAAAGACCACTCATCATACAAACTAATTGGCTAACCTACTAATCTTTGCATAAATAGTCCTTTATCCAATCTTTCTCGGAAATTTCAAAAAGTTTGAAATATTTGCTATGCATTTGACTGTAAATAGTGTTGTTTTGCGAAATCCCATGATTTGTCGAATGTTTTCGACGCTGTGAGTCTTGGAAAAGATATACACTATCATGAAATTGAAATAATTTCCATGGAGAAAATGTGTTGAATAGAGTCGTGCCAGAAGAAAAAAAAAATAAATTAGGGGTTCCACAAGGTTACGTTTTGGAGCCCATGTCATTTGTCATATATGTGAATGATTTATTTTTCGATAAAAATTCGAACGTTGTGTTTTCTGCGGATAAGAATATCTTCTAAAATGGCATCGTGAGAAAATGAAGGTTAATATTTCACGGATCAAACTGCTTGATATTTATCTCGATTCCCCACTTCTGTTGAGCATATCTTTCAAATATATTGAGCATAAATATGTCTCACCCTTGCCTTGTTGTTTTTCCGTCGAATATCTGCCACACGTACCTGCAAAATTGTAGTTTCACATGAATAGCAAGGATTAGGTGTTTTCATTTGTATTTGTCCCCAAAAATGTGTTAGAATATCAGTTGACGCAAAATATAACTTTTCATACGAACTCTTTTAAAAAATTTCAGATACATTACACGTTTGCTGGTACATATTGGTATGTTTATGTTACTTGAAAAATATAAACAGCGGAGGCCTGGCATACTATGAAAACAGAAGCAATAATTGTTTTCACGCTAAGTTATGAGTATTTTACTCAATTGATGAGTTACATTACTCCATGACATGAAATAAAAATGAATTATATCACTGAAATGCACTATTTCTTCCTTGTATTATGTTCGTTTCGCGAATATTAAGAAGCTAATTTTGATTTACACAATGTTTGACATTCCTCATTTCGTCACCCTAACCTGACTACTTTTCATCATCAACATAACCGGGATTTACATCTCGCGCGATATTATTTTCAACCCTCGCCCACGAAATGAAAGCCAACCGAGTCAATTGACGATTTTCCTCTATAAGGTGCAACGTAATTTAGTCGGCAGCAATCTGTAGTAATATATTTCCCCATTTTGTAGACCTGCGAGCTGGCAACTCAGTTGGTAAGTTGGAGCCCGCTATTTACTGCTTCGGGTTCGCATCCTGACGTGACGTATTCATTCTCATTACTCGACGTTTCGCCGCCGCCTATCGCTCGACGCTTCTATATTACTGCGCCCGAGGAAGGGTTACACCAGTGCGGAGGTGCCAAGTCGTCAGTATTTTCCCTAAACCTCAATAAATTTTCGAAATGTTATTCAGTTTGTTCGTCATATCATCCCATACCACAATCATACTTCGCATGAAAATCGGTCAGTGCATTGTTACGAATCAAAAATGGCCATAAACAGTTTTTGACTCAGAACCGAGGGACCGAGTATTGGAAGTTGTTCGATATCTCAAACAGTTAACTCAGATACTTGAACATACATACCCATAAGAGGGAAATGAACATTTTGTTATACTGAAGAAAAGACGGTTGGGCAACAGAATCAATTTTGTCTTAAAAAAAACAATTGTTTCTTGCCGACGTTTCGAATTCAATTGAGTTATTCGAAAATAATATAATTCAATTCAAAACGTCGGCAAAAAAACAACTGTTTTTATGAAAAAATTGATGCTTATTATACTCTGATGAATATGAATGAACTGACGCGGTACTTGATAATTATCATCCCTTGACGTAATAATACAAAAATGTTCAGAAATGTTAAATGCGTCTTCACTGAAGATGCATTGCGTTGTCCTATTCAGTAGCTTTTTCTCTGTTGAACTGGTGCTTCAAACTAATTTGCAGTGCATTTTATAAAGAAGTTGCTTCAGAAAAATAAGAGGTACCAGGATAGTAACAGATAGAAGAAAGTACAATATCAATTTTAGGTTAACAGGTGAATTTTTAACAATGAGTGGATAATGACGATTGATTCTTGTTATTTCATCAAGAATATAAGTGATCGTTTGTAGAAAATTTAATCATTTTCGTTCGCTTATTTTGAGAGATTACACCATTTTTAGATCGTTGCAGTAAATTTTCTCGTGAATATTCCTACTTTACACTAGCATTCTTCAATGTTGTTCAGTTTATTCTGAAGTCTCTTTTTTTATGCATCTTTGTTTATATATTGTCTGTCATTTTATCATGATCTAATCTTTTCATACGTGTTTCTCAGTTGCTTCCCACCCGGGCACATTTGGCCGAGTTTCTCCTGTCAACAGTTGACAGGACCTTTCGTGGGGTGGGGGTGAGAACATTTAGGAATCGAATCCAGGAACATCATATGAGCTATGTAAATGAGTTAATAAGTTCAACATTTCCAAATCATCTTTTAGAAGAAAATCATATCTTTGACGAAGAGTTTGAAATTTTACACATAGGAAATAAAGGTTTGAAACTGAATAATTTGAAAGCAATTGAAATTAATGAACTCAAAAGTTCAAACATTCTAATGAATGACCAACTGGATTTGAATAGATCACCATTATTGCACTTTTTTTCTTTAAAAAACCGAGAAAGTATTATTATTGATGTTGAACTGAGGTAATATGCTTCAGGTAATCATAATTGAAAAGGTACCCCAGGTATATAAAAATTGTAGAGGTTTAGGTTATTTGATGGAGGTAGTCTCAATTTTAGTTACCTGTGGCATATAAATATTAGTGTAAGAAGCAATTTGTAGTATTCAAATCACTGTTGAAGAAGCTACTGCATTGCTCAAATAAAGTTTTTGGAGATCAAATCGTAATGTTGAGTTGATGAAATTAATTATAACACATCAGAAAAAATAAGCAAGTTATGAGTATTCAAAGGGAATAAATTACAAAATATTGATTTTTAAAATTCAATAAAATAATAATACAATAATTGGTACAAGTTCACGAGTAAACAAGTAATTGGAACGACAGCATGCATTATTAAACATGAATCTAAAAATTTTAAATGTAAAATTAGGTAAAATGTCAATCATTCAAATAACTATAGGCTTCATGGGGCGGGTGACCTAGGTACTAGTGCCTGTTTTGTCGACCACCCCCTTCTAATAAACCAAAAATGCATTAATACATAAAAAAATAAAGAATAAATAGAAAATAAGAAATAATAATTGAAATAATACTTATAGCAATTTTAGCAATTACAGTGGTGAGAAAGGAGAGAAAAAAAGTAAATACAGAAATAATAACAGAAAAAAGAATATAATTATAGGAATTTCTAGCAATAGCAACAATAATGAAAGTACTAGAGATGGAGTAAAGTGGATGTTATGTGTTAAAGATTGTAAACTTTGTCAAGTTTTCTAGAAATAATTTTTTAATTTCTATTTTGAATCTATAGTATAGATATATATTTCTTGTGGAGCTGAGAAAATTTCCGATAATTGATGAGGGCATACTGGTTCTCTATACTACTCCATCAAATATTGTCAATTGAAATATTTTTCATTCAGCTATTTCACAACCGAGAGCCGGCAACAACGTACACCACCAAATTCCCAGCGACCAACTCTACAAGATTGCACTTTTTACCGCCTACCAAGTTCCCGACAAGAAATTTTAATTTTTCCGGAAACTTTCATCATCCACTTTTCGCAGAAGCTTAACATTACTCATTCTGGTCCGGCGATGCTGTGGGCGTTCACTAATTACACTGTTAATATCTCTTGAGAGTTCCGCAGGCAGTAGACGAAATGTGGTTTGGTTCTTTATTTAGCAAAGAAATGATCCGGGAACGGTCCAGAGATGAAACTGAACTTTCTTTCTTTCATATATCTTCCTGCAGGAATTTGTGGAATTGTGAAATCTTCTGACATGAGAAGAAAGGCAAAAAATTAACATTCAGCCGTTGAGCGTTTAGCGTTTAGAAATTGGTATGATAATAATAATAATAATAATATTCATTCACTAAGAAAAAAAATACAAAATAGTGTATATAATTGAGGTGACGTAAGTAGATAAAATAACTTCAAATATGAAAATCTAATTCAGTGGTATACGCATGCATACCACATACATACTCACATATAAAGGGCTATTCAAATTTGTTTCTGTACATGGGGATCTCGTAAACGATAAGAGATAGAGTGTCGGTTGAATTATAGCAAAGTTGTGTATTTCAGAGACCTATTCAATGATGTGAAGAAATCGAATATAGGTCTTTTGGTTCTGAAGATATACAGGAAAAACCAAAAAATCCCAAATTATTTTTTTGCCTATATCTTCGTTATTCGCAGACGTATTGAAAATCAGTCCACATTTTGCTATTGGCACTTGATGTGGGCTCTCAGAATATATCCATGAATCTTTTATACAGGGTGTCATCTGACTTGGGCCATCCCTATCTTTGAATTTTTAAATACGGATCTGTATTTTTTGTTGTAGTTTTTGGACCCTAGACATTCACTTCATACTGAGAAGTTCAATTCAATTATATATTTCGGGATGTTTCGGTAATATTCGATTATGATTGTGTGAATTATTCCCTTTTAAATTACGGCACTGGAAATTGGTTGACTGAGTTGAATAAAAACATAATAGCAACTTTCACGTCTCCCTATGTA
Source organism: Leptinotarsa decemlineata (assembly GCF_025532065.1). Lineage (NCBI taxonomy): Eukaryota > Metazoa > Arthropoda > Insecta > Coleoptera > Chrysomelidae > Leptinotarsa > Leptinotarsa decemlineata. The sequence continues at coordinate 12,086,960 of NW_027412684.1, forward strand.
TCGTAGAGTTTTTCGCGAGTTTTTTTCATTTTTAGATACCTATTCATATTTTTTTCCATTGCTGTGAGCGTTTTCTACAATGAACTTCGAATAAGAAAACCATTGTAATGGAAGCATGGAATTTTATAGATACCCTGGGATTCATTGACAATTTTGTCAAAAACTCATTTTTTTGACCTTTGACTTTCAATAATTGTTTTTCCATACGAGGGAAAGATGGGAAACTTTCAAATTTTATTTTTAATCATATTTCAAACAATCTAGTTGATTTTAAGCTTGGTGGGAATTTAGGTAGCTTTATTCTTATTTTTCAGTCTGATTTAACCGGACTATAGAGCAAATCATACATAAATCACAAAATTTTGTTGGAACACTCTGTTGTTACTTTTCAATTTAGCACTAGATCAATACTGCTCCTGTGTGACCTTTCAAAACACTACCTTACCTTTTAAGATTTTTATTCAAAGGATATTAACAATGTAATTCAGTTACAAGTTGATTTTATTCATTTAACATCATAGTAATGGGAATCTTCCGTTCCATAGAAAACTATACCTGAAATGTACAAGAATATATGTATGCTCTCTGACTAACTGCTTTGACCAGTACTTACGCATTCTCCTATTGCCAATCGACGTTGGAGATCCGAAATTCCTCGCTAGGTTGAAATAGTTGTTATTGTTTGTTTCTCAGCCGTTGCCTGCCTTATTCTCTATACCTTTCCAAGAATATTTCTTGCATAGATTGTTATTCATCACTTCCAGAAGGTTTACTGACATATTAGAGCCATATCGCCTGAAAAACAATATTAGTTAGCTCTGGTTTCTGAATACTGTTTGATATTTTCGGTAAATATTCTGCATAATATGAATGCTCTAATATTTGTACTGAAAGGGAAGGATGTGGCGACTTACCTTATATGTTTCTATTCCATCGCATGAATAAGGATTGGTAAATAGTTGAGAAAATGGGTTGGAACAATATTTTGTGAACATTCTAATATGAGGTTAAGAGACAGCTGTTGGTTGACAACCGCCGAACTTTCGTAGTGTCGTTCCGACGAACTACACCGAACTAGTTCTACAGTTGTTCACGGGTGGAGGATTGATCGGTTACTCAAGTTGTCAAGGGTTGTTTTAGGGTTGCATTGCTTTGAGAAGGAGTTTTGATGGGTCATGAACTTATTGATATTGTCTCAAGTGGCTGTGGAGGAATTGATAGATATATGATGTTGTGCACAGCGCCCCCATGGTGCTTGTAGGGTAGGTTGGACGCACTGTGGCAACAACTGGTTAGCTGTCAGATGTGGCAGTCTCTTAGTATTCGGAAGTTGGCCTTCGATTGAGCTTGGTTCGGAGTTCAAAGGTACCATCAGACTGATTGTAGGATATATATGGTTGTATTTGTGCCATCCTTCACGGGTATTATTTCTACAAGTCAGGATTGTATAGTGGAAGACTGATTTGTGACCTCACAAACCACAAGAGGAGACTAAATCATCTGTCGGTAACAAATAAGACAGATGGGTATCCGCGGCTAAGCTAAACAGTGGAGACGGGAGTGGGTTAAACAACTTAGCAAATTTCAAATAGATCTTAATGGGCGCCAGGTAAATTTAATCCTCCAGATACCCTAAGTAACTCACAATATCAATAACTTACCAATTAATATTGGAAATGAAAGATAAAGATCCCCAATATGATTTATTCAGTAATCCTAACTTACATGGATTAACCAACAACGCTTCTAAGACAACAATGCGATACTCACACTACTACGCGATGTTCAAATGTTAATACAAGAGCGCGGTGTATATAACCACGAATTCAATCAGCCATAAATTACGGTAGTAACGACGCTCAAAAAAAAAAAACTACAATACGTCGAGTAAAACTACCACGAAAATTGAGTAGGTGAAATCGTAAATACTAGTATCGGATGGTAAGACAAACTCGTTGCGTCGCGTGAGCTCAGGCGTAGGCGCATCGGTGTCAATCAGTCATCGTGAAAGGAAGAAAATACCTCAATTTCCGTTTCACAAATACATCACTATATCAATCAGGTATAAATAAACAAACACTATATCAAACAGGTATCAATAAACAGAAGGGCAACAATTATTCAAATATCTCAGAATATCACAAATATTCAATTAAATCAATTATAACTTGCGTGCTCCTTTTGGGCCACCCGGTATATGGTGTTAGGCTACTCCGCGATTCGACGGAAGTGGATCACCCTGTAGTACGGCGGAGATGGATCACCCTGTAGCACCACCAAGATAGATCACCCTGTAGGGCACGACAAGCTGGACCAGTAATGGATCACCAAATAAGATCCAGAAAGATAAATAAAAAAAGGAAAGAAGAAAAATAAAGGGAAACAGGAAAAAAGGAAAAAAAAGAAAACCGGAAAACAGGAAAAAAAAAGGAAAGAAGAAGAAAAAAAACTCTACGGAAGAAAATTCTCAATCAGAATCAGATGAAAACAAGGTGAGATTCAACCCCCATTCAATAGGGACTATTTGACTAATCAATACCCCTGGTATATTTTCATTAAGCAAAGTAGCAAGATAACAAGAGTATATTTTTGGGTGCCCTGTATAACCATATGACCCGTAAAAATCAAGACAATTGAATGAGTGTTGAAACCTCTCTTCAAAACTAATATTCACTTGAATGACAACGCTGGGAGCAAATATTACTAAAATCATTTAAAACACATTTAATGGTAAAATTCTTACCCTGGCCAAGGGGTTTTCTATACGTTTCTTCGTGTGCGGTGCTCTGCACGGAAGTCCTACTGGGACTTGATGAGTGACTAAGGGCCTTCTGTTTCTTATGAATCTAGAGACGAGAAACGAAGGTTGTAGAATTGAAGAGGTGATATCATAGCTAAGACCACATGAGAGATGCGACAGTGATTCAGACATACCTAATTTCGGAAATCCTTCCACCTAGCACGAGTTCGGTAACCATCACAAATCCTCAAAAGAGCTTAAGTTTCAGACTGCAAATATCCACACCAAAATGATCAATCAGTCTTCCACTATACAATCCTGACTTGTAAAAATAATCCCCGTGAAGGATGGCACAAATACAACCATATATATCCTACAATCAGTCTGATGGTACCTTTGAACTCCGAACCAAGCTCAATCGAAGGCCAACTTCCGAATACTAAGAGACTGCCACATCTGACAGCTAACCAGTTATGGCCACAGTGCGTCCAACCTACCCTACAAGCACCATGGGGGCGCTGTGCACAACATCATATATCTATCAATTCCTCCACAGCCACTTGAGACAATATCAACAAGTCCATGACCCATCAAAACTCCTTCTCAAAGCAATGCAACCCTAAAACAACCCTTGACAACTTGAGTAACCGATCAATCCTCCACCCGTGAACAACTGTAGAACTAGTTCGGTGTAGTTCGTCGGAACGACACTACGAAAGTTCGGCGGATGTCAACCAACAGCTGTCTCTTAACCTTATATTAGAATGTTCACAAAATATTGTTCGAACCTATTTTCAACTATTTACCAATCCTTATTCATGCGATGGAATAGAAACATATAAGGTAAGTCGCCACATCCTTCCCTTTCAGTACAAATATTAGAGCATTCATATTATGCAGAATATTTACCGAAAATATCAAACAGTATTCAGAAACCAGAGCTAACTAATATTGTTTTTCAGGCGATATGGCTCTAATATGTCAGTAAACCTTCTGGAAGTGATGAATAACAATCTATGCAAGAAATATTCTTGGAAAGGTATAGAGAATAAGGCAGGCAACGGCTGAGAAACAAACAATAACAACTATTTCAACCTAGCGAGGAATTTCGGATCTCCAACATCGATTGGCAATAGGAGAATGCGTAAGTACTGGTCAAAGCAGTTAGTCAGGGAGCATACATTTATTCTTGTACATTTCAGGTATGGTTTTCTATGGAACGGAAGATTCCCATTACTATGATGTTAAATGAATAAAATCAACTTGTAACTGAATTACATTGTTAATATCCTTTGAATAAAAATCTTAAAAGGTAAGGTAGTGTTTTGAAAGGTCACATAGGAGCAGTATTGATCTAGTGCTAAATTGAAACGTAACACTGTTAGCGTTTCGCCTTCAAAATGAGCATTCATCACTTTCTACTATCAGGAAACTGAGTATAGAAGCAAATAAATTCAATATCAGCAGCCATTCTGGCTCTGGATCCTCCCTGTACTTGGATCGTACTCGAAAACCGGAAATCATGCAGCTTCACGCCAAACTTATCAGAGCACAGTCGGAGAGGCATGAAATACGCGACTGCGGTCAACCGAATCTATCACATGCATGCTTATCCATATTATGCAGCCGGTGTTTGGTCCGCAACTCATTCAAACGCTGTTCATGTTCATCAGGACGCGATAATTCCATACGCAACGATTTCATTTCAAACACGGGATGCCGGTGTACAGAGATTCGAAGTGGCCAATTCAAATGCAAATTAGACTCTGTTGGGATCTTCAAACACGTTTCTATCACCAGAATTTTATGGTCGAGTGGAGGATGATCGATGTGGATGGCCATCGATATTGTGTAGTTGTGGTTGCGAATGAATGAAGAGATTTGGAAAATTATCTGAGAGAAATTCTTTCAAAATGTGAACCCATTTCGACCTTTCTCACAAAAGTTGTGCTATTTCAATTTTATTGTCATTTTTGATATTTCAGTATTTTATTAACACGCTTTTACTAGTTTCACCTGTATGTATGTATGTTTGTTTGTTTGTTTGCTTGTAACACTCAAGCTGGAGATCTGTATTTGACAGAATTATCGACATTCGCGGGCAGATGGCGCTGTACGGAACGTCCTTCATATATTTGTAACTTACTTTACACGTATTTCTTCATTTGAAAAAAGTATTTTTTTTAATAACACGCGCGTCTGCTGCCTTATTTGTAATCTTCCTTTGTTGAGCTTGGTAGCTGTTTTTGAGGCTCCCTCTCCGAATCGGAAAATATCAATGGTCATTTTTCTAAACAATATACGGCTGATTGATTCCAAAGTTTAGACAAAATAAAAATAGTTCAAAAAGAATAAAAAATACGCTTTTAGCTTTTATAGCACACGAAACTGAAAAATGAAAAATAAATATATTTTTTGAAACTAAAAAACACGCTTTCAAAGAACATCGAACTAAAAAGTTAAAAATATTTTTTCAAATAAGCTTAAAACAATAAAGATCGAAAATAGTATTATTGTGAAAAAAGCGTGGACGCTTTGTGCCATTTTTTCTGTATATCAAGTCGCTTCTTTCATAATAATACCAGTATTTTCCGTTCGTCATTGTTTTAAGCTCATTTTTTTAAAATTATTTTCAACTTTTCAGTTCGATGTTCATTGAAAGCGTGTTTTTTACTTCTTTAAACTATATTTATTTTTTATTATCTCTATTCCAGATGTTCCTTGGGTGAGTATAACACTCCTCACAGATATTCAAATTACGGATTCACAAGAATAATAACTGATCATGAGATGACCGATCTAATATTCATTTAGTACTGTTACAAAGTTCCTAATATTCATGCAAAATTTCAGCCCATTTGGTTGAGGATAAATGCGGTAAATTTCAGAATGGCCCCGAATAAACCTACATATATACGTAGCTTCGTATGTACATACATGCATATACACATACATACGTACAAGATAAATTTTAAATTTATTTACATAAAATGGAAAACAAAATCCACGTGTCACTGACTTCACCCTTTTGGATTCAGGGAAATTTCAAATTTCTGATGAAACTCAACTCAATACTTTTGCCCACAAGAAAATATCACAATTTTGTGAAATATCAAATAGACATTGCAGATTGGTAGAATTTCTTGTAGACTGAGCGTGTCATAATCTATGATCAATACCAACAAAAAATCCACCAACCGCCATCCTTCAGGTGTATAAAAATTTATCATTTCTGAAAAAATTAAAAATGAACTTCACTGCAATAATCACTTGGAAATATATAAACATCAACTTCTGTATATTTTTTTATACCCTTCTCGGTATACAAAATCGAGATAAAGAAAAAAATTCGTGTGAAAAAAAATTGTTGAAAACTACTGAACAACAATGGTTTAAATCAAAAGGAGTATTTTTTGGGAAAGAAATTTTTTGGCTTTCTACTTCCCTAATCACATACCTATCTCAATCCTCAATAATTTTGCCAAACCTCTAGAAACAATCTTGTATATTCGTATCTATCGGTCCTCTCGACATATAATATCTGATCATCAACATGGTTTGATGAATTCTACATCCACCAGCACGAATCTTGCTGTTTTTGATCAATATCTGGGCGAATCGTCAGACCGCAAAGGGCTAGTCGATGAGGTGTTCACGGACTTCTCTAAAAGCATTCGACAGGATCAGCCATAAGCTACTCGTTTTGCATGGGTTTCAATAAAATTTACTGTCAACTTTTGGAATGTTATTAATATGTTGATCATCATGTCTCTTTCTCAGATATGTACTTATCCATTAGCGGAGTCCTGCAAGGATCTAATATTGGCTCCTTATTATTTGTTATCTGTGCAACCGGTTCAACTGCAATAGTTTAATGTTAACTGATGATTTGAAACTTTTCACATCTATAAACAGTTCAGATGACTGCACAATTTTGCAAAACCAGGCACAGTTTTCTTCAAAAAAATGAATGTCTCCGAACCGGATATAATAATGTCAGGTCAGACAATTCCACTTTCTGCTTCGATGAGTTTCTTGGGGGTTAAGATGGACACCAATATGTCTTGGCACACTCATATCGCTGGAATTGCAAAAGCCGCTTCTCATAAGCCGAAACAGATAACTGTACCTACCTCAGCAACTTTGCAACTTTTGATGCTTTATTAAGCTCAATTCAGTCCTTCTTTAGAGTATTGTTCTCATGTATGGAGCTCCGCCCATAAGCATACCATGAACCTTCTGGATTCCATTCAGAAAAGAGCCATTCACCTGTATAGAGACGCGAAACATATTAGAAATACACGACAGAGTACATTGAGTACAAATGAAATTTCTGAAACTTCTCAGTTTCAGAATCATTGAACGTATTCCCCAAGAAATTGTAATTACTTCGATCTGCTTCAAGAACCAGAATTCGTTACATTAGAGAAACTGTAGTATCAGAGATTGTAATATCTATTCTGAGACTATGATTCAGGCAAAATAATACTTTTTTATACATATCACGTGACAAATTTGTCACATTCAGCATCAACTGATAATTTTGGTAGGTATACAAAATATTCATTCACTACGATTCTAGATAAAACTTTTCCGAAGAAGAAATTCACATCAGAGATTGACTGGCATTAGAGCATTCGCTTCCACTCAATTTTCAATCTATCATCTCAACAACCACGTCAATCGTGAAAGGGTCCTACAATAATCCGCCAAGTAACAGAATGAGCCCCGAGCAAAATGACGTTATATCTCCTGTAAAATTATTTCCCGAAAGCAAAATAGTGCGGCAAAGCAACAGCAACACTTCGAAAAAAGATTGGTGATTGGGAACTAACGGTTCATCGGGTCCCAGATTGAAGTCCGCTAGCCCAAAGGCCTACTTCGGGTTTTCTGGACCACTTAACACCCACGGTGTCATGTGCTATCAATCGTGGTGAGCTCCGCTTCCTCAACTTCCTCCGCGGATTTATTGGTGCCTCACTTTCCGATAGTTCGGCGACCGCCAGAGGCGTGACGAGATTCAGTGAAGAAAAAGGTAATATAGCGGAAAAGTTTTTTTGGAGGTCGGTTGTAGCGTCAAAATTGTGAAAATTCATTTTAATTATTTTAACGACACCACAAACTTTTAATTACTAGTCATTGTCAAACTAGTGTGAATGATGTAATCGAATTGAACATAATCCGACATAAACGTTCTCTATAACGTACTCTTTCTATTAAAAAACCCCACAATTTCTCATCAAATAAAACTACGTATTGTAATGGACTGAATAGCATGCACTTGATCCAAACAGAAATGAAAGCAATGATATATAATGAGCAGAATATCAATCTGAAAATATTTATGATATTCCTGAACATATAAAACAAGAACATATTTCTTGAATATTTCATTTTTATCTCCTGGATTGAATGGAATGGATTATTGGTGAAACCAATATATCATACCTTTCTTTTTTCGTTTTTCACTTGTAAATTTCCTGATGTGTTGAAAGAAGTTAGTAGGAAAAATAGCAATTTTTTATACCCGCGACTTTCCCAGTTATCTCTGAGGAACTAAATAAACCTAAGTGTGACGAGTTCTGTATCAACTCAAAAAGTAGTGAATAACATGTATCCGATAGAAATAATAGATTTGTAGTCTACCATCAGAATATTCAGTGTCTGGGTAATAAGATTGTCCAGCTAGATGTGATAACAGAACGAGAATTACTTTGTGACTTGTTATTCTTTTCTGAACATTGGCAAAATAATGACCAACTGGTTGTATAGTTAGCTGAAATATTTCAGTTCATGTATTAGTTTATCTAGAAGGGAAAACGATAGCGTTCGTAAAGCATAACATCCCGAAGTTATTTTTTTGCTCAGCAAATTAATATGGTTATTGAAATTGAGGTTGCTGTCCAGATTGATTCCAAGAAATTTATTTAGTTTTTTGTTTGATATAATATCATTAGCTATCGGAATGCCTGACAAGTTGCAATTGAATGATATAAGATTGGTTTTTTCTATATTGAAGGATAGCAGATTGGAGTTGCACCACTTTCTCACTTTAAGAATATCTTGTGCTATTTTGTTTTGAAGAGACAAAACCATTTTGACCAGAAATAGCGGTGTAGCAATTTTCAAAAATGATGCAACTGGCTTGAAATTTGCTGTCCTAAACCTGAAAAACGTATGTCTCGAGGGTGTTCTTGAATGCTGCGGCATCAGATCACAACAAAATAAAACTACCTTCATCTGTATGTATAGACCACCAATGGGAGATTTCCAGTTGTTCTTAGACTTACTTGAAGGATTATTGACACTAATTTGTAGGGATAATGAGAAAGTTATTATAGAAGGGGATTTTGATATTAATTTTTTGACAAGTGGCACAAATAGGAACCAGCTAGGAAATGTAATAGCCGCGTACAACATAATGAACAATATATGAACTAACCAGAGTGACAGCCTCCTCGAGTACGTACATTGATAATTTTCTCATAACCAAAATGGTAGATTACGAGGTAAAGATCAAGGATCTCCATTTATCAGATCACTATGGACAAATAATTGAATTCCCAACAAAAAATACCACCAATAACTCCAATGTTCCAAGTTCTTATTATTTGAGTTTCTCAGAGAAAAATATCTCAGATTTTAAAATACTACTGGGAAACGAGAACTGGCAGAATGTTTACAAGGAAACATGTCCTAACGAAGCATATAATAGATTTCTTGAAATCCTTCCATATTACATTGAGGTATCTTTTCCACTGAAACAGACAAAAAAACAAAGAAAGTCAACTCTAACCCCCTTACCCCCGAACTCTGAAACCTCAAGAACATGGTTTCTCTATATTCAGAATGCGCGAGAGTGAATGAAAATTTCAAGGATATATGTCGCAAAGTAACTATAACATACAGGGATGAACTAAAGCAGAATAATCCAAGATGCATTGAGCATAAGATAAATAGTTCTCACAATAAATCAAAAACCATGTGGCAAACTATTAATAATATCCAGAAAAAAAACTATAAGCCCAAAGATATTTTCATTTTTAGTGAAGAACATAAGGTACATGTGTTGACATGGCTAACAATTTTAATGCTCATTTCACGAAAGCAGAAGAACAAAGAGAATATGATCTCAATTTTATGGAAAATACAGTCGCACTCTGTCCAAACTCCATATTTCTCCACCCAATCAAGGAATATGGGATTTTCGATTTGATAAATGAAATAAAGAATTTTAATGCTAGTGGATATAATTAGGTCTCAAACAATCTTCTGAAAAAATGCATGGAAGAAATAGTCTACCCCTTGACCTATCTGATCAATCTTTCCACGGAACGGGGAATGTTGCCTGAGAAATTAAAAGTTGCAATCGGTACTCCGATCTTTAAAAAAGGAGACTCAAATAGCTATGAGAACTATAGAGGGGTAAGTCTTCTCTATAGTATATCCAAGGTATACGAAATTAATATTAAAAATCAGTTAATATCGTTTCTCCTCAAAAATGAATTACTTTCGACAAACCAGCATGGTTTCATGCAAAATAAAAGCACGGAAACAGCTTTATATGATTTGATAGAACACGTAGTAACAGCCTTGGATAATAAACTACAAATTTTTGGTTTGCTCATTGATTTTTCTAGAGCATTGGACTGTGTGAATCACAGAATCGTAGATTGAATTTGTTACAATTTTTTCCACTTTCTAGAACAGAGCAAAAATACTGTTTTTATAAACTTTTTTTGGGGCACTATCACCTCCCATGAAAACATGTGCTTGTTCAAAACCATATAATAGATTATGTTTACATCAGAGATAACAAAATTTGCAATACAGCTGAAAAGTTCAATGCTCCCATCCAGCTCTTGTCCAATCTATTGCGTTGACTAAGTGACTAAGTTAATATTTCCGAATTCGAAAATTGATACAATAAAGGATATGGAAGAATCGAAAACTGCCTACTTCATCCCAATGAAGTGAATGGGATGCCACTTATATCTTTACAGACTCTCCACTTGTAGTGTCTTCGTGAGTACTGGTTTTCGTCTTTTTCGAAATAAGAATATCTTAGTCACCTTTATTTCGAAATATTCATTCATCCTTACATATACACAAGTTAGTATCAACTGTTACGATATCAGAAATAATTTTAGTAGAACCCTGAGGATAACATTGATAACGTTTGAAACTTTTTTCTCTCACGACTGCTTTGACCCCTCCAATTCACCACAGAAGGTACGATTATATTCTGCATATGGATACAAAACATAAAAACAAATTCAAACTTCAAGGAAATCCAATGATTCAGTGTATGTATATACAGAACTGTGCTCCTGAAAAAATACTAATGACAACGAGAGAAGAAACAGCATTCAGGTAATATTTTAATGTGCAGAGGAAGGAAATGTGCGTGTTTTATTTTCTATCAATTATGTTCCAGATGATTTTGCCATGTACATCCAGGTAAAATTTCCTGAACATAGTTTTTATCAATGATGTGTTGATTTCCAATGGATACGCTTAACAGTAGGATTTCTGACTGGCCATTGTTAACTAAGGAAACACCTCCATAATATGGGGCTGGTGCATACACCTCTATGCAGGGTGTGTGAACAGAAAGATAAGACTGTCAGGCATGTCCTATGCGAGTGCCCGGCGAATGTTGGCCTACACCTGCCGATATAAAGGAGATGTCTCCTAGTGACCTGTCCATCTTCCTGGAAAGGACAGGATGGACGATGACCTAGGAGGACAATTCCTCGGGAGGAAGTACAATGGATAATATGTGGCCTGAGTGCTGTGGGCTCACACTCACCCTCACTACTCTACAGATACGCAACCTCCTGCCACCGGTGAAGATGTGCATCCGCATTCTAAGTACGTCTTCTTTGCTACACATCGAGAAACAATACATATGTATTCAAATACCTTTTGAGAAATATTGAATGCGAGATGAGTATTTCACCCCTTGTTTCTTATTCCAGCCGACTTCACCCATTCTGTATTCGGGCAATCTCCTCTCAAACTGCTCCTCGTCAATCAACTCTGAAGTTGGACTTGTTCAAATACTCTACCACGGTACTAACCCTGCTGAATGGGGATTCAGAAAGTTTCTCCGGGCTATTTCAAGCGCTATGTGTTCGATGTGTTTTGAAAATTGTGGCATAAGGTTCGTTCGTCTGGAATAGCCAGACTTTCGAGATGCTATGCTGTCTCCTGCAACCATCAACCCGCACAACTGAAATTAAACGTTCGAACTCAAAACATTCCCGTTCCAGACGAGAACTTAATACTCTACAGACGCGGCTAATGGTCGGTGACGTCCTCATTCGGATACACTGGAATCGATAATCATTATTTGTCTCTAGGCCATTTGATTTGGGTGAAGGGCGGGTGGATATCTAGAACGAGCATGAGTCCAGTTTCCAGGATTTGGCAAGTTTCTCGACAGCTTGAAAAACAATGTTGTAGTGTTGAAAAGAGTAATTGAAAAGAGTATACATGTGAATATAATAGAGAGGCGAACTTGGCTTGGTGATGTCCGTTTTCAACATTGACATAATGGAAGCACATCAGGAAAGTCTAGCCATTCGTAGTAGTGAAACGTCAAGAATAAATTTTGATATAGTCAACTATGACCTTCGAAAAGTTCACAAAATTTCAATTCATTTTTGCATAATGGAGATTATATGTCATTTGACTAATGTTATACATAAAGCAAAATCAGTAGGAAACATTCTGTTTGGAGGCGATTGACAATGTTTCATGATGAATTCCACTAGTTCGGATTTCCATTGTCCAATATATAAAATGATTTGAAATCCCTGAAACAACTAAAAAAGAAGAATTAAAAATAAATAGCTGTAAATAACAATTATATTACGCAAAAATACCTGAAATGAAATGAAAGTGAAATAAAATACAAGTAAAAATAAAACAATTGAACAAAATATAAAAATAAAGAAGTACAAAATGAAAATAAAAAAAGGTAAGAGATTTCAAGCCAAGTTAGTTCACGACGTTTCAATTGTTAGTATCCACAATCGTCTTCGGGTGATGACTGGACTGATTCCTCCGACAGATGACTATTTATGGGTCGTTTGAGTACTTTCACTTGTCCCCGCTTTCCATTTTTTCCGCTTCACTGGTTTAGTGGGAGATGACCGTTTGGCGGGAGTTGGCCATTTTTCACTTGATGATGGGTTTCCATATGTTGCGTATTTCTACGGCTTGGCTGAATACGTTGTTGGACAACATGTATGCGGCTTCCTTGAATTTTCTCCTGAACCAATGTTCTTCTCTGTGTAAGATCTCAGCTTGGGACCACTCGAAGTTGTGTTGATGGATCCAAACATGGTCTGCTATTCCTGATTTGCTGGTTTCTCCTCGCTGTGTGTGTTTCTTGTGCTGGGCAATGCGAACATTCAGAGGTGTCTTGGTTTCACCAATATAGGATCTTCCGCACTCACAGGGTATCCAGTAAATGCGATTCTAGGAATCGCAATCTGCGTTTGGTGGCCTGGTTTTCGTGAGGCTGCTACGGATAGTGTTACCGGATCTGAAGCAGGTTCCGATGTTGTACTCGGAACCAATTCTTCTTATCCTCTCCGATAATCCTCTGATGTAGGGAAGTGCAAGCACGGCTTCTTTTTCTTGCTAGGCTCCTGCTGTCTTTTAGCCAAAATCTTTTCTATCATCATTTGGAGTAGCCATACCGTTGAAAATAATTTTTTGATGAAGTCTAGTTCCTTCTTGACACCTTCCTTCATGTTACAGAGCCCGAAAGCACGGTCTTATAGAGTCTTGATGATTCCTCTTTCAGTTGATTGAATGTGGTTGAATTCGTGGTTCAGATACTGTCCCGTGTGAGTGGGTTTTCGGTATACAGATGTTTCCCACTTAGTGTCGGTCCTCTTCAACAAAACGTCTAAGAATGGCAATTCGTTGTGGATTTTCTTCTCCATTGTAGAAGTGATGGAAGGTCTCACGCTGTTTATATGTTTCAGGAAGGCGTCCAGTTCAGTATTCCCATGGTTCCATATTATGAAGGTGTCGTCAACATATCTCAACCAGACTCGAGGTTTCTTGTGGGCTTCTCTAATGGCCAGAGTTCCAAACCACTCCATATATATGTTGGCTATGACTGGTGGAAGTGGCGATCCCATTGGCAGTCCCTCATCTTGTGTGAAAAATTCGTCCTTCAGTTGGAAATAACAGTTTCTAACTCAGCATCCTAGTAATTCCATAATTACTTCTATAGGTAGATTCTCTCTTTCAGGTTCCCGTCTTCGGATAGCTTTCTCTGTATGATTTGGAGTGCTTCTTCGACCGGAACGTTGATGAAAAGGCTTTCCACGTGGAAACTAATTAGTTGATCTTCCTGTGTGACTTCAATTGACCCTAGTAGTTCGACAAATTGCCTTGAATTCTTCACAAAAGGCGATGTTTTTCCTTGTAATGGTTGTATTATGGAAAGTAAAAATCTAGACAAGTTTTGAGTAGCCGAATCTCTGGAGCTGATGATCGGTCTAAGAAAAGCGGTCTAAGGAAACATTCTGATATAAAAGTGAATCCTAAACAAAAATGGATCAATCAATAACAAAAATTATGAGAAAATTAGTAATAACAATTCTGTTTTGAACATGGCCGATTTTAGATGGAGGTGAGCAGGTTGAGGGTGACATCACAATGATAGCAGTCTGAACCTGCTATTTGATTAGTGCTATCCCAAAATGGCACTAGCCTAGAACTCTTATCGGAAAATACCAGTTCTGCAGATCACAATTAGAGTCGTTATTCAAAATTTCACAAAGTGGAAGCAACAAGAAAAAAACAAATTCACTTGCTGAATATGTTGCCCCATAGTTGATTATCAAGATAAATCACCACCAACTATTTCTAGTGCACAATTCACAATCTCATACTTCGAAATAGCTCAACGCCAACAAAGCTTCTGGTTTTGACAAAATACGTTGTACTCAACCCTGCGTCAATCAACTTGTAGCATCTTTTTCTATGATTTTCAACCGTCTTTTTGTCAGAAGGTCACTGGAATTCAACCTATCGATGTAAGATGAGTCTTTCATCGAACTATAGTCTAGTTGATATCAGCGATATCGGAAATCATAAAGAAAGCTTCGGATCGACATATCTTTGAATGTTTTCGAATGACATTTCATTATGAGATTTCTCGAAATCTCTACTCCAGGAGTGTTCAGTACTGAACAGTCTGAAGAAGACATTATTTATTGAAACATATGTCACGGTTTTCTGATCTAGTGATTCAAAATCTTTCTATAGAGTGTTATATTTGAGTGGGTCACAATCCACTTCCCAAAGGATATCCTTTGGATATCCGTTTTATGTCTATATCAAGTCAAGGATATTCCAGCATTAATAGGGAAATTCTATGAATATTCTTCAAATTATATCTCATGAATATCCATAGAATATTCGAGGAGTATATGCAATATCATTTGAATGAAAATTCCACTCAAAATTAAATTTTTCAAACAAAAAATACGAGAAAGGGAAATCGAATATGCCTTTGCTCGTTTTGATGACTTAAATCAATAGAACGGCTCTATGTTATTCGATATTTATAAAAAAAAGAACTCCATTATACCAGATTGCCCATTAGGTATAATAGTTATCCACTTGCTTCATAAATTTGTTTTCATTATATTGGTACAATCCATTAGTATCGTCATCATATCGACTATTGGAACAACTGTTCATTTCAACATTTGTCGTTTCTCATCTTATGTGATTGGTACTTTATTTGCTGAGTGCTGCATGTTTTTTGGTGTTGTTTGAAGCAGAACATTTTGAAATGCTTCAACTGACGTTACTGGTATGGTCAGAATTGTATGGTATGGTCGATGTTTGTTCAGGACTAGTTGAGGTTTCGTATTCAATATAGAAAAATTATAATCTAAAAATTGGAATCCTCAAAACGCCTTATGGTAAAGCAAGGGATTCTAGAGGTGGTTACTCTAATATTAGTGTACCAAAATATGGTCGTGATGATTCAAATAATGATTCAGTTCATACCAAGAAAACTGTGAGACAATACAGAATGACTGTCATTTTCGCTCCATTTGGAACAATGGTCTTTGGAAAATAATATTACCATATAGTTACACAATTGCAACTTCAACAGTATTGTCATTATCAGTTATTCGCAACAACTTCAATCAACTGATTATTGTTTGTTGTATTATAATAATTCGTATCAGAGTGAGATTCCTCATGTTTCACACTAGCCAATATCCTTAGAGGACTTTGAGTAAGAGGCTAGAGTTCCCCCATAGTCGTATTCCGTGTTAGGAATCACACGTCAAAAGGTAAGACCTCGTTAATCCTTAGCTGGTTAACGGAAAAACAGATTTCAAACAGATATTATAAGTCATGTATGAATGGAATAGGGCAAAGTAAGATATTTTCAATGCTTCGAAACTGCTTACGATTTTCAGTTGTCTTGAGAGATATAGTTTATTAGAAAGTTTCACAGTAAGTCAACATGAGAGTTATATTTCAAAGAGTGATCCAAGGTTATACCCAAAAGTTTAACTTGCTGATTTCTCACGACAGTTAATTGAAATGGAAATCCTCTGGCATTTATTGAGGTTTTGTTTCAATTTGTTTGTTAGAAACCATTCTTCTTTTCTATCCTCCAATTTCATTGAATTTGACAATATTTGCTTATCAACACGTGATTCGTATATGCTTACGTCATCTGCAAATAGCATGCATGATGACGGTGACAAGTTTTGCGGTAGGTCATTAGTATATAAAATGAATAGAAGAGGACCTAATAGAGACCCTTGGGAACCCCATGTTTGATGATTAGAAACTCTGATTGAGAATCCTGGTATTGCACTGTCTGAAATCTGTTGGTGAAGTAGGAGGAGAAAAATTCGTAAGCTGTTCCGCGTATTCCGTAATATTCAAGTTTCTGAGAATGACAATACATCTCAAAAAATTGGATTACTCTTTCGAACTGGAAACAGGTAACATCGCATGATTTCTAATCAGGAACGAAGATGTATCTTGTGGTGGTGACTCTAATAGTAGTGTACCAGAATATGGTCTTGTTGATTCAAATAATGATTCAATTCATACTGTGAGACTGTGAAAACTGTGAGACAATACAGACTGTCTGTCATTTTCGCTCCATTTGGAACAATGGTCTTTGGAAAATAATATTACTGGCATCAATATAGTTACACAATTGCAACTTCAACAGTATTGTCATTATCAGTTATCCGCAACAACTTCAATCAACTGATTATTATTTCTTGTATTATAATAATTCGTATCGGAGTGAGATTCCTCATATCTCACACTAGCTAATATCCTTATGGTCTTTTTCTGTATCTGGAGAACTTTAAATGAGAGGCTAGAGTTTCCCCATAGTCGTATTCCGTGTAAGGAATCACACTTGAGGAGGTAAGACCTCGTTAATCCTCAGCTCGCACAAGTATCGACTTTTGAGGGTTGTCGTTCGTAGGGGTGCGACAGCTGGTTAAAGGAAAAACCATAAGATACCATAAGTAATGTATGAATGGAATAGGGCAAAGTAAGATATTCTCAATGAGAGTTTCATTTCAACGAGTGATCCAAGGTTATACCCAAAAGTTTAACTTTGTTTGCTGAGTTCTCACGACAGTTAATTGAAATGGAAATTCTCTGGCATTTATTGTGGTTTTGTTTCAATTTGTTTGTTAGAAACCATTCTTCTTTTCTATCCTCCAATTTCATTGAATTTGACAATATTTGCTCATCAACATGTGATTCGTATATAGTTACATCATCTGCAAACAGCGTGTATGATGACGGTGACAAGTTTTGCGGTAGGTCATTAATATATAAAATGAATAGGAGAGGACCTAATACAGACCCTTGGGGTACCCCATGTTTGATGATTCGGAACTCTGATTGAGAATCCTGGTATTGCACTGTCTGGAATCTGTTGGTAAGGTAGAAGGAGAAAAATTCGTAAGCTGTTCCGCGTATTCCGTAAAACTCAAGTTTCTCAGAATGGCAATGAAGGCTCAATTACAATTTGTGCACAGGCAGCATCTCAAAAAATTGGATTGCTCTTTCGAACTAGAAACAAATAACTTTGCATGATTTCTAATCAGGAAAAACGATGCATCCTGTATTTCAGCTGACCTACTGAATGTAAAATAATGTTATAAATGAATCAAATTTGAAAATAATTTCAAAATCTGAATATGATAATCCTGCAATTCATTTACTCCCAACCCATTTCTACCCCCTATGAAGTCGTTTGGATCTAGCTATAATTCGCTATACTGCGATACTTTTGCAAGCCATTCATATTCTCGAACTGGAAATTTTTTCGTGGGCTCTTGTAGATAAAATCTGAACTGTAGAGGTGAGGTAAAGATAAATGTTGATGTACGATAATAGGATGAAGTAATATAACACCTCATTGTTCGTGAATACTATCAGTCTTGCAGGCTGATACCTGCTCACAATGCTGCTTTGTTACCCTTATATATCGGTAACATATAGATTACCTGTGGACAATTTGGAAATGGGCCAAGTATATTGAATATCTTTAAAACATTTTGGAGGGACTCAGAAGCAAGTAAATCACCCTGGAAAAGTCTTTTACACATCATGGATACCATAATGAGCTCTCTTTCTCTCATTTCTACATATGAATCTTAAGATCGGCCATCTCGTTTCTGAAATAATTTCCAGCATTCGCAGTTGTGCACGAACTTCAATGTAATGATATCAACCTGTTCAGATTTTATAACAGATCAATGATACTTCCAAACGAACAAACTCTTATGCTTGTATTGTTGTTGTGATTATCACCTTCGGTGAAAAATTATAGCTTTCACAATGGAACCAGGCCAAAATTATTCTGTTCAATGATGAGTACTTGGAATACTCAAAATTGAATGAGGTGTCAGTTGTCCTGAAAATCAAGAAAAAGGAATATCATAGTTGCCCGTCAAAAGTATTGTTCTACACAACGCTCATCGTGAGCAACAATTTCTGTTTCAGTCAGCCAGTTGAACAGATCTAATAAATTCAATCGGTGAAGATGCCTGATCATCCACCTTTACTATTTCATCATTTTTTGCACTGAAGTCATCAGAAATGGTGGCAAAGCTGAAAGTAGTGTTGTTGAAGCCATCATCATCCATCTGTTCAAATTTCAACCGTTCAGGCGTGATGAGAGTGCAAATGAAGCAATATTGAGTTGAGGCTAGCATTAACGTACAGTCAGTTAGATCAAATAAAGGAGATCAAACCAATCCGAATTTGATCTGTATGGTTTGTGTTTCAGACTAGATCCACTGTGATCGACAGAAAATTCAATTCCTGAATATCAAAGATTAAAGAGGCTCAGTTGTAAATAAAAGCTTCAACATCGACTGCAGAATGAGACTATTTCCCTATCATTCACTGCAAGGCATTTTGATGAACTCGTGATGCAGAAAGCGCCGTGTCAACACGCCAATAACTCACCAGTAGTGCCAGGCTGAATCACTCAACTGTCCTGAGTAGAACAAGCCTGACAGTGGAGGTGATACATCTATTGGAGAAGAAAGCCAAAAATTTCATCGAGGTTTTATTGCTGTCAACATATTTTCTATAGGCAGATATAGCAGGCTACATTGTGACTTCAACTAGAATTTTCTAAATACAATATTCTTGTACACAACTTCCGGCCATCTCTGGCCATTCAGCTACAATTACATAGTATGTGAAAATTATGATTCAGTATGAATCCACCAATCGGTCTGGATACTTGGGTTATCCAGACCAATTGGCGAAATGACGAATCGATTTTGTTGAGGTGGAGGAACGTGAATGCATCTCGTTTCATACATTACATAGGATCTCTCAGTGAGCGCCATGTCTTCTCTAGGTGGAGCGTATCCGAAACTTCCGACTCTGGCGATGTTGGATTTGAGGACCGCTGTGGTTTGTGGCTCATTCGCATACACCTGTGAACCGTGACCTGTGAAATCTGCAATTCTCTCAACAAACTAAAACCAAAACTCACAAGCGGGGATGATAACATACCTAGATTTTTCGTTGAAGATTGTGCACACTTCCTAGCCATACCATTACACTCAATCTTCAATCTAGCACTGAGTACAGGATGCTTTCCTGTACTCAGTGTTAGATTGTGGTGGTAATAGAAAATATAGAAAATTTGGTCAATTTTCGAAGCTGGTGCCATGAACAATATCCAAAACTACCGACCTATAACCTTTTTATCAAACTTTGCAAAGGCTTTTGAGATGTGCTTGAACAACAGAATCTTTCCTGGTGTTGATAATTTAATTCCAAACAATCAACACGGTTTCTTTATCAGAAGATCAACTAAAACTGACTTAATGTGCTTCACACAATCAGTAAGTAATGCACTTAATAATAACTACAAGTACTGTCTACACAGATTTCTCGAAGGCGTTTGACATGTTGGATCATAACATTCCTATCAATAAACTTCACCAATATGGATTCGACTCCCAACTCTTCAACCTTTTCCGCTCATACTTAACTGAACGTATCCTATTCGTGGATTATAGGGGTCACAAGTCATTCCAATTCATTGCAAACAGTGGTGCTCCTCAAGGAAGCAATTTAGCACCTCTTTTATTCTCACTCTTCATTAACGACATAGGAAATAATCTCTCTAGCAATTTCTTACTCTTTGCAGATGATTTGAAAATCTTTCGGCCCATTACATCACAGGAGGACTGCTTAGTCTTACAAAAAGACCTTGACTTTTTGTATATTTGGTGTACCGAAAATAATCTTCCCCTCATTACAAACAAATGTAAATATTCAAAATACACCCTTAAACATAATGTTATTTCTCATGATTACTGCATAAATAACATACCTCTTCAAATAAGCACTCATCAAAGGGATCTTGGTGTCACATTTGACCTCAAACCGAGTTTCTCCATACACTATGACACAATAACACGCTCAGCCAAACGGATGCTGTGACTCATTTATCGTAACTGTAAGAACTTTCGTAGCAGATACAGTTTTTTTACTCTTTTCAATGCATACGTCTAATCTCGGCTGGAATATGCCTCCCTTATATGGTCACCCATAAACGATGTCAACATAAACAAAATCGAGTCTATACAAAGAGGCTTCATGAAATATATTACTTACAAGCTAGAAGGAGTTTACCCTGAACAAGGCATCGACAACAGAATACCACTGAATAAATTCAATCTATCATCCCTTCAAAATCAAAGAACCTACCACTCTATAATTTTCATTTATAAACTAGTGAATAATCTGATTGACTGTCCCGAACTACTCTCCCACTTCAACTTTCATGTTCCACGAATCAATTCTAGAAATGAATTGACTTTCTATCTACCAAATTCTAGAACAAACATATTACTCAAGTCACCAGTTGTTGCAATGAGCAAACTTTACAGTCTACTCTGTGAAAATCTCGACATTTATTATGAACCTATTAGTCAAGTTAAGAACCACGTTGAGAAACTTTTACACTCTAGTCAAAATACATGAGCCCAAATTGAGAGTTATTCTATCATGAGAGCTTATTACTACTACTGTATTACTGCTGAATTATGTTTTTTTTGTAATACACTTGAACAATGTTTTTACTTGTTAGCTCTATATCTGACTGCACACAAGTTTTCCACCTAATTTTTTGCTTAACTCTCCTGAATGTTTACTTTATTTTGTTTTTTGTTTACTCGCTTCAGGTGTTTCTAGTTGATAAATTAGTATTGTATTCATGTATATGTGTATGTATGTATGTATATATGTATGTGTATTGTGTCTATATAGGCAGATATAAAACTGTAACATGCTTGTTAATAATATTAATGTCGTGTTATTGGTATTTATTCCTGTTTAGACATTGAACACTTTTTTAAATTTTTTCATTTTATTTTTTATTTTTTTTAAGATGGGAAAACCCCACAAAGAAGAGGCTGATGTGGTGAAATTGCACGATCTCGGTGGCCAGTTTACATCACTTCCGCGTGAGATAACCATGTTCTCACATCGTTCTTGTAGAATATCTCATGTGGCATGTGCTGTGTGGCACGTAGCAGATCATCCAATTCAGGCTAAAAAAGTGGATGATCATCGTACTCACCGTTTTCAGTAAAGGCCTGGCCAACGACCGATGAGGTCGCCAGCCCAAAATCCTTACCAATCAGTAATGGCCCTCATCACGTCGTTGTATATGGTCGTTTTCCTTCATTTTTTTGGTCAGTTAAATTTTGGACGTGTGCAGACCCAAGTCACAACGCAAAATTCACCAAGTTGTGGTCTACGAAATGTCGAGTTCTTGTGAGCGACGTGAAATCGACTGCCTCGGATTCTTCTGCCCACTTTCACAGACAGCGGTGATATTTTCGGCAGATCTTGCGTTTTATCGATGTACGGGTGTAGGTCAATCATTTACTGAACTAGTGGACTCAAATTCATCCACCACATTGCGAATAGTCCTCTCGGTAGGACGATTATGGCGAGTAAAATAGGCGCAGCGCGCGGTACGTTGCCGGAACAGACCACCCATTTTGATGAAACATTTTCATTATTTGCACGTGTTGTTGAATGATATAACCGTCCATGGTGATTTGTCAAAATAGGCTAATAAATGACAACTAATTTAACAGATGTAGTCCAACAAGATGACCGTTATCATTTGTCAAAATTCGGAAGTCCCTATTGAAAACCCTATATATGTAGGAACAGTAGCTGTCAGTGAAGTGGATAGTTCTGTCAGGTAGAAAGCTAGTTCATTCAAAGCTTGTACTGTACATCTCACATACTCACAATGAATATTTTTGTTGTTTATATAATGATTACATACTATATGCCCTCATATATGATATAAGTCCTCATTTTCGATCTCATTTTCGTACTGCGGATCCTGTTAGTATTCATATGTATTCATATAATACTGCAAATAATGTGAGTAGTGGAGTTGGAAAAGATATAAAATAAATGGACAACATAGAACTACGAATGAGTGTCAGAACCAAAAATCATGAATAATTTCTAACTTTAAAATCAAATCTGCTGCCATTAATTCAATATTCTACTCGAAACAAAAGGCGGAAAAACTCTCAAGATCCATATCTAAACTTGGTTGTGAAAATATGTGCTATGAACTGGAGAATAGGATTCTGGTTAGTGGCAGTTCTCTACATGAAATATTACTGATTCGATAGAGACTAGATGAAAATCCTGTTCAACAGAAACAGTAATAAAACTGATTTTGAAATTTTCACTTCAAATGGTCATGAATTAGTCATGTTTTTCATCAGATTGAGAATAATTAGAAATAATCTGGTGAGAACAATTAATTATTGCAAAGTAATTTATCCCAGGTATAATTTCCTGGTAAGAGCAGATTTATCTGAGGCGTATTATCCAAATCAATTTGATCGTTTATAAAATATTAGTAAATTTTGTATCATTTGATGTCTGTATCTTCAGAAATATAGATTTTGAAGTTTCATTTTGGAAATGCAGTTTTGAATTCATGACTGGACTCAAGTCGCTCCGTAAAAAGATTAGTAGCATGAGTGAAATGATTTCTTCATTCTCCGTTTTTCGGGTGTTCTATCAAAATGACCTATAAAATTGTCGAATATGATCGAAATGAGATTCCATAAACTTCTGGTCTATCTGTTTCAATATGCATACGTTGACACGGCTTAATCGTATGAAAAAAATAATAACCCGAGCATGAATATCGAAAATAATGAAAACAAAAGTTGGTTTTCAGATAAATTTTTAGCTAATTTTTTTTATTTTGAAGGAAATAATTCAAGGATAACGAAAATTATATAATTTGACAATTTCCGCAAGCCGAAATAACAAAAATTCGTCGATGAAGTTTAATGCATGCAGCTGTGCGATACCTATATTTCCCTCTACGAGTTTCTATTCCTCTATTTTCTATTCACTTTTGCTCTATCTATCACTCTTTCACTCCGTCCCCACTCTGAATTCTGTTGCCATGACGCCATCACAGCTGATCACAGAGACTTGTTTGTGATGAAGATGACGATGATGATTAATTAATTAATTAATCGATTGATGTAGCCGTTACTACGTGGTAAGAAATCATAATGAAGAAACGAGAAATTAAACTTTTCACCACTTTTATTTGTAACTAACGTTACTGCAGTTTCGTCCTATAAGGACATTTTCAAACTCATATATTGTATAAGTTTGAAAATATCCTTATATATTGTAACGTTAGTTACAAATGAAAGTGGTGAAAACATAGAAAGTTTCATTTCTCTTTTCTTCATCAATTAATCAATTGATTATAAAAAATTAAATTTTTTTGAGCATTTAAAAAAAATTATTTTCTTATAAATACAAGTATTCTACATAAAAAACATACACTTATTTATTTGCATACTATTTCCTGAGCTTTTCAATTAATTGAGTTCAAAGAATTGGAAAAAAATTTAAAAAAATTGTTTTTTGTCAGATTAAGCGAATCCCTCTAGATAATCGTCAGATTATGAGACAGCACGTTTAAAACATTAAGATGAACCATATATATTCAATCTGACGCGCTTGAGTATTTCAAACTGGCGAACTTTTTCTGCACATTATAATAATGGCCGCGAGTTTGCGTCAGATCGAGATCGTCAGATTATTGAATGAGAGCTTTTTTTTGTTGCACTTAACACCCCCTTAGAAAATGTGACGCGCTCGATTAAATTTTTTTTCTTTTCACTTCTAACCCTTACGTACAACCACCCACATCATGCAAACGATCAGATTAACATACCAACATTATTAAAAATACGTAGGACATTGATGCTATCAATATCTGACGCGCTCGAGTATGTCCATGCTACAGTATTTTTTTACATATTCAAAAATCTATAGCCGCTTCCCCCACCGATGAAAAGGTATATATTATATGACACTTTTTTCTTCTCATCATCTATGCTTTGCAACCTAATATGTCTCAATGACGCTCGAGTAAATCATCATTTTGCATCGTGGGCTCCCCTGCTATAGTAGATGCCTGTCTACTCGATGTATGTGGATTTTCCTCAAACTCAAGCATCACAACTAATTCAAGTTCATCACTCGTTGCATTGACAGCTGCTTTTTTACCTGCCCCACAGGACCAAGCTCGCGAAACTGCTTCTTTATTTTGCTTATTGTTCCTTGAGATATGGGCCGTAAATTAGGAAATTTCCCATGGAATAGGCGAGCTACTTCCTGTTGTGTTCGAGTTCATTTCCGTAACCCATCATTTGTAAACCTGTCATTTTATGCATTTCCGTTAATATAACAATTTGTCAGACTGGAAGTTAACGAACTTTAAACTCAAATTAAAATACTGACAACTGATGTTGTAACATACAAAGAAGTTGACAAGGCGTTTTAAACTAACATTGCCACGGAAATTATTTAGAGTTTCTCAAAGAATACCATCTAAATAGGACATTGCTATGATTTTTGCTTACTTTCTCATCAATACCTCAACATGAAATAAGTTTCGAGTATATTGAAATGAGTTCCGAGTGTATTTTATCGAATTTCGGTAACCACATGATTTTAATTTATTTTATCATAATTGTTACAGGAGACCATTTTTGTTCTTATGAGATGGAAGTGTTTCCAATAGATTCCGTCGAATATACCCTCGAATCATCGAAGATGAGAGGTTCATGCTTGATTCCTGATTATTGGTTGAATTCTATAAAACGCTCAAATCTATCATTCGACATACCATATTTTTTGAAGCTTGATAATTGAATAATTTTTCCTATACTGTGGCAGATTTTAATTCACAAACAACACATAATACCCTGACGCGAGTTTCCAATTACTTTCAGAATTTGTTTTGCTTCTATTGCTTCACACATTATATTTTCCAGCCTAACCCCTACCAAATACTCCCGTGAAATTTCATGATCATGATCTAATTTGATTGCTGTCAATCAATATCTAATTTATTTTCTTTCGCGAACGCTTTGAGGGAAAATATTAACTTTCAGTACGTGCCGTTGTTGCCTTCCAATTTAATCAAGTAAGAATTTTCGTCATGTCTGACCTGTTTGAAATTCTGTGTGTAAGCTGTTGCTTACTTCGAAGTTGAGTAATTATTTGCGTCTGGTGAATATAAGAAAATTAGGATGCGATGCCCTGGAGTGTTGAGAAACTCATAATCAAATATTTTCGCGAGATACTGAGTTTTCAAAGAATTGATGTACTATGAACTTTTTCTTAAAAGTTTTAGAAGTCTTGAACCTTGGGCTTAAACCAAGGTTTAAGACTATGTAACGGTTTTATTTTCCCTTTCTAGATATTAAGAATTTTAGACTAAAAAGGAAGGGAAGAAGGAGAAGATAAATAGAGGAATCGGATCGTCAACAAATCCATATTATATGTGGTCATGCCCTTACAGATAATCATTATTATCAAATATTTTTTTTTTATTTCAATTCTTCTCAAATTTTCCTACTCTCACTATCTCTGGCAGTAAACTTGGTCTCTTCAGTCACTTAGATCATTAGAAATATAGCAGTTATTACAAAATGAATAAAATTTCAAAACATAACCTATACTTGTCAACATCATCCATTCAGATTGATTTATGTCTGTATTGAAATTCTTCTCTATTATTGAAATTTCGTCCACATTTGGTACCATTGATTTGGGAAAAAGGTAACTAGAACTGGCACAGATGTGAAGGAAAGAAAAAAACTGGAAAAAAAATTGAAGTCCTCCATTTTTGATGGTGATATTCAATTTACGCATTTTGCGGATTTATTCTGGAAATCTCGTTCAAAAACACCAGATTATTGATAAGTTGGGTAATCTTAACCACCTTCACTCATTTGTGGATATATTTTCTGAAGTACTGAACATTCCAACCTTCTTCGACGTAAGTTCTACGTAATCACTTTCGAGGCCACACAACATCTAGGGTATGTTACCTTCTTCATTTGAACGTTCACTACAATAGAATGTCATTAATACTGAATGTATTGGTCGGTAGCCAAGCGGTTCGGCGTGGGTGATTTGTTCACTCACTCGAATTGACTGCCGTGTTGGTCGGTGGTTCAAGCCCTAGTCTGAACGATCGATCTTCACTTGCTATCGTCCCACCCGTGTTAGGAATCACACGTTGAAAGGTAAGACCTCGTTAATCCTTAGCTCGCACACGTTTCGACTTCTGAGGGTTGTTGTCCGTAGGGGTGCGACAGCTGGTTAACGGAAAAACAGATTTTAAACAGATTTTTTTCAAAACAGATTTTTCAGGCCTGTTTCCTTCTTTTATTATCCTTGATTTGTTCTGCTTTATATATCAAGAAGTAGAGTAGTGGAGTATAGTGCTAAACCTGGCTTCTCATTCCTTCCTGCTCAATAATAGGGATTTGGAATCTGTCACAAGGCTTCACTGGTTGAGGGATTTGCTTCTGCTTCAATTGATCCAATGCACGAGTGATATTCAAACACCCCAACTCTTAGGATACTCTCATGAAGTGGATAAGGACTTGAAGGAGACACCGACGAAACAGATAAGCTTTTTTCATAACTGTGCTTTAATTCTATCATTTTATTGCTCAGCATGGTCGCTTTCACTGATTGTGCATGAATTACTACACAAATTGTTTTGTTTTCTTTCTTCATAGTTGTACAGTTATCAAGTGGTGCTAGACCATTAGTTCAGTCACATCCTCATTTCCTGTAAAGAAAAAGCATATAAATAACAACTTTAAAAGAACCTATAGTGGGTCAAAATTAAACAACTTACCTCTAGCGTTAACAGTGTACACTTTCAGTATATATACTAAAAGGTTAAGGAATTTAGCGCATGTAACTAGTACATTTATGACGAATAATTGCCTCAAGAACATAATATTACCATACAATTTACAAGATTGTATTTTTGCATCTTTTGCAATATTTACATGAAGATCGACCTTTGACCCCTGTTTACGCCATATCCCCTCTTTTTCTTTCTTTTCCTGTCACTCCTCTCACTCTTTTCCTTACTGAAATCAGGCTAGCCATCATTCATTATTGCGATTTCCCCAACTGTCAAACGTTTTTCATCGACGGACTCTTGTTTTGAGATATTTATCCAGCTCCGGTTCCACAACATTGTCACCCTGTCAATTGTCAACGACAAGCAATTAAGATTCATTTGATTTTGTTGAGGATTATCGAACTTGATAGGTTGTTTAATTTAATAATATAGTTGGTATAACTATTCGAGTTTTATTCATTTATTTATTTTTCTGTTCGATAAAGAACCCCACCCGTCTCCACTGAGCAAGGGTATGTTCAGAAAGGATTAAATATTTTGCTGCTAACGGCCAACCAAGCATCACAAAGCGTTGTATTCCTTAGTTCCGAAGGTCGGCAGTAGCAACTAATTCTTTCCCGAATCAAACCCAGGCCAGAAATAGTAGTCTCAATGAATCCTACTTTTGCTTCTCTCAACTATAATTGGGTACTAATAACGTGAATAGGTTGGGTTAGGTTAGGTCCAGAGTGATTATATCTATTCAACCCTCCACTGCAACCCGCAAGGGTTTACCGTGGCTCACACCCATTCACACTCGACCAAATAAACCCAGCTCCTCAACGAAGCCGATTTGTATGTCGTTCGCTAGTTCCAGCATCTGCGAATGATGATTCAAATGACAGTGACCTGTAAGAAGGCCTGTTAGATATCGTAGTTCATCCCTACAGTAATCTAACAATTGTTTGGTATCAATCTCCGAAGGGTGAATGAGCGCCTTGGAGTGAGCTGCCAGAAGTCCATAAATCTTCTTACCATCCAGGTATTCAATCTTTGTTTGACAAAGCCTAAAGCAATGCCAATGACAGGTTCTGGTCCGATGAAGCTGTTTGCAGCACCTTCTGGCCATACTGGCCTTCCAGGCCAGTATGGCCAGGAATCCAGACCAGAGACAATCTTTTAAGTCTTCCTATCGAGGAGAGTCGTTTTTGGCTGTTTTCTACTAGGACCATGCTTACCAGTTGAGGAAATAATCCAAGTGAGTTGTTCAATTTTTCAAACTCCATGATAAAATGCACGAAGTCATTTCCTTCAGAACTTTTTGGAGTCTTCGGAACTGAGTTTATAGAAGTTTTGGGCATTTTCTACTTTTGGAATGAAATATTAGGTTTCTCTAACTTTCAACCAACATTTTCCCAACTGAAGTGATTAAAGCGAAATTATAGTGTATTATCAAAGAGAATAAAATTTATAATTGTAGATGGTGGTCGAATAGAACGTGAAGTAAGAAGGTTTCGTCTCAAATGGTGTTCATATCTGATTTCAGAAGGTTAGATCTTAGTAGAGAATTGAGCTCTGACAACGTTCGTTCTTGTGAATTTCCTGGTTATTTTTCAACCCATAAGCAATTGGGTTATTCTCTTCAGATGTTCCTTTTGCGTGTTATTTTATCTTTGAAAACAATGAAGTGTTTCGCTGTTTTCGTAGAAGAATTTTTGGACATGGAATGTAATCCAGTATTGATGGTCCCAAAATCCAGCGTACCAAACATATTCATAAAAGACATTTCTTTGTAAGGGAACTGGGCTCAAATGGTGCTATTTCAATTCAAAAAATAGCATTAGAACATCAAGTGGCAGATGCACTTACCAAACCGCTGTTCAAGCCAAGATTGAATATTTTACGACAAACAATGGGATTGAACGAATCATTCGATGAGAGAGGGTGTTGAAAAACCATCATTTCCATAATTTCTTAATTTGTTTTCGTTCACATTGAATGTGAATTCAATGAATTCAACTTTATCACATAATTACAACTACTAAAATATAATAATGGAAAATAATAAAAATAAATAATGATAAAAACATGTTTTTATATGTTTTCTTTTTTTTGAGAAAATGAAATGAGCGTTGTTTTCTTGAAAATCGCAGGTGGAGGGATTTTCTGTGTGACCAGAACTTTTACTATCAATCATTATAAGTGCAGATTCAAATAACCAGAACAATAACACATCAACACTATTTACATTCTGAAGTTATCAATAATTTTAAGCAAGGTACGTACAAAACAAAATATTATAAGCATTCAACAAATGTAATATTTTGAAGGAAACTCAATAGAAATAAAATTGTATTCTATTTCAGAAAACCATGTCAAATATCTAATGTGTTGACCACTTTCCCTTAACCTTAATCAAGATGTTTCGCCCTTAACCAGGGGCGAAACATCTTGATACATAAATACAAGGAAACTTTTCCATTTTCCAAGAGAATCCAAAACCCAAGAACCACGAAACAACTATACTGAACAGTCTCATTTGCCGTCTTCTGGTGATGTCTGGAGTTTTTCAACTAGACTGATTAGTTCGAACTCTGTGTCCCAATTTTTAGGGATGGATGTTCCCATTCACCTGCGTTGCTGCAACTACCTGTGTTCGCTCGACTACTTATTTTGGCCCTATCACCTGAGCTGCCTCTCCTGTTATTCTACCTTGATTGTCATGTGCTGAGTTTTGCTTTTGGGGTTGAGCGGTCTATTTGCTTTTGTGAAGCGATAAAACGGATCCCCATGTTGTTGTAATCTTTGCACATCATCCCTCTTGTTCATATTACTAGGTCGTTTTTCAATTTCGATAGCCTCTCTGATTGTTCGAGAGTAGAAGTTTTCATTGCTTGCTAGTATTTTTGTGTTATCGAAATGGATGTTGTGTCCTGTCTGCAATACGTGTTGGAAGAGAGAAGACGTGGTGACTTTTCCCTTCACTGCTAGTTTGTGTTTATCTTTGCGTACGATTATGTTGATTCACCTGTTGGTCTGCCGATGTAAGTCTTGTCACAATCGTGGCATGGTACTTCATACACTATTTGGGACTCCAGTGGTATCTAATCCTTAGGATTACGAAAGTTGGACCTTATTGTCCGTTCTGGTACGGATGAAGTTGATATGTTGTGTTGGCAACGAATTCTGCTGATTTTGTCTGTGTTTCCTGCAACATATGGTAGTATGGTTGTTATGACCGGTGTATCTCGATTTTTCTGCTGTTTCCGTGTGGTCTTGGAAGCCGCTTTTTTGCTATTTTTGGTTTCAATTTAGGACATCTGCGTAATGCTCCAACAATTGCAGAAGCTTTTCAATAAATTTGTAAATATGTTTATCCCATTTCAATTCATTGTCAATATAAACACCAAGGGGTACTTCATTTGAATGATTTGTTTCATTTGTGTGTTCTTTATAGAAACGATTGTATAATGATATCGCTGCCACCCGGTATACGCTGCTGTGAATGAAGTTCACTCCCACCGTTCTAACTCAAGCCCAAATAAAATACTCTGTATGCGTCAACACCGAATAATCATCCCATCGATCTCGAAGGCTGCCTGAGACACTTGTGAGATTTCAGGCATGTCTCTAATCTCTAATCACCTGGAATTAAGTAATACGATAACCCAACCTGGTAGGAACAGGGTCTGGAATGGCTGCGACACAGCGACAGGATATTAGAAAGACAAAGACACACGGCCTGTCCTATTATGCGCGCCTGTCGACGTTATTATGTACTTAGGGGGCGATAAGGATAATTAGTTTTGTGTGTAGTCTTGGAGGGTATCGGGCAAATTCCTATTAAGCATCTTAAATCAGGACGTTGAAATTAACAATTTCGCAGCGCGTTAGCGGGACCATGTCAGCATGGGTTTGTTCCAAACTATACAATGGAGAGATATCGTGAGAGGCAATTTACTCGATAGTGAATTATTCCTGCGTCGTTAGCGACTTTTAATGGTTTAATACAATATTGAAACATTCGGGGGTGCCTGAGGCAGGGTCGAAGTCATAATTCTACTATGAAGTCAAAGCTGCTTTCATGAAATTCACAAGTGGAAGTAGATAGGGAATATTTTGATCGATTCATTTTCAATATTCTTGTTGAATGTTAGGAGTACGAATTTCCATTGTCTCGATTTTCTAATGATTAACACATTGTTGAATGTACAATAGCTTGAGCGGTAAAAAATATCATCAATTTCGTCCCAGGTCACAGCATTGAAAATTCGCTAACTTCAGTGGAAACAATTACTAACCAAACCATGCCACATAATTCAATTCAAGTTTCATTCAATTTGAAGAGTATATTCTCCAACATACCATACAACGAATGTAAGCCTCTCATTTGAGATGTATGAGATCAAGCCAAAAGAGACCATATCATTTATTTTGAAATTTCGGCAGCTTTTGATGTATGTCTGAATCAGAGTTACTCACAGTTCAACAACAAATTTCATAAACAGGATTCGGGTTTACCAATGGGCTCACTTCTAGCAGACATATTTATGAGCAGCTTGGAGACCACAATAGCAAATTCCGACCTGAGTAAAAAACATATTTATATCTGGTACAGATATGTAGACGATATTCTCGCCTGTTTCAGAGGTATTACATGACGGCTGAACCAGTTCATGACATTTATGCATAGTCTCAATAGAAACATACAGTTCACTATCGAAACGGAGATAGAGATACAGATCAGTTTCTTAGACCTGACCGTTACACATGATTAGAATGAATACGAGTTCAATGTATATAGAAAACTGAGCTAAACAGACATTACAATCCCAAGGGATTCTCTCCATCCCGACAGTCATAAATTAGCAGCCCCAAATTTAATGTTACATAGAGCATTCTCGTTATCTTTATCTGCTGACAATCTAGATAGGAAAATCAAAATAATGTTATAAATCATGCCCGAAAGAAAATAACTCCGGCCGCCACTGGTAACCATAAACTAAACGTGACGTAGCTAAGAGAGCGCGAATGCACAATGTTTCCTGCCGCTCTAGAAGCAGCGAGAATAATGCTACCGATTAGACGGAATTTTGGCGAAGATTTCTAGCGTATTCGATTACGATATAAAAACGCTAGCCGCGTTTTGAAGGTTCAGTTGGAGTTTGTTGTATTCAAAGTGAAATAAAGTTAAGTTTGATTATTCAGTGTAGTCAACTCACCGGGAAAACGTAACAATAATTATACAGATGAGACATCATAATGATTTTAACGCAGACATAATCCAGAAGTTGTCAGAAAACCTATATTATCATTCGCATCTTACGAATCATATGTTTGATTTGTTCGAAAGTCACGATATTGAACTCACAACATCTGTAAAGTATCTTGGGATCTTTTTTCTGAAATGAAATATTCATATGATCAATTTTTTGAATCAAAGAAGAAGATTGATTTTAGCTTGTTACTTTTTTGTCTATGTACAAAAATATTTTAAAAGTTTTCCAAAGGAAGGAAGACAGCAATTCCAAAATGGAATCTTCATAAACATAAATATGAAGATCATGCAAAGAAGTGACTTTCAGACACAGAAAAAGAAAGAAAGAAAGAAAAGAAAAAAAAACTTGTTTTTCCGGTAACCAGCTGTCGCACCTCTACGAACGACAACCCTCAAAATTCGAAACTTGTACGAGCTAAGGATTAACGAGGTCTTACCTTTTAATATGTATTCTTAATACGGGTTGGAAGATAGCAAGTGAAAATCGATCGTTCATACTGGGGCTTGAACTACCAACCAACACGACAGTCAATTCGAGTGAGTGAACAAAGCACCCACGTCGAACCGCCTGGCTACCAACCGACCCCTTTGAAAACAACTACTTCCATACTGACATCGAATGACACGAAAGAAAAAATACTTTCGAAACAACTACTTTCATACGAACATTCAATTATACGAAAAATACCTTCTACTATACAGTTTGTACTCCAAACATCCATAATGGAATCCATTCAGATGTCATTCACAGGATTGCTACACAATATAGTATAAGAATGAGATAACATTTCATCCACATGGAACACTGCCATCCTCAATGGCGAACATACGATATTTCAAAATAAGACACTTGTCTCATTGCTACTTCAGCACGATGGTGTACAACATTCCAAAATAAAGCGCTCAATTAATTCATAAAATTACGACCTTATGTCACGAATGAGTTAAATCTGCTCTTGTTATCGATGACAGTACGTAATGACATTCATTAGCTTATTTGATTTGATCCTTGCCATAGGAATCTTATTTAAATTGAAACGGGTATAAATTACGACCATTACGACAATTAATTCATGAAACTATATGTCACGAATGAGTTGAATATACTCATGTCATCGATGACAATACGTAGTGACATCCATTCGCTTATTTTATTTGATGCCAGCCATAAGAATCTTATTTGAGAAGAAAGGGAGAGACATTTTTTGGTAAAAAAAAAAGATTTGAGCTACCTACTTCTGCATATTCATAGAAAAATGTGGGAAACTTTCAAAGATAGGAAGAAAGCAATCAATTTTAAAATGATAACCCCAAAAAGTTGTGAAGATCATGCAAAGAAATAACTTTCAGACAGAAACTGGAAGAAGAATCTTTTTTGAACAACAACTTCAATATATACATTGACTTACATGAAAGGAAATATACGAAAAGTCTTCTCCCTATTCAGGTTGTACCTCAAACATTCGTTATAGAATTGAATCAGATATCATTTACAGGATTGCTTCATATAGTATATCATCGGTCCTAAAGCAAAACCACGAATGTGTAGATTCCTCATTTCGACTAAACGAGGTCAGAAATTTCTATTGGCTTTCAAAAATCAGTTTGCATACTTACCTTTTCAAAGTCATGACTATCTTCGCTCATCAATGACATTGATGCATTTGAACTCTTCCCTCCATCCTCTTCCCTAATATTAGGGATCTCTGGTATCTGTAGAGTAGGAGGGTGAGTGTAGACTCACAGCACTTAGTCCTCATGTGACCCATTTCACATCCTTTCCAGGAAGGTGAACACTTCACTAGAAGACATCTCCTTTATATTGGCAGGTATACGCCAACACTCGCCGAACACACACTTTCTTAGAGAATGTTAAGGTGCCTCACGGTCGCCTCCTCAAAGGTTTTGGGAAGGTGCAGCGATATTACTGTCGTTGCACGGCTTTTTCAACCTTCTTGGGGTTCCCTCCGTGGAGGTGCACAAGTGAGGGAGCTTTCCTGCAGGGGCAGCCGGTTTCTTGCCTTTATTCAAGGCGGAGCTCTTGGCACCCGCCGCAGGAAGTGCCCTTCTTTCCAAGCGGTAGATTGGGGTGGACATTTCTGTTCATCCCCAGCCACCGCCTCAGATTGAGGTGAGCACTTCTGTCCAGCCTCAGGATTGGTTTTTGTTGTTTCTGTTTTTGTGCTGTTGGTCACACCTGTCAGAGCCCCGCATTATCAGAAGTAGGCTGATTACAATGAGGCTTCGTCCAAGTCCCCAAGAGGATCGTTCGTGACCGCATATCACCCTGCGGCCATTCAACTATCGGCACGATTCCTTACACCTTAGCTTGGGTAGGCTGGTCCACGGTGGCATGTTTGGCAAAGGCTTCTGGGGAGTCCCCTGGCCGTTCCTCTATCCGCCACCTGCGGACGCGCCCGATAGGTAGCTCAACCCACAAGAATATTAGCGATATGTTGAATGTTGCTAACAATTTTCATATTGAAAAAAAAAGTGAAACAGTTTTTGCCCATTTTCATGATTATGATGATTCATAATCACTAAATTCGTCATAATCTGGTTCGAGTAATTTATTCTTTTTATTCAAATATGATTTTAGATCATTGGAGAAACTGTGGTTTTCCTTGGGAATGGTATAATTTTAACACAAACTTTGCTGGGGCAATGGATATTGGCTTACTATTGTCTTTAGGCATCACAGGTTCACGTGTTCTTTTTTTAGTTTTGAGAGTAGCCTCGGTGAATTTCTGGTCAAATTCTTTTTACAAAAACACCGAATACGGGTTAGTTTTTCTGTAATCAAGACAAACTTGTTCTCCATGATATTATTTTTAGCTAGGAAGGAAATAATTGAAAATGGAGAAACTCTACGTGAGTCATTTTCTTCACAACAAACGGAAATGAGTTGTTT
This sequence comes from Leptinotarsa decemlineata, assembly GCF_025532065.1. NCBI lineage: Eukaryota > Metazoa > Arthropoda > Insecta > Coleoptera > Chrysomelidae > Leptinotarsa > Leptinotarsa decemlineata. Next base: position 12,122,691 of record NW_027412684.1, read on the forward strand.
CCAGCCATCTTGATGATTTGAGGCCATCCTTCTGGCACGTAAACCAGCATGTATTTTGATTGTTTTTTCGATCTAGGAGTGTATAGAATCGCATCCCATTTCTATATGCCCAGGCTCAAAAAATGGGTGCAGGATTTTTATAATGTAAAAAACCATTAAATACAAGCACATAGCTGCAAATAATATACTGTTTTCATTTTTGCCACTGCAAAAATCTGACATCATGCGTAATACCTGGTGACAGCTATGTATGTAAATATATATTCTATCTTCAGGAATAGATAGATTTCTTTCGAAATCGAAATCTCAACGACGGTTCTGTGCCTCATACAATGTAACATTTCGGCCAGACCGTGTGCGTGTTTATAAAAAAAATGATCTGGGTGTTCTTGACAAGACGCATCGTCATGAGAAGTTAGGTTAGGTCCAAAGTGAGAGGGTCTATTTGACCCTCCACTGCAACCCGAAAGGGTTCATTGTGGCTTACACCTATTCACACTTGGCCAAATAAACCCAGCTCCTTAACGAAGCCGATTAGTTTGTATGGTAGTGGTCTTTCAGGTCAGATGGTAAGAGTACGGCTTTGCCGAACTCTAAAGACCTGATTCGGTCCCCAGCGGGGCAGGCTCTTTGTTAATGAGGTAGACGGATGGTCAAATTGCAAGATTTCCACCTTGATACCCACAGCAACCTTCCAATATAAGGGTTTTCACACCTCAGCTACACCTGATGCCTTAGATTCAGCCGTGCAGGGCTTTTCCGCCTTGGTTTTGGTGAATAATCACTTGAGCGCAAACGTTTGCTAACCTGCTCCTGGAGGGTTTGTTCCCCCACCAGATTCTGCGTACGCCGCTCAAGAATTTGGAGCAAGGCGGTTTTATAAGGTACCCCGCTCTTGAGGTGAGGACTCAGTTGTTTCCTGGCTGCACCACCAAACCTTTTTTCAATGTTCAGTCATCATGTCATGAGGAGTACCTACTTATCGAAATTCGAATAAACGGACAGACAAACAGTCCAAACCTTGAAATATGTATATTGCAAAATATGGGGTTTCCGTTAAACGAGTGGTGTGGGCAGCTGTTGCGAGAGCCACGGGGAATCGGTCACGCGAGCCCGTCGAGACGAGTTTGAAGGGGTCATTCTTCAGCCTTTGAGGCTGAGACTCACATGGAACACTATCATTCTCAATGACGGACACCTGCCTAATCGCCACTCCAGCACCAATTTGTAGAATATTCTAAAATTAAGCAACATAATTTATTCATGAATCCACGACTTTGTGTCACGAATGAGTTAAATCTGTTCATTCTATCGATGACAGTATGTCATGACATTAATTCGCCCATTTGACTTAATACCAGCCTCAGGAATCTTGTTCAACTTGGAAGATCTCAACATTCTTTTATAAAGATGGAGGAGTTGAAATCCTCAACTTTATTTTTTCATCAAATTTCCATTTCACGCGTCAGAGAAACGAATTCACTGCCTTAGCTGATTTCATTTCCTCGTCGATGAAATGCTAGTCGTGGCAGTAAATATGTTACGTTTTTATTTAGTTGAACAAATAACTAGTCATCACCATTGATTTCAATCTATTGTTATTTCCATGTACGATCGCAGTTACTTTCAAATATTTTGCGTCATATTTAATCAAATGATTTTTTTATGTAAACTTCCGAGAATGTCTTGTGTCGTGACGACCAGAAGAGAGAAAACAGTCATTTCAGGCAAACAATTCACGTTTTTTCTTCAAGTTATTATCGAATTGATGTTATTTTCATCTCATGTTCTCTACAATAAAAAAATCATCTCAAACATTTTATGGTAGGTTGATGAAACAATCATAAAATTACTTCTTCCTCGCTCTCATTAATCACAATTCCATAAATATCCCACAGAAACCATTCCCAATTTATTTCATCTGTAGTTCATTCGAACGGCCTCCGGCAGTAAAATCTCGGTAATCATTCCCCAGATAGTTATGACTCAACTAGAGTGCATTCGAAGAGGGCTATGAGTGGACGCGTCGTAAAACAAAGATTCCTGCTGCCTCAGGCTCGTTTCCAACCCCACGCTCTTTCACAGCGCTCTAGGATGCTTCTGAGGTATCGAAAATAACGAGTGGCGATAATATTGACTGTGTTTCGCCGTGATTCTTTTGTTGAACATTGGCAAATGACACTTCGATGGTGTGAAGAGGAGATTGAGACGATGAAGTAACTTGCTGGTATGTCTCTTCTGTATGTGGGGTAGTAGAGCGCGTTAGATTCAAGAAGTGGAGCATTGATTATTCAGGAAGAGTTGATGAAAGAAACTGGTTCTCCAAAGAGGTGATAGAACTGGGAATTGAAATAGACTTTAAATCAGTTTCAGTTTTTTTCTCAGTTCTTTTTGAGAACTAACTCAACTGGGAATTGAACTACACAGCAAAAATCATGAATTGACTAACTCATTAATTGATGATATTATGTGGATATTTATCAGTCTCCTATTAAGGTTAATTCACAAGTGATTGATCCACCTTCTTCTTTTTCAGTGCGGTCAGTGGACTCAGGTCATTCTTGGCCCCAAAAAATGAGTTGCATTCCTCGTAGAACTGGTACCATTTCAGTGGAAGCGCTTCTTGAAGCAAGAGATGAATCGATCCCTCTACGAAACCCTTTTTCACTTGGAAGGATCGATCGCAGCTTGAGAAATGGTTCTTATGGAGATTCTGTGAAACGAATCAGTAGAGAGTTGTCCTAAAAATCTAGAGAAGAAAATTGGATTGGATAATTTAGGAAACACTTGTTACATGAATAGCATTTCACAAGTGTTGTTCATGACGAAGAATTTCAAGAACGAAGTTTTAATGATGAACGAGAACGGGAATGTTTCCTGCTTATTCATCAAACTCAAACAACTGTTCATGCAGCTGCAGTTTCGTAAGAAGGTATCATCTTTCCCTCCAACCGATTTCCTGGAGTCTTTGAAGTCCACTAAATACTCGTTAGGGCAACAAGAGGATTGTTCCGAATTATTGGGGTTCTTGTTGAATAATCTTCGTGAGCAAAACAATAGCAAAATCAATACTCCCAGCCGCTCTGGACTGAATGATTCCGTACAACCCATCTCGTCTTGTGTTTGTAAATCTTTTGCTGGAAAAATCCTCACTTGTTTACTTTGTGGTAAATGTTCAAGAAGTACTGAAAACTTATGTGAATTTCTGGAACTTCATCTAGCTTTTCCTAATACGACTAATTACCAGTCCGTGCAAAGCTTATTGTTAAATCATCTGAAAATGGAATTTTTAACAGGTGATGATCGACTGTATTGTCAAACATGCGCCAAACTAACTGACTGTTGTTATAAGGAAACAAGTATAGCTGAGGCACCAGTCAATCTAATAATAACACTGATGATTTTCAAACAAGACTCAACCTCTAACGGAAGCAAGAAACTCTTTGGAAGGTTCGAAATAGATGAACATTTCAACCTAGCAGACCACTGTTATAATATTCATGCAGTCATTGTTCACTGTGGTTCTGGCGTTGAATGTGGTCATTATTCCGCCTTGGTCAAAGAAGAAACGGACTGGTTTAAGTTTGACGATAGTCGTGTCACGAAGTGTTCTGGCGATGCATTGAATTTATTGGAGCCTCTGGAGACACCCTACATTTTGTTTTATGAGAGAGAGGACATTGTTGGATCAAGATCTTCAGATGATGTGGTGCTGCAGGTTTTTCCGGGTTTTCCTGCAGCTGAAAAAGCAAATGCGCCACTGGAATCAATGAAGTCGCCCCGGAGCGCCAATTAATTTTTATTGTTGTATTTATTTATAAGATTTATTAAAAATTATTATGAAAAAAAAATTGATGAAAATTAATAACACTATCCATAATAATAGTCACACAATTTTCACAAAAGCTATGGTGTTAGCAAAATACATATAGAAATTACAAGTTTTGTAGGAATTGTGTGATTTTGTTATAATGGATACAGCAAAAAATTGGAGGATTTTTGGAGGTAAAGTACTCTGAAAATTGACTTTGAGTATTTGTAATATCCTCCAAATCAGACGAAGCTCTCTGGCTGACAGAGACAGGCTTATCTGGCCATCAGTGGTGTCATCAGTACCATACTATCAGCGGCCATGGAGATTCTACTAGGTTTACCTCCTCTTCACATTTTTCTGGGGAGATACTACAGTTAGACTCGTGCACATTGCCAATTGCACTAATCAATTTAATGCAGAGTGCAACAGACTGTTGGTTGACACTGGCAATGACCTCTGACTATATGCCTCCAACTGTCAACTACGAACTGCCTTATAAAGTAAAATATAGAGAGCATATAATTGTTGGTTTACAGATGGATCAAAAACACCTTCCGATTCTGGTGCAGTTGTTTTCAGTCGCAGACCCAGGACAGAGATATAAACCTGCATAGAAACCTATGCGACTGTATTTCGAGCTGAAATTTAAGCTATTGAATCGTGTGCGGAAAGATTGGAAGAATCCAATATTGCCTGTACAAATTTATTTTTGCAATGTGTCCTTATGTAGTCAGCAGCAATGATACTGCTGACTTGTAGCGAAGAGGATCTGATTCCATTTACGCCTTTGATGTTTATCAGTTCAAACTCAAGCACCGATACTCCAGAGTTGGATATGGTTGATAGAGGTCATCTACTGAAAAGGTACAAATATCTGCAAAAACTTCGAGAGGCCCTTCGTAGTCGATTTAGGAAGGAATATCTGTCAGAATTAGTCCATACTGGTCAAAAAAGGGTAACTTCACTCAAAATTGGAGATATTGTACTCATTGGAAGTGACAACAAAAAACGAGTAAACTGGCCATTGGGGAAAATTTTACAACTATTTCCAGGAAGAGATGGAATAGAAAGGGTAGCACGTGTTAAAACAGAACGAGGGGAATTAATTCGTCCTCTGCAGCGATTGTTTCCATTAGAAATTGAGGCAGACACGGCGAACCAATTAAAAGAGACTAGAGAAGGGGATACTAACGAGATACCAGAAAATCGAAACGTAGAAAACAATAGCATTTTCAATGGAAAGGTAACACAGCAAGGAGAAGATGAAGAGGGAGAAATAGATACGAAAGAAGACACCAAGATGCGACGGCTTCATCACAAGTAATAACAAGATCTGGAAGAAGAGTGAAGATACCGAAGCGTTTTGGGTTGGAATGATTTTGCAATTTTATTGCAAAATGGGGGGAGAATGTTGGAATTGTTTATTATAATATATCGATGTTAATATTTTTATTTCTGACCGGGATATTATAAGCTTATATCGTCATAGTTACGCTATCAATAAAGAGGGTCATAACTCCCTTGGGACATTATAGATTTTATAATTTCCTCTACCTTTCACAAGTAAAAATAAATAGAAATGAAAACTGAACCATATTTTATTTATTCACGTCATTACAAATAATAAATGTACAATTTTGGAATGTTCCCTGAAAATTACTTCCGCCACTGGAAACAATTTCTTCTTTTGTATGGCTGGAGCTTCTGTTCACTACAGTCGAGGTACCATAGAAAATTCCTTACCAGTTCTTGAAAATATGCCAGAAATACAGTTTCAGTGACATCTTTTGGCATAACATTTTTCCGTGTCAGCCAGTCCAGATATATCTTGTATTCTTTTTGGTATACGGCTTCACTTTTCGATGGAATTAATGATTCTCTTGCTTGTTCAGCTTTTTTCAAAATATCCTCCATTATATTTGGGGTAGAAAACACGTTTTCACCGCAAACACAGCTTGATAACAAAGTTCTGTTTATAAACAAGTAACATAGCAACAACCTAGCAACAAGAAAACTCTACTATAATCAACGGTACCTGATTCAAATATACCGGGAAGGTAATGAATTGGTACATTTTTCCGTTTCAAAAATGAACAAAATTTTATTGAAATCGGTCAGAAATAAAATTATCTATGTACCACGGGAATTAATGAGCCTTAATAACCTCAGGCAATTGCTGTCCCTCGGGCCAGAGGCCCTCGGGCCTCATAAATAACTATACATAAATAACTATATCTCCCTATAGGAATTATTTTGTTTTATGTTTTTGGTAACTATTGTATAGAGTAGAGTTAAGTTGTTAAAATATTAATAAAAGTCATTACGAGAAAAGTCAAAGTCTATTTTGAAACCGATAAAATTATAAGAATCCATCACATTTACAACACTGCAAGCGGTTATATCGGACCAGAACCTGTCATTGGGACCACCTTGGGCTTTGCCAAACAAAGATTGAACACCTAGATGCCAAAAAGATTATTGAACTTCAGGCAGAATCTTCTAGGATTGACTCACTGCAAGGCGTTTATTCATCCTTCGAAGCTTGATACCAAACAGTTGTTGAAATACAGTAGGGATGAGCTACGATATCTAATAGGCCTTGTTACAGGTCACTGTCATTTGAATCATCATATGCAGAGACTCGGACTATCGGAAGATAGGGTGTTTCGTCTCTGTTTGAAAAATTATGAAACAGCAGAGCACATACTTTGTGCCTATCCCGCTGGGAACCGAATCAGGGTTTTAGAGTTCGGCAGAGCCGTATTTTCACCATGTGACCTGGAAGAACCATACAAACTAATCGGTTTCGTTAGGAAACTGGGTGTAGTGGACAGTCGAATAGACCCACTCACTTCGGACCTAACCTAACCTAACCCAATGTAACTTCAATTTCAAACTAATAAAAAAGTGACAATGTTTCTCACTGATGATATTGATCGTATGTGATGAAATTGGCTGCTACTTGATGAAAATCTATGACATATTCAAATAACACTCCATTGTAGGATTTTCCCTGAACAGTTCACGAAATCAACACATGTTTCACTATGGAATAGATTCCTTGGGCATATTTATACTGATTAGATTGTACTTGATTAGTGCTCTATATCAATATAAATCATATGATCTCTATAAGTATTCTTCAACTTCGAATTCAATTTTTTCAAATGGTGTTCCAGTAATGTTCTATAGCAATTCATTCCTGAATTTTCTTTATCAAATTTTTAAATCTGTTGAATCTTCACATCTCAGGATAATCAAATAGAATTTTCACTTTGGTAATGATAATTCATGTATTGAACAATTCGTATCTCGAAAAGTTTTCTGATGAAATCCTAAATTTCTTGTCTCCCAGTTTCCGTGTGATCGACCGAATCCAATTTCTCGGCAATGGGAGATCCATCCTCGGGAACAATCTCGTAAGAATGCCACCTTCAGACAAGAACATAAAAAATAATTCATTTCAAATAATGCGGTCCCCGCTCCCTGACGAGATGGGATTGGGGTTGATAGAATTTCTTCCGGAAAATAGAATGGGAGCGTGTAAAATATTGGATTGGACTCTCAAGAGGAGCACAATAGATCGTCAAACGAAAACGGCCGCACAAATCGACTCGGCCGACGTATTGAAAATCACAGACAAAGGTGGGCTTTCTGTTTCATAGTGCTGTTCGCATTCGGTTTGATTTGTTGGCAATCGGATCTTCCGGAGTTATTGCTTCTTGTGATGCTGTTGACTTGGATTGCAGATGTACAGAGTGGAAATGTTACATTGATATAATTGAGAATTGATCACGGCAATGTACCTTGAACCATAATTTTCTACATGTGCCTAAAGTGAACTTCAAAACCCACAGCATAGCTTAGGCTTGAAACAATTTTTCAGAAAAGTAGTTTTATTTCAATTGTCACTATCAGTTTCAAATATTCGTTTTCGCGGAAGATAGGAAGTATCAGAATTTGCAGTCAAAGTAAAGAAGGGCGAAGGTTAATGTTATTTTTTTTTTCACAAACAGTTGATTGAACTAATTTTCATTCATTTTTCATGGAATGTGAAATGACATTTTCATTTTGTATGAGTTGGTTGTTTTCCTGGGCAGATACTTAATAGCTCATTTTCCAAACAAATTCTTTGAACCTCGGGTTCACTTATCGACCTTATTTTGGAAATACTCACTCTGTTCCTCAGCAATCACATTCATCAAAACAAATAAGAAGTTTAGGAATTTGCAAATGCTTTTTTTAAAAGCCAAAACACAAGCCCTACAGAAAAATCTTCAAGGCGTTCGCTCTCAGAGCGGTGCCTGTGTAAACAGTAGCGCACCTCAGCATCAAAACTTGCTGAGGTGTGTAAGGTTTCAGTGTGTAAGGTTCGGAACAGTGTTCCACTGAACTGACATTATTATATCCGGTTCGGGGACATTTATCTTCTTGGAGAAAACCGATGCCTGGGTTTTTGTGGCATTGAATTGAACCTGGTTACTTTTACCCCAATTCTAAATCACTTCTAGATCCTAAAAGATGGTATGCAACCTCCTGCTGCCGGTGAAGATGTGCCGCCGTAGCCGATGTCCTGTAATCAAAATGGAATAATGAGACGAATGTGCTGTCGTCATAAGCAAAACAATATAATGGATTCTTGGCTTTTTTCAATAAGTCGTTGACTTACAATAAAAAGAGGGTTAAAAACAATATGGATTCCTGGGGAACACTAGCGTTGATGCTGAAAGTATTCAAGAGATATATATCGACAGTCACTTGCAGGAAACATACAATGGGTAACATGCAGCTGTTGCGAGCGTTTAAAAACCTAGTTTGGTTTTTGGCAATGGAATTTTTGCGCCCCTGTCGGTAGGCGAGATTTTTGGAGGCGACAGCTAGCTAACAATTTTTGTTGAACCAAGGTTTGCCGTTACAAGGTCGTTTCATTGAAAAAGGAATATATGCATCCATGGATGATAGAATATCTTCTGTGACTTCAGAAGCATAAGTGGATGGAATTTTAGAGCTGAAACAAACATCTAGCCAGGGGAAATTTCGGAAATAGTCTTGAAGATCCTCCCATTCAGCTGATCAGTGATGCCAAACTTTGCGCGGCTTAGATTGTTCCCCAACATTCATCGGTCGAGTTCAAATTTTCGTCATGGAAACGAGTAGAGCAGACTGGATATGACATTGAGTTGTTTCAGAAGATTTATCCGTTTTATGCCATGTATTTATGTAGATCCATATCTCTTTAAATATTCATTTCCCTGTGTCGTGGTGTATACTGATTGATTTTGTAGTCTATACATTGATGTCTTGATTTTTTTCCAAAATTTGATTATTTGTCTCATTACATCTCATTGCTATGCTGACCAATTCTTCTACGAATTCAAAGCGAACTGAAGCGCTGTCGGAACAATCCGAAAACTCAAACAGACATTTGACATTAATAGTGGTAATGAACGAATACGAAGTTTGTTTGCAAAATTTCAGTCCGGAGATTTTAGCTCCGAAGATGAGCCGCGAAGTGGTCGACATACTGTAATCCAAGACAAGGATTTGAAGACCCTGATGGAGACTGACCCATGCGATCTTTGATGATTTGAAACACATTAGAAAGGTCAAGTGATTTCCCCCCACAATTTGAAAGTTTGACAGAAAAAGTCACGTTTCTTCTTTTTTTTTGCCCAATCAAAACAATCATTTTTTGGATCGGATCGTCACGTGTGATGGAAAGTGCATCATCTGCGACAACAGAAGGCATTCAGTACAGTGGACAGCTATGAGCCATCCAGGCACTTTCTGAAGGCGAAAACCCACTAACAAAAAACTATGGTTACTATATGTTGGTCGCAACCGTGCTAAACCAACACAGCAGAGTCGTATCGTGAGGAAATCGACGAAATATATCGAAAATTGCGTCAGCAGCAGCCGACAATGGTCAACAGAAGAGGTCCGATCATGCTCCACGACAACGTCCCTACTTACGTTTCACAAATCACTGTCTGAAAATTAAACGAATTGAGCATCGAAGCTCTGATTCACTCACCATACTCCATAGAACTCACCCCAACAGACTACCATATTTTTAAGCACTTTGATAACTTCTTTACCCGGTAGAACCTTCGCCAATCTAGACCAGATAAAAACGGCCTTCGTCGACTTCATCGAATCTCGAGTACGCAATTTGTATGCTGATGAAATTAATCAACTTGTGATACGTTATATAAAGTGCCCTGATTCAAATGACTCTCATTTCGATCAAACTGAATAAGCACTGAGATATTAAAATTTGAAGTGGAAAACAAAACTTCTGAAACAACCTAACACAAAATAAACTAAATTGTTTTGTATTCCTCTACTTTTTATATATCGACAGTGGATTGAAAATCCAGAAAAGTATTTTTCTCGGAAGATTATCAAAATATCTGTTTTTTTTTCAATTAACAAATTCCATGAACACAAAAACATTGATTCGAATAATTTGAATATTAGTAATTTCACATATATTTTTCTGACAGCTCTGTATTCCTGCTGTGATTCACATTTATGAAATTTTTGTAAGGTCATGCAAAGAAAGTTGTTCATTGTGTTCGATTGCTTTTTTTGGAGGAAATCGATGCAAGGGTTTTCGTGGCACTGAATTGAACCTGGTTACTTTGACCCCAATTTTGAATCATTTCTACATCCACCTATCAAGGTTGCATGCGATGTTCGCGCCTCCAATCAGGCGGATGCCTCTCTTCTGGATGGAATCCAGCAACTTTAGTGTATGTTTGAGGGCAGAGCTTCATACATGAGAACAATACTCCAAAAAAGGTTAATGAAGCTTTATGAAGCATCAAAAGTTGCTGAGGTGTGTATAGTGTTCCAGTGTTCCAAGTTTCTGGGAGCAGCTTCTGCAATTCCAGCTACATGATTGTGCCAAAACATATTGGTATCCATTTTAACCCCCAACAAACTTGTCGAAGCAGAAAGCGATATTGTTTAATCTGAAATTATTATATCCAGTTCGGAGACATTGATCTCCTTGGAGAAAACCGATACCTCGGTTTTTGAATTGAACCTGATAACTTTCACCTTAGTTTGAAATCACCTCTAGATCCGCAGCCGATTTCCTGAAATCCAAATGGAATGACGAGACAAATGTGCTGTCGTCAGCAAAGCTATACAGTGTGGTCCACTAAGTGTGCAACAAATGGGAAACTTTTTTATTATTGATTTCTCAGAAAATTCTATTCTTGACAAAAGTTGGTGCATTCTCCAAAACTATACCAAGTGTACCAGGATAGGCCAAAAAATATAAAGTATGTTCAAATCAGTAGAGAGTAAAGTACCCTTATTTCAAAAAATAAAGAAATATGTTGAAGAGAAGAGTTGCTTAGAATTGAAAGTTATGTTCAGATACGAAGTCATGGCCTGCTATTCAATTTTTTTTTTCTTTTGGAAAATTTTGAATTACCTCCGTATGATACAAATTTTTACTATTTTGATTTAATATGTATTTGAAGTAGCCACAATCAAATCAGTTCGTAGAATTATCAAATTGAAGTATATTTGTAAAATTTACTTGGATTTGTATTTTTTTAGGTGACCGTCAACTTCATGTTTGTTGCAACAATATTCAACAGAACTCTAGAATAAAACAAATACTCTTTTCAACGAGGCAAATATTTTACTAAGTATAATGTTCATACGAATAAACTGTCAAAATCTATCGCGGAGAGCCATGAACAAAAAAGAAGCAATAAGCGATAGTACAGAAAAATACAGTAGGTAACTTAACAACTTAACAGGTGCTAGCAATAAAAATATCGAAGCGTCTCTGTATGTCCACCTTCTCTCTCGAAGCATCTAATTGTTCGCTCATGGAATTCGTTTAATGTAGATCGCAACACATTAGCGGGAAATTCTGTAATGATCTCGTGTTGAAGTTTCAAGCTCATCAACATTTGTTTGAAGGTGATTGACAATGTTTCGTGATGAATGTCACTAGTTCGGACTTCCATTGTTTACTATATAAAATGATTTGAAATCCCTGAAACAAGAAAAAAAGAATAATTAAAAAAGAATAGCTGAAGATAACAATTATATTAAGCAACAATAAACCTGAAATGAAATGATAGTGGAATAACCTACAAGTAAAATTATAATAATTGAATAAATAAAAATTAAAGGAATGAAAAAAGAAAATAATAAAAAAGTGTAGAGATTCCAAGTCACGTTAGTTCACGACGTTTCTATTGTTGGTATCTACAATCGTCTTCGGGTGATGACTGGACTGATTCCTCCGAGAGATGACTATTTATAGGTCGTTGAAATACTTTCACTTTCTCTGCTTTCCATTTTCCGCTTCACTGATTCCGTGAGAGATGACCGTTTTGGCGGGAGTTGGCCATTTTTCGTTTGATGATGGGTTTCCATATGTTTCGTATTTCTACGCTGGCCTGGCTGAATACGTTGTTGGACAACATGTATGCGGCTTCCTTAAATTTTCTCCTAAACCAATGTTCCTCTCAGTGCAAGATCTCAACTTGGGACCACTCGATGTTGTGTTGATGGGTCCAAACATGGTCTGCTATTCCTGATTTGCTGGTTTCTCCTCGCTGTGTGTGCTTCTTGGTAACACTATCCGTAGCAGCCTCACGAAAACCAGGCCCCCAAACGTGGACTGCGATTCCAAGAATTGCATTTACCGGATACCCTGTGAGTGCGGAAAATCCTATATTGGTGAAACTAAGAGGCCATTGAATGTTCGCATTGCCGAGCACAAGAAGCACACACAGCGAGGAGAAACCAGCAAATCAGGAATAGCAGACCATGTTTGGACCCATCAACATAACATCGAGTGGTCCCAAGTTGAGATCTTGCACAGAGAGGAACATTGGTTCAGGAGAAAATTTAAGGAAGCCGCATACATGTTGTCCAACAACGTATTCAGCCAGGCCAGCGTAGAAATACGAAACATATGGAAACCCATCATCAAACGAAAAATGGCCAACTCCCGCCAAAACGGTCATCTCTCACGGAATCAGTGAAGCGGAAAATGGAAAGCAGAGAAAGTGAAAGTATTTCAACGACCTATAAATAGTCCAGTCATCACCCGAAGACGATTGTAGATACCAACAATCGAAACGTCGTGAACTAACGTGACTTGAAATCTCTACACTTTTTTATTATTTTCTTTTTTCATTCCTTTAATTTTTATTTATTCAATTATTATATTTTTACTTGTAGGTTATTTCACTATCATTTCATTTCAGGTTTATTGTTGCTTAATATAATTGTTATCTTCAGCTATTCTTTTTTATTTATTCTTTTTTGCTTATTTCAGGGATTTCAAATCATTTTATATAGTAGACAATGGAATAGTGAAATTCTCATCAACATTATTAAAGGGGCAATTTCTGTAGACATTTTGTTTCAAGTATCCCCATAAGAAATAATCTAGAGGTGTAAGGTCTGGAGAACGAGGATCGGTATTCCGTCCTAACCATTTATTACGAAATGTCCTATTCAGCCACTGAGAAACATTTCTAGTAGGATGGGCAGGACATCCATCATGTTGGAACCATAACTTTTACTTGCAAATTCTGGAGGAGACATTCTTACTTTAAAGCAACACGGAGGTTGGAAGTCTACAAATATCGCTGAAGGATATGTGCATCAATCTCTTGCAAAAAAGCAAAAAATTTCGAACCTAATTATGGGAGTCACTAAAGTTAATGAAACTGATTGTAATCAGCCAAGTACGAGTATTTCCGAGGGATACCAGCTGTATAATAATATAGTTAGTGAAAATATCACGAAAACTGCGTTGGATCCAGCTCTCAGTTCTAGTGGTATTCAAATAACCACTGCTCAAAACTGCACGTTCAACATCACTATAAATAATTACTCTAGCAGAAATTAAAAATATGTAGGATGCAAGTATGAAAATACCGTCCCTATGAGTTATACTGTACCTACTTCTCAGTTTTAGTTCTTTAGTAAATTTTTTTTGTAAGTTTCATAAATAAATTATTTTTTGGTAATTTCATAAATTAATTATTTAAAAATTTGAGGGAGGCGGAAAAATCATATGTATAACATGGGGGTAAAGTGAATTTCCCTCCCTTGAATGATGAAGTAAACTTCATTCTCGGGGGGAAAAGTAACACTTTCCTCCCTTGTTATACAAATAGCTATTCTCGTTGGGGTCCAGAATATGGTTTTGAACCTCCTTGTCAATGGAAAAAAAATACGGTTGTGGAGGAATAGTTTGAAAAAAACCAGTCATGTCATTTCTCTCAAGAGAATTGAAAAGAATCCACTCATTATAATAATTGGAGTTAATTCCATACAGTAAACACGAAAGTCAACGTTTACTTTGCATTGAGGAGCAAAACCGAAACACCTAGTCTCTGTTACATGAACAATGTAACACAACACCAACGCAGAACTGCAATCGCTCAGTTCATAGCAACACAAGGGCCGGGAGCCTTTCTCGAGCGAATAATTGCATATTGATGCTACTGACAGACAAAACATTCTCCCGCACAACCACTTCACAAATTCCGGCATGTAAATATTAATGACAAGAAAGATATTATTCATCCGAGTTCCTGCTATGCAATACAAACGTCTTGCGGTACAAAGTTAGATTCCCTTTGAGGGCTTTGTTGGCGAGCACAACTGAAATTCATACTGTATTGTGGTCACTGAAAGGTAGCAGACACATAGAGGGTTGTCGTGTCTCCAACTTGGGTGGCAGAGTTAAATATTGCGACGCTTCATCTCTTTGCGTCTTGCACTTCAAAGCTCTCTAGGGAGGGAAGATAAGGAAGTTGGAATAGGAAACGTTGAGTTCTGTGGATCGTATTGAATATTGTGACATAAATAAACAAGTAAGCTCGCCATTCTCAGAATAACAATAACTGTACTGGAAAAAGTTGTTTGAAACTCGTTTTTTGCTCTTGGTTATTGGTCAAATTCCTTCATGAACTCCGTATGGAATTTCCACAGACACTGACTTCAATATATAGGGTCTTCCAATAGGAACTTCCGGACTTTGACAATTGATGACGGCTATATTGTTGAAGCTACATCTGTGAAGTTAGTTGTCATTCATACAGCCTCTTTTACCTTTTAGCAAATCACTAAAGGTGTTTTGTTTGGTTGTTCGGGCAACGTACCGAACACAGTCCATTTCACGGACTAATCGCAATATGTTGGATGAATCTGAGTCCACTGGTGCAGTTAATGATCGACCAACGCCCGTAAGTTGACAAAACGCCAGATCTGCCTAAAACATCGCCGCTATCTGTGTGCAGGAGAATCCAAGACAGTATACTTCGCGTCGCCAACAAGAACTTGGCCTTGTATACAGGCCTGCACCCAAACACAATTCAAGTGACTCAGGAACTGAAAGTTAACGAACATAGACAGCGACGTTTGTTCGCCGAATGGGTTTAACTTTCATAGAAAAATCATCTTCAGCGATGAGGCCCAGCTTCGGATGAATGGTTAGGTGAACAGACAGAATTGCCGAATTTGGGATGATACCAATTCACACGAGATCGATAAGCGACCAATGCATCCAGAAAAAGTCAGTGTTTGGTCTGAAATTTGGCCTGAAGGCGGGTTCAAGCGCAAAATTCCATGTATTTTCTTATGGAGCAAAACTTTCTGCAATTTTCATGACATCCAAGCGGAACCTTGTGAAACACCCAACTTAAGGTAGGTGTGTTTCGGAGAGTGGGATGGAATAAGTATAGTAGAGATTCAAAGAGCGTGGGACTCCGCCTTGTTCATCTACTGGTGGTTTGAATTTTCCGCTGTACGCGCGGTAGCTGAGAGGTTGACTGGATGACGGCAACAGTGAAGGAGTGAGCTATGAAAGTCTAAGGCCCAATTCACACAAAATGCACGTCAGACAGAGACGAGGCGCGAACCTTTGTTCCTTCCGTGTGAACTGGGCCTGAGATCCAAAAAACGCCAGAATGGACCTGCTCAAATTTGCACGTGTTTTTCCATCAGGAGTGAGCCAGAACTCTCACAGCTATATTACTGGTGAGCACTATTGGTTGAGGATTACCAACTTCTTTCGGCCTGAATTAGATGTCATGTGTTTCCAATAGAACTTCGCTACGTGCCACACAGCTCATGCCACATTGAATATTCTATTCTATGATTTGAGGGCATGGTCATCTCACGTGGTGGTGATGTGTACTGGCCACCGAAATCGTGCATTTGACCCCGTTAGACTTGTGGAGTTTTTTGAGTCGCAGGTGTATGCTGATCAGCCACACAAACAACAGAGGTCACCAAAGCCAACAAAACCCATGTCAAACTCGGCTTGGATTCATGCGACACAGTCATGGAAAAATGGACGTTTCGGATGCGCTGCTCCCAGAGAAGTCGTGTCGGACATTTGAGCGATATTATATTCCTCATAATGGCATCAAAAGATCTTTCAAATTAATAAAAATTTCAAATACATCTCACATACACTTAGTTTCATTTAAATTTAAAGAAACGAAGCACTTAACCCTTTCAAGCCGACATTTTTTTTCTAAAATACACATTATTGTACCAATTGAATTGTTGTTTGTGTTATGAAAAACAAACAAGAAATGTTAAAAAAAAAATTATTGTTTTGTTTTTGCAAAATTTAACAAAAAATGTGGTTCCAAATCAGGACCACAAGGAAAATCGAACACAAAACTTGAAAAAATCAAAATTTTTTGTGGAATTTGAAAAAACAGTTAGACTTTTCTGTCAAACAAAGTCCGACATTACAACTGGAGCAGTGCCATCTTGTTCGGTGGGGCTCCGAACGTGAACTACAATGTGCGCATCTGACTTTTGTACCATGAATAGTCATATGTGCACATTTGTCATACTTTATTTCAGGTGGAACTGATCTCTTATAGTGGTTTGGAACATCCTCCAAACTTTTTCTGCCTTTTTCAGGTATTGCTGGATCAGCGCCAATAAGTCCTGCGGCTACAGCTAGCCTGAAATCTTTCAAATTTAGACTTTTTGTGGGTGTCCGGTCTCTGAATATAATGAAGCTATTGACGATGCTCAAGTCTAAAAAGTGCCAAAACAATCGGTGCCACCATTTTCTCGGTTTCCTATTCACTTTATATAAAGATAAGAACATATCAGATTGATCCACGTGCCCCATATGAGCATTATAATCGTGCACGAGCTGAAGACATGCAATATTTTGAGACGAACCAACTTTTTGTTTTCTAGAAACAGTTTGGACATCATCAGGAGCATGAAAATAACTTGAAAATAATACAGGTTTATTATCCCTCCAGATAAAATATTTCTTCCTTACTTATCTTCCAGACACTAGTACCTCTGAGCATTTTATTTTTATTATGTCTTTGGGTTCTTCTTTTCGATTTTTCCTGATTGTACCACAATCATAAATATTTTCCTTCAACAAGTTACCTAACAAAGGGATAGTTGTGAAGAAGTTGTCAAAATATACCTTATGGTACTTGCCCATAAGCGGACGGGTCAAATCTTTCACCACTCTTGAGCTTAAGCTCTCTTGAACTCCATCATATTTCCCTGTATAGACTTGAAATTGCGATACGAATCCCGACTGATCTGCCAGTATGCAGATTTTATATCCTCTTTTGACCGGTTTCATAGGCATATACTGCCGGAACCCAATTCGGCCTTTGAATTTCACCATTGACTCATCTATACTTTGGTATTCGTTGGGTTTATAAATCTCCAAATAAGTTTTTGAAAGGATATCAATCAACGGTCTGAGTTTATATAATTTATCAAAACCAGCCTCACCCTTTTCAGGTTGAACTGTGTTGTCGTTCAAGTGTATATTGCTCAAGAGCCAGTCAAATAGATCACGAGACATGCTCGAAGAAATATATGGATCCCTCATCTGTATTGAAGAGGATCAATAATCTCTATAACTCGATTTCTTCGTAAGACCCATCATAAGATTTATACCCAGGAAACATCTCATTTCTTCTGCGTCTGTTGGAAGAAACCGTTCGCCGTACCGCTGAGTTCCATACAATTTTGTTTGAAATATCAGAATATCAGTGAGGTCCGGGGTGAACAATTGAAGGAAAATATCGGTGGGACTCTCAGCATCAACAGAAGCACTTGGGCCCACATCTTGCCTGAACGGATGTGCTTCATTAGCACAATTTCCATCTTCAGTCCATTCGAAAGGTCTTGTAGCAAAGTTTATTAGAGGAAGTTCATCTTCGCTATCAAATTCATAATTTATTTTACTGCTTGCAATAACTGTATGCTGGATAGGTTCATTATCGATAATATTTTCTGTGGGCTCAATATTTTCAATAAAATCATTGGTGCCTTGGTCCTCCAGGTCGTCAATATCGATTTCTTCCAGATCATCTACGGATGGAGCTTCTGAACTAAACGAGTCAATATCTGAAGGAAGTTCATCCAAAAAAGCATAGACCTCATCTGAAGTTATTTTATTCAGGTTCATGGAATAAATAAATAGGGTAATTCGGGGTGAGATGGCTCGTCGGTACAGATGACTCACTTTAATAATTTCAGAAATGTGGCAACAGCGGCTAGTTCAGTACAACGAATCGTTATACATAGGTCACGTAGTTATTTCTTATGTATTTTTTGTGAGTTTTACAAATAAATAGGTGAGTAAGATCAAAAATTATTTTTAATTGCTTATGAAAATTTGCAAGGAGAAAAAAGTTTCTTAAAAATTTAGTTAAAATAAAACGTCTTTCATGGAGTTTTAGATACTAACCACTTTGCGTATAGGTTATGCATCATCTGTACAGCGTTAACGTTGATATTTAATTTTCCTATGATTGTAAAAATAAATGAGTCATCTAACCCTGAATTTTGGGAATGATGACTCAAAAATTAGGGGTGATATGAATACAATTTTCTAACCAAATTTATTTATTTTTAGACATGCCTACAAAGTATAACAGACAGCTAAAGTGCAATAGGAGTCAGTGGACCGAAGATCAGCTGATAGCAGCAGGAAATGCAGTTTTAAATAATGAAATGGCAGTTAAAGAAGCTGCCAGGCACTTTGGTATCCTGCAACCAACTTTACGAAGAAGAATTCGACGAGGAGATTTTAATAAACATGGTTTAGGACCTTCTTGTTTACTTGGGTATGAAAACGAAGTAAAAATTAAATTCCACATTTTGAAATTGCAAAAAGCAGAACAAGGCAGACTGTTAGAGAGATGGCTTTCAGATTAGCTGATTTCATGAAAATAAAACACCCATTTAATAAAGAAAAAGGTGTAGCTGGGTATGACTGGCTACACTCTTTTCTTCATAGACCGTGCTTTTGGGCTTTGTAATACGAAGGAAGGTCTCGAGAAGGAACTAGACATCATCAAAAATGATCTTCAACGGAATGGCTACTCCAAAGCGATGGTAGAAAAGACTTTGGCTATAAGACAGCAGGAGCCTCGCAAGGAAGAGAAGCCGTCACAACCAGTGCTTGCACTTCCCTACATCAGAGGATTATCGGAGAGGATAAGAAGAATTGGTTTCAGAACCTGCTTCAGATCCGGTAACATTATCCGTAGCAGCCTCACGAAAACCAGGCCACCAAACGCGGACTGCGATTCCAAGAATTGCATTTATCGAATACCCTGTGAGTGTGGAAAATCCTATATTGGTGAAACTAAGAGGCCATTGAATGTTCGCATTGCCGAGCACAAGAAACACACATAGCGAGGGGAAACCAGCAAATCAGGAATATCAGACCATGTTTGGAGCCATCAACACAACATCGAGTGGTCCCAAGCTGAGATCTTGCACAGAGAGAAACATTGGTTTAGGAGAAAATTCAAGGAAGCCGCATACATGTTGTCCAACAACGTATTCAGCCAAGTCAGTGTAGAAATACGCAACATATGGAAACCCATCATCAAGCGAAAAATGGCCAACTCCCGCCAAAACGGTCATTTCCCACGGAACCAGTGAAGCGGAAAATGGAAAGCGAAGATAAGTGAATGTACTCGAACGACCTATAAATAGTCATCTTTCGGAGGAATCAGTCCAGTCATCACCCGAAGACGATTGCAGATACTAACAATCGAAACGTCGTGAACTAACGTGACTTGGAATCTCTCCACTTTTCCTTTTTATTTTCTTTTTCATTTCTTTATTTTTATTCATTCAATTGTTCTATTTTTACCTGTATTTTATTTCACTATTATTTCATTTCAGGTTTATTTTGGTTAATATAATTGTTATTCTCAGCTATTTCAATTCTTCTTTTTTAGTTGTTTCAGGGATTTCAAATCATTTTATATAGTTGACAATGGAAGTCCGAACTAGTGAAATTCTATAATAAATTCACCTGAAAACATCCTGTATGTCTATTCATGTAGACTATCAATATAATATCTGGAAAATTCATTTTTTGACGTATGTCAAATGGAATATAGCTGTTTATCACCAACTAACTCAAAACGAAGAGAGAAAACTCAAAGAATCCGCATATGTCCTTCCAGAAGGTAGCATTGTGGAAATGGATCCTACCTGGTTTCCATTGTTGAAACGATGATAGAAACCTATAATAAATTTTCCAGAAAACATACTGTATGTGTATTCATGTAAACTATCAATATGATACCTGGAAAATTCATTTTTTGACGTGTTTCAAATGGAATATAGCTGTTTACGAACAAGTTGACGTGTTTCAAGACTTTTCGACTATCTCTGTATCTAGGACTTCGAAAGAGAATTGCACTTCTCGTGTTTGTTAAAGTGCTTGGTTTGGATCGAGTAACCCATTCAGGTTTCCATCCTATGTGGAGTAAATATTGGTTGGCATTTATTCAAAATCCTATTCAGTATCTTGCAAAATATATCTCTTTGTCTTTCTATATGCGAGATTCATTGTCTTTCACATAGTTTTTTCACTCACAAATGACTATATTCAAATGAACGAACGAATGAGTGACACTAAATATCTTTCTTCTTTTCCTTGTGTCTCTGCTGCCCACATTATTTTCTCTTAACTCCGCCCAAACAACCGATCGTCAGTAAGGTGCAATAATATAAATTTTTCCTTATATGCACCTGGGGATCATCGAGCACACTGTAATCACCCTCGTAATTTACTACATGATGCAATCGTAGGGTTCGCTGGGGAGGCACTCATCAGGGTCCCAACGTTGAATTACGTTGCGGTGGCTACATGAACCTGTGCCGTGGGAGCTTCTCTGCGGCAGTTTTTGGGGGCATATCGCGGTTCAGCGTGTAAAAAACGCGAATTTATTTCCTATGCTTTTCACCTTTTTTCTCATCTGAGGACTTCCATAGATTTTTCTGCAATTTGTTTTGAACCAATTCATTCTGAACCTACAATATAATAATAATCATGTTTATTCACTAAGAAAAAAGTTCAAAATAGTGTATCAATCAATAGTGATTAAGGTGATATAAGTAGATAAAATAATAGTTTCAACCCTTCATACTAGTATTTCTAGTATGAAGGGTGCTTTAATAAAATCGTTTGCAGAAGTCATCAAGGAGTTGTGGTCAGAAGATTCATTTGATAAAGTAGTAAATACAGCCTCCTTAAAAACTCAGATTCAAAGTTTTGCTCCTTGATTCATGGGTAATTCCCATCAAGACGCCCAGGAGTTTCTCCGTTATCTTTTAGAAGGATTAATGAAGAAGTTAATATAATTAATGAGAAACCTAAACCAATCTTAACGGAGATTGACGAAAAATTGAGCGACAGCGGAAATGCACAAGAGTCATGGCTCACATATTTGAGGATGCATAACTCTAAGATTGTAGATAATTTCGTTGGCCAATTGAAATCCACGATGAAATGCACACACTGTGGATACTCTTCAGTAACATTTGATCCTTTCTGGGATTTGTCTCTCTCCATACCACAAAGAACCGACCAATTGAGTTTGTGGCAATGGTTAGATTATTTTACAAGAGAAGAAACTTTGGATGGAATTGATAAACCGACGTGTTCGAAATGCAAGGAAAGGAGAAAATGCATAAAGTCCCTATCAATCCACAAGTTTCCCTATATTTTAGTAATACATTTAAAAAGATTCTCTCCAACGGAAAGTAGAGGCAAATTGAATGATGTCATCGAATTTCCTCTAGAAGGATTGGATATGGACAATTTTGCAGGAGAAAATGTGGCTACTTGTTATAATCTATATTCACTTTTAAATCACAGTGGGACTACTAACAGAGGACATTATACAGCATACTGCAGACACCCGTATACTAGCGCGTGGCACAAATACAACGATTCACACGTGTCACCAATTTCACCAAAGTCGCTTGTGAGTGGAGAAGCATACGTCCTCTTTTATGTAAAGGATGGAATAAAATCGCGCCCTTAAGATAACCTAGGGAAAGTTTAACTTTTAGTTTCTTCAATTTTGTATTTTTTTTTTCAACTTCTCATTTTTGTAAATAAAATTTATAATATATTGAAATGTCTGAAAAAAAAGTTTCAAATTGTTTTTTTTTTCTTTTCTTTCCGTATAATTCAATATTTATATGGAAGTAGCTGTTTCAGGAGGACTTTCTTTCAGTTTGTGCATGAAAGTTACTTCTTTGCATGATCTACACATCCATGTATAGAGTTACTTATTTCCCTCATCCTTTTTTTTGTATCAAGATGAAGTCGTAGAAAGTCAAAAACTTCCTTTCCCAATAGATAAAATAACTCCAAATATAAATATCTGATTTGGTAATATGCGCATAGGTCTACTCTGCAGATGACCTTGTCATCCTGGCAAGGTCCACGTCGGAAAGGGTATCTTGTAATATCCTCCAAAGCGCGTTGGACGTTGTTCACAGTTGGTGCCTGAGGGAGCAGATGTCTGTCAACCCCAGCAAAACTGTGTTAATCCCCTTCACCAAGAGAAGAAAATTGGATGATCTAACGCCACTTTCCCTCAATGGTGTGGTCATTCAATTTGGAACGGAGGTGGAATATTTTGGCATTGTCCTTGATAAAAGACTCACCTGGAACGCTCACTTGGAAAAAGTTTTACACAAAGCCAGACTGTCTCTATGGACATGTCGATGGATTTGTGATAAAACTTGGGGTTAAGGTCCCAAACAAGTCCATTTGATTTATGTGATGATTGTCAGACCAATGATCACGTATGGTGCAATTGCTTGGTGGCCGAAGGCTTTACAGAAAACGGCACAAGCGAAGCTCTCTGGCTTACAGAGATAGGCTTGCTGGCTATCAGTAGTGCCATCAGTACTACACCATCAGCGGCCATGGAGATCCTTCTGGATCTACCTCCTATCCAAATTTTTCTGAAAAGAGAGGCTAGATGGACTGCATACAGACTTGTGTACATTGTCAATTGCACAAATCAATTCAATGCAGAGTGCAACAGACTGTTGGTTGACATTGGAAGTCACAGCATTCTGGAAATGACCTCTGACTTTATGCCTCCAACTGTCAACTACGAACTGCCTTATAAAGTACTATTTCCGAGTAGAGAAGACTGGATCCTGCGGGAGAAGGATATATTGAAAGCAGATAGTTGTTGGTTCACAGATGGATCAAAAACACCTTCCAGTTCTGTTGCAGTTCTGTTCAGTCGCAGACCCAGGACAGAGTTATCTACCTGCCTAAGAACTTTCAAGCGGAAATTTACGCTATTGAATTGTGTGCGGAGATATTGGATAAATCCAACCTCACTCACAAGTCAATGAAAATATTATCGGACAGTCATGCGGCGTTTGAAGCTCTTGGCTCCCACCAAGCAACGTCTAAATTGGTAGCAAACTGCCAAAAAAGACTCTCCTCGATAGGAAGACTAAACAGATTTTCTCTGGTCTAGATTCCTGGCCATACTGGTGTGGAAGGCAATGAAGTTGCTGACTCTCTTGCAAAGGAGGGTGCTGCAAGCGGCTTCATTGGACCAGAACCTGTCATTAGCATCGCTTTGGGCTTTGCCAAACTAACACTTAACACCTGGATGGGAAGAAGAGTTATGGACTTCTGGCAGAATCTTCCAGGATTGGCTTACTCCAAGGCGTTCATCCCCCCTTCAAAGCTTGATTCCAAACAGTTGTTGGACTACAGTAGGAATGAAATACGATGTCTAACAGGCCTTCTTACAGGTCACTGTCATTTGAATCATCACATGCAGAGACTTGGACTGTCGGAAGACAGTGTGTGTCGCCTCTGTCTGGAAAATGATGAGAAATGGAAATGGAGACCGAATCAGGTTCTTTGAGTTCGGCAGATCCGTACTCTCACCATCTGACCTGAAAGACCACTCACCATACAAACTAATTGGCTCCGTCAAGCTGGGTTTATTTGGCCTGGTGTGAATAGGTGTAAGCCACAATAAACCCTTATGGGTTACGGTAGAGGGTCGAATAGACCCACTCACTTCAGACCTATCTACCTACCTATAGGTCTACTCACATACACACACATATAATTAACAATTACAAGAAAAGAATGCTCGAAAAAGATCTATTATCAAAGCGGGAATTTTGCAAGCAAGCAATAAATCAATAGAGATGTGGTCCATGATTGATGATTTTAGTGAATGATTTTAGGAAAATAGAGGAAAGAGCAAGTTGATATACCTATAAACGCAAAGATACTGAACAATTACTATTGCTCTATAGTAGAAAAATCAACAAAAACCATACCAACTTCTCCTAATACACCGACTCATTTGGAGAACATATGGACTGATCATTTTACAACCTACTGATGCAAATGAGCTTGAAGAAATAATTCAATGTTTTAGAAATAAAAAGGCCGCGGGAATAGACGAAATTTTAACTATCATTTTTGCTAACCTTCCTGATACCACATTAAATATTCTAGCGTTCGTAATAAACTCATCCTTCAAGACCGGAACATTCCCTTCTTGCCTGAAAAAATCAATAGTTATCCCATTGCACAAAGGTGGTGATCTCAGTGATCCCTCAAACTTTCGTCCTATATGTCTCATTCCCACTCTAGGCAAGCTAATAGATAAACTGGTTGAATTGGGTTTGAAATAATAATGTCATAAGCAATAACCAGTTCGGCTTCTAATCAAAACAGAACACCCATGATGCTATCTTTTTTTTTTTATATGACGTTTATGGAAATATTAATGAAACAGAGTCATCAGCAGCAGTGTTTTGTGACTTTGCTAAAGCCTTTGAGTGTGTAGATCATGGAATTCTGCTAAAAAAACTATATCACTATGGCAGCCGTGAAATTTAAGTAGTTCAGAATTATCACAGGAAGAAGTCAGATTGTGAAAACCTCATCATCCTCATCAGAAGGCGAAATAAAAAATGGCGTACCACAAGGTTCGATACTGGGACCGACACTTTTCCTGCTATATATAAACGATTTAGCATCTATCGATATAGAAGGAAAATTTACTCTATGCGCTGATGACACCACAATATTATGGCGTGATAAAACTTTATGTAATCTCCACGAGATTATAAGTGCAGATATAAAAAAAATAAAAAAGTGGTGCGACTCTAATCTGCTGTCTTTCAATGTTTTCGAAACAAATTCAATATCATTCCGCTGCTAAAATGACAGCATTTTTTCACCAACACAGGACGCAGACAGGATAATTGGAAACAGACCTAGTACTAAATTTTTGGGGGTAATAATTGACAATAAACTCAAATTTGCCGATCACATTGTAACCCTCAATAAAAAGATAGCTTCAGGGTGTTTTGCAGTGAGAATAACTTATAAGGATCTTGGTTTGTCTGCCGCTAAATCGGCTTATTACTCACTTGTTGAGTCGCATTTAAGATATGAAATTCCATTATTCAGAAAAGGGCTATTCGTTTCATGAGAAATGCCAAAAGTCGAGACTCCTGCAAACTCCTATTTGAATTACATAAAATCTTGACAGTTTTTGGAATCTTCATTTTGGGAACAGTATGTTCAATTAACAAACATGAATTGATATTTAGCGGTTACTCCAATTATTATCTTCGTCAACGTAACGACATAAGATT
Source organism: Leptinotarsa decemlineata (assembly GCF_025532065.1). Lineage (NCBI taxonomy): Eukaryota > Metazoa > Arthropoda > Insecta > Coleoptera > Chrysomelidae > Leptinotarsa > Leptinotarsa decemlineata. Next base: position 12,148,492 of record NW_027412684.1, read on the forward strand.
ACCCATACCAGCCTCTACTCTAGTCAAAGACTCTATATATTATAATGGTCTCAAGATGTAATCATTTACCTGACCATATTAAAATTTCAGAGGATAACTGTGTATTTCGAAAATTATTAAAAGACTTATTATGTAGTACACCGTTCTATAGTTTAGAACAGTTCTTTGAGGACAGCTTCTCTAATTTATTTTGTCAACTGTATTTTTTAATAAACAAAGTATGGTATACTGCATTTGAATACTTTAAACTTCTTTGGTATTTTTTCATTGTATGATATTTTAAATCAATTTTATTTTATATGTTTTTGAGTATTGAACAAGCCTTAGCGAAGAAATTATACGTCCAGAAGGTTTTTCATATATGTGGATGATTATTTATTTTCTGCAGTAGAGACTTCAACCATTGTAATAATTTTTTTACCTCAACATTCAACAGGAGTTCATTATAATATGAAATTCCAGCATTTAGAGTAATTTTTTCAAGTTAATTGCTAGAGGGCCCGTTGAAAATGGGTCAGTTTCCGACATTGTACAGGGCGACCACACCGTAGAAAAATCATAGTAAAAAAAATATGTCTCAGCTCAATCCGTTTACATTTCTTTTATATTCATTCAATTTGGAATTGCTTTTTGTGAGGTACTAAAATAAACTGTATACCAATCATTTGCCTCTTCTTGTAGCGGCTTCAAGTTTTTCACTAGATACGAAATTTCGCTGTTATATCTCATCTCCAAATCAGTAACTTGTCCTATTTTTGTACAGATCACGTTCATAATTCAATTTGTTGCGTTCTTGATTGAGAAGAATATTAAAAGATGGTGTTTACAAAGTAGCGTGATGAAAATATTTTCAACACCAGTGTTGAAAATATGGTAGTGATTTTTTTCGACCAAATAGCAATAAACAAAACATAATTATTCGAATTGAAGGTGTTATAGTTTTAGGAGTGAATAATTTTTGGGAAACAAAGTTTTCGGCTTTCTACTACTCCATCTCGATACAAGAAAAGATGAGGGAATCTTCCAAAGAAAGAAAGTAAGTAATCAATTAGAAAATAAGTATCTCTGTACATGGATGTGTAGATCATGCAAAGACGTAACTTTCAGACACGAACTGAAAGAAAGTCCCCCTGAATGACATAAGCAGATCAAGCTTATTCCGTGACATTAAAAATCGTAATTCATGAATACATTGTGTGTATTTTCTATAATGTTATCCAATTTGGTACTGAAGAGCCCTAGAGCAAGTGTCTTGAGGCGAAACATCGATGTATACCAGTGAGGGTGACAGTGTTCCATGTAAGTGCAATTTGTTACCATTCATTTAAAGTAGAACTCATGTGAATGATATCTGATTTTATTCCACAACGAATGTTTGAAATACAAAATGAGTATAGAAAAGTATCTTCTGTATAATTCAGTGTTCATATAGAAGTATTTGTTTCGAAAGAATTATTTTTCTTTCGTGTAATTCAATGTTTATATGGAAGTAGCTATTTAGGGAGGACTTTCTTTCAGTTTGTGTCTGAAAGTTACTTCTTTGCATGATCTTCACATCCATGTATAGAGTGACTCATTTTCAAATTGATTACTTCCTTCCTTTCTTTGAAAGATTCCCCCATCTTTTTTGTATCGAGATGGAGTAGTAGAAAGCCAAAAACTTTCTTTCTGAAAAAATAATTTTTCGATTTTCAAGAAAATTTTATCATGAACAATAGATATAGATACAATTGAATTCTGTTACAAATGTATTATATACATTAAACACATTATTATTGTTATTTATGGACATTAATATGAAAAGTACAAGTAATGTATTTAAACTAGCTGAGTTGACAATTTCATGGGCATTAACATTCAATTCTTGAAGTGAAGAGGATGATGCTATAACGCTGGAGCTAGCTGTTGGCATTATTCTTTCAGTAATAGCTTTTTTATAAGAAAACGATTGATCGATGTAACCCTCAGCTACTATTGTATACTTCCATCCTCCGTGCTTCTTAATATTTGCTCCTGATTCTGCTAGCAAAGAAGCAGAAGACTTTCTGTGACAATGACCTGTATATTCCTTTGGTTCCGGGAGGTTCAGAAACTCAGTTATAGAGCATTTCCCCAAACGTGTTTGATACAACTGTGTTGGCACTGCATTTATAATTTGAGAATTTTGAGAAAAACTTTGATGATTGTTAACAGAAGGGTGTAGTCAATGTTTTTTCCAACAATGCAAAAATAATGAACTATTATCGTATTTTCGTTTTTGTATTTGTAGTTTGAACAATCAATCTTTTATCCATCAATTTAATGTCCTTTATTAATAAATGGCACAGCTCTTCACGCCGGCAGGCTCCATATATTCCGAAAATAGCAACTTTCATCATCAAATATTTTTTATCTAGCGCCTCATTTATAAACCTCTTGACTTGTTTCCTGCTCACTCATCATTGCTTGTTCATGATTTTTTGACCAAAAACAACACCGTAATCATGCCTCAGCCATCGTATTAACCAGATTCGGCCTTCTGCGACTCCTTCCTTCACTCAAGATTGAAAAGACTTTAAAAAAAAACTTAATTCTAAGACGATTGAGGAGGTAAAAACCGAATATCTGAGAGAGCTCAGGGTCATACCGAAAAGTTTATATCAGAATTGCTTCGGGGATTGGAAAAACGCTGGCATAAGTGTTTCATATCTGAGGAGGACTACTTTGGAGGGGACAAAATCGAAATTGATGAGTAAATTAATATTTTATGGGGAAAACGAACGAATTAACAGAATAGTGGCCTTTCATTCTTTTTAAAAGAGTTCTCCCTGTTTGACCTGATCTATGCATACGAACCTCTTGACATACGAACAGTCTATCCGATATTTCACGCCGAACCTTTTTTTTCCTCCACAAAAAATGACTTTCGTTGAATGACCTAATAATATATAGATGACACAAATGAGGCAAAAAATTTAAACTTGGAATAATGAAATTATTGCATGAATACTTTATTTTGAAGTTAAATTGACAGATGAAATTTTCAAGATGGCGACTAGGCGCCATCTGGGAAAAAAATAAATAGAAAGGGAGGTCTTGTGACACATCTTTTTGAAGCACCTGACACATGCTTCACAACCCTATAACATGTCAATATCGTCAACTACTACAAAATAGCGGAACTTTTAATAATTGCCTGAATACATTGATATTTAATTACCTGATATGAGGTAATGAGCTTGAGGTCACCTCAGAAGATGGTCGAAATGGTTGCCTTGAACCTCTTGACATACGAACAGTTTATCCGATATTTCACGCCGAACATTTTCGAACACAGTAACTTCAATATTTATTATTCTCTGCCATATATCCAATATTGGAGCCGGTTCAGTTTCGTACACCTTTTGCTCCAAATAGCCCCATAAAAAATCCAAATGTGTCAAATCAGGCGAGCGGGCTGGCCATTCTGTAGGGCCTCGACGGCTAACGACCGGGAAAAACAGTATCCAAATAGTTTTTCACTTGTTTGAAGTAATGTGGTGGTGCTCCATCTTGTTGAAATAGAATATCCATATCGAATTCGTTAGGATCCGCTTCGACGATTTCAGTGATGAGAGGGACAACAGTATCACCGAATTCTTCGACAACGGACAAACCAATTTCAAAAATTCCATAGAGGTAATAGAGAGGCGCAAAAGGTAGTTCACAGCATATTCAAATGCAAATGCACTGTTAAATTTTGATCAATGAATAAAGTTCCTACAATATGGTGTCCCGATATTCCTGCCCAAACGTTAATTTTTCCTGGATATTGAGTATGTGTTTCCCAGAAAACGTGAGGGTTAGTGTCACTCCAATAACGGGAAACAAAAAAAAACTTAACAAACCTTATAAAGTTGTTGGAATCGCCATATGACAGATTAAAAGAATATTTTCAAAAATATCGATATTACTGTGTTTGTCTTCAGGAGATTATTGAATGTTCCGCCATTTTGTAGAAGGTAAATATATTGACTTTATATTCTAGATTTGTGAAGTATTCATCAGGAGCTTCAAAATGATGAGTGAAAAGACCACCCTTCACATGTAATTTTTTCCCGGATGACGCCCAGCCGCTATCTTGAGAGTTTCATCTGTCAATTTTACTTTGAAATGAAGTATTCATACATCAATTTCATTATCCCAAATTTCAATTTTTTGAGTTCACCCGTTGAGGGGACACATTAAAAAATTGCACTGTATAATAGCTTTATCAAGCGTATGCATACTCACGAGTATAAACACGCTTGATAAAGCTATTGTATATCGATTGCGGTTCTGTAATCTGTCCAGTGAAAATCTTCAAGTGATATTTGGAGAAAATGAATTATTGGCAAACATACAATAATAAGCAGCTACTTGAACTTTCTCCGTCAACGAAATCTTCGAAACGAAAGAAAATTGAAATTTCGCCATCCTCAACCGACCTTTCGAATGTGAGAATCATTACTACGAACGAAATTACCTCGATAAAATAAAATCCTAAGAAAGACAGGAGCTTTTCCTCGAAAAATTCCAGAATGAGCTCTTGAGTGCCAAGCAGGGCGATTCCTACGATAAGGTGGAAGCTCCTGCAAGCACTGCGAGCCATTTGTTAGCATAATTTATTGCCACTCGAGGTCAATTCTTGTTCATGAGGGTTAACTAATAATTCTACGACCAAACAAATCCCGTTAATTGCTTTTCTGTTGATTTTGGAAAAAAAGGCTCTCCTTCGGGAAAGTTCTTGAGGGAATTTCCAGTGGATGGATTTCATGATTCCTGCAGCGTACTCAAAATAATTGAGGTCCGTACAATATACTAATAGTTAGTGAAGTCGGAAAACGATATTTATATATCATATCACATAAAGTAATTTGTACACATGTAATATACATACATATATTTTTTACATTATCGGAAACCATCGACTTCATGTTGATACCAGACACTACCTTGTACTGACGAGTGGGCAAACAGCCCGAAACCGGTCTGCAAGTGTGTTCCAATAATTGAAAATCTATTGCGGCAGTTGTATCGCCAAAAGTATATGCAGGAATAACTTCAGTGAAGAATCCTGCACTGACACCTGTCGGATATAATCCAACGCCTTTTGTGGTATTAGCCAGGGGAGTAGTTGTTTTCTGATAGGTGTCAGTCCATCAATCTACAGTGTAGGGAGTTGAGACTGGCCTGAACGAATTGTTCCTTTGGATGATATTATACCTATATTTTCCAATAGAACTTCTAGCTTGAAAGCAAACTTTTGAGAATTGAATATAGCGGCAGAAAATTGATGAAAGCTTGTGTGTCAAAACGTTTGCAATCAACAATGGCTATGACAACATTCTCATGAATTGTCTACTATTCAAAAAACTTCAACTTATGTTTGGCTATGGAGAGATCAATCGATTATGTACCGTTTCATTACTCGTTTCTTGATCTAGAGTGGAAAAGCGGTACCAAAGCCCAGTTGGAATGAGTAGATCATGATTTGTGTGGGCAAGGGTACAGATTGGTTCTTGTTAGTCGTGTAATTCAATGTTTATATGAAAGTAGCTGTTTCAGGAGGACTTTCTTTCAGTTTGTGTCTGAAAGTTACTTCTTTGCATGATCTACACATCCATGTATAGAGTTACTCATTTTCGAATTGATTACTTTCTTCCTTTCTTTGAGATAACAATAATAGGTTTTCGACAAAGATAAAGTGACGAAGTGTCATCCGTGGGTGTTTTTCAACTTAACCATGGAAATACAATATTAATTTACAATTTTCTTAATTATCTTAGCTATAATATCTACGATGAGTATAATTATATTACATTGTAGAATAATTTTGCTGTCTGAGATCTATCAAATTAATTAGTATCTTAAATTCATAAAGTGATTGGTCATTATACATTCTGTAGATACAGCGTTCGACATTTGTTAATCATATTGAGCTGATAATGGGGATTTCAACTTTTTTTTGAAGTTCATCAGAGTATATGTACTGTAATCATGGGGAAGTTGATTATAGAACTCACAGGCGTTATTCGTGGAAGATCACTGAAAAATGGAAGTTTTATGTTTGTACATTGCCAGTTACCCCGAGTTACGAGTGTTATAATCACTCAGATTCCCTATTTTAATTAGTTTGTCATATAGATATGTTGGTGTTCTATATTTCAGTACTTCATGAGTCATATTCAAAAAATGTAATTTTCTCATATCTAACCGTTCCAGAATAGCGCTCTTCCACGTGGTTGCGTGGAAGAGCGCTATTCTATCTTTCTCAGAAGATAGAAGAGCGAACGATGCCATTTGCTACATAACATCAATCAACCTTGTTCTTTGTAACTGCTTTTTGTGTAGCAATAAAAACATTTATTATTATTATTATTATTATTATTATTATTATTATTATTTCCTGATATTTATGACATATGTGCTCATATTTACGTATTCCGAAGGAAAGTCTAATACAAGAGTTCTGTATTTTTTGAAGTCGACTACTATCAACACTCAGAAGAGCGGGTCCATAAATGTAGTCACAGTAAGCCAGTTTCGATAATATGAGGAATTCACATACACGAATTTTCAGAGTGGAACTCATGAATTGTCTACTTGGATAAAGTTTTTAAGTGTATTATATGAACCTCGGCAAAGTTGATTGACATGTTTTGTGAACCTCAATTCATTGTCTAACCAGAGTTCGAGATTTTTTGTTTCACTTTTTATGGGAATTTTTTCCCAACCCAAAATGATGTCGATTGAGGTACTGGCTAGATTACGTTTGAGCTTCGGTCCGAAAAACAATGGACTGGACTTACTTGCGTTCAACTTCAGATTATGTGCTGCAGATACATTCATCAAAGAATCCAGATCCGAATTTAAAGCAGCGGTAACATCGGGTTTCACTTCATTGAAAGATAAGTACAGCTGGGTATCGTCCGCGTCATGGTGTAAGCGGCAGAATTTGACGAATGAATGAAAATCTGAGATGTACAAAGAAAATAACAGTGAGCCCAATATTAATCCTTGCGGAACGCCATGGCTCAAAGCAAGGGTCTCTGAGGATTCAAGGTCATGAACCACTCTCTGTGTTCTTCCCTTCAGGTAACATTCCAATAGTTTCACTGAATCAGGGTGGAATCCAAATAATTTCAATTTACTAATGAAAACCTCATGATCCATGGTATCAAATGCCTTGCTGTGATCCAACAGGATCAGACAAGATTTGCATTTATTTTTCACAAGCTTTGTCCACAAGATTTATTCTTAATGACAATAAAGTATATTATTATTTTTATTATTATTATCAAACTGCATGAACTCTAAGCATATTTAATGGTTGATCGTTAAGAAATGCAAAACACAAGCATTCAATTCTTACTTTGTATTCTTACTGATAGAAAGAATACAATGATAGTTAGGTATATGTATTCGCAAATGAATGATATATGTACTGAATATAGTAACTCTCAACGGGCATTTATTGTATGATATTCCATTCAGGCGAATGAAATAATTTGAAATTTCTGAGCGGCTTTTCATAAATCCATAAAGATTATGCATCTCATTGAAAACCTAATTTCAATATGACGTGTTCTCACTAGATAACACGAATTTTAAAAAATATTTAAAAAATCCCAATACTCCAAAATTTTTCACATGCAACTTTTTTTTATTACTCCACCTTCTCATTTTTAATTTCCAATGAGTGGTTCCGTATCATGAATTTTTATAACCCCAAAATTGACTTAGGTTCATGCAGTTCATGAAGCACACACTCAATCTTTTTCAGTCTGCACTTTCTTCAGTTTTTCATGACAGTTTCAGGCCAGTGTCCATGTCACTTTAGAGTTTTTCGATGTCTCGAATGTAGTATTGCTGTCTGCCAAAATATTCATCCATTCATTTTGTTGAGGCTTCAAACTGATATTTCCATCGTTTTCCTATTTTTGATCATTTGTATAATTGATCCCCTATATAACTGAACAATCATCTCATTTTTAATCTATCATTCAACAACTCCACCAGATTTTAATCACCAGACGATAAAAATTCTCCTCACTCGACAGCCAAAAGCCCCACCGTTACAGGTCACACGATATTTCATATTTTCCATCACATATACCAAATAACTATCAGAACAAAAAGTAATCAAGTCCCTCATTCTTTTTCTCGTTCACGAGTTTGCCGGAACAACAGTTCCATCTACATTAGCAATAAATCTTTCAAAAATAATTTCTGGATTTCACAGACCATTTATTCCTCGTCCACCGATTTATTCGCGTTGTTTGTGAAAATCCGCTTACGACGATAAAAATCAAATAGGTGTCGTGTTTCGAAATTTGTTTTCGTTATCTAACTATATAGTTGAATTTTCGCTGGAATAAATCACACTGAAACTCTATAATATTGACAGATATTCAGGAGAAAGAAACTACTCCATAGTCGAATCAAGGAAGGTTTTTCTCGGAAGTTTTCAGAGACTACTCCGATTTTGATGATTTTTCCAAATTTCATTTTGTTCGTATCATTTCGAATCAGAAAACAGAAATATTCATTTTGTTCAAACAGAATATATGATAATTGAAAACTAGAGCCGAACACAACGCATTCATGAACAAACACCGGATAGCACTGTTTCGACCCGCCATAGGTTACATCAGTGGTGCTAGACCAAACCACAAATGCAATGCTTGACTCAACCTGAGTAGAGGCGATGACATTTCCTTTGACGAGAACGCCATCCAAAAGACCTACAGAGGTTAGGTTAGGTTTGGTCCAAAGTGAGTGGGTCTATTCGATCCTCCACCGCAACCCGCAAGGGTTCATTGTGGCTCACACCTACACTCGTTCAAATAAACCCAGCTTCTTAACGAAGCCGATTAGTTTGTATGGTGAGTGGTCTTTCAGGTCATATGGTAAGAGTACGGCTCTGCCGAACTCTAAAAACCTAATTCGGTCCCCAGCGGGGCAGGCACAAAGTATATGCTCTGCTGTTTCATCATTTTCCAAACATAAGCGACACTCACTGTCTTTCGACAATCCGAGTCCCTGCATATGATGATTCAAATGACATTGACATGTGAGAAGTCCTGTTAGACATCGTAGTTCATCCCTACTGTAGTCCAATAACTGATTGGTATCAAGCTTCCAAGGGTGAATAAACGCCTTGGAGTGAGCCAACAGGTTCTGGTCCGATGCAGCTGCTTGCAGCACCCTCCTTTGCAAGGGAATCAGCAGCCTCATTGCCTATTAGGCCAGTATGGCCAGGAATCCAAATCAGAGGGGAGGGAGGGTTGTTTTTGGCAGTTTGATACCAATTTAAATGTTGCTCGGTAAGAGCCAATAGCTTCCAATGCCGCTTGACTGTTCAAGAATATTTTTATTGATCCGTGTATGAGGTTGGATTCTTTCAATCTCCCCGCACACAATTTAATAGCGTAAATTTTTGCTTGAAATGCAATCGCATAGGTTCCTAGGCAGGATGATAGCACTGTCCGGAGTCTGCGACTAAAAACACCTCCACCAACCGGAAGGTGTTTTTGATACATCTGTGTACCAACAACTATATGCTCTCGATAATTCCTTCTTCTGGAGATCCAATCCTCTCTCCTCGGGAACAGTAATTTATACGGCAGTTCGTAGTTGACAGTTGGATGCATGAAGTTAGAGGTCATCTCCAGAATTCTGTGACTTTCAGTATCAACCAACAGTCTGTTGCACTCTGCATTGAATTGATTTGTGCAATTGGCAATGTGCACAAGTCTACATGCAGTCCATCTAGGCTCTCTCTTCAGAAAAATGTGAAGAGGAGGTAGATCTAGAAGGATCTACAGAGGACTCAATCCTCGAATAATAAAGATGAACGAGGCTCCCCAAGGCGGCCTGTTGCGTAACCAAGCTTCAACATCGATAGCCAACGAGTTTCATCCTCTGTTTTTGATGGCAAGGCAACCAAGCGGAAACCAGAGCTCAAACATGACGCATTTATGATCCAATACCAGTTAGCAATGTTTCGACCCGCCGTAGGTCTCATCTCAGAGCCGGACTCAACTGTTCTTGAGGAACAAGCATGATCAAGGCGATGACATCTCTTCTTATGGAGACGCCATCTATAGAATCGACACAGAACTCAATCTTTGAATATCAAAGGTAAACGAGTCTCCCCAAGGCGAGCAGTTGCGGTGGGTCTTAACAGCGCTGTCTTATGATAGATCATAAATGCATTGTGTTTGGAATCTGGTTTTCAACAAGTTGTCTTGCAGTGAAAACTGCGGTGAAAGACCAAGAACGAATAACGCCGGGGGTCGATGTCAAAGCTTCACTTGTTTTGCTCTCTTGACTAAAAATTGTTTTATGAATTGACTGGCCAAAAAAATTCCTTATTTTGTGTTGTTCAGGAGGTATCTATATCAAGATACAATTCGAACCAGAAAAACAAAGCATTCGTGCTCTTACACCGAATCTCGCTGTTTCAATTTGTCATAGATCTTGTAATCATTACTAGACTGAATCGCAGTCCTTGATGAGTATCATGTGTATACCATCTATGAACTCCTACTTTGTTCATCTAAAATGAACAAGAGTCGCCACCACCATAGTCGATTGCGATAGCAGAATGAGAAATTGTTTTATGCTGTTTTGTGTAGCTTCCACTGCAAGGCAATTAGATGAAACGAAACCTGAAAAACCCTTGTTTGCAACAGACTGCAGTGGTGAATCTAGGTTATGGAATTGGATGGTTTCGAAAGTTTTGTTCGTTTCATTGTCATGTGTTTTTGTAGCTCCATATCTCAAAAAATATTGATTCTACTTTATCATGGTGTATACTGTTCGACAGAATTTTATACTCTATACGTTGATGCTGTTCATTTTTATCTTGATGTTAATGTTCCGCTTTTTTTAGCTTCTTGCTAAATGATGTAGTTGAGCGATTTTCGGCCAATTTTTCTCTTCGAATTCGCATCGAACCGAAGCGCTGCTGAAACATCCCAAAAAATCAGGCAGGCATTTGGCAATGGTGGTATCATTGAACGCACTATTTGACGTTGGTTTGCAAACTTTCGTTACGGAGATTTCAGCTTCGAAGATGATTCCCGAAGTGACAGTAATTCAGCATAAGGATACGAAGACCCTGATGGAAATCGAACGATGCCTAGGATGTATGTTTTTTGGTGGTTTTTAACAAATTGGAGAAGTCAATAAGATCGAAATATGAGTGCTACACGATTTGAATGATCACTTGCAACCTTGATACTCTAGAACATCGAATAAGAAAGGTTGGAGATGTCTATCTTCTATAGATAATCTCATGGTATGGTATGGTATGGTGTTCAAGTGACTTGGCATATTTGATTCCTCAATATTCAAATCGAACTGGCCGATACTCGAACGGAATCCATATCACAACTTATTACAGTATATTGTATAATTTTCACTATAAAGTGTTTCGATATACAATAGCTCCAGCGTGAAATGAAAGTTACTTCCAAATTACAACTATTTTACATTCTAAAATATTACTTACTTGAATTCCTACTTTCTTATGAATGAATCGACCTGAAAACGTCAGGTATGAATTCATTTACTATATGAATAAATTGAATTTTTTTCCTGGAAATGAACAGATTCAATAATGGCGAATAACTCAGTTCATAAAATATTGAGAGGTAAGTTTTAATCCTTTCTTCTGTAAATGGAGGTGCTTGAATCCATGGTTGAACTCATGACCCTCTGTGATCAAATGAATGGCGGGTGTGAAGTTAATTTTTCCATTCTGGGAAGTATTTGGGCCTATTTTTGGCTATATAGGTCGAACTGGAAGAACGTTCAGAACCCACATGAAGGAACATAAATTACATCAGCACAAAGTAAGCGCCATTTCTCCTCACCTTGATGTAATTCAATGAGTATCCACTTCGATATTAGAGTTTGAAGTAGACTCAAAAAACAGATAAAACTTTTGAAACACCCTAAAGTATAAAATAGGTTTGAGTACTCCAATTATCCCATAAATGATGACTTCATAAACAGTATATCAGTACAAATATATACTCTTACTCTTACTCTAACGTGACATGTATCAATATATAGAAAGTTACAAAAACCAATCAATGTCCAAAAAACAGCTTCCAAATACAATATTAAAAATTGGCATAGGTTATGTGATATTTTAAATACAAAGCCTGAGATCCAGAAACGTATCACTCGGAGCACCACCTCCTTTCAGTTGGCGAAACACTGTATATTCTGAAAATGATTGTTTAGGAAAAGGAGGAGAATGAAAAAAGAAACCACAGGTTGAATATAAATGAAGAAGAACATTGATTTGTCACTTTTGAGGAGATGGTTTCGAATCAGAAGGAAAGGTACTATACAGATTTTGGGACCAAGTCTCATGCTTGGTGCTTCATTTAAGTCATTTTGAATTATTTAGTGGTCATTGGAACTGGTCGGTGAGAAAGGTCTTCGACCATCAGGATGAACTGAGTAAATATCGTTTCATGTCTAACTGTTAACTTTTTTGTAATGTTTCAGAATTATTATTATTCAACTCTCATCTCAGAATTCAATTTCATCTAGTACCATCACCTCAACGATATTTACTTACTTCAATGGTCGCGGACTTTTCTCATTGACCAGTTCGAATGACCTTGAAATAATTCAAAATCAACTGTGCTACTGCCGACCTACGGAACAAAGGAATACAACGCTTTGTGATGCTTGGTTGGCCGTTAGCAGCAAAATATTTAATCCTTTCTGAACATACCCTTGCTCAGTGAAGACGGGTGGGGTTCTTCATCGAACAGAAAAATAAATAAATAAATAAAACTCGAATCGTTATACCAACTATAATATTAAATTAAACAACCTATTAAGTTTGATAATCCTCAATAAAACCAAATAAATCTTAATTGCTTGTCTTTGACAATTGACAGGGTGACAATGTAGTGGAACCGGAGCTGGATAAATATCTCAAAACAAGAGTCCGTCGATGAAAGACGTTTGACAGTTGGGGAAATCGCAGTTATAAAGGATGGCTAGCCTGATTTCAGTAGGGAAAAGAGTGAGAGGAGTGACAGGAAAAGAAAGAAAAAGAGGGGCTACGGTGTAAACAGGAGTCAAAGGTCGATCTTCATGTAAATATTGCAATAGATGCAAAAATGCAATCTTGTAAATTGTATGGTAATATTATGTTCTTGAGGCAATTATTCGTCATAAATGTACTAGTTACATGCGCTAAATTCCTTAACTTTTTAGTATATATACTGAAAGTGTACACTGTTAACGCTAGAGGTAAGTTGTTTAATTTTGACCCACTATTAGGTTCTTTAAAAGTTGTTATTTATATGTTTTTTTTTACACAAAATGAGGATGTGACTGAACTAATGGTCTAGCACAACTTGATAACTGTAATAATAATAATAATACTATAATACAACTATAAAGAAAGAAAACAAAACAATTTGTGTAGTAATTCATGCACAATCAGTAAAAGCGACCATGCTGAGCAATAAAATGATAGAAATAAAGCACAGTTAAAAAAAAGCTTATCTGTTTCGTCGGTGTCTCCTTCAAGTCCTGATCCACTTCATGAGAGTATCCTAAGAGTTGGGGTGTTTAAATATCACTCATGCATTGGATCAATTAAAGCAGAAGCAAATCCCTCAACCAGTGAAGCCTTATGACAGCTTCCAAATCCCTATTATTAGGCAGGAAGAAATGAGAAGCCAGGTTTAGCACTATACTCCACTACTCTACTTCTTGATATATAAAGCAGAACAAATCAAGGATAATAAAAGAAGGAAACAGGCCTGAAAACAATAAATACATTCAGTACTGATGATATTCCATTATAGTGAATGTTCAAATGAGGAAAGTAACATACCCTAGATGTTGTTTGGCCTCGAACGTGATTACGTAGAACTTAAGTCGAAGAAGGTTGGAATGTTCAGTACTCCAGAAAATATATCCACAATTGAGTGAAGGTGGTTAAGATTACCCAACTTATCAATAATCTGGTGTTTTTGAACGAGATTTCCAGAATAAATCCGCAAAATGCGTAAATTGAATATCACCATCAAAATGGAGGACTTCAATTTTTGTCCAGTTTTTTTTTCCTTCACATCTGTACAAGTTCTAGTTACCTTTTTCCCAAATCAATGGTACCAAATGTGGACGAAATTTCAATCACAGAGAAGAATTTCAATACAGACATAAATCAATATGAATGGATGACCAGTATAGGTTATGTTTTGAAATTTTATTTATTTTGTAATAACTGCTACATTTCTAATGATCTAAGTGACTGAAGAGACCAAGTATACTGCCAGAGATAGTGAGAGTAGGAAAGTTTAAGAAGAATTGAAATAAAAAAATGATATTTAATAATAATGATTATCTGTAAGGGCATGGCCACATATAATATGGATTTGTTGACAATCCGATTCCTCTATTTATTTTCTCCTTCTTTCCTTCCTTTTAAGTCTAAAATTCTTAATATCTAGAAAAGTAAAATAAAACCGTAACAACTGAAATGAAGCACCATAAGGAAAAGCATGGGATTTAGTCCATGAATCTGTATAATATATTCACTATCAGAATTGAGAAGATTAAAGAAGAAGAAAATCCATTCTGAAATAATCGAAATCGTCTCTTGAAATGTGACATATTGATATTTCTTTCATCTTCAACTTTCAGCTCAGTTTTCATTTGCCACCTCCTCTATTCAATTTTTGTATTCGTTTCAATCAACTCGTTTTCCCACTCTCACTGAAATCGATTTTCAATCAACAAGTTTTTTTATACACTGATAGCAACTCACAATATCACCTGCATATATTTCCAACAGCGTCAAACTACAAATCCCCGTTTTCATGATGGTCATGAATACTTCACTGAATCTAGTTTTTTACACTTTGTTAACATCAATGAAACCTGTTTATGATCTGAAATCCATTGGGTTTTCCGACCATTATCGTAAACGCAGGTATATTTCGTTGTGAAATGAAATCTATTGAACGATTGTATCTCTTGGGTAGAATTTGATATCCATATTCACTCTCACCGAAACGAATATGGTTCAAACAATATAACGTTTCTGATGTATTCTCCGTTTTGTTTACCCTAATGGCGTATATCAAGTTATTGAAGCACGTGGTGGTGCGGTATTTGATATCAGTTCCATAAGAGAAGACTCTGTGGTCTTTATCGGGTATCAATGATGTTTGTTATAGAAACATGTATATTTTGGTTCATTGAAGTTTTTTGGTGAAGCTTTCCAGAATTTGAAATGAACTGCCCGATCTGTGCAATATATGCTAACAATAATGCCAATTTGAATTGAATATAACTTTCATTCACAAATATACTCTCTCGAAGGATTTGAGTTCATCAGCAGAAATACAGACTTCCATTGGTTGAAGAAATATGTATTTCCATCGACTTAAAGAAAGTAATTCTATATGAGAGATATCTATTTCATCAAATTGTCTGATCACTGGATAATTCATATGAGGTTCTATTTGTGAAGACTCATTGACAGCCACAATTGAATCAAGGGTCTAGACGAACTCACATCTGTCTTTCGCGTATCCCAAATCCAACCTCAGTAAACCCGCACACCACGTCTCAAACAGACTAATGAACAGGCGAACCACCCGTACATCCTCAATCCTCTTCAAACATCATCATGAAACAGGTCATACAATAAGCTTCGAAAACACCAAAACTATTGTCACTGAAAAATATCTCCTGGCCACGGAAGGTATTGAAATTAGGAATGTACCAACTGCCTCATCAAACAAAATTATTCACACAGATCACCTCATTCATGGAGATCGTTATTGTCATGATCTAAGTTTCACGATACGTTCTTTGTTTCCTGATGGTCTATTGATTATGGATGAATTGATGTCTACTCACGCTTCTCCTTAACAAGTGAGTTGAGTTCGACCACTCTCACTCGTGGATTTGTTCCAATCTGGATTATAGTGCGATATCGGAAATATGGTTGATAGGATTACTTGGCCACCTGGTTGGTTCACGAATCAGGAGATTCAGGTTTTCTGATTCAGTATCATTCCACCTACTTCAAATGAAGGCAGATAATTGTCTCGGTATCGGTATCGGTATCGTTTTTCTTTCACGATCGATGATTTATATATATATATATATATATATATATATATATATATATATATATATATATATATATATATATATATATATATATATATAAGAAGTTGAACCGAAGTGGGAACATGCAGCATTTTCGTTACAATCGATAACTAAATAGATTATAAACTGTTTAATACATGAACATATATTTGGACCAAAATGTACAACTCACTATGAAAATTGACTTCACTTCAGAAAGACCTGATAAAAATTGGTCAGAAAAAGTATTCACAAGAAAAATAAATTATGGATCTTGAATGTTCACAGGTGATTAGAGAATGAAACATTGAGTAGATATGCTCTTTGTGTCTCCAACGAACTGTCGTATAAATTATTGTTCCCGAGTAGGGAGGGCTGCGGGAGAAGGAAATATTGAGAGCAGATAGTTGTTGGTTCCGAGATGGATCAAAAACCGGTTCAGGTGCAGATGTTTTCAGTCGCAGACCCAGTAGAGGGATATCAACCTGCCTAGGAACCTATGCGACTGTATCACAAGCGGAAATTCACGCTATTGAATTGTGTGCGGAGAGATTGGATGAATTCAACCTCATACACAAGTCAATGAAAATATTGTCGGAAAGTAAAGCGGCGTTAGAAGCTCTTGGCTTCTACCGAGCAACTTCTAAATTGGTGGCAAATTGCCAAAAACGACTCTCCTCGATAGGAAGACTCAACAGATTGTCTCTGGTCTGGATTCCTGGCCATACTGGCCTGGAAGGCAATGAGGCTGCTGACTGAGGGAGTCAGCAGCAAAGGACAGTGTTGTCAGCAGCTTCATCGGACCAGAATCAAAACAACATTGAACACCTGGATGGCAAAAAAATTTATGGACCCCGAAGCTTGATAGCAAACAGTTGTTGAACTACATTAGGGATGAACTAAGATGTCTAACAGGCCTTCTCACAGGTCAATGTCATTTGAATCATCGTATGCAGAGGCTCGGACTATCGGAAGACAGTGTTCGTCGTCTCTGTTTGGAAAATGTTGAAACAACAGAGCACATACTTTGTGCCTGCCCTGCTGGGGACTTAATCAGGTTTTTAAAGTTCGGCAGAGCTGTACTTCTACCATTTGACTTGAAAGATCACTCACCATACAAACTAATCGGCTTCCTTGAGAAGCTGGGTTCATTTGGTCGTGTGTGAATATGTGTGAGCCACAATAAACCCTTGCGGGTTGCGGTGGAGGGTCGAATAGACCCACACACTTTGGACCCAATCTAACCTAAGTAGATATGCTATTGGAAGAATTGAGTGCAGAAATATGCCAGAGTTGAGTGAGAAAATAGTAATTTATGGCAAGCTGAAAATTTTTTATGGTTTCAGCTGAATATTAGCTATGCTACATTGCAGCAGGTGTGATACGAATTATTGTCCAATGCTCACAAATGATTATTCGATTTTTCATAAAAATAAACACAATGTCTGAACTGTTCATTACCATACAGTTATGAGTTTAATATGAGTTCACTAGATGCCACGAAGAATATTTGCTAGTTACCTAACCAGATATAGGTCCTTTTTTCGGGTGTATTTTCCGAATTTTTAAGAAAAATCAATTGCACTTCTAGAATCGAGGAAGAAAACGTATCTGACTTTGATTTGTATGCATTCACTAGTTCCTAACAATTTTTTTCTAAACCGGTTACGTGAAAATTGTCTGAATTACTGTGCTTTATCTGGAAAAGTACCTGTTTGTCCCATGGAAAAAATAACTTGATATCAATCGGAATAATAGCTGAGAATTAATCCATTACCCCTCACTCATTCAGTTGAAAAAGTTGATAGATTAAACAAGTACTCCACTGATGTATTCCAATGTGCTTTGATAACAATGTTGATAAGGATTTTCTAGATGTGTGCTCTATAACTCTGACGATATCAGATACATCTGAAGGAACCTAATAACAATTATATTCCAAACACCGTTATAATTCACCAAGAACATTTTTCACACAAAATTGACAGAGTTTTTACAGTTAAAAACGAATATATTCCAAAAGCCGTTATAATTCATCAAGAAAATTTTTCACACAAAATTGTCAGAGTTTTCACAGTTGAAACATTCATTGAAAAGTTATTCAGCACAGTATTCATCTGCTTCAATTATACACAATAACTCCATTTGAGAATCAGCCCAACGGGAATAGAGAAAGCAAGGAAAGCTTTATGACTTTCTATTTAATCAGTAATGAACTAAAACTACTCAAAAAATAAAAGATAGAGTGGAAAATATCTGTGAAAATTATGCACAGAAATTAATTTCAGATATAATATGATAAGCCCGTTAAAAACAACTACTTTCCAATGAACATTGAACATTGAATTACAAGGTCCCAAAACTTTGAAGTACTCTTCTATTTATTACGTTGTGTAGCGTTTTCATGAATGATATATGTTTCAATTCCGTGATAAATGTTTGGAATATAGAGTGTTTTTGTATAAATGAAAGTTTATGTGTGTTTCTTCCTTCCAGTTTGTATTTGTTAGCATTTTCCGTGCATTTTTTTACAAATATTGGTAATTATTTCCTTTCTTTGGCAGTTTTCCACATTTTCTGTTCTTTGATGAAGATGTTGGAAATCATTTCCATGACTTGAAAAAAAAAATTCTCTAATATTCTTTCAGATCAGAGGTAGCAAGTTGTCGCGTCCTGAACCCCATTTTTGTCTTTTTCACGTGCAATTTATAACTTCAGGTGCATCTTTTGTATTCATGACAGAAAACGTCTCTTATAAATAATTGTATTCAGCATGAATGCTACTCTGCATTCATGCTGAATTCAATTATTCACGTTTTCACTATTTTGTTTGTAAATTTTTAGTGGAACAGAACTGATGTTTGCTACAAATCGTCTTTATTTATTGCTCATTTTCTTTACTATGATTGAACATCATTCCCCCTACCATATTCCGATGTTTGGCTCTCCAGCACTTTCCCCCCTTCTTTCACTCCCCCTGTGGGATTCCTCCGCTCCTCGTAATATCCTCGCCAGCCTGGAAGCGACCTTGCCCCGCGTATTAAAAAGATCAGATAAATAAAACTCATCAAATTCATAGTTCCGAATCAGCATTAAATGCCCTTTCCGCGGACGAGGCTCCGCCAAATCTCAAATGAAAATCTCTACGATATACGAGATGGACCGACATCCAAACAATATGTTTCCTTATCAGTCTTTAACAAGTTTTCTGGTCTGTAATCGGTGACTTGCCGGCGCTCCGACCGACCGAATGAGTGGTGCACTTGTCAAGCTTTTTGTTTTATCTGGAAATGTCCTCGGAATATCTCTGCGAATTGCCGAACTTGGCCGTTTATTGGTCTTATCGCGAGTGGACACGCGGGATTGGAGCAGGACCGTATCGAAATATTACACTGGGAAGTATTGACGTTGAATTTCGATAGGTACGAAAATATTGAATTTATTTCAGTACTCAAGTTTTGTTACTGTCATCAAACATTTGCGGGACTATTTTCATCATGTCAAATAACCCAACTCCGGCGTTCACCTTGGTACAGCGTTTTCCTCGAACGAAATAGTAAAAATCTGCCAAAGCAATATATATCTGAAAATCAGATTGAAGGGGGAATAGACTTCCGCATTATGTTTTGTTTGTGAATCATTTCAAGTACTGTGAAGAAAGAATGATATTCATCTGGAGTATCCTTCTGAGACTCTATTTGAAGGATTGTTCTGACAAAGTCGTTTTGATGGACCCAGTCTTCTGCATTAGAACTCTGCGGTTGTTTTTTTATTAAATATTGTTTCTTATCTTATTACTTTGAAGACTTCCACTTGGCAATACAAAAGAAAACAATCGAAAGCTTTCATTAATGACAAATGTCAACGTTTATGTGTGAGTTCTTTAATATCACTGAATTGTAAACTTGATGAATTGAAGAAAATGATTATATAGATATTATCCCTGACTATTTTTTCCAATACATGAAAACGATGAAAGTGTTGAAGGCCAGAAAGCGTTTATAGTTTTATAGCAAATACATGTATCTACTGAACATGTTCAACCAATCGAAATGAACATTAACCAATTTCTCTATTTCATATTATCTTAAATTTAACATTTTGAATCTGAGTTTTTCAAAACTGTATTATGCTTTTTTTTCCTAGAAATAATCTACATAGTTGTCATACACTAAGGAAGCCCAATCTCTCAAAATGCTTGTGATCCCATAATGTTGTGAATTTCACATTGAAATAAATGATTTTGATGATGAATAAAAACAGAATTGTGTCATTTTGACACCTTAATAGAAAAAGCTCCCACATATGAAGAACTACGTCTTCCTTGAAAAGGAAATACTAAGAGCAAATCATCTGAAGGAACAACTCGTTCAGGCTGGTCTTCACTGTGAAGAATCCTGCATTGACACCTATCGGATATAATTCGATGCCCTTCGTGGTTGAAGCCTACTGTGTAGGTAAGAGAAGACTTACCTGTCCTGGCCTATAGATCGGGGTATGATACTCTGAAAGAATTTGATTTTCAATTGGGAAATATGGAAAACTTTGTGGAGATCAATTCGTGAGGTGTAGTCTTTGAAATTACTATGGATCTCCATCAAGTACACAGTGTAGAGTATTTCTTTCAAAGTAGAACATAGGTTGCTTTGAAATTTTTATCTCTATTGGAGAAATTATTACTTCATGGCAACAGCGCCATGTTCCACAAGAGTAACAAAATTTTTTTAACGGGAAATCGAATTTCAACATCATTCGCTTGATTTTTGATTATAATATTATTGCGAAGATGAACTATTTCAAATCAAGAAAATATAATATCATCTCAAAATCTACCGCGTATTTAAAGAGAAAAATGAACTGTTTCAAATGGAGGGCAATATCAATTTGATCTGAAAACATATTGTTTGTTTGAATTCAAAACTGTATCCCTTCAAATAATTCGTCAATTCGTTTATAACAAGAGTTTTGTTTATCTAGATACAAAACTATATAATGATCGAATGAACATTTTGTATAGAATTTTGTATAGAATGAACATAAACAGGATTTCTTTCAAAGAAGTATTTCATCCATTTCAGTTTTATTTGAACATAGATATTATTGAAAAGAATTTAAATTTAGTATTATGAGAAACTAACAATGTAGAACAGTGTTTGCGTACGCGCCAGTATGGTTTGGAAAGTGACGTTGGTGTGTTGTGATTTTAAGGAGGAAGTATTTTATGTGTCTCTAGATAGTGCAATTCTTTTCCGATTATTTTGTATCTACCATAATGGAACAGATGTTACACGACTAGGGTCTTACACAGTTGGATATTTTCATGGGTAAGTATCATAATTGGATAAAATTGAGGTGTTTGGATTACCTAAGAAAGAAACTCCGCTATGTCAGTAAGTAGTACTACGTTGTATACCTAATACCGAAGAGAAAGTTGTAAACTTTGACTGCAACTCTTGATTTTGCCCTCATTTTGCGAAAATTATATCAATGCTTCACACATGTATAATTACATTTGCCGAGCTCTGCAAGTGTTTATTAATTTGAACTGAAAAATCATCCACGTTGATTCATATTCGCCAATCTCTTGTTTTGAACATATCTTTTATCTTGTTTTGAATAAGTGCATTTTCTCTGAATGAAATTTGATTTTCTCTTAGATCAAATTGATTTTTTATATAAAAAATACCAAAATAGGCACCAGTAGGTATAAAAAGCACTCAAATATGACAACCACTCTCTGATTTCAACATGTAAATGTTTGATGAATTCCGAAATGTCTTTACTTTCTGTAATTACTCCAGAAAAATTTTAATTCATTGGGAACGAATTAAATATACCCTACTCAGTTTGAAATTATTTGATATATTTACTTCAGGAATGTAAGAAATAGGTAGAAATATTACCAAATTCACTAGAGGAGAAATCAACATTTCCAAACACGTGAAAACAGTTAATGTTTTTATTCATATAGCGAATCACATACGTTTAAGTGTGTTTGTATTATCATGAGTTGCATTTTTTAAATGAAACATTTAATATTTTTCATTGATCCTCTAATAATACTCACACACCACATTGAATTTCTATAACGGTTCCAAAATGATTATTTTGAAAGGCAATTTTTCTGTAAAGACTTCTGTCCACTTCAAAGGGATTTGAGGTACGTCTCTTCGTTGATTGTATCAAAGACACACATGTCATCTATGAAAAGTAAAAATAACAGCGGCCTCAAATTAGATCCTTAGAGAACCCCCGACTGTGCCAAAAATGCATGCGACTTTCTACCTTCATACTCACCATATAGACTACAATGGTTCGAATAGATCTTGATGGATTTTGTATTTTTGAGGAAATACCATATGCACCATATGCACTTCCAAACCTGGAAGCTGCATGATCAACAAAAATCAACTTACGTATCAGTAATCGAAGTAACCCTACAAATTGCAGTTTTCCATCACATTTGTACTATTTTGTTGTTCAAATTGTATTCCCAACACTGATTTCCATTTTTGATCGAAAGTTGTCGAGTAAGCAATCGATTTCAGCTTTTTTTCTATGGTCATCGTTGCCATTTACCTCCAGCTGAATCAACTGCATCACAACTTTTCTGAAATCATAATGACCGAATGGAATTCGAGTGAAATCAAAATAAACCCATTGCGTTATAGAATTGAGTTTGAGTCAAATAATTTTTCTAAAATGTCATGCTAAGTTTACTGAACCAGAATAGAAAGCTTGTTTGAATATAATTTCATTCATAATTGATTTGGATTCTTTGAATAAATAAACTATATTTCGGAGAGCATATCAATTTGGTATTTTCATTGAAAACACTCCTTAGGCAGGCACACTTTACAACATGCAATTGTTACTGGTTATTATCAACTCATCATGAGCTCATAGTTGATGCAGAGACATGATTTTCCATAATTATGGTACCCCAGAAAAAAAAAGTCCAACTCTGCCAATACAAGCCGCTATTCTTTTTATATCATTTTTGTTTCTGTATCTTCATGTTTTTCTGAAATTCAGATCTGGTGACAAAAACTAAATGAGCTGAATAAAATGAACTGTTGGCAACCCGAAGAGTTTAGATAATAAAATTGAACGATTTTGTTTGTTGCGATCTCGGAACAGAATTGTCAGTTTTCTGGACATGTTCGAGTCAGTGATTCATTGTTACTTGGAATATAATTGATAAGGAGAATTTTTCTGAAAAAATCAGCCACCAAAAGGATGTACTTGTTGGAGCTGTTTGAAAGGTACATTTTTGATTCAATGACTGCAAATTTCCAGCGTGAATTTGTGTTGAAGCAGAACTTAGAAATTCCCAAAATTACCTGCAGATTTTGGTGAAGAAAACTAACAAATTGAATACGAAGATTCGAGGACACTATACATTTTCCGCAGAGACTATTCAGACATTCGAAATTTTTATCAAACAGACATTGAAACAAAATAGGGCATAAGAAATAGCAGTGTGATTGAGAAAAAAAGCTTGAACAATAGGTATTTCAACTTTGTGAAAGATCAGATAAGTTGTACAATTTCAGAATTCAAAGTTTGTTCGATAAGGAAAGAAGGCGTTCACTAAATCTGCAACAGCAATCCTATGGTGGATTTTAGATCAAATTTATATTAATGAGGAATGAAAACACTGGATCTCGAACGTGGAACTATCACATTCATAAAAAGCTCATCTCCAAGAAAGGTCCCGAGGACTCTAACAGGCAACAAACACATTTGATATCATGCAATAGGACATTTCAGGGAAATGGTTTTCAAAGGAGCATTTTCGTTGACTGATGTAGCAGATACAAGCACTTCTTCCGCTACTAGTTGAACGAGAAACCTTCCAAAGCATTTTGCACATATTTAATGATTCGGTTTCATAGACCTATATTGATTTTTATATTCATCTATGAATATCTGGGTATTATTATGGTTGAAAACTTACCAGAAACGATAATTTGTGAGAAGTTTCGTACAAAGCCAGACTATCCCTGGAGACGTGTTCAAAAATCTGAAGAAAATCTCGATCACGTACATAACATTTTTTTTTTATACTGAAAACTTCCCTGGTGAAGCTTTTTAAAGTCAGAGACAGACTTGTCTGGCTATGCATATTCTTCTAGCCTTATTTCTCTTCCTGAAGATAGGGTTAGATTGAGACAACATAACGAATTGTGCATATTACCAATCACACAAAACATGCTTGTGCGGAACGTAGCAGACTTCTGGTCAACATTGAAAATCATAACATTCCGGATATGACCTCTTATTGATGTGCAAAAACCTTCATATGGGAAGGCTGTCGTGGGTATCAAGATGGGATTCTTGCAACTTGACTATCCGACTACCTCATTAACATTACTTTGTGCCTGCCCCGCTGGGGACCGAATCAGGTCAGGTTCGGCAGAGCCAAACTCTCACCATCTGAGGTGAAAGACCACTCACCAAACAAACCAATCGGCTTCGTTAAGAAGCTGGATTTATTTGGCCGAGTGTGAATAGGTGTGAACCACAATAAATTCTTACGAGTTGCGGTGGAGGATCCAATAGACCCACTCACTTTGGACCTAACCTAACCTATTGATTACCTTCAACAACCAACTACGATCTGCCCCACTAGAAAAGATTAGATTCTCCAAGTGGAGGAAATGAAGACTTATTGATACTTCAAACACACTTTCGGGTTCTGGTGCGAGTGTGAAGAGGGGAATTTCCAGGACATAACCCATAAATTCACGCTTTTGATTTTTGTGTAGAAAGACTAGTGGAAACAGTTCTTACACACAAATTGATACAGCTTATTTCAGAAAGCTGAATGGTTCTACAAGAGCAGTGGTCGCCAACCTCTTCAATGTGTTGAGTACTTTGTTAATTTTGGAATAAACAGCGAGTTACCCACACGGAAGCCACGTAACGCAACGTAAATGAAATAATTCACAGTTAATTTATCACTATATGTATTTATTTCACTATTTAACTGGTAATACATAATACATAGGTACTAATAATAAACAAATAACAAAATAACTGATATTACTAATACGTAATTGTTCATAGCTACATTCCTACCTATCAAACGAAGGTGTTTGAAAAATAAACACAAACTTTTATCCAGCCACAGCATGTCACGTATGATTCAAAAATAGTAAATAATAACAACAAAATAGCAACGCACTATCATGAACATATACATTGAAAAATGAAAAAGCACTACCAACGTGAAGGCTGACACTCAGATTCATCGATAATTTTTTTAATGTTTGCAGTATAATTTGATGCAGCCATTCGAATACAATTATCTAAATGTTCATCTGTAAGTCGATTGCGATATTTGTTCTTAATAAACTTCATATTGGAAAAAGGAAATTCACACAAATAGGTTGAACTGAATGATGCTTTCACTTTCAAGGCAACACGACATAGAACTGAATATTTGTCTTTACTTACAATAGGCCAGATACATTCTGTACTTGAGACTAACGATTTTAAGGCTTAATCATTTTGAAACTCAATGACTTCCATTTCTGTTGCAGCGATGTCTTCGCCAAAGTTCTGCATAACACAAGTTGGATATCAATTTTCATAAAGGGTGAAACAACAAACTGCGCTACTAAAGCCATTTCATTGAAATCCTTGAAACGATTTTTGAAGTTATTCTTCAGGGTAGAAATTATTTCTACATGATATTTGTTGTCATAGGGTTCTAATGGATTTTGAGATATTTTTTCTGAAAGAATAGGAAAATGCTTGGCATCGCTGTTAATTTGGTTTTGTTCCCAAAACTCCAGCTTTTTGATAAATGCTTTCATATCAGAAATCATTTCCGCTAGTTTTTTGTCTCTCCCCTGAAGCTGCAAATTAAGTTCGTTTAATTTCTCTGTAATGTCCACGAGAAAACCAAAATCTCTAAGCCAGATTGAATTTTGTAGTTCCGGAGTCGGTTCATCGCGTTGTTTGAAAAATTGAACTATGCCAGATAGGACATCATTAACACGTTTCAGCACCAGTCCTCTACTTAACCATCGGACTTCAGAGTGAAGGAGTAGGTCCCCGTATTGACAGTCAACTTTATCGGCCAAGGTTCTGAATAATCTTCTTTGTAACGTTTGAGCTCTAATCTTGTTCACAATTTTCACCACCCGTTTCATAACGTTGTTTAGTTTCAGGAGATTTCCACATAATGCTTGCTGATGGATAATGCAGTGGTAACAGAGAAATTGCGGAAGAGTTTCATCTTTACGACATAATGCCACCAGACCCTTATCACAACCCACCATAGCTGGAGCCCCATTGGTTGTCAAGCCTACCATTTTCGATATTGGAATTTTCTCGAAAGGAATAATATTTTTTAAATGAGAAAACAACTCATGTCCAGTAGTGTGTCCTTTCAGTGGAATGAACTTCAAAAGATCTTCTTTAATCGTAAAATCACTAAAAACCATCCTGACGAACACGGCCATCTGGGCAGTGTCAACGACATCTGTTGATTCATCCAGTTGAAGTGAAAAATAAACACAGTTTTATCTAAGTCAGTTCTCAATTGTAAAAAAATATCATTGCTCATTACTTCTACACGTCTCATCACTGTATTAGCAGAAAGTTGCATAGATTTTATAGCTGAAACTATCTCGTCTTCATTTTTAAAGTTGGCAAATAACGAATCAGCAGCTTCTAAAAACGCCTGTTTCATCATTTCCCCGTCTTCATAAGGTTTCTTTTTTTGTGCAATTATCTGGGACACACGGTACCATGCTTCAGTTGGAGCCTTATTTTTGTCGACTGTTCTTAAACAGTTCTTAAACAGTTGATTGTTGTCCAATTAACTGCTTTTTTGACTGTTCCAGTTTCTCGTTTTTGGCGGCAGAATGTAGTGAGAATGATTTTTCAAAATTAGAATGTACAGTTTTATGATGTCTCTCAATATTTCCTTTTTTAGCAACGGAGACCGAAGTATTACATAACAAACACACATTTTTATCTTTAACTTCTGTGAAAAAGTATTGTTCTTCCCATTCCGAATGAAAGTTGTATGTCTTCACCTTCTTACAACTGCTTGCCATAATATTATTTTTGTTGTTCTCTACTAACCCAACCGCTGGACGTTGATTACGCATTCAGTTTTAAACTAAGCGCAATGTCGCCGCGCCGTGCGTATTTATCCCGTTCAAAGCAATCCAGATCGTTCTCGAACACTAACGAGCTGGTCCGGCTGGTCGGTTCTAGCCGATTCTAGCTTGATGGCGTCAGCGGCAGATCGCTCATCGCAACGTTGCCGCTGTTTATGTTCAATATTATGACAATTACATTTTTTTGTGGAATTTTCGGAAGCTTCTCTGATTTTTGCAGTTTGTATTTTTTAAATTAAAATCGTTGTGAGAGCTACCAGAATTGCCTCCGTGAGCTACCGGTAGCTCGCGATCGACAGGTTGGCGACCACTGTACAAGAGTTTCACTCTCACCGATCCAGGTGGTTAGCGACCTGCCAAAAAAGATTCATTTTTATATTTGTCAAGTAGCCTCTTATATTTGTTTAGAATCCTGGAAATTGTGGAAGCTCTACTGCATTGGACCAGAAAATTCTGTACTATTTTGCTGAACAAACTCTGAATAATGAACTGTAAGGAGATTTTCAAACTTCTGGCACATAATCTACCGAAATTGTCCCATTTCAAGGCATTTATACATCTCTCAAAGCATGTAAGGTCACGATAGGGTTGACTTACTGTCGTCTGATTCATCATATGAAAACACTTGGTTTTCACTTGTACCGTTTCTGTTTGACCTGTTTGTTCCTTTATGTCTGTACTGCCAAGTATCGAACATTATGCGGATTTGAATCAATCCGTTAATCTTGCGAAGACACATACCCTGGAAGTTATTAATTCAAAATGCTCTGTAATTGTATTTGGAAAGGAAGTCACAAGGTTGAAACTTGGCGATCTGATCATAAAAACTGATGACACTGTTTCATCGGTTTTGAATCAGTTTAAAAATCTGGGAGTTTTTATGATGAATCTAAATGTTAAAAACATACTTCAACATTGATTTAAAAAGAATTTGGAAAAATAAAAGTATCATACCCTAACAGGCAAGTCTTGAGCCTAAAAACCAAATTACTATCTTGTCATTTGTTAATACTATCTATTTTCAACCATTTTAACGTACTGTATCTATATTTTTTGAATGAAAATGAGCAACACCAAATTCAGAGAGTTCAAAACTCTTGTTTGAAATTTTCGTACGGTAGGTATCAAGAAAAGAGAACCAATTTCTCATACACTTAAAAAAGCCAGGTGATTGAAAATGTACGACGAGCAGAATCTTCATTCTTCGAGATTATTTTATGAAGTTATTGTCAATAGAACACCTCTCTACCTCTGTGAAAAAATAACTTATCTTAACATAATGTGGCGTAAAATGATCCATGCTGTTAAACACTCCATTAAACTCTTCAAAAGGTTATTTACATATTCAACAGCTGAATTCTATAATAACATACCACCTTCATTTCGATCGAGATCTGTTTCCAGTTTCAGGCACTGCCTGAAAGAATACCTTCTGAAAAAACAATAATACCCGAAGATCTTCTACGTCACATTGGCTCTTGTAGGCTATAGCTGAAATAATTGTAGTATTCTTATGTTTGTATCGATAACCGCCTCATCTCCCCTCTTCATTTGAATGAAATGTTGTACCGGCTATCAAAATCACAATTAACATTCAGGCCCTCTGTTTCTTCATTCTTTATCCTTTCCAACTTTTTTTTGTAGGGTGCTAGACGAAGAATGAACTCTGTTCAATCTCGCATTCTATTAACAATTTTTTTTTGTCTATAGTGTATCATGTTATTTCTGCTGTCAATAAATTCATTTTTTATTATTATTGAGTTCTCGGTGTTTGATTGAAGTAAATTCACTCTCACTACCTGCTCCGCAAAAGCATCCTCCAAATTAATTATATTCACCTTCATTAACAAGCAGGCGATATTGAATTGGTGTGAGCCCCAATAGATTATCGCGGGATAAAGCGAAGGTTTGGATAAACCCACTTACTTTGAGTCTAAACTAACCTTACCTTCCCGAAAATTGAATTTGATTGGGTAGAAAAGTCTGTAACAAAAATTTCTGCACAATAAAACAGCTTAAGAAGTTGAAAAGTCCGTTCTCAAACCCCCATGATTGACTGATAGTATCTTCGATATATTCGAACCACCGACAACCCTGTGAAATGAAAATTTCATTACACTTCTGACTTTCTCGTTTTGTTCTGTCAATGAACGTACACCTGTTCAACTTACAACCCTTGGCATTTCACCCCAACCGATATCCGTAATATCCGACACCCTCATCGCATTCAACACGTTCTAGCCATGGAACGGATCCGTGGATATCGCGACAAAAATAGTTCCCATTTTGATTCATTTCACGATTCTTAGTTATCTTGTCGCTGGTGGTTTCCCGTCGATTTCGAAAAGTACACATGTACCTGATTCCCGGCACCTTCGCCAAACGTCACGTAGCGAATGCCAGGAGAATTTGCCTCTGCCAAATATCACGTTCTGCGGCCGTATACTTGATTTGGTTAGGATAAGCGGGTGCTGGAAGGAATCGTGATGTAAAAATAATTCCAATGGCGGTATGTGAAGTGGAACCATGATTTCTCGTCCGATACGAGTTGATGTTTCAGATTGATTCAGCAAGTTGACTGATTTCCTAAATTAGCTTTCAGGATAATATTATTAATAATGATAATAATAATGCTGATTTTAATAATAATCTCTCTATTGCCATTATCCGTTGTGCTCAGAAATACTCGAGGGTATAACTGTGGCACCCCCGGAAACCGGAGGCACAAGGTCACCCATTTGTTTTATATGTATGATCTTGAACTTTATGCCTCTGGAGAGAAGGATCTACATCAGTCCTTGAGGGTGGTGGAAGAGTACGCGCATGCTATTGGTATGAAATTCGGGATAGACGAATGTGCAATGGTCCATCTCAATGGACCATGCGGGGAGGACTACGGAGAGGATGTGCAGCTCGTTGATGGAAGCATTCTACACTATCTGGATGCCGTATATTCATCTCGGGGTGGAACAACGCCACTCACAAGAGAATACTCTCTCCGCGGCAAGTATCAGCACAAACTTCGACAGATCTGTTATCGGAACTGTCGGGGAAGAACAAAGTTGCTGCAACAAATATGCTTGCAGTTCCAATCTTACTCTACTCGTTTGGAGTAGTGAAGTGGACTCGGGAGGAGCTGTATCAACTCGACGTAAAGACCCGAAAAATGATGCATCTCTAAAGGAGTTTGCATCCCAAATCGTCAGTTTCACGGTTGTACTTCCTCCGACAACAGGGAGGCCGTGGTCTTTTGAGTTTGGAGTATATACATGACAGAATGATACTGGATACATCCTGTAAAGTCATCAGGAGTTCGGATTCCCTTCTCTGCATGGTCCGTGACCATGAGAGAGCAGCAATTGGAGCATTTCTCTTCAGGGCAGCTGCCCGAGCAGCTGATAAACTCGGTATAATTTTCGACTCTTAACGAGGTGACCACAACTCTGTCACTGAGTTGGAACCCGTTCAGCAAAAAGCTCAGATAAAAGCCGCAGATATCACCTTACTTCTGCGGAGACACAAAGACAAGCCAATGCATGGGGTCTTCTTCAATAACATCATAGACCCTGGCGCCTGACGTTCGCTTTTCTCAGGTCGAGTGGGCTGCAGTCGATAATTGAGGGGTTCATCATGGCTTGCCAGGATGGAGTCTTCAACACCTCGCGTAATGGGTATAGAGCTTCCTGATACAAGGTGCAGGGCCTGCCGCGAGGCGCCCGAGACCCTAATGCACTTGATATCATCATGTCCAAGCATATGCGGTCTCGGCCTATATCCATCGACATAATGCGACCCTGAGAGTGCTATATTACCATCTACGGCACTCTTACAGTATTGACGAGACACCGATGTTGCCCTACGCTCCGGGGGACATTGAATCCGTTGTGGGGATCGAGAGGTGCCGAATTAATTGGAACTATACGTTCCCCACCCTCAGGCTCATACAAGTTATTAAGTCCGATGTAATCCTTCTCGACCACAAGAGCTAAACGATATTTGTCGTAGAGTTTTCAGCTCCTGGCGAGACGAATATCGTCAGAAAAGAGGGGGGAAGACGGATAAAATATCGAGATTTTCTCTTCGAACTCCGCAGACTCTATCCATATCACTCTGTCAAGATGGTTGTTCTGATTACTGAAGTCCTTGGTGGAATGATATCCTCTCTACTCTCGAATCTTAAAATCATACCGGCTTGCCGCAGAAGGCTGTCATTCTTGGTTTACTGAGCTTGCTCAGGACACATGATTCTTGGACCCAATGTTCACTCACCCCTCGGTGTGGGGAGTGGTCAATGGTTGATAATGCTGGCGCGCCCTCCCGAATGTATCGGGGCTTCGAAGATAGGGCCTGACCAGCGCACACTACGGTGGAAATAATAATAATAATAATAATTTATTGTTTTCATCCAGTGAACAAAAGTGATGAACGAAAATACCTACATGGGTCTGCGCATGTTAAACCAGAGCTGAAGCATTCAAAAATGGTAAAAGGTGAAAAAATAATAATAGTAGCATGAAACCCTTTAGAAAATGAGAAGAATATGATGGAAATGGAAGGAAAAAGTGAATTAAAGGTGATCTGAATTCGGGAAGTGAGTGGGTGTGTTTTTAGGGTTGAAAAAAATTGAAAAATTTGAATGGCAAAGTTGTAGGTGATAAAAAAATCAGTATGTACAATTTAGAGTTATTCATTGGAATTCACACTTCAATTACTCAAAAAACATAAGATTCCATGGTACATTGATAAACGAAAAAATTGCAAATCGAAATATATTACATATATATACAATATATTATAATACGACATCAACAATATTTTGAGAAGGTTGTAGAATCTTCTCAAAATTATATTTGTAGATGCCCATTTATGACTGTTTTGAAATATAATTTTTATACTTGAGTGATTTACGGAAAATTTTAGCCAATTGAAAGGTATTCCATAGGGAAGTGGGGAAGGAGCTAGGAGGGTCTGCAAGTAAAGGATATATGAAAAAATTTTATTGAAAATAATCAAATCTATTTATAAATGTAAAAATGAAAAAATAACACTGAATCAATTGAAATTTCAGAAATATCATATGGCAAATATTAAATCATCCATCATTTTGGCAAACCTACCACACACAGAGGGAGCAGCAGAACAAGATTATTACAGGGAATATTATCAGCTTCAAACTTGGTTGGATAACGAACTGACAGCAACATATTGGGGCTGGAAGCAACATCAACGTTGCATTATGCCCAAATTTTTAGAAAAGGTCCAATTCCGGAAGTATTGCTCAAAACTATTTGCTGCAGCTGTGAAACTAGATGTAACAGTTTTTAATTGTCAAGGTTCTGAGAATTGCTCCAATATGAAAGGAGAAACCTAGGAAGAAGTTAATGATTCAGATGGAATTGTGGATGAAGTACCAATGCAGAAATAATATTGGAGTCGAAGAAGGTGATGGTCTTGAAGATTTCGAAGATCAACTAGAATTGGAAAGATTTGTCGAATCTAACGATGAAGAGATGCCATCAAGGAGACACAACTGATGGATAACTGATAAAATTCAAGATGAGGTATTTATAAATAACAAGATTAACGTTTTCAAAAATATTATAATCAATAACGTATCTATTCAATATGAATTCAATATCTGAATTCAATAGTACGATTTACATGTATATTTATATTTTATGAGATTTTTCATGACAGGAATTCAATTAGAATTCGATTGGCATTTTCTGAAAACATTTACCATAGTGAGGTACAATTTTTCAAAACCGTCAAAAAGTAAAGATTTCAATGAACAAAGAGCTTACCAACTTTTACGAAAAAGCTGAAATTTTGACGCAAAACTTTTTGATTGAAAAATAGGGTGCTTTTTGATATTAGGTCAAAATAAGGTGAAAAAATAAATATTTGGAATCAAATAATTTACAGTGTATTTGGGACATAGGAAGGTGAATTTCCGCCAATTATCGTAAAAAAATAATTTTTTTTAAGAAGATAAAAATAAAAAATCAAAAACATGATTATTTGAATTTTCCATATACATTTTGAGGTTCTGTGAGGAAATTGTGAATACAAAAGTTGTAGATCTTTTTATCACCTACAATTTTTTCTACATGGAATATGTAATTGCAATCATTGGAATTGGCTATGATATCAACTGGTTCATTATGTTTACATTATGAGAACCAAAACTAATCATTACAGAACGATTGAAACAAATATCAATTACGATTCACGGATATATTTCCCAGAAGAAAAGAAACAGGAGAAAAAATTTCTACTTGTCTTGAATCTATTGAACACAATGGCCATTTGCGTCTCTATCCACTACCGCTGAGATAAATGAATGCTTTGAGAAATATTTAATGAAAATAAATACCCATTATGCTGATGGAATTTAATAATTTGTTCTACAGCAATATTATTTCGTTCTATTATTGCATTGTTTCTACGGAGTTCGTAATTCCATAGACTATTAATGAGATGTGCTTAAAATGCTATTTAGCTCAGAACCTGAATGCTGAACATTAAATATATTTCCATTTTATAAAAATACCAGGGTTGAATGCGAATAATGTTACCGGAAAATAGTAACTGGAGAGGCTGGAATTATTTCAAGATGATTGAATACAGTGGACCTACCTGGTTGTGAATTTGTTTGGGTTTTTATCCTACTACTTCATCAACAGTACAAAAAAATACAGTGAAATGCAAATACATGGAGTGAACAAATAATTTAGGATAATTGCAAGGCACTTGCTTTCCATGAAGTTGACAGAATAATAGAAATCTATTCAGATGTATATGTTTGATTGGCCGAGATTTCTGCTGATTTTGTCTCTTGTTCCTGAAATATATGGTAGTGTGGTTATTATGACCGGTGTATCTCGAGTTTTCTGCTCTTTTTCAGTTTTCAAAACTATATTTATTTCCAATATAGTTTTTGAGAATATTCCAAAACACTCAAAAAACTGACGTCTCTATGTTTATTACAATAAAATTGAGCACCAAAGGACATCTCTATGAAAATTTCAACAGATTAGTATAATTTTATTGTCAAAAGGGTACGTGATGAATCATTTTTTTGTTATATTCTATAACATTAAGTTAAAAAAGTCTCCAAATCGTGTTGATCTATTTTAATCTCAAAAATTGCTGATCACTTTTCATGAACTAAACTCATTAACAACATTAGGTTCGTTAGGTTATGACACTTTTTATCATGCGCGTAAACACAATTGAGGTTATGGCATGAATAATTCTTATATCATGACAGAAGCCAAGACAGTAATATTCATCATAGAATTATTTACAAAGCTTGTTTTTCATATCGATTCACTGTTCCAGACGTTTCAGACCATTAAGATTGCAAATCATGTTTGTGACTCCAATCAGGCGTATGGTTTTTTCTGGATGGAATCCGGCAGTTTTAGAGTATGCTCAGGGGTGGAGCTCCATACATGAGAACAATAATCCAAAGGTCTGATCTGAGCTTAATTAAGCATGAAAAGTTGCTGAGGTGTGTACAGTATACTAGTTCGGAACATTGTTCAAAGCTTTTGAGGAGTTTCCTCTGCATTCCCAGCAACATGATTGTGCCAAGACATTTTGGTGTCCATTTGAACCTCCAACAAACCTATAGAAGCAAGAAGCGGAATTGTCTGTGCTGATATTATCATATCCAATTAGGAGACATTTTTCATTTTCGAGAAACTGTTGCCTGAGTTTTCGTGGCATTAAATTGAACGTAGCTACTTTCATCCCAATTCAAAATCACATCTAGATCCTCATCATATGCAGCCTCCTGCTGCCGGAGAAGATGTGCATCCGCAGCCGATGTCCTGGAATCCAAATTAAATGACGAGACTTGAGTGCTGTCGTTAGCAAAGCAATATATTGCATTATTGTTTTCAATAAGTAGTTGATTGAAATGCAGTCCTACAAATATTCAAAAGAAATATAGTTGTGATCAACTCAAACAAGTCTGGTATGACAGCAATAATATAAAGAGTGATTTACGCTCGAACTCATACAAAAGCAAAGATGGGGAATGTTCCTCCTGACGAAAATCAAGTAGTTTTGATAAAATATCTCTAAAACAACGCATTTTAAACTTATCATTCCAAATTTTTTCTTAAAAAAATTATTTAAATACTTAAAAAAGAGGAATGAAATGAAGCATTCAACATTTGAAGGAATTCGTTTCTATTTCACCATTTGGCAACATCGGTTATAGCTGATAAAGGACAATGAATCTGTTACCTGTATGAGGCAAACAAAGATGACATATTTCAGAGGCGTTCTGTTCTGTTAACTCATGTTCCAAGTTCCGAGACATTCTGTGACATATGACATTTTGTGCACCTAACCTATCTTCCTCTATATAAATAAATAACAAAACAACTGTTGTTTATGTGGCTTGTGGAGGTGGTATTGAACTATAATTTATATTTTTTTTCAATTGTTGACTTATAAAGATAATTTTCCTTTTTTGAAGTAGAATACCTAGGTACGTATATATTATTTCAACTTGATATAGGCGCCGTTGCCAATATGTGAATAAGAAACAAATCCCTTCGAAAATTAAAACCCAACATTGGAAACATCAATTTGAATACTTGTCGAAGTGAATTTTAAAAACTCATGAATAGAACTCAACTTTATTTTGTTCAAACTTGGATTTGCTGTAATAACCCAAATTGAGGAACATTCCCCATATGAGGAAACTCCGTATCCATTCTGTCATTATACGTCAATCTTTAGTTCACTAGATATGTCAAAGACAGCGGAATACACATATGTCTATGCTTTAATTGGGAGAAAAAACAGATCCACAGAAACATGTTCGAAATTAAAGCCATTTATCATTTCTAGAACATCAAGAGGAAAAGTTATTGCCGAAGTTACCGTTGGCTACTACGCAGCAGATGTGCGACATTAAAGAGCTTGTTTCTTTCTTGTCCGAAACTTTTAATGCGCGAATGATGCTAACAAATAGTCGCGACAGATGGCATCGAAAGACACAAGGAAATTGAAAATGCTACAGAAATACGATCCCTACCGAAATGAATTGTGAGAGCAACAAATCAAAGATCTGGCAGAACACTGTGGAAACGGGATTCGATGTCGTTCTAGTAATGAAATCCGAATTATTAGGTTGTTTCGAAAATTTCGCCTGTTTTCTTTTAGTCTACTTTGAACTGTAATATCTGAATGAATACTCATACAATTCAACTGAAATAAGCCGCATTCGAATCAATGCACTTCTGCCAACATAAAATTAGTCGATTATTTTCGTCATCATGAAAGTTGGGTGTTCCGTTGAAGGCCGTTTTTGCATGGTCCTGTATGGCAAAAGTTTCACCTCTGAGAAGGTTATCACACTACTTAAGAAGATGAGAGTATAGTGAGTGAGACAGAACTTCGGACGAACATTTTTGTGATGCACTGTTGACCAGTGCTGGCTGATGCTGACACAACTGTACATTTCGTCGATTTCCACACGATAGGACTCTGCTGTTATGGTTTTACCCGGTTGCAGAAAGTTATAGTGAACCACACCACACCAGCCATACATCAACCATGGTTTTTTGGTATGACACCGCCTTTGAGATGTGCGTGGGTGGTTCAATAGTGTCCAACCATCGTTGTTTCGGTTGCGCAAAAGCAAAGAAGAACAGACCTTGAAACGTAGATTTTTTTGTCGATCGTTCAAATCGAGGGACATCCACTTCTTGAGTTTCGTGACTTTTCATTACGTTTTCAACCATCAAAAACTGTATGAAACTGGCGCCCAAATTTTTCATATCCCAGGCATCGTTTTTGATTGGTCAATCTCCTCACAGTCTACAAATTCTTGTCCTGGTATACTGTAGGACAACTACTTCGGGGCTCAACTACGACAGTGAAATCTCCGAAATGAAATTTCGCAAACTGACATCGAAAAGTACGTTCATTAACGCTCTCATTGCCAAATGCCTGGTCGATTTTTTGAGCTGTGTTGGCAGCACCTTGGTTCAATTAAAAAAAATAGATAAAAATTGGCCAAAAATCGCACAACTAAATCACACAGTATTGAGTTGAAATGAGAAATGAGAAATAAAAATGTGGAAAAAATCAACAGCACGATAAAATTCTTTATCGATCAGTATTTGTATATCACGACTCAGTAGAATAAATATTCATTGGAATGTGGAGCTTCAAAAACGGACAAAACTCTTGAAATAACCTCATGCTAACTTCACCGTGAGATTAAAATTCAGAAATAACAAATATTTGGTGTGAACAAAAAATGGATATCGAGAAGTTCAACTGAGATAAGCATATATTGCAGTCGATGTTCAGACGTCATTACACATTCATCATCAGTAAAATACTAGATTAAACACATACTGTTTTATTGTTTCTTCTTCTTCTACTAGTGGAAAGGGCAGACAATGAGGTTAGGTTCAATCAGAAAACTTTCGAATGATAGCAATCAGCCATCAGAAAAGATTGCTATCCAAATACGAGTAGCTGGCAATTAGAGTTTGATATCATCTATAATAGTGTTTCTGAGGTGTGGAATGGACCATTGTTAAACTTCTTTACATCAAACACCAAGAATCAACTCATTCATAAATTACCTGTTTTCCTAGGGATATTATTGCATTATAATTGTTTTTTCTTCGAAATCTAACTGCTTAACAAGACTTGATAATGTATTCATTTGAGTTTCTTGACAATCTACTATTGAATAAATTGATGGATGAAGCCGTTACTATGTGGTACATCATGAAAACTAAGTAGTGAAAAAATCATATCAGCCCTTAAATATTTACTATAGGTAATGATAATAATTCTTAATTCAATTGAGTACCTGTGATTTGTTTACCTGTTACAATGTGGATAAACTAGATCAATTTAATCATTTAGCAGGTTACATCCGAAATGCTCATGCTAACGAATTTTTGAGGATTTCAAATAACTGAGTTTCCAACCTTTGTTTGTGTAGTGCAAAATTTCCCTTTCATTTAGACTCGGGAACTTATGGTTGCATTTTAAGTAATGGTTTGAAAACGTCGAATAATTTTTACTAAGTCTGAAGGACCTTTCATGTTCAGCATACCGTTTCGTGAAATTTCGACCACATTGTCCCACATAAACATTTTTACACTCCGGACACATAAGCTTATGAACTCCAGGTTTTTCTATCTTGTCCACTTCATCTTTGGCATTGAAAAGGAAATTAGATGACCTGGCATGTTGTCTGAATGCCACTTACACATTGTTTTCTGAAAAAACAAATCATTGTCTCTGTTCTTTTACCAAAATATGTTAGAGTTACAAATTCATTGATTTCTGGTTGTTGAATCTGGTAGTAAAATAATTTGTTAGTCAATTTGAGGTTCACCTACTTCTGGACTGTATCTGCTTTGAAACCATTATTATGTCCCATCTGTATAATTATTTCAACTTCCCTATCCATATTATTAGCAGACAAAGATAACGATAATGCTCTGTGCAAAATTGAATTGTAGTCTGCTGATTCATGACTGTCGGGATGGAAAGAATCACTTGGGATTGTAATGTCTGTATAACTCGGTTTTCTATATACTTATCTATAATCAGAGTTCAATGTATATAGAAAACCAAGCTATACAAACATTTCAATACCAAGTGATGATGATTGATTCGTGATGAATATGACTTAAGGCTCTTGCCCAAAACTGTATATTGGCGAAACAGCGAGAACATTTTCCCAAAGAATTGAAGAGCGTAAAAGTAGTTTTGTAAATGAAAGGGCCAATTCCATATTTGCAAACCACCTTTTAGAAGAAGTACATGCCTTCAATCATGAATATGGGCAGACCAAGCAGCGAAACAACCTTGTTCCTCCGACTTTCCAGAGGAGCAAATTCAACTCCAACAAGACTTGAAATCAGCAGCTCAACAAATGATGCTACAAATGTGAAAAACACATTGGAACGCATGTACCACCAAACTACTTACAATTCAAACCAGAGTTTCTGCGCTGGACCTACCCCCAACGACGAGAAAGGACAAAAGTGTTATAAGAAAACTCACAATAGGCCACTCCCGACTCACCCATGGTTACCTGATACTTTTAAATTGCATGCACTACAGGCCAACTCGCAGCAAACACAAACTCAGTGGAACTCTCAATGACATTCTCGGCCTACCTAACCAGCTCAGTGTCGTGTTATAGTTCATCAAGGACCGTCGACTGTTTAGTTTAATCTGATTTTTATGTTCTATATTATTATGTAAATATATCACAGATCTTGTGTCAGTAACCATTAGATGCCGAGACACGTTGATATTAATAAAAAAAATCATGAATACGACGTGTTACATTTGGAATATTGAGGAATCAATAGATTCAGGAATGTGGGTAATTCACTGAATGATCAATTAGAATTGAATAACTCCCTGTTACTAAATAATTTTTCAAATGTGGAAACTTGGACAGAAGCTCAGGTAATTTAATTCATCACACACTTAGGTAAAACTCAGGAACTCCAAATTGTAATATTAGGTATATCAAGCATTGAATATGTAGAATATAGTCAGTAAAGACACGCCCGAAGAAGCCATTGTATGGCGAAACACGTGTTGCTTTTTTGTGAAATTGTTCAGTAAAATCTCACAATGAGGTGGTTTTTGAATACGTTTCCAAGTGATTCTTTTCATCCACATAGTCATAAATGAGCAGCCTACAATTCAATTACAATTAAAATAAATATACAGATAGGACATGATGGTTTTAACGCAAACACAATCCAGAAGTTAGTCTGAAAACAAAGCCTTCAATTTATTACCAGATATTCCCAGATAGAACAACCATATATCAAGACATTTTTAACTCTAATATATTTGGGTAGAACAGAGACAATTGTGGGAGTGGCATTCAGATCACATGCCAGGTTATCTAATTTCCTGTCCAATGCTGAAGAAGTATCTAATTTATTCATTTATATATTCGGGATACAAACAGAAAAAATCCACTACAGTATCCACATAATTAAATTAATATTAAATTAGAGTAATATCTATACTACACATGTACACAGTGTCTAAAGTAAGGGATGAATCAAAATCAAATACAATAACAATAAAAACTGATTAATGGTTATTGACGAAATGTGTTAATTATAATTTATGAAAATAATCTTTCAATATTTTTTTGGCAGTAAGCAAAGAAGTATTGAAAATATCGAAGTAGTTTGCGAGAGAATTATCTCATTTAACGCATCGACATAAAGGAGAGTTCTGCGAACAGTTTGTTCTCTTGAAAGGTAAATTAAATAATTCATGTGCTCTCATTGTTCTATTTGGAACATTTAAGTAAATGATTAATAATAACGATGGACAATTTATTTTGTTTGTTATTATTTTTTGTAAAAATAAAATATCTGATATGTTACGCCTATGTTCCAACGATACTAACTGGAGGTCTCGTCTAATTCGCAAAGTATCATTGTTTTCAGTAATTCGAATACCTTGTTTGTAAGCAACGAGTTTGTTTTAAAAATCGATTTTGAATACGTTCTAATCGATCGATGTATATATTATACTGTGGACTCCGGATGGTTGATGCAAACATTAACTTACTCAATACAAAAGCATTATAGAGATTTTGTATTGATTTTGTTTGATTGAAGAATTTACATTTTCTCTTGACATATCCCAGAGCTCTACTGCTCTTATTTATTACATAATCTATATGTTTATCGAAAATAAGTTTGGAGTCAAAAGTATCTCCTAAATCTTTAAATGTATTAACTCGTGAAGTGAAGTTTATGGAGTATGTGGGACAATGTGGTCAAAATTTCTCAAAACGTTATGCTGAACATGAAAGGTCCTTCAGACTAGGTAAAAACGATTTGACGTTTTCAAACCATTCCTCAAAATGGAGCCACAAGTTTCCGAATCTAAACGATACGGAAATTTTGCGATATGCATGCAAAGGTCGTAAACTCAATCATTTGGAATCTTCAGAAATTCCTTAGCATAAGCATTGCCTATGTATTGTTAGTTCCCTAACTAACGACTTGTTTATTTTGTGAATATTCGTGATCACTGAGGATACACTGTAAAATACACTTTTGTCTAATTTCCGTGATAGTTTTATATTTGTTGACTAGTTTTGGTCATTTGGTCTTTTTTGAAAATGATGTAATGACCGAAACTATTCAACAAATATAAAACTATTGTGGAAAATAGATGAAAATATGTTTTTAC
Organism: Leptinotarsa decemlineata; assembly: GCF_025532065.1. Classification (NCBI taxonomy): domain Eukaryota; kingdom Metazoa; phylum Arthropoda; class Insecta; order Coleoptera; family Chrysomelidae; genus Leptinotarsa; species Leptinotarsa decemlineata. The sequence continues at coordinate 12,190,023 of NW_027412684.1, forward strand.
AGTGTATCCTCAGTGCCTATGTCATGTGCTGAACGATCAAATCGATGTACTTCACTCACCAATTTTCAGATTAGCGTATCCACATTGTCAAAGATGGATGAAGTATTTAATTGAGTTAAGGACCTCTATGATATCCTACATGAGATATACCGTATGTCTGCAAAGTATGGAATAAATCCGAAGCAAAGGTCGTTTTAATAAAACCTGAAACACGTCGATTTTTAATTTTAATATTCTACATTTCGCAACAAAATTCCATTATACAGGGTGATCCCGTATTTGGTGTCAGTTTAAGATAGTCCTTAACGAGCTGATTCCGATTGGGGTCTAACGGGCAGAATTCAAAAGATTTGCACTTGGAAAATGAGTTTTGTTGATATCTAATAAAAGTAGAAAGTAATTAATTATTTTAGATTTCGTTCTAATGATTAATTTACCAATGGGAAAAGTAATCCAGTAATGAATACATGACTTCATTTTATATTTTAGAACTGTAGTAACTGTTAAATAGGACAATAGTTGTTGTATCAATTCGTGAATTTTCTGTAGTGTTGCTTCGAATTAATTTAAAGTAGTAATGAATTGTGAAGATTGGCTATGGAGACAGATCGCGAACTCACATGGAAGTGTGTAACTTATTTAATGAAAAATATCCAGAAAGACGCATAACGCAGCCAGCAGTAAGTGAGATTGAATGCAGCAGTAAGTGAGATGCACAAAAATCAGGTCGTCCCGTCCTTCTGTAGATAATGATACAAAACTGGATGTTCTACTCGCTTTTGAAGAAGATGTGCGCACTTCTGTTGTAAGATCAGTCATGATTTCGATGTCAGTGAAACAACTTTACACAAAGTATTAAAATTGGAAAAATGACATCCATTCAAAATCGAACTTCTACAGGAATTAAACTAGGATGATCCAGAGAGAAGAATATAATTTTGTGAAGCCATGATGGAAAACTGTCACCGAGATCGTCTCCTCGTAAGGAATATAATTTTTTCTGATGGAGCCACTTTTGCATTAAATGGTGGGGTCAACCGTCAGAATTGTAGGTACTGGGCCAAAAAAAACCCTACTGGATGCGTGGGCATCATACACAATACCCGCAAAAGGTAAATGTATGGGATGGCATTGTAAGAAACAGGATCATTGGACCCTACTTTTTCCATGGTACTTTAGACGGGCCAACATACCTACAGTTTTTGAGGATATATCTTGTACCTACTTTAATCAATTTATTTCCCAGTAGAATTGATCCTGGAAGTTTTGATGAAAGTTTATGGTTTCAACAGGATGTTGCGCCTCCACATTATGCTGCAGATGTTCGAAGGTATCTCGACCAAATGTTCACGAACCGATTGATTGGTAGACGTGGACATATTGAAGGGTCAGCGAGGTCACAAGACCTAAATCCGTTGGATTACTTTATGTGGGGCCATCTGAAGAATGTTGTTTATAAAACGAAACCAGCAAATATTCAAGAATTGAAAGAGAGAATTCGAACAGAAATAAACAATATTTCTCGAAAAACCATAAACAAGGTTCAACAAGAATTTATTCAACGTTTAGGTTACTGCCAAATACAGCGAGGACTACAGTTCGAACATTTAAAATGAAGTCATGTATTTATTACTGGATTACTTTCTCATTGTCAAATTGAGCATTAGAAAAAATATAAAATAATTAATTAATTTCTACTTTTATTAGATATCAATAAAATTTATTTTCTAAGCGCACATCTTTCAAATTCTGTCCGTTAGACCCCAAGTATTATACATTTTTGGAATCAGCTCGTTACAGGTTATCTAAAACTGATATCGAATTCAGGGTGTTGCATTTAAAAAAATTACCGATAACGTCATCACATTAATATAGATCACCCTGTAGGATAAAATTTTGTTGTAAAATGTAGAATATTAAAATTGAAAATGGACGTGTTTCAGGTTTTTGTAAAACAACTTTTGGTGGTGGAAATTTAGAATTTATTTCATACTTTGCGAACACACTGTATAAGAGCTAGCATTATGAATAATTTTCAGTTTATTGTAATTGCTTGAAAATGTCCTCACAGGACGAAACAGCAGTAACATCATTAGTCATAAATAAAAGTGTTGAAAACGTGAAAAATTTCATTTTTCATATCTACTGTTATTTAGAAGTCAATGTAGAATAGCTTGATGTACCAGTTCAACTGGTGATGAAACGCGCCGTGAATGTAATTTTCTTTCTGAAAAACCATAATACTCATAATGGTCCAGTAATTTCTGCCCAATCGAATTAATTGTGTATCTAAAAATATCAGTGCCATTTGCCAATTTCTAACCTTGAATCAAATTTCGAAAACACCGATCAACTATATCCTTTTCTATTCCAAGGACTTCAATTGGATCACTAATGAGGGGCCTTCAATCACCCTCCAAGGACCCACACTCGATGCAGTGGGCCTTGAAAATGATTTCACGCCCGCAGCAGCACAGATTCTCTATCGATTACGCTAACTGAATCAACTGTATGACCCAACGCGTGATATTTGCTGGAGCTGCATCCTCGTGATAATCTGTACGTGACATTCCCGGAAAGGGTTCGGATTTGGGTACACATATTTGCGTTGTTTTCAAAGTACACAAGACCATAAATGGTGGCAGAGCAACGGATGCTGTTCGTTGTTGATTATGCACTTCATTGTTGGGGAATATATTTGTGAAATATGTGAAAATTGTACGATAAACTTAAATGACTGTGATACATCGAAAGAGTTTGGTATGTATAATATCACACAATATTCCATCATTGTTTTTTTTTACATAACTGTCATGAATCAATAAATGAGAAAATAATAATTTCATATGATATAGAAATTCACTGGTTCAGTCAATAATGAAAAAAGACGGATTGAAATAACAACTGTGAAAAATGCATCTGAAAAAAGCATAGCTCCCAAAAACCAAAATTGCATCAAAATTCTTGGTGCACGTATACAGTGTCATCCCCAAAGTATGCATCATATGGGAAACTTATTCATTGAGGGTTTTTCGACAAAAAGTTATTTCTGATAAAAGTTTGTGCATCCCCTATAAGTGAACATACACCAACGAAATACAGTGAAACACACGTGATATACGTATCTTGAAATCAAATATTTGATTTTGAGATACGAGAAAAGTACTCTCATTTTGAAAAATTTCGAGATATGTCATTTAGAAAAGTTGTTCAGCATCAAAAATTACATCTAGATTTGATGTCATGTCCATCTAAGTCGTGTTTTATTTTTTTACCCATTTTTTTTAAGTGGCGACTACGAAAAACAAAATTTATAAAACGTTAAATAGACAGCATCCTGTATATGATGGTTTATTTTAACCCATTAGTGCATAGAAAATTTTTTATTAGAATTTATCAAATTTCCCCATAGAAATACTTCAAATGTGTTGTGTTCAACATGTTTTGATAATTACTTCTTCAATTTTATCGTCAGATGAGAAATTATAGCACATCCTTTTAAAAGGACCTCATGCATAATTTCATGTTTACCATAAAATGTTGAAGACTGAAAACAACATCAATTTCTTAGGTATTTATTGTTTCCTATGATATGTTATGAAACAGTGTTTTGGGTGAAGCACTACATTACATTTCACACAGATGAATTTTGTATTTTTTCCACATATCTTACATTTTTTGTCATTCTCATGATACTGAATAAGATGATTCATGCCATCGAACCTTACATTCTGAATAGGAACAGATGCCTTGTATTTTGAAGGTTTTTCACCATGAGTTTGCAAAAAACTGTTTGCAATGTACCGCCGAAAAGTGAGCAGATTGACACAATTGGGATCATGCGGTTTCAATTTTTTCATAAGCAACCAGGCATTCACTATGCTCACATCTAACAAGTATTGAAAAATTGGCCAATACCACTTCCTTTGTCTAATTCTAGATCGATATGCCGCCACGAGCCCATCCATTTTATCGACACCACCCATCCTCTGATTATAGTTGTGAATAACTTTCGGTTGGGAAATATTCTTTTTAGATTTTGTTTCCCTGCACCATCTTTTCGCAGATGTAACACTTGTGTCTTCGAAATTGGTAGCCATGGTAACCACTTTGTTATCTTTCCATTGTGTTAGTGAAAGTTTACCGTTTGATAAAAATTTATAGGTACCTACCTCTCTCTGATTTGTTCCAGAATCCCTTATCAGGAAATGGACAACCCTCCATCCTATTAGCTCTAATGGTACCTGTTGCACATATATTATTTCCTGCTAAATGAGTCAATAAAGTAATGCTGGTGAAGTAATTATCAAAGTATGATTTGAAACCCTTATTCGAAGGTATTCCTGCTGAGTTCACCAGCGATATCACAACATCTCCTCCTAAGCCAAATTGTTTCTCATTGGTGGTATAAATATCGAAACTAACCATATAGCCCGTATTACTACAGAGGGCCTAGTTTTTATAGCCGAATATGATTGGTTTTCCCTTTATATACTGCTTCGCATGATGCTTCCCATAGTAAGGTATCATGCTTTCGTCAATAGAAAGGTATTCATCTAGACCTCCATGTTCTCTGAAATTTTTCTTCAAATCATCAATAAGGGGACGCAGTTTATAGAGTTTGTCAGTGGAGTCATTTCGGAGATTATCATTGAAATGCATGTGTTTAATGAGTTGTTCAAAACGATTCAATCTCATGGAATTCAGAAGTATTTTAGGAGTATCTTCTCCACTATTCCAGAACATTCTCTTCTTGGGATACTTAGCATACCTAGAAAGTAAAATAGCCCCTAGAAGAACATATAACTCCTTTTTGGAAAAGTTGAGAGTTGTATTCTTATGCTGTCCATATATTTCAGTTTGATCCACAATATTCTCCAGAATATTGTCATCAGAAAATAGTTTGAAAAAATCTTCTGGTGTCTCTGCCATTCAGGCCTTATTTGATGGTAGCTTAGGTTCGCAGTGGATATTCATATCGTAATCTGGGGTATTCGTGGACCAATTATGTGACTTGTTCCTTTTCTTGCTCGATTGACTTTGTAGTATAGAGGTTGGTCGTTGAGATGTAGAGGGCATTTGTGATAATAATTGTTCTTTTAGAAGGGATAATGGAATATTTGATTCATCATCATCATCACTTTCGATGTCATTATTTCCATGACCTATTTCACATGGTTGATTGAGGATACCACGAGGTAAGTGATTTATATTACCTTCTTCTTGGTCAGATAAGTCACTATCTTCATCTGTTTCTGCCCTAGTATTTTCAGATGGTTGGATATATATGCTAGCGCTATTAGAAACTTTTGTTTCTTGTTCATCATTCTCTTCTAAATATTGAAGTAACTCGTGAAGTGATAATCTGAAAATAACAGGAAAAATTGTACATCATGCATGGAGTCCTTTTTATGGGATCTGTCAAAAATACTACTATATTCATTAGGTATAACATGCGAATGCGAAAGAAACGTCATTGGGTGTTAGAAAAGAGGTTATTTTATAGAATATCCTGGTTTTCATGATAATGGAATTGATTATTAGATGAAAATATTGAGTACTCACCCTCCATTTTTATTCGAATATAAACTTGGATCCATAATAGAGCGCTCTATGGACGGAACTTGTGCAATAACAGTGAGCAACTGGAAGGCATTGGCCATGTTTTGCGGTCGAGCAAAGCTGGAGGTATAGCATTGACAATTAAAATATCGACATCCTTTTAAAAGGACCATATGCACTAATGGGTTAAGAGCGTGCAATATAACAAATTACACAACTATGGTGTTAACCACGGTCAATTTTTTTGAAGAGTAAAACATTTTTCAAAATTTTTGGTGCAGTTATTTTAATTGTTTTTTAACACCAAAAATCATACAATATTGTAACAAGAACTCGATATTCAATAATATGAAATCACAGGACATCAAAATAAAATAGGTATTTTGGATCAAAATCATTGATTTTCTGGAGATTATTTTGGAGAATTATTTTGGACAAGAAAATCTCCAGAAAATCAACGAATTTGTTCCGAAATATTCATTTTATTTTGAAGTTTCGTGATTTGATATTATTGAATAATAAATTATTGTTACAATACAGTATAATTTTGAGTTATTTTCGGTGTTAGAAAATTATTTTACTCTTAAAAGAATTGACCGTGGTTAACATCATAGTTTTATAATTCGTAATATTACGGGCTTTTGAAATAAACCATCGTATACAGGATACTGTCTATTCATCGTTTTAGCAAAAAAAAATTTCATATTTGAAAAAAATGGGTAAAAAATTAAACTCGGCTTGGATGTCCATGACTTCAAATATATATGTATTTTTTACCGCTGAATAACTTTTTTGAATAACATTTTTTTAAACTTTTCATAATAAGGGTACTTTACTCCTGTCTCAAAATCAAATATTTGAAGGCCCCTCGTTTATTACGTGTGTTTCACTGTATTTTATTAGTGCATGTTTAGTTTTAGGGGATGCACAAACTTTTATCTCTAGTAACATTTTGTCGAAAAAGCCTTATTAAAAAGTTTCCCATATGGTGCATACTTTGGGGATGACACTGTACAATACGAGTATGTATTAGAATATATTTGAAGCATGGAAATGATGTTTGTATGACATTTCAAAATGAATTTTTGAAGATATTCGCTAAGATATTGGGTCTTCCTGAAATAGACAAACACAATTTCCCATTGACTACAAAAATACGCATTTTTATCAGCTCAAAACAGATCATAGGAGATCACTAATTGTTCTGGTCCTGAAAAAAATGTAGGTATATGTAATACCATAAAACAAACATCGCCCTGACTATATAATTTATAAGATGTCATAGATCATGAGAGATCAAAATAATATTTTTCTGGAATTATGTCTTTGAAGTAAATTTGAAAAAACGTCATACTTGAAAGTAACTGACAGTTTCGAATAGCTGTTGATTTTCAGTTTGTTATCATGAGGAAATGAAATGTTATATTCCTAAGCTTTTCAGTACATAGTCGGAAATAAAAGACATCGAGTGAGAACATACGTATTTCCATCAACTTTCAATACTCCATTGAATATTTCCATAACATATGACATTCAACAACAAATAAGATGACATAATCTATTGCTTGAATTATCTATTAGACCAGTCTCTAATTAATTACCTACACTATAGGCTAATGAACTGACATGTATAAGAAAACAACCAACTACCTCCTGGCTAATACCAACAAAGGCATTATATTATATCCTACAGTTGTTAGTGCAGGATTCTTCACTGAAGATATCGATTTTCGATTATTGGAACACACTTGCAGACCGGTTTTAGGCTGTTTGACCACTCGTCAGTGCAAGGCAGTGTCTATCATCAACATGAAGTCAATTATTTTTCATAATTGAAAATCGAATTCCTTTCAGACCATCATTCCTTGAACTAGACAGAAGCAAAAAACGAACAACATGCATGTCATCGTCCCATCCGCCTGTGAGAAACTTGTTGGCTCAATATGAAAAACCGAAGGTCGCTACACTCAGCGTGTATCTATCATAAGGTTATCTGTGATGAAATTCTGACTTATCTATACAATAAAATTACATTTCAGACTGACGTACACAACTTGAATGTACGGCACTAAGGGTTATGAACTCCTCCGATACACACTCATGAATTTTTCAAGCAATCATTTACGTTTCAGATATGCAACGTTTATAATAAACTTCCGTCTCATTCAAAACATCCTAAGACAGGTATTTTTAGGCACAAATTGAAAATTGAACTACTAAGTAAACAACATGTATCCGGTATCTTCTTCGATCTTTCATGCACCTTCGCTAGTCTACAATTAGATTTTATTTTACAAAAACTGTGCACAAATGGAATTACAGGAAATATGCTTGAACTTATGCAGTCATACCTAGTTGGTAGCGAATCCTATGTTAAAGTTGAAAAATGTTGTTCTGAGTATGTGACGAATGATATTGGGGTACATCAGGGGTCCGTACTGGGGCCACTAATGTTCATCATATTTATAAATGATATGCCTGAGTTCTTATCAACAGGATCTGTCACGATGTTTGCAGACGACTCCTCAGTAGTGGTTGCAGCGCAGACACCAGAGGCACTTCAAAATGATATTACACATATTATATATTCATTTGAAAATTAGTGTGATAGAAATAATCTTCTCTCAAACTCGAATAAAACCGTATGTATCAATTTCAAATGCCAAGAAATTCACAATTGCATAACTATTGATGTTGTTTCCACTAGTACCAATACAAAATTTCTAGGAGCCTATCTAGATCAGTGTTCAATATGGATTGACCAACTGCAGCATGTTTGCAAGGAATTAAGCTCAGGATTCTATGCAATTTTTAAACTGAAGTCTACGATGAATCAGATGGCTCTCCTTGATACTTACTATGTATTGATTTGATCCCATTTGGCATATAATGTTATTTCATGGGGGATTGTGTAGATTCTGGAAAAGCGTTCATATGTCAAAAGCAAATTTTCCGTCTCATTTTTAATATAATTTAATATAATATTTAATATATAAATAGAAACAGCTGTAAAGCCGCTTTTTCAAAGTACAATATTCTAACATTTCCCTGTATTTATCTATATAAATTATCGATATATGTGAAGCAACATGTTGATAAATTCACAAAAAACTTGGGTTACCATCCATACCCGCGAATGCACTTTCTGTTACAAAGATCTCCAGACTACGCAGGTATAAGGATATTTAATAAACTTTTACGACATCTCAAAAAACTGGACTATAAAAAATTCAAAGAAGAATTAAAAACATTTCTGTATGCAAAAGCTTATTACTCCATCAGTGAATCACTGAATGATGATTTTTGATTTACTTGTTGTCTGAGAGTTACGCATGTTTGTCTGTTCTTCAGTACTATTGGTGTTTGTGATATTTTATTATATTTTGTTCAATGTAACAGTAATTGACGTGTACACATATATCCTTAGGATGGCTGCTATGTAGCGGGTGCGAATAAATTGTTTTCATTTAGATTTTTTTGATTTTATCCATATGTAAAATTTCTTTTCTGTTGTTATTCGAATGCTGATTGATATCAGGTTTATAATGTATTTCTTGATCTATTTTTTTTTCAATTTATTATATTTTTGTTGCCATTTCTCCAGCTATGGAGCTTAAGTGGTGAAACAAACCTGTAGTGTTCTACACTGCAGTTTTGAACTTCGCCTCTTGGTTGTCATATTCTATTTCACCCGATAAAAACCATTATTATTATCATTGTCATCTCATGAGAATCATCATATGACCGATATTTTCAAAATACAATGTTGACAATATATAAGTTGACTTCAAACTTCGAAAAGCCGAACAGTACCAACTTCGAAATGATCGTAGCGTATAGGCCGGAATAGGCGAGAGAGAATGCAACATAACAAGCTATTTGCGTTCTTGCCGTGGCCGCTATTCAACATTTTGATTATAATCAATATGCGACCGTACCGCATTTCAATCACCTGCGGTAATAAAGGATTACGAATGCGCCTATGGAAGGAGATTAATCCGACCCCAAAATACACACAAATATGATGATGAACTTGAATTGAGCCGTTACCTATTGTTTATGGGAAAACGGCTGCAGTTTCCGAGTTTCCGGGTAATTGGCAGGGGGAATTGCATTATTTCTGAAAATGAGCCGGTTGATTTGTTCAATAACTCAATTTCATTATATTTCAAGAGTTTCAGATCTGTCAAACAATACCAGAATTGTGAGGCGCACTTATCAACAAACAAATGGAATTTGATAAAAAAAAACATATCTGAAAGTCTAGTCCCAACCTCTTTATTATGGAACAAAACTTGTATCACCTCATAGAAAAATCATCAAGATATAATCAATCCATAGAGATCGGTCAAAAACTCGAGTCAAGGTTGCGGCGGTCTATATTTCTACTTGGGCTGGAAAGTTTCGGGTCTAACACATAGATGTCGCTAGTTTTGTTGCATTAGCCGCTTTTTCAGTTATCACTAACCTTTGAAAGAAGTCTGTAGCAATTCCTTGATATTCAACTCATAAGTTTGTGAGATATTATGCTGAGAGTAACACTACTTTTATTATTTTCGAAACAATGGATCACAATCAATTTCGTGTTTTGATTTTACAATGCTTCTTGATGGAGAAAAACACCGTTCAAGCAAAGCAAAGGTTTGAAAAGTGGTATAAAAACTCTGTTCCATCAGAAACAACAATTAAACGTTGGTTTACTGATTGCAAACGTAGTCGTAGAGATACCGATGGTGCAGAACGCAATGGACGTCCAGATGAGGCAGTAATACAGAAAATATCAACAGAATCCCCAAAATCGTCTTGAATGATCGAAATGTAAAGTTGTGTGAGTTAGCTGATATTGTGAGGATATTGAAAAACGTGTTGACTATATATTGAATGAAAATTCAACTATGACATCAAGACAACACACAAAGTCACAAGTCAATCGAAACAATAGCAAAACTACATGAGTTGGACTCAGAATTCTTTCCCACGTCCACCGTATTCACCAGATTTGGCTCCCAGTGACTAATGGCTGTTAGCAGACCTCAAAAAATGCTCACAAGTAAGAAATTTTCCCGAATGGAGAGGTTATTGCTGAAACTGTTGCCTATTTTAGGACAAAGAATAAATCATTCTACAAAAGTGTATTGAAATATTGAAGCGGCGCTAGAATGATTGTGTGGCTCTTGGTGGGGATTGAGTTGATGGATAAAGCCAATTTTGAACGAAATAAAAGGCGTTTCCTTTCTCAGGCCCGGAAATTTTCAGCTCATTACAAAGTATGAAAGAACTTTTTTCGATAACGACCCAAGAAATAATACTCACTTCCCGGATGCTCTTTCTTTGAGAAAGCATTTTTCCGGCCTAGTTCAGGTAAGGTTAGGTTAGGTCAAATTTGAATGGGCATTGTGGCTCACTACTATTCTCACTCGACCAAATAAACCCAGTTTCTTACGACGCCGATTAGTTTGTATGGTGCGTGGTCTTTCAGGTCAAATGGTAAGAGTACAGCTCTGCCTAACTCTGAAAACCTAACTCGGTCACCAGCGGGACAGTGACCTATGAGAAGGCCTGTTAGACATCGTAGTTCATCTCTATTGTGGTCCAACAAATGTTTGGTATCAAGCTCCGAAGGGTGAATGAAAGCTTTGGAGTGAGCCAATCCTGGAAGGTTCTGCAAGGAGTCCATAAATCTTCTAGCCGACCATGTGTCCAATGTTTGTTTGGCAAAGCCTTGTAAAGGTTCTTTCATAATGGAATGGTTGAAATTAAAGACTGATGGAGTGTTCACTTTAGTCAATTGACCTTTCTGTTCTAATTCAGATTATCAATTCACAACTCGTCGAATGATGATATAGTTTACAAATCATTCATAAATACAGGGTGTAACTAGATGAGTGTAAAACATTCAAGGAAACATTCATTGATTCCTCATCGAAAAAAAATAGGATCTTTCATATAAAGAAATTTAATTGGAGCATCCCTTGTTAAGATACAGCCCCTTAAATGGGGTACATAAAATTTGTATAATAATTTTTTTCACAAGCACTAAAGAAGTTACAATATTGAACTTGACCTGACGTTTTGTACTACCAAAAAGATACTTAGCCAGAAATTTATTTGGTTTAACCCATGATTGTAAGGGGTGGAAATGTCCAAAATAAACCAGTTCGCAGCAAAAAATTATTTTACGAACAATTACAGAGATACATCGTCATAAATGCGAAAATACGGCACTAATCGATCTAGTAGGTCGCTTTTAGCGATAGTGACAATTAAATTGGTATGACGCTGTCAGTTTGTAAATTTTCGAAATTGAATTAATACTAATTGTGTTGTTGTTGTTCTGTTCTTGATTTGTTACTTTAATAATTCACTTGATATTAAAATGGCATACACAAATGAGGAAATGGCTGATATGCATTACGTTTACGGTCTGTCGCAGGGGAATGGGTTAGAAGCTTCTAGAAGATATGCTGAAATGTATTCTCAACGGCAGCATCCTTCCAATAGAATAATTGCTCGATTTCATCAACGATTATGAGAATATGGTTCATTCGACAAAAGAACACAGGACTGTGGTCGCCATCGAGAAGTACGAACACCACAGCTTAAGGAAGCGGTACTTCTACTTCTCTTCTCTCTACTCTACTAGAAATATTGCTTTCCAGCTAAATGTTGATCATATGACCTTTATGCCAATTATCAAACTTTGATCTATTTTCGTTTGTTATCATAACCAGATCTCCAATATTTAAATTAAGGGATTTTGAATTATGATCATATTCAATTTTACGTTTCTCCTTTTCCTCAATTGAAAAATCTCTAACTCTTTGGTGGTAAATTTGTAAACAATGTTTGAGCTCTAGATAATATGCGTCAGGGTTATATACTGGCTCTATTTTGTCAGTCAGTGCGTTTGTCAGTTCGGGTCTTTTTCCAAAAAACTAGTTCGAAGGGTGTATAGTTATGATATATACTGAGGGTCGTATTGTAACAAAAACTATAAAATTGTATCCATTTGTCCCAGTCTGTATGTGTATCGGTAACGTATACTAGATACGTACCCGATGATTTCTCTCACAGCCACCTATACTCTGGTGATGGTAGGCAGTGGAGAATGTTTGTTGGATATCTAGTAGTTCACACAGTTGTTCTAATACTTTGTTTTTATATTCAGTTCCCATATCAGTAAGTATTTCGCGCGTAGGACCGTAAATCAAAATGAAGTTATCAACTATGGCCCTTGCGACAGTTAAAGCGTCTTTATTGGATGTATGCTCTATAACAACGTATTTTGTCAATTTGCACTGAGCTGTAACCGCATAACAATTACCGTCTGGTGTTTTAGGAAATGGACCTATGATGTATATACATACACATAATATCAAATGGCCGTTGAGGCGTTGGTGTAATCACCAATGGTTCCCTATGACCAATTTTACCTTTATTTATTTGACATTTTCGATAAGATTTTACATAGTTGGCTACGTCCTTAGACAAATTTCTCCAACGGAACTTGGTCCTGATTTTTTTTAGGAGCCGCTTCTGTCCATAGTGACCACCAAAAAGTGCATGATCGTGGTACTAAGTTATAATTCTTTCTTCTTTGCTTCGATTTTTGAAGATTGTGGGTTCATCATATTGTGTTATATTTAAACGTATTCATACTCTTTTCTATGAAATCGTTTATTGTACATATTGTAAATATAGGATCCTTAGTTTTCAATTTCAGTTTATCAATATCATTTCGGCTAACTGAAGTTTCAAGCTGAGACAACAATTTCTCTAAAGGAAAGTTGTAATTAGCAAAATGTATTGTTCCCACAGCGACGTCAATGACGAGTTCTGGTCCGATGAAGCTGCTTGTAGCTCCCTTGCAAGGGAGTAGGCAGCCTCATTGACTTCCAAGCCAGTAAGGCCAGGAGTCCAGACCAGTTTTTCTATCGGGAATAGTCTTAGGCAATTTGATACCAACTTATACATTGCTCGGTAAAAGCCAAGAGCTTTCAACGCCGTTTGACTATCGGAAAATGTTTTTGTTGACTTGTGTATGAGAAAAACTCACTTTCCGGACGCTCTTTCATGGAGAAAGTATTTTTCCGGTCTAGTCCGGGTATCACGTACTTCTCGAACCAGGAAGGGAAGAATCACATCCTTGTTGTAAAAATGAACATCTTATAGGGTATTGTCTTGATAAATGCATAACCAAATCAGCGAAATGACAACTGACATCTGTTCGATGTGAAAATAGTTAACATTTCGATTTTTGAAAAACTGCATGGTTTTGGTTCGTAATTATCAGCAGCAGTGATAGTGAGTTTACCTACAAACGTGCCTAACGAAATGCAGCAGCTGCTGGTGTCATAATACTAATTCAATTGTCAAGCATAATAAAGATGATTTGGGATTTGTAGCGGTTCAATTCCTCCCTAAAATTTGTTATTGGCTAAACAGATTTCGTGATTTTATACGATAAAAATGCTCCTACAACAAGAAAGAAATATTGAACAGTTCATGAAATATTGGAAAAAATCAAATTTCATTCCGTACTTCCCAAAGACTGTGACTTTTTTGTGTGCACATTTGCATTGAGGTAAGTTAAATCCAATCGAGTTATTTCACTCCAGAATATGTGGTTCAATTCATAACCTTCCTTTTTGTTACAACCTGTGTATTCACCTCCCTGAGTTTTTGAGGGTTTATTGATGTGACACCGTTGAATATAAACGATTTGAACTGGGTGTGTGACCTGTACATTATAAAAGATTACGCAGTCTGACGACGGCAATTCAGATCATATCTTTCCACTTCATTTCCATTATAACCTCTACGCAAACAAAATGAAGAAGGGGCATAGTTTCAGATCGTTGGATAAACCGTTTGACTTTCACGTCAACCCTACCGAGTGCCACTTGTTTTCAAACTGACACACGTCCTTCCATAAAAGTGTTTGTAACTAATATCTAGACAATAGAGCTTTTAAGAAAAAATATCGCGTTACATGAAGAGCTGTATCGCCTCTAGGAACTGTAATGTAACTAATGGAGTCGATGTACCTAATGATGGATGATATACAGTTTCAGTAGGAGAGGAATAATTGATGAAATTAATTTGTAATTATTTCGTTTTGTCTTTAAACTGACTGCTAGATTGCAAGTTTTTGTAGTGTGATATACTGTTGTTGAACTGTATTTTCGAATAGCCCTCATTTGGAAACTATTTGAAAAATAAACATAGTTCGTATAATTTGGATGACTGATTCAAGGAACACTTTATTGTGAGATTTTCACACAAAAACGCAAATCGTGTTTTGCTTTGAAATAGCGTCTTCATGGGTGTCTTTACTAAGTTAGGTTGAGTTGGGTCAAAGTGAGTGGTTCTATTCGATCATCCACCACAACTCGCAAGGATTTATTGTGGCTCACACCTATTCAAACTCGACCAAATAGACCCAGCTTCATGATGGAGCCGATTAGATCACATGGTGAGTTATATTTCAGGTAAGAGTTTGGTTCTACCAAAGTCTGAAAATCTGATTCAATCGGCAGTGGGGCAGGTACAGAATATATGCTCTGCTGTTTCATCATTTTCCAAACAGAAGCGATACATACCGTCGTCCGACAGTCCGAGTCTCTGCATATGATGATTCAGGCGTTAGTGACTTGTAAGGAGGCCTGTTAGACATCATGGTTCATTCCTACTGTAGTTCAACAGCTGTTTGGTTTCAAGCTTTGAAGGGCGAATGAATGCCTTGAAGTGAACCAATCGTGGAAGATTTCGCCAGAAGTCTTCAAATCTTCTTGCATTCAGATATTCAATGTTTGTTTGGCAAAACTTGACGGCATGCCTATGACAGGTTCTGGTCCGATGAAGCTGTTTGCAGCACCCTCCTTTGCAAGGGAGTCAGCAGCCTCATTGCCTTTCAGGCCAATATGGCCAGGAATCCAGAACAGAGACAATTTGTTGAGTCTTCCTATTGAGGAGAGTCATTTTCGGCGAAATGTTACCAATTTAGACGCTGTTTGATAGGAGCCAAGAGCTTTCAACGTCGCTTGACTGTCAATGAGAATTTTAATTGACTTGTGTGTGATGTTGGATTTTACCAATCTCTCCGCACACAATTCAATAGCATATATTTCCGCTTGAAATATTGTTGCATGGATTCTCAAGCAGGTTGATGTCTCTGTTCTGGGTCTGCAACTGAAAACACCTGCACCAGAGTCTGGAGGTGTTTTTGATCCATATGCGAACCAACAACTATCTGCTCCTAATATTTCCTTCTCCGGAGGACCAAGTCCTCTTTATTCTGGTAAAGTACTGTAAAAGGCAGTTTATATTTGACAGTTAGAGGTTATTCTCAGAATGCTGTGATTTCCAGTGTTAGCCAGCAGTCTAGTGTACTCTGCATTAGATTGCTTTTTGCAATTGGGAATGTGCACAAGTCTATATGCAGTCCATCTACGGTCTGACCCCTCCTGACCTGTACGTTAAGGAGGTTGTGTTAATGGCCATGATACGATTGCGCACGGCTGGTGTAAACCTCGAAGTAGAAATGGGCCAATTGAGTATGGTCCTATGGCGAGAAGCGCTCATTGCGCAACCTCTGCTGCAGGCAGCCAGTGATGCAATTCAACCCAGGTATGTATTTAATAAACCCTACAGAATACAAACAAAAGAGAACACAGAGTTAGATTCTACAAATGCAATACGCATAGATACAGACGGCTCAAAAACCAAAGAAGGCTAGGGATGTGGAGTGTACTCTAGATCACTAAACCTAAGGCTTCAGTGGGGAATGGGAAAAAATAATATCGTTGTCCAAAGAGAACTGGCTGGTATCTCAATCGCCATTAAAGAAATAACCAGGAAAGTAATTCCTGGCAAAAACATAACAATTTGCACTGATAGCAGACAAGCCTTATTAGCCTTGAACAGACAACGTGTTACCTCAAGGCTAGTACTAAAGTGCCACCAAGTAGATAATGAGGTTATCCTGAGGTGAGTTAAAGGCCACGACATGAGTAAAGGTGATCGCATTGCCGACACTTTAGCTGAGGAAGCGGCTGGACTAAGAATTTTAGGACCCAGTGGCACCTACGGCCTGATGACTACGACAATCACGGAACTAACCAAATTTCACACCCATGCTCAATCCCTGAAGGGGAAGCTGGTGCCAAAGAAATATCGATGACCAGGAAAAATCTACGCTCAACCTGAGTATTTCTAACTGGCCACTGTCAACTGAGGAAACACCTCCATAATATGGGGCTAGTGGACACACCTCTATGCAGGATGTGTGAACAGGAAGATGAGACTGTCAGGCATGTCCTATGCGAGTGCCCGGAGTTAGCGTCAAGAGAGTGTGTGTTCGGCGAGTCTTGGCCTACACCCGCCGATATAAAGTAGATGTCTCCCAGTGACCTGTCTACCTTCCTAGAAAGGACAGGATGGACGATGACCTAGGAGGACAACTCTTCGGGAGAATGTACAATGAGTCACATGTGGCCTAAGTGCTGTGGGCTCATGGTCACCCTCCCTACCCTACAGATACAGATGCAGTCCATCTAGTCTCTCTCTCCCCAGAAAAAATATAGACGAAAATTAGTTTTAGGAGGATCTCCATGGCTGCTGACGGTATAGAACTGATGCGTCACAGATAGCCAGATAAGTCTGTCTCTGTAATCGAGAGAGCTTTGCCTGAGCCGTTTTCTGTAAAGCGTTCGGCCACCAAGCAATTGCTCCATAAGTAATCATTGGTCTGACAGTCCAATGGATTTGTTTGGGACCTAAACCCCAAGTTTCACCACGAATCTTTCGACATGTCCACATTGGATTTTAATCGCTGGAGATACAATTCATTTGGAAAAACTTTCTCAGAAAGTTCATTCAAGATAAACGCAGTTTTTCCAATGAGACAGTTCTTGGATAGCGAAGAGAAGAAAAGAGAGACAAATCTCTAACCTTTCTTTTATGTTTCAGACTATCAAGGTTGCAAGTAATGCTCACGTCTCCAATCTTTTCTGGATAGAATCCAGTAAATTCAGGTTATGTTTGGGAGCAGAGCTCCGTACATGAGAACAATACTCCAAAGGAGGTCTGATCTGAGCTTCATAAAGCACCAAAAGTTGCTGAGGTGTGTACAGTTTTCTGGTTCGCAACAGTTTTTCGAATTTTTGAAGAGCAGCCTTTGCAATTCCAGCGACATGATCCTGCCAAGACATATCGGTGTCCATTTTAACCGCTAACAAACTTATCGAAGCAGAAAGCGGATCTGTCTAACCTGGCATTATTATATCCGGTTCAGAGACATTCATCTTCTTGAAGAAAACCGATGCTTGGGTTTTTGTGGCATTAAATTGAATCTGGGTACTTTCACCCCAATTCGAATTCGCTTCTAATTCTTCATTAAGATATGCAAGCTGCCGGTGAAGATGCGTCCCCTCAGCCGATATCCTGGAATCAAAATGGGATGGCAAGGTAAGTGTGCTGTCGTCAGCAAAGCAATATATTGAATCTTTGGATTTTACAATAGGTCGTTGATATACAATAAAAAAAAGGTTGGAGACAATATGGATTCCTGGGGAGCACCAACGTTGATGATGAAAGTATTCGAGAGATATCCATCGACGGCCACTTGATATAGTTTCTGAATCGTTAATGGTCTATCTTTTTCCAATATTTTTTCAATTATGAATTCTGTATGACTTGTAAAGAGTTAATCGAAGTATTCCAAATTTCCTCCCAAACAGTTATTGACTATCTTCATATACTTTCTGCTAGTGAGGTATACCAGGAACAGGTTTTTCTATGACAGAATATCTCTTAGCACATGAACCTTGAGAAACATGAGAAGCCTCAGTCTTTTCATGACATTTGCAACGTGGTCATCCCATCTGATGTCTTGGTCGATAATGACTCTCTTACTTACTTAATCGAAGATTCTTCATCTCTTGACGAACAGTTACATGTGGTTTGTGTATTTTCAGGGTATCATTACTTTCCTCAGGCATGAATCTTTGGTGCTTTCTCATAAACTCCTTCTACCACCACCTGACATGAAGCTGGGATTGATGAAGCAATTCATGAAGCCATATCCAAGACAAAAAAATTGCTTCAAATGCCCTATATCGAATTCTCCAGGCCTCTTAGAGGTATAGTTGGAGGAAGTTGTTCTCGTTGGACCAGATATTAGTTGGCTTATGACTGATCCACAATCTATCATAACCATGACGGATCCTCGAAGAAAAGATTGGATTGCCTTTAAAGAGGTCATAGAGAAATTTATAAGCAATTACAAAGACTCTATCTAGAAACAAATCGTCAAAAGAATGTTGAAAGCATTTCAAACTTGAGATTGCCTAATAAGTTTGGAAGTACATTTTTTTCATTCCCACCTAGACTTATTTCCAGAAAATTTGAGAGATGTGGATACCAGGGAAAATGCAGCATTTCAATTACGGCCGACTAGTGTTGAATGATGAACCTTCCAGATACTTCCTATATAAACAAAAATGTACCAAAGGGAGTCTCACTGGGAAAAAATGTGTTTAGTGTTCACTTCTGAATGTATTTTGGATGAGAAATAAGTTGTTACGCAATTATAAATTTGAAAAAATAATTATTCTTTCATCTTTTATTCCAAGATAATAATTCCTTCAACATAGAAAACGGGACGTTCGATGACGAAATGAAAAAAATTTTTGCAGACTTATCAAAGCAGCTCAAACTCATCCAGCCAGGCAGATTTACGCCCGATTTGAAGCAGGCGTAACTCTGGTATCTATTCACATGAAAAATCAATTCTGTCGGCCGTATAAATCAACCGTCAGGCATCATTTCGCAATAACCGCCATGTTTGAAACTCCCGGCATTAACTGAGCGTAATTAGCGAATACCTGACTAGGGGCTGAGCCCTGCAGGTGATACTAAACTTTATACAAACAGCAGGAGTTTGAATTTGAGAACGGTTCACATAAATATGTGTTAGGGCAACCGCAGCGAAACTATTACCGGAGACCTCAGCGGGCATGCTCTGCCGGAAAATTAAATATATTTTTCACTTTGCCGAAGAGATTTGTAGGGTTGGAAATTTGCTCTACGAACTGAAAGTTTATCGCTAGATCATTTGGCTGTAGTTTGAGAGATGATGGCGAACTTTGAACAAATATATATATTGATTTTGAATCCATGACTATGATAAACTCAGTTTTGATCCATGTCCTAATGCAATCGATTTTGGCCAGTTGAGAAGTATAAGTATTCTTCCAACTCTAAAATTTCAGAAAAAATTTTAGAAAAACAAATCCGTACATATGTTTCAAATGGAAAACTACTTCCTGAACATCAGTCTGGCTTTAGGAGCCGATACCCTTGTTCTTCGGTCTTGAGTGCTGTTACTGATGATATAGTAAAGTCAATAAACGACAACAAAATGTGTGTACTCATTATGATAGATTATTCCCGTGCCTTTGATACGATCAACCATGGGATACTATTATCAATTATACATCACCTTGGATTCAGCAGGACGTGGAACTCTTCAAATCGTATTTAGCAGATCGTCAACAACATGTGACGATTGATTATGACATTTCAGATTGTCTAACCATTCAACGGTGTGTACCACAAGGTAGTATTCTTGGTTCTCCTTCATATACATTATATACTTCAAACTTTCATCGTCATTTTTCTAAATTCTGATGATACTCAAGTGTATTTTTTTTTCAATATGGAAGAAATTGAGAAAGTTAATGTTATAATTAATCGCGACTCGTAACATTATCGGAAAAACAATTTTTAAAAATCAACTCATCGAAATCTTTCGTCATTTTATTCGGAAATGAAATTCAAAAAATTGAAGTTACGAATAGATTATGAATCTGTATCAATGATGATGTTATCAATTTCAGCGATCATATAAAAAATCTTGGTTCACATCTGGATTCAAAATTGCGATTCGACAAACATGTTACTTCCAAACTACAAACGACATACGCAGCTCTGAAATTGTTATATCCTCATCGAAATGAAATTAATTTAAAAACAAAAAAATGTTCTCTGACTCGATGGTTTTATCACATTTCAACCATTGTGACACAGTTTATGGTCCTTGTCTTCGGAAATCTGATGCCTTTCGTATCCTAAAGGTACAAAATGTATGTCTACGTTCAATTTATAATCTCAAAAGAAGAAATAGGACTTCACATAAGCTTAAGGAAATGGGCTGGCTACACACACGTTGTTTTTTTATAAAATCCTCATAACTGATACACCTGAATATCACATACAATACAGATGTTCATAATATCAACTTGAGGAGAAAGAATCTTATTGATATACCAATGCATAATAAAAAAATATTTAAATCCTCCTTTTCTTATCATATTGCTATGTCTCTGAATTCCTTAAAAAAAACAAAATAATATTTTGTTGACTCACCAATGATATAACCTAGTGAATAAAATGTATCTTTTTAGTATATATTTTTTTAATCAGTGGTATATTATAAGCATCAATTAATTTAGTTTATATTTGTTTAACCAGTGGTATATACACTTTATTATAACTAGGTAGATTTTCAATAATGGTTTTTACCGGCAAACAATAAACAATTCATTATTATTATTATTATTATTATTATATTACTGTACTTTTTTACCAACACCAAATCGTCATTTTCTTTTCAATACCTCGACATGTGTTTCGATTACCAATATATGTTTATATAAAACAATTTTTAGCTATATAAAAATTAATTTATTTATATATATACTTCGACTTTTTTTTGTACAGACGTACAATACAGGAAACAGCAGCCACTAACGGTTTCTCGAGGGGTATTGTAGATGACATAATAAGGAAGAAGAAGTTTAGGTTAAGATTTTCAAGGAACTAGGTATGAAAGTGGTTTTTAAAACAAGTCATACACTACAGAGCCTTTTGGGAAGTCCAAAAGACAGAGTCGAGAATTCGGAAAACTCTGGAATTTACGAAATTGAATGTAAGAACTGCGATGCAAAATATTATGGACAGACAAAAAGATCTATCAAAGTAAGATATAAGGAACACAAAGCACACTTAAAATATGGAAGACCTGAAAAATCAGCAGTCGCCCATCATATTTTGCAACAAAACCATTCCATAGACTTCAGTTCATTAAGATTAGTTAGACAAGTTAACAACAACAGGCAACAAGAGGCCTGTGAGAGTGTAGAAATAAGTAAACACAATAATATTATGAATAACGATGACGGACCTATACCAAAGAGCATACTATATAGCTTGTTAAAATAAAATAAAATAATGTTGTTGGGTTTACTATTTACTACATAAGAACACATTGCAAAAATAGATTTGGATAGGCAATATTGTGAAATTAATTTTTATATAGCTGAAAATTGTTTTATGTAAACATATATTGTAAAATAATAGATAATACAAAATTGTAAAATTAATTTAGGTTAGTATACCTGTATGGTTGGTACGCCTGTATGGTTTACCTGTATGGGTTACCTATATAGCATAAATAGGGTTAGCTCGCACTAGTTTCTAGTTTTAATTTTCCTCTTTGAAGATGATCACTTGGTGATCGAAACACGTGTCGAGGTGTTAGAAATAACTATTTGGTGTTGGGAATAAACTCCAGTAATATTCATTACTACACCAAAGGTTCCAAACAGTGCATCATAAATTATTATTATTAAATTATTCGATGTCATACCCAGGTTTGAAATGACTATTGGCTACAAATACCTGGAATTACATAAAAACAGAAAGAAATGAGATTATCAGAAATCTTCTCCGTGTGTATTTTGGCGGATACCAAAGTTCGAACGAATTTAAACCTTCAGAATTCAAAATAAACATCAGGAAAGGTTCAGCAGGGGGACAAAAGTTTTCGGATCAAGAAATAATATCGTTTTGGCAATATATAACTCATTTCAGCTATATATCTTACCATGAACTGTTTCGTACAAGAACAATTTTGGGTGTTATTCAGGAAAAAACTGATGATTATCGTATGCATACAACTATGTAACATTTTCTAGGATTTGTTATATCAAATTTACAGCAAAATTGAATGTTTGCAATAAATACTACGTTTTTCACTTTTGGAACAGACTTGAAAATAATTCATGACTCCGCTACTCAAGGAAATGGATTATAATCATTATAACAATGGCTGACAACACCCGATTCATATCGAGGCTGCGAATATCCTATTCCGAGCGTACACACCCGTAGACAAGCACCTCCATCCATAATGACCATCGTAAGTTCAATATCAGGTAGTCCGGAGCCACGTAGCTCCACGGAACATTTACGATATTAGAATGTAAATCAGAATGTACTCTGCACACAGAATAATATTTCCTTGACTGTATTCAGCTCCGCAAATTATTAATTTCCGACTTCCTCTGGCAAATAGATGGGAAACAAGATAAGTTTGTTCGGGTTCCTTTGTACCTGTCCGAACAGATAGCCTGGAGATACCGACTAGTTTTAGATAAATTAAATGCCATTCGGGACTAGCATGAACAAAGATTATTAAATTAATCTTTCATATCCTTAATTTACCCTTAATGGAAAAGGTATTCAGTTAGCAATTGGATGGTCCTTGTGTTGCGGTGGTTGCGGAATAATATGTTGGTCTGGATGAATTGTTGAAGGGAGACTAAATGATTGTGGGATCAGTCTAGTTATTTTCTACGTGTCATTCTGGAAGGTAACTCAGTTCAGAAGCTTTATGGGTGTTGAGACATCCATCAGGAGAAATGATTATTGTCAGGTGATGAATTTCAAAAACGCAGAAAGTGGTTCAAGGGAATACATGAATCTAATATTTATTTTTATGATTCTAGACATGAAAAGTCAATACAAATATCAGAAAATCAGGGTAGAACCTAAAACCCAACTATTGCAATACCTAGCAAGAAAAAACTGGGAATGATAGTATTTTCTAGCTTCGGGAATAGACATTCATTCTCAATTCAGAAATGAAACGACGGTCCTGTGCCTCATACACTGTAACATTTCAGCCAGACCGTGAGAGTGTTTATAAAAAAATCATCCGCTCGGCCAGACTCGTTGTCATGGAAAATACTTACTTATTGGAATCCAAACAAACGAGTAACCAAACATCAGTTTCCGAACCTTGGAATCTATAGATTGCAAGCCAAGCAAACTAGGGCTTTTCTGTTGAATCAGCGTCACACGTTGTCCAATTTTGATGAGTACGGCATAAAAATTGGCGACCATCTCACTAAGTTGGGGCCACAGGCCAAAAATCTGGGGATTTTTTTCTGGCTTTGAAAGTCAGTCGTGCGGAGAATGTTTTGAAAGTAACACAGATACAGAAGCAGCGGATCAACCAGTACTGAACAAAACTAATTATAGAGGTGAAACAGTCGCAAAAGTAACAGAAATGCTGAAAATTCCGAAATAGGCAAATTAAAATCGTTCACCGGTCTTCAGATAGCTAGTAGGAGCCGAATTGTATCCACCACCAACAGGTGGTAAATATTTTGTTCGTACATAAGTGTCCTATCTGTAACTCTAATCTATAATTGAGACTATAACCTACAGGCTGATTCACGGTGGATGGCACATTAGACGTTTCTGGTGAACCAGACAACGGATCACTTTGAAAATTCAATGGAGGGCATATTCGGACATTTTCTAGCCAACTAAAATATTTTCGACAATGCGGTGTTGCCGCTTCTATTAGAAAGCAGTAGCAACTTTGATTTTTCAAATGGAACACTCTGTATATAATATTATTTTTGGAATTTCCAATAATTGCCCGACAACTTTTCTTGATATTTCCCTATACCTATCTGTTACCGTTTTCGAAATAAAAATTAATTTCAATTTTTTTCTTCGAAAATCATGACTTCTAAAAATGCCGATATCTTTTAGTTCAGAAGTACTATGATATCGAAATTTGGTTTGTAGTTAGGTGATACTTGGACACTTCCCACACGTCAGCCTAATCTCCGTTACTTCAATACAGGGTGGTAAAAAAATACAGTTAGAGAATGTCCGAATATGCCCTCCATTAAATTTTCAAAGTGATCCGTTGTCTGGTTCACCAAAAACGTCTAATGTGCCATCCACCGTGAATCAGCCTGTATAGATCACAATGTCTCATTTTTATATACGGGGGGCAGTATAAACATTCAATCACTTTTGGCTGTTCTTATTATATTCCGTTAACGTTAAAATTTAATAAATTCAGGAAGATCAGACCATCTCAATAAATCTTAATGGTTCAAAATTGGTAATTAATAATTCTGGAGAGATTTGACCTCCAGTAGTTTTCAGTTTGTTTTGCAAACGTTCGATACTTATCTGATACATTGTTTTTGGTTCTTCATAAGGGTTGTTTGGTACGGCTAGATTTTGGATGACACTGATTCTTGGAAGACAGAAAGGGAATCTGGGAACGTACCAGCCTTCACGATAGTTCATTCAACGACCAGGGAGGCATCAAGACACGCAAGTAGTGAGGAAAGCTAGACACCTGATTCTTAGAAGACAGAAAGGGAATCTGGGAACGTACCAGCCTTCACGATAGTTCATTCAACGACCAGGGAGGCATCAAGACACGCAAGTAGTGAGGAAAGCTAGACACCTATAGATTATTGTTACTTATTCATTTTAAGAGGAATATCGAATTTAACCTTTTGCGTTCAACCTATATAAATAGTTGTATATATACATATGTGTATAAATATTTTCGCGGCGTCTGCGCTCTGGGCCCAAAGCTTCTGACGAATTAATGCACAATATTATCGTGTAAACCTATATAGGTTGTACGGTATTGAATCCTATATTTTCATGTCCTTGTGTATATATGTATGTATATAGATATATTGAGTTAGTTCTTTTGTCAACGGGAGTTTATTTATTTTGAGAGAACTCTTTCGAGAGTTGATGTGCAAAAATCGCGATATTTTTTTTGTTTGTTCATTTGTTATTTTTTTTTATATAAATAATTTTCCGGTGAATGTATTCATTTTGTTTCCAACTGTTACCAATCGGTCACACCGTTGTACAAAGCCATAATAAGAGATCTTGTAATACAAGTTTGGTACTGGTACGTTGTAATTTATTTTTTTATTCCACTTGGTAAATTGGAGGAATAGTTTAATACTCAGGCATTCTATATCGGCAATTAAATTTACCTGGCGCCCAAATATTGCTATCAACATACTTTGAACCCACCCCGTCTCCACTGTGGTGAACCGATAGATGCTTGTCATAAAAATCGTGACTGCATAAGCCCGTAACTAAAAAGGCACGTTACAAATTTGGAAACAAAATGGAGGTTTCTCATTTTTCCATTTTCAACCTTCTACAATTCAGAAAATGAAAGAAACTGAATCAATAGAGGTGTGATAGAAAACTGAATAATTCACCTCATGATATAAATTAGTGAAGAGTTCAATTGTTCGTATTCATAAATTTTTCCTACATATTCTTTTCTTGGAAAAATATATGAATTTTTTGAATTGACCTCCTGTATATTCATCTGTTTCTATCTTTCTTCTAGTCAACAAACTATATGGATGCTATTCCATACGAACTCGTTCCGATTCTGATTCTATATGTGTTATTTGCCGTTCAAAATTTCTGCCAAGTAATCAAAATATGGTAATGAAAGTAACGCAGAACATATCATTCACACCAGAAATAGTTCCATAAAATGGATGACATATGCTTACGTCTCTTTCCAATATATTCCCGGAGAAAGGGTTCCTGGATAAACGACAGTTCAAGCCTCAATAAAACTAAGATATTAGTAACATCTTTCTAGTGCGAAAGAAAATAGGCGATAATAGTCTAAAAGGGAAATAAATGAAGGAGATTTGAAAGAATAGAGGAGCCAGAGGTCAACCGTAAAGAAATGGCCAAATCCTGGGGATAACGAGACAAAAGAAGGATGTCTGACTCATGTGAAGGGACGATATATCAAAAAGGATGTGCAGCTGAATAATGTTTGAATAGTTATCAGTTTTCGGATTCATCACATACGATTTCGGTATGTAGCTACGATCAGATAGAGAGGAGTGAGCGTTATAGATATATGGTTGGATGAAATTTATTTTCCATCAATATTCAGGACAATCGAACAAAATCAAGGGTCGAATTCTGAATGTTATGTGAATTCTAGAGAATACACTATTTCAAAAAAAATGTGACTGAGTGATTTCACTTTCATTGATTCCAGTTTTCATTAAAATGTGACCTGAATTTTTTAAAACGTATTTGAAATATACAGAGAACTATTCAAATCAAAGTATCTGCCCTGGAGACTTATGAAAAAAATATTGATAGTCGAATAAATCAGAGTCAAGATTGCTCACTTTAGAGTATAATGAGTGAAAGCAACAAATTGACCATACCTTTTTGTAACTAGAAATATATATGGCAAAACTCAGAAATTAAAAAAAAAGTTGCATATTCTGCATGAGCTAATAATTGGGAATTTTGTTCATAATTCCCCATCAATGTCTTTCTCTTTCATAGACTATCAGAATATGGTAATAAAACTTTTCTGCAGGCTGACAAACTTCAGGTATTTCAAACTTTATAGTGTCAAATACCTACAGACTTGTATTTTTTGATAAAATTGTTATAACGTGAACTATCATATTTGATCCAACATTTTTCTAATATTCCCACAAATTTCGGCGGAATATATCTGAATTCACTAAAAACAAACTACTACCTATATTCACATCACAAGTAAAAAGTAAATGTGGTTAAATGAGAGTTGAATAGTACTGACCGATACTTGATGAAAATCTATATTGAAAAACTAATCAATACAGTTTATTTTATGATTTTCAGTTTGAAGGGTTTTGAAAAAACCGCGACACGTGTTTCGATATACAATAGCTTTCTCAAGCAACTTATAGAGTGTATAGGGCTACAGAGAGAATATGTTGGGAAATAAATATTTTTTTTTTCGAAAATTTTTGTGTTTTATTTGTTGGACCTGATACTTCTGGGATCAACCTCTAATTTTACTTCTCTTTCTTATAATTCTGACTTCGTAAAACAGGTTTTGATGAAGTTGCTGTTCTGTTTTATCAATTTCATATTAAATTATTTACATCTTGCATCCTGATATCGTCAATTTTTTTCTACGAATTTCTCTAAATTGACTACTTTCATACTTTTTGTGGAATACAAGTAGTTTCGAACTACTTTGTCAACTAATTGACCATCAATAAGTGAAAAAACGTATTAAGGAGGTCATGAGTCGCATAGACATGAGTCAGTATTATAGACCTGCTAACTAAATCGCTGTGACGGAGTTATTATACCATATAACCCTTGGATAATAGTAATGGTTTCTATCACACTTGGGTCATTTTCGGGTGCCTTCTCCAAGTGCATGTTCTTACTACTCATTTGTCACAACTCTCTTCGTGGTTTCAATGTACATAGATACACAATTCAAGGGATTCGATATACCTCAATGTTGGACCTCCTGGATCCTCAGCTGGTAATCTCTGATGATTTTTATTTGATAGAATTCCGATTTCATGCTTTGTCGTTCTCTTTCCTGGTCTTTTTCCAGAATTTGACTTCGCTATACCCATTCCTCCGGAAAATATTTTCAGATGAATGGATTCGTAGGGGAGGTTCTGAGGTTCCATTCGTACTTGTCTGGTGGTTAGAGTTTCAATTCAGATGCCTGTTCGTGTGTCCTGAGTCTGTTTTCCACTTTCGAAACTATCTAGGATCTGAATATTACTGGAGTGTTTTCCCTACACCAAAACAATCAAAAAAATTATCACTTGGTGATCGGAACACGTGTCGAGTTGTTAAAATACGGATTTGGTTTCGAGAAAAACCTCCAGTAATATTGATTACTCACTAAAGGTTCCAAATAGTGCATCGCGAGTATCTAGGGTCTATCTAGGTTCCTCGATAATTCATTACAACCGTTTGGAATTGAATTTTCAACTACCCATGATCATTTTTTCATTCATATGATATTGGATGATTTACATTTCAGGAGTCTCTCTATCCAAAAACCCCGAAAGTGATCGAACCACGAACAAAGCAGCTACATGTTTTCCAGAAAGCTATTCGCGTGGAAAACTGCAGTTCATAATGCCAATGGAATAAACATAGAGAAGTTACAATCAATTCCGTCATGCAGAAAATAATAATTGGCACATGACGTACATTTAATTAGTTCACGGTGAAATGACTCCGAAGCACGCCCTAATTGGATGGAATTTAACAATCGAACGAAGTCCTGGAACACGTAATTATCTTGGTATTTGGCTTGTTTATGTGTTTCTCTCCAATGTTTGTCATTCTTGTATAAATCTCTTTGATCTCCGTTCCAATTCCCGGACTGCTATTGAAGTATCTCTGGAGATGCGGCTGAAAAATAATTTTATTCATTCGTTTCGACATTGAAGTGCGTTCGGACCGAGTTAAGGTCGATCTGTTTCTCTTGGTGATTTCGCTCTGAACACAGACAATTCTTAAAAAAAATCAATGTACATTGTCACGAAATGATGAGGAGGATCAAAATATACCAAGAGGAAATAGAGAGACAGTGACTGATGACAATAAGTATCCATGAAGTAATCCTCATAATGTCAGCTTGGTGATCTATGAGGTTGTTTCAGAAGTTTTGTTCATTCCTATGAATCTACTTCAGACATTGTGTACTCGGGATTCGATGAAGTCGACGGAGATCCTTTCTGACTGTTCCTGATTGGCGGAGGTTCTATCGGTGAAAATGAGCAGACTCGGACCTCGTCTGTTGCTACTGTCACAATTTCTGGTAAATTTCGTCGATGGTAACCTCGGTGTTTTTGGTGGGTTTTTGCCTTTGGGAAGTGCCTGGGTGGCTCATCTCTGTCAGATCACTGTCCTGAACGTATTCTTCAGTTGTAGAGGATTCACTTTATATCACACGGGACGATCCAACAGAAAAAAAATCCGTTTCAGTTGTGCAAAAGCAAAGGGGAACAGACCTCGAAATGTGATAATTTCTGTTGATCGTTCAAATTATGGGACACCAACTTTTTGAACTTTTCAACTTTTCAGTGGCGTTCGTTAACACTATCATTGCCAAATTTCTGGTTAATTTTTCGAGATTCTTTTGGCAGCGCTTTGGTTCAATTCAATTTCGTAGAAAAAAATTGGCCAAAAATCGCTTAAGGACATCATAAGTATAGTTATGAGCTGAAAATAGGCAAAAATTCAAATTTGTGTGTCCTCTTATTACTAAAACATATTTTACAGAATTATACGAATGAAAAACGAAGATTCATCAAAATGGAAAACAAAAAAAATTCGATGAATCTTGAAAACTGTGGTTGTATAGGGATGTTTCGAAAATTTCGAATGGAATTGTAATAACTGCCATTGCGAAAAATATCATTTCATTCATAAAGATCGGGGTCGGTCAATCGGTCCTTCGATATCAATAATTTTCCAAAAGAGTTGAATTTATTCAATGATGGTTGAACCTTTGCGGCATCATAAAGATTATGTTTAAGGCTAGACTAAACAAACGTATCCTGTTGATAACTTATAATACTGGGAACGCGAAAATGCGAGCTACGGGTTTGCATTTCAGGTTCGTGGACAGGTGGGCCCGAAGATTTATTTAAAATAAAAACTGACCAGAACTGAAAAATTCGGGACTTGGGAATACTGATCAGGCACTTAATTGGGGAAAGTGGGTCGCGGAAGTCAATTGCGATGGAGAAGTTGCGAAAGTACGTTGAAAAGTCAGTTGCGAAAAGATTCCATTACGATCGAGAGTTAATTAGGAGAGTTGCGACAAGGGACTTTCCGAAAAGGGATATTGCGATAGTGTTATCAAGGTAAATTGTGGTTAGTGAGTTATTTGTTGTTTTGTTTGGTTACACTTAAAAGGGATCAGTATTTCACAAGGGTACCATACCAGAGAGGGAGACCAGAACCCAGCATTTCATCGTGAGTCAATTTCGATTTTCACTAACCCCCATGTCGGTTTAGAGAGAGAGGATGTCATTTTAATTTTCTACTAATTGTCTTATTGTTGATGCATCTTGGGGACGATATAAGAAAGGCAATAAATTACACCACACCCCTTTTCATATGTATAAATATCATAGCAATTATTACGCAGGGGTTTGAAGAAAAAATAGTATGGCGGCTAGGCAGGTTCAAAAACTCACTTTAAAATGTCCGCCAAGTTCGAATAAGGTGATTTAGTTTTTCGTGTGAGTTGGAATTCTACCTCATGAGAGGGAGAATATATAACATTTCACAAGTTGAAAAAGAGATAATTTTTGTTTGAGAATCAGCTATTTTAGACGTGCTTTCTTGTTAAACTTTGATCTTACCTTTCGAACATTTTTGCTTATTGCTTTTGTTTTACGCTCATGTTATATTTTTACACAGTGATTTGTTATGGTCTATAAGCATACCTGTTTATTCTTTTTCATTTGTTTTGGAATATAAGCCTTATCTGAAGCTTCTTGTTGTTTTCAATGGCTCATTACTCGAGTGAGTCCCGCATCATTTCAGGATAATTGAAAGGCCATTAGCCGTAAGTATTAGTCTCTTGCCTCGTTCCTGAGCGGAACTTAGAAGGAAAACCATCTCAGGAAGGTACACGGTGTAGTTAGGTTTCAAAAAGACCGGTCTTCGTGCGGTGCGATCGGCACAAACCTTACAGCTTTTTCGGACCTGCCTTGATATTCAAATTTTGATGTGGAGAAATCTGCATGTGCAAACAGCGGCTGCCAAGTTGATTTCAGAAAATAAATGAATTGGAAATGAGCATTCACCACACTGAAAACGGTCGGTATATTCAATAATAATAGATAAAACAATATATGAATATATACAAATATATCGTTCATATTACATAATAATGAATGTTGGAATGCCAAAATATACAAAGTGTTCCAAAGTATTATATTCGCACTCTCATCGTGTTGGAGAAACACACCCTGTAGGTATAATCTACAATTTTGATATACATTGTGAAAGTTCCATGGATTTTACTTTTCTACTGTGTTCCATTTGCCATATTTTGAGTTTTTATCAAAACTGTACACACATCGACACAAAAAAATATTTGTTGTATTATGAGAAACATTTTCAGTTCCTAATGAGTCTGATTTGTGAACACCAATATATTCAAGATGCCACTCCTCAGTAATTTCACCCTAGCTCATTCATTGTGACTGTTTGTGAAACCCTGGTAATATTTTCAGATCAAGATATGCGTGAAAGATGAAATTTAACGAAACTTTCATCAAGTGCGTAACTCAACCAAGTTTTATCTGTGTCCTCATCTCAAACTCCCTGATTTATATTTCGCCAACTCTCTAAACAAACTTTCATCATTTATTCATCATATCTTCGAGGACTCAATCTGTACGCTTCAACAAATTGTGAGTTGTAGAAAGGGATTTTTTATTTCGAATTCCGTTTTTCAAAAAGTGAAGTGTTATCAATACATATCATGAATTGAAGTCCTCCGCTGTCTGTTTGAACTCGATGAGCTCAAAATCTACCGAACGGGTTTTTTCACGATTTTCCCCAATCTTCGTCGATCTTTTTTGGATATGACCAACCACATCTGCAAAGGCATATATCTATTTTTCAAGGATAACTCACTTCGCCCATTACAAGGTTCAAAATAATGGTTGCGTACGTATAATGCGGTAACTGAAACGTTATTTACCTGGATACAATAAGCATTATAAAAAAAATACTTCATTTTACATTATAATTGACCTCATATTCTTCAATTCAATGAATATAGTTTAAAAAACTGAAAAAATAACAAATATCTGCAAAGTTGAAAATATTTTTTTTAAATAAGCTCAAAACAATAACGAATGAAAAATACTTGATACAAAAAATATAATACACATTTTTTTACTATAATACTAGTATTTTTCGTTCGTTATTATTTTAAGCTTATTCCAAAATATATTTTCAACTTTTCAATTCGATGTTTATTCATTTATTTATTTTACGGGATCACCCCCATTTGAGAATAAAATTAACAATTATATAATAAAGTAATATACTACATTACATTAACTTAAGTTATCATAAAATACATATCATAATACTACCATGCAGTTAAGAGATAGTTTTTGAATTTGCTGAGAGATATACCAGTTACTTCCAATTTTCTTTAATTAATAAGTCGAAGTGTACGAACTACGATGGTGAAAACCTTTTGGATTTCAGTTTTATCATTTTCAATCCAGTTAAACTCGCTGATGTAGACTCAGGAACATTGTAAACCATTACATTTTTCACCTTATTCATCCTCTCATTCATTTCATCCAGCATTTTCTTCCACGAATAATTTGGATCTTTCGCTTGTTTCAACTGTTCTATCTCTTCATTCAAAATTTCAATTTGTTTATCTCTTTCTTTTAAATTTTGCTTGTTTGTCTCCTTCAGTTTATCAACTTCTACTCGTAGGTCCTCTACCATATTCTTCAATATGGGGATAAGTGAGAAATCTTTTTCACATTCATTACAAAAGAATTTCAATTTTCTGGTTTCAGTAGCCAGTTGAAGACATCTTAATTACGTGGAGGTGACATTGGCACAGGATAGATGTAAAAGCCTTTTACATCCGTCACATGTAAATGAAGTTTTATCTTCCTCCACATCTTTTTTACAATGAAAACATTAATTCATATTTTTATATATATTTGATCCAGATATAATAATATGAGGCACGCCACGATGTTCTTCAAAAGCGTGTTTTTTAGTTTTTCAAACTACATTTATTTTTCATTTTTTAGTTTCGTATGCTATAAAAGCTTGTTTTTTAGTCTTTTTGAACGATACTTATTTCATCTGAACTTTTGGATCAATCAACCATATATTGTTTAGATAAATGACCATTGAATTTTCCGATTCCGGAGAGGGAACCTGAAAATCAGCTACCAAGCTAAAGGAAGGCAGCAGGCGCGCAAAGGAGGGTTAAAAATAAGGCAGCAGGCGCGCGTGTTAATAAAAAAACACTTTTTTCAAATGAAGAAATACATGTAAAGTGATCTGGAATTATATCATGGAGGTTCACGCCATCTGCTCGTGAATAGATCAAGCAATAATGTCGATAATTCTGTCAAACACAGATACCGTGCTTGAGAGTTACAAACAAACAAACATACATACATAAACATGAAGCTGATAAAAGCGTTTTGAAAAGGTATCTTAGGACTCATCCCAAGTTCAAAACTGTAATGCGACAAAATGATATTGGGCGGCCTGATGAACTGATGCGACATGCCTGACGAACAAAGTATGCAATTGTGTTAGTTGTGTTCCATAGGTGAATGATTTTGAAGACGAAGATCATATTTATGGTTTTTGTAGTATTCATGTTCATTCATTCATGTTCAAAATTGAAACGTATATCTAGAAACAAACTTTTGTTTGTGTGAATTAAATCGAAGGTCATTATTGATAGTTACCAGCCGGAATAACAGTTTCGCCCGAGGAGTGGATGTGAGATTGTGTGGATACCACTACCATCATATACTACTACCAATAAGTAAGAAGCTCCACCTATGATGATTCTCAATGTTCTATCATATTCCAAAACATTCGAGACTGTCCTGTATTTTTTTTACATATAGTCAGTGAGTATACTTGAAGACTGGTTATGAATCAAATCATCTCAAGGAACAATTGGTTCAGGCCAGTCTCAAGTTCCTACACTGTAGGTTAATGGACTGACAAATATCAGAAAACAACTACTCCCCTGGCTATTACCACGAACGGTGCTGGATTATAGCCGACAGAAATCAGTGCAGAATCCTCCACTAAAGTTATTCCCGCATATGTTTTTGGCGATACAATTGATGTAATAGATTTTCGATTATTGGAACACACTTGCAGACCGGTTTCAGGCTGTTTGGCCACTCGTCAATGCAAGGTTGTGTCTATCATCAACATATAATCGTTGTTTTCTGATAAGTCGTGCTCGTTTCCTTCAGGTTGGAGCCTGGGTCCCTTATCCTTTCAACTGATGTTTGTCAGAGAAACAAATGGGTCATGACTGATGGTAAGATGGCAACATGAATGCTCTCAGAACATCAGTGCCGACCTTCACGGTGTACCCCTACATGGCTTGGGTGGAATAGATGAAAAAATTGTTCATTTTTCAACGGAGGACATAAGGTCCCCATTCGACAGAGTGTCGTGGCCTTCTATATCGGGAGGGGTCGCCTACAGCATAATCCATAGCTTCCCTAACTAACGGAATATTATGAGTTTCTGCGCAATCAAAAACTCGCTGATTCCTCAACTGAGTGGACTGCCGAATGGAAGGTAGCTGCAAATCTCTGCAGATGGCTTTATTCCGCACGAATCAAGGAGCATTCTCATTAACTCATTTTGCAATCTCTCCAGAATGGAGATATTGAACTGAGACGCTTGTCACCAGACGCCTGAAGCATACATGATGACAAGCTGGAACATCGTGTTATTGATGGTTATTTTATTCTTGAGACTCATTTTGGATCTTCTTTCGATCAGAGAGTACAGACGGGCTATCCGGCCCGCGATCCTTGTTTTAGCTGATATAATGTGTGGGTTCAAAGTGAGCTTGCGGTCATTAGAAGGCCAAGGTACTTTACACACGCTTGCCAGTTGATCTCCCTTCCAGAGACCCTCACTTTCCTAGCCGGAGAAGATATTGTTTTCCCCTTGTTTATCGCCTGAATTTTTGCTGATTTCACTCGGATCTACCACTCAAGGTACCAGCGCTTGAGGTCGTCCAATGCACGTTGCATGTAAATGATCCCAGCTCTCGACCCATGGAAAATGAAAGGAGAGCCGTATCATCGGCGTAGAGAGACACCTTCACACGATCGGAACTCGAGAGTTCGCTGGTGTAGGGTGAGTATAACGTGGGAGAGAGCACAGCTTCTTGTGGCACCACAAAGGGAGTTGTCAGACACTGTTGTCAGACAGGGAGCCCTCTATTCTGACCTGAAAAGTTCTGTCTTTCAGGAAGGACCCGATCCACCGGATCAGTAACCGAAGCAGGTCGAATGTGTCAAATTTGTGTAGAACGTCTTCAAGCCAAACACAGTCAAAGGCCTTCGAAATGTTCAAAAGGACTACGTGAACTTTTCTATTATGCTTGGATGGTATTTTCAACCAGTCTCAGAGCCTGTAACTCGGTGAAGTGGTCTCTCGTGAATCCAAATTGTTTGTTAGGCAGAACATTTCGGTCTTCAACTTCTCGTTGAGCCTTTGCAGAACGACTCTTTCAGCCAACTTAGCCGCCGCCGACGAAAGGAGACTAATTGGGCGGTAATTATGTGCGAACAGCCGGTTCTGACCCTGTTTCGGGAGCATAATGACGACCGCCTGCTTTCACCTTCTGGGGAAGTATTAGAGAGCCAACGAACTGTTTATTACGTTCAGAAGGTTATCGACGCAGTTGTCTGGAAGCCTCTTCAATAACATATTGGTTATTGAATCGGCCCCCAGAGCTTTCTTGGCCTTTGCGGCCTTGATATACTGATTTCCGATAACTGAATTTCTTCACAGTATCATTCTCTGAACTAGGCTGAAGCTGTCCACAAACCACAGATTCATCATCGCCCCATCTGTCTGTGAAGGAGGTAACCAACCACGTATCCGAAATATGCCCAATTTCTCGTATGAAGAAAGAAAGCTTTTTACATATAGTCAGTGAGCATACTTGTTCCTTCAGATGATTTGATTTATAGCCAGTCTTCAAGTATGCCCACTGACTATATGTGAAGAACTTCCCTTCCTTACATGTGGAATTGAGCAAATTTTGGATATGCAGTTGGTTAGCTCCTCCACAGGCAGATAGGGTGATGACAAATCTGCCGTTTGATGTCCGTTTCAGCCTAGTTCGAGAAATGACACTCTGGAAAAAATTCCATCATCAATTATCGTAGATTATCAACTTCATGTTGATGATTGACACCACCTTGCACCGACGAGTGGCCAAACAAGCCAAAACTGGTCTTCAAGTGTGTCTCAATAAATTGAAATCTATTGCGGCAGTTGTATCGCCAACAACATATGCAGGAAATTCTTCAGTGAAGAATCCTGCACTGACAGCTGTCGGATATAATCCAACGCCCTCCGTGGTATTAGCCAGGGGTGTAGTTGTTTTCTGATAGGTTTCAGTCCATTAACCTAGAGTGCAGGGATTTGAGACTGGCCTGAACGAATTGTTCCTTCAGATGATTTGTTCTGGAATATTCCAAAATGAGTTGAGATGTTTCCAGCCGTTCTAGACTATTTTCGGACAGTCCAGAATATTTCCAGTTTGTTGAGAGATGTTAAAGAATACTCTGGATGTTCTGCACTATTCTATCAGAAATGTTCCAGAACGTATCAGACTATTGCCAAATACTTCGGGGAATATTCCGGAATTCTGTGGAATGCTCCAGAGTACTCTTCAATGATCTCAACTGTTTGTGGAATGTACAATAGGTATGCCTTTCAGATAAAACCCGAAAACTCCTCCATGAATGGAGGATTGAGGGCTATCACAACTTCTATCTTCTTCAATTGTCTACAAAGATCCGGAATGCTTCAGTATGTTCCTGAATGTTTCCGATTATTCTCAAACATTTCACTGCATCACAGAATATTCCGAAATGTTCCGAAATGTTGTTGTTTCTTGAATATTCTAGACTATTCTGGAACGGTATCACCTCCTTCAGGCAAAAGCCGGAACTTTTTTTATGAAAATATAGCAAAGAACATACCACAACTTCTCCCGAAATATTTCTGGAATGTTCTGAGATCCTTTAGAATACTCCGGAATGTTGAATATCAAGACTCTAGGATTTGGAACATTTATTGAATGACAAATGAACTTCATTATTATCAGTATCATAATACGGAAATCGAATATTTCATCGAATATTTCAATTTAACAACAGAAATACGGATTTTCATGGTTGAAAAAAATTCGTATGTCCATCAGGTTGAAAAATTCACCTAGTTGTAATATATTCAATTATTTACCAAATATATCAAACGTGAAATAAATTATTTTATGTTATCAGAAAACAAACTTCATGAGATGACGATTAAATATACTTCATTAAAAAAACGTTTTTTGATCATCTTATTACGAATGCAATTATTCAGAACTATTTTTATGTATATGCTAGAAAGTCACGACAACCCTCATATGAGTGATATTTTGCAAATACAATGTATACCGGGTTAACATTAAGATTCCAAGTTGGTAACAATACGTTTAACTCTGATTCGAAGGCATGAAACGTGAACTTGATATTCAAAACCTCTCAACATCTTCACAGACTGCCGTGAATTGCTCATCGAATGGATCTAATTCAAATTGAGAATATGACATCATTCGGAAATTGAGTTCCTACTTCACGCCTACTGTTTTCCCGATGACTGAACTCGAGAAATTCTTGCCAAGCTAATTAGATATCATAATTCGTTCATCTTTTGATTGGAGACAAGAGACGGAGTTAATAAAATGCTTTCCGTATACACCATTGGAATATCCACGATTTTAATTAGCAGAAATGTTCATTGTGTGACAGGTAAATGCGAAGTTACTGGCAGGCATATTGTTGGATATTCGTTATTAATCCTCTTCTCGGCTTGTCAAATTCCAATTGGGAGATCACCATTCAGAAAGACTAAACAGGGTCCGCTTATTAGTCGAAAGTGAACTGAATAAATGGAGTAGAGGATGATGAATCACGGTAGAATTAATGATGTTATTGAACATTTTCTTCATTTCACTTTATCCCATAGTCATTTTAGAATCATGAATGAAAATGTTTTGGAAAATATATCAAATACTACATTCAGTAGCTTTGACAAGATAACATTGTGGTATAAAACTGTTTTTTCCACGATTATGACGACTAAGCCATTGCTATGACAATAATTATGGGAGGACAATTGTTCTTTCCAAAATAAAAACTTTAGACTTTTTTCCTTCTTACTTCAAGTGATAAATTTATCAGAGACCATTACAAAAGGAATTTGTTTGAA
This sequence comes from Leptinotarsa decemlineata, assembly GCF_025532065.1. Lineage (NCBI taxonomy): Eukaryota > Metazoa > Arthropoda > Insecta > Coleoptera > Chrysomelidae > Leptinotarsa > Leptinotarsa decemlineata. Next base: position 12,228,630 of record NW_027412684.1, read on the forward strand.
AGATTTCGCATCAGGGCAACTTCTCTCATCAAGTTAACACATTATATGCAACGATACTCAAAAGTATATGATTTCGAAGACTTCGAAAATGCAGTAGGAAAAGCAAATAACAAAAAAGTTAACGTTTTAACGCGTCATTATTTCTTTAGATTAAAAAAAATGGTACCTATTTAGTTTTTAATTAATAACTCAAAAAATATTCATATTTTCGCAATTTTGAAAAAGGCTCGTTAAAGAGGAGGAAATTTTCGATAAAAAAGTCTCGAGTCCCGTTAATTTGACGTTGAAAATAGGGTTCCGCGCGACTGTTATGGCATGCGCGCGCTGCCGCTAAAGAGAGTTTATCAAAAGAAATAATTTTTTTATAGCATAAAATGTCATTTTGAAAATTTGAAGAGAATCTAGTATCTCCTTAACATTTGAATGAATCGAGTCCCGAAGAAAAAACGTTTTATCACCATTTTTCAAAAAGTTATTCAATTGTTAACTAACAAATTTTTTCCCAGTCTCCGTTGGAATGAATAATGGGATAGAAGATATAAATAATTGGCCTATAGATTTCAAACTTCGTGGAGTCCTTTTGATATATATATATACTCCATACGATCCTGCGATAGAAGTTCATAAAAATTCATTAATTTGTTAATTATAATTTTTTTTAACTATTGCAAAATGAAACATCTAAGAATTGTTGATAAACATTTTTTTTCAATTGATTTTTTTTTCTGCCAAACTATTTAAATGTGTAAATTATGATCATTAAAAGCGAAATTATTCCTCATCTGATTATTTAAACAATCAAAATATAAAAAAAACCGATTTTGAACAATTGAAAATGAAAATTCAGATTTTTTTTTCAAATCATAATTATGTCCATAATTCATGTCCTATGTTTTGCCATTGTTTAATGTAAAAACAAACATAGCTGAATATCGATTGAAAAAAAAATTATTAACAATTTTTAAATATTTCATTTTGCAATAGTTATAAAAAATCATAATCAACAAATTAATAAATGTTTATGAACTTTTATCGCAGGATCGTATGGAGTACATATATCAAAAGGGCTCCATGGAGTTTAAAATTCATAGGCCAATTATTTATACCTTTTATCCCATTATTTATGCCAACGGGCAAGCCGTAACATTGAAAAAAAATTTTTCCTAATTTTAATTAGGATATTAAATAATATATGAATTAATTTTTTTTCTGCCAAACTATTTAAATGTGTAAATTATGATTATTGAAAGCGAAATTATTCCTCATCTGATTATTTAAACAATGAAAATATAAAAAAAACGATTTTGAACAATTGAAAATAAAAATTCAGAATTTTTTTTCAAATCATAATTATGTCCATAATTCATGTCCTATGTTTTGCCATTGTTTAATGTAAAAACAAACATAGCTGAATATCGATTGAAAAAAAATTATTAACAATTTTTAAATATTTCATTTTGCAATAGTTATAAAAAATCATAATTAACAAATTAATAAATGTTTATGAACTTTTATCGCAGGATCGTATGGAGTACATATATCAAAAGGGCTCCATGGAGTTTAAAATTCATAGGCCAATTATTTATACCTTTTATTCCATTATTTATCCCAACGGGCAAGCCGTAACAGCCGCGCGGAACCCTATTTTCAACGTCAAATCAAAATTATAAATAATGAAGATAGAGTTTCGCGGAAATTTCCTCCTCTTTAACGAGTTTTTTTCAAAATTGCTTAAATAATAATATTTTCTGAGGAGTTCTTAACGGAAAACTAAATACCATTTTTTCAAATCTCATTTAGATAATAATAATTGCAATTTTTTACTTGCATCAAAATCCTTCTAGAGGTGATTCCAAATCGAATGAGCTGTCGCTCATATTTTCAGAACCTTTATCTCTTTTTTTCATATTTTTGAACTAGTTGATTAGACTACTACCTTGAATTTCTTGCAAAACAGCAGTATTAAGAACGAAGTAAGAATCCCGCTGAATAAGAAGCCGATTAGCCCATTGATAATGCCGCCTCTGATTTAGTCAGTGTAATAGAAGATGAATGATTCAATGATAATGAAACAAAATTCGTTTACTAACTCTGGCAATTATTATCCTTTTTTATGCAAAAACGTTGCTGGCAAATTCAGTGTCGGTTTCTTTTCTAGTTTTGAATACATTTTTCTTACTCACTTTCTCAATTCATATGTAGGTAACTGAAGCATTCATCATGATAAAAAAATTAACCTACTATCGTTGAATCATTTACCACTTTGTCAGCCATCGTTACAAAATGAATAATTTTTTACCTTAAAAGTAGTAACTGTCCAGTGATCACTTACCCCACGGCGTGGGGAATGGTCGTTGGTTGATAATGCTGGCGCGCCCTTCCGAATGTAACGGGGCTTCGGGAGATAGGGCATGACCAGCCTATACTTCGGTATAAAAAAATAATAATAATATCGTTTATTATGCATAAAAAATACATTTATACATAAAAGGGAAAGGGTAAGCCAAAGGCTATCTTCCACTAGTTCCAAAAAGTATACAGTGAGTGTAAGAAAATAATTATAAAAATACCATTAAGAGAGTCATAGTTACGACCGCACCGGGGGCCTGAGGGGCCGGTTAGGCCCCCCAGACGCACCCTGGTGTTGGATGCGATCGGGTGTGGAGGGGTGGATTTTCGAGAAATCCTTGCGGGTAACGCCCCTCACCCCACACCAACAGGATACCGCAGGGCTTCCTCCCGCTCACCGAACCCGGAATTGCTTCCTTACATCTACTTAGTGTGGCTAACCAAGAGACAGGTCCATCGGCAGCGTTCGACCGAACGTGACAACTAGATATGTTAAAAAAGTTCGTAGGCTAACACACAGATAACGCTAGTAGTATCAAATTTATATGATTATTACTTGACCCTAGCCTTCATGTATAAATTTCACAGCTGACGGATTATTATTTTGCGGGATAGAACATTTTGAGCGAAACAACTTTTGTTAGTTTGAAGATACTTGATGAAAAGTAATTTTGTTGTTGACAAAGCATTGCTTTTTACGAAAAAAAATCGTGTAGAAGCCAAGGTTTGACTTGATAAACATTATTCGGACTTAGCACCAGAAGAACAAAATTTTAAGTAGTGGTTTGATTAGTTGAAATGAGATGAAATGAACACCAAGAACATTGCACGGCTGTTACCGATAAGAATATCATAAAAATCCATTATTTTTTCTGGTTGTTTGTAAAGTGAAGTTGATCAAGATAGCTGAGGTTCTCAATATATCAAAGGAACGTGTTGAACATATCGTGTTTGAATATTTGGGTATGTGAAAGCTTTGTTCGAAGTGAGTGCCACAAAATCGACCAAAATCAACAACGAATTGATGATTCTGAGCAGTGTTTGCAGCTGTTCCACACTAAAAATCTGTATTTATGCGCCGAGTAAAAACCAGAGTGAAAACTATCGTCATCTGAGTGGACTGAATATGCTGAACCGATTCCAAAGCGTGAACAGACACAACAGTCAACTGGCAAGGTTATGTTATCACTATTTTGGAAAAAGAAAAATCGTACTATAAAAATGGTATCGAAATATAATATGACTGCTACAATCTTTGTCTCGCCTGCGGGATGATCATGTAATCTGATTGAAAACTGTTCTTATAATGAAATACCGAAAAACACACTGCCTAAGATGGTTTCCAAATTGAAACTTCAATCAAGATATGTGAAAAATTAATGACCTTGACATTGGACACAAATTGGCGAGTACCGAAGATATACGGTCTGCTAAAAATGATCAAGCCAAGCAAGTTGTTGCAACGAGTTGTACAATAATATACTTTATTTTCAATAAGAATAAATCTTGTGGACAAAGCTTGTGAAAAATAAATACTTATGTAAATATAGAAATACAAAATGTGAATATAAAAACACCTACAAAAAAAGTAAAGTTAGAACATACACTATAATTCAACGCTGAAATTTTGTATCAACATGGTTGTGTACAGACTTGTTTAAACATATTATCAACACTTATATGATAGACATATAAACATATATACTTATATATAATATTACATAAATTAACATTTATATCCAAACAAGAATATAAACAAAAGACTTATATAAACTAAATTCAAATATGCGCATTTTGTCACGTTAATTCAACATTCCTGAACTATTGCAAATTATAATAGAGTCTATCAGCCAAAAATGTTTTTACTGTTATTCTAAACATTTTGTTGGTCAAATTCGCCTGTCAAATTTCTGAGGGCAAGTGATTCAACATCTTGATCTCATTGTAATAAGTAGAATTCCCAACTTTGTTGAAGGAATTGGCAATTTCAACGCAGTGGAACGGGTGCTATGAGAATGACATGAAGCCTCAACTAGAGAGATATTTTTGTAAATGAGACAAACCGACTTCAAAATGAACAAAGCAATCACTGTTGGAATCTTTTGCTCAACCAATTTGTGTCTGCACGAATCACGAGGTTTAATCTTACACATATATATGATAGCCCGTTTCTGCAGTACTAATACAGACAGAAGTGCTGATGTCTTGCATACTCCCCAAAATGATATTCCATAACGTAGGTGGGATTCAACGAAAGCGTAATACAGCGTTCTGGCAGTTTTGATTCCCAAATCTATTGAAGTTACTCTCACTGTATAACATTGATATGTTCAATGAATTTGAGCTCATTGTCAATGTGAATACCTAGAAATTTAGATTGGGTCTCGTTCTTGATCACTAAGTTATCACCAAATGACAGGTCATCAAAAGCACATCTGAAAGATGAAATGTCTGTTTCAGTGTTCAAATTAGCATCATACCACTCCTTGATTTTTTTCATATCAGTAGATATTGCATTGTGTAAGTCATTTGAGTTTTTGTTTTTCCACAATATCGTCGTGTCATCAGCGAAAAGAGTGAAATTTCCAGAAATGCTCAAATTTGCAATGTCATTGACATATACTACGAATAAGATGGGTCCTAAAACTGATCCTTGTGGAACACCAGACAATTTTTTTTTAAAGTCCTGTTGTTCTCACCATTTGATTCCTTCCTGGAAAGTAAGTTTCAAACCATTTGAGCATCATTTCTCTGCAGCTGTGTTGGTGAATTTTTCTTAGCAAGATCTTATGATCAACGTAAGCAAACGCCTTAGGAAGATAACAAAAGACCGCAACTGCTACATTACCAGAATTAAACTTTGAATAAATATCATAAAGAAATGCGTATTTTTATTGCGTATTGCGTTTGAAAATACGCATCGGGTGTATTTTTATTGCTTTGAAAACCAAACTGGCTTTCACTTAAGATATTGTGGTGTTGTAGAAAAATCGTATTTTCACAAGTTTTTGATAACGTTAGCTATAGTTGGAATGAGAGAGATCGGGCGAAGATTTGCAGGATCATCTGAATTTCCAGCTTCATATAATGTAAGGATAACGGATGTTTTCAGAAAATACTACTACTAGTGATACCAATATTTGCAGTGCCTCAATTAAACGATTTTGAATGATTTTTATAGAGATTCCATCATAACCAGTTGCATTTTTATTCTATTTATTGCTCAAAATCTCTACTAATTCACTAATACTTGTATCGTACAAAGTTAGGTTATCCTCAATCAGCTATAGGTTTTCTGACAAGTGTTAGACCAACAAATAGTTAACACATAGTTGAAAACCCCTCTCGATTCATTCCAGAATTTTTTCAGAACCGTGAAATAATCAGTTCAGGGCACTCTTTGGGATATCAAACTATGTTGCTTTCTATTGTTTCAATAACTTGGAAAATTGAAAAATAAAATCATTTTTTATATCCCTCGTTAACCATTCTGGCCTGCAAGTAACTGCATTGCACATTTTGAAGAGACTCGGCGAAAATAATACTCCATTCAGTTGCATTATACATGAAAGCAATTCCTCACAAAAGAGCTCTACCCAAAACTTGTCCCTCCGTCATAAATACATACAGATCACCCCTACGCCTTTCAAGGGCTGCTGGATGGAAAGCTCCAACCACCAGCTAATTGTTTCCTTCGTCATTGTGGGCAAAACTTGGAGACTCAACTTTCAGCAACAGGAATATTCCAAAGCCGTGAAATATTGAGCTCGCAGTCGACCGCTGGATTTATGGCAATCGTTTTCGGGATTTGAAAGCGGCCAGAGCTCTCTGATGTGGCTGCGCCTTTGTCCATTCGGTTCTGCTTAACGAACCCTGTCCGACGAGCAGCAATCTAATCCAGAACGGTTCGTCGCCTATATTAGCGCAGGATTGCGGTAGAAAAACTGCTAGTGTTAGTCCAATTGGTTGATGCAGCAATCACGCTCTATTTGGCGATTTCAGTAATGTTGACGTCATTTTGCAGAGATCTCAATCAATTCAAGTGATTTTTTTGTTGTGAGATATCCGCTGAATAGTTTCCGGAACTGCAACACGTGTTTCATTATATGATAGGCGTGATTTAGTAGCTGAATCATGCCTAAGTAGTGCTTTCTATTATATTAAAATTGGTAACGAGCTGATATGCGATAAATTGCAACTTTCACATTGGAAAAAATATTGGATGAAAGGAAAATATTCTCTTCTATTCGGTCATTCTGGATCCCTGAATATCATAGTCGTGGTTTCACTCATGTCCCTTCGTTAGAAGATGGTTCGCAATTCACAAATGAGATAAAAGCCTTCACAAAAAAATATATCCATATGCTCTTTCATTCTGAGTGACAAGTTTTTTTCGGTTTGGCCAATATGAAACTTTTGATCAGAAAGCACACGTCAACTTATATACTCCTGTTCTATCCAAAACTGGAGTTTCGTCTTCATTGATTTTATTGAATCAGTTTAACTGATGATTCGTCGCCACCTCTGAGTCATTTTTTTCAAACAACGAGCGATGTCATTAGTGCGTTCATCAAAGTATGTCAATATCTTATGAAGCTCACTATCGTTTCATTTTTTAAGTGGTATAGACCTGATATAAGTAAGGTCCGTTATTCGTTGTTTTTCCAAAAGATGGAATCGATGATATCAACTTTATAACCATTGTTGACAGCAATTTGTTGCTGTCAAAATGCAATAATTCCTAAAAATTACTTTCTGATAGTGAAATATTGCTACAACTTCATTCTGTACCATATAATACACGATTCTACTAGATCTGTTACTAGTTACTAGCTCCGATACATTCGGAAGGGCGCGCCAGCATTATCAACCAATGACCACTCCCCACACCGTGGGGTAAGTGATCATTGGTTCCGAGAATCATGTGCCCTGAGCAAGCGCAGTGAGCCAAGAATGACAGCCTTCTGCATTTGTGGGGCTAAGATGTCTGCCTTAGTGCTGCACGCCAGTATGATTTTAAGATTCGAGAGTAGAGAGAACATCATTCCACCAAGGACTCCTTGTATTATTATTATTATTATTTTTTCACCGTAGTGTGCGCTGGTCAGGCCCTATCCCCCGAAGCCCCGATACATTCGGGAGGGCGCGCCAGCATAATCAACCAATGACCACTCCCTACACCGTGGGGTAAGAGATCATTGGGTCCGAGAATCATGTGCCCTGAGCAAACGCAGTGAGCCAAGAATGACAGCCTTCTGCATCTGTGCGGCTAAGATTTCTGCCTTAGTGCGGCAAGCCGGTATGATTTTGAGATTCGAGAGTAGAGAAGACATCATTCCACCAAGGACTCCAATAATCAATACTATTATTATTATCATTATTATCAGGTTGACTGGTGCCTCAGATATACTTGTTTTATTATAATAGTCAGTCAGTTTGGTGCATGTTTGCCAATACAATTGATCATCATCCGTTGAAAGTTCCATTTTCATATGATTTAACAATGAGCTTTGCACGGACTGGTTATCAGTGATATTAGGAAACGATAGTTGAAGTTCCAGAAAATAACATACGTATTTTCTACTTCTTGAACATCCACTACAAAGTACACAAAAAGAGATAGACTGTATGGAATAATTCAATCCAGAGCGGTCACGAGTATTGATTCTGCTATTTTCATGTTCACGAAGAGTATTCAACAAGCAACCTAAGAATTCGAAGTAATCCTCTTGTTTTCCTAACGAGTATCTAGTGAACTTCAAAGACTCCAGGAAATCGCTTGGTGGGAAAAATGATACATTCTTACGAATAAGTAGGAAACATTCTTGTTCTCGTTCATCGTTAAAACTTCGTTCTTGAAATTTTTCGTCAAGAGCAACACTTGTATAATGCTGTCATGTAGCAAGTGTTTCCTGAATTATCTAGTCCAAATCTTGAATCTGAATAAAAACAGAAATTTCGGATATTCAACTGTTCAGTTTCATTCTACATTTATTCATTTCCATCAACAATTTTTTGTTGTTTGAGTTCCTTACTCCTGTGTCAATGCCAAACAATGTCAAAAAGATAATTCGTTATGATGTTCAAAATTTCCTTTATAGAGTTAAAAAAGACAAATCAATGAAGTCCAATGATAAAGAAAAACATTTCTACTCAGTATTACACGAAATTAAAGTCAAAATTGAAAACCATAACCTCAGATAGATTGGAATATAGTATCTACAGGAAGCCCACAAAAACTGACCATGTCATACCTTATTTTTCTAATCACCTTCACCAACATAAAATGGCAGCCTTCTATTGCTACATTCATAGACTGCTCAAAGTCTATGTGCGTACACATAGAAATTATAATATTGAGCTAAATATCCTCAAACAGATTGTTTACAACAATGGCTATAACCCTAATATAATCACAAATTTGATTCATGAGGTCAAGAACAAAAGAGAACAAAATATCCCATTATTGAAGAACCTTCTACATATATTTCATTACCTTTTTAAAATTAAAACATTTCCCAGAAAGTCTCTAGTCTAATTAGCAATAAATTGAAAGTTGCTAAAATTTCCTTCAAAAGTTCAAATAATTTCAGTGAATATTTAGTTAACTCAAAAGATAAAATCAATAAGTTGTCAAAATGTGCAATCTACAAACTCAATTGCAATAATTGTGAGGCCTCATACATTGGAAGGACTTGTAGACCTTTGGAAGTTCTAATAAATGAACACCTGAAAAAACTGGACAAATCAGCTTTTGGTCAATATGTCAAATTCAATAAACACAATTTCAGCCCCAATTGTAATTCACAAATTCTAAAAAAAGTCAATTCAAAAAAATTTCAATAGGTAGTATTTTCTAGAAGATTTGCAAATAGACAAAGAATTACACATCAACCTCCTTTGCCTGAATAAGCAAGTACAATTAAATAGATCATATATTTCTTTACATAAATGATTAAATTAATCATTCCAAAAATCAACATTTCTCAAAATCCCAATTGAATGTTTCTTCGCTCACTTTGGAAAACTTCACGTACTGTGGTCACTAAATATATTATTTGTCAAACCAAATATGTTCTGTAATAGTTGAAGACTTTGTGTCAATGTCAAATTCTCACTTCCTTTTCTTTCTCGTACTCGGCACGTTGGAGATGGTTTTCTTTAAAGATGCTTTCGAAAAATATTCAAACAAAAATATTCACATTTTGTGCAAATGTTTGCTTATTGTGATGTTCATGTTCATGTACACTCGAAGTGGTTTTTACTAAAGTCGTTGTACCTCAAGACAGCAGGATCTACTTGTATATACTAGACGAGTAAGTAATTCTACAATATTAAAAGAATTTAAAGTTCAATCTAAAATTGAAATGAATATAATTGAATAGTACTTACTTGCAGGTATCGCACTGATGATGGCGTAACAGCCGAAAGCGCTTTGCAATTCACAAATAAAATTTTTTATACGAAATACGATTCCTTACCTGATTCATCAGTCACGTGTATGCAGTTTTAACAAATCTCAATTTTCTTTCAGTCTCAAAGTGACGATTCATCATTTTTCCTGGTGACCAAATCATAGATGAAATGACTCCGCAAACGTTGATCAAAATTCGAAATAGTAAAGATTATTGTACAGAAAATTGGAATACATTTCAAGCAAAAAGCTATAATAATCACTATCTTATAAAAAAAAAATTGATAGCACCATTCATGCACCTTAGGCTTCTTATCAAAAATGATTTCTTTTCTCATAAATTTTGTTGTTCGACTATCATTTTCCGTCCAGTTCGAATGTCAAAATGGAGGGGGGGAGGCTATGTGTACGTCCACACTTTATACACAGTAATTAATCATTGAGGAAATTTTGTTGTACCCCAAACGATAGAAAGAAAATATTCTGAAATGTAACTTGCAACTATAATGAAATTTAGTGGAAATTCGTTTTATAGTACAAATCCAGGGAAATCTATATAGGAGTTACTCTCGAAATTGATAATGTTTTCGAGCATTCCAACTTGTTTATTGGAAGCGTATACACTGTCATAAAAAACTCTAATATCAGTGAGAGATATAAAAACTGAAAGCCATAAATCTGAATGAATTTAAATTAGCAAACTGTGCAGTGTCAGATATAAAAGAGATTAAAAACATGGCTCCGGAGGCACAAGAGACTTGGTAAATAACTACCGTAGTTTTCGTGGCTTGCTAGATTGCTTATTATAAAGTTTTCAAGGGTTCAGCCTGTTTTACTGGAACAATAAATGTTCCAAGTTGCCAGTGTGACTGGCGATTGCCGGAATAATGGCGAACCGCTGCTGAATTGAGGTTAGCTACCATGTTTTGCAATAGAAACATTTGATTGTCTCGGAGAAAGTGAGAGGGATGTTAGATTTATTATATCAGTTTCCATTTTCTCGGTCATTTACTGCAGACGAGAGTGGCCCATTTTGTGGAGTAATTTACGACAGATCCAAAATTAGCAGACATCCTAATCTGAAAAAATACTCACTCCCAGGAGATCAATTGCCCATTCAATTTATAATAAATCACAAGCAGCTATATAGAAAACAAAGAGAAATAGTTTCTTATACTGGTACAGATACGTAGATGATATCTAAGTCTACTTCATGGTACAGGTAGACAGCTGGGCTAATTTCAACATAGATCAAATTCACCATTGAAATGAAGGTGGATGATTTAATGAATGTTCTGAGCGTGACCATAACTAGCCATTGACCAGGTCTATACCATATTTCTAGAAACAATAATAAGCGACTTAGGATATTGGCTCACTTTGGTGAACGCACAAATAACATCGCTGGTTTTTCGAAAACGACGTGTCTTACCGGACAAATTATAATTTGAGTGAATTTTCAGAATAAAGTAACGACAAAGCTTCAGTATCGGGAAGATCAAGTTGACTCGCGGTTTTTCCGCCAAAACCTAATATTGGTCAGACGGGAAGAACCTTCTCTCGCTTCTCTTCTTCAAAAAGTTCATTGGGGATTAAAATGGACACCAGTATGTCTTGGCACAATCATATCGCTGGAATCGTAAAGGCTGCTTCTCGAAAGCTTGGAACACTGTTTCGAACCAGCAAACTGTACACACCTCAACTTTTGATGCTTTATAAAGCTCAGAGCACACCTTCTTTGGAGTATTATTCTCAAGTATGGAGCTCTGCCCCCAAACATAACCTGAAGTTGCTGCATTCCATCCAGAAAAGAGCCATCCGCCTAATTGGAGACGCTAACATCACTTGCAACCTTGATAGCCTGGAACCTCGAAGAGATTGGAGATGTGTCCCTCTTCTATAGATACTTTTAAGTGACTTAGCACATTTGATTCCGCCAAGAGCGGTGAAATCCGATGTGAATCGCTACTTACGCACAGGCACCGCTCTGAGAGCGCCTCAAGGATTTTTCTGTAGGGCTTGTGCTTTGTTTCTGGAGGTGAAGATCAGTCCCACATTTGCAAACCATCTTCTGATAGATGAGCATAAGTTCAACGGAGACTATGAAGTGATACATTTGGAAAGAAAATGATTGTAACTCAATCTTTTGGAATGCTCATATTCTTTTCTTTTTCTGAATATGTGGAAACTGGTGAGTGATTTGAATATTCCCAAATACAAAATTGTATCATTCACCATAAAACTCAACACAATTCATTTTGCATACAGTATCATGAAACTATCTTAGATAGAACTAAAACTATCAAAGATCTGAGTATCTTTCTTGACTATCAACTCACTTTTGATAATCATAATAATTTCATTGTTAACTCTGCCTATGGCTTCTACGGGTTTATTGTCCGAACATGTGGAAATTTCAATAATATTTCATTCCTTAATTTCCTTTATTTCATCAAAGTGAGGTCAAAGTTAGAATATGAGTCCTTGATACGAAATTCCATTTATAATCAGTATATATCCTTGAAGAAATTGAGATTATATCGAACTATTGCCAACATTTAAAACGTTTAAAGAAGCATGTGTTTTTATGCGTATGTTTTTGAATCGTAGAACTGATTTTCCGAAATAACTTCCTGCAATAGATTTTCTTGTACTAAAATGAATATCTAGAAAAAATAACACCTTTTCTTCAAAAGAGCTCAACCCAATATATTGATTGATAATCACATAGTACCGTAACAAAATCTCAAGGTTTAAGAAAGTCAAAAATGTCGTCAAAAGTCATCAATACTTTCTAGGGTTAGGATCCAGGATATTACAGTGAAGAAACCTTTAAAAAAAAATACTTCAAAAATCGATACTATTAATAAACTTGTATTTCATTGACACGACAATCTCAATGTGAGTCATTGAGAGAGAAAAAGGGAATTATGTGAATTGTAACCTGAGGTTTTGGAAGATTTGTTGATTTTTTTCTCCAACATGAGAATCAATAATTTAAAAAAATCATAGGAGCGATAGGTTCCTCATAGAAATTACCAGACTGTGAATACGTTCAAAAAATACAACTCATCAACAATTTGTTTCTTTTGAAATTAACATTTTTCAGTGTAACTATCTTCCATCGTAGTTTTGAACTGCATCCTTCAGTTTCAGTATATTTCGGTTCAAAAAGAAGATACATTTTCAATAGTTGGGTCATTTGAGCCGTTCGAAGAAATATGGTTGTGTTATGCTTTTCATTTTTCTCTTCACGAAATACTTTCAATAATAATTGGTTCAGTTCGACCTCGATAGCTTGTTCCGTTCAAAAATTAAGTGGAGAGGACTTCTCAAGTCCTCACTGTATGAAAATTCAGATGTGGTAGGTTCTACGATCTACGATAATAAGGAAAACTTGTGTAGTACATAATGAGCTATTATCTAAACTTCATTCGGGACGAATTCCATCAATTCTGTATTCAATATACCTACTTTAAGTATTTTCGTTTAACTGATTCGAGCAGATGAATATGATCTGTATCTGTCGAGTAGGGAGGGTGAGTGTCGAGTATTTTTCACGTTTGAATTAAACTTTATTCCACATGAAAACTAATCCTATGAATATTAATGGAGTTTTTTCCATCTTCAAAGAGGAAGATTAAACTAGTAACTAACGCGAAGCTAACGCTATTTATGCTTTCCCATACAGGTAAACCATCCGGGTGTACTACCCATACAGGTATACCAACCTGAATTGATTTTACAATTTTGACTTGACTATTATTTTACAATATATGTTTATAGCTGTATATAAAACAATTTTCAGCTATATAAACATTAATTTCACAATATTACCTATATAAATTTATTTTTGCAACATGTCCTCATGTAGTAATCAGTAGTAGCCATGCTCCCCTTACCTGGCAGACCTGTTCATGAGCAGATTCGAACTGGAAACCAAAGAAAAGTCGAAGTATTTTCCTAGGATTTGACTAAGGTATGTGGATGATATTTTCGCGATATTTGATACCAAAAATCGAATATTGAGGACTTTGTTTTCATTTTAAATAATAGATGTCCACCAATAAAATTCACGTATGAGTTAGAAAATAAGGGACAACTACCATTTCTTGACGTTTTGGTAATGAGGAGTCAATATGGAGGGTTAGAATACGATATATTTAGAAAAGAAACAAGCACGTACAGGTATATTCCTGACAGTTCACATCACTGTGGACAGCACAAACGTGCTGTGTTAAATTTTTAAGTGCATCGTCTTTTGACTTTCTCTCTAACACATGATAGGTTCACAAAAGAAAGACGTACAATACAGGAAATAGCAGCCACTAACGGTTTCTCGAGGGGTATTGTAGATAAAAAGGAAGAAGAAGTTCAGGTTAAGAACAAATTTCAGAAATGACAAACACCATGATAAATACATCTCAATTCCATACCACCAATATACGAAGAACTTTGGAAAGATTTTCAAGGAACTAGGTATAAAGGTGGTTTTTGAAACAAGTTATACACTACAGAGCCTTTTTGGAAGTCCAAAAGATAAAGTCGAGAATTCGGAAAAGTCAGGAATTTACGAAATTGAATGTAAGGACTGCGATGCAAAATATTATGGACAGACAAAAAGATCTATCAAAGTGAGATATAAAGAATACATCATAGCACACTTAAAATATGGAAGACTTGAAAAATCAGCAGTCGCCCATCATATTTTGCAACAAAACCATTCCATAGACTTCAGTTCATTGAGATTAGTTAGACAAGTTAACAACCACAGGCAACTAGATGCCTATGAGAGTGTAGAAATGAGTAAACACAATAATATTATGAATAACGATGACGGACCTATACCAAAGAGAATTAGCCTGCTGAAATAATGTTGTTGGGTTTACTGATTACTACATAAGGACACATTGCAAAAATAAATTTAGATAGGCAATATTGTGAAATTAATTTTTATATAGCTGGAAATTGTTTTATATACAGCTATAACAGTCGAACGTATATTGTAAAATAATAGATAAGGCAAAATTCATTTGGGTTGGTATTCCTGTATGGGTGGTACACCTGGATGGTTTACCCTGGATGGGATATCTATATAGCATAAATAGCGTTAGCTTCGCGTTATTTACTAGTTTAATCATCCTCTTTGAAGATGATCACTGGGTGATCGAAACACGTGTCGAGGTGTTGAAAATAACGATTTGGTGTTGGGAAAAAAAAACTACAGTAATATGCATTACTACAACAAAGGTTCCAAACAGTGCATCACAACTAATCCTATGTTGAATAAAGTTTTCTAAAACTGAAATTATTAAACAGAAAAGTGCCAAAAAAGGTTAAATGGTAAATGTGTTCCTTCATAGGTTGTATTACACAAAAAAGGCTGGAGAAATAACATTTTCGAGATTTTGGAGGGTCAGAAATAAGAAAGAGGGCTGATTTTTTCTCTTGGATTCGTAATCCAAAAATCAAAATATGAAAGTTTCTTCAGTTTTTTTCAAAATCGCCTATCCAAAACCACTAATTCTCATGATTCACCATGTGAACGGAAAACGAAACAGTGAGAAAATATGTTCCACTTTGTGAACGTGACCTCCATGTAAGCTTTCATTCAACATCGGAACATTAATAGTCCGAGATGTTATTTCAGATTAGGTCCAGGAAATTAGGGGGAGATAGAAAGTAATGTCCTCGTATTCTAAATATTGTATCAACAGCCTAGCATTTGGCAGTCGACATTCAAAACGTTTAACAGTGGATTTTGATAACGGCGTAATTTCCGACCGAGAGAAACCGGAAGAACCACTCCGATTTAATGGTAAAAGTGTGTTTTGTAGGGTGTTACATGTTTATACCATTTAACTTTGTTCGCTGTAGCGGAATCGAACTATTTGGTATATTTCCTTCCATTAAATTTATGTACGGGGGAAATGGTCACCTAGAAGAGAGTTTCAAAGTAGTGATTTGGCAAAAGATTCGAATGGAGAAACGGCAAAAACAATATAAAATCATTCACGAATTCATACAGAGATGTGTCAAGTTAAAACTGGATTTTATGTCAAGTTATATGTCGTGTTATCTTCAAGAAAAACTCGGACGTTAATACCGACTGGTGAGAATACAACCAAGTATACGGGGTGCGTTTAATAACTTTAAGGCCTAATGGCACATTATATACAGAATCAGGTCATTACGTTACCTAGATTGCAGATTATATGGAATTTTCGAAAATTTCATCAATTTGTCAATTTTTTATGTTGAGGGTCCCAATTTTCCAACCATCATAGAATCCAACCATCATCAATCAACAATATACAACAGCAATTTTTTTCATCTCTACTTTTCAGTCAAACCTGAAAAAAATCAGTAAGAGTTCGTAGATTGACCCCGACTTTGACATTATTGTACTGTGGTGTACCAAAAGAAATTTCAAAATATTCACGAACAGTATACACCTGAAACCCTCAGATATTGAAAGTATGAGCTGATATTTCTGAAGATTATCTTCTGAATCCTCCTTTTTTTCCTGGCAATTCGGCAGATGATATGTACCTGGATTCATTGTCTCCACTAAAAACTTACAATCCTGATTTCATTATTAGAGAATGATTCATCATTCCAACGAAAGAGTATTTCTTTACATCTCATAAAATGAGCCCAATTATTTAAATTACTGGTGTCGGGGTCAATAAATAGAACGACGCAGTGAAATCACTAGCCTCCTATGTTACCCGAATTGGGAAAACTCGGTTTTTTTCGGGAAAACAAATAAGATGTCCCACTCCAGTTCACTGCAATACCTACTGAGACCAAAAAATCTAATAGTTATCAAAATTTTCATCTGTAACAGAAAAGATGTAGGGAGCATGTAGATGTTTGTCAATGAGATAGAATTCCTTTATTATTCATTCAGAAAAGAGTTCTTTGCAAAAATATGGAAAATTCCGATTAAAAACAATCTGCTCAAAATCTGTTTTTCCGTTAATCAGCTGTCGCCCCCATACGAACGACAACTCTCAGAAGTTGAGAAACTTGTGCGAGCTAAGGACTAACGAGGTCTTACCTTTTAACGTGTGATTCCTAACACGAATTATGACCAACATATTGAATTGAGTGATGACCATTCATATTCACAAGTCTTGAACATTCATTAGTTCGAAGAAAATGAAGTGTTGGCTGCTTTGAAACAGATGAAACCGAAAATGACAACGAGTCCCGACAGCATCCCTGCACTGATTCTCAGAGATTGTGCATATGTTTTGGCTCGTCCTTCGACAATATTAATAAATATCCAGATCTATGGAAATTATCTAAAGTTCGGCCAACTTATAAAAAGGGGACAAGTTTAATGTCAGTAATTATAGACTCATATCAATACTTAGCAACTTCGCCAAAGTGTTTGGAATCCTCATCTATAGCAGGTTATATCCTCATTTGAGCAATCAAATTACACCGCTGCAACATGGTTTTATAAAAAATCGCTCGACAATCACCAACCTTTTCAATGTTACCCAATATATCTCTGAAACCATTGAAAGGCGATCCCAAGCTGTTGTCCTATATACGGACTTCTCTAAGGCGGTTGACAGACTTGATCACGGATTACTGCTACTGAAATTGTACAGGCACGGCTTTTCTCTGACCCTGATCCAACTTTTTATATCATACTCCACTGACAGGCGTCAGTATGTTATATTCAATGGCTTCAATTCCGTGGAATATGCAGCTACTTCGGGTGTTCCACAAGGAAACAACGTAGATCCACTCCTCTTTAACGCCTTCATAAACGACATAGTTGAGATCATTGACATCAACTATTCGATATACGCGGATGACCTGAAATTATATTGTGTGATCAATGGCATTGAGGACTGTCTTCAACTCTCCCTCAATCTGAAACGTGTTGAGCAATGGTGTTTTCGCAATAATCTTCCTTCAAACG
The DNA here is from genome assembly GCF_025532065.1 of Leptinotarsa decemlineata. Taxonomy (NCBI): domain Eukaryota; kingdom Metazoa; phylum Arthropoda; class Insecta; order Coleoptera; family Chrysomelidae; genus Leptinotarsa; species Leptinotarsa decemlineata. The sequence continues at coordinate 12,246,335 of NW_027412684.1, forward strand.
CGAGTAAATGTAATGTAATGACGTACACACTAAAAAATCTTTCATTTTCATATCAATATTTAATAAACGGTATTCCACTTCAACGGCCATTCACCGATCTAGGTGTTACCTTCGACACAAAACTTTCCTTCGTACCACACATTGAAGCCATTTTGTCTGCTGCAACAGAATGTATAGATTTATGGCACGAATCTCCAGATATTTCGCGAATCCATCTACATCGAAAACCTTATACTATGCTTTCCTATGATCAAAATTAGAATATTCATCCATAATCTGGAGTCTATCTCATCAGTTGTGTACAGAGAAAGTTGATTCAGTACAACGTCGTTTCCTAAAACTTTTCTCCTATAGATCAGACAATATCTATGAACCAATTGGATTTCCTCATGAGGCATTGTTAGCTAGACATGCTTTGAATAGCTTGAGTTGCCGTCGTGATTGTCACTCCACAATTTTTCTTTTTGGACTGATGAATAATTTAATAATTGACCCACATATTCTGCAAAAACTTAGTTTCAATGTACGTAGACCAACCTCCAGAGTGGTTGATCCTTTTTATCTGCCAACACCACGTACAGATATTCTGAAACGTTCACCTGTTTGTCAAATGCAATTCTGCAAGTTGTCAGCTCAACATTTTTTACTGTTCCATCTCTGAGATTAAGTCTTTTTACTTCCGCTGATTCTATAGGTACTGTTTTCATTTTATAACTTATTGTTATTGTATTGTATTGTATTGTATGTGTACTCTACGCAGATGACACGACTGTGATCCATTCTGACAGAAATCCAAACAGACCTAAGCAAACAGTTGATGAGTCTAATTCTATCATACATGAGTGGTTTCTAGCAAACAAACTAAAGGTAAACGACAGCAAAACTGAAAATATCATACTCTCTTTACGAAACACCGAAAATTTCTCTTGCTCAGAGTGGGTGAAATTCCTAGGAGTCTATATAGATACACAATTGTCATGGCAGCATCACACAGAAAACATCTGCAAAAAACTATCTTCTCACATCCATCTAATACGCACCCTATCTCAAACAGTGAACAACGCCACACTTCTCTCCGCTTATCATGCATTTATACATTCCTCTTTATCATACGCAATCATTTCATGGGGACACTCCCCACACGCTGCAGAAGTCTTCGGTATGCAAAGAAAAGCTATAAGGGTACTGTCAGGCTTGAAGTACAGAGATGACTGCAAGGACTCCTTCAAAGTTCTACAAATACTTACAGTTCCCAGCTCTTACATTTTCCAGTGCCTCATATATATTAAAACCAACTTACATAAATACACAAGTCACTCTGACATACATAATCACCACACCAGAAGTTCCAAAAACATATACCTAGACTATCAGAGAGTTTCAAAAAGTCGCAGTGGAATCAACTACTATGCTCCAAAATTTTTCAATGCTCTACCCGAATCGATTAAGAATGCACATTTGAACACATTTAAGGTCCAAATTAAGCAACTGTTACTCAGGGGTGCCTTTTACGATTTTAACGAATTTTTAAATGCTGATTTTACAAAGATTTGTGAACTGTAGTATTTACAATAAGTTTTTTTTTGTACTTTTTATTACTATATATATATTACCATTTTTATGTCTTTATCCTTTCCTGACTTGTGTAAACATTTTTAATGTCATCACACCAATAAAGAATTTTTTTTTTTTTTTCACCGTAGTGTGCGCTGGTCAGGCCCTATCCCCCGAAGCCCCGATACATTCGGGAGGGCGCGCCAGCATAATCAACCAATGACCACTCCCCACACCGTAGGGTAAGTGATCATTGGGTCCGAGAATCATGTGCCCTGAGCAAACGCAGTGAGCCAAGAATGACAGCCTTCTGCATCTGTGCGGCTAAGATTTCTGCCTTAGTGCGGCAAGCCGGTATGATTTTGAGATTCGAGAGTAGAGAAGACATCATTCCACCAAGGACTCCAATAATCAGAACGACCATCTTGACAGAGTGATCTGGATAGAGTCTGCGGAGTTCGAAGAGAAAATCTCGATATTTCATCCGTTTTTCCTCCTCTTTTCTGACGATATTCGTCTCGCCAGGAGCTGAAAACTCCACGACAAATATCGTTTTGGTCTGGTGGTCGAGAAGGACTACATCAGGCTTATTAGCTTGTATGAGCCTGAGGGTGGGGAACGAATAGTTCCAATAAATTCGGCACTTCTCGTTCCCCACAGCGGATTCAATATCCCCCGGAGCGTAGGGCAACACCGGTGTCTCGTCATCACACCAATAAAGAATTATTATTATTATTATTATTATTATTATTATTATTATTATTATTATTATTATTGTATTGTGATATGGCTTATATCCCTGTTCCGTAGTTGAAAGTAACCTGTAGAACAGTGTGTAAATAAATGAATAAATAAGTGAATGAATAAATGAATATGACCCCTAGAATAACTTATTAATGATTGGGAGTTTGGTAAAAGAAAAATCCACAAAAAAAAATCGGAATGAAACTCAATAAAATTACATTTGAAAAGCAAAAACTAATATGGGGCTCCCTTTACATCATTGTATGGGGCTAGGTCGACCCTGTGTGCCACCACTAGTTTTCCGGTTTACAGAAGCGTCCTAAATTCTTTGACAAACTCATAATCAACTCCGGCTCATTGACTCCCCCAGTGCCACCGAGAGAATTATCAGGATCATCAAGTTCTCCGGAAAGCTGATCTCTTCTGTTGCTAATGGCAACTGGCTGCGTATTGTTTCACAAATCAGTTGGCAATGTTGCTTGCTAGGATTTTTATCGCAAACTGCAGCGGTCTGAGGGTCCCGCTTGACCAACTTTTCCGACGGGGCTGTCATAAACATCGGGATCTGGACCATTGATGGAACTGTGTTGCCATTAACACTCTATTACGTTAATTGGATTGGAACCATTTTGTGGCAGTCGCAGCAGCGTTAATGACGGTTGAAGGTTTCATGTTGCAGAAAGACGAGCGCGGGGACAGTTTATAATTAGCTGTTACTTTGATATGTGACGCAGAATAGCGTTAGTGATGGTTGTGTTCCGGTAATCATTTGCAGAATATTGATCATATGATGGGTTTCATTAGACGTCTATTGGAATATCATGATGCTTCCGAACAATGTTTATAATGAGATGATTATAGAAATGATTATAAATCATGTATACATGATCGCTATTATAATGATAGATATATATATACAGGGTGTAACTGAATAAGTGTAAAACATTTGAGGAGGTGATTCCTCATCGAAAAAAAGATAGGATCTTTCATATAAAGAAATTTCATTGGAGCATCCCTTGTTAAGATACAGCCCCTTGAAGGGGGTACATAAAATGTGTATAATAATTTTTTTCACGAGCACTGAAAAAGTTACAATATTGAAATCAACCTGTCGTTTTGTACTATCAAAAAGACACTCAGTCAGTAATTTATTTGGTTTACCCCATGGTTGTAAGGGGTGGAAAACACAACCCCTAAAGTTCAATCCCAATGTAATGTCGAGCAAATATTCTATGTGAAGGATGCCGCCGTTGAGGATACATTGCAGCATATCTAGAAGCCTCTAACCCATTTCCCTGCGACAGACCGTAAACGTAATGCATATCAGCCATTTCCTCATTTGTGTATGCCATTTTAATAGCAAGTGAATTATTAAAGTAACACATTGAGAACAGAACAACAACACACAATTAGTATCAATAAAATTTCGAAAATTCACAAACTGACAGTGTCATAGCAATTTATTTGTCACTATCGCTAATAGCGACCTACTAGATAGATTAGTTTCGTATTTTCGCATTTATGACGATGTATCTGTGTATTGTTCCTAAAATATTTTTTTGCTGCTAGCTGGTTCATTTTGGGCAAAAAACCCTGGAGATAATTTTGTTCAGAATGACACAGGCTATCAGAAATACATTTTCAAATGGTAAATAAATAATAAGACAAAAATTTACATAGAAAATAAATTTAAGGGGTTGCGTTTTCCACCCTTTACAACAATGGGGTGAACCAAATAAATTTCTGGCTAAGTGTCTTCTTGGTAGTACAAAACGTCAGGTCAATTTCAATATTGTAACTTTTTTGGTGCTTGTGAAAAAATTGTTATACAAATTGTATGTACCCCTTTAAGGGGATGTATCTCAACAAGGGATGCTCCAATGAAATTTCTTTATACCAAAGATCCTATCTTTTTTTCGATAAGGAATCACCTCCTTGAATGTTTTACACTCATTTGGTTACACCCTGTATAGCACTTTATCACAAACAGGTGTATATCCATTTGTTTGGAGGTGGTTGACAATGTTTCATGGCGAATTTCATCAGTTCGGATTTGCACTGTCTGATATTATATAAAATGATTTCAAATTCCTGGAAAATTATTTCAGGGATTCCACAACAAATATCGTCTTGCTCTGGTGGTGAGGAAGGACTGCATAACGGATTCAATATCCTTCAGAGTGTAGGGCAACACCGGTGTCTCGTCAATACTGTGACAGTTTTGTAGACACTGATAAAGCACTCTTTATGTCGATAGATACCCCCGACACCGCATATTGTGGACATGCTGACAGCAAATGCCTTGCAACAGGCCCTACACCTTGTGTCAGGAACCTCTATACCCATTACGCGACTGCGATAGACTAAGATATTGAAGACATCATCCTGGCAGGCCATGATGAACCCCCCAGTTTCCCACATCAGCCTACTCGACCTGAGGAAAGTCAAAATCGGGCACTTTGTTCAGCCAAGGTGTTCAATGTTTGGTCGGTCGGTAGCCAAGCGGTTCGGCGTGAGTGCTTTGTTCACTCACTCGAATTGACTGCCTTGTTGGTCGGTGGTTCAAGCCCTAGTCTGAACGATCGATTTTCACTTGCTATCGTCCAACGCGTGCTAGAAATCACACGTTAAAAGGTAAGACCTCGTTAATCCTCAGCTCGCACAAGTTTCTACTTCTGAGGGTTGTCGTTCGTAGGGTTAACGAAAAAACAGATTTTGAACAGGTTTTTTTAACAGACCTCATGCATTGGCTCATCCATGTGTTGCCACAGAAGTGAGGCGATCTCTGGGCCTTTCAAAGTACGGGTTTCAACTCGGTGACACAGTTGTGATCACCTCGTTCAGTATGGAAAACTAAACCGATTTCATCAGCTGCTCGGGCATCTGCCCTGAAGAGGAATGCTCCAATTCCCGCTCTCTCATGGTCGCAGACCATGTAGAGAAGGGGATTCGAAATCCTGACGACTTCGCATGCTCCATCCAGTCTGTCATGTAGACTCCAAACTCAAAAGTCCACGGCCTTCCTGTTATCGGGATAAGTTCAACTGTGAAACGGACGATTTGGAATGCAAACTCCTATGGAGATACAGCTCCACCATAGTCCACTTCACTACTCCAAACGAGTAGAGTCAGATTGGAACGACAAGCAAATATGTTGCAGCTCCGACAGCTCCGATGACCAGATCTGTCAAAGTTTGTGCTGATACTTGCCGCGGAGAGAGTTCTTCACTGCTGTTTCCTCTTGTGAGTGGCGTTGTTCCACCCAAAGGAAAGTATACGTCTGTCCGGCATCCAGATGGTGTAGGATGCTTCCATCTACGAGCTATATATTCCCACAGGAACATCTATACCCATCACGCGACTGCGGTAGACTAAGGTATTGAAGACACCATCCTGGCAAGCCATGATGAACCCCTCAGTTTTCGACTTCAGCCCACTCGACCTGAGAAAAGCGAAGGTCAGGCACTTTGATAAACCAAAGTCTCCAATGTTATTTGAGTAGACCCCATGCATTGGCTTATCCTTGTGTTTTCGCAGAAGTAGGGTGATCTCTGTGGATTTTATCTGAGCTTTTTGCTGAACAGGTTCCAACTCGGTGACATAGTTGTGGTCACCTCGTTCAGTCTCGAAAACTATACCGAGTTCATCAGCTGCTCGGGCAGCTGCCCTAAAGAGAAATGCTCCAATTCCTGCTCTCTCATGGTCACAGACCATGCAGAGAAGGGGATCCGAACTCCTGACGACTTTACAGGCTGTATCCAGCACCATTCTGTCATGCAGACACTCTAAACTCGAAAGTCCACGGCCTCCTTGTTGTCGAGGGAAGTACAACCGTGGAACGGACGATTTGGGATGCAAACTTCTATAGAGATGCATCATTTTTCGGTCTTTACGTCGAGTTGATACAGCTCCTCCTGAGTCCACTTCACTACTCCAAACGAGTAGAGTAAGATTGGAACGGCAAGCATATTTGTTGCAGCAACTTTGTTCTTCCTCGACAGTTCCGATGACCAGATCTGTCGAAGTTTGTACTGATACTTGCCGCGGAGAGAGTTTTTCACTGCTGTTATCTCTTGTGAGTGGCGTTGTTCCAACCCGAGGTAAGTATACGTCTCTTCGGCATCCAGATGGTGTAAGATGCTTCCATCTACGAGCTACACATCCTCTCCGTAGTCGCCGCATCGTCCTCTTTTGAGATGGACTATTGCACATTTGTCTATCCCGAATTTCATACCGATAGTATGCGTGTACTCTTCCACCACCCTCAAGGACTGATTATTATTATTATTATTATTATTATTATATACATATCAAGCACAGTTGTTGAAAATACAACACTGACATTTGTCTCGTCATCCATCTCGGAAATAACAATGCCACAGCCATCGAACATGTATAATAATATTTTGTCAATGAAAAAATAACTACTGTATTACTGTTTTTGAATTCTGAGGCACATTTATGATAACCTTGTTAACATTTATTCGGAATTGGAACTGGAATAACATATGCAGTATCAACACTGAATTTAATAATAACCTAATGACTAACATGAGAATCGCACTCAATTTATGCATCGAGTTTCGAGTGCTGGTTGTTGAAATAATTAATATATTCAACATCCTCGTTACGCAAATTGGGAATTATCAACCACTCGAATTTGGAAGAATTAGTCTTCGGCTTCCATTATCAACGTATAGAGAACTTTTTTCAGTTCATTATAACATTGAAAATGGTCTCTGTTGGTTTGAAAAAAGTGTTGTGGTGCCTTGTATGGCTATTTATAAATGTGTGTCCCGTCACTGAAGGGTTAACAGTAGGTAGGGGTTGATATTTCACTTCTATTAATTTCTTTGATACCTATATAAATGAATGAGATTTTCATTCAGAAAAAAAACTGTTTGAATTCATTGTCATCATTGAATGATGATTTCTCATTTCCTTTTACCCAAAATGCTGAAATTCAGATTTCAGCCAAGAGTAGGGGCGATTATTTTTAAAATATCAGAAATTTAAAAGTGTTCGTGATCACAAATTATATCTGTAAGTGCCGTCTACACTGAAAAAATTATTTCGTCTTTTTTAATTTCAAATCTGAACTTCCTTCATTTTCTTCTCATTTCTATACAAATTGAATAGCTCATCCGAATCCATTATCATTTTCTCAGGGAAAAATGCACATAACCTAAAAAAAACTCAAAAATCAAAACTAATATATGTAAATTGTGTGTGATAATATTATGATAGTACTTTTCTCAAATCATCTGAAATAACAATTCGTTCAAGCCAGTCTGAACTACCTTCACTGTAGGTTAATGAACTGACATCTATCAGAAAACCACTACTCCCATGGCTAATACCACGAAGGGCGTTGGATTTATCCGAAAGGTGTCCGTGCAGCATTCTTCACTGAAGTTATGCCTGCATATGCTGCTGACGATACAGCTGCCTCAATAGATTTTCAATTATGTAAACACACTTGCAGACCGATTTCGGGCTGTTTGGCCACTCGTCAGTGCAGGTAGTGTCTATCATCAACATAAAGTCGATGATTTCCGATAAGTGAAAATCGAATTTCATCAGAGTATCATTTCTCGAACTAGGCTGAAGCTGACAACAAACAACAGATTTGCCATCGCCCCATCTGCCTGTGAACGAGGTAACCAACCACATTTTCGAAATTTGCCCAATTTCTCGTTTAAGGAAAAACAACTTTTCGCATATACTCGTGGATAATTCCACTCTGTAACCATTTTCTGTATACACAGTTATAATCAAAGATACAGTGACTTGGAAGGTTTCCCTTTCCGAAAAAAATCAGTAAAGTCAGGTAAATATTCAAATTTCGCGATTTTTTCATTTTTTATGTTGGTATACTCGTCTGGAACATTTGTTCTAGATGTCTAGAACATTTGTTCTAGACGTCTAGAACATTTGTTGTGTAAAAAATGAAATTTAGTGGTCAGAAATACTTCAGATGTTGACATTATGATACGACGATTGTATTCTGAGTGGAAAAAGTATATTCAAGTGATACAAGTATTTCACAGAAGGTCGAGAAAATGTGGATGACGACGCTAGCCGTGGACGACCCAGCATATCAACAGCTACTGAAAATGTTGAGACAAAAATAATGTTGTGGAGACACATAGAATCTCTATTAGAAGTTGCTGGGGGGTCAATATATCGGTTGAATATCGCAAGAAGCGTGTTGCAGCTATGTTTGTTCCAGAATTATTGAATTTCGATAAAAAAACCGTCGCATGAGCTTTGCTCAAGAATTTTTGGATGACGTCAACGGTGCCCAGATTTGCTCGAAAGTCTCATAACTGATGACGAATCATGAGTATTTGATTATGACATCAAAACCAAAGTCCAATCGTCCCAATGGAAGAGCCCAAAAGATCCAAGACCAAAGATAGCACGCCAAGTTCGATCAAATATCAAGGTTCGCTCACTCTTTTTTTCGATTACCGTAGCGTAGTGCATCAGGAGTTTCTGCTTCATGATCGTACGGCCAACGAGGAGTCAAATCTTGAAGTTATGCATCGCTCGCGCAAAGTAATACGAAGAAATCTCCCGATATTGTAGAAATACACCTACAGTGTCACCATTAAAGTGCGCACCATATGGGAAACTTTTTTTTTCGAAAAGTTTCAATGAAGTTCAACTCCGGCAGTTGTTTGTGCTTTGAATTTAACTCAAAATGATGCGGCCAACTGTGACCCACTGATGTTCAGTGTTTGTCAAATTGAACTTTTTTTTTGAAAAAAATTTAAAAAGTGCATTTATAGATCGAATTTAACAAAAAGTTACTTGAAAAAGTTTTGTCTACGGCAATTTTATATCCATATACCAAATGTTATGCAACTAGGATGAAGTTAATGTTTTGCTTATTTTTGACAGATATCCCCTTTATTTTAAAGAACAACAAAACGGTTAATTATCATCAATTCATGTATACATAACAAACTCATCATGGAGTTTAACATTTCTGATAAATTTTTACTCATACGGACATTTTTAGAGATAAATTAAAAATGTGCTATAAAAATTTCAACATGACTGGTGCAAAGTTTCAATCACTTGGCTATTTTCTCAAACAAACCTTTGATTTCGAAAAAGCAGAGGCAACTAAAAAAAATGCAAATAATTTCGATAGAACTAAGCAGCAGTGGAAATTTTTGATCGTCTAGAAAACAGACTACTTCGCTTGCGATAACAAAAATGTAAAATTTGATTATTGAAATATAAGTTATCAAAATGCACCAACTTTCATGAGGTATGCCTTTTTCAGAAATTAATAATAAAATTGTTTTTCTTGAAGTGCAAACTTTTCGGAGAGCACTTCGAATGGAAAAAATGAACACATTTTACTCCAAAAAATTAAATATGTACATTTTCTAGGAATTCTTTTTGGTGGAAATCCGACCCAAGAACAAGCCTTGATAAACGTGACAATTGATAAAAAATCGGATAGTAGAGAAATCATATTCACGACAAATATCCAGTTAGCTTCCAATTACGACAGCTATGAAACCAGTGTTACAAGTAAGTAACTGTTATCGATATCTTCAGTGATAGTATATTAAGTACCAAGTAGGAAGAGAAGCCAACTACCCACGAGAGAAGTAGACATAATTGGCCTCGTCCTCAAGGTGCATACTATACTTTTTCTACGACTGACCGTAGTTAGGATTTGTACAATTTATTTGTTTGATTTTCTGATTGATTCGGCCGTTACTTGTTGAAGATCCATAGTAATTTTGAAAACTACACCTCACGATATGATCTTCACAAACTTTATTTGAAAAATATATCACAACATGTTTTGCTAGCACAGTAGCTTTTCCAAGTGATGAATCACAGTAGCTTTTTCAAGTGATAAAGAGTTCAAAAAATCCACTCTCACACAAGTAACTCGTAACAAATGGCATCAAAAATAGCAGAGCTTGCTGGAAAAGCAAAGGGTACTCGGTTTTACATCCGATCCAGAAATTAGTTGAAGATTTCTCTTTAAAATAATCTTTCATGGAACTATCTTCTGTAAGGTTGATGAAACTTTCTTTTAGTTTCAATTCATTTGGCGAAGTTCCCGAAAAAGGATTTCTGATCCAGTCCACTTTTCAATAATCTTCAAAGAAATACCTGTTGAAGCTGTTATTTCATTTCATTTTTGCTCGATATAGCTATTATTTTCAGCTATTCTTTTTCAATTCTTCATTTATCAGATTCTTTAGGTATTTCAAATCATTTTATATAATATCAGACAATGGAAGTCCGAACTAATGATACTTTTCAATAGAGTTAGTTTATTTCAAGGTGGTTGACAATGTTTCGTGGTGTATTTCATTAGTTCGAACTTCCATTGTCTAATATAATACGAAATGATTTGAATACCCTGAAAAAACAATTGAAAAATTAATAAGATTAACCGAAAATAACAATTTTATTAAACAAAAAACTGAAATTACAAAAAAATAACATACAAGCAACAACAGAACAAATGGAAATTGAAATATTAATGGAAGCTGAGAAAAATAAAAATTAAAAATTATTATTAACAAAAATGAAAAATGAAAATTAAAAGATTTCAAACCAAGTTATGCCACGAAGTTTCGATTGTTAGTCTTCGTCTTCGGGTGATAACTGGACTCCTCCAAGATCTGACTATTTATAGGTCGCTCGAGTGCTTTCACCTATCCCCTCTTCACTTTTTCCGCTTCATTGGTTTTTAGCGGGAGATGACCGTTTGGTGGGAATTGGTCGTTATTCGCTTGATAAGAGGTTTCCATATGTTACGTATCTCTACGCTAGCTTGACTGAATGCGTTGTTGGACCAAATATACGCGGCTCCTTTGAATTTTCTCCTAAACCAGTGTTCCTTTGTGCTCACTTGATGTTATGTTGATGAGTCCAAACATGCAATGCTATTCCGGATTTGCTGGTTTCTCTTCGCTGTGTGTGTTTCTTGTGCTCAGCAATGCGAACTTTCAATGACCTCTTAGTTTCACCGATGTGTGATTCTCCGCACTCGCAGGGTACTCGGTAAATGCAATTCTTGGAATCGCAGTCCACGTTTGGTGGCCTGGTTTTTGTAAGACTGCTACGGATAGTGTTCCCGGATCTGAAGCAGGTCCTGATGTTGTACTTGGACCCAATCCTTCTTATTCTCTTCGATAATCCTCTGATGTAGGAAAGTACAAGTACTAGTTGTGGCGGCTTCTCTTCCTTGTGGAGTTCTTTTTGTCTCCTAGCTGAGGCCTGTTCTACCATCACCCTGGAGTAACCATTCCATTGTAGGTCATTTTTAATGATGCCTAGTTCCTTTTCGAGACCTTCTTTTGTATTACAGAGCCCAAAAGCACGGTCTAGTAGAGTCTTGATGATTCCTCACTCAATCGATCGATGGTGGTTGGATTTCTGGTTCAGATATTGTCCCACCCAGGACAGTATCTGAACCAGAATGGGTTCAGATGGGTTCCCATCTGAAACAGATGGGAAACATCTGTTTCCTGATGTTTCCCATCTGTTTTCGATATACAGATGTTTCCCATTTAGTGTCGGTCCTCTTCACCAATACGTCTAAGAAAGACAATTCGTTGTGGATTTTCTTCTCCATTGTGAACGTGATGGAAGGACTCACGTTGTTGATGTGCTTCAGGAAAGTGAAAGTCAAAGAGAAAGATCAACTGATCAGTCTCGACGTGGAAAGCCTCTACACCAATATTCCTGTCGAAAAAGCACTTCAAATCATACGGAAGAAGCTATCCGAAGATGGGGACCTGAAAGATAGAACAAACTTACCGATACAAGTAATCATGGAATTACCAGGATGCTACTTTCCACTGGAGGACGAATTCTTTACGCAAGATGAGGGACTACCAATGGGATCGTCACTTTCACCTGTTATAGCCAATATATATATATATATATATATATATATATATATATATATATATATATATATATATATATATATATATATATATATATATGTATATATATATATATATATATATATATATATATATATATATATATATATATATATGTATATATATATATATATATATATGTAATATATAACAGAATAATTAGTGACTGGATTAAATCGATTCATTATATGGAACCTGAAGCACATCAACAACGTAAGTTCTTCCATCACTTTCACAATGGAGAAGGAAGTCCACAATGAATTGCCTTTCTGAGACGTATTGGTGAAGAGGACCGATATTAAATGGGAAACATCTGTATACCGAAAACCAACTCACACAGGACAGTATCAGAACCAGAAATCCAACCACCATCGATCAACTAAGAGAGGAATCATCAAGACTCTACTAGACCGTAATACAAAGGAAGGTCTAGAAAAATAAATATGCATCATAAAACGGAATGATTACTCCAGAGTGATGGTAGAACAGGCCTTAGCTAGAAGACAACAAGAACTCCACAAGGAAGAGAAGCCGCCACAACCAGTACTTGTACTTCCCTACATCATAGGATTATCGGAAAGGATAAGAAGGATTGGGTCCAAGTACAACATCAGGACCTGCTTCAGATCTGGGAATACTATCCATAGCAGTCTTACAAAAACCAGGCCACCAAACGCGGACTGTGATTCCAAGAATTGCATTTACCGAGTACATTGCGAGTGCGGAGAATCATACATCGGTGAAACTAAGAGGCCATTGAAAGTTCGCATTGCTGAGTACAAGAAACACACACAGCGAGGAGAAACCAGCAAATCCGGAATAGCAGAGCATGTTTGGACTCATCAACACAACATCAAGTGGGCTCAAGCTGAAATCATCCACAAAGAGGAACACTGGTTCAGGAGAAAATTCAAAGAAGCCGAGTATATTTTGTCCAACAACGCATTTAGTCAAGCTAGCGTAGAGATACCTAACATATGGAAACCTCTAATCAAGCGAAAAACGACCAATTCCCACCAAACGGTCATCTCCTGCTAAAAACCAATGAAGCGAAAAAAGTGAAGAGGGGATAGGTGAAAGCACTCGAGCGACCTGTGAATAGTCAGATCTCGGAGGAATAAGTCCAGTTATCACCCGAAGACGATTATGGATACTAACAATCGAAACGTCGTGACATAACTTGGTTTGAAATTTTTTAATTTTTATTTTTCATTTTTGTTAATAATAATTTTCAATTTTTATTCTTTCAGCTCTCATTAATATTTCAATTTTTATTTGTTCGGTTGTTGCTGGTATGTTATTTCTTTGTAATTTCAGTTTTTCGTTTAATAAAATTGTTATTTTTGGTTAATCTCATTAATTTTTCAATTGTTTTTTCAGGGTTTTCAAATCAATTTACATTATATTAGACAATGGAATCCGAACTGATGAAATAGAGTTAGTTTATCCACTATGTTTTCGAAGTTGTTATTGAAATTGGAACTAGACTGTTTTGTCCTTTTTCCACTGAGTTAGTTATGTGATTAATGATAACTTTGGAGGCTGAGGTTTGGCTAATGATGAGATGTGTGTTAGTTTTCACATCAATTATGAATGCATTCTTGAGAGTGGAAATAAAAATTATCACAAAATTTTTTCCCTTATCATTTTGTTCTACAAAGTTTCCCTCGTAATCAGTATGCTAGTCAATTTCCACAAATAATTGGATTTCAGGCCATGACAATAATTCGGAGTCAACGAGTGAGAAAATAAAATCCTTCAAGACGTTTTTTCTCTTGCTGTGAACCAGACAGTCTCTTATTCGCCAGTTGATTCTCGATTCAATTTTCTACTGAGCTCGTCGAGCTTGGAAGAAATTGAGATATATTATTTTTCAATTTCTTTTTCATAACATGAAACCCTGAATTCTATCAAACTCTGTTTTCACAATAAAACTGGTCGTATCTTCTACGAACAATTATTATGGATAGATCCTTCTTCCAAGCTGCAGTTTTTCATTTGTTCATCGGGAAAGAAATTTTGTGATTTTCAATTCAAAGTCAGTTCAATGAGTGATAGCAGAATACTATTAGGTGAAGTATTTTTCAAATGAAACTTTTTACGATATTGGAATTAGTTTATATTGAAACACGATTCCATCCAATTCATTGGATAAAACTGGATAATGTTGCTCTGACATTTCAGTGTGTAATATGATGAATAACGAAAGTGGAGTAGCTGCAATATTTGGTCCAGAATCATCCACATCTACCACAATTCTGGAATCGATTTCCACAAAATTTCAAGTACCCTACATAGTAACATCGTGGAGATCTCCCAATCTCAAGCCATCCAGATCTTTCCTGAATTTCTTTCCAGAAGCGAATCGTTTTGGACATGGCTTGGCAGAAATAGTGAAGAGCTTTGGTTGGAAGAGTTTTGTAATAATTTATGAACATGATGATGCTCTGCTGAAATTGCAAGAGATCTTCAATATGCAGAAGTTCAAGGAAAATGATAAAACTAATAGAATTGTCTTGGAAAAACTCGGACATGGGCCAGACTTCAGGTGAGTGTCTTTATTGCACGACTTTGAATTTCTTGAATACATACTGTGAATTTTTCAGATCAACCTTAGCAAAAATTGAAAGATCAACTCTCACTAATGTTATACTCGATTGTGGAACCCAACATATTATGTCAATACTGTATCAAGCGAAGAGTATGAACATGCTCAATGTTTACAACAACTATTTCCTTACAAATCTGGTGAGTTTTTTCACCTTCCTTGAACTATATACTACACTACCGATTATATTATGCTATCAATTATAGCAATCGAGTATGATGCTACGAATTAACGATACCTACTTGTGGAATATTCACTATTTTTTTTTCTAAGGAACTGCCCCAATTCTTGTTTGCAGAATATTGAAAAGAAGTATAAAAAATGTAGTACTGACATTTATGAAGCTAAATCGATAGAGAATCTATTCAAGGGTGATGAAGGATGAACTAAAGTTCACCACGGAAATTCACTACTTATCATAAACCTCTGAAAAGTCCAATCAATTTGACACTTGTCGTAGTGACGAATTTCCATTGATTGAAAAAATACAATTTGAAAACGGCTAACGTTTCCGAAAATGATCGCTTTCAGTTTTTGGAACCCAAAAATTTCATTTTTTATTTTTTAGACGTCTTTCAAGGAAAATATGAAAGTTTTCATCAAAGGTGCTTTTCACAAGAGTAGTTTTGCTTCATGTTCCCGATTAGAAAGACGTATAATGTGGAAGAAAGATTTTCTCTGAGGAAAAAATTTAGAGGCATGTATGTTGCCATCGAACTCCCTCTAGATCAATGAGATATAAACAGTTATGCAGCAGACAATATGACTCTTTGTAGTTATAATCTATATAAACTTTTTCACACAATGGGTCTACTTACAACTGACATTACACATCATAGTGTATCCCTATATTCCTACACGTGGCATGAAAACAATGATTCACACGTATCAATTCCACCAAAATCGCCTGAAGTGAGAAGCATACTTCTTCTTTTATGAAAAGCAGTAAACTAGTTCGCACCTTTCAGATACCCGACATTATTTTTCTTTTATTGTTTTGAAACGTTATTTCTAACCTGTTAACTTTGTACAATAAAACAGATTGTGTTTTTTGTGTTTTATATGAAGGATATACCTGCAAAAATACGATATTCCAACTCATTTCAAGCATAAAACATATGAGAATAATGAAGAATGTTTAAAAAAATATTACACCAACGGTGAACCTGAATACAAACGAACGAGTGGAAGCAGTAAATGGTCTGAAGAAGAACAAAAAAATTAGGAGGCAAATGGATTCATACATACGATAGATAAAAAAAAATTGAATCAAAAGTAACAATAAGGTTATCTGAAGAGACCCATGTAAAAGTATCATTATTGTTTTAAAGAATCCAAAATATACGTAAGCATGAGTCGCATATGTGGTCCAAAGCCGAATCAGAAATGCATTGTTGAACTCAACATATAATGAAAATATTATCTGTGGAGTCGACAAAGACTACGAACCGTAAATGTCAATTTCAAACGAGACTCCCAAAGGCGGTACTTTTGGAAGTCTCGTTTATCTTTGATATTAGTGGTTTCAGTCTCCTGTAGGTTTCATAGTTGAAATCTTCGGGAATTTCCGAATTTCTTACTGACGAACACATTTTGATTCAGTTTCTCAGATTCAAATTGACAGTGTTGAATATTTCGAAAAAATAATGCATTGGTCTTCGAAAGTTAGGAATGTCTTGAATGATCAAGAAAACATACTGAATGGTTTTGACTTAACTCGCACATAATTATATGAATCTCAAATTCATAGACATATCTTGATCATACATTGTTATCAACTTCATTATTATAATAGAGAAACAGATACAACAATGAATTGAACTTTGTGATGCACAAACCGTAAATCTTCGAGAGGAAGAATATTACTGGAGTTTTTTCCCAACACCTCTCAAGGGGTATTGTAGATGACATAATAAGGAAGGAAATGTTTAGATTGAAAATGAACGAAATCTCGACCTTCAGAAAGGACAAAAAACAAGATAAATACATCTGAGTTCCATACCACCAATATAGAAGGAACTTTGGGAAGATTTTCAAGGAACTAGGTATGAAGGTGGTTTTTAAAACAAGTCATACACTACAGAGCTTTTTGGGAAGTCCAAAAGACGAAGTCGAGAATTCGGAAAAGTTTGGAATTTCCGAAATTAAATGTAAGGACTGTGATGCAAAATATTATGGACAGACAAAGAGATCTATTTAAGTAAGATATAAGGAACACATAGCACACTTAAAATATGAAAGACCTGAAAAATCAGCAGTCGCCCATCATATTTTGCAACAAAACCATTCCATAGACTTCAGTTCATTAAGATTAATTAGACAAGTTAACAACAACAGGCAACTAGATGCCTATGAGAATGTAGAAATAAGTAAACACAATAATATTATGAATAACGATGATGGACCTATACCAAAGAGCATACTAAATAGCTTGTTAAAATAAAATAATGTTGTTGGGTTTACTGATTACTACATAAGGACACATTGCAAAAATAAATTTGGATAGGCAATATCGTGAAATTAATTTTTATAGCTGAAAATTGTTTTATATGAACATATATTGTAAAATAATAGATAAGGTAAAATTGAAAAATTAATTTAGGTTGGTATACCCGTATGGGTGGTACGCCTGGATGGTTTACCTGTATGGAATACGTAAATAGCATAAATAGGTTAGCTCGCATTAGTTTCTAGTTTTAATCTTCCTCTTTGAAGATGATCACTTAGTGATCGAAACACGTGTCGAGGTGTTGAAAAATAACGATTTGGTGTTGGGAAAAAACTCCAGTAATATTCATTACTACACCAAAGGTTCCAAACAGTTCAAGAGGATGATCAAACTTTTTGATCTTCCTCTTGAAGATCAGATCAAACCGTAATTTTATTTCATTTTTAGGATGCACATACTTTGGATTATTCAAATTTGGACACAACAGCAAACATAACGACCATTAAAATTTTTGATGAAAATAATGAATTCCTCAAGAACTATGTTCGTACAATGGGAATAGGAGAACTTGTACATCATAAGAAATTAACGGTAAATCAATCATATTTCTTTACAGTATCGAATGAAAATCAATTTTCAATAATGAATTATAATCTGAAAATGTCACTGAAGTCTGCTGTTATAAATTTTGACAAAGGAGATCAATGTTTTTTCAGACAGAATTGGCTCTTTTCTATGACGCTTTCTGGTTCATGAATGATACTTTATCAGAGCTGGGACCTTCAATGATGACGAACCGTATTGACTGTAGTGGCGAAGAGAAATCTGTTGAGGGACGAAATTTGATCAACTTCATGAAAACGGTAGGTATGTCTGAATATAATGAAACATTAACAGTGATTGTATACCTAAGGCCAAAACCTCGTTCTTCTTCGAGAAGTGATCGATTTATAATAATCATCCCATCTTTCGAACAACACTTCATACGGAAATGTATTTCTTTTCTGGATGGTAAAAAATACACATTGAACACATCAAATTAGATTATTTTTAGTCAATTGTCCCAAAACTGATGTGACAAGGAGTGCGATGTTCTGAAAATGTTTCATTCCGTTCTAATATTTTTGAATTGACTTCTTTTTAGCGAGAAATGAATGATGAACTGAAAATATTTTAGAATATTTCTAGTTTTTGAGAAACAAGTCGTTTTGCACGATGAAGCAAAAACCTTTTTTTTAGGTAATGTACCCTTTTTTCCGTTCGTAATATGTGCAAATTTTTGTCAACATTTCACGTAGCTTCTGTATAGAAGAGTGTTATATATTATAGCTGATCGCTGGCTGTTCATCTATCAGTCTGTGTTTTATAATCTTTCGAATTCTAAATAATATTTGTTGTATTAAGTTAGTATGTTAGGTAGGTAGGTCAAAAGTGAGTGAGTCCATTCGACCCTCCTCAGCAACCCACAAGGGTTTATTGTGGCTCACACCTATTCACACTCGGCCAAATGAACCCAGTTTCTCAACGAAGTCGATTAGTTTGTATGGTGAGTGGTCTTTCAGGTCAGATGATGAGAGTACGGATCTGCCGAACTCAAAGAACCTGATTCGGTCCCCAGCGGGGCAGGTACAAAGTATATGCTCTGCTGTTTCATCATTTTCCAGACAGATGCAACACACACTGTCTTCCAACAGTCCAAGTCTCTGCATATGATGATTCTAATGACAGTGACCTGTAAGAAGGCGTGTTAGACATCGTAGTTCATCCCTACTGTAGTCCAACAATCTTGGAAAATTCTGCCAGAAGTCCATAAATCTTCCTGCCATCCATGTGTTCAGTGTTTGTTTGGCAAAGCCCAAAGCGATGCCAATGACAGGTTCTGGTCCAATGAAGCCGCTTGCAGCACCCTCCTTTGCAAGAGAGTCAGCAGCTTCATTGCCTTCCAGGCCAGTATGGCCAGGAATCCAGACCAGAGACAATCTGTTAAGTCTCCCTATCGAGGAGAGACGTTTTTGGCAGTTTACTACCAATTTAGACGTTGCTCTGTAAGAGCTAAAAGCATAAGGCGACGGTTACATTGGATACGAATTCGTACGAAAATTTTGTCTTACGAATTCGTACGAATCAATTATTACGAATTTAATAGGCGTGTGTGGTTACATTGGATGATATCAGTTCAACAGTAGTGATTATGGATTCGCTGTCAAAGTTTTATCAGTTTGAATCATCACCATTAGTGAAATATTTGTTACTGAAAAAAAAAGAGGAAAATCTTTGCATAATATAATTATTGATTTGGAGGGAAGCTCAGATGTCATTCAAAATAATGCCCCTCAACAAACACGTGATCGAACCGTTGGAACACACATTTTTACAGAGCTACTCGTACTGCCTATGACATTAGGAACAAATTTTTAAAATATTTCAATACTCCTTGAACACAATTTGGAAAATAAGACAGTTATGTAGTGTTGAAACAAAAATTATTCTTGAATAAATATAAATAGATAACGGAAATACATACCTACTTAACTCTCTGTTGTGATAGTGTTTGCTTTTTTGTTTCCACTGGGATCTTCTTTCGTGCACTAACGTTATCAATAATTCGCAATCCATATTGTCTCTCTGAAAACACTGAAAAATGCAAGCTAGTCGTACGAACACCTATGAAAGAAACAAAATATTTTGGTCGTATGGAAATCACGTACGAATTCGTGACAAATGGTCGTATATAATATAACCACAACCATGTCAATGAACGCATTTGTTTACTTCCGACGTTTTCTTACGAATTCGTACGACTACATTTCCGTACGAATTCGTATCCAATGTAACCGCCGCCTAAGTTCCTAGGCAGGTAGGAAACTCTGTCCTGGGTCTGCGACTGAAAACACCTGCATCAGGACCGGAGGGTGTTTTTGATCCATCTGTGAACCAACAACTATCTGCTCTTAATATTTCCTTCTCTTGGAGGATTCAGTCCTCTCTACTCGGGAATAGTACTTTATGAGGCAGTTCGTGGTTGACAGTTGGAGGGATAAAGTCAGAGGTCATTTCCAGAATGCTGCGACTTCCACTGTGAGCCAATAGTCTGTTGCAGTCTGCATTGAATTGATTTGTGCAATTGGCAATGTACACAAGTCCGTGATGCAGTCCATCCAGCCTCTCTTTCTAGAAAAATGTGGAGAGGACGTAGATCTAGGAGGAGCTCCTAGGCCACTGACGGTGTGGTACTGATGGCAGCACTGGTAGCCAGGCAAGCCTGTCTCTGTAAGCCAGAGAGCTTCGCTTGGAGCTATTGCATCATAAGTGATCATTGGTCTGAAAATCATCACATAAATCCAATGTATTTGTTTGGGACCTGTACCCCAATTTTATCACAAATCCTTCATAGAGGCAGTCTAGGTGAGTCTTTTATCAAGGAAAATGTCAAGATATTTCACCTCCGTTCCAAATGGAATGACCACATAATTGAGGAAGGTGTTGTTGAATCGTCCAATGTTCTTCTCTTGGTGAAGGGGATTGACACAGTTTTGCTGGAGTTGACAGACATCTGCTCCCTCAGGCACCAAGTGTGAACAACGTCCATCGTACTTTGGAGGATATTACAAGCTACTCTTCCCGACGTGAACCTTGCCAGGATGACAAGGTTATCTGCATAAGTTTGCATATCTTTCTTTCGGGGGCATCAAGCAGAATATATACCAGGAGCGACCAAAAAAGGAAAGATAGTACCCTACCTTGGGGGTAGCTCCTGGTGACCTTGAACCTGATAACCTCACCTTGAAGAGTCGTAGTTGCAGTTCTGTTTACTAGCATGGCATATATCCAGCCAGTTATGGTCGATTCTATACCCTCCCTAGCCAGAGACAATCCTATAGATTTAGGTAGTGTATTGTTAAATGCTCCTTCATTATCAAGAAAAACAGCAACCGCAATCTTCTTGTTATTGAGATTTTCTCAACGAGGTTTTTCAATGCTGCATCTGTCGATTTGCCGGTTTGATAAGCATACTGGTCGTTATTCAGGGGGGATGCATATAATGCTACCCTCCTGATATGACCGTCCAGTATCCTCTCAAGCCCTTTCAACAGGAAGGATGTAAGGCTGATTGGTTGTACCAATTGGGGGTGTGGGTCTCTCTGGCCCACTTTAGGTATATATACCACCCTTGCTGCCAACCAAGTGGGTGGTATATAGTTACGCCAGACTAGTTCTATACAATTTTGTGAGAATGAGTAAAATTATTTCCAGCCCCTTTTGAAGAAAAGCTTCTCACCGGGAGATTTGAAGGGCTGAAAAGACATGATAGCTCATTCAACTACCGGTTCTGTGATAACCTTTTTTGCGACGTCCCATTCGTTCTTTTTTGGGCGTTTAGCACCCTCGAAGATAGGCGGTCTGTTGTTATCAAGAGTCAGATTTCCAGGAAAGTGGTTTTCTGTCGAAAGCTCTAACGTTTCTTCACTAGAGATCGTAAATGTTCCATCGGGTCATTTAAGCGACCCAATTTCAGCTGTCGGCTCTCTAGAGAGAATGTTGTAATTTCTTGTGCTGCGAGGTAAATTAGTGATACTGTCACAGAACTTCCTCCAAGACTCCCGTTTTGCCTTTCTAATTTCCTTGTTGTATGTCGTTAGAGTGGTTTTATAAAGCTCCCAGTTACCTGATTCTTCAGCTCGATTGAATAGTCGTCGAACTTCTTTTCTTTTATTTCCAAGACTTTTTTTCCACCAAAAAGAGTTGCGGTTATCTCTTCTGACCCTCAGTGGACAGTTCTCATGATAGGATGAGATCACTGCTTCGTGAAATTGCGTCGCTACTGCATCCATATCACTAAAAGTGTGAATGATATTGAATCCGTCCTCAAAGTACGATTGAAGGGAATTTTTATACTCCCTTCAATAAGTAGATTTTCAGTCACGATATAAGTTATTATGGAGAACATTCCAGTTTATTGGGCTGGATCATGTAGAATTTTGTATCTGATTTGTATGTATTGTACTTTCATTATACATGCATGGCAAATGAATGCTGCATTATCGTCTTTGACCACAACAAAATAATTCATTTTAATTTCTGGTGACTGGGGTGTTGCTGCTGCTGACTCAAAACGATGAGCAGCCACTGTCCGTCGCGTATTTCTAATATGTGTACCGCTCTTGGTGGACTCGAATGTGCCAAGTCACTGGATCACCTTCCGTGAAAGTATCTATAGATGAGAAACAAATCTCCAAGCTTTCTTCGATGTCCCACCAGGCTATCGAAGTTGCACGTGATGTTCGCGTCTCCAATCAGGTGGCTGACTCTTTTCTGGATAGAATCCAGCACCTTCAGGACTTCAATACCTTGCATATCTCAATAGCTATCTAGAAGTGATTTCGACTTGGGGTGAAAGTAATCAGGTACAATTCAATTCAACAAATGCCCAGACACGAATGTTTCCAAACCGAATATAATAATGTCAGGACAGACAATTCCGCTTTCTGCTTCGATAATTCGTTGGGGGTTGAAATGAACACGACTATGTCATGGCACTATCATGTCGCTGGAATTGCGAAGGCTGTTTCTCAAAAAGTTTGGTACACTGTTCCGAACCAGAAAACTGTACACACCTCAGCAACTTTTGATGCTTTATAAAGCTCATATCAAATCTTCTTTGGAATGATGTTCTCATGTATGGAGCTTCGCCCCTAAGCATACCGTGATGCTGCTAGATTCTATCCAGAAAAGAGCCATCTGCCTGATTGGATACATCATTCGCAATCTACAGATATTTTCACTAGAAGTGTTCAAGTCACTTGGCACATTTGATTCCTCCAAGAGCTGTATTTATCAGAAATACGCGACGGACTGTGGCAGCTCAACATTTTGAGGTTCAACTCAGTACACCTTGAACTTCACTGTTTAGGAATTATTTCATTTGAAGAACTGCATGTTCAATAAACTTCCTAAGAATGTTTTTCCAAATGTGAATCGCTACTTTCAGACCTATACGTCCGCAAATTGATAAGTTGCAATTTATAAAAGGTTTGTCGACTAAGCGAACGTTTACTGCTCAGAAAAGTCGAGATTGGTAAACGGTTCAGATTGCAAAACATATTATTTTCATCTCCAGTAAAATAATGTAATTGTGAGTCAAATTCAGAACGAAGTAAAAACACAGAAGTTTCTTTCAGATGAAAACTGTGAAAAAAAACCATTCGGAACAATTACTCTCACATGAACAATGTAATATTTTTTTAGAAACAGTTCCTTCCATATGGATATGTAGTTTAGGAAATATTTTTGGGCTAGTGGAAAGCCAATATATGGTTTTCATTAAAATATTCTTCAAAATATAACCTTTTCAATGTATCCATCATTTCCTGATTATGCTAACTTTTTCAGTATTCCACGTCGGAAAGTATTTCTATTCCGGTGTGAAAAAAGTTATTTATTCGCCAGCGTTTCCAATTGTACCTATGAAATTTCATCATTTTATATAATTTTTTTGTTTCCAGCGACCTCCAACCACTCCAACTCTGACGGGCCCACTGACATTTGACGTTTTCGGAAATCGCAACCTCTTCAACATTCACGTGGTGGATATCCTGCACGATAAGAAAATAGCCACGTGGTACGCCTTCAACCAAAGTTTGAACGTCAACCGGGACTTCGACGAAACTTTGACGGCGGTTTCCAATTTGCAGGGAACAAAAGTTATTGTTGTTTCCAAGTGAGTGAACGACGTGGGTTTTGTTTCATGTGTTAAAACCGGAGGACTGAATGCGAGTGTGCTGTTGATTATTTTCTCTTGCATAGAACTGCCAACTCATTAATGTTTTGAGAACCGTTTTTATACAACCAGTGTCCTTAGAAATTTGACTGGTTATTCTCTGACGTTATCAACTATATATACTTTCGACTCCATCCTTTGTTATCTCGTAAACTCCCGAGGAGTTGTCCTCTTAGGTCATCGTCCATCCTGTCCTTACCAGGAAGGTGGACAGGTCACTGGGAGACATGTCCTTTATATCGGCAAGTGTAGGCCAAGACTCGCCGAACACACACTCTCTTATTGACTATAACTCCGGGCACTCGCACAGGACATGCATGACAGTCTCATCATCCTGTTCACACATCCTGCATAGAGGTGTGTCTACTAGCCCCATATTATGAAGTTGTTTCCTTAGTTGACAGTGGCCAGTCAGAAATCCTACTGTTGAGCGTAGATTTTTCCTGGTCATCGCCAGATATTTCTTTCGCGCCAGCTTAACAGGATCGCCCAGGGTGATCCTGGCAAGATTGCTTTCTTTGATTTCATCCCATCTTTTTTGGGATTGAGCATGTGTTGTGTATTACATATATTTATACAGTACGATGCAAATGTATGGAATAAATTTGATATTCACAAAAGGAGCGTCTTTCGGAAGAAATCCAAAAACAGGTCAACTTTAATTTTTGACGGCCCATCTCATGATATTCATATGAAAGACGTTTCGTCACCAGTGTTGGCGTGATGACGTAATCGACAATTTTTTTAAATGCAAACAGGGGTCATGTGGCACCCCATTCAAAAGGTCTACTAGTCGTCTATTCAACGGTATAATGGTTTCAATATGTATTAATACAGGGTCAACCGAAATTATGTATTCAGAAGACTGGAATTACAAATAATAGTAATTCGTTGAACCAAATAATGCTATGCACCGCCACTGAGGATAAAGTATCGTACTGTCTTCTATTGTTTTTGTTGATTAGAAAAAAGAAATGGTAATAAAAGTCCTACACTCTACTTGAGATTAGTCAATGTCATTGAAGTGAAGTATCATTGAAGCGGTTGACATTATTACTAGAAAAATATTTAAATCACTTATAATCTGGCAATGAAAGTAACACAAACCCAAAGAATCGAAATTTTAATTATGATTGGCTGTGGAGATAAAGCAAGGACTCAGGCAGAAGTTCGTGATTTATTCAATGCGAAATACCCCAACCGAGAACCCGTTTCTCAATCAACAATAAGTAAAATTGAGAAAAAGTTTCGAGAAACGGGCCATGTTGAAGATCTCCCTAAAAGTGGTAGAAAATCAATTTCAGAAGTCCAAAAACTTGATGTGGTACTTGCGTTCCAAGAAAACCCCCATACCAGCACGAGGCAAGTCGCACTGGATAATAATTTACACCAATCGACTGTTGTTAGAGTGTTGAAAAAAGAAAAATTCAGCTGGTCCAAGAACTGTTAGAAGATGACTTTGACAGAAGAGTCGAATTTTGCGAAATCATGATGGAGCGCTCGCACAGAGATAGGAGTTTCATACAAAATATAATATTTTCAGATGAAGCTACTTTTATGCTCAACGGTCACGTAAACCGTCAGACTTATCGATACTGGGCAAGAGAAAATCCACATTGGATGGAGGAGCACAGCACACAAAATCCACAAAAAGTGAATGTTTGGGCCGGAATTTTGAACAACCAGATAATAGGACCATACTTTTTTGAGGAAAGCGTAACTGCTGCTCGGTATCTACACTTTCTTCAAGATTATCTGATGCCACAACTGAATCAGCTATTTCCAAATAGAAATGATTTGTGGTTCCAGCAGGATGGGGCGCCCCCACACTACGCCGTTGATGTACGAACCTACCTGGATACTATTTTCCGAGGAAAGTGGATGGGAAGAAGAGGGCCGATCGAATGGCCACCAAGGTCTCCGGATTTGACCCCGTTAGACTTTTTTTATGGGGATACTTGAAGAGTAAAGTTTACCAAAATCGACCAAATGATTTAGAAGAGGTGAAGGAACGCATCAGAGCGGAGATTGCACAAATAGACCCCGAAGTTCTCGGAAACGTTAGAAATGAATTCAGTGCCTGGCTTTCACATTGCATCATAGCTGAAGGTCATCAATTTGAACATTCATTATAATTTTATTGTACTTCAATAAATAACATGTTTTGGTTCATCTTGTATAAATGAATATTGGCATGGTTATACCGTTGAATAGATGATTAGTAGACCTTCTGAATGAGGTGCCACATGACCCCTGTTTGCATTTAAAAAAATTGTCGATTACGTCATCACGCCAACACCAGTGACGAAACATGTTTCATATGAATATCATGAGATGGGCCGTCAAAAATTAAAGTTGACCTGTTTTTGGATTTCTTCCGAAAGACGCTCATTTTGTGAATATCGAATTTATTCCATACATTTGCATCGTACTGTATATTGGGACACCCGTGATATCATTAGTGTAAATTATTATTAGTTGTCAAATAGATGTCAATTAAAAAGATCATAAAGAGAACTCACATATTCATTATAAAGTGGTATTAATACATAAATCAAATCAAATACTACTTATTCACAACAGTTTTGGCGACGAGGTGAATTAGAAATATTATAAAAATCAAAAATGACCGAAAAAAAACATTCCAAAATGGACGCCCAACAATTCAGAAAATTTATGGAATTTCTAACTGCAATGATATCTACTCTCTTTTCTCAATTACAAAGCAAGGGAGAAATTGTGATGAATACAGCACTTTTAGCTAACTTCGAAAATTTTGACAGCAAGAAAGAATCGTTTTCAAATTACAAAAGCAGGTTCTACAATTACCTTCAAATGAAGCAGATCAATACCAATAAGCCTTATTGTGCTCAATTACTACTAAATTCTATTGGAGCTCAAAATTTCAACATGATTACAGCTTTGGCTGCTCCTAAAACTCCTGATCAGTTGACATATGATGAATTGATAAAGTTATTGGAAGAACATCTTGCACCAAAGAAGAACGTTTTAGTTGCTCAACATCACTTTTTGTCAATCTATCAAAATGAACAACAATCAATTCCAGAATTTGTAGGTACACTTAAGAGTAATATAAGTGACTGTGAAATCACATGCGAGTGCAAGAAATCAGTAGCAGAAATCTTCCTGACAGCTCAATTCATTCGTGGCTTATACGATAATAGCATTCGTGAACAATTACTTCAATCTGATAGTAAAACTTTCAAAGACATTTCTACGAGAGCAAATGCGCAGAAAACAATTTCAACGTTATTTTAAACAGTTGATATCAATAAAGTCAACTTTTCACACCAACATGTTCATAAAATGCACAGAAATCATTCACGTTCATATATCCCTTCAAGAAATAGAAAATCGAGGTACAATAGGCCACTCAGTCGTAAATATAACCTCGAATCACTAGGACTGCAGAATATTTGTCTTAGGTGTGGGAAATCCAATCATATCACAAAAGATTGTCACACTGAACAAATCTCACTCAAATGTACCTTATGCAACAAGACTGGTCACGTTTCTAAGGTCTGCATTACTTCATTAGTTGCAAAAAAGACAAAATCTGAATCGACTAATCAAATTCAAAGTGACGATTCATATGAAATCGCACTACAATTTGGTGTGCAACATATTGTCGATATTCATCAAAATCATAATAGTTCTGACACTGATGTGAGTCGTTATTACGCCCACGTCAAGATAGAAGAAAAACCAATCAAAAAAGTAGATTCGGGATCAGCTCATACGTTTCTTCAACGTCAACAATTACAAGATTTGAATCTGAATATTCCACTTGAACCAGCAACCATCGGATTCCGCTCATAAGATGTTTTCATACCCGATGGGAAGATTGTAGTTAACGTTTCTTATGGTAACATCAAAATAAAAGAAGATGTTTATATTGTGCCAGATAATTACGCTGCTATTCTTGGTAGAGTTTGGATCCGACGCCTCAAGATACGTTTGAATCAACTAAATCAACAAAACACTTCAGTACCCTCTGAAAGATTTAACCTGTGGAGTGTAGACGAACTAAGCGCAAAATATCCAAATGATTTCGAAGAGAAAATTGGATGTGTTCCAGGTTTCAATGTTGTTCTCAAGTTACGTGAAGGTGTTCAGCCAAACCCTTCAAGAGCACCATTGCACCCTTGGAAAATAATTGGCAGCAAATTCATATCGACTATTCAGGACCGTTTCAGAATCATCATTTTCTTGTCGTTATCGACGCAAAATCAAAATGGGCTGAGATTGTTCCGTGTACGTCAGCTCCAACTTCTTCATCTTCAATAGAGATACTCCAAGATATATTTGCTCGTAATGGATTTCCCGATGTTATGGTTTCCGATAATGCAACTATATTCACCAGTGAAAATTTCAAAAAGTTTTGCCAATCAGCAGGTATTTTTCAAAAATTTATCGCACCAGGACACCTAGCTACGTAACGATCAAACCCTTAAACACAGACTTGCTGCTATGGCTGGATGCTTTGAAACCCGTTCATCATGAAAAATCAGCACCATCAAATAAAAAGGCGATTACATAGTTGAAAAAAAAAATTCAATAAGCGTGGGAGATTGTTGTGTATTACATATATTTATATATTGGGACACCCGTGATATCATTAGTGTAAATTATTATTAAGTTGTCAAATAGATGTCAATTAAAAAGATCATAAAGAGAACTCATATATTCATTATAAAGTGGTATCAATACATAAATCAAATCAAATACTACTTATTCACAACTGCATGGGTGTAACATTTGGCTAGTTCCGCAATTGTCAAAGTCGTCAGACCGTAGGTGCCACTGGGTCCTAAAATTCTTAGTCCAGCCGCTTCTTTGGCTAAAGAGTCGGCAATGCGATTACCTTTACTCCTGTCGTGCCCTTTAACCCACATCTGGATAATGTTATTACCTACCTACTGAGGTTTTGTCTGAATCTTGGTGGCACTCTAGTACTAGCCCTGAGGTAACACGTTGTCTGCATTTGTGAGAATTTGGCAGGTCGAAACAGTTCTGTATAGTTAAATACCCAAAAATAATTCGACAAATTTAGAAGTTTTGGGAAATGATACAGATTTCTCGTTGATGGAATCATGTTGCTCTAATAAACAAATTGCTGCAGAAAAATATCAAAATTTAAAATATGCATGAAGGTTGGTTCAATCTGGAATTAAAACTAGTTAAATCCATAAAAGAGAAATCGGCAGCAAATAACATTGGTTTCACGCGAGTTGATGAAGGCAAAACGGTCATAGCCATAAACAAGAAAGAATACCAAGAGAAGACTATAATCTTTCTAAATGCTGTCATGTACGATAGTCTCAGAAACAACCCCATCTATTTATATCAGTAAGAAGTCAATGCTTTGTTTACAGAAATAGAGTGGACATTTCCATTGAGAAAGTAGTCCATCCTCGAAGTTGAGTGGAGGCAACTTGCCTTTTTCATAATTTTTTTTCAAAAAATCCGAATGTATTATTGAACATCATGTGTTCATGAAAATTATTTGAATTTTGACAAAAATGCTGGTGAATCTAAAAGACTCTGAAGGAGATAGATTCAGTCATTTTGTTTCTCACTCTTTGTCAAAATTTAACTACAAAAATTCTCATCAACTATTTCATTTCTCGTCACCATTCAAATAACTGAATGACTTCAGGCTTGGAAATCCCTATTTGATACTGAAAGCTAACGCTGATGAGGAAGAACTGGAAGGAAACGCAAGATATGAAGGCTACTCCTTGGATCTCATTGCTAATATCGCCAAAATCATAGGATTCGAATTCGAGATACAACTGACTGAGTCGAACCAATATGGACATTGGGATGAGGTCAACGAAAGATGGACTGGATTGATTGGAGATATTCTAGAGAAGGTGAGCCCAGTTTATCGCCAATATGATAATGTAGCCATCTAAATGTTTTATTCCAGAGAGCCCACTTGGGTGTCGGAGATCTCACAATAACCCCTGAACGTCAAGAAGTAGTTGATTTCAGCCTTCCATTCATGAATTTGGGTAACTCATCAATGGTTATAGAATGAAAATACAATGACTGAAGCATGCTTTTCAGGAATCAGTATTTTGCACAAAAAGCAGAATATAGCGGATCCAAATAGGTTTGCCTTTCTTAAACCGTTTTCGGAAGAAGTATGGTATTATTTGGGCTACATGTTTTTACTGGTTTCGGTTATACATTATGTTATCCTCAGGTGAGTGAGTGTCTGAATGAAACGTCCAAAACGAATAACGTGAAACACTTTTTCCATTTCTACAAGTAACACTAGTCTACAATAAAATATTGAGAGTTGTTTTATATTTTCTGCGTAATTTTTATGTTTCTGATGTGCTGCATTCGAAAATGACTTGAAGAAATCTATACTGAACAAGCTGACATCAAAAGACAACAAAATAAATATTTATAATTGCGTAACAAAACTTATTATTTCACTTAAAATAAATTCAGTACTAGGAAGCATTAAACAATTGTTTTCAAGTGAGACTCCTTTTGGAACATTCTTGTTTGTAGGAAGCATCTGCAAGATCTATCTGAAGTCTGCGATAGTAGTCTGCCATCATGTTCTGATTTGTCAATCAGCCATGAGCCGTCTGATATCTGGTCTAACGAAAACACCTTTCTCCAACTTTGCCTCTGAGGCAACCTGGAAATTTTAATAATAAATATTTGGAGCACATCCCATATCTTAGAAGTGACTTCACGAATTGCTTCATGAATCCAAGCTCTCTGTGAGGCGGTGGTGAAAGAAATTTATAAGGAGGCAGCAAAGTTTCATGCAGGACGTTTTTTCCACCACATTTTAGAATGTTTTAAGTATCTAAGTTTTCAGAACACCTAAATACAAAGAAATCAGACCAGACAGTTTTTTGTTGCAGACTTGCACAATTTTATATCCACCCTAAAGGCATTAGTGAACCTGTTAACTCAATAATTTCAATTTGTCTGTAATACTCTTCTTCTTTTTCCAAAATTGATGTTTTTCTAACTTTCTACAGTCTATTTTGATGACTGTTGTGATGACTGATCACTGAACCACAATCACTTTTCCAAATTCCATCCAAAATATCCTAAGAATTCGTTATTGCACTACAACAGAACTCCTGCAGCGTTATTGGAGTTCGCGACACTATTTCGTGATTGTGAAATATGTAAATAACCACGAAAGCAAAATTATCCAATCTTGCAAAGCAATAGGTCAGCATCCTTCTGAAAGCTGTTTCTTCAGATAATCGACATCGTGTGGTGCCTCATTGAAGACAGAACTTTCTAGTGATAAATTTAATTATACTTGTAGGAGTAAATTCAAATATCATACTGTTTAAAATCTGTTTGAAATATGTTTTTTTCGTTAATCAGCTGTCGCTCCCATACGAACGACAACTCTCAGAAGTTGAGAAACTTCTCAACAGAAGTTGAGAATCTCAATTCTGTTTCTAATAAGAATTGGCTTCAAATTTTCATCTGAAGACTTTGATTTTTCACTTCCAGTTGTCCCAATATTCTTAGATAACTTGACCCTCTGATATAGGTAATGAAGATTTTGGACACGTCTAAAGTTTTAGAAACTTAAAATTTTCGTCTAACTACTTCTATGCTATTCCTTCGTGAATCTTAGAATCACTTACATAAATAGAATAGAACGTCAATGATAGTTGTAGACTATGAGTATCTCATATTCATTTGGCGAAACAAATTTATCGTTACAAATAAAGTTATGATTTCAATATTCAAAACTACAGCTGTTATTTCATTCTCAATTGATGAATTAGAACTATATGCACGAGGTATGGAATCATTTTACCATATCACTTCATGAACAACAACTGTATCATAGGTACAATAGTGAGCCACTTGATTACTTCAACTTTCTCCTGAGCAACAACATACACACCATCGATTTCAGTTTTTCCGACTTCCAATATAGGTATGAGGGGTATTCTCATAAACCACCCTCAATTTTTTTTTGACTTTCTACTATACTTTGCAAGTCTCACATAGATTGTTTTTCTGAAAGAATATCTGCAGAGGATTGGGACGATGCCTATCTTGATGAAGAATGTAATGATGTACAAGACAGTATATGGAGTTTCAAAAATACAGTTTGGAATGTATTCAGATCGATGGCAACCCAAAGCTGTGACAAGGCTCCAAAGTAAGTAGTATAAAAAATATTTTTTGTGATTTTTCACCAACAATTTTTTTGGAAATGGACAATATCGAAAGATGAATTGGGACAGTTTGTATAATGAAAACTTTCAATAGTTAATGTTAATGAATATGAAATTATTTCTGAGTAATAATTATGCGTAATTATATGCGTGATGTCAAATACTGCATGGATGTTCTGTAACAAACAACACCACTATGCGAGTATAATATGTCATTCAATTCTCGTGATTAACCATTGATAATAGAATATTTCAAAAAATCATGTCGAGGTTCGTTTCAAAATTTCTCAATCGTACAATTATTAAGTCCCATACGAGGAAGTCACTGGGTGCCAAATGAGGACAGTACGGAGGATAAGTCATCCATTCAAATTTTTGACTGCTCAAGAATTCACCTGTTTGAAGAGATGAGTGAGAGATCGCATTTTCATGATGATTCGTCGTCGGTGGTCAGTTTTACGAATTTTTCCGAAGACTTCCAGCCAACGAATGATCGTGTATCACTCAGAATTGAACGTTCAACGTTGCTCATGCAAAACAGTGACCCATGATCCATTCAGAAGAAAAAACAGGCAATCATTTGCTTCGCTGTGTTTCTTCCACGAACAACTTTTGTTGGATTCAGCTCGTCTCTATCTCATGATATATCACATTACGATCTGAATTATCAGTTCAAGAACTGCATCGATTTTGGACGACCTTCACGAAATTTGTCTGCGATCAAACTACGACCACCATGGAATTCACTATTTTAGCGATATACTGTGGTTTTTGATGGTGCTCTATCGTAATATAAAGAACAGAGTCCATCGACTCATTTTTGTTGCGATAATCCACGTCAGGAGTTGTGAGAAAAATCCAATGAAAACCTTCTCTTGAAATTTTCATGTAGTGGTCAAATTGATTTTCTCAACTCACTGTTAACAAAACAAATAGCACTTGTACATCAAAACATTGTCAGTACGTTTATGCTGAAAAATGTAAAACTTCATTATGATGTTGCCACATTTTACACATTGACATCAGTGTTGCCAGTTCTTTGCAAAGACCGAAATATATCTCACACCCTGGGTATATTATTCTTGATTTTTTATATTGTAAATTGAAATTGTGAATTTATTTGTATAGATTTACTTTGTTTATATAATCTTTTCCATGCTTTTCGTAAATTTTACTGAATTAGTAATTCGAAAACGGTCGGCCCAAATTGCTATAAGCAAAAGTATTATCAAAGCCACCAAAATTCATCCGTTATAATATCTGCTTCAGTATTTTCAAAATATGATAATTTCATTGATTAATAATTTCATTGCAATGTTATAAGAGGATCAGCTTGGGAAAATTTAAAATCGTAAAAATACAAAGTCGAATAAATAAGGAATATTGCTCATTCAAGAGCATATTTCGAAGAAATCCCAAAATTTAAGAAAATTAATGTCTCCATACACCAGAAACGTTGTCGGCAAGAAGCCTAAGTCATATCGGGTTAATTTTTTTTTATACATATAAAAAATTTTAACTGCTAATGAGACGAAACGTTGGAATAAAAATATGTAGGTTAACTTCATCTTGTATAGCTTGGAGTGTGCCAATTAGAAAGTACTTCTTAGTTTTCCATATCATTTCAAATAACGACAGAAAGAATTAAAACAAAGTTGCCAAACTCTGTTTTTTTCAAATATTCTCAGGATTGATGAAAATTTTCTGAATTTTGAAAATTCTTGGGGATAACCTTTATAATGGGCAAATTTCTCCCAATTCTACCGACTTTGTAACTTTCATAATTTCTGTTTTTTCATGTTTAATAACTTTGTCATACTAGAATACGTTCTTTTTGGATTTGTTGTGTTTCAATGACTATACAGGGTGTAACATAAGTACGATTAAATATTCAAGTGACGTATTCATGAGACAATTTTGAGAAAGAAAGTCTATATAAACTAGTGTCCGAAATAGCTTCGTTTCGGAGATACGGGGTGTTGGAATTGAATTTTTGTTTTCGCTTTCTGAAAATAACTCTTGCAAAAATTAAGTTATTTGCACGAAATCCGGTACCCGGTGTTTTTTTGACGTGGGAAATCATAATTTCGTATCAATTTTCATGTATCATCTAGAGGGTGCTGCGTACGCTGTCATTATTTATTTCAAATTGCCCTAATTTTTTTGACAGTAAACTTTTGGTACTTTTCATGAAGAAACCTTATTTCCACACCTTTTCCAAGTAAAGAAGGTACATCTCCTCAACAACGCTGGAGGTGATCGTTTTTGAGATATTTACAATTTTCTATATCGATGCATATTACTTTATAGCCAAATTTGATTTCAATAATTTTCGTCACTCTCCGCTTACAAATTGAGTTGATTGAATCGAGTAGGCTATGAAAGTTTGTTCATGAAAATAGAAGTTCGCTGTTACATTGTTAACTATTAATTGACAAATTCACAGTTCGGAATGTATAAAGTGATTTTTTGGTACCATGCCTGACTTTACGGATGCTGAAATGGCTGATATGGTTTTTGCATACGGCTTGGCTCACGGAAATTCAAGCGAGGCCAGATGTATCTATCAGGAAAGGTATCCCCAACGCGTGACTCCTTGTGCAGCGACATTTGCGAATCTTTTCCGGCGACTTTCCGAATCTGGAAGCTTTGAAACAAATTCTGCAGTAGGACGGCCACGGACTACAAGAACTGTAGAATTGAAGGAGGCGGTTCTCGAAGAAATCAGTGAACATCCAGAGACAAGTAAAAGAAAAATTAGTTAAACTTCAAGTGTGGGTCACATGACAGTGTACAGAATTTTAAAGGAACAGCAATTGAATCCCTATCATATTCAGCGTGTCCAGGCACTTACGCTACGTAATTTCCAACCACTTATCGAATTTGCTAGAAGGTTTCAAAGAAAAGTCGAACAACATCCGCAAATTTTATCGAAAATCCTCTTCACAGGCTAATTTTTCAAGAAATGGTATCATGAACTTCTATAACAACCACATTTGGGCGGAAGATAACCCACATGCAAAAACGCAAACTCATTTCCAAGACAGATTCTCTTTCAATGTATGGGTAGGCAAAATTGGGGATTATTTAATTGGACCTATTTCTCCCCTTACATTTGAATGGAGATGCTTACCTACATTTTTTGGAACACGAGCTTCCCCAACTTATGGAAGATGCTCCCATTGATCTCCATAATCACTCTTGGTGCATGCACGATGGAGCTCCTGCCAGAAAGCTAGACATTTTTCAGACGTAGCTTATCCCCAACGATGGAGAGGAAGATAATGCACTGAGCTTTGGCCCCCGAAGTCACCGGACCTTATTTTCGTCGATTTTTTCTTCTGGGTACACCTTAAACCTCTTGTTTATGCTAGCCCCAATGAAAACGAGAAACTGTTGAGGGATCGCATCATAGCTTGTTGCGAAACGATAAGAAACACTCCGGGCATTTTTCAACGGGTGCGGAATTCTTTGATGAGGAGAACAGAAGGTTGTATTACTGTTGGGGGTCGTCACTTTGAACAGTTGTAATAGTTGTTTCGTTCAATTTTTATATGTTTGTTTTCTTAATAAATAACATAGTAGTACTTCTTTGAATTGTTTTTTTACAAACTCCGTAACATAGCACTTTCTAATTTAATAATTAAACCTGACAATTTTTTTCAATTTGGATTGAATGAGCAGTTATTAAGAAGTCTGTAGGGGTATACTGCGTATAAAGTTTGATGAGAATAACCAAAATTGCAAAAAACTTATGAGAAAAACCTAACATTTTATAAGAAAAGGTTGTTTATTTTGACGACATTCACCACATACTTAGCTTTTGTAATGTTGTCAACAACTTCACTTAGCGCCCTAGGAGCTAAGTAATATGCATCGATATAGAAAATTGTAAATATCTTGAAAACGATCACCTCTAGCGTTGTTGAGAAAATGTACCTTTTTTACTTGGAAACAGTGTGGAAATTAGGTTCTTTCATGAAAAGTACCAATTGTTTACTGTCAAAAAAGTTAGGGCAATTTGAAAAAAATAATGACAGCGTACGCAGCGCCCTCTGGATGTTACATGAAAATTAACATGAAATTATGATTTCCCACGTCAAGAAAAATCCCGGGTACCGAATTTTCAAAATGAAAAAAAAAATCAATTTCAACACCCCCTATCTCCGAAACGCAGCATTTTCGGACACAAGTTCACATAGACTTTTTTCTTAAAATTGTCTCAGGAATACGTCACTTGAATGTTTTAATGTACTTATGTTACACCTTGTACACCAATTTCAAAACCTCGCCTCTTGTTCATAATATAATTCGTCTATTATTTTATGAAACAAACGTCTCTAAGACCAAGCGTATAATTTGACGACAAACCGGACGAGTTTTCTTGAGTCACGGTAAGTAACTCAGCTTGCTGTACTGGAGAGGAAAAGGTAATTTCAAATTACCTCTGTGTAGATGAGACAAGATGTTTTCCAACCTAATTACGAAAGAAATGGTTCTTTCCGCAAGAAAGCCTTCTCAAAATGAGATTCACGAAAAGTATCTTGAATTAGAATCAACAACGTTAAAAACTCGTGTACGAGAAGATATTGCTCTCGAGAAAGATCTCACTGAATACAGCATTACAGATGTGTTCGGAACGTGGATGAAATAATAACTGGCCGAAATGGATTGTACCGTCATCAATACGTTTTTATCTTGACGTTGAAATTGATCTGAGTGCCTTCGTTACCTCATCAACAGAGAAATGTTTTCACGAAAGTGAAATATTGCGTTCCGGTGGCTTTTCAAGGAAAGTGCATGTTTGATCGATGGAGGTCAAGTTCATCAGAGAAAAACCCATTGTGAGTTATTTCAAATGAGCGTATGGCCTCTAGAATGGTTGAGGACATGGTTCAGAACTTCTCAGTATTCTACTTTATAGGATACAGGGAGGACTTAATTAAAACAGTTACATCAATTTATATCCAAAAAGTCGAACCATTGAAAAAACTACTGGGTTTCAAGTGGAGTATGAAACTAACTATCAAAAAGATTTTATTATTGATTTTGATGAAACAGCTAGAACATTCCTGTGTTCCCATTTTTCTGGAATGAAAGAATTATGCAAAGGAGAAGAAAATGAATAGTAAATTGATCCTGAAATGTAACTTCGCTTGAATGAAAAAATCAGATACTGATTCATTCAACTCATCACTACTTCTTTTGAATAACGTTTCGATAACTATCTTGATTCCCATCATCTAGTCCTTAAAGTATTTCATTAAGCGCTTTTTATCGATAAATTTGAACAGAACGAAGTGTTTTGAAATAATAAAAATTTAATTGATTTGAAATACCTATTGATGCCATTATGTGTGAAAAAAAATCAGTTTTTTCGTTAATCAGCTGTCGCCCCCATACGAACGACAACTCTCAGAAGTTGAGAAACTTGTGCGAGTTAAGGACCAACGAGTTCTTACCTTTTAACGTGTGATTCCTAACACGATTGCAGAATCGTCTCAGCTTCAACCAGATAAATTCTCTCGAGAAAAATATCTGGTCGAAGCAGGAATCGAACCTACGATCTTCCAATCGTGAGTCTGGCGCACTACCACCGCGGCCAATTTCACATGTGGGATAAAACATCGTTCAAATGTCCGCCACGACTTCTTTGGGTGGAGCGCATCCGAAACGTCCAATTTTCTATGACTCTGGCGCATGAATAAGGCTGAATTTTACCGATGGCTCGGGATGTGTTAGCTTTGAGGACCTCTGTGGTTTGTGGCGTATTCACTTGCGACTCAAGAAAACCACACAAAAAAGTCAACAGGGTCAAATCTCACGATCTCGGTAGCCAGTTTACATTATGCTCATTATGATTATGCTCTCAAATCGCTCGTGCAGAATATCAAATGGGTACTGCTCATCAGAAAGGAACCAAGCGACATTTTTGTGGAAATAAGTTTATGGCACTATACGACACATAAGTACTCTCGGGTATTAACGATTGAAAAATGACCCTACACTGGGAACTAGGTGATCATTACAGATACAGAATAAATCAGAAAGGACCTACGCCTGGTTCCGATTAGATATTCAACAAAACGTTTAGCAATGTCGCTTGGACTCCTCTTTGTGACTTGGTTCTCTTCTAATCATTGTTTACTTTCTAGTTACACTGTTGGTTAGTTTCGTACATAATCGTTCATCGTTCACAAACTTGGTTTTCTATAAAAGGCAACTATGGCTGTACAATGAAGGTGTCTATTGTGGAAAAAATTGATACTGCATCATATGGAAAGAGGGGACAGATAGGCAAGGGGCCCTGAAAGTTGGATCTGTACTGAAGAAGTTCATTGAAAATCATCTCAGTCCAAACTCAAAAACGCTGATGATGTGGTCAGATAGTTGCGAAAGACAGAATCGCAAAAGTTTTAATGATGAAAACAATTCTCAGCAATCATCAAACTTCAGAAACAGTTAATTTCAAGTATTTGAAAAAAACGCAATCAAATTCCAGATCTTGGACTTCGAAAATGAGTTTGAGAAGGAAAATAATAATGATTGAAAATTTCAATTTGAAATATATTCTGCATTAAACTCAATTTCTGTTCAGTTGAGAGTTTTGTTTCAGTTTCTGTCGTGAGTGGCGTTGTTCCACCCCGAGGTAAGTATACGTCTCTCCGGCATCCAGATGGTGTAGGATGCTTCCATCTACGAGCTGCACATCCTCTCCGTAGTCCCCACATCGTCCTCTTTTGAGATGAACCATTGCACATTTATCTATCCCGAATTTCATACCAATAGCATGCGTGTACTCTTCCACCACCCTCAAGGACTGACGGAGATCCTTCTCTCCAGAGGCATGAAGTTTAAGATCATCCATATAAAACAGATGGGTGACCTTGTGCCTCCGGTTTCCGGGGGTGCCACAGTAACACCCTCGAGTATTTCTGAGCGCAACGGATAATGGCAATGCAGAATAGAAGGGGACTGAGGGAATCACCTTGAAATACACCCCTTCTGGAAGTGACCCACCCTGTTTGGACTCTTGCTTGACCAGATGTTAAGGTGAAGCGAGTTCGCGAAAGTGGTATCAGTTGTTCAATGCATCTCACTATGTTGTCGGGTACCGCAAGGCATCTGAGCAAATGCAAGATGAGCTCATGCGAAACTGTATTAAATGCCTTATGGTAATTGATCCAGGCCATAGAGAGGTTACGCTTATATCGTATCGAGTCCTGCGTTACACATCTATCGATGAGCAGATTCTCTTTACATCCAGCGATTCCTCTTTTCGACCCTCTCTGCTCATATATCCGTTCGAACACTCGGTCAACTGCGGTGAGTATGTGTGTGTATAAGATGCTTGTAAACAACTCATAACACGAATTCAAGCATGTTATCGGTCTGTAATTTTTTAGAATCGACAAATCTCCGCTTTTAGGGATAATAACGGTCCACCCCTCGACAAACCAATCCGGAATCGGCTGCTCTCCATCCAGCCATGAGTTGAAAACTCTGGCCAGATGGCGGTGGGTAGTTGTTAGTTTTTTCCACCAATAAGTGTTCAGCCCATCTGGGCCTGGAGCAGCAAAGTTCTTGGAACCAACAAGGGCCCTTCGAACGTCATCTGGGGTTATCGGGTTGCGCAGTTCATTGAGCTCAGGCTGTCGAAGCTCTCTGTTGAAAGCTTCGAACTGCGCTAGGGCTGGAGTGTCTAAGTTGAGTGGCTGCGGGTGTTCATAGATATCCTTCCAGAAGGATTCCACCTGATCAGCGGTCGACGGATTTTCCACAGCACGTGGAAGCTCTTGGAATGAGCGAGAAGGTTTCTCGCGGAACCTAAGGTTTTCCGTGATACTTCTCGCTTGCCTCACTAGTGACTTCTTAGCAGCCACTAGCATTCGTATCCTATCAAGGCAGTGCTGTTTGGTGATCAGCAGCACGCCTTGGCTTAAAGTGTGATGGATACGTCGTAGATTGGCGGCTATTCGCCGCACTGCGGGCGTGAAAGGCCTACTGGTCGCCCTGTAATCCATCACACATTGGATACGAGACGCGTGTTGTCTCGCCGACGTGATCTTAGCCTCCATCTTGTGTACACGCCGTTCAATCTTCCGAATCGGAAGGCCGAAATCCCGGCCTTGCGATTGGACGACGTTATACACGGCGGTGTTGATTTGCCAGATGTCAGCCTCTTCTCTTAGAACACTGTGAACCTCCGCATCCAAACGAGCCAGTTCTTGTGGCTTCAGGGGGCTTAATCATGTGGAGCACCCTGCGTGTTCTGATTGTCGTCTCCTTTGGTGGTATGATGCGAGGCTCCTCTCCAGCCATGCCAAGGGTTGGTAGAACTGTCACTTCCAACACTTCGTTAGCAGAACATCCATTTTGATAAATCAATTCCATCATTTGCAGGTGTTATTGAATGCTATATTCACTCATGGTGGATACAATTTGTATAATTCTGCATGGAAATAATAATATGGCATTTTCTATCGATTTCGATCGAACATAGCTACTTCTTCTGAGAAATGAAGCTTAACTGAGGAAATTTCATGCCAAGAGGAATTCTCCAATATGCTACCTGATATCAACTCTGCTATCTCTCCTATCAATAAATGTGTCTTCATTGATACAGAAGATTACTCGAATTTGCATCATAAAACATGGAGATGATATAGCCCAAGATGTCTTCTGAATTCCTTCATCTACTCAATCTACTCAGTGAATTTTTTTTCTGAATCAAATTCTGATCATTTTCAGAGGTTTCTCAGCGAGGATAGCAACTGTTACCTGGTGGTTTTTCTGTCTGACGGTTTCAAGCATTTACATCTCCAACTTATCAGTATTCATTTCCCAAGCTAACAGCGACTTTTCCTCTATCAATAATGTAGAAGATCTTGCAAAACAAAACAAAGTCAAATACGGCCTTGTGAAAGGAGGTTCTACTGAATATTTTTTCCGAAACTCCAACTTCACTACATACCAGAGAATGTGGTCTGTAATGGAACAGGACCCTTCGGTGTTTGGACTGACTAATTCGGAAGGTGTTTCGAGAGTTGCTAGTTCCAAGAACGCTAAGTATGCGTTCCTCATGGAGTCAACGCAAATAGAGTACGAGTTGGAGAGAAATTGTGATCTAAAGCAAGTTGGGGATTTACTGGACTCCAAAAGCTATGGTATAACTATGCCTATGAGTGAGTATACAATGTTACCACATTTTTCTATTTAGAGTTCGTAGAAGAGGTAAAATATAGGGGATATCGCAAAATATGTTACAGAAAATATTTGATCGATATTATTTTGATTCGATGGTCGTGATACCCAGTGAGTTTCATTTTTTAAAAGATATGCAGTGGTGAAACATGAATTCAAGATCTGAGGCTGAATGGCAATCTAATTTCGTAAGAGGAAACCTTCTAGATCTGGAAAAGTAGGATAGAATATACCCTTATTGGCAACTGATATTACATATCAAGTAGCAAATCTGGTATTGTCCAAAATTACAGATCACTACTAGTACTGTAAACATGGTGAACATATTTTAGGGCCTTCTCAAATACTGATAATTTATGTTTGAAGAGCAGGAAATCATTTCTATGTTCATTTTTGAATGAAAAAATATTGGAATGGTGTTGAACTCGAAGAGATTCACTAAATTTGCTTTAGTTTCTGAATAATGTCTTTTATAGACATTTTCTACAACTTTTTCATTTAACTTTTTTCTTTAAATCAATTATTTTGTCCGCAAACCACGAAAAACCGTTTTTCACCCATTTTCACATCCACTCCTCCGCCCCTGCAAACATTCAGCTGTTGAATTTTTGCCCCAACATAACTGACTACCTTCCCAACCCATTCCCGTTGAGTTTACCCTGTAAGGAATTTTTCTGAAAAATCAGTATTTTTCAACATAGTACGCCTGGCCTAATAGTCTCCTCTCTCTCTCTCTCTCTCTTTCTTTTCAGAAGTGTAAAGCAGTTCCGGTGTTTATGAAAAAATTGCTTGGATTTTACGCCAAGGGATTTCTATTTCACCTCTTATTGAATTACTGAATTTTGATTCAGTCTACTACAAATAAGAACATAGTGATTTGAATTATCTCTCACTTAATTTTCCGCCAAAATAATTGCCAATATTACTCCCAGATCTTCTACAGATGTTGTTACAGTAATATCATTATTTCCTTAACGATCCA
This sequence comes from Leptinotarsa decemlineata, assembly GCF_025532065.1. Lineage (NCBI taxonomy): Eukaryota > Metazoa > Arthropoda > Insecta > Coleoptera > Chrysomelidae > Leptinotarsa > Leptinotarsa decemlineata. The sequence continues at coordinate 12,288,799 of NW_027412684.1, forward strand.
TATGTCGGTCCTAGGGTATATATAGGTCATTTCTGTGCCTGAAAAACCGCTTATGTGATTGATTTCCAAATGTTACAGTACCAAATCACCTTGTGGTAATTTAGGACCGAGGTAGTGGTGAGAATCTCCATTTAAGACCTGTAACAAATAATATATTCAAATAACTATACATGAAAAGTTCATATACAGTTTGTTTCCTTCTATGTTTATTTTCACGAAAACAGCATTAATAATTGAAATTTTCTGTTCGATTGATTTTCATTGTTTGAGAATATGATTCAGTAACGATATTACTCGATACTGTAGTTTGGTGACATGATCATTGGACCATAATTCTGTCTACAATACTATATTCCCCATTAGCTCACTATCAGATCTCAACGGAATTTTAAATGAATAGTATTTTCATGCTCGATGTAATGATCCATTTTGAACATGAGAATATGTTTGGTTTTCAGAATTGACAAATATTTTATGTACTGTTTGGCATAAAGCTTCAAACTTTTTGAATCATATTGTATATTTTCACTATATCTATTATATCTGTAGTGGTCCCCAATGAAAACCTTGAGGAATATCGAAGGTAACATGAGATAGTGATATTTTCATCTATGTTTGTTTTCACAAATATGTAAGTTGATATGAATTTGGTCTATTATGTTAGTACTTATTTACACAGAATCGCAATCAAAAACTGTTCTTTCCATTGTTTTTTCAGTTTTTGAGGTAAAAATTCCGTTACTTTCCAATTCATTGATCTGATTTTATTTCAAATTGAATTTCGAAAGATGCAGTCACATATATGTCGTCTCGGAAAGAACTGAGTTGTAAATTGAATCAATGAGAAAATCAATTTCAAAGTTTGAATTGAAGGGGTTATATTTTTAGGAATGAATAATTTTTGGAAAAGAAAGTTTTTGGCTTTCTACTACTCCATCTTGATACAAAAAAAGATAAGGAATCTTCCAAAGAAAGGAAGGAAGTAATCAATTTGAAAATAAGTAACTCTATACATGTATATGTAGATCATGCAAAGAAGTAACTTTCAGACACAAACTGAAAGAACGTCCTCTTGAAACAGCTACTTTCATATAAACAGTGAATATCAGAAAAGAAAAAAATCTTTCGAAACAAATACTTCTATATGAACACTGAATTATACAGGAGAAACTTCTCTCTACTCAGTTTATATTTCAAACATTCGTTGTGGAAAAAAAATCAGGTATCATTCACATGAGTTCTACTCTAAATAAATGGTAACAAATTGCACTCACATGGAACACTGTCATCCTCACTGGTATACATCGATGTTTCGCCGTAAGACATTTGCCCTAAGGCTCTTCAGTACCAAATTGGATAACATTATAGAAAATACACACAATTAATTCATGAATTACGATTTTTTAATGTCGTAATAAGCTTGATCTGCTTATGTCATCGATGACATCGTAATGACATTCATTCACCTATTTGATTTAATCTCAGCCATGAGAAATCTTATTTGAATTGAAGGGGTTATATTTTAAGGAGTGATTAATTTTTGGGAAAGATAGTTTTTGGCTTCCTACTACTCCATATTGATAAAAAAAAAATCGTAATTCATGATTTAATTGTGTGTCTTTTCTATAATGTTATCCAATTTGACACTGAAGAGCATTAGGGCAAGTGTCTTACGGCGAAACATCGATGTATCGATGTTTCGCCGTATCGATGTATAGTGAAAATGACAGTGTTCCATGTAAGTGCAATTTGTTACCATTCATTTAAAGTAGAACTTGTAAATGATATCTGATTTTTATTCCACAACGAATGTTTGAAATACAAACTGAGTAGAGAAAAGTATCTTTTGTATAATTCAGTGTTCATGTAGAAGTATTTGTTTCGAAAGGTTTTTTCTTTCGTGTAATTCAATGTTTAAATGAAAGTAGCTGTTTCAGAAGGACTCTCTTTCAGTTTGTGTCTGAATGTTACTTCTTTGCATGCTCTACACATTCATGTATAGAGTTATTATTTTCAAATTGATTACTTCCTTCTTTTCTTTGGAAGATTCCCTCATCTTTTTTTGTATCAAGATGACGTAGTAGAAAGCCAAAAACTTTCTTTCCCAAAAATTTCAAAGTATACTGTTTCTGTCTTTATATAAGGCAAAAAGGCATATTCAATAATACGACTGAGGAACTAATATGACAGATTTATTTCTTGACTTTTTGCAGATTCACCTTATAAGAGTGCTATCAATAAGGCTATTTTGAAAATGCAAGAATCGGGACAACTAACTGAGCTGAAAAAGAAGTGGTGGAAAGTTGATAGTGATGAACCATTATGTGAAGTGAGTATGTTGATCAGTTGTCCAAGAAAATATAATGATTGTTTGAAAAAATTATAATAATTGTAATTGAAGGAAAAATATCCTTCGAGAAAGTGCGGAAAAAATTCAAACAAATCTGTGATGAACCTAGGGATATCATAAAATAATATTGATTCTGTGAGAAAAAATGTATTTCAACATTGTTTCAATGTAGTGAGCTGTTCAAAAAATAAGCTGAATATTCAAATTTCGCGGGTTGCGTACATTCAATTAGGTTAGGTAAGGTACAACCCGCAGGGGTTTATTGTGGCTCACACCTATTCACACTCGACCAAATGAATCCAGCTTCTTAACGAAGCCGATAAGTTTGTATGGTGGGTGGTAAGAGTACGGCTCTGTCCAACTCTCAAAACCTGATTCGGTCCCCAGCGGGGCAGGCACAAAGTATGTGCTCTGCTGTTTCATCATTTTCCAAACAAAGGCGACACACACTGTCTACCGACAGTTCGAGTCTCTGCATATGATGATTCAAATGACAGTGACATGTGAGAACGCCTGTAAGACATAGTAGTTCATCCCTACTGTAGTCCAACAACTGTTTGGTATCAAGCTTTGAAGGGTGAATAAACGCCTGGGGGAAAGCCAATCCTGGAAGAGTCTGCCAGAAGTCCATAAATCTTCTTGCCATTCAGGTGTTCAGTTTTTGTTTGGCAAAGCCTGGAGCGATGCCAATGATAGGTTGTGGTCTGATGAAGCTGCTTGTAGCATCCTCCTTCACAAGGAAGTCAGCAGCCTCATTGCCTTCCAGAACAGAAATTCAGACCAGAGATAATCTGTTAAGTCCTCTTATCGAGAAAAGTCGTTTTTGACAATTTGCTACCAATTTCCACGTTGCTTGGTAGAATCCAAGAGCTTTCAACGCCGCTTGACTATCCGGGAATATTTTGATTGACTTGTGTATGAGGTTGGATTCTTTTGATCTCTCCGCACATAATTCAAAAGCGTAAATTTCCGCATAGGTTCCTAGGCAGGTAGATATCTCTGTCCTAGGTCTGCGACTGAAAACACTCGCACCAGAACCGAAAGTTGTTTTTGATCCATCTGTGAACCAACAACTATCTGCTCTTAATATTTCCTTCTCCCGGAGGATTCAATTCGTAGTTGACAGTTGGAGGCGTGAAGTCAGAGGTGATTTCCAAAATGCTGTGACTTTCAGTGTCAACCAACAGTCTGTTGCACTCTGCATTGAATTGATTTGTGCAGTTCGCAATATGCATAAGTCTATATGCATTCCATCTAGCATTTCTCTATGACCGCTGATGGTGTGGTACTGATGACCAGACAAGCCTGTCTCTGTAAGACAGAGAGCTTCGCCTGGGTCGTTTTCTGTAAAGCCTTCGGCCACCAGGCAATAGCACCATAAGTGATCATTGGTCTAGCAATCATCGCATAAATGCAATGGATTTGTTTGGAACCTAAACCTCAAGTTTTACCACAAATCTTTCGACATGTCCATAGGGACAGTCTGGTTTTGTATAAAACTTCTTTCAAGTCAACGTTCCAAGTGAGTTTTTCATCAAGGATAATGCCAAGATATTTCACCTCCGTTCCTCCTGAATTCATTTTTCCATATTTTCTGTCATTTCATCTGACGTCATTCTTCTTTAATTTGACAGTCTTCCTCACCTCACATGAATACGTTTTTTCTGATACAGTATAATATTTGCCAGCTGATTTTTCGAAACAATTTTTCTGTCCTTTTTTACCAGGATGTTATAATTTCATAGAAACAATTGATTTCCGTCATGTTGTTTTCGAAAACGTTTCATCAAATGTACACCCATTGAGTTCTGCACCAATTTCCACAATCATATTGGTTGAAAAAATTGTTTTTTTTTTCCAAAATTCCAATGTTTTCAATTATTGATAGATCATATATTAGGTCTTTTTATGCACATTTCATAATTTTTTATTATTTCAGTTCGAGAACGGAGATAGTTCGAACGTAAATAAATTGACCTTCGAAGATACCAAGGGTCTGTTTATGTTACTTGGAATTGGTGTCATCGTTTCGCTGCTCCTAGCTTTGATAGAATTCCTCTGGAACGTGAGAAAAATAGCCAACAACAAAGATGTGAGTTGTTTATGAGTTTCTCAACAGTTCTCATTGAGGAGAAATGCACCCCATTTTCAAACTTTCAGATGTTATTTGATTTTCAGTTGAGTATACTCATGAACAAAGTGGGAACAATATTTTCTTTCATTTCAGATGTATTTCACGGATGTTCTGAAGGAAGAATTACAATTTACTTGTCAGATATGCACCATACGCAGAAAAGCCAGGTCGTCACAAGAAGAATAATATATTTTGTGTAATAATGTAGTAAAATATATCCCTCGGAGCACAATAGTATTTGATTGAGCCAGATATGGAATAGAGTGAATGATTGCTGGAATTAATTTTTCTCTACACCAAAATAAGCCACATTGTGAATATGCTATTCATCAGTTTTTTGAGGCACCCTTGCTGAAATTGTCGGAGTAACTTTCCCATTTCATATAATTTTGAAGTTGTTTACTTATTATTCTGACCGAATACTCCTTTCGTATATTTCTTTTTTTTGTCTGTAGTTTTGGTTCAATCGATGATTGCACTGAAAACCATACAATTTATACATACACATATACTATAAATTCTGAGGATGTGACTATGTACCAAAATACTTAAAAGACAATAAGATTTACACATACTGAAAGAAGGTGTCAACTAGCATATTTTGAATAGAATACTGTTTTATTTTTCATGGTACATAACCACATAATACTTCAGAAAATCATTGATCCATTTTGCTCGTGGTTGTGTTGCATAGTAATAATGACCATTCAATCAAAATCACTATAGATTACAATGAATACAGAAAACGGTTTTCTGAAAATCTATTCAAGAAGGAGACATGTCTTCAAAATGAACTCTCTCAGATAGGATTTCATGTAGGGGTGACTAGTGAATTCTTGCTGAAGAATCAACAATTGATGTTTTTAATGACATCCTGGATTGATTTTCAGAATTCCACTTCAGTCTTATGAACAGGTTTCGTGTGTTTTGTGAAACCTTACAATAAAATCTAGAAAATGTGATGGCCATGAAATAACTTACTAGGTACCTAATGATATCTAAGGGCATGTGTCTGCCAAACAGAATCTACAACGCACAGATATCAGCGGATATCTGTGTCCTTCTATCTGCTAAGGGGATGATTGTCACCTGAATTCCAATTTGTTCGATTCATCACCAATTCCCTTAATATTATCATATACTTATGGTCACCATCTCTATCATATATCTAACAGGTTTGAATCTGGCTTTATTGGCTCAAAATAAAACAGGGTGTGTGTTGGATCGAATTGGAGTTGTATTTTTTTTATGAACCAACTGTTTCTTACCTATTATATACTGTCACATCTCTATAGAATTTTCATGTCCCAGAAAAGGGACATGCGATTGATTCAAATTAGGGATTCTTGCACAAAACATTTTATTGAAAATGGAATTATGTGTGTACCATTTATATATATTTACAAGTGCATTCCAGTATTCAAAAAATATTCACACGATCACCATCGAAAATCCGAAATTCATTCGTATCCAACGAGACATGATAGTTTGATAAGGCTTCAAAAACATTATAAATTGTTTTTCTAACACTATTTATCTCTTGCAGGTGCAAAATGTTTCAATATTCTTCCTATAAATATAAGAAATAAAAAAAAAAATATTTTCATAGTTTTTCATTAACGGTTGCTTCTGTGGTAGCTGTAACAGAATATTTGAATCGATAAGGGGACTGTTGCTAATGAAATTTGATTTGTGAAATGTTCTATCTATATGTTTGAATATCATATATATGTGAATATGTGTTTGTATCCTATATGATTTTGTGATACTGAAGGATTTAAGAAACATTTTTATTATTTTTATGGGTGATAACCTTCGTTAGGAAATATTTCATCAGTTCGAATTTCCATTGTCTGATATAATATGAAATGATTTGAAAACCCAGAAAGAATATTTCAAAACTCAAAAATAACGGAAAAAATAACAATTTTATTGAACAAAAAACTGAAATTACAAAGAAATAACATACAAGCAATAATCAAAAAATGTAAAAATTTAAATATCAATACGAGCTGAAAATTAAAAAAAAATTTATTAAAAAGAAATGAAAATTTAAAATTAAAGGATTCCAAACAAAGTTACGTCACGACGTTTTGATTGTTAGTATCCACAATCGTCTTCGGGTGATAACTGGACTTATTCCTTCGATCCGAATATTTATAGGTCATTCGAGTGCTTTCACCTATCCTCTCCTCCCTCTCCCCGCTTCATTGGTTTCAGCAGGAGACGATCGTTTGGCGGGAGTTGGTCTTTTTCCGCTTGATTAGAGGTTTCCATATGTTACGTATCTCTACGCTGGCTTGGCTAAATGCATTGTTGGACAACATATACGCGGCTTCTTTGAATTCCAACTGAAAGACAAATTCTTTACGCAAGATGAGGGACTGCCAATGGTATCGCCACTTCCACCGATTAAAGCCAATATATATATGCACTGGTTTGAAACTCCGGCCATTGAAGAAGCCCACAAGATGCCCTGAGTCTGGTTGATATACGTAGACGACACCTTCATAATATGGAACCATGGGAATGCAGAGCTAGACACTTTCCTGAAGCACATCGACAACGTAAGTCCTTCCATCACTTTTACAATGGAGGAGGAAGTCCACAACAAATTGCCTTTCTTAGACGTATTGGTGAAGAGGACCGACACTGAATGGGAAACATCTGTATATCGAAAACCCACTCACACGAGACATTATCTGAACCAGAAATCCAACCACCATGAATCGACTGAAAGGAGAATCATCAAGATTCAACTGGACCGTACTTTTGGGCTCTGTAATACCAAGGAAGGTCTCGAAAAAGAACTAGGTATCATCAAAAATGACCTTCATCGGAATGGTTACTCCAGAGTGATGGTAGAACAGGCTTCAGCTAGAAGACAGCAAGAGCTCCACAAGGAAGAGGAGCCGCCACAACCAGCATCTACTTGTACTTCCCTACATCAGAGGATCATTGGAAAGGATAAAAAGGATTGGGTCCAAGTATAACATCAGGACCTGCTTCAGATCTGGAAACACTATCCGTAGCAGCCTCACGAAAACCAGGCCACCAAACGCGGACTGCGATTTCAAGAATTGCATTTACCGGATACCCTGCGAGTGCGGAGAATCATACATCGGTGAAACTAAGAGGCCCTTGAAAGTTCGCATTGCTGAGCACAAGAAACACACATAGCGAGGAGAAACCAGCAAATCCGGAATAGCAGAGTATGTTAGAACTTATCAACATAACATCAAGTGGGCTCAAGCTGAAATCATTCACAAGGAAGAACACTGGTTTAGGAGAGAAATCAAAGAAGCCGCGTATATGTCCAAACTGATAAAATACATCACGAAGCATTGTCAACCACCTACAAACAAATTTCGTTAGGAAATTTACGAGGTAAGGATAATCGAAGCACTATTAGTACTATGTAATGTTATGGTATACAATTTTGCTGCTACGTTGAATGATCTATTGGATAGGTTCTGAATTGGATATATTGGTGTGAATGGTGTAAAAATAGCAAAAACAGGTTATTCACAATCTCTGAAAGTTATTTCTGAATAGAAAATTGTATTCATCTTCGCAACTTCAAGTGCTCTTTTCGGCTCATATTAGAGCCTCTTAAAAATATTTTTCAAATTCACGAAGTTCTGCTTTCGAACATACTCTGAGATAGTAGGCTACTAGTTTTCATACAGAAACTTCAACAACCTGGAACATAGAAGAAAAATTGAGGACAATTCAATCCAGTGTGATATATTTTTTAAATCAAATCAGCGAAGTATTCCTGGATATTGAAAAATATAGGTTTTTTGACAAAATCCGAAGACATGCTGAGTGTCATTTACTCCAGAGTCGATCATGTCACCTGCTCCGGCAATGATGAATGAACAAATGAATGGAATGATGTCTGACAGTTGTTTGATGATTGAGGGGGTTCCTCAAGGATCATGTTTGGGTCCAATTTCATATCGTATGTATACGATATATGCGAACGATAGAGTGCTTTCATTCGCAAATGATGCTTTCGATCCAATTTTCTTTCTGTTTATTCAAAAGAAAGAGGATTTGTTATTTTCCATCAGAGGAATAAGCGAAATATTACATTAGATCCCATAATAAGGATGAGCAGATTGAACATACCGATCGAATAATATACTTTAAATACATCAAATGATGAAATATCTACCTTCATTGGAGTACTGCGAAAAAATCAGAAGTAGCATTTTTTTCATTTACACATTCCCAATCGCATCAAACAAATTCATTCTGTGGGAAGTAAATGTTGAGAAATACAATATTCGTAATGAATTCTCTTCATAATTGAATATTATACTTTGTTGTTTCCTCCTCCTTTTTTTATGTGTTTTCGAATTCATAAATCAATATACATGAATAGTTCAATAACACCTTACGTGATGTTTCACTATTCATGCTATTGAATATTACCAATTACCATTCCAAAAAACATCAAAATGAAATCATCAGTCTACTTGTTTTGGAAATTTCCAATTTCAGTCAGATCAGAATGAGAGCACAATATTTGTAGTGCCCTACTTATTTTGGACAGAGTGTGGATCGTTGCAAGTGATATCCCTGGATGACTAACCTATACAATAGATACT